>NC_135314.1:12042699-13292699 GCF_048772815.1 Callospermophilus lateralis | reverse complement strand
TTGCTGAGAGAAATGCCTGACTGAAAACCGGCATCTAGATGGGGACTCATTCACAACCATAGCAACTGGATCTTTCCAAACTCCAGAATGCACACAGAAGCCCCAGAGCCTCCAAATAAGAACTCAGACCCACCTACACTTTGATTTCAGTCATAGGATGCTCTGGGCAGACAATGTAGTGATGGCATCCCAGCTAAGAAAGGGTTCTTATTTCAAGTTGATATATTTTGGTAATTTCTTATGCAGCAATAGAAAATTAGTGGAGTTTCTTCAACTTTGGCCCTGAATACTTTTACAACTTGAACTCCTAAAATGAAATCACCGGGAGTACTTCAAAACTTCACCATATAAGTTTTGTCACACAATTGAAATTCAGAAGGGGCTCCAGGAGAATGGAGAAAATCATCTCAGTATGGAACATGGGATCAATATACATCTCCAAGGTAAACGTAGGAGCGGTTGAGCTTCTCAAGATTGCTTTATGACCCTTCAGCTTGGACAGATGATTGATGCCACTTTAACTCCATACCTCACTTGTCAGCCTTCAAAAAAGACTGCTGCTCTTTATCTAAAAAGTTTTCTTCTCTAGCAGATCAGAAAACTAAAGTTAAACAATTCATCTTCTGGTTCTGATGGTGGCACTTATTGGGACTCTGGACAAATCATTATGTCCAATCTCATTTTGAAAACCAGTATGTAAACAGCTTTCCATCATTCAAACAGCTATTGGATATATTTTTAAGATATAGAGGTAAATGTTTTGCAAATGGTAAAAGTCTATACAATTGTTCTACTGAATAAAAATATCCTTAAGTAATGTTTTACACTTAAGAGAACTCAATGACATATATTCAGTCACATATTTCTTATTAAAACCTAATAGCACCCAAATGATGTCTTTCTGATGTAATCAGTTCTATAAATTTAATTTTTCAACTTTTAATAGTTGCAGAACAGAACAGAGCATTGATTCTTCAGACTTCTCTCTTCTATTTTATCTCCCCACTTCCAGTAATAGCCAGTAAATGGCCACCATTATTTTTGACGAGGGTTATCATCTATGAAGTAGGAAGCACTTCCCAGACAGTCCAAGTTCTTTTTGCCAATATCTAGTTTCTAAAAGGATCTCTGGAAAATGTTAAATGGGAACATATCTACTAGAGAAGTCTGCACCTGCTTTAGGTTATGGGGACATGGGTTGTATAGAGCACTTAGACTAATACAAACACTATGGTCCAGAAGTTATAATTTCTCCCTTCCTATGCTTTCTTTAATACCGTGCCCAGACAGCATCATTTAGGGTAAGTTTCACTGAACACAAAAGGCTTGATTAGAAGCTCCTCTTACAAAATACTGTTGTACCAATATATACATCTTACTAAAAGTTAATAGAGATTTGCAATTATGCATTTGTTATTTGAGTTTCCTTCTGACTTGCAAGCTTAACTAAATCCTAGGAAACTGTTTTTTCACCCCCTAACTCTAGCACTAGGCACAGGTGACAGTAGATGATTCTGTGTGGTTGACTGAATAAATGAATGGGTGAATTCATTATGGAAGTGTCACCCACCCTAGCATAACCAAGCACAGCAAAACAGAGTGAGCTGGGCCTCGTGTTCACACAGTACAACTGCTTTTCATAGATTTTGCCAGAGTCAATTTCATCTAACAATATGGATGAATGTTTTTATGAAAGGTGGACTCATGTGTATTTTGTAAAGCTTATGGAAAATATAGAATTGGTCTTCTGAACTTATTCTGCATGAGACAGGTTTTGTCTCACATCTACTGCTATTGATGTTGGTTCCTACTATTTTATGAGTCAACAATGGGAAACACTTATTGACAGTATTTTCAGCTTTACAAGTGAGTATTATTTCACATATCATGATCATCCTATGTTTTTAAAGGAAATTAAATATGGCATTTTTCAGGTTTTTGTTTTTCAACTTTTTTTTTCCAGGTTTCACACGCTTGTGTCTTTGAGTGGTTTGTATTATAGAAGCCAAGCATACCACTCTCATAAATTAGTATGTAAATGAATCAAACATTGACCTATTTTGTGGTGATAGCTTGAATGCAGTTGTCTTTCAAAGCCTGTCATTCATTTTAAGAGCATTCCAAGAGAACTATTTTCTTGAAAAAGAAAAACAAATGATGTCCTCAAAGAAGGCAGTAGAGTTCCATAAATCTCTGAATGTTCAGTGTCTTATCATCAGTGAAGCAAGCATTTAAAAATAAATGTTTAATAAAAGGTGGAGGAGGTGAAGACAATTGGAGGGAGCATCAATAGGTATACCAAGCAACCAAGGACATCACAATCACTTCTGGAGGCCTGTAATAGATATTGTGGTCAATATGAAATCTGATTCTCAGGGGAATAAAATCAATCAATCTGCAAAGGGTCTTTTCAAGAAATTTTAAGGAACAAACATACAGTATGACAGACCTGTATTTGAGCACCCAGTGTAGGGACATACAGAGCTACACATGTGACATGCTAAGATATAACTCTGAGCATCTGGAAATAAGCATGGCAGCTGAGTTACCCTGTTACCCGATGTATCTGAAGGCTGTCTGAGCTCCTTCAGTGTTCATTTAAGTAAGGCCAAAAGGGCAATGACAGTAGAAGGAATCCATTAAGAACACGGCTTCTAACAACACAACAAAGTTATTTCCTGCTCAGAAACAGCAAAAGACAGCATGATTTTGAGTACACAGTGGTAAATGGTGCAGTCATATGGCATAGTTATCCCACTGGGAAGAGGAGACTGGTAAAGAGTAGTTGCAGCTGCATCAATATACTCTTAGGTTGGTGTGAAAACAACTGCTGGACTTAATTCTCATGGTTTCTTAGGATTATAGATGTAACACCATCATCAGGATATTTTCACAAAGCACACAGACACAGATTGTAGAGAGAGATATGCATAAACTCAATGCAAAATTTGCACATATAAAAATCCTGTTTATGAAGGGTTGGAATAAATCACTATGACACATTTTAAATGCCAAAGTTAAGTCTAATGTAAAATATTTTTTCACATTTCCCACATGAACAGTTTGAAATGGGAACTGTGCCTAAATACATATCCAAAAGGAGAATCATTACAAAAACTCTAAATTTCCCCCAAATTAAAATTGCAGGTCCAGATGGCTTTTATCAAGTCATCTATGGCATGCTGAAATCTGAACATCTAATCATTATTTAATCTCAGAGAGGTACTGGTGGATGAAGAATCAGCCACAGGAAAATCAGTTGGAAGTTCTCAGTTTCCTGCAATGTTGCTCAGTAGAATCCAGACAATCAGTATTATCCATAGTCACATGGGTGGTGGCAGCCAAGTCCATAAACATCATAGCCAGAGACATAGCCGTAGCCCAAGCCTCCAAGGCTATAGCCCAAGCTGCCATAATAGTTGCTATAGTAATACTTTATTTTTGTCAATAATTGAAGATTCCGTTGAGGGCAAAATGTTTGAGCAGAATATGAACTTCTCTGCTCTCACAGAGCCATTTACACACCCTCCATGGTGAGAGTGGCAAACAGCAAGCAAATGTGGCCTTGGATTTTATCAACTCATATGCATAAAAATCATATCAACTCATATGCATTAATTCTAAAATGCTTTTACTGCTACCTCTAGATCTTTATGCTGTATTATATTCCTTTAATAAAAACATTTTAGAAATGTTTTCTGCCCTGTTTAATATCTATAACCAAGCTTCATAAGTTCCCACAGCATGGGAGCCACACATTATTTAAGCTTACCTTAAAACAATAACATCATTGCTCTGAAGACTTGAAGCACAGAGATTTCTATTACAATAAATAAGATTAAGAGGTCCTCCTGTGCTATAAACAACTTGTCTTGACTTTCTCTCTCTCTCCCATGTCCAAATAAATACTGCTTTTGTTCTAAGTTTTTTGACAAGATTGATTTTAGTATTTGATTTTAACAATGCTTTTAAACTAATCATAGCATTGCTTTTTTTATTGGTTCATATATTTTATATGGTTATATCATGAAATATCTAAAATTTTTGCAAATAAAAGTATATATAGGTGTATAATTATAATTTTTATTTATGTATGGTATCTTCTATATGTGTTATGTTTAACATGAGGATGTATATTTGAGGTACAGATAGCAAAATATGTGTAGTGAGATACATGTTGAACATATCAGTATCTTTGGGTTAATCATTCCACATGTACTCTTTAATTGACTTCTTGACTAATCACACATAATAATCTAGCTTCAAAATTATATCAAAAGTGTTAATATAATATTGCGAACATCATTAGAAAACATTAATAATACAATATGAAGAGCCAGTGATATTTTGAGTTCTAGAGATTGTAAATGTGTAAAAAAAAATAATGCTACGTTGTTATATACCTACCAGATAAAATAGTCCAAGGGGTACATTACACAGTTTCACATTTTGTTTCTTCATGGTCTACACAACATCCAAATACAATGCTATTTTCATTAATAAAATAAAATTCTATCACTTGTCATTGATGATGGCATAGGATATGGCAGGAAAGCTGTTTACTCAGGGAAGAATCAGGTTCCTGATGAAATATAATTATTTAAAGCAAAATATATCCATTTTCTGTGGATGGAGATTATAAAAATATCTGATATTAAATCTGTATATCATTTTCTTGACACAATTACATTGGTGATAATAACCAAAACATATAAAAGGATAACTTTTTTTATTATTTAATAACCCTATGAACATTTTGCTATAGGAAAACTAAACCATTATTCACTTCAGTGTTAGCCAATATGATCTCTTCAGTTTAAGAGTTCTGTTAAATGTTTATATTCTTTTTCTTAAAGGCAATTTTATTACTGTAAAAACCATGTATATGATTTGCCAATAAATGCTGAAATAAGACAAGGATTAGATAATTATAATTTATATTGATAATTTTTCTGTAAAATATGTCATTTCATCTAAAAACAATATTACCAAGGATTGATACAATAGAAGGTATATACCATAAAACAAATGGAATTGTCACAAACTTGGAAAACAAAAGAAAGTGAACTCAACTTACCAGTGCAGGTAACAAAGGAGTACAATTAGAGGGGATAGTTATAAAATAAATATTACTAGGTTAAAGACTTGCATGCAATACTAATGAGAACACTTTAGAAAATATAATCAAATAATACTTTATTCCAGTTTCAATGATCAAGTCCAATAGAGCAAAGACCATAACAAGAAATATTCATGGCAGTTTTTGGAAAGACACAGAAAACATGAATGAATGGAGAGTTTATTAGAAGATAAAATGTTGAAGTGATTATAATACTTCTCATTTTAATCTATAAATGTAATAAGATGCTAATCAATATCACAGTTTTGTTTTTCTGGACATTTCTAAAATTCTTGTGTTTGCAGAGAAGAAGATAATTTTCCATATGAGATATTAAAATATAGTAAAAAAATCAGCATGATAAAACCCATAAAAATAAGTTTATTCAAATGTAAAAAGTTAAATTTATAATTGTGTTTATTTCCTACTATTCATATAGAAATTTTACAAATATACACTAGTGAATTGAATTTCAGTTTATCTTTTTGTTATAGTTTTTTTTAAGTGTACATACAAGAATAATGCTAACTTTTGTAAAATGTATTGCTTTAGTTTCTTAGCATACAACCTAAATGATGTTCTATAATTTTGGGGAAATAAATTTGTACATTGTCATATTTTCTTGTCCATTTTAAAATACCTCTCTCATAGACACCACAGCTACATGCACCAACAAATCTTATTATGAGATTTGCTTTTGTGATTCCTCCAACTGACTGATCAATCAATCAATTTTTAAATTCTACTATTTTTACATTTCATAGTATTTTAGTGTTTGCTTTATTTTTTATAATTTCATCTTTCTCTATACTATGTAATTGCCTTTGTCTGCCACCTGACTTTTGAGCTACATGATTTCTCTTTGCATACTTCCACTTGTTAATGTTAAATAACAATCAAGCCCTAGATTTGTTTAGTTTTATAACATCATGGGTTGATAATATAAGTACAGTTTGTATTTTTGTAAAGTACTGAGCATTTTCCATAACACACAATATACTTGCTCTTTGGGAATATGAAAATTATAAAGACCCATTGTTAAAAATATTTCTGTTTTTCTATAACATTGACTTTTTTCATGTCAAAGAAAACTATGACTTTCTGTATATAACCTCTCCAAAACTCATAGTTGTGTTTAAATTATCTAACATGTTATATTTCTTTAATCTTGATTATTTCTAATATTTCCCTTCCAATCATTTCAAGCTGTGTTAGTTCAAGCTCTACTTCTGGTTGGCCATAGCTTTTTTAGTGTTGTTACCAATTGCAGGTCTATCAATGTACACCTGAAATTTGAACTACATAATACTTGTTACTAAGACTTTTTTTTATAGGACTTTTGTTAACTTGTTTTCTTTCTCTTTTATCTGTTAAGTCTTTGAACACTTTTTTTTTAACCTGTTCTGTGAGTTTAAAACTGATGATCCTGGCAGACACTGGAGGAAGTATAGCTCACATAAGTGAGGTATCATGGATTGAGTTATTACTGATTAAATAAATATTACATTCAGAACAGTAAAGTAATGATGCTTTAGCCATTGTTGTAAGTTCTGAAAGTTGAATCAATGAAAATTATGGTAATTCTCAGAAAAAATATGCCCATAACACTTGAATATAATCTCAAGAGATACATGGACACCCAGAAATTGAAGGCACATGAAGTTAATAAAAACCAAGTTAGATGATCTCATATGCTGCCAATTTGAATACAACTGTGGCACACTTAAATTACTAGGGAGTTGAGAAGCTAAAGATTTTTTTTAAATAACAAAAAGCATTAATTTTACTATCACTGCTTTTCTTTCACCCTTAAAGAAGTGATGGTCCTTCTCATACATACTATAACAGCCAACATTGTGAGCTATATAATTACTTCCAGAAAGGATAACTAGACTAGTCACTTGACAACCTAAGTCATCACCATTAGAACAGAATTCATTCTCTCTCTCTCTCTCTCTCTCTCTCTCTCTTTCTCTTTTTGATGAGCTTAAGGCTGGAGCTTTATGTAAACAAAAATTGTAGTCAGTAAGGAAAGTCTTGACAACTTTCCTAAGCATACAGTGCAAACAATTATCCTAGCAAGATCAAAATAGTCCCTGACCAAAGGACTCTTCAGTGAGGTTTTGGTGATGCTGGAATTATAGTGAGTAGCTCAAATGTCTGTCAGGGCTCAGGTGACATTACTGTGAGGCTTCAAGTTCTTCTGTCAGATTAGGATGATTAAATACACTGTGGAACAGTTGTATTAAGTTGTCTCAGCTTGATTGCATTGTACATTCAGTTCAGGTTACTTCCTGTGTTCTGATTCTCTGCCCTTCACACAACTTTCTGATATTGTGTCTCAGCATTCCTTACAGGAAAACACCAACCTAGCTGCATTGAAATTATGCCCTTTGGCTGCTCTGGACAGTGATTTCCCAGGATAAATTAATAAATTGCTCTCTGATTATTATTTCATTTCCCATAGCAAATAGAGATGACAGGCTGACAAAAATAGACTTGAGTATTTCCATTTCCCTGTGACAGTAATTTGCCTCTGTAAATTAATAATATAATTTGATTATAATTTGGATGTCCATGTAGGTTAACTATAGGGATGTTTCAAGAGTCAAGTAAATACAAATGTTACAGTTCCAGAAATAATGTTTTTTTTATTATTGTTTGTTTATTTCTTTATTATTTCTATTTTTATTATTGTCAGTTGGCATTATCTTTTAAACATGATCAATCTGAAGTTGTTGAAGACAGTTAATTCCTGAGAGATGGATTTGTTCTCAGTGTACTAACCTACCCATCTAGCTGAGGCTACAAGCTGTGGAGAGTTTAGAAAGGGATTGTCTGTTCAGGATAATTACTGCTTCCCTAGGAGTCTCCTAGATATTTTAGATATTTGACATTTTTCTAGAATGACATTTTCTAGAAGTTTCTAGAAACTTCTCTCTGTCCCCCAAGAGCTAAGAAGTAGGATGGTTTTTTGTTTGTTTTTTGTTATTGTTGTTATAGTTTGCCTACACGTGGGGCTAAACCAATGACCCATTATATTACAGAAATATATTACCCATTCCATTTCTTTAACATATTCATTGAGCAATGCTCTATGAGACCCAAGATGAATGAGCACAAAAGCGAGACGCACTTGTACAGGCTTCTGCTCAATTACCGGAGCTTTTACATCCATCACAGACCAGTTCTGTTCTTGCTACTACTAGTTTCTCCTTTGATGCATTATATAAGTGGGTTAAATGTCAAATTTACTCACTAATTAGGTCTTTGCTTAATTCATGAAGCTCATTTATATTTCTCTTTTTATCTTAAAGTATGAACCATCAGGACTGCCTTGAGTTTAGTTTCCCATGTTTAGAATTTCTCCTTTATTCCCTGTTATTTAAAGGCCTTTTACCCCCTAACCAAGACAATCACTCCCATGTTGGTCAGTAGGCAGTACAACTGTTCCAGTAAACACTCATCTGATTCACATTTAAATAGAAATATAAAAGTAAATTGTAAACTATGTCAAAATCATGGGGGAAGTTATGAATTTTATGTTTCTTTAAATCTTTACATCTCACCCCCAAAACCAGATTGATTAAAAAATGTACACTATTGCAGCATTATTAATGTAATGCTCATATTCTGTAAAAGAAATGGCAACTCACAAAATTCTATTAGCATAGCTAATTGTTAAATCACCAGCTTTCTACTTGACCAAAATATCATATTCCTAAGTTTCTTGTACTTTTGTATAAATTTAACCTGATGTTCATTTGGATGAACTAGTTGTCTGATCTTAGAGAATATAAAAAAATTATAGGATTCTTAAATGTGTTGTTCCAGAACTTTTTTTATACAGAGTTCTCTAAAATAGATCTTAGCAAAAAAAAAAATATATCCTGTTAACATAATGCTTTCATTTCCTTTGAATATATATCCAAACCTGAGTTAGCTGAATCTTACGATAGACCTATTTTTAAGTTGTTGGCAATCTTCCATACTGTGCCTCATAATAGATAAACTAATATATTCCCACCAACAATGTATAAGTGTTTCTATTTTTCAACATTTTTACCAAAATTTTTATTGTCTTTTTTATAATAGTCATTCAAACTAGGGTAAGATAATAATTTTCCTTTAGACTGGCATTTCCTTGATGGCTAATGGTGCTGTGATCACTCAAGGAAGTATTCTTGCTTTGATCTTAAGACCAGACAAAACATTATCTGAGAAGCAGATTTGCTTATGGATACTAAATCATATAAGTGAATTGTATGAGAGCAATCAGAAAACTGTCATGGCTAAAGAGCATGCCAAGAAGAGGAAAAAACAAAAAGAAAAAAAAAACTTCAAGATGCAGGCCATGGAATTATCATAAGAATTCTCCATAAAGATTAAATACAAACAATGATTAAAATGTATGCACAAAGACATGTCAGTAGAATTCAGTAGACTTTAAGAGGAATAAAAACAAGAAACACCTCAAATATACAACAATAAAGGAGTAATCAAAGTACATTGATAGCATGGAATGTTAGACAAAACATTATGTCAGAATTTTAGAGAACACATTTATAAGAAATCATAATGCCATGGGAAATCCCAAATGGAACATCTTAATTAAAAAAGTAGCATAAAAAACTCCATGATTTCAGCAATCTAAATTATGTCTCAGAGATAATAGCACAAAGAGGCTAAATAATAGAACACACTTTACAGGATTGTTCTGAGAACTAAGCGAAAATGAATGAAGAAGTTAGTATGATAATTTTTATAGCATAAGCATTTAATAAGTATTAGCTATTATTGTACAAAATTTAAGGGAATGGTCTTTAACACAGTCTAAACCCACACATTATCAGGTACAAATAGAAAACATTCACTTAAAATCTTAATCAACAAAATCTGCAAAATTCTTTGAGATACTTCTCTCAGTTTCACCTTGGCACAACACAACAGAATACAACTTAAGCAGCCAATATATGATGAGTTGAAATGGAAGGTTTGCTTTAAAAAATTAACAATTAGATTGAGGACACACACCTAAACTCCTTCTAAGACAGATCCTACCAGGATCCTGGGTTACCATGTAACACAGATGTGAACAGATACCAGGGTGTGGAGCAAGGGGGCAGTCTAACCTTGTTCATGTGAACACAATCTGGTTCATATTTAGCTAGAAATATAACAGTACATTTTAAACTGTGTCAAAGTCATGGGAGCGGTTATTAATTTAAAACCATGAGAAATCTTTAGTGGTAGCATTTTAATAAATGTGGTATAGAAAAATCACTGTTTGATTTCAATGATTTAAATCATATAAGAGCTGTATCAAAATCATGGGAGGAGTCATTCATTTTGACAGATATCAACTTTTTTCCAATGGATCTGAAGTCAGCCCTCCAACATGAAACACTATAAACAGAGACAATCGCAGTAGCTTTCAATTAATTAATTCCCACATTTATTCATTCAACAAACATGCCAAGTATATTCGTAATGAACTAAGAGATAATGCATTAAATCTCAGTCATAATTTAATTAAAAAAATAAAACCAATGGGCAAATGTTCCTATCCTCATGGAGCATACGTTCTCCTGGGTGAGCACATTATAGAAGATTTGATTATAGAAGATGATGATTAATTATATGGCGAACACAGCACAAAATGGGCAAGAGAGTGCAGCAAGAATATTGAAGTTTCAGAGTGCTCAGAGAAACCTCTAAGAGAATGAAAGAAACTATGAGAAGACTGTCCGAAAAAATGAGAGAGCTCACTGCTGATGTTTGGGAGAGGAACACTTCAGTTAGAAGAACAACCAGCATTAAGGCACTTGGTGGGGAGGGTGTGCCCAGCATATTCACAAACTGCAGGGAGACCAGGGTGGCCCGAGTACAG
Organism: Callospermophilus lateralis; assembly: GCF_048772815.1. Lineage (NCBI taxonomy): Eukaryota > Metazoa > Chordata > Mammalia > Rodentia > Sciuridae > Callospermophilus > Callospermophilus lateralis. The sequence goes on along the minus strand of NC_135314.1, from coordinate 13,281,690 downwards.
CTGGCAGTAGTGAGAGGAGAAGTCAAAGGTGTACTGGAGGAAGGAGTGGTTGTGGTAGAGGATGGTGATAAGGATGCACTCATACCCAGACATGCCTAGCTCCTTCTGTGGGCAACCAATGACAGATTTCAGCAGCCACCAATAATCAGGTGCTGATGGTTAGGATGCAAATACTTAGCAAAAAGATTCAAAAACTATGTGTGCAACACGAAAATTATCCACTATGTGTAACTTGGACAAGGCCCCAAGTTGTAGTGATGGAGGTGGCAAGAGGCAGTTGGATCCTTGTTGTTTTGAAAGTACAGTCATCGTAACATTGATAGATGTAAGTATCCTTAAAGAGAAAGAGGAGTTAAAGAAGTCAAAGTTTTTGGCTTGAGTACCTGAAAATATGCCAATGTCATTAGCTGATATGGGGAATGTTGTGGGTAAATCAAATTGTCTCTGAATTAGAGGAAGATGAGAAGCATAATTTCAGACATATTCAGCTTGGACGACTTTAAGTTATGTAGGATAGGTGAGGATAGTGGAATGATGGTAGTTCTGTTTTTCAGGTGAAAGCTCTCAGCTGGCAAGACAAAGGACAATTAATTGGAAAAGTGGGTGGTATCAGCTGGCACTAGGGTGAATGACATCACTGAGATATTGGTTGTTATATCAGTTAGATTATTCAGATTATTAGATTCCATGAAGAAAGGGAAGAAAATTCTCTGTTTGATAAGATTATGACAGATTATGACATTTGGTTGGATAAGTTTATGGCAATAAAAAGACCATTCTCTTGCTTTCCCTCCTGACTCTGTTTTGCTCAGGCACTTATGTAGTCTGAGCTTCTTTTAATATCTTATTCTTTTTTTAAAAAAAAATTAGTTGTAGATGGACACCATATCTTTATTTTATTTATATTTATTTTTATTTGGTGCTAAGGATCAAATCCAGTGCCTATCACATGCTAGGCAAGAGTCCTACCACTGAGCCACAACCCCAGCCCCACAGGATCTTATTCTAATACCTGCTTTTCTTTCCTCAGAAAGAAAAGCTATGACCTTTTACCCCATCTTTTTTCATGTTTTTTCTATGCCCTAACTTGGATCATAAAAAAGTACCTTCTAGGGCCCCTAAATTTGGTTAAATAGAGAAAAGGATATGCCAGGCAGGTGGTGCACACCTGTAATCCCAGTGGCTTGGGAGGCTGAGACAGGAGAATCATAAGTTCAAAGCCAGCCTCAGCAACAATGAGATTCTAAGCAACTCAGTGAGATCCTGTCTCTAAATAAAATACCAAATAGAGCTAGGGATGTGGCTCAGTGATTGAGTGTCCCTGAGTTCAAACCTAGGTATCTTCCCAACTGGGTACTCCCTCCCTCCCCCACCCCACCCCCCAAAAAAAGAAAAGGAAGAAAGAAAGTAAAACGTCTGTTTTATTAGTTTAAAAATATTTCTTACTAATAAACTTGCAGTGCAATTCCTTGAATCTATATATCTATCAATATTTATACTTGATGTTCTAAGATGAGCATTTATATGACTCCAAGATCTTTGATAAATAGCAATTAAACTGTCTATGGCAATACCCATTGAGTACCAGGCACAAGAGGGGAAAATTGGCTACAGATTTCTTGAATAAATATCATACTGAAAAGGAGTGCATCAGACTATGCTCCCTGGCAAAGGCAGGATTCTGATTCCATACCTAGTTCATCCATTCATTAAAAATGAGTTATTGAGCACCTATCATGTGGCAGATGCTATTTTTAAATTGTTGATACAGCTGAAACAAAATAAAGATTCTGTTTGAATGGACTCTATGTCCCTTGCTAGCTCTTACAGTTTCTATCAAGTACAGTTAGTACCCTTTCATATGGACACTTAGGCCATTCATAAAGGATTTGTCTTTATGAACAAATTGCCTCCCAAAGCCCCACTTTTGAGTAACATGACATTTAGAATTAGGAATTCAACACACAGTTTTTGAGGGAAAGACTCAAATATCTAGCCCATAACAGGAAAAGCAAAAGATGGGTGTTAGCAGGAATTCTGCAGAGAGGAGCAGGAATACGTGTGAAGAAATGAGACAAGGGCCTACTGCTATAGTGCAAATGGGAAATGATGGAATTGGGATGAGTGATATAACCATGGAGATAAAGATAGATCATGTTCATCGAAATGGACCTTGAACATGGACTTAAACATTATATCTTACAACATGTATTTTAAGATATACTTTGAAAATAGAATCAACAGCAACTGTTAATGCATTTAACTCAAGGGTGAGAGAGAAAAATGTGTCATTAACAATCTCTGAGGTTTTAGTGTGAGAAACTTAGAGGAAGTGATTGTGTGTTTTGAGATCTAGAACATTGGAGAATGATTAGGAAAAGATTGTGCTCACAATATCTGAAAGTATTACTGAGAAGCAATTAATTGAGCATGGGAATCAAAATATTGTGATAAGAGATCTGTGGTAGCAATAAAAATGCAGTGTGTTTCACATACAAATCGGTTATGTAAAGTTGCACAATAGCAGTGAGGGTTTAATAGAAGACATTGTTGGTGAGCAAACTGATTCCCCTTTACCAGACAAGCACCCCTTTACCAGTGTGGTAGGTGTTGGAAGCTCATGGTTCACAGCTGCTTGCCTTCCTCAGAACATCACCCTTAGATGACAAGAACTACATCTCCCTGCCACACATAGGATATCACACTCCTACCCCAATTAAGAGTGTCCTGTAGCTAAAGAATAGCAGATATAGGGTATAAAAAAAAGGAAAAAAAAAACAGGTCTCTATACACTAAGGTCTGAGAAACAGAGCAAATAGGATATATACAGATAAATAAAAGCTTTATTATGAGGGATTGGTTCTTATGAACATGGAAGACTGAGAAAGACCCATGATTTGACACCTGCAAAGAAAAGCAGTGTGTAATTCAATTCAAGTTCCAAATTTGGACCATCAGAAGAGCCAATCGAGAGCCCAACTGTGAGTCCAAATGTCTAAGAACCAGGAAGCCAAGCACACTCCCTTAAGATAGTTGTCCCAGGGCAAGCAGAAAATGAATGTGTCCCTCTGCTTCTCTGTTCTTTTCAGGCCCTCAATGGATTGGAGGATGTCCATTCATATTGGCATCAAAATGGACCTTGAACAGAAATGGACCTTAAGAGCAACCTTGACTCACATTGCCTATTCAAAAGGTGATATTTTTTAGAAAAATCCTAACAGATGCACCTAGAAGTAATGTTTAACTGGCTCCCTGGAGATTCCTTAGCCCATCAAACTGACACACTAAATTAACCATCCCCAAAGAAAGTCAACCAAGGGGGATATCCTTTGTATTTCATAGTTTCCGCTTAGATTAAGCTGAAATTAGACTTCATCTGCAACTTCATCTGCTTAGCTCATTTCATGTGTTATTCTGCTTCCTTTGATTTCTCACAGAACCCTCGTTGGAGAGTTCTCCAATAGAGCACATGTCTATTAATTCCACTCCAAATCCACTTGGTGAACCTGCTCTAAGAAATTGGAAAGGAAGTACAAAAGAGAAACTGCAAATATAGATATCCCCAGGGACCAGGCATATAAAATAGATGAAGGAAAGAAATGGTGGTGAATCAGAGTTCAGTTCTTCAAGAGAAGTTTCCATGGTGGTCAACATAATAAAGACAATGTAACAGGTTAGGATGACTTGATATGGAAGGAGAAAATTAACAGCAATAAATTCACTGATTTTGAAAAAACTAAGATGCTAGAAAATATATATATTTTTTCTTTTTTGGTTTTGTTAGGTTATGGCTTTATGTCAGTATGTTTTTGTGTGTTTATGTTACCCATTGCATATATTGGGTTAATCAGAAAACACTTGAATTTGGAGAAGATTCAGAAAAAAAGAGAGATAATTTAAAAATGCTGGAAATTTATTTTTATCATTTGGGGGGGCAGGGTATCAGGAATTGCACTCAGGAACAGTCAACCACTGAGCTACATCTCCAGCCTTATTTTGTATTTTATTTAGAGACAGGGTCTCACTGAGTTGTTAGCCCCTCACTTTTATGCTGAGGTTGGCTTTGTACTCTTGATCTTCCCGCCTCAGCCTCCAGAGGCGCTGAGGTTATAGGGTGTGCTACTGCACACCCTATAAATTTATTATTAAAAAATAATAAATTTATAGGGAAATTTATTATTAAAAGCACAGAACTAAAGTACTTAATGAAGTCTGAAATGATGAGGTACAGAGATATGGAGAGATTCAACTTTGATAACTATAATGAAGTTTCATTTTTGGAAAAATGTCAAGTAACAAAAACCTATAAAACCACAAGCTTCTTGTTAGATGGCCCAAAGTTCATGCCTCTGTTTTTCCCAGGTTGAGCAAATATCAACAAAAACCTTGAGATTTTTTTTTTCTCAATCCAGATTGTGCAGATTTCATTTGAAAGTAATTTGATACTATGAGCTAAGATGCTGTCCAATACTTCGTGGCATGTTTGGAATGATGAACAGTACAAAAAGGCTAATACTTCACACGACGGTGAGTATACTCTCAGCTGAGTAGACCTGGGGTTCTTCAATGGAGTGCACAGTACCAATTCTGGTCATCATAAGAAGGAAGACAGCAATTGCCACAATGGCACAATACCCATAGTCATACCCAAAGTTCAGAACTCTGTTACACATGCTGTAATTGCACATGGTTTCATAAATGAAGATTTCTTTCTTTACTATATTTTACTTAGAAACAGGGTCTTGCTGAGTTGCTTGCTGAGGCTGGCTTTGAACTCATGATTCTCCTGCTTCAGTCTCCCAAGCCTCTGGGATTACAAACATGTGTCACTGTGCCTAGCTTATAAATGGAGATTTCACTTAAAGAACAGAGTTAGTTTTCCGAACTTAAGGATCATCTCAATAGTGGGTACAGCAAATCATGGACACATTTTGCCTTCTGATGCTGTGGCTGAATAGTGCATGATTTCTCTATCCTTCTCTGTTTGTTATTTTAAAAATCCCAACATGGGTACATTGGGTCACCTTGACACCCCAACGTAAGTCTTAGCTTTTTGTTTATAGTCTTTGCTGTGAGCTCCTTCAGGGCATAAAGCCTTCTTACTGGCCCCTATACTTATACCATATTCCCATGCAAAGTGACTGGTAAGGAGAAGGCTCTTGAATATTTGTGAAATGAGTTAATAGTGGATACATAAATGAAAGATTGACTTTTCACAAGAACTGGATCATTTCTTGGAGTGTTTCCAGATGAAGAGAATATACTGAATAACTGAGTATTAAATAATTTCTGCAGTCAAATTCTACCAGATAAATCATGTGCTTAGAATGAGATGATTTTTCTTATTCAATATTGTATTCACCTTGACTACAAATTTTAAAACCATTAGCAGCATGTGTCCTACTAAACCCATTTCAAGTAGATAGCTTGTTAACAACATCTGAGACCACAAAGGCAGTTAAGAGCCTAAAGCACACATTTTATTGTGGGTATGAGACTAGGCCTGTAAAGCATAGTTAACAAATAGTTCTGATGTGTTAGGACCCAGAGTTTTCTAAAGATTATTCTCTACTGTTAAATTTTAATAAGTATTGATTACTTGGCATAAATTATACTTATATGACTTTAAAATTTCCAGATGTTTAAGACTGATTAAAGCCTTAGATGGTCAACAGTGTTTATGAGAGGAACATTTAATTTGTATTTAGGACACAGTAATGCTGACAATACCACATCACTCAAAGGCATCAGTGCTATTGTTGGGAGTGTGCTGAGGTCATTGTTATGGGGAGAATAGCACATTTAGGTAAGAGTATTACTTCCTGCTATGGGACCTGAATACTAGGAGGGAAGTAAGAGGCAGGTATTGGGGTAGCTGTGATTAAACAACTTATAAACTTCAGTTAGTTTTATGCATATTTACATAAAATTTGCCCAGAAAGATTGTTTAAAAAGCTTTTAGGATGAATAAAACCATTCCCTTTAAAAATAAAACCTTTCCTTATTATTTTAATGTAACTGATAATTAAAAAGCAAAAGAAAAGTCTGTGCTCAAGATAAATTCAATTACTGTTAAATATTTTCTCAATCATTATAATATAGTATCTGTTAACTTAAAAAAAATCCTTCAGACTCTTACAATCCTATGAGAGACCAGACTCTTCTCCAAACTACTTATGATGTTTATGTGACCAACCTTGGCCAGAAATAGCCCTTTCTGTAAGGTAACTGTTCCTCTGGAGACATCCACATCATAAGCTCTCCTGGAATCTATTCAGAGTGCTTCCCATCCTGTCATTACTTTCCACAGCCTAGATGACCAGGCAGCTCATTCTGGCAAAAAAAAAGAAAATGGTGCATTGATTTAAGAAGTAGCACACGTGAAACATCAGACACATGTGTGTATGATATCATATATGAATATAAAACTTGTAGCATAGCTTCTTACATGGTGTACAGAACTGTAGCTCCATCACATTCCCCCATGTCTCAAATCCAAGGTCATCTCTCACTTAGAAGGAGAATGGTCATATAAAAGATGATGCTTCATGTACAATTAATTTGATAATTCTCTTGACTTTGAATTAGGCACCACCTTGTATCTTATCATTAAAATATCACAAAATCCTAAGAGACAGACATAGCCCCACGTTTATCCATTAAACAACTAAAACAACAAGAAGTTGAATAATTGACCAAACATCAAAGAAGGTATGTGTTCAAATATACCTTACTCTATGATGCTGGCTTTGACTTCTTCTATTTTTATTTTATTTTATGTATTTTTTTTTACATTTTGTTGTTTCATTTGCTTATTACCATGGGTCTCATTTTCTCCTCCCCTGGAAAAATTAAGATTTAAAATATTTGATTTTGCCTAGTATAACTTTCTGAGCCAGATGTAATCACAATGTATCCAGTAATTTACTAACCGATTATAAAGATTGAAACTAAAGCAATGCCATCTTTTTCCCAAAGACATTTCATAAAAACACATTAAGAGTAACCTTTCAAAAAGGTAGTACCATCCCAGGCTTGAGTAGACTGTGATTATAGGCAAGCTGACCAGTAATAAAGCTAGGAGACACACTAAGTGGTTTTTCAGATCTTCTTCTAATGAGGTGAAGCACAATAGGATGTGAAGTAGAAAATGTAAATTAAAACTATAGAGAAGTTCAATATGAAATGATGCAGCAGAGCTAAAACTCTCTGACAAACAGATCCGAAGTCCAGGAGCCAGGCTGTGTTAGGGAAAATGTAGCTACTGCTTTGGACAGCACCATTGGTTGTGCTTTAACTAAGTGAGACTGGAAAGTTTACCATGAGTAGGAATAATTGATGAGAATTGCTGCAGTACCATGAAGAAGCTCTCTGGAAACAACTATTATCAGTGTATTGGTATTTTTAGGTGAAAAATAAAATATGTTTTTTTTTCATTGATTTGTTAACTCATTCATTCATTTAGGAGTCAGTTTGCTTTTGCAGAAACTCTGCTAAGTGCTGAAAATACAAATAACTTAAAGAATTATTGGCCACTGTTTATTTTCCTTTTCTGTATGTCTACCCTTTTATGTTTCTGTTCTCTCCATCTGGGATGACTTTTTATATTCTCTTTATTTGGTTACTTGATCTGTGTAATAAAAACCTCAAGTCAGTTGCCTCTGAATGCCTCATCTTGTTCTTAGTCTAGGGTCCATCTTTTATGTCCCTTCTACAATACTGCAGTCTCTTTTCTTAAACCAATTACCAGTAAGTAGTGTAGATGCACATATCTAACTAATTCACTAGCCTCTAAGATCTTTTAGGGCAAAGATTATGTCATCTATCTTTTTTATGGTAGATGTTCAATTTGTCTAATGTATACAAATTAAATGAATCAACAAATTTTATTTGAGTAGACCTGAAAGAAACAGCCTGGTAAACAGATGGAAGAAATGCTCTGACAGATGGAAGGAGGTGTCTATAGACAGGAAGGTGTAAGAATTCATGCCTTGGTCAGCAAATTTTAAATGGAAAAAAAATAAACAACTATTGGTATATGAGGGAAGAGCATGAGATATTATACACAGATGTAGGAACTCTATCAGGAAGAAACTTTAGGTCCTGCATGTGAGATCAGATTTTGTGTATTAAGTGGTGGAGCCAAAGACTAAGGGCAGTTGTCTAGCTGAGGGACACAGAATAACATTACAAGGAAACTGGTAAGAAGTACCATAGAAATAAAGGAATCAAATCAAGAAAACATATAATGGTATCTAAGAAACAACTTCTAAGGAACAAAGCAACCATCAATGCCAAATGCCACAGGCATCTCAGAAGACAACTCAAGAAGATAGGAACATTACTAGGTCTTTGGCGACCTATGAGAACAAGAAACAAGGTTATAATGAATTTCAAACTTAAAGGGAGGCATTAGTGAAAACGATTCAAAGACTAGATTTGAAAGATTATCAGAGAGAGGGAGCCAGGGTGTTGGGACAGACTTTAATATCGAAAGACTTAAGCGTGTTTATAGACTAAGGGGAAGATGTCAGTGGAAAAAAAGAGAAGCTGAAAATATAGACAGCAAGTATAATTTATCATACAAGGTGTTGAAGGATATGGCATTTAAAGCAAAGTAGAAGAATCATTTTTTGGACAGGAGGGAGGATACGGTTTCCTCTGAGGCTAAGATAAAAAGCAAAAAGACAGGTGGAAAAGTAGATAAGTGTGTGGGAAGAGAGTCGATAGGATTTTTCTTTGATAGATTCTCTTTTCTCCAAGAAATAAGAGGCAAGTGGTGCAGACAGAAGAGGGCTAAAGTAAGTCTTGAACAAGAAGCTTGTGGGATAATGGCCAAAGGATGGGAGGGCTACAGTGAAAGTAAGAAGGAAGAAACCTGAAAACAAGTGTCCAAAGGAGAATACAGCGGTGGCACCATTCCATGCAGTTCTGGGACTCTTTCCAACAGTTAGGAGTCCCGGTGTGGAGTATAAGAGACCAGGATCAGTGCACAGATGACAGGACAGAATGATAGAAGGAGAAGAGAGCTGGGTGTCCAAAGTGAGACTGATGAGACCTACAGTATGTATAGGAAGCCATGTAGTTTATTATCCAAACTGGCAGATGTGAATATGAAAGGTGGCATCATTAATAACAGCGCAGGATGCTGGAGATAAAACACTGCTTAGACGGGAAATGAAGTGAAGGACCTGACAGATTTTTTTAAAGAGGTGGTGATGGTAAAGGAACAATCCATCTTGCTTATGCAGAAGAAATGGCAAGGCTGTCATAAGGATGTGAAGCACTGGGAGACTTTAGGGACCTAGGTATTCATTTTTTTTTAAAGGTACACTGTTTCATGCTAAGTGTGGATGGAAGAGTGACTCCCTAAAGTAGAACAGAGAGATGAGGAAACAGAGGACTCTCAAGGCTACCCTGTATAAGATTGTTGTCTACATGATACATTTAAGAGTTGAATTTGGAGCTAGGTGGCATGACCTTCAAAGACTTTGAGTTAGGGACCATGATGTTGGTCAATGACAAAAAGCTAGAAGTTTGTCAGATACTAGATAAAGAAGAGTAAAACAACAACAACAACAACAAAAAAGCGGATGGGGGGAGGTACTAGAAGAAGAATGATAATGTCCAATGACAGAAAAGTTGTCTTTATTATCTGGCAGGAGACTCCAGCATAGATGCCTGCTTTAATCATCTGCTAAGGACAGAGAACCCAAAGACATCCAGCCAAATAATATTACCCTGAAACATTGTGTTTTTTTTTCTTTTTTTTATTAGTTGCTCAAGACAATACAATGATCTTGACATATCATATATTTGATTCAAATTGGGCACAGCGTCTAGACATGTTTCCCCTTTAGTAACCTAGAGTTTGCATGTGGTATTAATATAAGCAATTGCTCTCGAATGGGTTATGAGCACCCAAAGTCAATACCGAAGGGCTAAAAGAGAGGGTGGCAGCAAGAAGATAGAACACACGGGAAGCAGAGACTGAAACGGAGAGTGGCTGTGGATTGCAGGATGGAGATGTGCCACTGAAGCAAACACAAATGAAGCTGCTGCATGCAGAGATCCCTTCCTGCAAATATACCTGGAGGAAACTTTCAGACCAGCATCTGAACCACACAGGAGGCGTGATGTTGTAAATTGTATTATTGTTTCCTAGCATTTTCTCCTTCCTTCTCTATAAGGGAATTTTGCAATACCAACTCCAGTGATGTGGGGTTTGGTCAAAGAAAATGACCAGCTATGATTGGCATCATACCTGAACAGACCCTCGCACAGACATAAGAAGTTTAGTCAGCAATTCTGCCTTCCCCTCAGCAACAACATGTCCTCAGGTGGGGCTGTTCCTCCTCTCTAGATCTCAGGGTGAGAACTCTTAAGAGGAGACCCTTTAGTAGTCCACCTCTAAGAACACAGGTGAAAAATAATTGTTTATTGTTTTAAAATCAGCTGTGTTGTTGAAATTTTGCATCAGCAGAGCTAACTATACAAAACACTATAAGAAGTTGAATTTTTTAATATAAATGAACACTATGATTGATTCAAGTTAAGGTGGTGGTTATACTGCAGAGGGTGGTAAATAATGACTCTACAAAATATTTGGTAAGTTTTATCTACATTAATTTAGAAAATAGAAACTATGCTTTAGACTTCAGATGATAATATTGTACAGCAAAATTTACTGTGACTTCATTGTTGTCATGTTTCTTGATTAGCCAACTTTCTCATAGTTTCAAAAGTTAACATGTTAGAACTGATTTCTGGGAAAAATCATTAATAATTAAGAATTGAATTATAGCTAAACTTTATATAATTACATTCATTTTTATTTCATCAAGTAAAATCTCATATTTTCTGTAGAGTTATTTCTTGTAAAGTTTTGTTCCGAGGCAAAAAGAAAATGAATAGACCTTATATTGATTACCTTTAAAACTATTACTAAACCTTAAAATCTCAAGGAACAAAATTGCAAAAAAAAAAAAAAAAAAAGAATTAAGTAAAAACTGAAATCCATTTTGCCCATGATATCTTATATAGAGTTAGAAACTGGTAGGATCAAAAAGAAAGATTTCATGTAGGTGAGGAACATGATGGTTTTAGTTTCTGGTATGGCATGTTCTTTAATTTTAAATTAAATAAGAATTTGATGCTGATTTATAAGTTATTACTTTTAAATAAATTCAATTTATAACTAATAAAGTATTTGATATTTTTACATAAAATTTAAAATAAAAAGAAAACTGTTAAACGTTTTCATTGCCTTATAATAATCAGTGCTGACAATTTGATGAATAGGCTTTGGGTTTTTTTCTATTTCTAGATTAGAATATTTTAAGAATATTCTATACACATAATTTTTAGGTTAGACTTTCCATTAAGTATTATTTAGGGAATATATTCTGATGGTATCAACATTTTCTAAATGATAACTTTATTGACATTATAAGATTTCCAAAATATTTTATTATTTTATAAGATTTTTAAGTCAGTTCTACACATATTGAGGAACACTGTAATATCTCAAACCATGAGTGAGGACAAATACCTACTGTCCTCTCATTGATCACGTTTTCTGCTTTGTTTAAACAGATGAACATCTGTGACAGTTTGCTAATGTTGATTAGCATTCAGCTCCAATGTATGTGTCTTCTATAGAAGATTAAAAAAATAATCACCATCAGGGAGAAGACAATGCAACACCTGCCGATTAACTTTTTTTTTCTATTAGAAAATTTCTTAAATGCTTCTTAGAATAGGAAATGAAGGAAGGGAGTTGAAACTAAGTGTCGTCTAGGACACCCACCATCTGTTGTAGGAAACAGTAATGAGGGGGGCCTGACAAATGTCTCCTCTTCAGAACACGGACTACCTTAACCAACAGAGACTCAACTGCATAGCGTGAGAATCTTCCTGCTGATTAACCTAGAGGATAAATCTTGCTTCTGCTCTGGACACAATTGGAAAATTCAATCTTCTTGTGGACTTATAAGTCTAAAGGAGAAAGAGATTTAATGTTATTAAGATATCTGTATCAGTGAAAGAGTAAAAATACAATTCTTTGAATTTCACTCTCTTCTCCTAAAAATTGAATCTCATTACCATTGAAAGAATCAATTTATGGTATCTTGTTTTGTTTTGTTTGGGGTACTAGTGGTGCTCAATGGATGAGCAACACCCCAGCATTTTTTTTTTTTTTTTTTTTTTTTTTGAGACGGGTTCTTGCTAAGTTGCATAGGCCCTTGCTAAGTTTCTAAGGTTGGCTTTGAACTTGTGATCTTACTGCTTCAGCCTCCCAAGATGCTGAGATTACAGGCATGCACCACCACGCCTGGCTCAATTTCTCATACAAATGTTTCTATAAATGTCAAAAGTTACATATTTCTTTATTAAAAATTAAACAATTTTATATATTATTCACCTTATCTTTTCATACTTTAAAGTATGTCTTTTTTTCAAAAATAATAGAAATCTAAAGAAAAGTTGATAAAAATGAAGAAGAGGATAAACAATAGATAGTATAAAGATACTAAAATGTGGCCTATTCTTGTTTATGGAAAATATGATTCCATATATGGAAAAAACTAAAGACTCCAGTAAAAGATTAATATAACTATTAAGCAAATTAAATAAATTTTCAGAATATAAAATCAGCATACAAAGATCAGCATTTTTATGCATCAATAATGAGAATGATTAGAAATAAATCAGGAAATAATACCATTCACAATAGTCACAAAAAATAAATGAAATACTTAGGAATAAATTTACCCATAGAAATCCAACCTATCTACAATGAGAATTATAAAACTGATAAAATAAGTTAAAGAAGAAAATAAAAATGAAAAAAACCTCTCATTTTCATTGATGAGAAAAATATACTCTTAAAATTTCCATAATACTCAGAGTGTCAGAGTGATCTACAGACTCACTACAATCCCTATCAAAAAACCAAACATATCTTTCACAGAACTAGAAATAAGAGTCTTCGATTTCATGTGAAAATATGCAAACTCTGAATAGCCAAAGCAATCTTGAATAAGTAAGAACAAAGTTCTAGATATCTCACTATCTGACTTCCAAATATATATTTGGAATATATATACTACAATAGTATGAAAAAATAAAACAGCATGTTATTGGCAAAAAAAAAACCTAACAAAACAAAACAAACAAACAAACAACAACAACAAAAACAGACACTCAGATGAATGGAATAGAATAAAATGCTCAGAGATATCCTTACACAATTACTGTCAATAGTTCTTCAACAAACATGCCAAAAAGAATACACTAAAGAAAGGACAAACTCTTCAAACAGTGATTCTGGGAAAACTACATACTCACAGACAAAAGTCTGAAAATTGACCAATCTTTGACTCTATGTAATAATCAACTCATTGTGGATTAAAGACCTAAGTATGGGGATTGGGGATGTAGCTTAATGGCAGAGCACTTGCCTAGCACATGTGAGGCACCTGGTTTGATCCTTAGCACCACATAAAAATAAACAAATATAATAAGGCATTCTGTTCATCTATAACTATAAAATAAATAAATAGATGATAGATAGATAGATAAAAAACACCTAAGTATAAGACCTGGAGCTCTGAAACTACCAGAAGAAAGCATAAGTGAAACACTTGAAGACAACTGTATGGGCAAGGATTTTTTTTTCCACAATATCCCAAAAACACAGGAAATGAGAGCAAAACTGGACGTGTTTATAGCCATTAAGAAATTTATGCATAGCAAAGAAAACACTCAACAGAGTGAAGAGATAACTTACAGAAGGGAAAATTTATTGCAAACCATTAGTTAGATCAAGAATTAAAATCCAGGATATATAAGGAATTTTAAAAACTCAATGACAGAAGCACACAAATAATCAAATCAAAAATTGGGCAAAGGATATGTGGTAAACAAACAGCATGTATTGGCACAAAAACAGACACATAGGATAATGGAATTTTTAAAAAAAAGGCTTCATAAATAAACCCACACATTATGATCAATAGATGCTCAACAACATTGCCAAAATCACACAAATGGAAAAAGTGGTCTTTTCAATAAATGATGCCATGAAAACTAGGTCTCATCATGCAAATGAATGAAATTATATGCTCATCTCACACAATATGCAAAAAATCAACTCAAAATGTTTTGGAAATACAAGCTCAAATGTACAAATCTCCTAGAAGAAAATATAAAGGAAAACCTTTGTGATGTTGAGCTTTCAATAATTTATTTTTGCGTGCCCCAAAGCACAGAAAATGAAAGCAAAACAATAACAACAATAATACAAATCAATTAAATTTTATGAATCCCAAAGGCCCTGCTCAGCAAAGAAAATAGAGCAAAGAGACATCCAATGAATTGGAAGAAAACATTTGCTAGCCATTCATCTGTTAGAGTGTTAATATCCAAAATATATAAAAACTCAAACAAAGAGAAGAACATAAATAATTGGCAAAGGACATGTTAGACATTTATCAAAGAAAAGTTGTAAATAGGCAACAGGTATATGAGAAAATATTCTATATCACAAATATTCTGTGAAATTAAAATTAAAACCAAAATAAATTGTTACTTCACGGCTGTTAAAATGGCTATCATCAAAAATAAATAAATAAATAATGTGTTAGTGAGGATGTAGAGAAAAGGGAAGCCTTGTACACTGTTGGTGAGATGTAAGTTCATACAGCCATATTTAAAACATGAAAACTTCCAAAAAATTTAGAGTTACCATGTGACTTAGAAGTCCCATTTATGTATATGTATCAATAGGAAGTGAAATATGGATTCCAAAGAGATTTCTGCAACCCAATTATTATTGTATAATTAGTCCCAAAAATACACACACACACACACACACACACACACACAATGGGATGTTATTTGTTCTTTCACATGGATAAAATTCTCTTATTAGCAACAGATTGATAAATCTGGAGGATTTGACTCTAAGTAAAATGAGTTGAGAACAGAGAACAAGTAATTTGTGATTTCACTTATATCTGAAATAACAAACTTTAAAAAATGAGTAGATCAATGTTAATCAGAGGTTGGGAGTTGAGAGGAGTGAATAGGGAGATGATGGTCAAAAGGTACAGTTTCAGTTAAAAGGAGGCATATATTCTGGAGATCAGTTGTAAAGCATGGTGACTATAGCTTGAAAACTGTTAATACAGTAGATTCTAAATATTCTTTAAACACACGTATGAGAGTTAATGGATATTAATTTGTTTGATTTAATCACTTTGTAACATGTGCATACATCAAAATATCATATTGGACACCTTTAAAATATGTAACTATTTATTTAAAGTTAAATAATTAATAAAATAAAAATTAATTTAAAATATCTCCATTCACAACAATGCAAAAATAAGATAAAAATACTTCACAGAGGAGCAAAGAGAAGTATATTCCATTTCTTTTAAGAAACCACAGAAACAAAAGAATAAAATGCAATCTTTTCAATGTTCAGAGAAAGAACTTCACCTTAGAACACTCTGTATCCTATGAAATTCTGTACAATGCGGGAGCAAGTACTAAGACTGGCTTGCACAGGGCAGAATGCTCTTGGCTTTTTCTTTGGGTTTGGCACCTGGCAGGATTAGCTAGAGAGATCCCAGAAACTGGACAGGCAGGCACATTTGTTCTTCAGGTCTGATCCTGGGCGAACCACATTTATTGGTGATGGAGAGTTGTGAGAAGAATGAAGAATTGGTGACTTTGCCCAAAGAATGGAGTTCTTAGAATCTTATCTCCCAAGATCCACTCATCTAGCAGAGGTTATTTCTGCCCAATAACAGCGTGAGTGAGCCATTCTCTCTAGAGAAGATACCTTACTACAAAGCTCCAAAGGTCAATCATAGCTAAATGCCAGATATCTGAAGCTCACATTTGCAATTCTGCACCCGTCTCACCCTGAAAAGTCATCCCCCTAGTTTACACAGACAGAACTCCAATGGTCACTGCTTCTGACTCTGTACTAAGTCAAATTGATGAGAAGGAAAGCTGAGTCGTTAAACCAGCTTCCTTTCCAGTTCTCTCCAGCTGACAGCAGGAACATTCAAATAAGACAGATTTAATGACCTCCAGCCCCTGCCCTTGTCCAAGAAGAAAGAAGGACAATAGAGCATAGGCAGTGAACACCCACACTTGCACAGTTTTGACCACCTCAGCAGAGAAAAACCCTTCATGTTTCATTGAAGGTTTGTTCTTCTTTTCTCCTTTTCCCATTGAGTGTGTGTGTGTGTGTGTGTATTCTAATTTGATTGACCCATAGATATATACATATGTATGTATATATTCTCATTTTTTGCATATTTTACACTCTGTTACCTTCATACCCTGTTTTCTTGACTTCATGAACTCTAATTTTACTATCTTTAAGAATAATTTGGGGGCTGGGATTGTGGCTCAGTGGTAGAGGGCTAGCTTAGCACACGGGAGGACCTGGGTTCAATTCTCAGCATGATATAAAAATAAATGAATAAAATAAAGCTATCTAAAAAGAACAATTTTGTTTATACAATTACAGTCCCCACCACTCATGTTGTGGGTATTAGTATGTGGAAGAGCATAGATTGTTGATGTCTGCTGTATACTTAAATGCTAGATCCAGTTCATGGCTATTTATTTTTGTTGTTGTTAAATGCCGAAATGGTCATTCCTATTTTTGTGGCAATTAATGTCATGTTAGGCACTGCACATTTATTCTAACGTTGCATATTGACCATTATTGTTGTTGCTGTCACTTGTTTCCCTTTTCTCTGAGTGGGACTGAGAAGCAACTGGTGCACTACAAGTTCACAAGGTAGAAACTCTGCAGCCGAACTACGCCCGTAAGTCAGAACAGTGACATCATGCTTTCCCCCACACATAAACCAGTCTTGATCCAGCTTCAACAATACTAAACACATAAGGTAGGGAAGACAAACTCTTCAAACCAATGAATAAACCTCAAGTAGTAACAAATAGATGGAAATATCTGCTCCCATTGTTTCACATCTACTCCTACAGCAAGATGAAAGATTCCAAAGAGAAAACTCAGAAAACCCCACAGTGTTAAAGTAACTCTACAAGCATGAACTAATTCAATATTCTGCAGAAGAAAACTGAGAGGCATTAGCACTGCAAAATAAAACTGGGGTCACATTAAGTTTATCTGTTGAAACTAAGAAATATCAACAACACAGGATTTATTACAAAAGAGAAAACTACCCTCCATAGGACATTCTCAAGAGAGAGGAAAGGAATCTACCTCAACAAAGCACAAGTGCTAAACTTCTGAATATATGAGAAAATAGGCAAACAAGTCTTACCCCAAAAGTTACATTCCTCTAACAAAGGAACACACAGACATAGAAGGGGATAAAATTCCAGACAAAAACTTTTAAAATTTTATCAGAAAAATGATTAATGAGCTAAAAGGAGACATAAGAAGTAAATTAAAGAATGAAATAGGAGAGTATTACAGGAGTTAAAATACCATTTTGAAAAGGAGAGATTCAGAAGAGAAGCAAATCAAAACTCCTGGAAATGAAAGAAATAACAAATTTAAAAAGATTCATTTTAAAGTATTTTAATGAACTATATTATACAGAAAAAAGAACTCCAGGCTCTGAGAACAACATTTAAGCTGAAAACTCAGTAAAGAAACAATAACAACAACAAAATTAAAAATGGTAATAATATGCAAGAGCTTTGGGGACAAATTAAGAGATGAAACATAAGAGTCGTCAGAATAAGAAAGGGCACAGAAATATAGACAAGTGACATCAAAGACCTCTTCCCCGGAATGATAATTAAAAAAAAAAAAATGGTGCAAAAGGAAAAAACTTGGATCACATTTAGAGGTACACCAATAAGATTCACTTCATAGTTATCAGACTCTAGAATTCAGGATGTCTTGGAGTAAGATAAAAACATTTGGAAAAAAAATTGCCAGTTAAAGTGGCTATATCCATCAAACCTACCGTTAAGAATTACAAAATAAAAGTTTTCCATAATAAAGATCAACTAAAATAATTTATGACCACTAAAACTGAACTACAGAAAATACTTAAAAGAAATACTATACATAGAAGAACTCATGGAAAAAAATCAAACAAACAAAAAACTCCTCAGAACCCTCAAGAGGATAAAGCAATTAATCTAATAAAAACTAAAAATGGATTAATCTCTGAAATGAATAAGAATGACTGGAAATAGTAACTATCCATAAAATAACTGAACAAAAATGGTCTCAACTCACAGTAGAGATTGCAAGACAAAGAAGGGCAAAATAGATATTTAAGAAAGACCCAATTATACACTGTTCTTTATAAGAGAATTGTCTTATAGTGAAAGGTACCACAGACTCAAAATAGAATAATGGAAAAAGTCATTACATGCAAATAGGATCTTGAAACAAGCAAGAGTACCTACTCTCATATCTGACAAAGCAGATTTAAAACAAAAGTTAATCAGAATAGACAAGGAGGGCCACTACATAGTGTTAAAGGGAGCAATCTAACAAAAATATGCAATGAGAATTGGTCTACTGCCGCAGTACAGCTGCAGCAAAATAACGGGGGGAGGGGTGGTGGGGGGTGGTGGGGGGGGGGTGACAAGCAACTTCTGTACATTGATACAGCAGGAGTGGGAGTCATCTGTTGTAGGACAGAAGGGGTATATATACATTCCACACAGCTTATCTTAATTAACATAAACTAGATACAGCAGTCAACCAATAAGGAATCTCCACACTTAATGGCTCGCTGGCACCACTTCACAAACCACTCCCTCTGGCAAAATGCCAGGCTCCATCCTGACTTGTTTACAGACCCTAATATTTTCCCCTTTTGTTTAATTTAAATAAGGACCATAGTGGTTTTTACACAAACACCATAAATAATCTGCTACAGGGGCTGGGGATGTGGCTTAAGTGGTAGCGCGCTCGCCTGGCATGCATGAGGCCCAGGTTCGATTCTCAGCACCACATACAAAGATGTTGTGTCTGCCAATAACTAAAAAATAAATATTAAAAAATTCTCTCTCTCTCTCTCTCTCCTCTCTCACTCTCTCTTAAAAAAAAAATAATAATCTGCTACAAGCAGAAAGGGAGGATACAAAATGCCACAATACCAAGCCAATTGATGGCTCCATGCAAGAAGCCCTTGGAAAAACCATACTAGCAATGACACCGTTAGCAAAGATACTGGTGTTACAATTTGTTGTAGATTACAGTTTGTTGTCTCAGTCCAGGTAAAGCAGTGTCTCAATAGATTAACTCACAGTCCAGGTAAATCTCACAGTCCAGGTAAATCACAGTCTAGGTAAATTCTGCAGGCAGCTAGCTTGATCCAAAGTCTCCTCTGGTTCTCTACAACACTGGAAATTCTTTCATCCTCCTCTTCACCGGCACTGGGACAAAGGCAGGAACTCCAGCAATGCTGGCTAAAGAAAATCCTATAGCATTCCACTAAGAAAACAACCTTCTGAACAATTTAGTACATTATCTCAAGGTTTTTTTTACATTTAAATAAGCCTTAATAGTGCTCATTACTCATTAGCTTCCAGGTGTGAGAGAACCATTGTAGTTACTGGCCTTGGAAACCCTCAAACTTCAGGGACACAGGCCTGGTTGTCTTCTGCCTGCAGCATCCCGGGCAGCCCCAGATGGCCCCGGGGAGAGTCCTGGGAGTGTTCCGGACTCAAACTGCCACTGGGCACAGGGAGCAAGAGCCAGTGAGACCAAGCCTCCGGGTCAGGTCTGGATTTGGGCTCTTGCAGTGGTGTCCCGCTCCCTGGGTGGGGGGGCAGGGAAGTGCCGCGGCTTGGAAAGTTCTTGCTGCACCATGACCGGCTCAGGCAGCCGCGCACGGATTCATGCACCCTTGGGTAACAAAAGTATTCAGTAAGAGCCTTGTGCTGCAACTTTTTCCCTGATAATCCTTCCTCCTCTGAACTTTTTTCTTTCTGACTAGAGTTTCTGGGCTTCCATCAACACATGCCCTAACTATTCTTGGTTCCATTGGGGTGTCTCTTTCCCTTATCAATTTACCTAACACCCCTTCCATATTTTCGTCACAAAGACAATACAATACACTGAGACAAAACAAGACACAAACATACTGTATCAATCTTCTCCATTTTCTCAAAATGGCCATTTTTCCTCTCACCCTATCTAGGGACGAGGAGATTTGCTCCTGTCCTATCTAGGGATGCGCAGCTTTTTTTCATCACTTACCCCTGAGTGTCCTGGGGCTCCCCGGATGGGCCACCATCTGCTGCAGTCCTGCTGCAACAAAAATACCTGCGGGTGACGGGCAACTTGTGTGCATTGATACAGCAGGAGTGGGAGCCCTTTATTGTAGGACAGGAGGGGTATTTATACATTCCACACAGCTTATCTTAATTAACATAAACTAGATACAGCAGTTAACCAATAAGGAATCTCCACACTTAATGGCTTGCTGGCGCTGGCATTACTTCACAAACCACTCCCTCTGGCAAAATGCCAGGCACCATCTTGACTTGTTTATAGACCCTAACAGTCTACTCCAAATATTAGTTCTGATAATTACATAATACAAACACTTCTTGACTTTAAGTTCTGTATAGACCCCAATAAAAAATATTTTGTGATTTCAGCATCCTCTTCTAAGCAAGAGACAGATTATTCAGATACAAACTTAATAAAGACACTTGTGACCAAAATGATACATCATAACAGACATCCATAGACAATTTCACCCAACAATGGCTTCTTCTTCTCAGCAGCTCAAAGGACCTTTTCCAAAATAGAACATATTTTAGGACATATGGAAGATAAAGGAAGTCTTAGCAAATATAATAAAACTAATATTATCCTGGGCATCTTATATCATAATGGGTTAAAGTTGGAAGCCAACAGCAAGAAAACTTATAGAAACCACAAAAATACAAGGAGATTGAAAAATACTCTTTTAAATGAGGAATGGATCATACAAGAAATAGGAAGAAGATTTAAAAATTTCTAGAATCAAATGAGAACAGTGGTGATACAACATACCCAAATCTCTGGAACACAATGAAAGTGGTGCTATAGGAAAGTTTATTGTATTAAGTATTCACATTAAATATAAACAAAAATTAATCAGAAGAGACAAGGAGGGCTAGGACATATATATATATAGTATTATACGGTTAATTATATATAGTATAATACCACATGTTGAGGCCATAGAAAAGTAGGAACACACTAATTCCAAAACCAATAGATGATAGGAAATAATTAAGATCAGAACAGAAATTAAAAAAATAGAGAATAAAAATTGATACAAAGAATCAATGCAATAAGAACTTGATTCTTTGAAAAGATAATTAAGGTTAATAA
The DNA here is from genome assembly GCF_048772815.1 of Callospermophilus lateralis. NCBI lineage: Eukaryota > Metazoa > Chordata > Mammalia > Rodentia > Sciuridae > Callospermophilus > Callospermophilus lateralis. The sequence goes on along the minus strand of NC_135314.1, from coordinate 13,260,317 downwards.
ATACCTAGCCAAATTATCCTAGAGAATGAAGAGAAGGACCAATCAACAAAATTAGAGATTGAAATGGAGATATCACTAAAGATATTTCTAAAAACCAGAATCATTTTGAAAATTTATATTCCTATAAAGTTGTAAAATCTAGTAGACACTGATAAATTTGTGAACACATATGTCCTACCCAGATTGAACCAAGAGAAAAATATAACACCTAAATAGTCCAATATAAACAGTGAGATTGAAGCAATAACAAATTCTTCCAACAGACCAAAGCCCAGGACAAGATGGATTTTTGCAGCTGGGTAATTGCAGACCTTTAAAGGAAATCTAACACCAATTTTGCTCAAGTTATTATGAAATGGAAAGGTAGGAAACACTTTCAAATGCATCTATGAAGCCAATATTATTCCAATACATAAACCAGATAGACATATTGAAGAAAGGAAATATAGGTGAATGTCTCTGATGAAAATTTAGATGCAAATATCCTTAATAAAATATTAGCAAACCACTTTAAAAAATAAGATTGCACACTATTGTAAAGGTAAAATTTCTAAGCTGCTTCTAAACTGCAAAGCCTGAGTTAAAGTGTAAAAGACCGGGCATTGTAAAGTTTTTTAAGCTACAAGGCTTGGGTTAAAAAGTAAAAGACCAAGTATTGTTAAATTCCTCTGCTACCCCCAAAACTTGAAATCCCTGTAGCTGTTAGGACAATACCCGAACTGCCCAGTAAATATTTCCATTGACTCCCGGGTTGTCTAATAACTTGGGACTCTGTGAAGCCTGGCACGTAGGCATTGCAGGACCTAAACCAATCAGTTTGAATGTGTACCCGCTTAGGGGTGACCAATCACCCCTGCCCAATCTGTTCCCGCCAATGAATGTACTAATCATGTCTCAGAGTTGTTGTTCAATTTTTCCGTGCCTCATGATGATTTGTTCTGATGTATGCAAAGCCCCCACCCTCCCCAAAAAAGTGTACTTAAGCACTGCTTGACCTCTGCTCGGGGCTTTGGGCTGCTCTCCCTTCTTGAGCGAGCCTGCCTGGAGCCTCAGCACGCTGAATTGGATCCTCAATAAACTTCCTCCTGCTTATTGCATAAAGTCAGTCTCTTGGTGGTCTCTTCCTCTGACGCTTCGACGGACCCTTACACTATGACAAAGTTGGGTTAATGCTGTGATGAAAGTTTGGTTCAATATATGTAAATCAATAAATGCAATTCATCACATAAGTATAATCAAGGGAGAAGATCACATAATCATCACAATACATGCAGGAAAAGCCTTTGACAAAATTTAATACTCATTCATTTTAAAAACACTGGGGATATAAGGAATTTACCTCAGCAGCATAAAGGTTATACATGACAAACCCAAAACCAGCATCATACTGAATGAAAAGAAAACCCTGAAATAATTTCCACTAAAATTCAGAATAAAACATGAATGGCTACTTCCATCACTCCTATTCAGTATAGTTCTTGAGACCCTTGTCAAAGTAATCAGGCCAGAGAAGAAAATTAAAGGGATACAAGTATAAAAATTAGTCAAACTATCTTAGTGTGCTGACATGATTTCCATGATTTCTACCTACAGTACCCAAAAATCTCAACTACAAGATTTGTAGATTTGATAAACAAATTCAGCAGGATATAACCTCAACATACAAAAACCAATAACTTTCTTATACTCTAATAATTAATTCATTGAAAAATAAAATTATTCCATTCAAAATAACCCTTAAAAGAGAACTTCAGGAATGAATCTGAGGAAGTAAAGATCTCTGCAATGAAAGTTATAAAACACTGAAGCAAGAAATTAAAGAAGACCTTAGATAACAGAAATACCTATCATGTTTATAGATAACATAGAATTAATATTGTCAATATGGCCATATTATCAATAGTAATCTAAAGATTCTAAACAATCTCTATACTAATAACAATGCCAATCTTTTAATCTATGGGAACAAGTGCATGGAGTACTGCATATGTGGCATATAATAAGGGCACCTGAGTGGCAAACTGTTAACCCCATGAGGCCACGTTTTGCAGTCACAACACTTGCTCTGCTGCCCACTCCTTGACTGGTCGCCACAAGGACAGTTGGCCAGAAGTTGTACTGGTGAAAGTTGTACTGGTGACTGCTTGAGTATATATACATGGTAACTGCGCAATAAAATCAGACCTGCTTCCAGCTTGAACTCCAAAGATCTTGATTCAGACTCCACAGTCACCCTCTCCTCTACCCTGTTCCGTGGCCCTCGTTGCTGGACAAAAGAGAGCCCACACATATATCAATCTCAATACCAATGACATTCTTCACAGAACTATAAAACACAGTCCTAAAATGTATATAAAAGAATAAAAGATCCAGAATCGCCAAAGAAATACTGAGTCAGAAGAGCAAACCTGATCTTACATTCTACTACAGAGCTATAGTAACACAACAACATGATATTATCATAGGTAGAGGGGTTTAAAGGGAGGGGAGAGGGTACGGAGATAGTAGAATGAATCAAACATTATTACCGTATGTACATGTACGATTACACGACCAATGTGATTCTACATCATGTACAACCAGAAGAATGAGTAGTTATACTCCATTTATGTATGATGTATCAAAATGCATTCTACTGTCATGTATAACTAATTAGAACTAATAAAAAAATCTTAAAAAATAAAAATTACGAAAATAAAATAAAATTCACATTTCCACCAAAAAAATAAAATGATATGAATACCAATGCAATAGATTAAATGATATATATACAAATACAAATAAAAACAATCATCTATTTCTTGACATAGTTGCCAAAACCATACATTGGAAAAAAGATAGGCATTTTAACAAATGGTGCTGGAAAATAGCATATCCCTATGTAAAAAGAAAAAGAAAAGAGATTCTCAAATCGTATCTTCTACAAAAATGTGTTCAAAGTGGACCAAAAACCTAGGAATTATTATAGAAATAGGGAAATTGGTAGTAAAAAGGCATAAATGCCACATTTAAACACAATGACATGGGCATCAACTTCCTTCACAAGACTCCTAAAATTGAAAAAATAAAATGAAGAATCAATAAGTTGAATGTCATCAAACTAAAAATCTCCTGCACAGCAAAGAAAACTATTAAGAGGTGAAGGGAGACTCACAGTGGGAGAAAAGTCTTTTGAAGCTACTCTTTTGATATGTGATTAATAATGAGAATATATAAAGGACTCAAAAAGTTAACACCAAGAAACTACTTACTCACTCAATAAGTGGGTAAAATATCTAAACAGACACTTCCCAAAATAAGAAAATATAAATAGTCAACAGAATATTTTAAAAAAATTTTTTCAACATCTTAGCAATCAGGGAGATGCAAAGCAAAATTACAGAGATTTTATCTCACCCCTGTCAGAATAACAATCATCAAGAATACAAATAACAACAAAATCAAAGGCCAAATGTTCTCTCTGATATGTGGATACTAACACATAATTGGGGGTGGGGGAGAATAGAAGTTCATTGGAGTAGACAAAGGGAAATGATGGGAAAGAGAGGAATGGGAATAGGATAGACAGTAGAATGAACTGGACATACTTTTCTGTGTTCATATATGAATAGACGACCAGTATAAATCTACATCATGTTCAATCACAAGAATGGGATTCTAATTAGAATAAGTTATACTCCATATATATATTATATGTCAAAATACATTCTAGTGTCATGTAAAACTAAAGAGAACAAATAAAATATTAAAACAAATGCACTTTACTTTCATGTTTAAGAGGAACAAAAGAACACACACACACACACACACACACACACACACACATCAGAATCCTTTCCCTAATTGGTAAATCTAATTTCTGGGGGAACAATTTGTACGGATTTTTAGATTTGGCCATATTCCTCCCTATCACAACTTTGCCACTTTTTTTTTCCCCTCAAAATTCTAAGCACAAATGTAGGAAAAATATTGGGAGATGTAGAGGCAGCAAAAGGAAAGAAAAGGTGGCTGCCCCTCCAAGTAGCCAAGTTTATTTATATCAAAAGTTACATTAGGTCCTTATTAACGTGACCACATTGTTATTTCGTATCACTTTAATCCCAGGTGCTAGATAACTGAGATCAAAGACACAGAGCCCTTTTCTCCAAGGATATTACCATAGGGACTAGATTCTGCACCTGTCTAGTTATCTTACTAGCTTCAAGGAGAAACTGCTGGGCATTCCAAGCAGGGAAACAGAGTGCCTGTTACCCCCTGGGAGTTTGCTCACCAGAGGAATGCATCCTGTACATTTCCATGGTCAGAATACCTACAAGTCCCAATATTCCCAGGAGCTGTGTGCTTGTGATGGAGATTGAAACTGATAAGACCCGGACATAGAGTTCTGTCATGAAAGAAATTGCTATAGCATCCAGGCATCCTGGTCTTTGCACAGGAATTTCCCAGCACACAGGCATTCTGTGCCTTTGCACAGAAATTTCCTAGTCACCAAGCATACCACAATCACGAAGTTTATCAGAGACCCCAATCCCAAGCACAGAACCCCTACACACAAAGCCCACTATCTGTTAAAGAAGGAAATAAAGAGAGAAAAATTTATGCCTTAATATTATAATTGGATTTCAACTTCATCTCCTCACTCATCTACATTCTCCTTATATTCATTCCTGTAGCATGGGATAGTATGTAACTTCCCGGATGTGTTTGCTCCTTTAAGTTTCTAATCTTTGACAATTACACTTGTCTTCTGTCTGCTTTGAATCACTCTTTATGTGTAAACAGCAGTGTGTGTGACATGGTGAAGGAAAACAGGAGAAGGATGCCACTGCAAAACCATCATATTGAGGTGTATCTGAGAGAAGACCCTCCCAGAGGAAGAGAGCTGAACACTGGCCAACTAAGAAGCCAATGTCAAAGGTAGTAAGGGTCATCAATTCTTTCTTCAGATGAAAATAGGCATATGAAATATGTACATAGATGCATGTCTCTGTATGCATATATATACACATGTCTCTTAAAAATGGGAATATTTAAACTTTCATATGGATTCATTTACCATTTTGCAGAACTTAAGAGATGTGCACACCCTGCTTTGAAGACCTCTCTCTTACATACATTTATTTCTAAGGATTTATGTATTTAAGCTACCATCTTAATGTTCTAGCACCAATTTTTCACTCATGCTTCAATTCATTGCTTCCAATTTACTTAACTATTTGATAAGATTTGTAAGACAGAGTCATCACCTGTAGTAATTAAGAACCTCTTTAGAATTAACAGCAGAACTTCCAGAAACTATTTCTTCCAAGAGCTTACCTTTGCTGATGGACAAAGGCATACATTTTATGAAGATGATTAACTTCAGTGTCATAGAGTGACATTTTCTGTACTTTCCCTAAGTTCTGGGAATGGATCTCTCTATGCAGTGAACAGAGCTCATTTTCAAACACTCCCAGCTAAACTCTTTTGGAAAAAAAAAATTAATAGTAAGAATTTAGGTTATTATTTTTCAAAAATATTTATTAACCTTCATCTACCATATGCATATTTTACCTCTTTTATTTTTATGGTATCAACCTCAGAGGTCCTGGAGCAACATTCTAGGTTCATTGATAACTCTAGCTAACTTTGTTCACAACATCTTTATAGATCTCATCAAGGTCATTAATGATGTCATGTTTCTAAATTGTATGATCACTTTTGGTTCTTATCTTGACTTGTCAGTAGCTATTAGACTTGTTTTCCTTGAGAATAAGAAAATCATTAACTATGAGAAAAAGTTCTTCCTGTAACAAACTTGGACAAGTTAGCCTCCACTTTCCAGCATTCAAAAAGGACTCCCTGCGACAAAAGATAATTTTCTTCATCACAGTTCTACCCACACAGCCTCAACTCTTATCTTTTACTATTTTTTATCCCTTATTCACATGCCCACTTAATACAAGCTTTTGCTGCTAGTTCTCTGGAATAACTTTCACATACCTTCAAATTTGACATACAACACAGGATCTGAAAAACCCTATGCACTTAAAAAATTCAAATAACAATAATTGCTGGTGAGGATATAGGAAAAAAAAGGAATGGGACCACCATAGACCTATCTATTCCACTCCTAATTATTTATCCAAAAGACTTAAAATATTAAATTGAATAAAATTACTTTTGTAAACCTTCATATTTCAGGCAACTGAAATGCAATTTTCAGTAAGCAGACATCAACCAAATGTTTTTAAGAGGAAAAAACTTAAATCTCAAAGAAAGAAATAAAATCAGGATTTTTTGGGGGGGGATGAAATTTCTCTTAAAATAGCTTTACATTTGCACTATTTTCTCTGTATAGGTATTCCTACACAGAAAGCATTGAAAGAAATTTAAGGAATGGGTACTAGATGAAGGAGGCATTCAACAATACTGAGTTTTCTAAACAACCAATTGGGAAGTTGGACATTAAATAATAAGTAAACTAAATTTATAATTCTCTGTGAATTAACATTTCTTAATTAAATAATTCCTATATTTGCCATGCACTAGAATTTTCCATATCTACTCACAGGTAGAATAGAAACTTGGTATTTTTTAGTGGACCCTTTTTCAGAACATCATAAGGAGACAGACTTCAAACTGGTTTGAAGTACGATCTCAAGTCACCATTATAGTGATTTATTCAGTCAGTGGTCAAGATCATGCAAGTCACATTCCCCAACTTCCTAACACAGAGGGATAGAGAAATACTCATTTAAAAGCTTGAGTTGGTAAGGTGCTTTCTTAGAGGCAAACAATTTTATATTTTAAAGTTAGAAAGAGATATATGAATTCTTTTTTTTTTTCACACAAAAAATAAGCCAACTAAGCATAGTTCTATGGCACCAGTGAAGGACGAGTTGACTTTAAATGAATTCTCTCAATCATCTGGTAGCTTAGTAGAGGAAGTCAATCTTTAAAATTAATCAGCAGCCATTTGACACTATAATCAGAAACACATCCAATAATACTTGGTTTAGCTACAGAACCTTAAGACTGTAAAGGCCAGCAGATGCTCCCTTGGGAATGTACGTCAGAGCATTTCCAGCAAGATGTTTGTGGATTTCAATGGAGAGGACAGAGGGTGAGCAGAGCTCTCTTCATGTGGAATTCATCTAGTTGTTAAAAAATGCAGCACAGCTATGTTCAAACCACAAATGCCAAAACAACTATAAAGAATCTTGTTTTCTTATACTTGGTAAAAAAAAATTCTATAAATTTCAAATTGAGATATTGGCAGAAGAGAGGCCTAAGGAAAAACTGTAATAAAATATCTATTTTACAATAAATCACTTAATAGCTTAAAAAAGAATAAAATTTTATCATTTAGTAATAAAAGTTGCAACTGAAGAACTCCGTGCTAAGCAAAATAAGCCAGACCCAGAAAATAAAGGGTAAAATGTGTTCTCTCATACACAAAAGCTAGAGCGAGAAAAAAGAATAAAAAATGGTTCTCAGAAAAGTAGAGGAAAATCAATTGAGTAGAGACAGGAAAACAAAGATGATGGAGAATGAGAGCAAAAGGGGAAGAACTTGGGAATGTAGTTGACCAAATTATGCTATTTGCACATAGGAATAAAGCACAGTGAATTACAATTTTATATAGAACTATAATGAACCAACTAAAAATAAATAAATAAAAGGAAAACTAATATTGAAGAGAAAGGAGATGTGGGAGGAAAGAGGGGAGGGAAGAGGATAGTACTGGGAATTAAAATGGAGAAAATTATGTTATATGAATTTTGAATATGTCAAAATGAGCCCCACTATTATGTATAACTATAATTCACTAAAAAAAGAGTACACATAAGAAAAGAAGTAATAAAAATTAAAGCCAACATTAATAAAATTTAAAACATTCATAGAGAAAATTTGCAAAACCAAAAGCGGATTCTTTGAAAACACCAATAAAACCAATAACACTTTAGCCATTCTAACTACAAAAAATAAAATAAACAAGAACCAAACCATTAATATTATAAATAAAAGAAGGGACAGATTAAGACAAATTACTTTAATTAATAAGAAAATTTTAGCAAGGTTGAATGATACAAAGTTAATTCACAAAAGTCAATATTTTCTAGTATAATAACAATAGACAAGTGGGATTTGAAATTAAAAACCAATATCAGTTACATAACCCCCCAAATATAAAATACTTAGGTACAAATCTAACAAACTATATACAATATCTACGTGATAAAACTCTGAAAAAAAAAGTATAAAGATGAACGAAATAAATGAGAGATCCTGTGTTCATAGACAGAAAGACTAAATGCTGTGAAGATATCATTTTTTTTCTTCAACTTGAAGAATCTTGAATGCAATCTCATTGAAATCTCTGGAAGTTATTTTATGGCTATAAACAAATTGATTCCAATGCTTTTTATGAAGAGACAAAAGACCCAGAATAGCCATAATATTGAAGGTGAAGAACACAGGTAAACACTGCCCAATTTCAAAACTTACGATGCACCAGAGAAACTTGGAGATAATGAAAAATTTTCATTCCTGGATGGTGGTGGTATGACACAGTAAAATATATTTGACAATATTCAGTGAACTGTACTCTTAAAAAAAATGCACCTGATTTTATGTAAATTCTATTCAGTAAAGTTGATTTTGAAATCATACTGCTTTATTAAATGGATATGCTTATCCAGTTAAGAAAATAATGATATACACATATATACACAAACATGTGTATATTTAAAATATTTATATTTTTATTTTTCATTTTCTTACTAATGCTACTCTAGAATGAGTTCCTAAAATAGGATTATTCAATCATGAAGACATATTATTAAAAATAGCTGAGATTATTAATGATGAATTTGTTGCTTATTAAAGTTTATAATACTAGAAACAATATCCCTACAGCATTTATTTTTGCTGTTTGGAAAAGACAACTGCAAATCAGTGAGCTAAATATTTTGTATCAAAGTTGATATGTATTAGGCATATCATATGAAATATGGTATTGCATATTATGAATCATTACATTTTTACCCAAAGAGTAGACAAAATGTGTGTAATGATTAAATTTTAGCACAGTTTTCTATTAGAATGAAAATGTTTGTTTCAATTGTTGGGTTTTGGCATCTCTTTTGTATAGTTTATACATAATTGAAATAATTCCTATAAATTATGTGATATAAATAACTTTTTATCATTTACAGTCTTCTCTCAGCCAAGTATAATTGAAGGAGTATGTTAATATTTTTTAAGAAGGCATTAGAAGCTTTTCTTTGTCTTTTATTTAGAGCATTATAGTGATACATAGTAGTTGGATTCATTTTGACAACATCATCCATGCATGGAATTTGATTTTCGTCTCCTTTCCTCCCCTTTCCCTATCCTCCTCTCTCCCCTTATTCTCCTTCCCCTACTGACTTTTCTTTCACTTGTTTATTTATATTTAATTTTTACTTTCTGTATTTACATAAGGATAAAATTCTCTGATATATATATATATATATATATATATATATATATATATATAACATGATTTTGTCAAATTCATTTTGTATTTCCTCCCTTTTCCCATCCTCTTTTTTCCCTCCCTATTGATCTCCTTCTTCTCCTCCACTGATCTTTCTTATATATTTTTGATATCCAAATCCTGCCCCCTGCCCCCAACTTCTTTCCCTTATTTTACTCTAGCTTCCATGCATGAAAGAAAACATTTGACCTTTGATTTTCTGAGTCTGGCTTATCTCAATTAGCATGATGTTCTCTACTTCTACCTTTTTATTGGCAAATACCATAATTTAATCCTTCTTTATGGCAGAGTAAAATTCCATTATGTATGGATCCATCCATCTATTGATGGACATCTGAACTGATTCTGTAATTTGGCTATTGTGAATTGTGTTGCTATAAATATCGAAGTGACCAATGACTGGGATAGCTGGGTCATATAGTGTTCCTATTTCTAGTATTTTCAGGAATCTACACATTGCTTTCTAGAGTGGCTATACTAATTTGCAATACCACTAATAATGTATGAGTATACCTTACCACTCATATCCTATTTATATGCTATCCACCCAACAATATAAGTATATACATTTTCTATTATACTTGCTTTATTTCATTTGGAAGGATTGTCTTCTACAATTCTTTTGCCAGTGTTTTTTGTTTGTTTGTTAGTTTGCTTTGCTTTTTCATGTGAATTTGAAGAATTGTGGGGGAATACATGATTTCAGCCTGAAAAATTTCTTCAATATTTCTAATAAAGTAGATCTTTGAGCCACATAGTCTCTGTTTTGTTCATCTTGAAATGTCTTTATGTCAACTTTATATTTGAAAAATAATTTTGCCACATGTAAATTTCTTGTTGTCGGTATTTTTTCTTTAAGCATGTTGAGTATGTCACTATCTTGCCATTTGGCCTCATTGTTACTGATAAAAAAAATCCAATCTTAATCTTCTTGTATATGATGAGTCATTTTTTACTAACTGCTTACAAAATTTTATTTTTTCCTCTGTCTTGAACATTTTGACTATAATATATGAATCTCTTTGCATTTATACTAGTTGGAGTTTGTTGGATTTCTTGGGAAAATAGATTAACCAAAAGTGTTAGTACATTTCCAAACCATAATTAGCATAAATTTGGACCAATTTTTTTAGTACTTTTCCAAACTCTGATTAGCATTGTTTTGGACCAATAGCATTGATTCAAGTGCTATGTAAACCCCTAGACTAGCATACTCCAGCAGGTAACCCTTGTGGGGTCTCCTATCTACCTATGGTAGTTGTTTCTGTGCACACTTGAATAAACCCTGCTCTACAATCACTCACCCAGGTCTCTGGATTTCATTCTTTGAATTTATGAGACAAGAACCCAGTAAGAAGAAGCTAGTGGTGAGCTGCTGGGGTCTGCTGCAACATTGGAATTGAGTTTCATCTGAAAACTTCAACCTCATTCTGTCTAATACAACATTGCAAGGGTGGCATTGTGCCCAGTTTTAGATTAGGAAAATAAAAATCAGGGAAATTGAGTTACTCCCTCAAAGCAGCTAACAGGTAAGTCCAGCCTCACATCCAGCTCTTCCTGATTCTGGACACTTTCTTTTTCCACTGTTTCACTACCAATCCCCAGGTGGGCTCCTCCCTTCACTTTTCATTCTTAAAATATAACCTTTCACTTCACAACCAAAGAACACAATGTTTTTTTTAAAAAAAGACATAATTCCATTTGAGAAATGCAAATCAAAACTACTCTAAGATACCATCTCACTCTTATCAGAATGGCAGCTATTATGAAGACAAACAACAAAAAGTGTTGGCAAGGATGTGGGGAAAAAGACACACTCATACACTGCTGGTGGGACTATAAATTGGTGTAGCCAATATGGAAAGCAGTATGGAGATTCTTTGGAAATCTGAGAATGGAACCACTATTTGACCCAGCTATTCCTCTTCTCAGACTATACCCAAAAGACTTAAAAACAGTGTACTACAGGAACATGGCCACATCAATATTTATAGCAGCTCAATTCACAATAGCTAAACTGTGGAACCAATCTAGATGTCCTTCAGTGGATGAATGGATAATAAAAATGTGGCATTTATACACAATGTAATTTTACTCAGCATTAAAAAAAGAACAAAATCATGGCAATTGCAGTTAAATGGATGGCATTGGAGAAGATAATGCTAAGTGAAGTCAGCCAATCCCAAAAAACAAATGCCAATGTTTTCTCTGAAATAAGGAGGCTGACTCATAGTGGGGTAGAGAGGGAGAACATAGGAGGATTAATTTAATTCTAGATAGGGAAAAGAGGTGGGAGGGAAAGGGACAGGGAAGGGGATTAACAAGAATGGTGGAATGTGATGGACATCATAATACAAAGTACATGTATGAAGACTTAAATTGGTTATCAACATACCTTATATACTAACAGAGATATGAAAAATTGTGGTATATATGTGTATCAAGAATTCTAATGCAAAAAAAGTACATGTATAATGGCATAAATTGACATGAACATACTTTATATACAGAGATATGAAAAATTGTGCTGTATATGTGTAATAAGGATTGTAATGCATTCCACTGTTGTCATGTATTTAAAAAATAATAATAATGAAACTGTCAAACCACCGTCAAAAAAAAAAAAAGACGTAATTCCAGTGACTTTAGAAATTGTGAAAGAGTCCTCATTAACAAATTCTGAAGAGGTTAAAAAGACTATTCTCAGAGTTTTATTGTTTCATACATCACTTCAACTTTCCTCCTCTACATTTTTTCACCTATTGAAGTCAAAACAAAAAATATTAAAGTCCTCCAGTTTAAAATCCTTACCAAATCCTGTACAAATGTCTTCATGACCTTTGAGAATCCTTAAGAAATCTAATTGATACATTATGAACAGAGCTATTGGATGAATACAATGGAGACAGAAGACAGCAGTTATTTAGTGGACAGTATGCTAGACATAGTCACATTATTATCTTTCCTCACTTTGGTGATAATAACGAAGAAGAGGCAATAAGTTACTGTGTTATGTATGGAGAGGCAATGCTGAAACATAAAATTATGGTATGGTAATGTTTTTATGAAATAAAATCAAGCAAGTACTTAAAGCAATTAGATTTTACATTTTCATTAGCCAGGCTACTGTCATTAAAGGCTTTGAGGATTTCTAATATTCATTATTTTATGTTTAAACATTTGTAAAATTATGGTTTTTATTGGGATATATACATATTTTTTTTTCCAACTTGATAGGAAGTTTTCCCACGACTAATCAAAATGTTTATCTTTTTTGTTATTTTTTTCCCATAGTCTCTGTACTATTTAATTCAATTATGATTATATTCTATGATAATTTTATAGCTTTTACTCCCCTCGTTTCACCATTTTATTTATTATAAAATACGTATGGTAAAGTGTAATAGTTTTATATTTACAAATTTATGAAATACACACACACACACACACACACACACACACACACCACTCATGTAGCCATAAACCAGATCAAGATATAATTATTTTTTAACACCCAGAAGACTACTTAATGGAATTTCTTGGTCAATAGCCACCCAGGAATAACTGCTATTCTTACTTCAAACCATGATAATTGAATTTACTTTTTCTTGAACTTCCTACAATTTCATTGCTTTATATTTGATAAAGTATGCCTAATATATATCATTTTGATACAGAATATTTAGTTCACTGACTTATATTCCTGTCTTCCAAACTGCCAAAATAAATACATTAACATTCATTGGCACAATACAATAATTATTAAATACTATGCAAAAGGACATTGATTTCCATCAAAATTCCAGTCCAGAGCAGTAATTTGTAATAAGAATATGAATTGTGTGCAGGACTAAACATAAATAGTCTTTCATTGTGGACAATTTCACCAAGAATCCTTCAGATTTACTTATCTGAGAATTGATTTAATTAAGCATTGCTGCAATTGAAATTAAAATGTTTAACCTATGAGTTTGTGGATATATTATATAGGTTGAATTGTGCAAATACTGAGAAAAGGTTCAGCATAAATTTCAATAAGGAGGAATGATTTTTCTCTTTACATTACTCCAGAGTAATAGTCATCAATATCTTTCTGCCTAATTCCTGAAGGGACAAAGCAGGTTAGAACTGCTTTAAGCATTGATTTTTTCCACTTCATGCAGGAAGGAGTACAATCACAATACTGGTTTCTCCAGTTGCTTTGAAAGCCTGTACTTGGCAGCTGGGGAAATGATTGACAAGTCTCTTATAATAGTTTAGAAAACTTAATCCCAAATGTGGAGCCTGTATCATTGTCAATGATAGGTCTGATGCATTTAGTAGTAGTGAATGAAAGAATAGTAACTAATGTTGCTTTTTATTTGTTAATTTGTTAATATCTTAATACCTAATAATTAATTAACAATATTTATAAATGGATGAAATAAATATGAGAAATCATTACAGGGAGTTTCATTGAATGTCAACTAGACCCTAGGAGGGAGATCACCTTATTCAGCATATATTTGGGCCATATTTATGCTTTGTATAATGTTTTTCAACAAAAGGCCCCATCTTTTGTTAATGATAACAGGAATTCTTCCAGAAGATGACCGGCATCAAACTCAAAAGACTCCCTGAGACATGTTTCAAAATGAGGCAGTCTTTTCATTGGAATATAGGACCATCAGGAATGCCAGTCAGTTGCACAAAGAGAATTCTTATCTTTGAGTGAAAAGGAGAAGTTGGAATACATGATGTCAGATAGAATTATATTTTGTCCAGAAGCAAATGTTTAAATGTAGTGCATAATGATAGAGAAAATTGTTAATAGAAACTATGAGAAATTCAAGATGGTGGGCCAGAGAGAGGCAACATTCTGTGTCATTCTGTGACCCAGGTCTCAACTAGTGGGAATACTGCTTCTTTGAGAGTGATAAAGGATGCCTATACAGCTGTTCTCCTGCAGAAATTACCAGTGATGTGCCCCTGCACAGGGCTCTGGGCCTTAGCATTTGAGCAGGACTCCCAGCTCCTGACACCCAATTCCCAAAGAGACCCAGAATAGCTAGAACAATCCTTAGCAGGAAGAGTGAAGCAGGTGGCATCACTGTAACATACCTTAAACTATACTACAGAGCAATAGTAACAAAAACAGCATGGTATTGCACCAAAACAGACTGGTAGAACAATGGTACAGAATAGAGGACAAAATTACAAAATTACAATTATCCCATAAAATTACAATTATCCCACAAAATTACAATTATCTTATATTAGACAAAGGTGCCAAAAACATGCATTGGAGAAAAGACAACCTCTTCAATAAATTGTGCTGGGAAAACTGGAATCCATATGCAACAAAATGAAATTAAATCCTTATATCTCACCATGCAAAAAAACTCAACTCAAAGTGGATTTTGCACCTAGGAATTAAACCAGAGACCCTGCATCTAATAGAAGAAAAAATAGGCTGTAATCTTCATCATGTCAGATTTGGCACCAATTTCCTTATTAAAACTCTTATACCATAAGAATTAAAATCATAAATCAATAAATTGGACAGATTCAAACTAAAAAGTTTCTTCTCAGCAAAAAAAAAAAAACAATCTGTGAGGTGAATAGAAAACTACATCTTGGAAGCAAATTTTTATCATTCACATATCAGATAGAGCAATAATCTCTAGGGTACATAAAGAACTCAAAAAGCTAAACACCAAAAAAATAAAAAACAAAAACAAATAACCCAATCAATAAATGGGCCAAGGACCTGAACAGACATTGTCAAAAGAGGATATGTAATCAATAAACAAACATATGAAAAAATGTTCAACATCTCTAGCAATTAGAGAAATGCAAATCAAAACCACCCTAATATTTCATCTCACTCCAGTCAGAATGGTAGCTATTATGAATACAAACTACTATAAGTGTTGGTGAGGTTGTGGGGAAAAAGGTACACTCATACATTGCTGGTGGGACTGCAAATTGGTGCAACCAACATGGAAAGCAGTATGGAGATTCCTTGGAAAACTGATAATGGAGCCACCATTTGGCCCAGCTATCACTCCTGGGTCTATACCTAAAAGACTTAAAAACAGCATACTATAGGGACACAGTCACATCAATGTTTATAGCAGCACAATTCGCAATAGCTAAACTGTGAAACCAACCTAGATGCCCCTCAATGGATGAATGGATTAAAAAATGTGGCATAAATACACAACGGAATAATACTCAGCAATAAAAGAGAATAAAATCATGGCATTTGCAGGTAAATGGATGGTGTTAGAAAAGATAATGCTAAGTGAAGCTAGTCAATCCCAAAAAAACATGCTGAATGTTTTCTCTGATATAAGAAGGCTGATTCATAGTGGGGTAGAGAGGGGGAGCATAGGAGGAGTAGATGAACTCTACATAGGGCAGAGGAGTGAGAGGGGAAGGGAGGGGGCGTGGAGTTAGAAATGATGATGAAATTTTATAAACATTATTATCCAAAGTACACATATGCAGACATGAATTTGTGTGAATATACTTTGTATGCAACCAGAGATGTAAAAAATTGTGCTCTATATGTATAACATGAATTGTAATGCATTCTGCTATCATATGTAAGAAATTAATAAAAATACTATAATAGGATAGACCATAAAAACAAAAAGAAACTATGAGGTTGATGGGCAATAATGCTATTGCTTTTGTCTGTTAAATAGGTTAAACATTGAATTTTGCAAAAAAAAAAATGAGATTTGCTTTAGGTTAATGTCAAGCAACTCTTAGAATCACACATGAAAATACATTTATAAAACATTAGTTTGAAAAAAATTAATTTTTCATTTCCTCTTTTGCCATTTCAAGAAGTAAAATAGCTACAAGTGTAGCAGTTTCTCTTCTTTTTATTTCACTCTATCTAGTCTCAATATCTCTCTCTCAAATACACACAAACACACACACACACACACACACTCACAGATACACAAAATACAAAATGATGGAGAAAAGGAATATACATGATAAACCATGCCTATTGTGAAATTTATTATCTTTATTGAAAAATAAAATTATAAATTATGAATTTTCCCACATGAAAAATGTCCATACTAGGTGTAAACAAAAATAAAATAGCAACAAAATATCAAATACTATTCCCCTTATCAATAGAGTTTTGAATTATTTATGATAAGCAAAAATCAATTTGGTCAAATTTGAACAGAAAATACTGATAACTAATACTATAAATAATTTTAATGATAGCCCTTGTGTTTCATAAGAAAATGACTCAAAGTTAGCAGAATTCGAACTTTCTTAGTAAGCATTAGACCAGTAACTCCCAAAACAGCATGCACAGTGGCAGGTGTATCCTCAGCCATATTCAGAGCCCTAGCTACAGCCAAGGCCACCATAGCCATAGCTCAGGCCACCATAGTAAATGCCATAGTAGCACATGGTGAAATCAGTGGAAAGTTTAGTTAAGACAGATAATTAGCATCTGGAATCTGAGCCTCCTAGTTTGGAGAGGTCTTTTTTATATCACTTGTGTTGCATATGAAGCAAACCATAGACTCAAATCTCCAAACTAATTGACAACAAATTTAAAAAAAATAAAATAAACCCTCAAAACTATCTTAATCATGTTCGAAGACAAAATTGCCACTGTTTATCAGAACGCCTACAAATGAGATCATGAGCCTCAAGAAATTAGGAATTTCTTTATATGAGAATTTAGCTGTTTTAAATTCCCCAACTTAAAATTGATGAATGGCTTTCCTATGATCACATAAAGCATTCATTTTTTGTGTCTTGAGATATTTCCTTTTTCTTTTTCAGTATCTTCTTCCTCTCTCTCCATAAATTCAAGCTTAAAACTATAGCATGGCCTGACATGGTTAAGGAAAGATGGAGATGTAGTGAACTAGGTAAAATGCCTGGGTTTACTTGTAAATATAAGCCTATATGTTTTAATTTTAATTCAGTCTTTTGCTTATTCTGTGGGGACAGTTCCTCCCAGTTCATACTTGGGTTATATTTTTAGGGTTGTAAAATATTATATCTTTGTCTATCCTTACTTTGTTTACATTATATGGGTATATTAGTTATATTCCTTTTGTATATTTGAAACTTTCTACCAGAGATTTCTTTACATGACTTATGGCTTCCAAAATTCCCACTGCCTCTCAAAATCCTGTTACACTCACCAACTTCCTAAAGTTTTTCCTAAGTCTCTGCATCTTGATTTATCTCCATAACCTCTAATGTATTTTTCTATTCTCTAATCTTAAGGACTCATAGATTTCTCCAATAGGAGTTGCCAATCATTTTCCCATCATAATTCAAAATTCACATTTTTTTCTTAGTACATATTAAATATTCATGTATTTTAGTTTATTATACTTAAAGAATATGTCTTAAGATTCATATTATTCCATGTTCCCAAATATGTTACAAAGTCATCAGTAAGGAGAGGAGAAAATATAGTCAGAGAAAGATGAAATTACACACAGTAGTTCATAAACATTAGTAGATATATACAACTTTAACAGTTAGAAAAGGGTATGGATTCTAAACCAGAAAATGTACCAGTAATAGGTTCATCAGATAGTTTGTGTATGTCAAGTGTATGATCGTATCTCCAGGGACCCTAGGCACAGTACAAAGTAGAGCTTATTCCATACAGAATTGGAGTTCAGAAGGTTACAATATCTCATTCATTGGTTTACATTTTCTCTTGTTCCCAAATTGTGTTATGAATCTTCGGTGCCAGGCACTGTTGTAGGAATAAGGATGGAGCAGATGAACAAAACAGGCAAAATCTCTTCTTTCTGTAGGTTACAATTGAGATTGAAGAAGAGAGACATATTTTAAAAAATAAATATTATATAAATTGTAATAGAGAGGCTTTAAGATAATAAACTCAGTGAGTTACATTACATTTTAAATAGGTATTAAAAGGAGATGAATTAAGGTAAGGTGATCATAAATTGTGGTGTTACGATTTTGATTTAATCAGAAAATGTAGCCAAACTTCCCTGATATTATTTTAATAAAAAATAGTAAGTGCCAAGACTGGGAGTTTATTGCGAGCAATATTTGTTGTACTTGGGGAGCAGAAAAGTCAGTGGGGTTTTAGCATTATTGGTACATAAGAGAAAAGTGGTAGGGGATGAATTCAGATGATCAAGGACAGATTCCTAGTGCCAATTAGCATCCAAGTCGAGGAGTTAAAAACAAGTTAGCCAGTATAAAAATTCAAAATTTTCAAGCTTAAATATAAAAATTGGAGTCAATTGGAGAATGTGAAGTACTTAGAATCCTGATATTGACTGTGGTCCAGAAAAAAGAACTTGAGAGAGACTCTTAAAGAGATAAACATGAAGCCCCGGGCACTCCAGGATTTTTGAGGTCATTCTAAACCAGTCAACCAAAGGATAATGAGGAGAAGCAGCTTGTGAGGATGGAAGCAAACAAAGTCCTTGTGCTCAGAAGGACTCCATAAAAGTATAGTACAGCTTTGAAGAGAGAATAAAGGAAGTACCATATGGAACCAGTTTTTGCTGAGTGGTGCAAATGAAGACAGAGAAGCAATCTATGTAGTTCCTCAGCCTTTCTTTAAGTTGGTTGACCTTGGTAATATTTTGAGAACACATGCTGTGATTTGTGTGAAGTTGTCCCAAAATGTGGGTTTGTCTGTTGTCTCTTCTTGAGTAGGTTTGGGTTATGCATTTTGGCATAAGAATGAAGTGATATTGTGTTCTTGTTAGTATAACATATCATGAGGCAGATGATATTAGTTTTTCCCAGTAGGGATACTATTAACTTTGATCATTTGATGTTCATCACATTTATTATTAGATTACTGTTTTACCCAACTGTAAGGAAATTATTTGAGACTAAGCTGAGTATTTTGTTGCTCACCAACTCTTTCTCTGTTAGTTCAGCATCCATTAAATATCTTCTCTCTCCATAATTCTTATGGTTTTATTGATTTCACTTTACTGTAAAAAGAATTGTCCATTATATGTTCATTTATCTTTTCATTTATTTGTTTATGTTGGTATAAACTAAAAGTTTTTTACCTTATTCAAAACTCATAATCCCAATGTTAATGCAGCTATCATCCTATATTTGGCCATCAAGAGTTCCTTCTGGTAATTTTGGTAGGTATTTTTTTTTTAATTTTATCATGTCTTTATTTTCTACACAGTATTGTAAGTTCTGTTTTATAGTTTCCATATTCTAACCCCATTAATTTTGAAATCTAGGACAATTTGGTGTAAGACAAATAATTCTTTCCATAGCTATTTAAATTTTAATAAAAAATTATATGAGATTTTGTTTAAAAATGCAAAATGGAGTCCCATTATTGGTTAAGATCTATTGATGATAACATAAATTTTTATGATTCTGACTAGTTGTCATTGAAACTATATATATTTGATGATGAGTGAATGGATGAATGGATTGATAAATGAATGGATGGTTGCATTTGTTGAATCTTTGGAGTAAAAGTTCCAGTTAATGTCATTTTGTTTGGGAAAATATACATTGGGATATTCAAGATCTATCTAATGCTTCTATCAAGAAAGACAATGAATAAAATTTTGTCACAAATAACATATTTATGAATTTTGTATACCAAGAAAAATATCTGCAAAGAAACCTACATAAAAAGGAAAAATTTTGGATGAATATAATAGTTTTGTTTGTCTCTTTGATTGAATTAAATTCATTTTTATTTACTTGAATTTTGTATCGAGATGAGAAATCAGTAACTTTCCTGTCCTCTAATCTCTCATAAATAAGGGGAGGGGGATTCTAAGTTGTCTTCTATTCCTTAATCTCATCACAAGCCACCCCAACACTCTACTATTTGTCCCTGGACTGGAACAGATATTTAAAATACCCCATAGGAAGACTGTAATTATGGAAGGTCAAGGAGAAAAATAGTGATTTAGGGTTAACATAAAGTCAATTCAAACTATCAAGGATTCTCTTTCTTTACATTATACCTGGTTTTAGAATTTTAAACTAAAGATCTGCTATGTATGACTGTATGATCTTATTAAAATGCTACTCAATGCATTAAAACACGCCTCTTAAATGCCTTAAGGCACAACCCACTGCTCTTTTAATAACACATTAATTAGATTAGTCATAAAATAGGCCAATGGCATGAGCACATGTGGTGGGTCCCACCCACTCTGAAGGCATATAAAAGGCCTTCTACAGGAACAATTGTCCAGACTCATCTTCTACACTCCTTCTCTACCCAAGGACAAACTCTCCACTCAACAACCCAACACCATGTGTGGCAGCTACTATGGAAACTATTATGGCAGCCGTGGCTATGGATGCTGTGGCTATGGAGGCCTGGGCTATGGCTACAGAGGCCTGGGCTATGGCAATGGAAGCTGTGGCTATGGAGGCCTGGGCTTTGGCTATGGAGGCCTGGGCTGTGGCTATGGCTGTGGCTATGGATATGGCTCCCGGTCCCTCTGTGGCTGTGGTTATGGATGTGGCTCTGGCTCTGGCTTTGGATACTACTAAGGAGGCAACCATGAGAGATTCTCAACCGATATATTCATAACACCAAGATTCACAAATTCTGAATGCCACATGTCCTCAGCATCACTTTTGGAAGATGTTGCTCCTGTACTGGAAGTCTAATATGGTCTGTTTTTGAACTATACAGAACCTACCAGTTCCTTAAGTTTACCTCATGAAGTGGGACAAGGTGAAATTCACCTGACCCCTGGCAGTTCTGCCTCATTAGGATGACTGTGACAGTTACTGCATTGATAGATTTCATGATGGACCTTCTTTCTCTATTGATCCAATAAATTTATTTAATCAAAACAGCAACTCTAGTTTTTATTTCAGTCTGGTGTCCAAAGTTTCTTTTTGACATTTTTTGTTTTCAGCCTTCATGACAGGTAATGATCACTTTCTTAGGAAGTTATTTTCTTTTAGCATTTCTAGGTCAACTTCTTTACCATGCCCAAGGTTGTTTCTCTTAGGAAAGTAACATAGTTTTTGTAGACTTCAGTTTTCATCTGTATTAATGAGAAGATAAATTTTGTCATAAAAAGCAAGTAGTATTCGACATATACCAGAACGTGCTTCTTAAGAATAGGGTCTGGGTTATCTTTATTTTTATTTTACTCTGAATTGTGTTTGCTGCGAGAATCTTCAGTTATTTTAGGTTTAAAAGATTGTGTGCAGCAGGAAGATGAGTGGGGACTCTGATGGGATTCTGAAAACAGGACTTTGTTTTAAGATTATAGGGAGAACGTTTGGTTTTAAGGCAATTTGTCAAAACAAACCATACCTTTACTTCCCAGCTACTAACAGTTTGTTTCCATATCATTTTGGCTTACATCTGTTACTTTCTTGGTGTAGCAACTAAAGCAGAAGGCCATTTTCTCCAGAGATTATTAGTTGAAATTGTTTAAGGGGTGCAGAGAATATGAATCAGACTGTCCTTTTATGCCACGTGGTGAAGGCCAAGTTTGCTGATCAGAGCTTGAACCTGGTACCTACCCAAAGCCCGTCTCATTGTTGCTGGCATATAATAGAAGTAATCAACCATACCACGGAGGCTGGGTTCAAGGTAACATCTTTTAGAAGGTGATTGTGACTGCCAGTTTCAGTAGACCATAGGGATTGAGAAATAGACCATAGGGGTTGAGAAATGGTTCCCTTCAAATATGAATGCTGTTCCAGGAGAATGATGTTGTGCGAATAAAGAAGTATGCTATTTGATTTGCTGAATAATAAATGTATTAGTTTCCTAGAGTTGCTGTTACAAAGTACCACAGGCTGGTGTCTTAAACACAGAAATACATTGTTTTATAATTCTGGGAGCTGGAAGTCTGAAATCCAAATGTTAGAGGGATTGATTCTTTGAGAGTGAGAACTTATGGTTCTTTAACCTTGATTATTTAAATGTCTTACTCTTTTTTAATAACTAGCAGATTTAATAAAGATGATATCTTATCAGTATTCTAATTATATAGTTATGTACAGTATTTGGATGTCAGTCTGTTACAAATGATTAATAAAATGGGAAAGTTAAAAAAAGAATTGTAGGCACATGGTAAACAATTAAAATAATAAGTTCCAAAATTTCCAGGTACAAGATATCTCAATGCAAATGAATGTTGTAGTGCTATCCTTCTGTTCCTTTATCTGTTTAAAAATATTTTCATGAAGACACTCAATTATAAGAAACCACTTTACAATCTTTTACTTGATGTAATAGTAAATGGTGAAATTATTTGGCCTGCATTTTAGTCCATAATAATTATACAGAGAAACATATTAGGTTTAGTCTGTAAGTTTCAGTGAAGTAATGAAGGTGTTGGTCAGGTCTGCAGTATCTTTTGAAACTAAGGTGAGGACGGATCTGGTCCCATTTTCATATGTTTATGGCAGAATTCAGTTCCCTGTGGTTTTATAATTGAGGGACTCAACATTGATAGTTGAATGGCAGATTTTGCGTGTTTTTTTCTGGAGATCACCCTAACCTCCAAGAAGCTCCTATAGCGCCTACAGTTCCTACCTATCATGTGGAATCCCAAATGGCTGCATGTTTTCTCAAAGCCAGGAAGGGATGGAAAGTGTACCCAAAGAAGACTACAGTTTCTTGTAACATAACACACACACACACGCACACACACACACGCACACATACATACACACACGCACTTGCTTTATTTTTCTTCCACCCCTGTTGATATGCTCTGATTGATAGAAGCAATTCACTAACCTTGCCATACTCCAGAAGAGAGGATCACGTAAGGGTATCAGGTATCAACTGGCAGAAATCAAGGAGGTACCTTAACAGTCTGCCCAACACTGATGATGATATTACACATTGTGTATAATAGAAATTTATTTGTAATATTTTAAAAAAATTAATAGATAATGGAAATTTTCTTCTCTAAATATTTGGCAAAATTTTCTTGGGAAATTTTCTTGATATGAAGCATAATCCTATAGTTTTAACAATTTCTTCTGCTTCTTCTAAAGGAATTATAATAATGTAATATATTATCTTTATACTCTAAATGTTGTGGTGTGAAGTTTAATAATCTGCATTTCTTTAGGGAATTAACCACTTCATCTAAATTTTCAAATTTATATCCATAAAGATCTAAAAAATGAATCATATAATTTTTAAAATATCATTTCTTTCAATGATTTTTCAGTTGTTATTTTTTTAAGTCTCACTCCCTTGTCTCTTGATAAATTACCAAGCATTTTGTAATTTTCTCAATTATTTTAAATAACAGCAGTTTTAGTCATTTTTAAAATTGTTTTCTTCCAATTTATGCTTCATTAACTTTTGCTTTTAAATTTATTACTTATACTTTCTTTAGCTTACTTAGTTGTTCTTTCCAAACATTTTTAAAACCTGGATATTAGTTTATTCATATTATTTATTTCATTTTAATGATAAATGTGCAAAGTTCTATGATTTTTGTCTGCTGAAAATCTTATTTTCATAGATTATAAGTACATTTTTATTAGCATCATTTTTCTGAAATCTGTAATTTCATAATATATTTTCACTTTCACCTGAGAGTTATTTAATCAAAGACTGGCTTTCTTGATGAAATGAATTGTCTATTATTTTGTTATTGTCAGTAATTTCTAGCTTTATTTCATAGCAATCAGAGTACTTTAGCAATAACATTTCTACTTTTAAAACATACATGTTTTTTTCTCTGCCCTAATATATGGTCAATTTTTGTTTATATTTTCTGAGAGCTAATGGAAAAGTTTGATTTTTTTCTACTGGTACAGAGGTAAATATATATATATATATATATATATATATATATATACATATCAGTAAGAGCTACCTCATTGATTATGTGATTTAGGTCTTCTCTGTACTTATGTACTTTTTTCCTATTTCTTTCTGCTTCAGGTTTCATTCTGAGAGTGGTATACTAAAGTTCTCCATTATTATTATTATTATTGTTGTTGTGATTCTATCTACTGTCTTTTTGCTATTTGTGTGTGTATGTTTATTTTGTATATATTACATATATACATATATATATATATATATATTTATTGAACAATATGTATACTTGCATAATCCTCTTTACGACTTCTTTTTGTGTTTTTGCACATAAATAAAATACTCCTAAGCATTATATATATATATATATATATATATATATATATATATATATATATATATACACACACACACACATCTGGTGATTATGGTTATTAACATGGAAATGTCCCCTGTGTTAATTTAATGTTTTTTAGCCTATATTCTATTTTGCTATTAGAATCATTACTAATATTTTCTTCCTTTATTCTTTTTCCCAGAATCTTTGTTCATATTGTTCTTACAGTTTTTCAGAATCATTTGTTTTTAGGAAAATATATACAGCATAAAATTAGGTCTCTACAAACCAAATTTGAAATTTTTATTTTAATAAATTAATTGAACTAATTTTTATGTATTATATGTTTGATATATTAGGCCATATTCTTTATTCATTAATAAACTTAAAAATGGCTTTGGGATAGTTCACCTAGGATTTGTCTTTGTACTTACACCAGTTTTAATTTGTACCAAACAATTTGCTCCTCCTATTTCTTAATTATTTCACTTCTTACTGTATGATTTATCTGTTCATATCCACATTCTTTAACTCTTATTACTTTTATACAAAATTAGCTTACTTTTTCATTTTCCTTTTTCACTCTCCCATTCACTTCCACTTTTTCAGTAGGCTTGTTACTACTTATCATTCTATGTATTAAACCAAATGTCAGTCTTCTACCGTGTCTCAATCTATATTCACTACCTGTATTGCTGAAGTTTCCCTAATTATTCCTTCATTGGATGATTATTACTCAGTTGTGCACTCATCTGAACCTGGAGGTACAGAGGGCTATAATTTCTTACATAGTGAAATTTTGTAATGCATAGTATATAAAGGAAAGTTTAACCAGCATTTAAAATGCTTCTTTATTTAATGTGGACTAGTACTCAACAACAATAAAGAATGAACCACTGTTACTTACAATAGCATGGAAGAATCTCAGGAATGTACTGACCTAGAGAAGCCAGGCACAGGAAATACAAACAATGTGGTCTTCACTTACACCAACCTCAAGGGCAGGAAGGCTTGTCTGCAGTGTTGGGCATCAGAACAGTGCAGGAGGTGGGTTGGCTGGAAAGAGTGTGAAAGAAGATTGAAGGCTGATGTTCTACATCTTGACCTTCTATTCTGTCTTGATCTGTGTGATGATTATAGGAGCATGGGTGGGCTTCAAACCTCACGGGACTGTGTACTTTCAATTGATGCATTTTATTGTATAAAAATTAAAACTTAATTAAGTATAGTTAACCTTAAAATTAAGATTTAATGCAACAGTGTAGCTACATGAAGCTTCACTACTTTGTTCCTATGCTTAAATTCTAAATTGATCAAATATTTTCATGAAAAATGGGAAAATCATGTATGTGCTAAGAGAAAATGTGGAATTCTTTTAAAATTGCAGAAAGAGGAATGTCTTTTCAACAGCAATTCAAAATTAAGGAACCATAAAAATTGATGAATTTGACTCAATTAAGTAATAGTGTTTGAAATAGTTCATAATCTCAAAAATGTACCAAAAAAGACTGGAAAGATATATGTAATAATGTTAAATGTCAAATGTTTTACATTTTATGGTTATTAATAATGATGGCTATTTTCTTCTGTATGCCTTTATATGTTCCAGAAATTGATTGGATCACTTTCAGAATTGGGGGAAAAATAAAGACTGAAAAATCAAATAAATAAATAAATAAATAAAATAAAATGCTTCTCCATTCTGTCTTTGAATGATTACAGTGGAAATGTTGATCATAAATCTAACTTATTTTCATTTGTAAAGGATTTGATTTTGGTTTGATCTAAAATAATAAAGAAAACCTTACTTTAACTTAGAAATCTATTATTTTAATTAGCTTATTATTGTAATTGATCTTTCTAGGTTAATATTGTGCAATTATGAGTTATAACAGTGAATAATTGCAGATCTTTTTTACTTTGTAGAAAGTTGCTTGAATTATAATTTTAAATATTAGTTCTGCTTTTATCATTTGCGATACTTTTATTCTATAAGAATTTTAGCAATATGGATGTTTTATCTTTTTTGTTGGGCTTTTTTTCTAAGTATTTTTTTCTCTAACATATTCTTATACTCTTTTGTAAAATTAACTGAGTCATTTTACATTGACATATACATGTTTATGGATATCATGTGGTATCTTGATACATGTATATTTTGTGCAATGTTCCAATCAAGATAAATGTATTCAGCTTCTTACATATTCATTATTTATATGTGGTGAGAACATTCAAAATCCCTTCTTGCATTTTTGAATATATAGATTTTTTTTTGTTATTTCTATATATTACTATCATTATCTTGATTTATATACTTCTTAAATTTCCATTATTAAATTTCTATCTGAGTCTATTCTCCTTTGGACACCATATAATTTGTTTTTCATTTATAAGATAGGGTCTGTTTCTTGTCTGTTTGTTTGTTTTTTACTGAATTCAATATACTCTATTTAATTTATGTTTTTTTTTTTCATTTGTGTTTCTAATTCTGGTTTTTAAATAAATTTTATTTTCCATGTTCTTCCATGCTTGCTTAAGTATAATTAATCTTAAGGAAATTATTTGTCTTTCTGTTATTCTTTGCTTTATTGTTTAACACGGGTTGTTTTCCTCAGGATGTGTACTGAATTTCCTTTCATGACTTTCGCATTAGTTCTCTGTACATTTGGTAAGCTTTCCTGTGGGAGGAAGGTACTTGAGTGATTTAATACTTAATTTAGTGCAACTTAGTTCCTTCAGTGCAGAATTGTCCTGGCACTTCAGTAAATTTTTGTTTATTGTTTTTCAGGAGAAAAGAAGTAAATTGTCTTCCAATTTTCTCAATTCCTTTTGTTTGTTTGGTACCCTTAAGTGTTACCCTTTTCCTTTACTGTTCCTCTTCATTACACCATTTTGAAGAGTGCCTCTTTCCTTACACCTTTTCATCCCCAGCAGCTCGGCATCCTTAGATTGTCCCTCCACCAAGCGGGGTCTATTGTGTCTCTTTTCCATCTCCTATTCTCTGACCCACCTGTATACCTAGGTATAGTACTGTTAGAATTTGATTCATCTTCCTGATGGTGTTTTCTTCTCTTACCCGCAGTTTTCCCTCTGCTTTTACTATGCAGCCTCAATGAAAGACAGGGTGCTGGGCATACATAGGAGTGGTGAGATTTGTTACTGTTTCTTTTGTTGTCTATTTTTGTTTGTTGAACGTGGGGCATTCCTCTCTCCTAGCAATTTTGGAGCTTGCTATTGAAGTTGTTTCATGTCTTATCTTTCTTGCCCAGGTTCATTTCTTTATTTCTTTTGTTTTGTTTTTTTTTTTTTTTTTTTTCATTTGTTATTCATTTGGAGTAAAGTATTGGGAGCCAGGTACCTAGACTAGCACTATTTTCTTAAGTTACCTATAAATACATTGTCTAAATATTGAATAGAATTTAGTAGTACAGATATTTGGGCTTATTGTTTTCTAGGTAGAAAGGTTTGAATTTATGAATTTGCTTTCTTTATTAGATGTAGCAATATTCTAATTTCCTTGAGTCAGTCTGATAATTTTTATATTTCAGGGAATTCTTCATTTCAACATTTTGTGGATTTATAGGTATTCATTGCTCATAATATCCACTTGATATTTTTAATATCTCTAGGACTTCAGTGTTGATTCATAATTCCTATTAGTAATTTATAATATCTCTCTTATTATTCTTGATCAATCTATCTAAAATTTATTAATTTTGTTGATGTGTTCAAAATGTCAAGTTGAGGTATTATTAATTTTTTTTAAATGTGTCAGTTTTTAATTAAGTTGATCCTACTTTTATCTTCACTTTTCTTCATTACTCTCACATTGTGATTATTTTTCTTTCTTTATGTTTTTTGTAAGTTTAGAACATTTATTTTTAAAATGTAAATATTATTAAAAAGTATAAATTTTTTTCTGTAATTACTACTTCAGTGATTTTACACACATTTTTTTTGTACTTTATTACTCAGTCCAAAATGTTTTTCTGATTTACAATGTGACTTGTCTTTTGATTTATCTGTAAGTTAAAGAGAGAGGTTTTCAGATTCAGGAAGAATCTGCTCTCATGAATCTGACTCTCCTGTCCTCTCTAAGAGATAGCTCAGCAGTTGAGGGACAAAGGTAGGAACTCCCAATGCACCATTATGCATCCCAAATGATGCGCAGTAGATGGGCTGATGAAACTCATCCTACATGCTTGAACACGCTTGTAGGAGCAGTGGGAAACCAGTGGCACAAGGTAACCAATCAGATCAAAATGACACTAACAACTATGAAATATTTGAACTATAGCCTAGAAGAATAGACAAAAGCCCATGTGCTTAACATAAACAAGGTGAATAGCTGCTTCATAAATTGGACCAAGATTAGCTTAATACATAAAAATTTCATCATACAATATACCAAGAATCAAGAAAATTTAATTTGAATGAGATGACATAATTAACTAACTTTAAAATTCAGTTTATATTGTCCAAATTATCAAACAAGAACTTAAAATTCAAAAACCATAAAAATGTTTCAGAAACCATATCCTCTTAAATAGTTTCAAAGTAAAAGGATGGAGATACACATCTGTATCTGCATATAGCAGCCCATGCAAACTTCAAAATATGGAATTTTTCTGGGGAAGAAGCATTTCATAATGAATAAAGAGACAACTTATCAGGAAAGTATAACAACTTAAATCAATATGTACCCAACAACAGAGCACAGAATATGCAAATCAAAAAATGACAGAATTAAAAGGAGCAAGAGAGGTATGCGATTTTTTAAAAAAAATATTTATTTATTCTAATTTGTTATATATGATAGCAGAAGGCAATTCAATTCATATTACACATGTAGTGCACAATTTTTCAAATCTCTTGTTGTATACAAAGTAGATTCACACCATTCATGTCTTCATACATGTACTTAAGGTAATGATATCCATCTCATTCCATCATCTTTCCTATCCCTCCCTCCCCTTTGCCCTATCTAAATTTCCTCCATTTCTCCCATGCTCCCTCCGCCAACCCCATTGTGAGTCAGCATCCTCATATTAAAGAAAACATTCAGTCTTTGGTTTTTTGGGATTGGTTACTTCACTTAGCATAATATTCTCCAACTCCATCCATTTACTTGCAAATGTTTACAGCAGCACAATTCATAATAGCTAAATTGTGGAACCAACCCAGATGCCTTTCAGTAGATGAATGGATAGGAAAACTATGGTATATATGCACAATGAAATATTACTCAGCATTAAAAGAGAACAAAATCATGGCATTTGCAGGGGTATGCAATATTACAATTGAAGGCTTTCAAATCCTACATTCAACAATAGATAGAAAAGCTAAAGAGAATGTCAGAAAATAAATAGAAACCTCTAAACCAACAATACCTGAAAATTTTTAGAATATTGTAACTACTATGACAGGGAGCAATTTTCTCTCAAGTGCATATGTATAATGTTCTTTAAGATAGACCAAATTCTAGGCCAAAAATAAATCCATAAATTTAAATGGATTGAAATTATATAACCGTGTATCACCTATCTTCAGCTAATGGAAAAAAAAAAGGAAATATCTACCTGACTCTCTCTGCCAGATGCTTTCAGAAGACATACATTGTGAGACCAAAACACAAGATTTTGGTCATCTTCGTATTTTATCTTTCTATACAGAGATAATTGTTTGTGTACCAACTGTAGGTCATAATTGCTCCACTTCTATTTTTAGTCAACAAAATATTATTAGATTGATGGTTTATATGTTTTCATTATTGAAATTACTGCTATTTAATAATAATAAATTGAGTGAATTCAGAGACTTTTTCTAAAGATTTCATGAACAAAATTCAGACAGTCAGGATAAGAGGTACAATTTGTAGACTGTATTTTGGATCAAACTTTGTATGATTTGATTCATGTGAAGCCACTGCTCTGTTGTAAAAGATAACGGGTCTCTTTGCAAATACAAGCAGATATTCATCCCCTGAAAGATTCACTGAAATAGCCGTCAAATTCTATATTATCTTGTGACAAGATGACAGTGGCAGACAAAAAACCATCTGTCCTGCTACCAAAATGAGTTCAAAGATGCATCATCTATAAGGGAAAACAAAAAGCAATAATATAAAATTTTGAGGAAAAATTACCTCTATGCAGAGTCTTATTCAAATACCAAGTAACAAAAATAAATGAAATTCTGTGTACTGTTTTACTGACATCTTCAAGCAAACATTGGATCTACCAAGGATAAGGCTTTGACCAGGTCAAGACATACCATGGTAACTCATAGAATCTGCCTATGAAAACACATACTACAAAACACTGATGGAATGCAGCCATTGGTTAGAATTGACACATGTGCTTTGCCAACTATAGAAAACAAAGGTCTCAATACTCTCATGCATATACTCAATCAATCTAGAAAATAAAATACATAAAATTCTCTACAAGGTTTGCAATAGCAATTGTCTTTAATGAAAAAAAAATGAATTTAGAAATTTTCCTAAATAAAACTGGCTAAGATGGTTCATACAAATCACATAATAGTACACACCTTCAAATAAACATGTTTTTAAATTGATGGAAACTCTAGGCCATTTTAATTAAAAAATGTTCAGATATTACATGATAAATCTAAGATGCAGTTGTCACAGTGTGTTTGAACAGACATCATTATCACAAGTAATGTTGGAGGGAAACATAGTGCCTGTAAGGAATGGCCTAAAGGCACCAGTGATCTTTAGTTCTCCAGGGAGATCAGAAGACCAGTATCCTCCTTGGCAGTCTGGTTGGTAATAGGCAAATAAGTATCCCTCAGACCACAGCTACATCAGGTCACCACAGTAGATGCTATAGAAGTTTATGGTATTAGGAGAGAAGACTCAGTTGTACAGCAGGGGCAGGCTCTAGGGTTTTAAGTTCGTAACATGCACAGGGCTTTGTAAACAAGCTGAGTGGTATGTGGGGCCAACCCTAGGCACTGTTGGGTTCACATTCTAAACTAATTAGCATTGAAGCCATCTAAAATAGTTCTTGGCACCAACATACCCAAGATAACTTTGCTATTTATGTGTGAAGACATAGATAATGATATGATGTACCTTTAACAAGAGACTCTTCTATTTTGGTGACTTATTCATTCCAGATGCCAAATTTAAATTATATTATTAGCTACTATGAGATCATAACCAATACAGATTTCCCTTCTTGCAAGTCTTTTTTTCACTTTTAAAGGTATCTTCCTTTGTATCTTCACATATGTAGCCTTTGGAACGAAAGCATGACTTTAAGACAATAGGGAAGGATGGGAATCTCGTGGAGGAAAAGACAACATTCCAGATTTGATTTGTAAATTCTTGAATGATGATGTTTTATTATTTTCTTGTGAAGCAACATCATTCACTTTGATTTATCCTTCACATGTATACACCCTATAATTTTGTGTAGAGTCCAAAGCAATGGCACAGTCAGTCTCTGAAATTTCAGCAGATGGGCCATGGTTATACACAAAGGGTTATATTCAAAATTTGTTTTTGTAAGACTTGCATTTTATTGACATCATAATTATGATCCAATGAAATAGACAGATCTCTTCTTTGTGTATTCTTACCCAAAATGTATAGCTCTGCCTAGTGGTAAGCAAAGGAGAAACTCAAAACATTCTATAAAGCATTGCCCTTCAAATTTGTCAATATAGCTAAAATCAAGCAAGACTAAAAATTTGTGACTAATAGGAATAGACTAAAGAGATGTGCCAAACAAATGCCAAGTGAGATCCTAGATTGACACCTGGGACAGAAAAATAGATAGTAGTGGAAAATGGTGAAATCTGAATAAAATGTATTGCTTAGTTAAAAATATTATAAAGGATTGATTTTTCAATTTTTGAAACTATATTATGAAAGATATGAACTGAGTCAACAGTGGAGATCATATCTCTTCGACTTTTCCCAAGTCTAAAATTATTTCAAAATAAGGTTGGAAAGGAATTTTTAATTGCAAATTGAATGCAATGATTTGGTCATTCATTAATTCTTTCATGTATCAGATTTTAAGTGATCATTTGTATGTTGGACACTATTGTAAAAGGTGGGGGAAGTTAACAGGACAGAAAAGTTCTCTATTGTTACAGATCTTAAATAAGCCAAGGGGACAGGTACTTCTAAATATGTGGTCAAGAAATACCTCTTTGAGAGAACAAGAGAGAAGGGAAGAGAAAGATTTTGCTGTTACTTTCAGAGGGGAGTAACCTAATGGCAGAAGCTTTAAATCAGAAAAAAAAAAAAAATTGGTCATTCTGAAGAGTCTGAAGGCTATGTTATCTGTTTACCATTAGAAGAAACAGTGTTGAAAAATCTCTCCTACATAAAGCCAAGGCTGATGCAGTGCAAGCAATAAAGGCCATGTAATCCAAGCCTCAGGTGCCAGGCCTAGCAATGAAAATTATAAGGCATGCAGTTACACTTGATTTTCAGATAAATAATGTTATATGCATTTCCTAGTACAATATTTGAAAGGTTCACATTCTGAATATCAATATTCCAAAATTTGTATTTAACTGAGTGTCTACTATAATATAGACAACAATGTAGAAAGGCATTAAAGAATTTTTTTCAGCATAGGTTCTTGGCTGAATGTATCCTGCATATATTCAGATGTAGAAAAAAATGAATAAAAGAGATTTGGGAGCATGGAACATTGTGAATTTAGCATCTTGATAATTTTAACCATTTGAGGACATTTCAAGTGATAATTTGGAGATAGATATCTGTAGATCAGGATTGGAAGTGTGTTGTGAGATTAATACTGGAGAAGTATATATCCAACTAAAGAGAGGTAGAGAATATAAAGTGACTAGCACCTGCATGGACTCCTTCCTATTTGAGGGTAAAATCTGAAGAAAATAAAAGAGAAAAGTTACTGAACAGGAACAGCTGGTGAGATTGTAATTAAATCTAATGTTTGAAGGAATATGAAAGGAAAGGCTGGGCAGATTTTTAGGAATGAAAAAAGAGTTTGATAAATCTAAGCACAACTCAGGCAAGATGGAGGTTTTGGTGATCCTTGTAAGAGGAGTTTTTCAGTGGAGTGGTAGGAACTAAAGGCAAAAAGATGTGAGAGAGAGGAGACTAAAAATACACCATGGGAATACATGTGAAATTGTGTGATGAACAGAAAATAAAGATTTTTCTGTCATTTCTCCTTTTGCTCGCATCCCCCTCCCCCACTGTGAAATATTCTTAAGAATTCAATTTAGATCAGAAAATCCTAGCAGGAAAAAAGTTAAATAGAAATCTCATTGGATTAATGCTTTGCTGTTATGATTAGAGAGAGGAACTTAATTCTTCTGAAGAAAGAAATTAAACTTCAAGCAGGAATATCGGTAGAGAAATAATTTAGTAAATATTATTAGGGATATTATATTTCACAAAATGTCTTCACAGCTATTTTGGTTTAATGCAGAAAAGTTAATTACAGATTTTTTAATTGACAGGTGCAATATAGTTATGCCATTTTCAAGTGATTTTTCTAAGAACTTAGCTAACAGGAAGACTGACCATCATGTTACTTAAATTAGTATTAACCAAAAGATTATTCTAAGCTATTCCTTCATTAACTTTGCACTAGAATAACTTGAGAACACTCTTATTATCTCTATGTGAAATATGAAAATGATATGGTGAAGATATTTTCTATCATTTCAAACCAGTTAGTATTGAATAAAATGTCATAATAATGTGCTTATTTAAAACAATTAATCTATCAAGGGACACACATGGAAAGAACAATCATAAACACGCATTAGATGAATATGTGTTTGATCTAATCATTGCTATGACTGTGCAGGGCATGTGAATGTGGGTGCACGCATGTGTGTATTCCTGTTTTTTCTTGGTTTTAATGGTACGAGGGATTAAACCCAGGGCCATGTGCACGCCAGGCAAACATGTACCACTGAGCTTCATAATCAGCCCACCATGAAAGTATTTTATTAAGACACATCTTTTTTTTCTTCATTTGATATAAATAAGGTGTATTGGCAATGTGGATAATATCATTCGCTCACATTCACACTTCTATAGATATGAAAGTACATTTTTCAACTAAAGTGCAGATCATCTTCCACATTCTTCTGCATCCAATAGGAGTAATTACCAGAATGAATTTAATGAAGACAGTAATAATTCTTGGGCTATTCAAGTGAACTCAGCCTATCTGTCACAAATTGAATAGTAACAGGATATCTTATATGAAGGTTCTAATATACTGATAAACATGATTTTTTTTATGGTAAGCTCATTGAGAAATTAGTTACCTAGGATATAATGCTAATATTCACTGGAATGTTAACTAATCACTGTGTATTCAATTTGGAAAAATTCAGGGAGAAATTGGATACCAGGGAATAAATTCCTTTCTATAATCTTCAACAGAAATTAACTATAAATGAGACTTACTCTCATTGTTATAAATGGAAAAGTCTAATGCATTTTGTTGTTTTAATGCAGATGTGGTTTTCTCAGAAAACTAATTACTTGGATGATTATTAGCATCATGGGGTTGAAAGATACATTTGGTTTCAGCATAGAAAAGGCATTAAATACCAGATAAAGAAAATTAATTTGCTTTGAAAGACAAGAAAAAGTCATGTGTCAAAAATAGTGTTTTAAAAAATGTTTTAAATTAAGAAATCATTGAGGTCCAAAACAAATAGATCATGATTCAGATTTTTACTTCTTATATAGAGGGTACTTAAAAGAGATTTTAAAAGTTCTGTTTGAGGCAGGATTGTGCAAAGTTATGTGTCTCCTCTCATTGAAACCCTAAATAGGATAAGCAGATTCCAGAGGAGAGACCAAACAAGCCAAGCCTCTTTAATGCCTCTGAGCCTTTATCTTATGGTCAAAATACAACAAAATAATTAGATTAGTCATAAAATAGGGAGGTGGCATGAGCACATGTGGTGGGTCCCACCCATACTGAAGGCATATAAAAGGCCTTCTAAGGGACACTTGTCCAGACCTGTCACCTATACTCCTTCTCTACCCAAGGACAAACTCTCCACTCAACAACCAACACCATGTGTGGCAGGTACTACGGAAACTATTATGGCGGCCGTGGCTATGGATGCTGTGGCTATGGAGGCCTGGGCTATGGCTATGGAGGCCTGGGCTATGGCTATGGAGGCCTGGGCTATGGCTATGGCTGTGGCTTCCGCAGACTGGGCTGTGGCTATGGCTGTGGCTATGGATATGGCTCCCGCTCCCTCTGTGGCTATGGTTATGGATGTGGCTCTGGCTATGGCTCTGGCTTTGGATACTACTAAGGAGGAAGCCTTGGGAGACTGTTTCAATACCTGTGACACAAGATTCTACCAATTTTGAACCCCACACATCCTGAACTTCTTGCTTCGATGAGTACATTACACCAAAAGTTCCCGATATCACCTTGCTGAAGATCTGCTCCATGGTGGTCTCTAGATCTGACTTCCCTCTTTGTCCTTCTGTGAATTGAACACACGAGTAGTGGAAGAATATGAAATATATCCTGTGAATTCTGTATTGTCCCGGGGACTGATGCTATCCCAGATCCTGTCTTTTGATTTTTATGCAGGAGTATTTTCTTTATTTTCCCATTAAACGTGTTCATTCTGAAATAACATTTGTGGTTTTCTTTTCATTTGAAATCTACTACTTTTTTTTTAATTTAATTTAATTTTTTATTAGCTACACATGACATTACAATGATCTTGGCAATTCATACATTTAAATCATTGGGGTATAATTCCTCATTTTTCTAATTGTAGATTGCAGAATCACACTGGTCATAGAGTCACCTATATACATACCGCAATCATAATGTCTATTCTTCTACTTCTTTTTTTGTTTGCATTAAAAGAAAAATTATATTCTTTTTATTTCTAGAAATACATATGTTCATCTACTTTCCAAATATGAATCCACCAATAGATAAATACAGAAAGAAAATTCAACTTTATAATATCCTTGATTTCTGACAATAGTATCTAATAATCTTGTAACCTACAACTTCCTGTTCTAATGAAGCAACAGTGGTGTTATGATGGGTGGTTGTTAGTATGAAAGGAGTTAGTGTTTGTCTATTTCATTGACCACTGTCTGAAAACTCTATATATCCCAAGTGCTGTTTACCAAATCTTGATCTGTGTGAAATCCTTTAGAAGATATGAATAATGACACATGATTTTGTATTTCTATTATTACTTTGGGGCATATTAAACAAGAGTTCACTATGTTTTCCCAGAACATGAGATATGAAAGTGTACACTGATTCCTTTCATTTATTTTTTACATATGTTAATATAGTTTACATTTTTCTTGAAAAGGTGCCATCTTCTCTTAAATTCATTTATATGTTTTTAATTGTAGAACTAAAATCATGGCATTCTATATTCCTTTGTTTCTTGAAGGTTGAAGATTTTGAATAAAGTTTTAGAAATATAGGACCTATAATGGGGAGGAGGAAGAACAGAGTTTCAGTACATTAGACAAAGAGAAAAAGAGTGGGAATAGAAATGGGAAAGACAGTGAAGGGAATCTGACAAAATTTTCCTATGTACATATATGAAAAATCCTAAGCAAACCCAATATCATATGCATCCACAAGAATGGGTTCCTAATCAGGATAATATATAATTGTGCATGCATAATTCCATCAGAATGGATTCAACTGTCATGTGTAACTAAAAAGAATCAACAAAAAAAGACCAATTACAAGACAAGGAACTAGTTTTACTTTATAGAATAATAGGGGTTATCTGATTAGCTCTCCCTGAAGGGCTGGGTCTGCAATCTTCAAAGAGTTTTCTCCTCTCTCAGTAGATGGGTGGAGATGGCTGAGTCTGTAATGTCCAGGCCGGTGCAGCCTGTTCCAGTGGAGGCAACCAATCTTCCAGGCAGTGGGGGAGGGCTGGCCGGCCTCACCCTCGCTGTTGCAGACCAGCAAGCTGGACCTAGAGCCAAGCTCTAAGAGGCAGCTTGAGCCCTGGACATTATTCCCATGAAGGGGAGATGGCTCACTGCACACAGTTATGTGAAGCAGAAGAGGGTACAGGAAACAGACGTCATCACGAAGTGGCCCGAGTGGCATAACGGGATGTCGTCTATGTACACGCAGGGCCTAGGAGGGCTACCTTAGCTACTTGTGGCTTGATGACTTTATTCCTTGTTTCGTATTTTTCTGTTTCATGTAATTCACACATTAACTGAAAAAAAAAGTCTTTAAAAAATATTTATAGGAGCTATCAAAACAATTAATATTCACAGCCCTGGAATAGCAAATAATGGGGGAGAATAAATTGATATAGAAATCTACTTAAAGAAATGATGTTTTAAATGTCTCCAATTTGTTTAAAGTCAGAAATATACAAAGGTAAAGGTTGTAAACCCAATCAGATTAAATTCAAAGGAAATTATGTCTAGTTATATTGTATTTGAGTTTTGGAAACCAAAAAACAAACATTAAAAAAAAAACTTGAAAGCAGCTAATAATAAGCAACATATTACTTATAAGGAATAATGAATTACCATGGCTTTCTCATGAGAACCTATACACTCCAAAGGGAATGAAAAAACAACTAAACTGCTGATAGAAAAAACCCTAATACTCTATATCCAATAATAATACCCCTCAGGGACAAAAGTGAAATAATATCTTTCTCTGATGAAGGAAAAATAAGAGAATTTGTGTTTACAAAATCTTTTCTAAAAGAAATGTTAAAGGAACTTTTGCAGGCTAAAAGAAAATGATACTAAATGGAAACTTGGAACTTTAGAAACAAACAAAAAGAAATAGAAAACTATAAGCATTTGGGTAAATAGAATAGATTATTTTTCCTTATAATTTCTTTCAAATTCATGTAACAGGAAACCAAAAATTACAATATTGTATGAGGGAGTTTGAAGTTAGGTTGATGTATGACAAATATATAATAAGAAGCAATAGTAAAAGTATCTAAAATGAATCTTACGCCTTTTAGCTGAAGCAAAATATGAATTCAGAACATTGTGAAAGATTAGTTATGAATATTGTAATCGCTGGAGTAATCTCCAAAATTAAAGAGATGTAGCCAAAAATATAATGGATAAATTAAAATATAATATTAAACCATTCATATATGAAAAATGTGGACAGAGAAAGTATAAACAAATACTAAAACGTTATTATGGTTTATATACAAAATGTCCCCCCAAATTCACATGTAAGAGTTTTCTGACAAGAAATGATTAGATTATGTCAGATGTAACCTGATCAGTGCATTAATCCACTGATATGGACTAAATGGGCAGTAATTATAGGCAGATAGAGTGTAATTGGAAGAAGTACATCTTTGGGTGAGTTCTTTGAGATTTTTATTTTGTACCTCCCGAGGGGGACTTTCTCTTTTTTCTCTGTTTCTTAGTTGCCGTGTCCTGAACTGCTTTCCTCCAACACGCCCTTCCACCATCTCCTCACTCCATCTCAGAGCTGTGGAGCAGGCCAAGCATGGACTGAACCTGTGAAACCATGAGTCAAAATAATGTTTTCCTCCTCTGAGTTTTTCTTCTTTCAGGTATATTGGTCACAGTAACAAATGTTGACTAAAATGAATAGTCTGAACAATTTTAATCAGAGCAATAACTAAATAAATGTGAATTCTCTAACTATATAATTAGAATACACAGATTATCAAATTGCCTAATATCAGATTCATCTATATATTGTCTATCAGAAAATATCTGTGTGTGTGTGTGTGTGTGTGTGTGTGTGTGTGTGTGGTTCTAGGGATTGAGCCAAGGGACACTTTACCTCTGGGCTATATCCACAGTACTTTTTATTTTGAGACAGGGTCTTGCTAAGTTGCTTAGGGACTCACTAAATTGCAGAGGCTGGCTTTGAATTGGTAATCCTCTTGCTTCAGCCTTCTGGAGTCCCTGGGATTACAGATATGCATCACCATGCCATGCTAAAAAATAGCTTCTAATATGTAGTAAAACAAAAAGGAGAAAAGAGTGAAAAACTATTAAATTTTTTTTCCTGTAATTACTGTTTCGTATGAAAAGCTGTACCATGCAAAGAGTAACCAAAAGAATGCAGATGTGTCTGTCTTGTCTTAATATCAGAACAGTTAGACTCATTATATGGAAAATTACTTGAAACTCTGTAGTTTTTACCTGATGTGCAATGACAATTAAAAGTAATATTAAAATCTCAGGCAAAAACTCCCAGATACTTCTCATTTTATGTTTTCACATTTGATAATCAATACTTGTCTTAGTCTGGGTAAATGCTAACACATAAATATAGACTAGTCATTCAAACTAGAATCCATAAAAATTATCAATGGATATGGATCCTATCATGTGAAGAAAATTTCAAAATGCCTAAAGCAAAAAATGAAGAAGTAAACACATGCACAATTATATTGGAAAATTTATCCATCTCTCTCTGTAATCAGTACAAATAAACAGATATTTAACACAGAAATTAGAAAACAATTAACTTCATACAATTGACATGTATACAGCACTCTCAAAGTGACCTCAGAATACAAATTTTGTGATATGTCACACATTCACTATGATAGATAATATTTTGTATAATGAAACAGGCAAAATGAATCTTAAAAGTTGAAATTATACAAAGTTTGTTACAAAATCATTAAGGAGTTAAACTACAAATCAATAAGGTAGCTAAAAATTCCATAATAATTCAAAAGTAAATGGTACTTTTATATAACAAATGAGTCATTTGTTATAAGAAGAATATTTAAAATATTTTGAACTCAATGAAAGTGAATTTAGAATGTATCAAAATATATGAGATGAGAATATAGCAGTGCATAAAGGAAAATGTATGGGGTTAAATGCTTATATATTTAGAAAAAAAGAAATTTCTCAAATTTGTAATTCAAGCTTCTTCCCAAATAATTTGTAATTTTTAAAAACAAAAAAAAAGTAATACAAAAATAAACATCAGGATTCAACACAAATTGAAAATAAGGAAAACAAAAAGTATAAATAAAGCCAAAAGTTGATTATATGAGACGTACAATTAAGTCAATAAATCTCTGGAAAGGCTAACAAAGAAACTGGAGAGAAGACATATGCTGTCAACAGTAAGAATAAAAATGAAGCATCACTACAGGTTTTATAGTAATGAAAAGAACAATAATGAAACAGAGGGAATAATACCCAAGCCTGTAAATTCAACAACTTAGAAAAAGTTTTATACTGTAAAAGGCATAAAATACCAAAACTTGCTCAAAATAATAAAATGTCTGAATAGTTGCATAACTAACTGAATTATAAAATTTGTAATTAAAATTCTTCCAACAATGAAAACTTTGGCCCATATAATTCTGCTGAAAGGTAAGTCATATTTCCAACATTGTAACAAATATCTGAGTTAAACTTGTAAAGAGAAACTAATTTTGACTCACAATTTAGGACGTTCTAGTCCATGATTAATGGACTTTCTTACTTTGGGCCTCTGGCAAGGAAGTGCATCATGGCAGAAGTCTGTTGCAAAGCAAAACTGCTCATCTCCTTTCCAGAAAGTGAAAAAGAGCAAGGAAAATACTCTGATACCCCACAATGTTCTTCAACATCATGCCTCAGTGAAGGTTAAAAAGGTTAAAAAATCTTCCCAGGGGCTGGGGATGTGGCTCAAGCGGTGGCTCGCTCACCTGGCATGAGTGCGACCCGGGTTCGATCCTTAGCACCACATACATACAAAGATGTTGTGACCGCCAAATACTAAAAAATAAATATTAAAAATCTCTCTCTCTGTCTCTCTTTCTCTCTCTCTCTTAAAAAAAAAAAAAACTTCCTATCTCTGGGAGACACTTTTGATCCAAACAGTAGAATTCTGTCCCTCACCGCCAAAGGTTCATGTAGGTCTCAGAATGCAAAATGCATTTAGTCAATTCCTCAAATCCCAGAATCTTAACTGATCAGAATTGCTTAGAATTCCAAGTCCAAAAATCCCCTCTGAGACTCAAGGCAAATTCTGTTATCAGCCCCTGTAAAAATCAAGAGTGTTGCATACTTCCAAAATATAATGCTGGGTGTACAAGGCATAGGGTAAACATTTCTTCTTCCATAGGCAAGCAATAAGGGCAAAGAAAGGGAAGTTTAAACCCAAACAAGACCAAAATCCAGCAGGGAAAACAGGATTAAATCTTTTATCTGCATGTCTGGTATATAGAGCTCACTACAGCAGGAAATTCCAAGGTTTAGGGTAGCCACAACCCCTAGAAGTCTTTGCTGGTTATAGTCCATATGGCCATTCCATTGGGCTAGCTCCACTTGTTGCCTACCACTTCCCTCTGCAAGTGTTGTGTGTAGTTGACATCTCTGTCCTTGTGGAGTCTCCATTATAGCCTCAGTTTTACTCTCACTGGAGGCTGCCTGTAAAGACTGACTCCAAAACCCATTTCCTGGAATCCCTGGTTTTCCTTTGAAATCTTAGTGGAAGCCTCCATGACCCCAAACTCTTCCGTTCTCCAGGCACAAATAATCAGCATCATGTGAAAAAGGCTGAGGTCTGTCACCCAGTGAGAATTGCACCCCAATAAAACCTGGTTGCAACAGTCTCTGAGCACTCTGATAGCTAAATACAGGGAAACAAATACCTAGGAACTTTCGGTGCTCAGTATACTCCAGTACTCCTTTCTTAAAAGTAAACCTTTGTAAGAAATTTCCATTTCTATACCTTTGAATCCATGATGGTGTGTCTTTGCCAATTCCTGGTGTGCCTTCAAGCCATTTTTCCTATAAGCCTTGTACAAAGCACTCTCTTTGACCAGAATCTTACACACCTTTTTCAGTCAAATTGTAAGTTTTTCAAATCTTTCTCTCTGTGCCTTTTTGATCCTGATTCTCATAGTAAATTTGGCCTAAAACAACCAGTAACACCTATGCTGCTGTATGAATATTGTTTCCTTGAAATTTCTTCCACCACATAAATTAATCCACCACCCTTAAAGTTAGCATCTCACAGTTTCAGAGTACAGACAGAAAAAAAAAAAAAAAAAAAAGCAGCAAGAAAGGAAGGGAGAGAAGAAGAGAAAGAGAGAGAAAAAGCAGGAGGAAGCGGATTAAAAAAATAGGAGGAAGCACTTCTCCATTTATTGTTTTTTCTTTGTCTACCCTACCCCCACTTTGGTTTTTGGTCAGATTAAACATATAAGCATTTAAAATAGTTTGGTGTTGGAATTAAAGATCACAATTTTACTGTGAAATAATTTCTTTAGTACTTTCTGAAAGTTGTGGTGAACTTTTTCCAACATCATCAATTTAGGGAGAAATTTGGGGCGCCTTATACTAGAGAGTGATAGGGTGGGTGAGGAACAGGTGCTAATTGTGCAATCTAGATCAATAATCCTCAATAAATTTTTTTCCATCAGAATTATCTAATTTTTCTTTAAAAACTTGCTGAGACTCCATTTCAAGACATTCTGATTTACCTGATCTGGGTGGGATGTCAGCAATGATATTTTAATAAACTTCCAGGTGAACTCAGCTGTGCAGGTAGGATTGCAAACACTGACCTAGAAAGAGTTCAGTAGATAATAGCCAGCCTGTTCACCTTGAGTCTCGTGAATCTAGATGTAACTAGGCAGTGTCTAAAATTGCCCTATTGATTTGGTCTTCTTTGTCTAAGAGTCTGAGACCAGGTCTCCAGAATCTTAGTAAACTAAAAAGGGCTTGTCACTCTTAGGAGACTATGAAATTCATTTCTTTTTTTTTTTTTTTTTTATTTTATAAGCATGTTAGATGTATGCATACTAGTTAGTTTCACTTTGGTTTTGTTTCTTGCAGTTTTTGATTATTTTGATTATTTTTTTCCATGTTAGGCATATTGATTTTGATGTGTCTTGGAGAGGTTCTGCTTTGAACTTGTCAATTTGGGGTCCGATATGACTCCTGTATGCAAATGTCTCTCTTGTTTCTAGTGTAGGAAAATTTTTGTGTTACTGTCTCACTGAAGATATTCTTAATGTTTTTATCCTGTATCTCAATGTTCTCTTCTATCCCAGTGTCTCTCAGTTGTGTTCTTTTGATGCTGTCACAGTGTTCTTGTATATTCTGATCTTTGTCTTCTTTATCCCTTTATTACATAGTGAGTATTCAAATTGATATACCTTGTCTTCAAGTTCTAAAGTTCTATTTTCTATGCTATATAATGCATTAGTGATGTTTTCACACGAAATTTTAATTTGATTCATTATATCTTTCATTTCCAGGAATTCTAATAAGTTTCTTTTCAGTATCTCTATTTCTTCATTGAAATGGTCTTTCATTTCCTGTGTCTGCTCTCTTAATCTGTTCCTTAGATCTTTGTTTAGTTCCTTGAACATTTTAATAGGTTTATATAGTTTTTCCCTGAAATTTCATCCACTTCCATATCTGTGAGTTCCTTTGTTAGGGGATTGTGAATTTGGGAGAGATACTTGTTTGCCTGTTTTCTCATGTTTTCA
Organism: Callospermophilus lateralis; assembly: GCF_048772815.1. NCBI lineage: Eukaryota > Metazoa > Chordata > Mammalia > Rodentia > Sciuridae > Callospermophilus > Callospermophilus lateralis. Next base: position 13,216,169 of record NC_135314.1, on the reverse strand, counting down.
GAGGTCTTAGACTTGTGCATATGTTGAGGTGCATTTACTTTTCTCTTTTATATGCATATCCTTTTGTGCATAGTTATTTATTTATGTATTTATTTATTTAGTTTTTGTTCTGCAAATGCTCTGTTTTTGATATATGAATAGATATGCAAAAGTGGAACCTGAGTTGACCATCTAGATGTTCCTCCTTGGGTCCTGGTTGATATTTTCTTTTCCCCTATTCTATGTGTTGAAGTATTGTTAAGTCTCAGGTGGGGCTATATCATGTGTAGGATGAAATTTACTTTTACTGGACTGAGTTGTGAGTATTGCTTGGTAGCAGAAACTTTTCTCTGTGAACATGAAGTGTTCCAATTACGTTCTAGTCTATGTTAGAAGAAGGAAGAGCCAGAAATAGCAATAATGCTAGCAACAGATACACAGTCTTAAAACAATGTTCATTATCTACTTTGACTTCTATAACACTACCCCCTATGTAGGAATAGTGAGATTAGCATTTAATATCAGCATCAACAATAACAAACATGAACTAGATCAGGCGTTAAATAGTGGGTGTCTACTATGTCATTCACCATATCAGTAATTATAACAACATGTAGGAATCATCTAACTATATAATTATATAAGATACTGGAATTGCAATTTCTAAGAGAAAATTGGGTAGGAAGAGAAGAGAAAGTAAAAAAAGCAAACAGAGGAAAGGCAGGAGATGATGGCTATAAAAAGGAGTAAAAAGGCTAAAAGTAATAGAATGACAAAAGAGAGGAAAAAGGAACAGGAAAATTTGGCTGCTAGTGGTAGAGGAGAGTGGAGAGAGGCAATAAGAGGAAGAAAATCCGAGGCACAAACAAACCTAAAATCAAAATAAACTAAAGCCATGTATAATTTTACTCCACCTACGTCAAGCCAAGGCTAAATCATAAATGGATGCAGAAAAAAGCAATCAAAATCAAAGTAAAATCATATGAATATATCTGTATGTTTTCAAACCTATTTGCACAATGCTAATGCCACACACATACACAAGCACAATCTCACAGAATGGAAAAAAAGTAAATAAAATTTGAAAAAAAAATAAGAATAAAAAGGGTAAAAAGGGGGGATACAAAAAATATTTTTTTTTTCTGTAAAGCAGGGATTGAACCCAGGGCTTTAACCATACCCAGTAATTAAAAACTCTGAATGAGAAATAAAGGGCTTGTTTCTGCTGAGGTGGTGAAAATTGTTGACAGTGATGGATTGTCCTTCTTTCTACTTATTTTTAGTCTCTGAAACCCTTGGGTCAAAGCCTGGGGTTTGTTAACTCCAAGTCTTCCTGTTCCTCACCTAACTGCCAACCACCATGTCTAAGAGGCAAATCAGGTCCTATATCTCTCAGCTTCCTATCTCCCAGTATAGGGTGGAATCCGCTGAGGAATGCATATGCTTTTTACTCCCATAGGGGGACTGGTGCAGAGTTCTAAATTGGAAGTTATAGTAGTTGGAATTTAGTCTTGGCTGACCTTTGGAACTCTGTAGGCAGGTATCTGAGATTTTGATCCACACTCCTGTAGCTAGCTGAGGAGATGATTATCTCTGGTGGATGTCTAGGTCTCAGGGACCTCCTATAATTTCTACCTTTAGAATGCATGGTGTCCATAGGCTTCATAGTCACTGCTATGCATGTGAATTACCCAGGATTAGACCTGAAGTGCAGATGCTCCTATTTGGCCATTATTGGCATTTTCCCAATAGTTCTTATGAGACACCAGAAACAAAGAGAACTGTCTCTCCTTGGTACCTGGAGTCTGGATGCCCTAGGCACAAATCTCTTCAGGCCTTTTTCAATCATACTGGCCCAGGTACACCATCAGTGTATTTTATAAGTTCCTGATCTACTGTTTCTACTGCTGGTCACTCAGTGCTTTTAAATGGTTCCCAATGGTGCCCTGTGGGCCTGCAGATTCTGGTTGTTTTCACTCAAAAATTTCCTTCATTAATTCTGGGTCCATTAAGATCATTCTCCTTCTGTATTCCATGGGTTCCTCCAAGCCAATTTGTTTATCTGCCACACTTTTCTCTCTCTGCTTGTGCCCCACACCATTTAGTAGCCTCAGCTGCTACACCACTGCATTCAAGCTGGTGCATCTCTAATGTATTCTTTCTTGCATTATATTTGGAGTTTCTTTCTGTGTCTGTATGGTTTCCTTTACAGTCCAGTTTTGAGTTTCAGTGAGTTCCCTTAGTTACCTACAGCACTGAGCAAATTGTCCTTCTTTCTATTTATTTTTAGTCTCTGAAACCCTTGGGTCAAAGCCTGGGGTTTGTTAAATCCAAGTCTTCCTGTTCCTCACCTAACTGCCAACCACCATTAAAATTTGGAACTAAGAAATAGCTGGGGAAGTCCAACCTTCCCCTAATCTGCCATCTTCTTCTCCATATATTTTGTGAAACAACTACCCTGATACAAATCTGTGAACATGAATAACCAATAAGTTTGGTTCATTGTACCCACTCCATTGCGGTTCTTATGGAATTCACATTTTTCTTCCAGGAGTCTGAAAATTTACCTTTGAATCATAATTAAAGCCCTGAATTGCTAATGAGCTTCTCTGGGCTAAAACATTGTACAGTTTGCTTCATTTGGGTTTTTGGTAAAGACTGAGAGAAAACATAAGAAAACCGGCACATGGAGACCTTCAAAATCTGCTTGTATTATCCCCTTGTGGTCTAGCTATGTATACTTAACTATTTTACTATAATAAATGTAAGGCTGGAGCACAATTATGTACTAGTGATTATCAGTCCTTCTAGAGAATCTCTAAAAGTGGAGTGGTATTGGGAGTCCCAGGAAAGCATGGCCTCTAGGAAAGAAGAGACAATATGGATCTAGGGGCTTGAGGAGGAATTGAGGGGTAGTAAAAATCAGGGTGCAGGGGTAAATAGTAGAGTTGTATTTTAATTTTAATAATTGTACCACAAAATTGCATTTTATAGTATTCAAAGTACACATAAAGAGCATGATTTCCTATTATTATTACATAAAACTTTTTTTGAGGCTGGGGCGGTGGCCCAGTGGTAGAGCACTTACCTAGCATGTGTGAGGCACTGGGTCAATTCTCAGCACCGCATATAAATAAATAAAATAAAGGTCCATTGACAACTAAAAAATATTGGAAAAAATTCTTTTTTAAAAAATTATTTTGGGAGGCATAGAACTTGACAGGTAAGAGTTTGTAGGGGAAAAATGTGCAGAATATTAAACTATGTGCTAAACAATTTCTAAAAATTAAACTATGTGCTAAACAATTTCTAAAAATTGCTATGTAATCTAGTCCTTAAAACTCCCAGCAACAGAGATGGAGTTTCCACTTTAAAAAAGGAAAAAATTTACAAATATCTCTATGCTTTTATGTGTCTGTGTGGGGGCAGGTACTGGGGATTGGCCCCAGGGCCTCACACATGCTAGACAAGGACAACACTACCCCTGCTTTATTTCCTTAGTCTGGGTTTTTATTTTATTTTCAGTCAGTTCTCACTAAATTGCTCAGGCTAATCCTACACTTGTGATCTTACATATTTAACCTGCCAAATTGCTGGAATTAGAGGTATGCACCAGTGTAATCATCTTGAAATGTCTTTTAAAGTTCACAATTTTAGAAGTGCTACAAAAAGTAAGGCAGAAATATTAAGATAATATTTGGGGGAAAAAACAGACAATTTCAACCTTTTGAAGAAACAAATTTAAAAAGTCAAAAAGATAAAATAAATTAGACTACATGTAATAAATAGAATGAAAACCAGGGTTTTTATTTCATGTTAATAAAGTTTATTAAAAATAGTAAGAAACAAAATAATGCATAAAAATCAATAAGCTAGGGCAAATAACAGCTTCACTCTGTTGAAGGAGATAAGTAAGTTTGCAGGATTAACCTCACATTATCTCACTCATCCTGAGGCTAAACACGAGGTGGAGAACTAAGAATGTTAAATCAATATGGGGCCACCAGATTTCAGGTCATCAACAGATGTCATCAGAAGTTTGAGGTGTAATTTAGTGTTTTGGCATAAGGGCATGGGATTCAGGGATGGTGAATCATGACATCATCTGTGTGGCAGATGACACTCCCACAATCTCCTCAATAGTAGTATCCAAAGCCTGAGCCACATCCATAACCACAGCCACAGAGGGAGCGGGAGCCATATCCATAGCCACAGCCATAGCCACAGCCCAGGCCTCCATAGCCATAGCCCAGACCACCGTAGCCATAGCCTAGGCCACTGTAGCCATAGCCTAGGCCTCCATAGCCACAGCATCCATAGCCACGGCCACCATAGTAGTTTCCGTAGTAGCTGCCACACATGGTGTTGGTTGTTGAGGTTGTCCTTGGATAGAGAAGTTACCCCTGTAACTTGAGTCTGGACATTTCTCCCTTAGAAGGCCTTTTATATGCCTTCAGTGTGGGTGGGACCCACAAGGCATGTTATGCCATTGGCTAATTTTATGACTGATCTCATTAGTTTGTTGCTTCTCAATCATATGATCAAGTCTCAGAGTTACTAAGGAAGCTTGTTTGTTTTATTTTTTATATTTTGAGTAGTTTTGCTCTGAAAGAATTCAATGCTCATAATGAGACAGTCATACATACAAAACCCTGCATTACACCACATATTAATTTGAGCTCCAATTAACATGCAGTATTTCTAAATGTACCATTGCAGCAAACCAACTTTGATTTGCTCTTGGTACAAAATAAAATCTATACTCTACTCCTTCCACGGCCAAAAATAATTACTTTTTAACCAAAGCATTTTGCCTATAGTTTTTTTTTTAATTACTTATCATCTTAATTGTTTCAGCACTCTCTCCACCTAAAAGGAATGCAGCATAGAAAATTTTAATGTTATTCACCTGTGAATAAAAATAAGAGCCAGTGTTCAAAAATTTTGTGACTAACTAGCCTAAGCCAACTGCATCTTTACATTTTTGTTTTAATTAACACATCTTTCTTAATTTGCATATGTCTAATTCTTCTTTGGGGCAGTAAAAATAGTTTCATCTATGGATTTCAAATTTCCTTCTTCTATCACCAGAAATAATAAAGATGATGATGATGATGATGATGATAGTAATAAAATAATAATAATGTATTCAATTTTATTAAAACTTCTAAACATTGCCTTTTTTTCTTTTGTTTTTTTAGTTTTTGTTTTGTTTTCTTTTTGGTACTGGAGATTTAACACAGGGGTGATTTCTTACTGAACTATATCCCAGGCCCTTTTTGTTTATTATTAAAACATTATTTTGATATATAATCTCATTAATTTGTTTAGCGCCTTGCTAAATTGCTGAAGCTAGCCTTGATCTTGTCATCCTCTGTCTCAGCCTTTTGGGTCACTGGGATTATAGTGATTATAACCACCATGCCTGGCTCCATTGGCATTTTTAATAGATAACATTTTGTAACTTCTTAGAAGTTTAAGAATATGTGCCAGTTATGTGCTTATGAGCTTTAATCTATTTGAAATACTGTTGTTTCCCAAGACTGATTTAATTAAATTCCCCTCTAATCAACAGAAGAATCTGTTGAGAGTTTGGGATGTAATCAGTCACTATTCTAAGTGGTATTTTATTTCCTTCAAATATTTGATTTTACCAATCTATTAGATGAACATAAATTCCTTTGTAGAGACATACAATGAAAAATCAGAAGTCTACTTTTAATCAATTATATGGAACTCTCTTGAATAACCATTAAAATATTTTAAGATTTTATTATTTCCAGTCTGATTACCCAGGCTCTTAAGGCACACAGCAAAACGAAGTGAAACTTGTTATTGTCTAAAACACCCACCCTTTGGGAACATGCAAGGAGGTATGATTATACAAACATTTACAAAATTAACCTCCCAAAGTGTGACACCCCAGTGATGCTTTGTATTCTTCATATTACTTTCAGGCCAAGTCAAAGAGGTAGAGTTTGCTCATGAATCCATGAAGAGGGTTCAGGACAAGGACCCCTATGCTCTTTAGCTGACCCTCCTTTGATGCTGGTCACAGTATTTTCAGCCTATTCAGTTCATCTGCCTTGACAGTAATTCTTATTAGTCAAGAAAAAACAGCCTCTTCATATAACAGAGCATTTTTTCTATTAATGATTAAATTAAATACCATAATTTTCCATGAATTTTAATGTATATTTTTTAACCTTTATTTTATTAATTACCATTAGTTGAAATAATATTGTAGCCATTTTTTTAAGTCTTAAAGTCTTATTTATTATATAAATTTGTGGACCAGCAAAAGGTATGACTAGTTAATTGACAAAATAATCATCAGGCAAGTCATTTTATAACTGGATAAAACATCTGTAGTGGTCTGTCATATAACTCAAGCTACCCATTATTTATGAGAACAATTCTCTTAGAATTTCTCTTCAGGAATGATTCATCTCTTATGAAGAACTGATATTTTCTTTTATAATCTATGAGTCTTTACACACCATGGAACTTCTTTTTTTTTTTAATGGTGAAATTAATTTTGTGAGCAGGTTTAGAGTTTCAGTAGAGTTGAGAAGAAAGTAGAGAGAATTCCAATAGAGCCCTGTCCCCCCTCACTGTGGGCATTGTCACCAGATCAGTGCATCTATGACAGATGAAACTTTGCTGACACATTCTTATCACCAGAGTCTGTAGTTCACGTTTACTGTTCATTCTTGGTTGTTGTACTTTCTTTAGGTTTTGATGAATGCTTAATGACATGCACCCACCATTATAGTATTGTGAAAAAACAATTTCACTGCCTTAAAAATCCTCGTTCTACCTGTTAAGGTATGTTGGCCTTCTATTTTGTAAAGAGGGTTTGTCTACCCTGATGCTCTGAAATACAATTACTGCTTCGATACAATGTAATTAATGAATGCTAAACAAATTGCAAGAAAACATTTCTCCAACTTACTCCCTTTAGTTTACCAAAGTACTTTGTTAATTAATTATCCTTTTTAACAGACAATTTTGCAAATGTGTGCCTAAGATGGCTGCTTCCACCTTCTTTCTTACCACAGTTTGTCTCAATCGTCCAAACCATTAACCCACTGCTCCACTGAAAGTGCCCCCGTCAATTGTTGCCTGATGGAAGTGCAGTTCATTTCTCTGTATTCATAAAAATGAAACTCTGAAACAAAATTTAGGTCAGTTGGATTTCCTCTTCTTTCTTGACAGACTCTTTCTTTTGTTATCCTTTGCATTAGACTCTCTTCTTTTACTTCCAATTTTCTCTTTTCAGGATTAAAAAAAAAAAAAAATCTTTCCCACCATTTGATCTCATTGTCAAAACTGTGTTCATGGCCTTCCTACATCTTCATGCTTTTTTGATTATATATTCAACTGTCTAGTTGATAATTTTATTTTTTTCTTTAATAGCCATCAGAAATTTGACATCACCAAAACAAGAGTCCATGATTCTCATGATGGCACATTGCTGGGAGCCATCAGGTCTCTTTTTCCCACAGCACAACAAAATCACACCACAGTCTTCCCCTGGAAGTGTATTCTTCATAGATTTCCATTACATGAAGAACAAATGTCATCCAATACTCTGTCACATCTCTCTGACAACATCTCCTACTACTTCCCTTCCAGTTTACCACGCTTCAAACATGGTGGGTCTCTAGCACCTCAGAGAAACCAAAATCTTCCCTTTGAAGACTTTTGCCTTTGTACTGCGGATCCCTCTTTCTGAAAATAGTTGCACGAATTTCTGAATTCTAATCCACATTCTGGTATCACAGAACCATGTCTATAATCTCTGACGTCCATATTTAATATTGACTCCTCCATATAATGATTAGAAATTATTCAACTAATTGGTTTATATGATTTTATGAATTCTCATCACTTTCAGAAATTACTTCATTAAATTCTGAATTTCCTTGTCTTAAATTGCCCGTCATCCCCCAGAATCATGAGAATAGGCACCTTAATGACTTTTTAATTTCTACATCCCATATGCTTAAAATGAAGTGTTAATAATAGAGTTATAAATAATAAATAAAAAAACTGAAAAAATAAAATGTGGAGTAGTTTGTTTAAATTGAGATTGATAACAGAATAAATATCTCCTTTCTATGTGTAAGGTTAATGAAGACAGAGTCTCTAGGATTTCTTAAAATCTAAGCAAAATTTTGGAATTCCATGTGTGCTTTATTTATAAGGTAGTCCATGTCAATTAAAGATTAAGAATTATCCTTGTAACTTTATATATCTTTCTGATTATACATTCCTCTGTTTCCTTTTGTTGTATTTCTTTAACTTCAAAATATTCTGGGAATTTGGAAGCTAAAATGTGGAATTAATTACATTATTAGATAAAATGCATGAATTCCTATTTTGTACTAAGTGCAACAATATGAATGAAATTCAAGATATGCATTAACCTGCATTGAAACAAATTCATTACCTTTGTTGAGTCAAATATTATAGTCTGTAAAATTAGGCAGCTAGAAATAAAGGTTTTGGTATATTCAGGAAAATCTAAGATTTCATAAGAGACAGATTCACCAGGAAAATTGTCATCAAGACATTAATGTCCTCAGAATTTTGATAGGCTCAAGGAATTTAAATACATTGAAACCTTTTGTAGTAATTTGAAACAAACATAAAAATACTGTGAATGTGGAGCATAAAGTATTCTTGAACAAAGGTCTATAGTCTATATCCTAAGCAAGTAAAGCTGATTCTCAAAATGTTTCTGTGCTTATCTAGGATTTCAACCTCAAATGCAAAGCCTTTGCAAATACAAAAGGAACACATGAAATAAGGATCTAACACAGAAGAAGTAGGATTTTTTAACATCTATGATTCTATGTGAAATGCAATTCAACAAGAAATTCTTTTTTCACATGAAAATAAAACACTATGTTAAACATAAAATAGACCCATCTGTATTCACTCAATTTATCCTGTCTTTATGACTCTTCCTCCACCTCCTATTGATGGTCTCCTACATCTCCCCATGCCAATTTTTGATTTCTCATCAAGATAAAACAAGTATTAAATCAACTGTACTACTACTAATAATAATAAATAGAATGAGTTTTTGCACTTTTTATGTGTTCTCATGAGACTGAGTTCACAAGTAAGCAAACACTGTGTATTTAGAAAACAAGTTTTGTATTTAAGGCACCTGACTACATTATAGGCATCCTGACTCCACAACAGAGTCCCTGGTATATTGGTTATGAGGAATGAATTCTTGAAATTTTTCTTATGGTTACCTAGTTTGGAAATGAGTCCAGCCTATCTGGCTTTTTCCACATACTGTTCAGGTTATGAAATTCAAAACCAAGGGATTGGTTCAAGTCCTCAACTGAACCTTTCACTTCTGGTACCATAGGTTGTTATGGCGATGACTATGGCAGCCTAAGGCTCCAGTGACCTGGGTTGTGGCTATAGTTGTGTTTCCAACTGTAGGAACTACAGATGTGCCTGCTATGACTCCTGCAGTTTTGAAAAGCACGGCTTTCCTGGCTACTATCCAGATACTATTTATCAAAGACCTCTTGTATACTTCTCATTGTTATAAAAGGATTCTTCGCTAAGTGTTGTTTGGTGTTCTAAAACTAACATCCAAATTCTAAACTAGTTATGAATAGAGTCATAAATTCATTAATTTCCATAACATCTAAAGATTTTACGGGGCAAACCCATTTTTTTCATGTTTTCATGAGTCAAATTTTAGAAAAAAAAATTCCAATTTTCTTTTTCATCATATGTAAATTCATTTGCAAACACATGGTGTATTTTGTATACATTTGCATATCTTCATTATTTCTAGTTCTGCGAATATGTGTGTTTGCAGCTGTTGCTTTTGTATGAGCTAAAGTTTCTTTCAGGTACATTACTTAAGGAAATACCTCATTCTGAACTCTCAATGGCTTGCAATAGGAAGCAATCTATATGGTTGAAAAAGGTACCAACAAGTATCTCCCAGATCTGTAAAAAATATAATCAAAATGTATATTTTACCAAGCACATAGCATTTACATTGAATTTTGAATAAAAATGTGATAACACATAATGTAATTCATCAAGTTTTCACATATTTTCAGGAAAGAAAAGAATATTATAATAGTTTTTAAGATCTATGTTTCTGAAAGAAATTAGTTAAAGGTACCCATACATGTGAAGAACTTTCTTTAGTCCACTTGCTAAATTTTGCTTTTGTTGCCTGTATTTGGGTTGTCACATCCAGGAAATAACTGCCAAAGTCAACACCAAGAGTTCTTCATTTACATTTTCTTACAGACTTGTTAGGGTTTGAGTCTTACATTTATGTCTTTAATAGGTTTTGAATTGATTTTGTGTGTGTGTGTGTTTGTGTGTGTGTGTGTGTTGTATAAAATAAGAATACAGTTAATGTTTTCTCTGTGGTTGTCAGATTTTCCTAACCCAATATCAGAAACTTCCCTTTCCCTATTTTGTATTTAGAGCAATGCTATCAAAGTCTATTTGATGGTTATTGTATGAGTTTATGCTGGGACTGTGCTCTGTTTCACTGTTTTCTTTGCCTATTTTAGTGTCGATTGAATTTTATTTTAATTATTGTACTTTTCTAGATTATTTTTTTTCTAAATATTTTGAAATTAGGAGGTATGAGACCACCATTCTCAACCCTGCTTTGACTATTCAAGGTCGTTTGTGGGTCCATGTGAATTTTTAGATTATTTTTTCTATTTCTGTAAAAACTGCCATTGGGATTTTGATAGAATTTTATTAGGACTTAAGATTGTTTGGGGTAGCATGACCATTTTAATAATATTAATTCTTCTCAATCACAGAACAAGATGTCTTTCTACTTGTTATTGTCTGTTTTCATTTCATTTATCAGTACTTTGGAGTTTTCAATATAAAAATCTTTCACATCTTTCATTAAGTTTATTTCTACATATTTATTCTTTTGATGCTATTGTAAATAGGATTTTTTCTTAATTTTATTTTTATAAAATTTATTGCTAATTTACAGAAACAAAAGTGATCTTTGATTGTTAAATTTGTATCCTACAAATTTATTGAATTGGCTTATTCATTCTAATATTTCCTTGTTAGATCATTAGGATTTTCTATACAAAAGATAATACCATTTACAAACAGATAATTTTACTCGTTTTCTGATTTAAATGTCTTTTATTATTGTTCTTGCCCAATGTACTGGCTAGAACTTCCAGTGCTACATTAAATAGGATTGGCATAGGTTGTCCAGGTCCTTTCTAATAGATCTGTACGATCTCTTTTACTTCTGTGGTATTGGTTGTAATGTCTTCAGTTTCATTACAGATTGTATTTAGTCTTATCATTTTTTCCCCTACTATGTGTAATTAATGATTTGTTGATTTTGTATTTCCCCAAACCAACTACTCGTTTTGGTGATCTGTTGTCTTTTTATTCTCTTTAATTTATTTCAGTTTTAACCTTCATTATTTTTTTTCCTTTTGTAAAATATGGGCTTAGTTTTTTCTTATTAGTTTACTTGTGTGAGGTATAAACTCATTTTATTCCTTTGAGATCTTTCTTCTTTTTTAGCATATGTGTGTATTGCTATAAACTGGCCTCTTGAGACTTTTTCTGCTGCATCACATACGTTGAGCATGCTTTTGTTTTCCTTTGTCTTAAGATATTTTATAATTTCCATTTGATTTATACCTTGACTAAATGGTTATTCAAAAGTAGGTTTTCAAATTTCCATTTATTCATAATTTTTTTTCAAATTTCATACTCAAGGTTTTGACAATAGTGTAAATACTATGATAATTATGTACTAAACTAATAATAAAATAATAAAGAATAATGGCATAAGTTTTTGAAAGTGATGGATACTAATATGATATAGACTATGATGATGTTTTCACAAGTATATGCCTACAAGTCTGTCAACCAAATATCCATAAAGTTGTTAAAATTATTAGAATAATAAATCAAAAACTGTACAATATTTAGAAATCAATTGAATATTAAAAATCTACATATAAAATGAAATACATAATAATGTGTCTTTATTAATTTTTTGTGAAAAATTGACAAGAATTCTGGAAAAAAATATAGTCAGTAACTTAGGATTCCATGTATCTTAGGGGCGAAAGAAAAACTTCCGGGAGAATATTAAAGGAATTTGAAGTATGGCATCATTAACATGCTGGCACAGATCAGCAAGACTGACACAACAACCTGAAAGGTAAGATTGTCACATGGTATTGGGAAGCAGCAACTCCACTGCTCACACTTCATGGTCACCCCTTGAGAGTAACAGATCTTGTTAAAGAGGCAAAGTAAAATTAGAAACCTAAACATTTTCATTTATAAATGTCTGCATATGAAAGATTGAACAAGCATGATGTCTGATGGGACAAACTTTTACCCTAAGTATTGGGTATGTAGATAATTCTTTCTAAAGAATAGCCATATGAGATGACTAGCTGTCAAAATCAAAAGATGAAGCTGAGAACTCCAAATGAGTCCAACTTTCAAAATAGTACTATAAAAAAGATGGGAAAACACTTGAACACAGTATTTGAATTTTTAAAATTCATAATATATAAGAGCCATTGAACATGTAAAGTTATAACAGGTATACCAGCAAATAGCAAAATCTTAAAAAGTAAAGTATGTACTTACCATAAGAAAACTTGTAAATTAAAAAAAAATGGCAGAAAATTTAACAGGAGATAAAAAGAGTGGAAGCTATTGAGAAATTATCCTGGAGTTTGGAAAAGAGGCAAACAAAGACAAACATTATACCAAAGAAAGTAAGAGTTGGGAAGAAAAGATTCTAGATGTCCAACATGAGAAAATTGTAATTTCACAAATAACATGACAGGCAAAAAATAAATGCAAATTTTTATTAGAGGGAGGAGGTAAAAATTTTTTTTTCTCCAAATATATTTTAATTTTACAATAGCCTTTAACAATTAAATAACCCTTAACAATTAATAATAATTTTTTCATAAAATATTTGGTGAGAAAAAATCTATAGCTGATTAACAAATGCAAATAAGTTTCTTTTAAATATAAAGAAACATCTAGTCAGTGAATATGAAGCATTTCTTTTGTCATGCTAAACCTGCCAATGAGAAATTGATGCACTTTTTGTTTGTTTGTCTTACTCAGTTTACAAATGGACATCTTTTAAGGCAACATTAAGCTGTTTTGAGATTTCTGTAACAAAAGTACTTTCATGAGGATTAAGTACCTATATGAAAGAATAGGCTCAGTGATTCCTCTGTAATAAATGACAAATAAATGCTATTTATTATTATTTAAATTATAAATATAAATTATTTACATGGAATTTTGACATATTAATTCTATAAATAAAATATGATAAGTACAACCAAACAATATTTTATATGAAAAGAGCAAAAACATACATATAATAGTTAAAAGTTATACCTATTAAATACTAGACATTGTTCTAAGCACTTTGCATGTTTTAACACATTTATGTCTAATAACATCCCTAGAATGCAGGTTCTATCATTCTACTTACTTTTATATGAGAATACCAATACCAAAGATATTATATAATTTGAAAAAAGCCATTAAAAGGTGGATCTGTTTCCTGATTCAGTGCAGCAATTTGGGAAGTGTTTTGTGCATATTACTAAATAAAGTAAATGCAGCTATGCTGTTGAAGTAGATGTTAATTCCTTTGGGGGAAAGAGAGACATAAATAAAGAATAGTGTAAAGTGCAAAATATCAGCATATTTCAAGTGCAATATGAGATAGTCACAATTTGATGACTTCAAAGAAGTGAACGAATCAATGTCAGTATAAAAGAGATGTTTATCTGAAGACATTAATGGTGGCTTTTACTTCAAATTCAAAATGTCAGAGCTTCCAAGAATTCTAATCAATTTTAGGTGGCATTAAGACAGAATCAAGTGGCCTAGCATGGTGGCACACACCTGTAATCCCAGTGGCTCAAGAGGTTGAGGCAGGAGGATTAAGAGTTCAAAGCCAGCGTCAACAAAAAGGAGGCACTAAGCAACTCAATGAGGCTCTGTCTCTAAATAAATTAGAAAATAGGGCTGGGATGTATCTCAGTAGTCTAGTCCCCCTGAGTTCAATCCTTAGTTCCCCCAATCCCTGCAAAAAAAAGACCGAATCAAATGGAGATCTTACAAAACCATAATCAATGGCAATCTTAGTCTATGCGTCTATTTCTAAAGCATTTTTGTATCCAGTGATTATGACCCATAAAGAGATCAAAATGGGTTTAAAGTCTACTATTTCCTGAGATGTATGAGTGCAGGCCCTTAAAGTTCCATTTAATATGAAATATAAAATATAAGCTTTAACAATAAAGTAAATTAGAAAACAAATGCTTTTATAAGCATAATTAGAAGAAAACATGTTTTCTGTTTGGTTTGGATCATTCTGGAGATGTTAATTTTGTCTTGGTGGCACCAACAACCTTATAACTTTGAACCTGTTGGAATGAATTGGGGCATCTCGACTTCCCTAAACTAAAATATAGCACTTAAATTTTCTCATGCTTAGCATAAGATTCAGAAAGTTGAACATCAGAAAAGATAATTGTCAGATTTACAAATAGGAGTCAAAGAAAATTGATGGGGAAGCAAATTATTGTAGATGTAAACTCTGAGAACTCAGAAATCACAAGGAAGAAATATCTCAAGACAGAGAATGTAGAATATTGTCAAATGGTTCTAAACTGAAATGCTTTATAGGTGTTAGGACTGATGTCACATTTTCAAAACTAAATTTTAAACTAAAGTAGGGCACGTAAAAGTTAGCTGGGAACAGGCCTAGTTTAGTTTGAACTTCTCTACCAATTGAACTGGAGAAACATATATTGTTTCCTTAAATAGAGCCAAACCAAAGACTAGAAGCAGGAATCATACATTAACATTCATGTCTTCAAAGGGATGTCATTCAGATGAAGGTTTTGTTGTAAAAGCACTTGTAGATACTATTTCCAGTCAATGCTTCACTAAATTGATAAATATTGCACTGGTTTTTTTCTAACAATAACTCAACATAATATATATCACAGCTGAAACAGAGTGGAAAATTGGGGACTGCTAAGATTATTGCCTTCTTAATGTCTTAAATCAAGAATTTTTAGAATAACTGAGGTAGAAATAGGAAAGCATTATACATCCTAAAAAGTGCAGTCATTTTCTTTAATAAGAATAGAGGGGGAAGTAAAATACTGGATGTTAAATAAAGAAAATCAAGATCATTTTAGGAGTTGAAAAAGTTTATTAGGAAAACATTAGAATGGGTCCTGCATGAAAATCAAAATGCAAGGTTTGTCACTGTTTCATCTCGATGAGAGATAATACAGGACTTCACAGGACAAGTTCAAAGTTCTCTTGAATTTCAGGAGTTAAATCTGAGAAAGGAAAAGTCTGAGGTACCAGATCCACAGGGCACTAGGGTGTAAGTCTTCAGCAAGATCACATCAGGAACCTAGGATGCAGGATGATCTTCACCCAGGTAACAAGCTCAAAGCCTGTGGCATTCAACATTGGTAAATCCCAGTGTCCCAGATGACGAAGCTGAGAGTCTCACACTGCATCTTCAATAGTAGTATCCAAAACCAGAGCCATATCTGGAGCCACATCCATACCCACAGCCACAGAGAGAACGGGAGCCATATCCATAGCCACAGCCATAGCCACAGCCCAGGCCTCGATAGCCATAGCCCAGGCCTCCATAGCCATAGCCAAGGCCACCATAGCCATAGCCTAGCCCACCATAGCCACAGCATCCATAGCCACGGCTGCCATAGTAGTTTCCGTAGTAGCTGCCACACATGGTGTTGGTTGTTGAGGTTGTCCTTGGGTAGAGAAGGAGTGTGGGTAACTTGAGTCTGGACGTTTCTCCCTGTAGAAGGCCTTTTATATGCATGCAGAGTGGGTGGGACCCACAACATGCACTCATGCCACTGGCTAATTTTATGACTAACCTTATTATGATGTTGTTTCTCAACTGTAAGATAAACCCTTAGATTTATACAACAAGCTTGCTTTCCCTCAGAGTTGTGAGTCTCTTGACCCAGTTGAACTCTTCAATAAAAGGAGACACTTCACACACATCCAGTCCTGCCTCGAAGCAGGCTTCCATGTTAACCTCCTCTATTTATCCTTCCATAGAACAGAAGCTGACCTTTGTTCATTACAGTCTACTCGCCACGGCCTCCGTATTTTCATTCTTTTAAAAAACATTTCACAGAAATAACACTCCTTTAGACTCATAAGTTTTCTTCTCTTAATCCAAATCAATTAACTTCCTCTAGAACTAAATTCCTTCTCTGTACTGAATCCAAATGCATCTTTCATACCCATAGAGTTGATGATATATCTAAATTAAGATTTGTTAGAGCCAGGTTTGAGCAAAATGCATTTCTGCTTTCCTCTTTAAGGTTCAAACTGTACCGAAAAACATAAAAATATATGTTATCCTCTAGAATATAATTTCTGCATTCATTTTTCCCCAAATTTTATATCTAGTGTTTAGTCACTAATCTTAAATACCTATTCTTTTGGTTTAACATCATGTGTTTGAGGTTATCAGTGAATTGGACAGAACTGTTTCTTTCTCGAAGACCCTGCTCAGTACCCTTTTAGACAGCAAGCAGAGCTCATGAGCACTTGCTGTCAACATTTCAAATCAGTGCTTTAACACATCCTATTAGGGAGCCAGAAAAAGGGGGAATTAGGTTTTCTATATTAAAATTTAAAACTAAATCTCTGTGTCTCTAATTGAAAGAATGTAGGAAGGAAGCATTATCCACATATTCTCAGAGGTTTCTGGTATTCCAGACATATTTCTGACATCCCTGTGACAGTTTTTGGGCAAAATATTATTTTAATATACCCCTCCTTGTACCCTTAGGTGGACTTGGGAATTGGAATTATTGGAGGCTGGTTTATATTGGGTCAAAAGAGAAAGACAGATAGATATTGATTTAATATTTTCATACCAAGGATGAAAGCAACTCATCCATTCATTCATCCATCCTGTATTTTGAATGTTGTTTCCATATTTGTTTCTTGGCAGGTGCATTTTTGTAAAATTGATAAATAGTTGTGACCTTTTACGATCTGCTGGATCAAGATAGTAGAACAGGATAACATCTTCACTCCTCATACTCAAATTTGTAATAGAGAAATACTAATAGCCTCAGCTCTCTCAGTGCAGAATCAATTTAACAATACATTTTAGTTAAAAACTAGTCGATATAGCAAAAGTTTCACTTTCTCCAGACTAAGTTCTCACAACATCACTAAAATTGGTAAAACTGAATTGCATCAGGAAATTTAAAAATTAACAACTATAATTAACCTGAACTTTTTGTACTGTATTAAAAGGGATATTGATATATTGCTTTTAGTTTAACACATTGTCTGTCCCTGCTAACAACACTTGATGTTACATTTTTCCTCCTTAAATTTTATTTCCAGGATGTAATTTCTTTCTTCCCCCCAAATTGAGTTCTTTTTTCTAATTACAGCAGTGAGAATATTATCCTACATGACATGCCATTCATTTTTTTAAACGTTTTTTTTTCTCATGTATTTTCTGAGTATACTCAGTTCTCATCTATATCCCTAATCAAAAACAAATCCTTAAAAGCAATCCTCATTTAAGTGTATTTCCATGGTAGCATAATAACATTGCTGTATAACTCTGCTCATATTTTTTGGTCTTTGATCCCCAGTACTCAACTGAAACAGCTTTTTTAGGGATCATCAAATTCTAAGTCCTGCCAAATCCAGATATTGAAACATTGTCGTCCTCAGACTCTAAACAACATTCAGGTTCAACAAACCCTTCTTTCACACATGAAAGACACTCCAAGCTATACCCTCATCCTACCATGGGCATTTGATTTAATTCAAAGGAGCACCAGCTGCTCCTTTGAAGCATCCTTTATTTTTCTCTCTTCATATTTCCCCCCAAATTTAGGAGTTCCCATCTGGATGCTGGCTCCTCCAATAGTCTCTAGTCTTTATGTAAACTCTGTTCAGATGGATCACTTTGGTACCTTTTCCCAAAAATTAATCTCAATTTTTATGTCCAATGTTACTATACATAATATGAACATGCTCAGTATATATTACTCAACATCTGCTAATGTTAACATCTTTCACAACTATAGTATAATAATCAACCAAAAAAATTTAACTTTGTTGAATAACCCCAAATAAAATGTTATTTCACTCCTTGTATTCTTCTAGTGTCTTTTCCTTCTGTTTTAGGGTGAAATTCACACTGAGTTTGCATGTCACATCCCCTTACTCTTCACTTGGGGAGAGTTCCCAGTTTTTCCTTTACTCTCATGGCCTTGAAAAGTTTAAATATTCATAGTTTTTAGAATATTCTCCAATTTGTATTTGTCTGAAGTTTACTTTATAAGTTGATTAAGGTTGTACATTTGAGGAAGAATATCAGAAGAGAGATGACTTTTTCAGTGCTCCATAGCAGTGGACACATGATTTTATCAAATATTTGAGAGATTCTGTAGTCAATTTTAATCATGATTCCTAATAGAATAAACCAGTCTCTTTCTATATATTTAGGGTAAATAGAAGTAAACAGGGTCTCTGCCATGACTTTAGGTATTAAATAAGCTGAAAATTCATGTGTGAGAAGTACATGTCAAAATGAACAGTATTGTTCTACACACTAACAACAAATGAAATGCTTCATTATTCAACTTTTAAAAATGAATCCTGCCACCCTGTATTCTCTTTAATATATGCATCATTCCTCACCATGTTGAAACCACACTTTTGCTCTCACCACATCATATTTGCAAACACAAAGGAGGATATTATTAAATAAAACTAGGAATTTTAATAGGAATAATCTCTTTGGATTATATGATCTATGGATAGCTGGTAATTAGTTTATATCTGGTTTTGGAAATAAACAAGTCATCGACGTAGGAGAAGAAAAATCTCTTGTTAAAGGCATGTGATTCCATCACAAGCATCCCGACACACACTGATGCGTGTCTTGGATGTAGTAGTTATGAGAAATATTTTAGATGACTTCAATGCCAATTACTTTGGAATGTGAATCCAACAGTGCATGCGGTTTTCCCCACATACACTTAGCTGGTTTACAAAGCTCTGTGCAGATTAGGAATTTAAAACTTTGGAATCTGCCCCTGCTGTACAGTGCAGCCTTCCACTCCTGACACAATGAGCTTGTACAGAATCTACTGGGGTGCCTAGGCTATGGCTATGGGGGTGTTTGGTGGGTACAGATGACCTGTTACCAGCCAGGCAGCCAGGGAAGACACTGGTCTTCTGGCTTCCCTTAAGAACTAAAGATCGTTCTCTTAGGAGGAACTATGTTTTCCTCCAACACTATTTGTGATAATGATGTCTACTCAAACACACAGTGACCGCTGTATCTTAGACTTATCACACGTTATCTGAACATTGAAATGACCTAGAATTTTTATCAATTTAGAAAACACTTCCTTGAAGTTGTTAGTATTATTCAGGTAAACTGTCTTAGCCAGTATTATTTAGGTAAATGTCACAATTCATTTTTAATTAAGGATGATTTCTTTTGAAAACCTGTAGAAATTTCATATACATTTATTTTTCTAAGTTATCTAGTCCAAAAGAACATAGGACTCTTAATATCTCCTCAACTTAACTAGTCTATTTATAATATGTGTAGGATATTCAACTTTAAGGGTATACTTAAAACAATTCAGATGTTGGTGATAAGCAATTAAGAGAAATCTGGTTTCTCCATGAAAGCAACCAGTTAAGCCATAGGTCAATTAGTTTACCAGAGAGAAATAGGGGACGAGACAACAAAGAACAGCTCCTATGAGTTCAGAACAAATTAAATCTGGCCTCAAAAGTTATACCTGCTAAGGATGCTAAATTGATTTGTTAATATTAAAGCTTTATTTAGATATAATTGACAAATAAGTGCATGTATTTAAGGTATACAACATAAATTGGTGAAGTTGGTGTGTGTAGCTCATTAACATACAATCAACACAAACAGTTGACTCTGTGTGTGTGTGTGTGTGTGTGTGTGTGTGTGTGTGTTAAAAATACTTAAGATATAATTCCTTAACAAACTCAGATAGTAGAATAGTGGTTACCAGGAATTGAGAATTGAGGAAAATAGGGAGACATTGGTCAAATGTACAAATACTCACTTATAGCATCAATAATTTCTGGTGATGTAGTGATAACAAAGTGACTTTAGTTAATAATAATGTATCATATACTTGAAGTAAAGAGTTAAAAATTAATTAAATCTGTGAAGCCATTTATTTCCAAACATATTTTTGAAAATCATGTCATAATCACCTATAATTAGTGAACTTATCAGTTGAAAGTGATAGGAAGAAAGACCAGATATTTAACAGAAGAATCAAGGAAAGAAAGATTTAAGAAAATTAAAATAAAATCTCAGGATGACACTGCACATGTCATAGACTACACCTGCTGTAGACATTGTAGACATTGAAGACTTTTCAGCAGGAGAAAATAGAATTCATTAACATTTAGTTAAGCCAAGTCACAAAACAAAAAAAAAAAAAATGAGAAGTGTATCCACAGTAGCCAGAGAATACAAACTAAAAGTTCCAGTTTTCAATGTTATTATGAGATATACAAGAAAAACAAAGATGTGGTTTACATATAAAAAAAATGCCATCAGCATATAAAAAGTGAACTTTTAACAAGATTCTTATGTCAGATTTATCAGACACATAGTTCAAAGAAGTCATTATGAATATGTTCAAAGTAGTAAAAGGCAATCATGCTTTTTAAAAACAAAGTCTTCCAAAGACCTTTCTTCCAAAAGAATGATGAATAGCAAAAGGGGAACATTTGTTTCTTAGGTTCCAGTAACAAATTACTACAAATAATAGGGTTTAAATAATACAAAGTTTTATCTTGCAATTTTGGAGGCTAGAAGCCTGAAATCTAGATATCAGCGGGATATATTCCTTCAGAAGCTCCAGAAAGAAACCATTCATTATTTCTTCAGGCATCCTGAAGTTACTAGCAATCTTTGATGCTCCTAGGCAATATAACTTGTGGCAATATAATTGCAGTTTCTTATTCTGTCTTCATAGGGAATTTTCTGTGAGAGTCTCTGTTCCTGTGTCTTCATATAGCCTTCTAAGAGAACACCACTCACTGAATTTGATCAACCCCTCTATCTGACCTCATTTTAACTTGATTACATTTGCAAAGACCTGATTTCTAGATAAGGAAACATTGTAAATCTTAAGGCTAAGGATTTCAATATGTTTTTGGGGGCAATACAGTTCAACTCACAAAAAAAAAGGAACACAAAAGCTATATGAAAAATGACACCCTCAGCAAAAATGAAAATCAAAGTATGACTAATTTCAAAAAAACATATTAAAATAAATCTTAATACATAAACTCTCTTTTACTCCATCCTTGTCCTGCTGCTAAGCTTTGTGATAAACAAAAACAGATAGAAAAAATTTCAGGAAGACAGTAGAATGGTTAGAAAGAAGGCTAGATGTCCATCTAGAAAACCTACCCCAAAGGATAACTCATTCTGCATATAAAATTCAGAAGGGAAAGATGGGAAGAAGGGAAGAAGGATAAGAGAAGAAGGAAAAACAAAGAGAAGGGATTGTGGTAGATAAGCAAATAGACATCAGGGAAGGAGTTGAAAACTATGCATGGTTTGTAGGAGCAGTTGGCAAAACTCATAACTTATTTTTTGAGAGGTTGGGGGTTCTTTTGGTATCAGAGATTGGATTCAGGGGTGCTTATACACTGGACCATATCCCTAGCCTTTCTCTTTTTTTGAGGCAAGTTCTTCATAAGTTGCTTAGAACCTCACTAATTTGTAGAGCAGGCCTGGAACTTGCAATCCTCCTACCTCAGCATCTGGAATCGCTGGAATTGCAGGCATGCACCATCACCCAGCAAAACTCATAACTTCTTAGGAAGAAACATATAAAGAGATGGGAGGAGCAGTATTTAGAATTTGGGTAGTGAAGGATAAATAAGTAAATTGAAAAATTAGGATCCACCCAAAACAAAGTTAAAACAAATTTGAAGGTATCCAACTTGTATCATCAGAAACAAAACAGAAAATGTTAACAAAAGTGAAATTTATTGTATTGGTGGAAGTGTTTCATTAAGTTAGAAATCATGTAAATTATACTACTACCAAAAATAAATAACAAGACACAGATTAACAGTTGGCACACAGATTTATTGCAAAATGCCTGTAAATGAAATCAATGATACCAACTGAGAATAATTTCCCCTGGAAAATTAACATTGAAACAGAAAAACTCAAAATCATTATATAAAAACAAAAACAAACCCTAAACTATTTAATAAAAGACATAAAGATTATTATCATACATTCTGACTGGAGTGTGATGATATCTTAGAGTAGTTTTAAATTGCATTTCTCTGATTGCTAGAGATGATACGCATTTTTTCATATATTTGTTGATTGATTCTATATCCTCTTATGATAAGTGTCTGTTCAGGTCTTTGGCCCATTTGTTGATTGTGTTATTTGTTTTTTTCTGTGCTTAACTTTTTGAGTTCTTTATACACACTAGAGATTAGTGCTTTATCTGATGTATAAGGGGTAAAAATTTGCTCCCAGGATATAGGCTATCTGTTCACCTCATAGATTGTTTCTTTTGCTGAGAAGAAACCTTTTAGTTTGGTTCCATCCCATTTATTGATTTTTGGTTTTAATTCTTTTGCTATAGTAGTCTTAATAAGGAAGTTGGGGCCTAATCCCACTTGATGAAGATTAGTGTTGGCGAGGGAAAAGATACACTCATACATTGCTGGTGGGCTGCAAATTGGTGCAGCCAATATGGAAAGCAGTATGGAAATTCCTTGGGAATCTGGGAATGTAACTACAATTTGACCCAGCTATTCCTCTCCTCAGACTATACCCAAAGGACTTAAAAACAGTTTACTACAGGGAGCAGCCACATCAATGTTTATAGCAGCACAATTCACAATAGCTAAACTGGGGAGTCAAACTAGATGTCCCACAGTGGATGAATGGATAAAAAAAGGGGTGGGGGTCATATATACACAATGGAATTTTACTCAGCATTAAAAAAGAACAAAATAATTGCATTTACAGGTAAATAGATGTCCTTGGAGAAGATAATGCTAAGTGAAGTTAGCCAATCCCCAAAAACAAATGCCTAATGTTTTCTCTGATATAAGGAGGCTGACTCATAGTGGAGGAGGAGGGAGAGCATGGGAGGATTAGATGAATTCTAGATAGAGAAGAGAGGTGGGAGAGAAAAGGAGGGGACAGGGGATTAACAAGAATGGTGGAATGTGATGGACATTATTATACAAAGTACATGTATGAAGACTTAAATTGGGTGTCAATATTCTTTATACACAAACAGAGATGTGAAAAATTGTGGTATATAAGTGTATTAAGAACTGTAATGCAAAAAAAAAGTAAATGTAGAAAGGCATGAATTGGTGTGAACATACTTTATGTACAGAGATATGAAAAATTGTGCTCTATATGTGCAATAAGAATTGTAATGCGTTCCATTGCTGTCGTGTATTTAAAAAAATAAAATCAATAAAAGATTAAAAAAAGATTATTATCATACATGTCAGTCACATTCATATATATGAATAGGCTTAATTTATATTAACTGAAACTCTTTCAATTTGACTCAAATTTCAAAGCAAAAGCTGCACAAATTACAAAATACATATGCATGAATATTTATGCTGAAAAAACATAAAAATCTTTATGAATATATATATGTGTGTATACACACACACACACACATATATATATATATATATATATATATATATATATATACACATGATGCTGGGAAAAAACACACTAATAAAATTTTAAATTAGCACTTCTACAACAAAATTGTTCACATGCAAAAGATAAATAAGCAGAGAGAAGACTTAAACAACAGAGATGATAATGAAGCTCTATGGATATATATTGACCTGTATATCCCAAAATAGTTAGCACAAAACATCCACAAATAATGGTCATATGTTTCAAAAAATATTAATTAGCTTCATAAATTAGAAACATCAGCTACCAAACTCACAGAGCAAAGAAATTAAGAATTACTATCATTTTTTTAAAATGGGAAAACCCTTTAACCTGTATAGTGAAAATTTTTCTATTTAAATTTGTAGGTAAAAGAAGATGTACAAATGAAGTTAAAGAATTTTTAAAAGTTAATGTTAATGAAAATAGTCTACCACAGCATCTTTGAGAAATATAAAGCAATATTTTGAGAAAAAAATATTTTATAAACAAAAACTTTTCTCAACAAAAATGAAAGAATATTAATGTACTATTTTAAAAAATTTATGAGGGACAGCTAAATAAACCAAAGAATGCCAAAGGGTAGAAATAATGAATAGGAAATCAAAAACAAGCCAAGTAGAGAACAGAATAAAAGGCAGATTTCAATAATAAGACAAAATACTATTATGTGAAAGAAACAGAGGTACGGATTACTTGCTTGATCAAGATGAAAGAAATCATACACAGCATAACCAACAAGGAGGAAATAAAAATTGAAATTGAAGAAATATGACATATCATGGGACTACTTTGCAGACTCTATGTATTTTAAATTTATAAAGATGAAATAGATAATTTCCTATGGAAAGAAATTACCCAAATGAGCCATTAGATTTAGAAATCAATTTAGATCTAATTTAAATCACTGGATTTAGAGATCACAATTTCCTTGGAAGTAATGGAAAAAATCACCAACTATTTACAGGCCCCGATGATTTTTCAGAAGAATTTTACTGTATCTTCAAAGACTAAATAATACCAATATTCTGTACATTGTTAAGAGCACTGAAAATGGAGAACCACTTTCTAACCCCTATTCTGAGGGACAAATCACACATAATTTGAAATAGGCAGTTTCTCAACATGCCTCCCCTTGGTTCCTGCCTCTTGAGGTTAGTGCCCTTGTGTAAGACCTTCCCTGTGAGAGTCAGCGAGACATACGACTTGCTTCTAACCTCATGAGTAGGGCATGCATGGATAATTAGGTTACTTTAGGTGTAGTACTCTTTTTGATGGATCAACTTTTCTGCCTTCCTGGCTTTGAGAAAACTAACAGCTATGTTTGGGAACCTACTGAGTACCTTCTTCTGCTGAGAGTGGCTTCCAAAAGACAGTCTGCAAAGGACTCAGTTAACTGTCAACAAGGAAATAAGCCCATCATGCCCACCTCTGCAAGCAAGTGAATTCTTCCAACAAGAAAATGAGCTTAAAACTGGATCCTTCCCTAAGGAAGCCTGGATATGAACACAGTCCCATCCAACATCTTGTACTGGAAACTTGTAAGATCTTGAAACAACTTAAGTCTATTCCTAAAACTGGGTTTTAACTAAATATGATTGCCTACCATTAAGGCAAAATGCATTTTTTATTTATTAAGTTGAATTATCTTATAAGACTTTTATTTAGTTTACATCTCCAATTTAAAAAGTATGGAGGATATGGGAAGAGCATTAATTTTAAGGTATGTTTATTGAAAGTTGAGAAAATTGTTTTTCTTACTGTGTACTCTATGCTAGGCAATGCATAAAATAGAATATAAATAACACTTGATTCAGTGTTGAGAATTACCCAGAACTGAAAGCATTATTACTTCAAAAGGAGAAGAGAAAAGTGAGCTTACCAAAAAAAAAAAAAAAAAAACCTAACACATTATGTTCCTAACTTAGGTGATCTTTGAAATTATAAAGAAACCAATCTAGAAAGAGGAAGAATGTTAATTCTTATCTTTCTCACAAGCCTAAATGAAAAACTGCAAGTAATTTTGGATATCAAATGACTGACAAGATATCTCTTATAGGTTAAGCAAGTTTATTAGGACAACAGAGAACAACCTCCATTTTGAAAGTCATCAAGGCAGTTGCTCTGACACCAATGTCTGATGAGAGCACAACTGTGAGGTCTTATGAGAATTTCATGAGACCTTGACCCACTTCTGGAGGTAAACTTAGGGAAATGGTAGTTTATTCCATATAGACCAACAACTGACTCCCTTGGCAAAATCATCATCATCCAAGTGTGAGGCTCCAACAGGTGAGGTTCGGAATCAGTGAATCCTGATGTCACAGGTGGAGAGGGTGAGCATCTCCCATGATGTCCTCCTTAGTAGTATCCAAAGCCAGAGCCACAGCCAGAGCCACATCCATAACCACAGCCATAGAGAGAGCGGGAGCCATATCCATAGCCACAGCCATAGCCACAGCCCAGTCTGCGGATGCCACAGCCATAGCCACAGCCCAGGCCTCCATAGCCATAACCTAGGCCTCCGTAGCCATAGCCCAGACCGCCACAGCTTCCATAGCCACAGCCGCCATAGTAGTTTCCACAGTAGCTACCACACATCGTGTAGGCTGTTGAGTACAGAGGTTGTCCTTGGGTAGAGAAGGAGTGTAGGTGACTTGAGTCTGTACAATTCTACCTGAAGAGGGCCTTTTATATGCCCTCAGTGTGGACAGAACCCACCACACACCTCACACCATTGGCTTCTTTGCAGAAGCAATCTGAAAAATTTGTTGACTCATTTTTAAAACCTGGCATTGAGACATTAAAAAAATTTCCTGTTGTTTAGGCAGGAACCACTTGTTGGTCATAAATGTGATTCAATTTCTCATATTCAAAACCTTACCCACACAAGATATTTAAATTACCTTTGTTATAACCAGCTTTTATGGCAAGAAACAGCATTTTTAATAGGTAAACGCTGACTTGATCCAGACACAGCTAATAATTTCACTGTGTTTTTGCTGACATCTAGTGAGCGATGATAACTACCCTTAAGCTTGAGCATCTTCCTCTGTGCCCTGGTGCTCCAAACCATTTCCCCCCATTGGAGATTCTCTTCATTTTACATGAGAAATATTTTATTACTAAAGTCCATAAAGGATCACTCAGTCTCAGTCCAATAGTCTGAAATTTTGAAGCGCCAGACTAGAGAAAACTATTCTTTCTCATTTGCATCAATGTTTTCTTTTATAACTGTTTTAAAAGCACTAAATATTTTCCCCTTGGCTTCAAGTTCATATCCTGAAGTCATAAGCAGAAAATGGAAATGTTGAGATTTCACTTTTTTTTAATATAGAACTCCATTTTCATGAGAAAGCTTCCGTTAAATTTTTAAGACATTTTTTATACTTGTGTTCTGACTCAAAGATGAGTACAGGAATTTTCTTTACTTGTAACAATAAAAATGGTACAAATGCCTTTTTGTTAAACCTAGTAGATTTTTACCAACAGGGGGCTCTCAATAAGTTCTCAGAGTATAAGAGAAATATTACTGTTAGCAAGTACTTTTGTTTACTTATGCAATATAACTCAGAAATGAATTCAATGGTTAAAGAAACTCACCCTCCGAACTGATGTTCTTAGCACAACGACTTCATATAAACCAACAGAGCATAATAGAGCTATACATTTGGAATAAGCTCTGTGGTTTAAATTTTAATTTTATCACTTATAGCTGTGTAACCACCATAATTGTGTGCTCCAGCTACCCCATCTATAGATGAGACTGTTAAAAAAACCCTACCTCATAAGGCAATTTTAAGAATCAAATTAGTCCATGTCAAACACTTAGAACAGTATCTAACATACAGTCGATACCAGGATAAAGTTTGTTATTATAATATTTTTCATACCATTTCTTTTTTCATGGATATAGCTTTAGTGGAGTGTTGATGAGTTTAACAAACACAGACACAGTGCGGTCTAAGGCTAAGTCTCTAACAGCAGAAAAAAGGGGCCCTCCTTTTCAATGAGTTCCCCAACAGATACAGCATAAGCAGGAAGATATGCAATGACTAAATCCAAGTCCACCCCTGGAGACCTAAATGCAGACTCACTGATTTTCCTCCCACAACCAGACTCTTCTAGCTCCAGAGCCAAAGGATAAAGCACTGAATGTTGGGTAATGGATCCAATGGCTATGACAGTTGGAAATGGCAATGTGCACTGCCATAATCAGATGTCAGCAGAGGACAGGGGGAGGTGTTCCCTCCCCACCAACACTATACCACTGTATATTGAGGTTCACCTCAGGAGAAAGAGAGGATGGTGGAAACTTTAATGTAATTGTGCTTTCACAAAAGCTAGAAAATCTCAGTTTTGTTGAGTTTACCTAGAAAAGATAAGAATAGATAATTGGTTAATTGATGTAGAAGTTGATGTGATGCTGATAAAATATGCTTGTGCATTTTTAATGTTGTTTCTTGTAAAGACGTTACTTGAGTCATGTATATAAGGTGAAATGAATTATATTTATAAGGATATTGGGCAATGTTGATCTCATATTTTAAGTAAAACCCAACCTCACACAGAATGTCTTTCTCACCTGCAGCTGACCAGAGGAATTTGAAACTCTTAATAAGCTCAAAACAATTTGAATCATTTGTTGTTGCCATAGTTTCTGTGACTTCACAGAATCTCATCATGGAATATAAATTTAACATTTCAGTGAGGAAGGACTTTAAAACTAGGTCAAGCTGGGCATAGTGGCAAATGCCTGTAATCCCAGTGACTCAGGAGGCTGAGGCAGGAGGATCACGTGTTCAAAGCCAGCCTCAGCAAAAGCAAGGCATTACGCAACTCAGTGAGACCCTGTCTCTAAATAAAATACAAAAAGGGTTGGGGATGTGGCTCAGTAATTAAGTTCCCCGGAGTTCAATCCCCAGCACCTCCCCACCAAAAACAGAAAAAAAAAAATTAGGTCAAAAAACTGCATTCAATTTATATAATGTGATAATTAAAATCTTGACTTAACCATAGAGGAATTTTGACTAGAAGTCTTCACTATGCTAACAAAATAAGAGATTTATGAGAGTTTTGCTATTGGTGCTATTTACGGTTTATGTAAAACAATTTCTAGTGAGGCAACATTGCATGTAATTTACCATACCTACTACTGAAAAAATGTAAAAGATAATGAATGTGAAGATAGCCATCAGAAAATTCCCTCCCTCTTCCACACCTGAACTATCCACACTTGACACCATGACCTATGGCTGTGTGTTCCTCAGCTTTGCATCACTATGACTTAAATACCTGATAAGAACAACTTAGAGGAGGAAAAATTTATTGGTGGCTCATGGTTTCAGAGGTTTTTGCCTATCGTCAGCCTACTCCATTGCCCTGGACTTGAGATCATTGGTGAGCATCAGGGCAACAGCATATGGCATAGGAAAGCTGCTTAGCCCATGGCGGCCAGGAAGCAGACAGAGACAAGGACAGAGCAAGCAGTCCGTGACAAAATATAATCCCAAGAGCATACCCCCATGGAACTCTTTCAGTCTCTTGCCACCTGCCAACTGTTACCAATTCAAATCATTAATCCTTCAAGTGAATTAATCCACTGATTATGCTACAGCTCTTATAATCTAATTATTTTACCTCTGAACAGTCCTGCATTTCCTGACACATGAGTTTTTTAGGGAGCATCTCATGTCACAACCACAATATACAACAACTGTAGGGACTGGAGTTTGGTGAGCCTAGCTATGACTCAGGCTGTGGCTATGGTAGCTATGGAGGTTAATAATATGGCTGTTGCCACTCATGATGCTTTGGAAGATATGGGTCATAAGGATTCTACTGAAAAATTTTAGAGCTCCTAGTCCACTGGATTTCTTCAACTGTAAAACATAGATAATGTTTCTCATCTTGTTCATCTTACCCTGTCACTTCAAAATGACAAGCTCCTAAATCTAGACTATTAAGAAAGATCTGCAGACACTAGCTTTCTGTGATTGTAATTTGCAAATAGATAAAGAATATCTGTTACAATGTAACAGAATTTTCTATTTGATCTCTAAATGCTTTCAATGAATTTAATCCATTTGCATACATGTGAGTTTATTTTCTAATTTTGCATATGGATGATTGATTAGAAGATGGAAGCCTATGTGTAATTACGATCCCAAGGCACTGACACTATTTATTCCACCATTTTCTCTAAATTTCTATTTCTTTTTTGTACATTGCATGCTATTAGAAGCTGAGCTACCATCCTAGCTATAATTGATTACTTCCTCCTCCTCATGTAATTTTGCCACTTTCTCTTTAATTGACAAGCAAAAGAATTCAAGCCTGATATCATTCATATTCACCCTTTCCAGCTGAATGGAACATGAATGTCTTTTCAGTGTATTTATCATTTTGATTACGAAGTCCATTTTATATATTCATTCATTCATTCATTTTCCCATGAACCAGTTCTTAAAGTAAACCAGCATGTTGTTGCATTTTGTAAGTAGATATTCAAATTTCAAAATTGCTTCCATTGCATTGTAACTAGACTTTTCATACACTTGTCATCTATAAAGCTCTAATATTTGTATAATATTAAAATGTGAAAATAGAATATTCCATTCTGTTTTCAATTTTTCTGAGTAAAGATTTTTAATGTTTTTCTCTACTTGAATAGAAACAAAACCTCTCAATTAATTTGTAAAAATGATCTTTAGATATCAAGGAAGATGTACTTTCATCAGCCAATTTTTAAAAATATATTACACAATTAAATAATTGTGTAATTAAATTCAATAATTAAAAATTAGTATCATGATTCAGTGAAGGTAACAAACAATATATTTTCACAATACCTACAATGAATTGCATTTAGAACTAGAACCTCAAACTTATGTGTTATAAATATTTAAATAAAATTTATTAAAACATTTAAGCTTATGTATTATAAGTTCTTTCTATTATAAATTCACATATTTTATATTTCATGATTATTCATAATTAATGATAAATAATACATGTAAAAATTCAAAAATAAATTGATAATTCAAATTCAGAATGCAAACTCAATATATTCACCAGAATGATTTTGTTAGCCAAAAGGTTCAAAAACCACTGCTCACATCAAGGTTTCTCAAGGAACAGTCTGGGAAACCAAAGACTTTTTCAAGGATTCTAGAAGGTGAAAATCATTTTCATAAGTTATTTTTCTTTTTAATTCTCATATATTCATGAATGTACACTGGAGATTTTCAGATAAAATACAATGTCTGATTTGCAATATTATGGCACATTGAAAGTAAAAGCAGATATCAAAAGCTTCCCTTCATTAGGCCAGACCTTAAAAATAATGGGAAGAATGTAAAATATGCCAGTAGTCTTGATAATCTTTTTGTTTAAAAACAATTTTCTCTAAAAAATGTGATATGTATGTCAACATACAATAGAATTATGATGATAACTTTGATGAATTAATAAATACTTTTATCAGTTTAAACTTTTAACAGCTAAATATCAGTATATAATATATAAAATTTTAATAGCTTTTTGGATCCTCAGTAATTTTTATTACCAAAAAGTTTCAGAATCACTACTCTTAGATAACCCAACCTATAAAAAACTATAAGTAGATCATTCTTGAGTATTCGTAAAATGATTCAGTTGAAGTTAAAAGAGAGTTATTTAAATACAGAGTAACTACCTGCTTTTTAGTTCTGTGTGGAGTTTTCTTGTTTCAGTTGTTTTTGTAAATTTCATTTTAATTAAAAAAATAATAATTTATATACTTGTGGGGTAAAATATAATGTGTATGCCATTGTAAAATGCAACCAGGCTACTTAACATATCTATTATTTCTACTGCTTATTGTATCTTTGGAATGAGAAGACTTAAATTTTATTCTTATTAAAATAGATACATTAACATTAAGTTTAGTCACCATGTTGTGTAATAGATCACTGAAGCAAGTAATTTGCCCATTGGTTTAAAGAAGTACACTTTAAGTATTAGGTGCATATTCTAACATGTGTTTTAAAGTGTAATTGTAACTTAGCTATCATTATGTCAAACATAAGAACTGCAGTGACTAATATCACTTTAGAATTCACTTGCTGAAGCAATCAATCTCTACAGAATGATTGACTTTAAACAAGGCAAAAAATCTGGCCTGTGACTTTCCTTTTGCTTATCTTTACTGCCATTATTCTCAGGGTTATATTTAACTTTTAAATAGAAACAGTCAAAATTTACACTCCTAGTAAATTTTCTTATATCCTTTTTATAGTGATGAATTGTTTAGAAGTTAGATGACTAGCAAGCGACAGAAATAGTATACATATTAAAAATCTTTCCTTTTCACTTAAAGAAAATCTAGAATTAATTCATCTATAGCTGGCTGTAGTCTTAAGGGACCCAAGTGCTTTCTAGAACATTGCTTCACCATTCATGAAACATAAACTTGATCACAGATTGTGTTACTACCGAGATAAGGATATGACCATCAGCCCTTAATAACAACATGTGTATGAATACTGTGTTTTAATGCATATTTACAGATAATGCTACTATTCACTTGAACAATTTAAATGACAGTTCACACAATAAAAGCACCATTTATTTATTTATTTATTTTATTTTATTTTTTTAATTTTATTTTTATTGGTTATTCAAAACATTACAAAGATTTCAGAATCACATCGGTTACACATCCACATTTTTACATAATACCATAATAGTAACTGTTGTATTCTGCTACAAGAAATGGTTCTGCTAGGAAAGGTAGCAGAACCATTTCTTGTTAACATATGCTAGACGGGTCTGTTTTTATCTGTTTTCCTAGAGCCCTGGTCAGGTTTCTTGCTTCAGATCTGTGTCTTCAGATAGGCATATGTGATTTGTCTGCCTCCCAACTTCTGCTGCTCCTCACAGTTTAGTAGCACCATGGTTTGTATTCGCAATGTCCACAAAGGCTCATGTGTTGAAGTTGGTCCCCAATACAGCAGTCTTCAGAGGTGGAGCTTCTGAAAGGTGATTTTATCATGAGAGCTCTGACCCCATCAACGGGTCAATCTACTCATGGATTCATAATTCATTGGCATTATTGGGAGGTGATGCAAACTGCAAAAGTTCTGGCCTAGTTGGAGGAGGTGGGTCACTGGCAGTATATCATTTCCCTGGCCCCTCACCACCTCCTTTCTTCCTGCCATAAGGTCAGCAGCTTAGTTCTGTTACTCTCTTCTGTGAAACCATGAATCAAAATATTTATTTTCTTCTTTGAGTTAATTTTTCTCAAGTATTTTGTCAAAACCTCAGAAAACTGACAAACACAAATGGCAAAGGAAGACAACATATACCCTGAATGTGATACCTGTACTTGGAGAGTCTATGATCATGTGTGATGAGGTGGACCAAAGAAAGCCCCCTGCTTCTCCTCTTAGCAAAATATAAATGCTGCAGCAAGCTGAATCACTGGTGTCTATATATATATATATATATATATATATATATATATATATATATATGTCTTGGTTATTTAATTCAGTTATTTAATTCATATCCAAGCTGAATCACTGGTGTCTATATATATGTATATATATATATATATATATATATATATATATATATATATATATATTCATTCTATCAACTGAAGAAAACAAAACTTATTTTGTCACTTCCTCTTGTTTTCTTCCCCAAACCACTATAATGAAGGATAGAATCTTCATCCCTAAGGTGACAGTCAAGAACAGGGTCTCTGAACTACTGCATGAATCACATGCCAGCACAAGCAAGTGGAAGCAATACAGGGTTTTCAAAAGATATACATATAATTTGAAAAACTTTCAACAGCCTAAATTAGGAGACACATATATTCCACATTTGAGGAAGTCCTATTTCATTGTATTAACAATCGATCCAAAACATTCTCTTTCCATTTTTCCTCTGGGATGGTGTATTTTTCTCAAAGATCCTTATTTACTGACACATTCTCAAACAATGAATTCTCTTATAAAATACTATTCCATGCACTATCATTGGTAAGGGATCAGATCATAGCACTGTAGCTAGAAGAGTTGCTGACTAATGTTTTGAAATAAATCAATGATTATGAATAATGGTGAAAAACGTCTTCCTGAAATTTTATTTTACTTTAGCAGAATGTGAGAAAGTAAGGACATAAGTTTGCTCCACAATCTTGATGTAAAAATTATTTTAGTTTACCCATAGGGTATGTATTCGTTGCTTCTTTCTGTATCCTCTGTGGGATATTCAGATTGGAATGTGGCTTTAGTATCAGAGAAAAGAAGGAACTCTCTCTCAGTCCCTTGCCTAACTACCCTGCAACTGTGAATAGACTGAGGTCAAGGGAATTGTATGGAGTATTATTTGAAGAATTGTTTGACTACTCAATTAACATTTATTAAAATCCTTTATTTTCTGTATTTAATTTATTTGTAAAAACGTAAAAATTTTATGCATAAATGGGATTGAGTACCATGTGATATTTCAATAAAGAATGCATTATGAAATATTTAAATTAGGTTAAACATCTATCTCAAACAATTATTATATTTTTATTTTGAAAGCATTTATATTCAAATTCACTTAAAATCAACTTTTAAAATAGAATAAAGTTATTTAATTCATATCCAATTAATTCATTAATGCAGCCCTGTTTATCCCATTTGTCAAATGATCCCATTTAATACTACTGTGTAACCAGCTTTCATTCAATTAGACAAATTGTTCAGTTTGCCTCCTTCAGTTTTCCTGAAACCATTCTCTTTTGCTTCTCCATCTCCTTTCCAGTCAGTAAGAAGCACTTCAAACAAGGAATCTAAATGTTTATATTACGCTCTAACCTAATTCATGGCCTCTCTTAGGAGAGAATCTGAGCTCTTTGCTTCATGAGAAGAATTCTGGCTGCGACAGAAACCCACTTCATCCAGTTGTGCTCTGAACAAAACTCACACATGTACTTTTGGCCTCCGTGTGCCCTTCTCAGCTGCCTAATGTGAATACTTCACTCGATGTCCAGTAGAATATTTTGCACTGACTGCCAGCACCAGGGAAGATGCCAAATTCCTGGAGGATTGCAAAGTTCATCACAATGTCAATCACCAGCAGCAGAAATCCACGTGCTTCTGCCCACTGCATCTTGATGTCAAAAACCCAACCTAGTCGCACGCTGGGTGGAACGATGCTTTTCTTCACAAAGAGCAAGATCAGTTCCAACAGTGTGCACTCATGCCTCATGGATTCTACTGAGAGACTTTTATAGACATGCTAAAATTGCCAATTCCTGTGTTTTCTGACTGTACTTTCTGGGTTTCTTTCTATTTTTTTTTTTTTTTTTTGAACCAGGGATTGAACTCAGGGGCACTCAATCACTGAGCCACATCCCCAGCTCTATTTTTTTGTTGTTGTTGTATTTTATTTAGAGATAGGGTCTCAATAAGTTTTTTTTTAGCACCTTGCAGTTGCTGAGGCTGGCCTTTTACTCCATTATCCTCTTGTCTCAGCCTTTGGACTGCTGGGATTACAGTTGTGTGTCACCATACCTGGCTAGGATTCATCTCTTTTAAAAAGAGCAATTATTTATCTCAGGCTACTTGGGTAGGAGATAATACTTTAAGCTTTACATTCATCATCTCCAATGGATGTAACTATCTGCAAAGTTGCTTTATAAAGAATTTTTTCTCTCTTATTACTACTTTACAGTTACTGCTCTGCATATAATTTTTCTAATATCCATCATGTGAGATTAATTTTATTTCAATAATCAATAAAATCTCCTGTATTGACAATATATCATTCTTTTTGCGTTAAATTTGCTATAATATGTGTTACATACAAGTACATGAGAGTATTACTGTAGCAGAAATTTTACCTACATGGTAAAAAATGCTAAAATTCAGAAGGAAAAAAAACAGTTACTTCTAAATGAAACTTGCCTTAGATGAATCTGTAATCACTGCAGTTATTCACCCTTGGTCATATCAAAATGTTACTCCAATTGCTAAATTCTTCTAAATTTTTGAATAATATATAAAATATCATATCTATACCTCTATTTCACAGTCTCATATTGTATATACTACAATATTGGGCTGTTTGTCTGGTTCATTAAACACTAAACTTGAATATTTAGGACAGTGTTTCTTTGTGTTGGTATTTGGATTTTCCACTTCATATTGCACTGAATGATCCTCTTTTATTCTCTAGCATAAACACTTAAACCATATATCTTGTCTGATGTTAGCAAACAAAGTGGGTCCACAAAACATTTTTGTTTTTGTGAATCTCTAGAAGATACCACCCCATTAATATCTGAGCCTATCAGGCATAAAAACTAGATGCCTGCTTTTTAAGGTAATAGTGGCTTTGAGTTTTATACTTCCAGATATAAAAAATATCATTTGAAGAGATAAAGATCTTCTTTTTGCATTGAATACAACTTACTTTCAGAAAGAATAAAAAAAAGAATAATGTAATTTCAATATCAGT
The DNA here is from genome assembly GCF_048772815.1 of Callospermophilus lateralis. Classification (NCBI taxonomy): domain Eukaryota; kingdom Metazoa; phylum Chordata; class Mammalia; order Rodentia; family Sciuridae; genus Callospermophilus; species Callospermophilus lateralis. Next base: position 13,179,826 of record NC_135314.1, on the reverse strand, counting down.
CCAGTTAAGCCTTATTGTGATCTAGCATTGTGTCATTTTGACCTTTGCTTGAAATCATGAATATTTTTCAGCAAATAATTGATAAGGGCTTGCAAATTTGAAATGTCAGTACGTTCCATGTTGTAGATATTATTTTGTAATAAGATTGTATGTGGTGAGGAAATTACTTGAAAATTACATGTTCATATTAATTAATTTTAAAAACTAAATTACAAAATTAAGAAAAATTATTTTTTGCTGTCAAGTGTTAGAAGTCAGGTCTAAGGCTCTCATAAAATATTTTAAGTTAAATATCCTCCATGCATAATAAAAATTTTCAAACTTTTTTCTATAAGAATCATAGTGTATCTTATAAAATAGAGATTAAATAATACTAAGAACACATGCTATTGGTAGAATTTGGATTGTTCAGCACCTAGGACAGTTCCTGGAAGATGTAAGCAGTTGTGTATTAATTTTACTTTTAATAACAAATGGTAAATAAATTAAATGGAAATAAATTAATGAATAAGACTGACAACTATTTGTTAATAATATCTTATGTTACTTTAATACTTTTAAAATTATGAGCATATGGGGCTGGTGTGTGGCTCAGTGATACAGTGCTTTCCTTTTATGTGGGAGGCACTCGGTTCAATCCTCAGCACCGCATAAAATTAAAATAAAGATGGTATGTTCATCTACAACTAAAAAAAATTTTTAAATTATGAGCATATGAGAAAACAGGGCTATTAAAATGCTTGTACATTTATATATCCCCAGAACCTCAATGCTCAAATGATATACTTTTGTCCAGATAGTGCTGTTTAAATTTAAATTCTTGCCAGTATAAGCTCAATACAAAGATAAATTCATTATCAGTGGGAAGTAGAGCATTTTTATTCCATCATTGGTCACCCTACATACCAAGGCCCAATTTCAGTATACCATAAAAGAATTAGATGGTGCATTTAAACCTGTCAAACAAAATTACTTCTCTATACATAGTTGAAAAAACTTCATCAATCTTCTCATAAATTCCTTATGATGTTACCTTTCTTTAAAGTATTGCCACAGTACCTTTTATGAAATTGCAATTTCATAAATAAAATGAAACATCATTTTCATCCTCCATAATTTCCATTTTCTATCATTTCTCTGATTTCTGGATAAAACTTAGAAATCATAGAAAAAATACTGCTATATTTAAAACAGAGTCATAAAAGAAAATATTGATGCCAGAGGAAAGTAAACCTGTTTTTCTTTCTTTCTTTCTTTTTTTTTTTTTGTCAACATCCTCATGAAGCTGAGCGATACCTTATAATTTTTAGTAAAAAACTATCTCTCATGTGAAAGTAAGAAGAATTCTTAGAGGAAATACATATAATTTTAGCTGCAGAGAGGAAATGAAGAAATTCAAGTTTAAAATGTTCAAAGCTTTTCAAAGTCTGCACCCATCACTATGGATGGTAATTGTGTTTGTGCAGATATATTACTAGTCATCTGAAATACTGTACAGGTCCCTAAATGTTTTGAAGAGATTGATCAAAAACCATGATGGCAAAAAAATAAATAAATTAATTAAAAATAAATAAATAAATAAATAAATAAATAAATAAATTACAGTGTCAAAAAGTCAAAAAAAAAAAAAAAAAAACGTGATGGCTCATCACCATCACCACATATGAAGTCTTCTGAAAAGTCAAGATTCTGATAAATTTTATCTGTCACCAATGTAGACACCTGTCTTTTATTGAGCAAATTTCAAGGTCTTAATACAAAATTATATGAGCTATTTAGTCCTTATCATGAGTCTCCTGGTCAGCTGAGCAATTTATCTCATCAAAAATGACTGCATTCACAATCAGCCACAGATCAGGTAGGGGTATTTTGGAAAAGGCATGGAGTTTGTCTGTATGTAGGCTGACATGCCTCAGTTTTCTTATGCTCTCTTATTCTCTAGGAAGCTTGGCCAGCATTCTCGTGGTAGCCCTTATAGGATTCCAAGATCATGAGTACAAAAGTTGAAGGTTTCCTAAGGTCTACCCCAGAGGTTAGCACTTCTGCTCAAAATTTGGGCCATGATCACAAATGAGATAGTCCCTGAAAATCAAAATTCCTAATGCCTAAAATTCCAAGACATCATAATCTCAAAATATATTTCCAAAACAAAAACCTTTAAAATTCTTTAAAAACATTTGTTTACATTCTTAAAAGAAATTTTTATTTGAAAACATCAAAACTTTACAGAACACTTTGTACTTTACACAATAAAATAGTCAATAATAGTACATATTTTTTGCAATCGCATCCAACAGTTGAAGTATACAATTGTTATGAGCAGAAGAATCATATTCATAAAGAAATAAGTCAAGGGCATCTAGGTTGGTTCCACAGTCTTGCTATTGTGAATTGTGCTGCTATGAACATGGATGTAGCAGTGACCCTGTAGTATGCTCTTTTTAGGTCTTTAGGGAATAGACCGAGAAGGGGAATAGCTGGGTCAAATGGTGGTTCCATTCCCAGCTTTCCAAGAAATCTCCATAGATGCCCTTCAATAGACAAATGGATAAAAAAAAATGTGGCATTTATACACAATGGAGTATTACTCTGCATTAAAAAATGACAAAATCATAGAATTTGCAGGGAAATGGATGGCATTAGAGCAGATTATGCTAAGTGAAGCTAACCAATCCCTTAAAAACAAATGCCAAATGTCTTCTTTGATATAAGGAGAGTAACTAAGAACAGAGTAGGGACGAAGAGCATGAGAAGAAGATTAACATTAAACAGGGATGAGAGGTGGGAGGGAAAGGAAGAGAGAAGGGAAATTGCATGGAAATGGAAGGAGACCCTCAGGGGTATACAAAATTACATACAAGAGGAAGTGAGGGGAAAGGGAAAAAATATAAGGGGGAGAAATGAATTACAGTAGAGGGGATAGAGAGAGAGGAGGGGAGGGGTGGGGGGGAGGGGGTATAGTAGAGGATAGGAAAGGCAGCAGAACACAACCGACACTAAGTATGGCAATATGTAAATCAATGGATGTGCAACTGATGTGATTCTGCAATCTGTATACGGGGTAAAAATGGGAGTTCATATCCCACTTGAATCAAAGTGTGAAATATGATATATCAAGAACTATGTAATGTTTTGAACAACCAACAATAAAAATTTAAAAAAAAAATTAGTTTAAGGGGGCAGAGGTTGTAGCTCAGGAATAGAGTGCTTGCCTAGCATGCATAAGGCACTGGGTTTGATCCTCAGCACCACATAAAAAAATAAATAAAATAAAATAAAAAAAGAAATAAGTCAAACAACAAAATGTATAAACACACACACCAGTGTGGTTGGTAATTGCATTTCCCAGATTTTTAACTGGGCTTCTAAAATACTATGCAGGTAACCTGAGTCTTTTGAAGAGATGGATTAAAAACTATCACTACGTATGAAATCTCCCGGAGAGGCAAGTTCTTGAGAAATTTTATCTTTCACAAATGTAGATACCTCATCACTTATTGAAGAAGTTTCAACAATTTTTGCATATACACATGATGTTTGTGTTTCGATAATGTTGTGATAATATGCTATATGGAGTCAGATTTGCAAAAGAATGCACAAAATTAGAACTTTCAAGAGTCTTTGCACAATTTTTTTACATCCAGTTTGAGAAATTATGAGAAGAGAAAACACATTTTTTTCTAAATGCTGACAATTTTAAATAGTAGGGAAAAATTAAAATGAAAAATAAGAAAAAAGATTAAAAAAAGACTAAAAATATGTTTTGACATGAAAAGGCATATTATAGGAATACATTATGAGCAGTTGCAGAGAGAGCCAACTTTCACAATAATTAATAATATTTTGATATCTTCCATAACAAGAAATAGTTGTTTTTAATTTTTTTTCCTTTTAGAGTATGACTCTCATAGGAGAATATGTTTATATTCATTGTCTACATCACACTGTTGGTTTTGAAACACTTCTGTGACTTGAAATACACAGACAGTAATTCCCTAATACACAGACAGTAATTCCCTAATAAATTTTCCCAACTACTGTGCCATAATTTTGTTCTTTTTGGGATGCATGGAAATCCATCCCATATGCATTTAAGTGGAGAGAATAAACTTGACAGAAACTCTATGGGTGATGAAGAGTAACATCATTGGGTGTCTTCTTACCCTTTCACAAACAGAATTATTTTCAAACCAGTGACTTTGCTGGCTTCTTCTGGAATGATGGCTTTAATTCTCTAGAAGGTTCTGGAATTCCATGATCAGAAAGGAACACCAATGCAGACACATGATTAATTTTTAAACTGAAGTTTTTTTGTTGCTGTTGTCTCATGTTGCATGACCAATTCCTTCCTCAGAGTTTGGCCTTCTGTTCCTCTTATGTATCATTTTCTTGCTTTTAAAGTGAGAATTTCAGTTTTCGTAATCTGGGTGTTCATGATTTCAACATTTGGAATTTTAATCATTTAGGATTAACACATCTGGTTTTGTCATTTGGGGTATTTTAGACTTCAGGGATATGATATTTGGGGATTTCATCATTTGGGATCCTGGCATTCAGAACCATAATGTGCTTTTCAGATGCTTATAAGAACCATTTCACCATACTCTGTTGGCTAAAAAGTCTCAAGGCAAGCAAATATCGAAATAATGGCGAGCCCCCTTATTGTTAGGAGAGGCTGTGAAATCATATTTCAAGGTACATAAATACAAAGAAGAATGAAGAATTTCTACCCTGTTAGTAAGCACTCTACAACAGTGGTATTATTAATTCTCTATATAATTTATGGGGTGAACATAAGTACTTGGAGAGGAATTTGTTTTATAAGCAATGTGAAATAATCTACTCTGATGAACTTCCTATAGTGAAAAATTCAGAAATAAACAAAATTGATTTTTCAATTTGATGACTGTCTACTTCAAGAAGAAATTTATTTCTGGTTTTCTGATGTTTGACAACATCAAACTATTCAACAATATGACTCATAATTTAACTGTTGTTTCACACTATTAAATTTTGGAATGGTTAGTATGTAGCAATACCTTACTACAACCCAATAAAGGAATTAGAAGATGCTCCATAATTTGATTGAATGATGCCAATGAAATACTGTTACTTAATAGATACATATAGAAATTATATCTCTTTGCACTTTGCACTTTATTCATAAATGTTTAAATACGAAAGAATACTATATAAATAAAACTATTAAATTACAAATAACTCTAGGGATTTTTATAGTTGAATCATATGGTAGTGCAATTTATATTTTTTGAAAAGCCTTCAGACTGATTTCCGCACCAGCTGTGCACACTTACATTCTCACTAACAGTGTATGAGAGCTCCTTTATCCCCACATTCCCTCCAGCATTCATTGTAGTTTACATTCTGGAAGATTGCTATTCCAACTGGAATGAGATGGAATCTCAATGTAACTTTGACAGCATTTTCCTGATGGACAAAGATATTGCACGTATTTTCATATTGTTGTTGGCCATTTTTTTTCTTCTTTTGAGAAGTATATTTAGTTCATTTGCTTATCTATTGAATAGGTGATTTATATTGGGAGTATGGAGCATTTTTATTTATGTTTTTTCAATAATAATGCTCCGTCGGAGGAATCACTGGTAAAGATTTTCTCCAATTCTATAGGTTCATTTTTCACTACGTTTTTTCCATTGCTGTGTAGAAGTTTATAATTTGATAATATCTATTAATATTTGATAGGAATTTGATAAGTCATTACCTATGTTTGTATGTTGAAACATTTGCCCTAAATCTTATTCTAGCAATTGCAATGTTTTTGGCTTTATACTTAGGACTTTGGTCTATTTTGAAGTGTCTTTTGTACAGGGTGAGAAATAAAGATCTAATTTCATTATGCCACATATGAATATCCAGTTTTCCAAGCACCATTTTTTACAGAAGCTGTCATTTCTTCAACATATGTTTTGAGCACATTTGTCAAGAGTCCAATGATAATAGCTGTATAGATTTGATTCTACAATTTTATTCCATTGATCTACATGTTCATATTTATGCCAGTACCATGATGTTTCTGTTTCTATGGGTCTGTAGTATAAATAGCAATTGGGTATAGTAATGATTCCATCATTGCTAATGTATGATCCAGCTATACGATTTATCAATTTCTACCCAAAAGGATTAAAGTCAGCATACTTTAGAGATAAATGTAAATCCATGATATGCATATCCTTTATTGCAGCATAATTCTCAATGTTAGTTATGGAATCAGCCAAAGTGTTCAATAACAAATGAATAGATAAAGAAAAGGTAGAATTATACACAATGGAGTTTGATTCAACCATGAACAACATTTTGGTTTGGATATAAGTGTCCCTCAAAAACTCATGTCTGAGAAAATTCTTCATGACATTTGTCATGATTTCTCATTTAAGAGACCAATAGTATATGTAACAAAAAAATGGACAACTGAGATTATATCAAACCAAAAATCTTTTGCACTTTAAGCACAATGATAAAAAAAAGTAAAAAGACAACCTTCAATACGGGATAACATATTTTCAAACATATATCTAATAAGGATAAATATCACAAATACAAGGAATTGCTATAACTCAATAGGAGGAAAAAACAATTAAAATGGATAAAACATCTGAGTAGACATTCCGTAATATTAAAAAAAGGTCAATAGGCATATAAAAATATTCAACATCATTAATCATAAAAGAAATACAGATTAAAACTACAATGCTGCATCACCTCACACCTGTTAGGATGACTGTTATTAGAAGAACAAAATGTAAGTGTTGATAAGAAAGTGGAGAAATTGAAAACTTTGTACCCTTTCCCAAATCAATATTTTAGGATTTTGAGTATTAATTGGTATTGGTAACTATTTCAGATCCTAAAATCAGTGGGGAAAAAACCAATGAGGAATACTGAATGTGAATTTAATTAACAATACCCACATTGGTAACATACCCACCTGATACCATATGCCTCCTAATATTATGCAATAAAAAATACAGAGAACAACCGTAACATGTTATTTTTGTTGTGTTAGCTTTTCCATTAAAACATATCTGAGATAGATCAACTTACAAAGAAAATAGGTTTCTTTTGGGCTTATTGTTTTAGCACACACCATAGTGGAAGAGTACGGTAAAGTAAAAGTCTCCCCTCATAACTGGGAAGACCAAAAGAGAAAGAGGAAGGATCTGGAGCCCCACTATTCCCTTCTAGGATACAACCTCAGTGGCCTGAAGACTTCCTGCAGGACCTCACCTTCTAAAGTTTCCATGATCTCTCAATAGTGCTAAGCAAGGGACTGAGCCTTTACCATGTTGGCTTTGGGAGTCATTCTAGACCCAAACTATAGCACTAAACAACAACTAAGAAGAACCAGATTCACATCAGCCCTCTGTATCTATCTATAGGTGACTAGGAGGAACAAGGAATCTATGAAAAGAAAAAATGAGGAAGAAATCAAAACTTAAGAATAGCACGAGGCAATAATATGGTACATTCAAAAAATGCATAAAAATTATTAGAGAAGGACACTTGTATCTTTAAAAGAATTAAAAGACATGTTTAAATGTAATGTGAGCCCTAATGTGAATAAAAATGTCCATAAAATACATTTGTGAAGCAAGAGAAGAAAATTGAACATGAATTAAATATCAGAGGATGCCATGGATTTTAAAAAATTTCATTGGTTTGATAATGGTATTGTGGATTTATATATATATTTCTTCTGCAATAAAGTACTTATAAGAAAAATGCTGCCTTTCTAGGATTTTTATAAAGATATTCATCAGAACTAACAATAACTACAGAAAGTGAACAGGGAGACAGGGGAAAGGAAACTGATGGCAGAATATTGACAGATATTAATCCCTGTGGATGTGCTTATGAAGATTCAAAATACAATTCACTGTTTTTTATATATGCATGAAAATTTAATTATCTAAGTAAATAGTGAACAGGGAAAAGCTTACCTGACTTGGGTAAGCTTTTGATGGAAGTCATGTTTTCTCTTTGGAGGAGAACCTTACTTCATATATGCATGAGTAATGATATAATTTTTAAAATCAACATTCTAGAACTTAGCTAATAATTAAACCTGGAAAAACTTCTCCAATCTTTTAATACTAGCACAGAGTGAGAAAGAATTTTAGATAAGACTTAAGAGAAACACACTAATGGCACCAGATTTGTTTATTGGAAGGCTGATTCAATAGCCTAGAAGTCTTGTGTACAAATGTTTCATATTTTTAATGAAACCAAGAATCGGGAAGTGCAGTGAAACAAACCAGTAGAAAATATGTGATCAATAGGTTCTGTGATGTGTCCCATCTACTATCAGGGTTATATTTGAAAGGACCTGTGCAGATAGTGGTGTTCAAACTGATGAAACAGTTTCTACTCCCCAACCAAATCTTCCACTCCTAAAGACGTGATCTATTATGCAACTACTACGAACAACTGGGCTCTGGCTCTGGTGGTCTGGGTTATGCCTCTTTTTATGGATTGGGCTGTGGCTGTGGTGTCCTGAGCTAAGAATATGGCTATAGCTAAGGCAAGTGTGGCTCTGGCTGCTGCCACCTGCCTTGCTGTGGGAGATACTGGTCCTAAAGATTACACTGAGAAATTTCCAGAGTCAACTCTTTGGACTCCATTTGAGCCACTTAATCTGCACTCATGATTCCTCATATGGATATTTCCTTTGTCTAGTCTAAAATGCTAAAATATATAAAATGAAATTCTGCTTCTGTAAGCCTCATTTATTTATTTTTATTTAATTGCTTTTATTTTTTTAAGTACATGACAGTGGAATGCATTACAATTCTTATTACACATATAGAGCATAATTTTCATATCTTTTTATATAAAGTATGTTCACACCAATTCATGCCTTTATACATGTACTTTGTTTTTTTGCACTATAATTCTTATTACACATATATACCATGATTTTTCATATCTCTGTTTGTATATAAAGTATGTTGACACCCAATTATTGTCTTCATACATGTACTTGGGATAATTATGTCCATCACATTCCACCATCCTTGATAATACCCTGCCTTCTCCCTTTCCCTCCCATCCCTCTTCCCTATCTAGAATTCATCTATTCCTCCCATGTTCCCCCTGCCTACCCGACTATGAGCCAGCCTCCTTATATAAGAGAAAACATTCAGCATTTCTTTTTTGGGGATTGGCTAACTGCAGTTAGCATTATCTTCTCCAATACCATCCGTTTACTTGCAAATGCCATGATTTTATTCTCTTTTATTTCTGATGTAAGCCTCATTTAGAGTAGCTAAAATTATCAGAAATAGTTTACAATTTTTTTGAAAAGTTTTGTCTTTGTTATTGAACTGCCATTAAAATTTTTCAATAACTTTTATATGAGCAAATTTAAAATTTATTTTAATATACATTTATCTCTAAAAATATGGATTTGTTGCAAATAAATTTATCCTCATCATTTGTGTGCATGATTGTATGTGTGCATGTGTGTGTATACTTTAGTGAACTGGTAAGTACAATGGGGAAGAAGAAAATATGAAAGAAAGAAAAGGTTTTGTAGCATTCTGAGATCATAGTCCTTTCAAAAGACAAGGGTATGACATCAGACCCTTATTTTTTCTTCAGTCAATGCAGACCTGAACAGTGTTGGCCCCACACCCTGCATTTCCACATTTCTGATTTAGCAGTTCTCCTGTCAGCAACAATGATGTTAATTTCAGTGTGCTGTCTTGGTCTGTGGGTAAACCTCTCTTGGGTGGTTGAGGGGAAGTCCTGACTTGTGGTTTGTGCAGAATTCTTCACTGTAAATACCCTCACAATTTCTGATTTAAAGCTACCAATGTAACACCACCAAGTGCAAAGAGACTCTCATCTGGTAAACAGTGACTGCAGCACACTGTGCACAGACTTCTTAAAGGATTTATCTGCTTACACTTTAGTGTAGCTAAGTCTCCCAAGAAAGTTAAAAACATCACAACACAGGCAAAAAAAATAGATTAATAATTGTTTACATCAAGAATTATGTAATTCCCACTTAATGTACTATTTTAAATTTGTAATTCCAGGTTATTCTTTGAAATCATAAAAAGTAACGTTTCAATTCACTTAAACTTTCATTAATGCCTTCACTAACAGTGAACAAACACTTTCTGTGAAGAGATTGTAGTCTGGCAAGTCTACTTTTGAGTGAATAGTTTCTTTTTTGATTATTTGTAAGAAATTTTACTACTCAGAACAGAAAATGAATCTACATATATTTATAGTAGAAATGTCAGTATTATCAAAGGTTTTGCAAAAGGCCAATACATGTGGACAAGATTAAAAGAAATGGTTTATCAGTGTTTTAGAAACTTGCTATATATTACATATATAAAATCATATAGTATGATAAATAATTTAATATATTAATATTATTACAATAACACATATTATAATATTCTCTTTTATCCTCATCCATTTAGAAGTAACTCTGAAAAATCCTCCTTCCAAAATTTTGATCTATGAAAAATCACTGATTTCATATAAAATGTTAATAAAAGACAATAATCCATGACCCTAAAATATTACTACCTTGTAATAGATAATAAATATTTAGTGAATGAATTATATTTAAATAAGAACTCTTTTGTTCTCTGGTAAGGAAATTAGACTTAGCTGATATGAACTATCTTTATAAACTTTATTTCGGTGCTGGAGCTTGAACCCAAGGGGGATTTACCACTGAGTTACATCCTCAGCACCCCTGCCCTCCCCCTGTTTATGTGTGTAGTGTTGAGGATAGAAACCAGGGCTTCCTGCATTCAAAGCAAACACTCTATTATTGAGCCACATCTCCAGCCCTATCATTATAAACTTTGAATAAAATAGGTCAAAATTGCATTTTAAAACACGATAAAAATGCACTAACTGAAAGATGCATTGTGAATGCCATTTTAACGATGAAGCAAATTTAACTGAAACACTTTGTGTGGGAAGCCATTCGTGAAATGCATGAGAACCTTATCTGGGCATGAGAGCCAGGAAGGGAGAGGCCTGGCATTGGGAACTTCCCTCGCTTTCCTGCTATGACGGACCACCCAATGCATGTGATCTTTCCCTCAGCTCTACTAGAAAGGTTCCTCACAGTAGCACTGGAGATACTGGAGATGGACATCATTCCTTAAGAAATGAACAGTCCACCTTTAACCCTTTCTGGAAAAGAACGTTCTATAAAATCTCTTTGATGTCTCCCGATAGGCCTGGGCTCCATTTTGTCAGAAGCGCGATCCATCGGATCAGTTTGGCTGTCCTGCCCCGACTTTTGAAACTCCTTTCTGTGTTCTGTGGTTTTCTCATAGTTCTATTTTTCTTAGCTTTTATTTCTCAGCCAGCCCATTCCACTAGGGGTTCCCCATTCCCACCTCCCGTGCAGGATGTGGGCGAGAATTTTGCTGTGCTTTCTGTTCACACAGTGTCTAGCCTTTGACACTAGATCCATAAAAGATCAGAAAAGATCAAATGGACATCTTAAGGTCAAGATGGAGCATAGTCTCACCTAAGTAAAGATTTACCTTCACAAAGCAACAGTCTTCTCAGATGAGCATTGAGAATGATCAAGACCAGTCCAAGCATTGCATGGGCCCCTCAGACTGTCAAACACTTTAAATGGACATGTCGCTGTGGGACCAACAGAACAACTGTAAAATAGAAGATAATTCCAGAAAATCAAGCATTGGAGCAGTGGCTATATCCCCAACCAAACTAAATCATATTTGCAGTCCAAAAATTGACTGTAAACATATGTAGTTAAAATAAAAGAGCATATAGTTTGAGGTTCATGAGTTACTAAAGTCTCACTTTTTCCCCCCAAATCATAGGCAAATTCATTATGTCTCTGTTATGGTAAGGATGTGGAATGACTCTCCAAAATCCCATGTGTTGAAAACAAGATCTTCAAAATATAAGGATCAGAGGTGGAAATTTTAGGCAAAGATTGGATCATGAGGGCTCTGACCTCCTCAGTGGATTAATCTATTTGCTGGATTAATTCACTGTTAGATAACTGGACTGAAGTTAGTCATGGTAGCATATAACTATGATCCCAGTGACTCCAGGAGGCTAAGGCAGGAGAATAAAAAGCTTGAGGCTAATCTCGGCAATTTAGCAGGACCCCATCTCAAAATTTTAAAAATGAATAAATAAGAAAAGACTGTGGCTGTATCTCAGTGATAAAATGCACCTGGGATCAATCCCCAGATAAATTTAAAAAAAATAAATAAATAAACATGAATGGATTCCTGGCTGGTAACTATTGGCAAGTGGAGCATGTCTGGAAGGTGGGTCATAGATGTGCCCTTGGGACTCTGTGTGCCCTTGGGACTCTACATGCCCTTGGCCCCTTCCGCACTCCCTGATTTCCCGCTGCTATGTGGTGGAGCAGATTTCCTACACATGTCTTCTACCATGATGCTCTGTCTCACACTGCACCTGGAGGAATGCAGTTCATGGACCATGGGTTGAGACTTCTGAAACCATGAGTCCCAAATAAACTTTTCATCCTCCAAGTTGTCCTTGTCAGGTGTTGTCTTTAGAGTGATGAGTGTTAGCTAACATTCTCCAGGATCAGTTTCTTGAGAATGATTCAGACTACTCCACTTCACATATACTTCTATTTTCCTATAAAAACAACTCTTGTTTCATTCCTAGTTTTCTTAGCATGAGTCCTTGAACAGGTCTTGGTGAGTTTACTAATTTACATATGGCTTCTCTTTTTTCATTATTTATATATTGGTGATACTGGAGATTGAACCCAGGGTTTCATGTATGCTAGCCATACTTTCTACCAGTGACCTACATGCTCAGACCATTATTTATCTCTTAATTTATAAAACTACTCTATTAATATTTATAAACTTAAATATTTCACATACAATATAACCAAAATTTATCGTTACAGATTCTGACCACGCTTTACATTTAATTTGTTATGGGAATATAAAACCCTGCTATCTTAATTCAAATATTTTGGAGGTACCTATTTATCATCTCAATATTGGCTGTCTCCAATTAAAATAATTTAATTTAATATAGGTTCCATGCAATAACTGTATCTATTCAAATTGTTTTGCAACATTACTACAACTTACAGGACATAATGTTATAAATGAGAAAACAGATCATATTGGTAAACACAGTCACACTAATATGAGTAGTAGAATCCATTGTCTTAAGTGTCTCTAGTTATCCTTAATAAATTTCACTTAACTGAGGAAATGCCATTTACTCAAATGATGGAGCATTAAAAACTATGTAATTTTAATAAATTTCATTAATTCATTGGGGACTGTGAGAGAAATAAGATAGGTATGTATCTATATGTATATATACATACCTATCAGCAAAGTTTTACTGTCTCAACAATGACATTGTATGTAATGGCACTATCTAAAGGAATCAGCATACATGAGTGATGGGGAATGGGAGCTTGGGAGTTCTATTCTGTCTCTCAACTGTTCTGTAACTATTATAAATAAGTAGATAATGATCACTTTGTTCAGACAGTGTGATAAACTTAAAGATCAGACTGAACAAAAATATTTTTAAATAAAATAAATGGTAATTACTTTTTAAACACAAGTGGGAAATGCATTAACACACTATATGCAAAACTTCCATAATTCACTTTATGTTAGTTGCTGGCATTTTAGTTGAGTGATTAGTCAAAATTGTGAGAACAGCACTGCTCACAGTTTCTGCAGCCAGCATCAGAGTATTTAAAAGCCCCTGCACTGTGCACGTCTTGATGCTCCTTTGAGGAAGCAGGAAGCAGATTCCTGCTCCTTGAGTGAATATTCAATTTCTAACACCACAACTGATAATGGCAAACTCTGTAACACTAGGTACCTGACTGGGTACCTGACTGCTCATTTGTAGGACATGCTCTGGTCCAGTGGGTTCAATTATGGTTCTTCCTGAAAAGCTCCACTTGTGTCTCTTAACTCCACCTTCAAGCTCACATCTTAGAATAAGATACATTCCAGGGCTGGGGATGTGGCTCAAGTGGTAGCGTGCTCACCTGGCATGCGTGCGGCCCGGGTTCGATCCTCAGCACCACATACAAAGAAAGATGTCGTGTCTGCTGAAAACTAAAAAATAAATATTAAAATTCTTTCTCTTCTCTCTCTCTCTCTCTCTTTAAAAAAAATACATTTCATGCTTTTATAATTATATAAATATGGATTATGCTGTCTTGTACAACTAAAAAGAACCAAAAAATAAAATAAAATAAAAAGAAATGCTAATATCTTCCCTGACTTCTGGGGAAAAGATTCAGATCCAGCATTCCCCATTTTGACAAATCTAAGCAGAATGCCTTATAATTTATAGAAAAGTATTATATTTATTTTGCATTAGCATTATTCTCCTTCACATATGTTCATTTCATATATTGAATGTGGAAAAATAAAATTCATCTTTAATAAACTGTGTTTATCTGCCCCTGTAAATTGTGCCTCATTATATTTATGTTAATTTGTCTACATTATTTTTGCTTTTTTCTGTTTGTGTATATAATATATGAGGGAGAAGAATATTGTTAGAAAAATAAAAACAGACAAAAACAAAGATAGAGATACATACTGAGGAATATTACTCTTTTTGCGTGTCTCCTAAGATTGTGATTTACTTAAAATTTCAATGAAGTGAACATCAGTTATAATTACTTCAAGTCATTTGTAACCTAACTTCTACATGATAAAAGTCATTCCTATTTATGATCAGACTATTAATTGTGTTCACATTTCAAATTTTTAAATGACACCTTTGCCTGTTAAAATAGTTCTTTTTCCTACCACCATCTATAAATATTTTTGCCTTTGTCTATTTTCTGATTCCCCACATCTTAGATTCCTTATCATGGTGCCTCTGAAGAGAGGTAACTTACTCCTCATACCTCCCAGGATTATGTCAACTTTCTATTTATCATTACCTGACGTGCACAGTACCATTAGAATCCCCTGTCTGGTGGCCACTAACTTCTGAAAGTTTGACATTAAAATCCTCCAGAAAGAATCTGCTGTTTATCAGATGATATAGTTCAGATCTAAAATTTACCTCAAAAAACATATGTAAGGTTTAACCCTCACGGTAGAACTATTAGTACATGATGAATCTCTTGAGAGATGAAACTTAGTAGGAGAACCTCAGGTCATAAGGTCACAACCCCAAAAGGATCATGTAACCCCAGTCCCTTCCTTACCTTTTTCTTTTTCTTCCTGTCACGAGATAAGTATTTTTGCCCCCACCAAATACTCCTACCATATTGTGATGCCTCACCACAGACCCAAAGCAGGGGGCCATTGATCCTGGAATCAATACACACACAATGTAAACAAAAATAAACCTGTTCTCTTTATAAGTTGATTGTCTCAATTATTTCACTACAGTGATGGAAAGCTGTCTAACACACCAGCACACATTAGCAATGGTCTTCAGTGTCCTGAGTCATTGACTATCCTTGAATCTCATGATTCGATACCTTTCTTTTGACATTCTCCAAATGAATATGCCCGTTTATTCCCTTTTATTTCTAAAGAAATCCACATGACATTTGAAATGATGAGACAAAAGAATGCTACACAATATACCATTCCAGCAGAAGAATCAGTTGACTTTTAATTTGATTTTCAAGAAATTACTCTGCTCTTCATCATATTTAAAAAGTCAATGTTAATAATAGGATTCAGACTGACCAATAGAGTTTGCAAGCATTATTTGGGCATGAGATAATTAATATTAATTTTAAACCAACCAACCAACAAACAAAAAATCATTTTGATGGTGGATTTGTAGGGTAAGAGGAAGCTTGGGTTCAGCGTCAATAGAATTAGAGTAGAAGCTTCTTCCTTCCTTATGAAATCTTCAATAACTGTATGTACAGGGCTGATACATAACTTATATTGATCTCTGTTCATCAAACACACTGAGTTTTGCTCTTAACCAATTTGTGTTATGTAAATTGTATTTTAACAAATTTCATTAATATTTTTAAATCAAACAAAACAGATGTATTTCCATGATTGGTTGTATCCACTCCCACAAATACTTCATTCAGTGTGAAGGACTGCATTATTTATGAACCTTACTATCTATACCATTTTTAACACAAATTCTCCCCCCATAAGTACTTGTAAGTTTTCAAAAATAGCATATAAGAACCCTGGTAAAAATTAAATACATAAATAAGTACATGAGGGTACAGGATGGAGCACCCAACTTAATCTTAGTGTTTTATAGTTAGATATATAACACATTAATGTTAGGTGAGAAAGAGAAGCTTAGAAAATGTGTAGCTTCTTACTAAAAAAAATGACCATTTACTCTCTGGAAGAAAGAAAAAAATATTCTGAAGCAACAGCTTAGAATAAATACCAGGCACATTTACATTTGTCAGTAACTTGTCACGAGATTACTAATTAACAGAAACTACAGCTATCCCATCCTTAAAGAGCAAAACTCACAATGTTTCTTTAGTAAGATTATCTCATTAAAACAAAACAAAATGAAAAAAATAATAACAGCCATGGAGTAATGGAAAAAATAAAAACAACAAACAAAAAAGAACACAGGACACTTGTTTCATGATTTACATTATACCATGTAATCAGGACATAGGTATTCAATTAACTAAATATAGAATGAGACACAGCATACAAAATAAGACAAGAATTTCATTTTAAAGGCTCATTAATTGATCATGCAATGCTGACATACAAAAATATTATCTCAGTTATGAGGCTTGTTTTTACAACAATTCAAAATACCCATGACGTTGTCTGAGGCACATGAGTGAGATAAAATGACAGGCTCTGCCTGTGGTTTTCTCCTCGACGCACTGAGGAGGTATAAAAGGCAGGTGGCAGACAGTGACATCCAGACTCAAGACACCTACGTCCTGATCCTGAACTGAACATTCCACTCCTGACAGCATGAGCTGCTACTATGGCAACTACTATGGTGGGCTGGGCTACGGCTATGGTGGCCTAGGCTGTGGCTATGGCTGTGGCTATGGTGGCTGTGGCTATGGTGGCTATGGCTATGGTGGCCTAGGCTGTGGCTATGGTGGCTATGGTGGCTATGGTTATGGATGCTGCCGCCCACTCTGCTACAGAAGATACTATTCCTATGGCTTCTACTGAGGCATTTCCTCACCTGCTGAGCCTATTGGCTGTCATGTCCTGTCTCACTGGAATCATCTCCAACTTTCTTAACATGAGAAATGTTTGAATATCTTCATCAATACCAACTATATACCAAACTAATTGAAAAAAATGAATGGAATCAGCATGCTTTTATTGATTCCTCATTACCTCTTGAATTATGTAATTGTTGGAGAAGTTTTTCCTTTTATAATTATCCTTATAACACTATGTAAAATGTGATTGAATCTGATTCACAATGGCTGTATAAAAAGATACATATCTTAAATAAATTGTTTTTCACTGCAATAATGGCTTTGCTACAGTTGTTCTAAATTGTCTTCATCAGTGTAACATGTATATTTATGTGTTTGCAAGTGATTAGTTTTGTGTGTGTGCTTTTGTTTACCCAAGTGGGGGAGAGAGAGTGTTTGTACACATGCAAGAGAGACAAAGCAAGCAGGTCAGAGGTCTTCTATGGCCAACAAGGGTTTTTAAATCAATGGGATAAAATCATAAATTCTTTCTAAAATCATAAAAAAAAACTGTTTTGTTTGTCTTTTCACCTTTTCTACAATTATTCATTGCTTATAAGTTTTTAAAATAGCTATTTTATGCAAACATGTTTGTATTTCATCAGAAACACACTCTTCAGTGTTCTTTTCTGCTCATTAATGAAAAGGGAAAAAATAATATTTCTAACAGATCATGCAAAGTGTGTTTTATATTTATGTTTGACTCTCTTTTACCTTTTTAACTTGCTAATGGCTCCCATTCAAGTTCTTAAAATGGCTATTTTCTACAATGATAATTTTATTTTGTATCAGACCATTTAAAATTTTATATATTTGTTTTCTTTGTGTAAGTTGCACAAAATGGTTTGCATTATCTCAGCTACAGATCTACCTCTGTGAAATGTTCCTCAATTTTTGTAAAAAAGAAAAAAAAAGCATTTTTCCTAAATAATGAGTTCAGGAAGCATCATATTGAAAATGTCTGCACTAATAATCATGTTCTGGATTACCTTCATGGCAACCAAATAGTGTTTCAAAATGTATCAATTTATTCTTCCACTTAGAAAAAGTACATGAATTATGCATTGTAAGATAAGTTTATCAAAACCATGAGTTATTTTCTCAGTATCGAATTAGCATTAGTTTTATCTTCTCTTTCATCTCAAAGTCTGATGTTTATCAAAGGTATATGCCTACATGTACTAATTTTCTCCAGAATCAAATTGTTTCCACTCTTAAAGTAGTTATGTTTCATTTGGGTAACAAACTGACAGCACTAAATGCAATGAAATGCTGATGGAGAAGTAAGAATAAGAAAACTGATACTCTTAAGATGCAAAATATGTTTCATCGTGGTGTAAAATTTTAAAGTTCTCCACTCCAGGAATCAGGCAAGAGGCTCGTATGACAGAGTAATCAGCAGAATTCTGAGTCCATTATCAGTTCTTCAGGGCTGGGAAAATGTACTTGGTATTTTAGTGAATTTTTTCATTGCTGACCCCCAAAGACCTGACAAGAATTATTTTAGAGGTTGAAAAGTTTATTTAAGGATCATGGTTTCATTGATCTCATTCATTGACTTCAGCTGACTTCATTGCTCTGAGCACTGGGGGGAGGACATTATGGTGGAAGAGAGTGCTTTAAAAAATGTGACAAGGACATGGCCACCATAAATCAGAGAGAGAGAGAGAAGGAGAGATCTACTCACCAAAAACTAAATATACACCCCAAGGCATGTAACCCAAAGATCCTACTCCTCCAATTGCACTCCACCTACTTACAGTTACCACCCAGTTAATCTCTATTAGGGGATTAATGCATGGATTAGGTTAAAACTCTCATAGCCCTTCAGGCACGGTGGCCCACAACTGTAATCCCAGCAACATGGGAGGCTGAAGCAAGAGGATCACAAGTTTGAGGCCAGCTTCAGCACCTTTTTGCACTGTCTCCCACATGAGCTTTTGGGGGACATCTAATATCTACAACACCACATTTTGAAACATAAAAAAGACACAATCTGATAAGAAATCATTCAGAGAATAATGACTTTAAATGAGCCAGGTTTCTCCATGAGACATTTTAGAAATTCATAAAAGTTGTAAAGATCCATTTCCTGATATAAAACATAATCATTTAAAAATGAGATGAAAAAATATCAGTGTGTTCATATCAAGGTGAAAAGAAAATAGTCACTAGAATTCAGAAAAATCATCTTGAATAGAAAGAGACTAAAGATCATTTCCCATAGGCTAGACCAAAGATATAAAGGCACCCTAACCAAAATTCAGAGCATAACATCATGATTATCCTTATTTGAATTCGATCAATCTAATTTTTTCTAATAACCCAATGGGAAAGCAATAACAAAACACAAGAATCTAATGTGAAATACAATATGTTCTGGATCTTCTAAAACTTTAATAGAAAATACTGAGTTTATGGACTCCTATGGAGATATGCAAAAGAGGCAACAGTTATCAAAAAGTGTCAAAATGTGTTCTACTGTCATGAATAAATAATTAGAACAAATTAAAAAAAAAAGAAACCAAACCTTCCTTCACATACTAGATATTGCACTAAAATTGGAGAAATGTACAAAAAAAATAAAACTAAAATTCTAGTTCTATTTTTTAAAAAACAAATGATCCATGTGGTCAATAATTTAACAAATTTAGTTAATATATTATGCCAGATCAAGAAACAATTTTTTGCCTAATTTCAAAAGGAAGAAAACTTGTTCACTTTTTCTTTTACAGCACAAACATTTAATACATTGTCTTTTTGCCACTTCTAGCATGTCATGATATGAACAAGAGGCTCTGAAATAATAATAAATGCAGAGACAATAATAAATTTCACACAACACAATGACTTAAAAATTATTGGCACATGGACTATGACAAATAAATATCCATTGGTAGCTGAAAGAGGCTAGCAGACCTCTGTGAATCTCAGAAGTCTTAAATGATCTGAATGAGAACCTTGGGGAAAAGCAAGTTTCTGAAACATTGATGTACCTGTGACTATTTTCAGTGTGCAGTGACAGCAAGGAGCAGAACTGGTAAGATTTGTGAACCAGAGGACCTTTAGGATCAGCAACCATAAGTAGAAGCTCCTTGCTTCTTTAGCAATTCCTCTAATGCCTACATTAAGAGTGGTGGGACATAATTTAGATTTATCTCTGTCTCAGGTGTCAAGCTGTTCTCTAATAATAATAATAATGATGATGATGATGATGATGATGTCTCATTGATTTTATGTGAATTGAATTTTAAAAAATTAAATTAACTATTAATAACCAAACAAAAACATATCTTTCCATGTCTGAGTATCCTTTTTTCCACCAATACTTCATCAGCAGCTAAAATCTGACAAAGCAAAAGGGAGCACATGGCTCATTTGGTCCTTCTGATCTATCCATGAACTTTGAAGATATTGGCCATTCCTACAATGGCAAGGCATTTGAAAGAGTGAATGCTAATTTTTTTGGTATTTTTAAAATTTATTCTTTTTAATTATACATGACAGTAGAATGTATTTTTTATTAGTTCTAATTAGTTCTCCATGATAGCAGAATGCATTTTGATTCATTGTAAACAAATGGAGCACCACTTTTCATTCCTCTTTCTGTACACAATGTAGAGTCACACCATACATGCAGTCATACATGTACCTAGGGCAATGATGTTCATCTCATTCTACCATCGCTCCTGCCCCCATGCCCCCTCCCCTTTGCCCCCATTCCCCCATTCTTCCCACAATTGCACCCCGCCCCATTGTGGATCAGCATCCACTTATCAGAGAGAACATTTGGCCTGGGTCAAATGGCGGTTCCATTCAAAGTTTTCTGAGGAATCTCCATACTGCTTTCCAGAGTGGTTGCACCAATTTCCAGTCCAACCAGTGATGTATGAGAGGACCTTTTTCCCTACATCTTCACCAACATTTATTGTTGCTTATATTCTTTTAAAAATTTTTGTTCTAATTAGTTATATATGACAGTAGAATGCACTTTGATATATCATACATAAATGGAGTGTAACTTCTCATTCTTTTGGTTGTACATGATATAGAATCACACCAGTTTTGTAGTTATATATGCATGTAGGATAATAATGTTCAATTCATTCTACTGTCCTTTCTGCCTCCATACCTCCTCCTCTCCCTCTCCTCACCTCTACTTAATTCAAAATAAGTATTCTTTTCTAGCATCCCCTACCTTACTTTGAATTATCATCCACATATCAGAGGGAACATTCTGCCTTTGGTTTTGTTTTTTGTTTGTTTGTTTGTTTTTTGGGTGGGGGGTGGCTTATTTCACTTAGCATGATAATGTCCAGTTCCATCCATGTACAGGCAAATGACAACATTTCATTTTTACTTATGGCTGAGTAATCTTCCATTGTGTAAATGTACCACATTTTCTTCATCCATTTATTTGTTGAAACCAGCTAGGTTGGTTCCACAGCTTAGCCCTTGTGAACTGAGCTGCCGTATTCAATGATGTGGCTGTGTCACTGCAGTATGATGTTTTTAAGTCCTTTGGGTATAAACTGAGGAGAGGAAGAGCTACCTCAAATGTGGTTCCATTCAGAGGTTTTTGAGAAATCTCCATACAACTTTCTATAATTGTTGCACCAATTTGCAGTCCTACCAGCAATGTATGAGTGTACTTTTCCCCCCACATCCTTGCCAACATTTATTGTTGCTTGTGTTCTTGATAATTGCCTTTCTGACTGGAGTGAGATGAAACCTTAAGATTTAAGGTTCTGATTTGCATTTCTCTAATTGCTAGAGATGTTGAACACTTTTTCATATAGTTGTCAATCAATTGTATTTTTTCTTCTGTGAAAAGAATGAAAGGAAATTGTCTGTACAGTTCCTTAGCCCATTTATTGATTGGGTAATTTGGTTATTTTGGTGTTAAGATTTTTGAATTCTTTACATATCCTAGAGATTAATGCTTTATCTGAGGTTCATGCAGTAAAGTTTTTCTCCCATTCAGTAGGCTCTTCTTTAACATTCTTGTTTTCTTTGCAGTGAAGAAGTATTTTAGTTTGAAATCATTCTATTTATTGATTCTTGATTTTACTTCTTGCACTTTTGGAGTCTTGTTGAGGAATGGTTCTTAAGCCAATATGATGGAGATGTGGACCCACTTTTAATTCTAGTAGATACCCAGGTCCTTGATCCACTTTTCATTGGATTTTGTGCAAGGTGAGAGATAAGGGTATGATTTCAATTTATTACGTATGTATTTCCAGTTTTCCCATCACCATTTGCTGCAGAGGCTATCTTTTCTCCAGTGTATGTTTATGGCACCATTGTCTAGTATGAGGTAACATGTATTTATGTGGATTCGTCTCTGTGTCTTCTCTTCTATACCATTGGTTTTCATGTCTATTTTGGTGCCAATATTATGACATTTTTGTTACTATATCTCTGTAGTTTAATTTAAGGTATGGTATTGTGATGCTTCCTGCTTCATTTTTCTTGCTAAGGATTGCTTTTGGCTATTTTAGGTCTCTTATTTTTCCAAATGAATTTCATACTGCTTTTTCAATTTGTATGAAAAATGTCATCAGAATCGTAATAGGAATTACATTAAAAATGTATAGCATTTTTGGTAGCGTGGCCATTTCGACAATATTAATGCTGCATTTCCAAGAACATGGAAGATCTTTCCATGTTCTAAGGTTTTCTTAAATTTCTGTCTTTAGAGTTCTTTAGTTTTTATTATAGAGGTCTTTCACAGCTTATGTTAGATTGATTCCCAAATATTTCATATTTTGAGGCTATAGTGAATGGCATAGGTTTTCTAATTTCTCTTTCAGTTGATTCACCATTGATGTATATGAACACAACTGATTTATTGATATTAATTTTATATCCTGCTAATTTGCTGAATTCTAGAGATTTTCTAGTGGAGCATTTTGGGTCTTATAAATCAGAATCGTGTCATCAGCAAATAGAGATTGTTGCAGTTCTTCTTTTTTAATTGTCTCCCTTTAATTTCTTTCTTCCATTTAATTGTTCTGGCTAGTGTTTCCAGGACTGTGTTGAATAGAAGTGGTGAAAGAGGGCATCCTTGTCTTGTTCCTGGTTTTAGAAGGAATGCTTTTAATTTTTCTCCATTTAGAATGATGTTGGCCTTGGGTTTACTATATATAGCTTTTACAATGTTGAAGTATATCCCCAATATCCCTAGTTTTTCTAGTGTTTTGAACATGAATGGGATACTGTATTTTGCCAAATGTTTTTTCTGCATCTATTGTGACAAACGTGTGATCTATGTCTTTGAGTCTATTGAGGAAATGAATTATATTTATCGATGTCCATATATTTAACCAACCTTGCTTCCCTGGAATGAACCCCACTTGATCATGAAACACTATCTTTTTAATATGTTTCTGTATACAATTTGTAAGGATTTTTTTTAAGAATCCTTCATCTATGGTCATTAGGGATATTGGTTTGAAACTTTTTTTCCTGATGTATCTTTTTCCAGTTTTGGCATTGGTGTGACACCAGCTTCATAGGATGAGTTTTGAAGCGTGTCCTCCTTTTCTGTTTCATGCAATAATTTGATAAATATTGGGTTTTTTTTTGGGGGGGGGGGCGGTCTTCTTTGTAGGTCTGTTATAACCTGGCTGAAAATCTATCTGGTCCTGGGCTCTTTTTTCTTGGTAGACTTATGATGTCATCTTAAATTTCATGGCTTGAAATTGATCTGATTAATTTTTCTGTCTTCCTGATTCAGTATGGGCAGGTCATTTGTCTCTAGAAATTTGTTGATGTCATCAAGATTTGTTATTTTATTAGCATATAAATTTGCAAAATAGTTCGATTATCAACTACATTTCAGTAGTGTTCATTGTGATATTTATTTTTTCACTGTGAACTTTTGTAATTTGAGTTTTCTCTGTCATTCTATTCATTAGTTTTGCTAAGGGTTTATCAATTCTATTTATGATTCAAAGAACAAACTTTTATTTTGTAAATTTTTGGATTGTTTCTTTTGTTTTATTTTCATTGATTTCATCTCTAGTTTTAATTTATTTCTTCTCTTCTACTGCTTTGGGTGTTGATTTGTTCTTCTTTTGAAAGCATGAATGTGATAGCTATTATAGTAAAGGGTGAGGATAGAGCACCCAACTTACCTTAGAGGGCTTAACACTTGTAATTATAACCATCGTTATGGATGAAAAAAAAAACATGAAACAAATGTTGAACAATAAAAAACAATTTAACTAGAAGAAAAATGAGAAAAGGAAGGAAGAAAGGAATAAAGAAAGGAAAATCTCATCTTCCATTAAAGAATGGAAACAACAAAAACTATATAAAAATGAAATACCTACTTTCATAATTTATATGGTACTATATAATCATATCATAAGTATTCAGTTAACTCTATGTAGAATTATACATGGCATTAAAAATGGAACAAGAATTTCATTTTAAAGGCCCATAAACAGATCATGGAATCTTGACACAGGAAGAAAATCATCTCAGTTATGAGGCTTGTTTTTGCAATAATTCAAGATATTTATGACATTGGCTGTGGCATATTAGTGAGATAATATGACTATGCAATGCCTGTGGTTTTCCCCACCCAACACCAAGGGCGTATAAAAGGCCACTGGCAGTGACATCCAGACTGAAGAAACCTACATCTTGATTCTGAACTAAACACTCCACTCCTGACAGCATGAGCTGCTACTATGGCAACTACTATGGAGGCCTGGGCTATGGCTATGGTGGCCTAGGCTGTGGCTATGGCTGTGGCTATGGCTGTGGCTATGGTGGCTATGGCTATGGTGGCCTAGGCTGTGGCTATGGTGGCTATGGTGGCTATGGTTATGGATGCTGCCGTCCACTCTGCTACAGAAGATACTATTCCTATGGCTTCTACTGAGGCATTTCCTCAGCTGCTGAGCCTACTGGCTCTAACCTCCTGTCTCACTGGAATCATCCAATTTTCTTTGAGTGAGAAATGTTTGAATATCTTCAACACTACGAACTATATACCAAATTATCTGAAATAAATGAATGAGATCAGCTACCAGTTTTAATTCACCTTATTTCTTCATGGTGGAATAGTTTGAATAAATGTTTTTTTTTCTTTGATCACTATAACGTTATGTAAAACGTGATCAAATTTGAATGTCAACTTCTGTTTTAAAAGTTTATATTATTAAATAAACTATTTCATAAGAAATGTGACTCTGTTGCAATTGTTTTTATTTCCCTATCATTATAAAATGTGATTTGTGTATTGTGATGTGAGTGGTGTTTTTATAGAACTGGGAGAGAAAGAAGGAGTATGCCATAATTATTTTGGAGTCGTATGTGGTCCAATAATTAACAGTACAAAAATAATTATGTCTAAGTGATCATACAAAATCTATTTTTACACATGTTTTTTCATCTCTCCTAAAATGATCCTTTGTTTATAAGTTTTTTAAATGGTATTTAATACAATGATGGATGTATATAACATAAGATTATTTGAAACTCTTTGCATTTAATGTTTTGTGTCATTTGCACCCCTACTGGTTGGATTTTATCATCTACAGTTCTGCCTCTGTGAAAAGCACCTCAAATTAATGGTGTGTGTGTATGTGTGTGTGTGTGTGTGTGCTTGTGAGTACAGTTAAGGATAGATATATGTATGTAAATAAGTCTATATAAATATCTCTCTATATACATCAATATTTATCTCTGTATTTATTTCTATACCCATATCTTTAACTGTATCTACATCTTCCCTCTAAACAATGACTAAGGAATCAATTTCAAAATGTGTACATTAATAAAGATATTATGGATTATCATCATGGCAACTAAATAATGTTTCAAAATATATAAATCTATTCTCTTTATAAGATGTTAGCTACTGTATATCAAGATAAATTTATCAAAAACACGAGCTATTTTCTAAGTATCAAATTAGCATTAGGTTATTTTCTTTTTCACCCCCAAATCTGGTCTTCATCAAATAACAACGACTTCACAGTATAATTATTCTCCTGAATCAAATTCTTTTCACTCTTAGGTTAGTTATGCTTCACTTGGAAAACAGACTGACAGAATTAAGTACAAGAAAATGCTGATGGAAAAAGTAAGAAAAAAAAGGGGGCAAATATTCTGAAGATGGAGAAAATGGGTGAAGGGGTGAAAATGAAAGTTCTAGAATCCAGTCAAGGTGGTACTGGGACAAAGCGTAACCAGCTAAATTATGAGTCTACTTTTAATATTTCAGGGCTGGTACACCATAGTTGGCGACATACAAAGACACAATCTGACAAGAATGCAGTGGGAGAATACTGACTAAAACAGAGCCAGGTTTCTCCTTGACATATTTTAGAAACTGGAAGTCACAGGGATCCCTTTCCTAAGACACAAAGCAGAATCATTTCAAATGAGATCTAAAAAATATAGAGAACTGTGTTCATATCAACATGATGAGAAAATCATCATTAGAATTAAAAAAAAGAATATCCTTAACAGAGGAGACAAATGACCATTCACTACAGACTAGACCAATTGAAGTAAGTGGATCTTAAAATTTAGAGCCTTACTTTTTGCATTAATCCTTATTTGAATTGGGCCAGTCAGACCATTTCTTTCTTTTTCTTTTTCTTTTCTTTTTTTTTTTTGAGAGAGAGAGAGAGAATTTTTTAATATTTATTTTTTAGTTTTCAGCGGACACAGCATCTTTATTTGCATGTGGTGCTGAGGATCGAACCTAGTGCCCCGTGCATGCCAGGAGACCGGAGTACTGCTGGAGCCACATCCCCAGCCCCAGACCATTTCTAATAGTCCAAGGGGAATGACTACAGGTTGAACTTATGGACTTCCTTGGGAATTTCCAAAAAAGGCAATAGATAACATCAACCACATATCAGAATTTGTAGTAAAATAGGAGAAATGAATCCAAGAATCAAATTAAATTTCTAGTTCTCTTTTTAAAAAACAAATAAATGATATGAGAAATTATTTAACAATTTAGCTTCAGAAAAGCAATGTAATATGCACAATAATAAATACATTAATCCTGCTTAAAAAGTTAAATTTATTATAGAATCCCCCCAAAAGTCAAGATACTTTCTATTTTGTTGTTGCTGTTGCTGTTGTTTATTTGTATTTGCAACACACAACACAATGACTTAAAATTTTTCAGCACATGGTCTATGACAAAAAAAAAAAAATGTCAATGGGTAGCTGAAAAAGGCTACCAGACACCATGCATTTCTCTCCAAAGTCGCATATGTTCTAAACAAGAATCCTGGACAAAAGCAGACTTTCATCATGCCTATGTACCTGTGACTCTTTTAGTATTCACTGATAGCAAGGAGCAGAAATGGCAGGATATCTCCAGTCAGCACACATTTGGGTTCAGCTACTATAGAATCAAATGGAAGCTCCTTCCTTCTTTACCAATTCCTCCAATGCGTGCATAAAGTGTAGTGGGACATAATTTAGATTTATCTCTGTCTCAGGTGTCGAGTTATCCTCTTCTAATAGGTCTTGTTGATTTTATGTGAATGAAATTTTAATGAGTTTAATAAACTATTAATAACCAAACAACAAAAAAAATAACTTTTCAAGTCTGAATATCCTTGTTTCCACCAATTCTTTATCATCAACTCAAAATTGAGAAAGGAAAGAAGAAGTGCATGACTCGTTTAGTCCCTCTGATCTATCCACGCACATTTTTGAGGGGTGGGTACCAGGGATTGAACTCAGGTCACTCAACCACTGAACCACAACCCCAGCCCTAATGCCATTCCTGCACCTGCAAGGCATTGGAAAGAGTAAATGTGATAGTTAGTATAAAAAAGAAAGAGCTGAGGGTGGAGCACCCAACTTTATCTTACACTGTTTTACATTTGCATCTATAAAATTCATTTGGGATGAAAAAGGGAACCATGGAGCAAATGTGGTTTATAACTGAAAAATGAACATGTGTTTTATGGAAAGTTTAAAATATAAATTAAGGATAATTCCAAAATTGAAAAGGAAGAGAAGAGAGGAAAAGAAGGAGGGAAGGAAGACTTTCTTATATTTAAGAATGGAAACAATACACAACAAAATTTAAAGTGAAATACCTATTATCATAGCTTACATGTCCTATGTAATCATGTCATGGGTGTTCAATTTACAATATGTAGAATGATAGTTGGCATTCAAAACAGAATAGGAATCTCATCTTAAAGATCCATGAACGCTTCAGGGAATCCTGACAGAGGAACAAAATTATCTCAGTTATGAGGCTTGTTTTGCAATAAATAAAGATATTCATGATGTTGTCTGAGGCACATGAGTGAGATAATGTGACCATGCACTGCTTGTGGTTTTCCCCACCCAGCACCCACGGTTTATAAAAGGCAGGTGGCATACAATGACATCCAGACTCAAGACACCTACATCCTGATCCTGAACTAAACGTTCCACTCCTGACAGCATGAGCTGCTACTATGGCAACTACTATGGTGGGCTGGGCTACGGCTATGGTGGCCTAGGCTGTGGCTATGGCTGTGGCTATGGTGGCTATGGCTATGGTGGCTATGGTGGCTATGGTGGCTATGGTTATGGATGCTGCCGCCCACTCTGCTACAGAAGATACTATTCCTATGGCTTCTACTGAAGCATTTCCTTAGCTGCTGAGCCTATTGGCTGTCATGTTCTGTCTTACTGGAATCATCTCCAACTTTCTTCACATGAAAAATGTTAAATGTCTTCAACAGTATCAACTATACACCAAAGTGTCTGATAAAAATGAATGAAATCAGCCACCTGTTTTGATTAATTCTTATCTCATCTCTTAGATTGAATGATAGTTTGGAGAAATGTGTTTTTTTTTAATAATTATAACACTGCAAAAAATGTGGTTGAATTTGACTGTCCACTTCTATACAAACATCCATATTATTAAATAAACTGTATTTCATTTGAAATATTGTTACAATAGTTTTCATTTGTCCCATCAGTGGAGCATGTCCATTTGTATATTTGGATATGATTAATCATGTGTGGGGGGTTTATAGAAATGAGAGAGAAAGAGTATGCCTGAATTCTTCTGTGGTCATTATGAATCCCAAAATTAATAGTATAAATAAGTCTTTTCTAAGAGATCATACAAAATTTCTTTATATATATATATCTTTATATCACTCCTAAAATTACCCTTCTTTGTAAAGTTTTTTGGATGGCTTTTTTTTATACAGTAGTGTATGTACACAACATGAGATCATTTTAAAATCTTTCTGTTTAATGTTTCATTTCACTTGCACCACCAGTGGTTGTAATATATCATCTATACCTCTGTCTTTGTGAAAGTATCTCAAATTAATTGTTCATGTGTTTGCATTGAGAGATAAATATGTATGAAATACATAAATCTCTCTATATAGATATGTATATGTACATATGTAGACATCTATATCCATCTCTATATTGATATTGATATCTATGTTTGTATCTGTATCTATATCTCCTCCCTAAAAAATGACTGAAAACTTTATCAAAATTGAAAATATGTGCACTAATAATGGCATTATGGATTATCACCATGACAACTAAATTGTATTTCAAAACATGTAAACTTATTTTTGTATTTAGGAAAAATTAGCAAGTACGTATAGCAAGATAATTTATCAAAACCATGAGCTACTTTCCAAGTATCAAATTAGCATCAGGGTATTTTATTTTTCATCTCAAAATCCGGTCTTATGCAATGTATGCACCTATATAGGCTAATTTACTTTATAATCAAATTCTTTGCATTCTTAAAGTGGTTATGTTTCACCTGGGGAACAAACTGACAGCATTAAATGGAACGTCTGGTGGGGAAAGTAAGAAATAATGGGGTGAATATTGTGAGGACAGAGAAATTTGGTGAAGGTGAGAAATTGGCAGGCCTAGGAGCCAGGCAAGACGGGGCTGTGACAGAGAGTAGGCGGATTCAAAGTCCGCTTTTAATTTTTCAAGCCCGGCAAACCATATTTTGAGGCATTCAAAGACATAATCTGACAGAATGTGCTGGAAAAATACTGACTAGAGCCAGGTGTCTCCTTGAGATATTTTAGAAATTGGAAGTCACGGGGCTCCATTTCCTAAGACACAAAACAGAATCATTTCAAATGAGATTGAAAAATAATAAAAACTGTGTTTGTATCAAGACAATGATAAAATCATCACCAGAAGATTAAAATGCTTAACAGAAGGATACAAAAGGCATCATTTATAGACAAGACCAAAAGAAGTAAGTGGACCCTAATCAAAATTCAGAGCCTAATTTTGCATCAGTCCTTGTTTGAATTGGGCCAGTCACACATTTTCTAATAGTCCAAGAGCAAAACCAGTAACAGCAACACTAGTTTATAAGGTAAAATATAGTATTGCTCTGGATCCTCTAAAATTTTCATAGAAAATGTTGAACTTATGGACTCTCTTGGAAATATGCAAAAGAGGCAAGAGATAACATCAGCCATAACTGGAACTTGCACCAAAACTGGAAAAATGAACCAATCATCAAATTAAAATTGAAGTTCTTTTTCTAAAAAGCAAATTAATAATGTAGTAAATTATTTAACAAATTTTCCTTCAGAAAAGGAATGTAATATGCCTATTACTAAATGCATCAATCCTGCTTAAGAAACTTGATTTATTGGTCAGTTTCAAAAAATAAAATATTTGCTATCTTTTTTTGGCAACACACAATGCAATGACTTAAAATTTATTGGCATATTGTTTATGAAAAATAAATATCAATTAGTAGGTGAAAGACACAAGCAGATCTATGTGAATTTCTCTCAGAAGTCTCAAATGATCTGCAGGAGAACCTTGGGAAAAGCAGGTTTTCATTATGTGTATGTACCTGTGACTCTTTTCAGTGTTCAGTGACAGCAAGGAGAACAACTGGTGAGAGTTGTGAGTCAGAGGACTTTTGAGTTCAGCAAAATTAAAATCAGACTGAAGTCTCCTTACCAGTTCCTCCAATGTCTACATTAAGAGTGGTGGAACCTAATTTAGATTTGTCTCTGACTAGCTAAGGTGTTGATCTATCTTCTTATTATAGTTTTAGTTTATTTGTTATTAATTGAATATTAATAAATTTATAAATTATTGATAAGGAAACAAAAAAAATTGTTCCATGACTGATTATCCTTGTTTACACCAATGTTTAACCATCAGCTAAAATTTGAGGAAGCAAAGAAGGAGCTCATGGTTCATTTGGTCCCTCTGTTCTATCCATGCACTTTTACAGAAACATGACATTCCTGCATCTGCATGGCATTTTAAAGAGTAAATGTGACAACTATTATAAAACATGAAGAATTGAGAATATAGCATCCAACTTACCTTAGGGTGCTTTAGCATTTGTAACATTCGTGGTGGATGAAAAAGGGAATCATGGAGAAAATGTGGTTTCTAAATAAAACATGAACATGTGTTTTTTGAAAGTTGAAAATATAAATTAAGTTCACAAGAAAAAAATGAAAAGAAAGTAGAAAGAAGGATGGAAGGAAGGAAGGAAATTCTTCTATTAAGAATGGATGAAACAAAACAATAATCCAAGTGAAATACCTACTTTCATAATTTACACAGTACTACATAATCATATCATAGGTTCTCAATTAACTATATAAAAAAAGAGACAAGCATTCAAAATAGACCAAGAATTTCATTTTAAAGGCCCATAAATGAATTGCAGAATCCTGACGTAGGAACAAAATTATCTCAGTTATGAGGCTTGTTTTGCAATAAGTAAAGATGTTCACGATGTTGTCTGAGGCACATGAGTGAGATAATGTGACCATGCACTGCCTGTGGTTTTCCCCACCCAGCACCCATGGCATATAAAAGGCAGGTGGCAGACAGTGACATCCAGACTCAAGACACCTACATCTTGATCCTGAACTGAACACTCCACTCCTGACAGCATGAGCTGCTACTATGGCAACTACTATGGAGGCCTGGGCTATGGCTATGGTGGCCTAGGCTGTGGCTATGGCTGTGGCTATGGTGGCCTAGGCTATGGCTATGGTGGCTATGGTGGCTATGGTTATGGATGCTGCCGCCCACTCTGCTACAGAAGATACTATTCCTATGGCTTCTACTGAGGCATTTCCTCAGCTGCTGAGCTACTGGCTGTCATGTCTTGTCTTACTGTAATCATCTCCAACTTTCTTCACATGAAAAATGTTAAATGTCTTCAAAAATACCAACTCCAAACTCTCTGAGAAAAATGAATGAAATCAGCACACCTGTTTTAATTTATCTTAACCTTTGATTGTGTAATTGTTAGAGAAACGTTTTCATTTCATAATTACCTTTATACACTATATAAATTGTGATCAGATTTGAATCACAATATGTAAAAGATACATATTATGAAATAAATTGTATTTCACTGGAAACGTTGCTGTCTTACAATTCTATTGAAATGTGTCCATTTGTGTGTGTGAGTGTGTATTGGTACATGTGCTTGTGATTAGTCTTATGTGTTCATAGAAATGCTAGAGAGAGAGAGACAAAGAGTGAAGGAGAATCTTACAGTTACTTTGTGGTCATTAGGAGTTTAAATTAATGTACAAATATTAAGTCTTTCAGGGATCATACAAATTCTATTTTATTTATCTTTTAAGAGCCTCTAAAATTACCCTTTGATTTTAAGCTTTTTAAAATTTATATAATATACGATAGTTTTTATACAACATGAGATCATTTAAAAATATTTGTATTTATAGATTTGTGTCATTTGCACCATCAGTGGTGAGAATATATCATCTATAGCTCAGCCTCAGTGAAAGAATCTCAAATTAAATGTGTGTATACAATGACACATAGATGTTTAGATGTGTGTATTTATATAGAGAGATATGTGTATGTAAATATGTATACATAAGTATATATGAACATCTATCTTTATCAATATCTTGATATCTATATCTGCATTTGTAAATACAGCTCCTCCCTAAAAAATAACTGCAGACTTTATCATATTGAAAATGTGTGCAATGAAATGACCTAATGTGTTATCATCATGGCAACTCCATAGTATTTCAAAATAAATAATTTCAAAATAAATAATAATTTCTTCTCTTAGGGAAAATTGGGCACCATGAATAGTAAGATAAATTAATCAAACCATGAGCTGTTTCCTCATAATCAAATTAGCAGTAGTTTATTTTCATTTTTATTCCAAAGTTGAGTGAGTCTTCATCAAATGAACAGGACTCCATTTGCTAATTTTCTCAGAATCAAATTCTTTGCACACTTAAAGCCATTATGTTTCACTTGGGAAACAAACTGGCGGCATTAAGTGCAAAGAAATACTAGTGGGGAAAATAAGGAATAAGGGGAGAACATTCTAAGGATGGAGAATATGAGTGAAGTGGTGAAATTGGCCATTCTAGGACACAGGCAGGATGGTGTGGTGACACAGAGGGACCAACAGAATTTTGAGTCCATAAATTTTTCATACTGGCAAACCATAGTTAGAAACATACAAAGACACAGTCTGACAAGAATGTGCTTCGAAAATACTGACCTTAACAGAGCCAGGTTTGTCCTTGTGATATTGTAGAAATTGGAAGTCACAGGGGTCCATTTCCTAAGACACAAAGCAGAATCATTTCAAATGAGATTTAAAAAATAATACAAGTTGTATTCCTATCAAGGAGATGAGAAAATCATCACTAGAATTAAGAAGAACCATCTTTATCAGAGGAGACAAAAGAGCATCCACTGCAGTCTAGACCAAAAGAGGTAAATGGACCCTAACCAATATTCAGAGCTTAATTTTGCATTAATACTTGCTTTAATTGGGTCACTCAGACATTTTCTAACAGTTCAAGAACAGAGGCAACAATACAATTCTCTAAGGTGAAACATAATACTGTTCTGAATCTTCTAGGATTTTAATAGACAAGTTTGAACTCATGGACTCCCATGGAAATATGCACAAAAAGCAACAGATAACAAAAGCCACATATTGGAACTTGTACTAAACTTGTAGAAATGAACCAAGAATTAAATTAAATTTCTAGTTTGCTTTTAAAAAGGCAAATGAATGAAACAGTCAATTATTTAACAAACTTAATTTCAGAGAAACAATGTAATGTAACTAATACTAAATATACTAAACCCGCTGACAAAACATGATTTATAGTCCAATTTCAAAAGGAAGAGAACTGCAGTCTTGTCTTGTTTTTGTAACACACAATACAAAATAATACTGAAAGTATCATTGGCACATTGTCAATGAAAAATAAATGTAAATGGGTAGCTGAAAGAAGCTAGCAGACCTATGAATTTCTCTCAGAAGTCACAAGTGATTTGAATGAGAACCTAAGGGTGATGGAAAGCAAGTTTTTGACATATCTACACACCTGTAGAAATATTCAGGGTGCAGTGCAAGCAAGGAGCAGAACTGGCAGAATTTGTGAGTCAGAGGTCTTTTGGGTTCAGCAATTATAAAATAAGAGTGGAAGCTCCTTCCTTCTTACCAATTCTCCAACGTCTGCAGTAAGAATGATGGAACATAATTTAGATTTTTCTATGTCTCAGATGTTGATTTATCCTCTTATAACAGGTCTAATTTATTTTACGTAAATTGAACTTCATAGAATAATTAACTATTGATATTCAAGCAAAAACATCTTTGCAAGAGTGAGTATCCTGTTTCCACCAATACTTCATCATAAGCTAAAAATTGAGGAAGCAAATAAGGAGTGCATGGCTCATTGTTTCCCTCTGTTCTGTCCATTCACTTTTTAAAGATATTTTTTAGATTGTCGATGGGCTTTTATTTTATTAATTTATTTATATGTGGTGCTGAGAATCAAACCCAGTGCATCAAACATGCTAGGCAAGCTCTCTGCCACTGAGCCACAACTCCAGCACTATCCGCGCACTTTTTAAAAGACATGACATTCCTGTACCTCCATGGTATTTCAAAGAATGAATGTGACACTTATTACAAAACACTAAGAGTTGAGGTTGGAGCACCAAATTTTACTTTTCAGTGCTTTACTCTTGTATCTATTATCATCATTTGGGATAAAAAAGGAACCACGGAGCAAATGTGGTTTATAACTGGAAAATTAACATGTGTTTTCTGGAAAGCTTGAAATAAAAATTAAGGATAATTTCAAAGAAGAAGAGAAAAGAAGGAGAAGAGAGGAATCGAAGGAAGGAAGGAAGGAAGGTAGGCAGGGAAGAAGGAAGGAAAATCTCATCTTCTATTCAAGAATGGAAACAAAACAAAAATCAAATTGAAATACCTGTTTTCATAACTTACATGGTCCTATATAATCATATCATAGGTATTCAATTAACTATATGTAGAACAACACTTGGCATTCAAAATAGAACAGGAATTTCATCTTTAAAAGTCCATGAATAGATCATGGAATTCTGACATAGGAACAAAATTATCTCAGTTATGAGGTTTGTTTTGCAATAAGTCAACATATTCATGATGTTGTCTGAGGCACATGAGTGAGATAATGTGACCATGCACTGTCTGTGGTTTTCCCCACCCAGCACCCATGGCATATAAAAGGCAGGTGGCAGACAGTGACATCCAGACTCAAGACACCTACATCCTGATCCTGAACTGAACACTCCACTCCTGACAGCATGAGCTGCTACTATGGCAACTACTGTGGTGGGCTGGGCTATGGCTATGGTGGCTATGGCTATGGTGGCCTAGGCTATGGCTATGGTGGCTATGGTGGCTATGGTTATGGATGCTGCCGCCCACTCTGCTATAGAAGATACTATTCCTATGGCTTCTACTGAGGCATTTCCTCAGCAACTGAGCCTGCTGGCTGTTACATCATGTCTTGCAGGAATCATCTCCAACTTTCTTCATATGAAAAATGTTAAATGCTTTCAACATACCAACTATACACCAAAGTGTCTGAGAAAAATGAATGAAATGATATCAACTACCTGATTCATCCTTATCGCTTGAATTGTGTGATTGGAGAAATGTTTATTCTTGATAATTACACAGCGTGTGAAATGTGATGAAATTTGTCAACTTCTATGTTAAATACCTTATAGTAAATAAAGTGTTACATTGGAAATATTACATTGATACAATTGTTTTTATTCGTCTCCATCATGGAAGCATGTCCATTTGCGCATTTGGATGTGATTAATCAGGTGCAGGGGCTTAATGGAAATATGAGAGAGAAAAAAAGTATGACAAATCTTTCCTGTGGTCAGTAGGGATCCAAAAATTAATATTGCATGAGTATTAATTCTAAAAGATCATACACAATCTGTTTTTATATATGTCTCTTCATATCTTCTAAAATCACCCTTTGTAAGTTTTTTAGATGTTTTTTTTTATATATAATAATGTGAGTATATAACATGAGATCATTTTTAAATCTTTCTTTTAAAGTTTTGTGTTGTTTGTCCTGCCAGTGGTTACATTATATCATCTATAGCTCAGCCTCTGTGAAAGTGACTCAAAGTGATTGTTTGCACTTTTTACAGTGGTGGATAAAAGTGTATATCTATATCTATCTATCTATATGTAGGTATATAGATATAGATATGCATAGATATATGTATGTACAAATGTATGTATACCCATTGATATGTATCTATATCAATATTGATATCTATATATGTATCTGTATCTTTATCTTCTCCCCTCAAAATGACTCAGACTTTATGCTATTGAAAATGTGTACATTGAAATGACATTATTGTTTGTCATCATGACAACTAAATAGTATTTCAAAATATATGAATTTATTTTCTATTTTAAAAAAAATTAGGTTCCATTCATAACAAGGTAAACTTATCAAAACCATGAGTTGCATTTTAAGTATCATATTAGCAGGAGGTTATTTTCTTTTTCATCCCAAACTCTAGTCCTCATTAAATGTACAAGCCTACATAGGCTAATTTTACCTATATTCAAATTCTTTGCACTCTTAAATTGGTTATGTTTCACTTGGAAAACAAACTGAAAGCATTAAGTTCAAGGAAATGCTAGTGAGAGAAATAAGGAATAAGAGAACATTCTGAAGAAGGAGAAAATGGGTGAAGGGGTGAAATTGGTGGTTCTAAGAGCCAGGGAGGACAGTGCTGTGACACAGAGTAACCAGCAGAGTTTTGAGTCCACTTTTAATTTTTCAGGACTGGCAAACCATAGTCAGAGATACACAAAGACACAATCAGACAAGAATGTGCTTGGAGAATACTGAATTTAACAGAACTAGGTTTCTCCTTGGAGATATTTTAGAAATTGAAAGTCACAGGGGTCCATTTCCTAAGACACAAACAGAATCATTTCAAATGAGATAAAAAATATAATACATCTGTGCTCATGTCTAAGTGATGAGAAAATCATCACAATTAAGAAACATCTTTAACAGAAAAGACAAATGAGCATCTACTACAGACTAGATCAAAAGAGATAAATGGACCTTAACCAAAATTCAGAACCTATTTTTTCATTAATTCTCATTTGAATTGGGTCAGTCAGACATTTTCTAATAGTCCACTAGCAGCACCAACAGCACTAGTGTCTGCAGTGAAACATAATATTGTTTGAACCTTCTAGGATTTGAATAGACAAGGTTGAACTTATGGACTCCCTTGGAAATATGCAAAACAGGCAAAAGATGACATCATCCACATATCAGAATTTGTAATTAAATTGGGCAAATGAATCTAGAATCAAATTAATATACAAGTTTACTTTTAAAAGAAGCAAGTGAATGACATGGTAAATTATTTAACAAATTCAGCTTCACAAAGGTAATGTAATTTCCCTAATACTAAATGTATTAAATCTGCTCAAAAAGCATATTTATTGTCCAATTTCAAAAGAAAAAAAAACCCTGCTTTTCTTTTCTTATACAACATACAATACAATGACTTAAAAGTTATTGGCACGTGTTCTATGACAAATGAATGTCAATTGGCAGCTGGAAGAGGCTGGCAGAACTATGTGAAACTCCCTCAGAAGTCTCAACTGAATGAGAAGCATGTGGAAAGGCAGGTTTTTGTCATGACAATGCATCTATGATTATTTTCAGTGTTTGGTGACATCAATGAGCAGAACTGACAGGACTTGAGACATCAGAGGACATTTGGGTTCTACAACTGTAAAACAGGAGAAGTTCCTCCATCCCGACCAATTCTTCCAATGTCTACATTTCGAGGGGTGGAACATAATTTAGATTTACTTTGGACTCAACTCATAGAGTTGTCCTGTTACAGTAGGTATAATTTATTATATAAAAATTATTTTTTAATAAATTTTATTGAAAATTTCTATTAAAAAAAAAAACATCTTTCTATGATTGAGTAACCTGTTTCTACCAATACTCATGATCAAGAAAAAATGAGGAAACAAAGAAGGAATGCATGGATTATTTGGTCCCTCTGACCTATCCGTACACCTTTTAAGTGACATTTCAGTCTTTCATCTCCAAAACACTTCTAAGAGCAAATGTGACAGCTATTAAAAAGTTAAAGCCTTGCACATTGGCACAGGTCTATAATCCCTGGGACTCAAGAGTCTGTGGTAGGGGGATCCCAAGTTTAAAGCCAATCGCAGCATCTTAGAGAGGCTCAAAGCAACATGGAAAGACCCTGTCACAAAGTAAAAAATAAAAATGGCTAGGGATGTGACTCTGTGGCTAAGCACTCCTCATTTCTTTACTCAGTACCCCATCCCAAATAAGAGTCAAAGATTGGGGACCCAACTTTACCTTGGGGTGATTTACACTTGTAGCTATAAACTTTATTTGGGATAAGGAAGTGGAAAATTGAACAAATATAATTTCCAACTGTCAAATGGCCATTTAATTTCTGGAATGTTTGAAATGCATGTCAAGTTTAATTTCACGAGAAAGAAGAATAGGAAAGAAAGAAATGGAGAGAGAAAGAAAAAAGGAAGGAAGGAAAAACACTTTCCTTCTTTTGAAACATGGCAACAACACAAAACAAAATAAAATGGAAATACTTATTTTTATGATTTACATCATGTAATCAAATCATACAGATTCTATTAATTAAATATAAAAGAGACATTGCATTTAAAATAGAACAAGAATTTCATTTAAATAAATAAATGAATCATGGATACCTTACATAAGAGCAAAATTATCTCAGTTATGAGGCTTGTTTTTGCAATAAGTAAAGATACACATGACTTTGTTTGAAGCACAATAGTGAGATAATATGACTATGCCCTGCCTGTGGTTTTCCCCACCCAGCACCCATGGTATATAAATGGCAGGTGGCAGACAGTGCCATCTAGACTCAAGACACCTACATCCTTATCCTGCACTGAACTTTCCACTCCTGACAGCATGAGCTGCTACTATGGCAACTATTATGGTGGGCTGGGCTATGGCTATGGTGGCCTAGGCTGTGGCTATGGCTGTGGCTATGGTGGCTATGGTGGATATGGTGGATATGGTGGATATGGTGGCTATGGTTATGGATGCTGCCGTCCACTCTGCTACAGAAGATGCTGGTCCTATGGCTTCTACTGAGATATTTCCTCACCTGCTGAGCCTATTGGCTCTAACCTCCTGTCTCACTAGAATCAATTCCAAATTTCTTCATATGAGGAATGTTTGAATGTCTTCAACAATACCAACTCTATGCCAAACTATCTGAGATAATTGCATGAAATCAGCATGACTGTTTTAATTCATCATTACCTCTTAGATTGAATGATAATTTGGAGAAATGTTTTTCCTTTGATAATATCATTAAAACATTTTGTAAATGTAATCAAATTGGACTCTTGATTTTTCTGTAAAAAAACATATTATGAAATAAACTATATTTCACTGGAAATATGGGTGTGTTACAATTCTCTTAAATTATCTCCATTGGTGTAATATGTGTATTTCTGTAATTGCATGTGTTCACTAGGGGTATAAAATTTAATGATGTAAAAATATTAATTCTTTTTAGAGATCAGACAACATCTGTTTTTATATATCTTGTCATGTCAACTAAAATTACCCTTTGTACTTTTTTGAAATTGCTATCTTATACAAAACTTTTTTTATTTTACACCAACCTATTTTAACCATATCTGTATTTATATGCTTTATGTTGTTAGTACAATCAGTGATCAGATTAGATCATCTATAGCTCTGCCTCTGTGAAAAGAATCTCAAAATATCTATGTGTGTGTAGTGTACAGCAACATATCTCCTTCCCTAAATAATGACTACAGGATTCCTCATATTGATAATGTCTGCAGTAATAATTGTGTTCTGGATTACCATGAGGGCAACCAAATAGCATTTGAACATATATCAATTTACACTTGTCTTTAAAAAATAGATGCATTAGGCATAGAAAGGTGCATTTAATAAAAATATAAGCCATTTTCTCAGTATCTAAATAGCATTCATTTGTTTTCCTTTTCACCTCACAGTCTGGTCTTTATTCAGTGTATGCTACACTGAATACATATACTAAATTTCTCCAGAATCGAATTCTTTCCACTCTTATTAAAGTGGATACTTTTCATTTGGGAAACTCAAACTGACAGCATTAAATGCAATGAAGTGCTGATGGAAAAGTAAGGAATATGGAAAACAATATTTTGAAGATGGAAAATGTTTTTAAAAGTTGGGTAAAATTCTACCATTCTCCATTCTTGGAGCCAGACAAGAGGCTTCTCTGACACAGTGTAATCAACAGAAATCTGAGTCCATTTTCAAATCTTTAGGGCTGGCAATCATAGTTGGAGATGAAAAAAAGACACAATTTGACAAGCATGTGCTAGGAGAATGCTGACTTCAAAAGATCCAGCTTTCTCCTTGAGATAGTTGGAAATTTTGAAGTCTCAGGGGTCCATTTCCTAAGATATAAAGCAGAATCATTTCAAAAGGAAATTTTTTTTAAAAAATTGTGTTTATATCAAGGTGATGAGAAAACCATTGCTGGAATTAAGGGAAAAAATATCCTTAAAAGAAGGGGAAAACAAAGAGTAATTCCTCTTTCCTATAGGGAAAAGAGGTAAACAGACCCTAACCAAAATTTAGAGTCTAATTTTGTGTTAGGTCTTGTTTGAATTCGATCAACCATATATTTTCTAACAGTCCAAGAGTAACAACAACAAAACTCTCTAAGGTTAAATAAATATTGTTCTGGACCTTCTAAATTTTTAATTAAAAAGGTTGAGCTATGGACTCCTGTGAAAATATGCAAAAGAAGCAACAGGTAACAAAAGCA
Source organism: Callospermophilus lateralis (assembly GCF_048772815.1). NCBI lineage: Eukaryota > Metazoa > Chordata > Mammalia > Rodentia > Sciuridae > Callospermophilus > Callospermophilus lateralis. The sequence goes on along the minus strand of NC_135314.1, from coordinate 13,138,374 downwards.
AGCATATCAGAGCCACATATTTGAGCTTGTACTAAAATTGGAGGAATGCACCAAACAATCAAATTTAAATTCTAGTTCTTTTCAATAAGCAAATAAATAATGTTAAAGAATTAAATACATTTACCTTCAGAAACAAATATATGTATAATACTAAATTTAGTATATCTGACCAAAAATATGACTTATTGTCCAATTTCAAAAGGAAGAAACTGTTTTCTTTTGCAACACTTGCATTTTCTCCATGGTCCTCTTGCCACTTGTAACATGCCATGATATGGACAAAAATCCCTTGTAATCAGAAAAAACACAGAGACGATCATAAATGTCACACAATACAATGATTATTAAATTACTGGCACAAAGTTTATGACAAATGTCAATTGGTAAGTGAAAGAGGCTGGCAGACCCATGTGAATCTCTATCAGAAATATCAAATCATCTAAATGAGAACCTTGGGCAAAAGCAGGTTTTCATCATGTCTATGCACCTGTGAATATTTTCAGTGTTTAGTGACGGTGAGTAGCAGAACTGGCAGGATTTGTAAGTCAGAGGATGTTTTACAGTAATATAAAATAAGAGGGAAGCTCTGGTCTTCCTTACCAGTTCCTCTAATGCCTACATTTAGTGTTGTGGAACATAGTTTATATTTGTCTCTGACAGTCTAAGGGTTGAGCTATTCTCTTAAAATAGTTCTAATGTCTTTTAGGTAAATATAATTTCATTGAACATTAATATCAAACAAAAAAACATCTTTCCATGATTGAGCATCCTTGTTTACACTCATACTTCATCAGCAGCTAAAAACTGAGGAAGCAAAGACAAAGCACATGCCTCATTTTGTCCATCTGACCTATCCATACATTTTTGAGACATGTCCTTTCTGTAACTGCATGGCACTTATAAAATGAAGTACCTATTTAAAAAAAAAAAAGTGTAGGGTAGGACACCCAACTTTAATTTAGAGCATTTTACACTTGACCCATGATGTTTACTTGGAATGATGAAGAAAATCATGGAGTAAAAAATATTTCTAAGTGGAAAATGTTAATTTATTTGCTGGACAGTTTAAAATACATTAACACAAATTTCACAAGAAGAATAAAATATGAAATGAAAGGAAAGAAGGAAGGAAGGAAGGAAGGAAGGAAGGAAGGAAGAAAGGAAGGAGGAAAGAAGAAAGTAGGAAAACAGAGAGTGGGAAGGAGGGAGAAAACATGGGAGGGAAAGAGGATGGGAGGGAGGAAGGGAGGAAGAAAGAAAGGAAGAAAGGAAAATCTTTTTCTTCCATTGAAGAATTGAAACAACCCAAAACAAAAAATAAAAAGGAAATACCTACTTCCGTAATTTACATGGAACTATATAATCACATTGTAAGCATTAAACTCACTAAATGTAGAACAATACATGGTCTTCAATATAGAGCTAGAATTTCATTTTAAAGGCCCATAAACAGATGACAGAATCCTGACATAGGAAGAAAATTATCTCAGTTATGAGGCTTGTTTTTGAAATAAATCAAGAAACTCATGACATTGTCTGAGGCACATGAGTGAGATAATATGACCAGGCACTGTTTGTGGTTTTCCCCACCCAGCACCCATATAAAAGGCAGGTGGCAGACAGTGACATCCAGACTCAAGACACCTACATCCGGATCCTGAACTGAACACTCCACTCCTGACAGCATGAGCTGCTACTATGGCAACTACTATGGAGGGCTGGGCTATGGCTATGGTGGCCTAGGCTGTGGCTATGGCTGTGGCTATGGTGGCTATGGCTATGGTGGCCTAGGCTGTGGCTATGGTGGCTATGGTGGCTATGGTTATGGATGCTGCCGTCCACTCTGCTACAGAAGATACTATTCCTATGGCTTCTACTGAGGCATTTCCTCAGCTCCTGAGCCTACTGGCTTTCAAATCCTTTCTTACAGGAATCATCTCCAACGTTCTTCACATGAAAAATGTTAAATGCCTTCAACAATACCAACTATACACCAAAGTATCTAAGAAAAATGAAATGAAATCAACTACCTGATTCATCCTTATCTCTTGAATTCTGTGATTGTAGAAATGTTTACTCTTGATAAATTTACAGTACATGTAATATGATCATATTTGTCAAGTTCTGAATAAAATGTCCTCATATTGAATAAAGTATTGCATAGGAAATATTACTTCAATACAATTGTTTTTATTTGTCTCCATCAATGAAGCATGTCCATTTATGTATTTTGATGTGATTAATTATGTGCAGGGGTTTTAATGGAAATATGAGAGAGAGAAGGAATATGGCAGATTTTTCCTGTGGTCAGTAGGGATCCAAAACTTAATGTTGTATGAGTATTAATTCTAAAAGATCATACACAACCTGTTTTTATATTTATCTTTTCATATCTTCTAAAACTACCCTTTGTAAGTTTTTCATATTTTTTATATACAATAATGTTTGTATATAACATGAGATCACTTTAAAATTTGTCTATTTAAAGTTTTGTGTTGTTTGTCCTACCAGTGGTTGGATTATATCATCTATAGTTCAGCCTCTGTGAAAGTGTCTCAAAGTAATTGTTTGTGCTTTTTACAGTGATGGATAAAACTGTATATATATGTGTGTGTGTGTGTGTGTGTGTGTGTGTGTGTGTACATATATATATATATATATATATATATGTATCTGTATCAATATTGATATTTATATCTGTATCTATATCTTCTCCCCACAAAATAACTCAGACTTTATCATATGGAAAATGTGGGCACTGAAATTTCATTATTGATTGTCATCATGGCAACTAGTTAGTATTTCAAAATTTATGAATTTATTTTCTTTTTAAAAATATAAGTTCTATTCATAGCAAGATAAGCTTATCAAAACAATTAGTTTCATTTTAAGTATCAAATTAGCAGTAAATTATTTTCTTTTTCATTCTAAATTCTGGTCATCATCAAATGTAATTGCCTACATAGGCTAATTTTCCCTGGATTCAAATTTTTTGCACTCTTAAATTGGTTCTCTTTCACTTGGAAAACAAACTGACAGCAGTAAGTGCAAGGAATTGCTGGTGGGGAAAATAAAAAATAAGGGGAGGACATTCTAAAGAAGGAGAAAATGGGTGAAGGGGTGAAATTGGCCATTCTAGGAGCCAGGCAGGACAGTGCTGTGACACAGAGTAACCAGCAGAGTTTTGAGTCCACTATTAATTTTTCGTGGCTGGCAAACCATAGTTGGAGATATACAAAGATATAATCTGACAAGAATGTGCTTGGAGAGTACTGACTGTAACAGAGCCAGGTTTCTCCTGGAGATATTTTAGAAATTGAAAGTCACAGGGGTCCATTTCCTAAGACACAAACAGAATCATTTCAAATGAGATAAAAAATATAATACAACTGTGCTCATGTCTAGGTGATGAGAAAATCATCACAATTAAGAACCATCTTTAACAGAAAAGTCAAATGAGCATCTACTACAGACTAGACCAAAAGAGATAAATGGACCTTAACCAAAATTCAGAACCTATTCTTTCATTAATTCTCGTTTGAGTTGGGTCAGTCAGACATTTTCTAATAGTCCACTAGCAGCACCAACAGCACTAGTGTCTACAGTGAAACATAATATTGTTTGAACCTTCTAGGATTTGAATAGACAAGGTTGAACTTATGGACTCCCTTGGAAATATGCAAAACAGGCAAAAGATGACATCATCCACATATCAGACTTTGTAATTAAATTGGGCAAATGAATCTAGAATCACATTAGTATTCTAGTTTACTTGTAAAAAATGCAAATAAATGATATCTGCTCAAGAAACATATTTATTGTCCAATTTCAAAAGAAAAAAAAACCCTGCTTTTCTTTTCTTATACAACATACAATACAATGACTTAAAAGTTATTGGCACGTGTTCTATGACAAATGAATGTCAATTGGCAGCTGGAAGAGGCTGGCAGAACTATGTGAAACTCCCTCAGAAGTCTCAACTGAATGAGAAGCATGTGGAAAGGCAGGTTTTTGTCATGACAATGCATCTATGATTATTTTCAGTGTTTGGTGACATCAATGAGCAGAACTGACAGGACTTGAGACATCAGAGGATATTTGGGTTCAACAACTGTAAAACAGGAGAAGTTCCTCCATCCCGACCAAGTCTTCCAATGTCTACATTTCGAGGGGTGAAATATAATTCAGTTTTATTTTAGACTCTAACTCATAGAGTTATCCTTGAACAGGTATGATTTATTATATGAAAATTATATCTTAATAAATTTTATTGAATATTAATTTCAAACAAAAAACATCTTTCTATGATTCGGTAACCTTGTTTCCACCAATACCTCATCATCAGGAAAAACTGAGGAAACAAAGAAGGATCACATCATTTATTTGGTCCCTCTGCCTTATTCGTACACCTATTAAGTGACATGACATTTGTTCATTTGCTAGATACTTGTAAGACCAAATGTGACAGCTGTTAAAAACAATAAAGCCTTGTACATTGCCTCTGGGGCTCAGGATTCTGTGGTAGGGGGATTTCAAGTTCAAAGTCAGTGGCAGCAACTTAGAGAGGCCCTAAGCACCATAGAAAGACCCTGTCACAAAGTAAAAAATAAAAATGGCTAGGGAGGTGGCTCAGTGGTTAAGCACTCCTCATTTCATTACTTAGTACCTCACCGCAAATAAGAGTCAAAGATTGAGGACCCAACTTTACTTTGGGGTGATTTACACTTGTATCTATGAACTTTATTCGGGATAAAGAAGAGGAAAATTGAACAAATATAATTTCCAACTGTCAAATGATCATTTATTTTCTGGAATGTTTGAAATGTATGTCAAGATTAATTTCACAAGAAGAATAGAAAAGAGAGAAATGGAGAGAGAAAGAAAGAAGGAAGGAAGGAAAGAAAAGCTTTCCTTTTTTGAAACATGAGAACAACACAAAATATAATAAAAATAAAATATTTATTTTCATGATTTATATCAAATCATATAATCAAATAATACATATTCTATTAACTAAATATAAAAGGAGGCATTGCATTCAAATAGAACAAGTATTTCATTTAAATATATAAATGGATCAAGGAATCCTTAAGTAAGAACAAAGTATCTCAATTATGAGGCTTGTTTTGCAATAAGTCAAAATATTAATGATGTTATTTGAAGCACAGTAGTGAGATAATATGACCATGCAATGCCTGTGGTTTTCCCCACCCAGCACCCATGGTGTATAAAAGGCAGGTGGTGGACAATGACATCCAGACACAAGACACCTACATCCTAATCCTGAACTGAACGTTCCACTCCTGACAGCATGAGCTGCTACTATGGCAACTACTATGGTGGGCTGGGCTATGGCTATGGTGGCCTAGGCTGTGGCTATGTTGGCTATGGCGGTGGCTATGGTGGCTATGGTTATGGATGCTGCCGTCCACTCTGCTACAGAAGATGCTGGTCCTATGGCTTCTACTGAGATATTTCCTCACCTGCTGAGCCTATTGGCTCTAACCTCCTGTCTCACTAGAATCAATTCCAATTTTTTTTCATATGAGGAATGTTTGAATGTCTTCAACAATACCAACTCTATGCCAAACTATCTGAGATAATTGAATGAAATCAGCATGACTGTTTTAATTCATCATTACCTCTTAGATTGAATGATAGTTTGGAGAAATATTTTTCCTTTGATTATATCATTATAACACTATATAAATGTGATCAAACTGGACTCTTGGTTTTTGTGTAAAAAACATATTATGAAATAAACTATATTTCACTGGAAATATGGGTGTATTACGATTTTATTAAATTGTCTCCATTCGTGGGACATGTGTATTTCTGTAATTGTGTGTGTAGTCATATATGTGGTGTGTTTTTTTAGAGATGGAGGAGGAGGGCAATATAAAAGTGTCAGAACACTTTTGTGGTCATTAGAGGTCTAAAATTTAATGATATAAAATATTAATTCTTCCTCAGAGATGATACAACATCTGTTTTTATATATCATTTAATGTTTCCTAAAATTACCCTTTGTACTTTTTTGAAATATTTATATTCTACAATTTTTTTATTTCACACCAGCCTATTTTAACCATCTGTATTTATATGCCTATGTTGTTAGTACCATCAGTGATCAGATTAGATCATCTATAGCTCTGCCTCTGTGAAAAGAATCTCAGAGTATCTATGTGTGTGTGGTGTACAGCAACATATCTTCTCCCTAAATAACAACTACAGGCTTTTTCATAAGCATAATGTCTTCAGTAATAATTGTCCTCTGGATTACCATGATGGAGACCAAAGAGCATTTGAATATATATCAATTTACTCTTGTCTTTAGAAAAAATACATGCATTAGGGATAAGTTTATCAAAAACATAAGCTATTTTCTCAGTGTCAAAATAGCATTAATTTGTTTTCCTTTTCATCCCACAGTCTGGTCTTCATCCAGTGTATATATCTACATATGCTAATTTTTTATAGAATCAAATTCTTTCCACTCTTATTAAAGTGGATACTTTTCATTTGGGAAACTCAAACTGACAGCATTAAATGCAATGAAGTGCTGATGGGAAAAGTAAGGAATATGGAAACCAACATTTTGAAGATGGAAAATGTTTTTAAAAGTTGGATGAAATTCTACCATTCTCCATTCTTGGAGCCAGGGAAGAGGCTTTACTGACACAGAGTAATCAACAGAAATCTGAGTCCATTTTCAACTTTTTAGGGCTGGCAATCATAGTTGGAGATGAAAAAAGACACAATTTGACAAGCATGTGCTGGGAGAATGCTGACTTCAAAAGATCCAGCTTTCTCCGTGAGATATTTGGAAATTTTGAAGTCACAGGGGTCCATTTCCTAAGACATGAAGCAGAATCACTTCAAAAGGAAATTTTTTTAAAAAATTGTGTTTATATCAAGGTGATGAGAAAACCATTGCTGGAATTAAGGGGAAAAAATATCCTTAAAAGAAGGAGAAAAAAGAGCAATTCCTCTTTCCTATAGGGAAAAGAGGTAAACAGACCCTAACCAAATTCAGAGCATAATTTTGTGTTAGGTCTTGTTTGAATTCGATCAACCATATATTTTCTAACAGTCCAAGAGCAACAACAACAAAACTCACTAAGGTGAAATAAATATTGTTCTGGACCTTCTAAAATTTTAATAAAAAAGGTTGAGCTTATGGATTCCTGTGGAAATATGCAAAAGAGGCAACAGGTAACAAAAGCAAGCATATCAGAGCCACATATTGGAGCTTGTACTAAAATTGGAGGAATCAACCAAACAATCAAATTTAAATTATAGTTCTCTTCCATAAGCAAATGAATAATGTGTTAAAGAATTGAATACATTTACCTTCAGAAGCAAATATATGCATAATACTAAATTTAATATACCTGACCAAAAATATGACTTATTGTCCAATTTCAAAAGGAAGAAACTTTGTTTTCTTTTGCAACACTTGCATTTTCTCCATGGTCCTCTTGCCACTTGTAGTATGTCATGATATGGACAAAAAAAAAAAAAAAACCCTAGTAATCAGAAAAAACACAGAGACGATCATAAATGTCACACAATACAATGATTATTAAATTACTGGCACAAAGTTTATGACAAATGTCAATTGGTAAGTGAAAGAGGCTGGCAGACCCATGTGAATCTCTATCAGAAATATCATATCATCTGAATGAGGATCTTGGACAAAAGCAGGTTTTCATCATGTCTATGCACCTGTGAATATTTTCAGTGTTTTGTGACAGGGAGTAGCAGAACTGGCAGGATTTGTGAGTCAGAGGATGTTTTACAGTAACTGTAAAATCAGAGTGAAGCTTCAGTCTTCCTTACGAGTTCCTCCACTGCGTACTTTTAGAGTGGTGGAACATAGTTTATGTTTGTCTCTGACTGTCTTAGGTGTTGAGCTATTCTCTTAAAATAGTTCTAATGTCTTTTAGTAAATTTAATTTCATTGAACATTAACATCAAACAAAAAACATCTTTCTGTGATTGAGTACCCTTGTTCCCACTCATACTTCATCAGTTGCTAAAAATTGAGGAAGCAAAGAAAACCACATGCTTCATTTTGTCCATCTGACCTATCCATACACTTTTGCGACATGTCATTCCTGTACTGCACAGCACTTGTAAAATGAAATACCTGTTAAAAAAAAAATGTAGGATAGAGCACCCAACACTAACTTAGAGCATTTTACACTTGATCCATGATCTTTATTTAGAATGATAAAGAAAATCATGGAGTAAATAATATTTCTAAGCAGAAAAAGGTGATTTATTTGCTGGACAGTTTAAAACATGTTAACACAAATTTCACAATAAGAAAAGAATAGAAAAAGAAGAAAGGAGGAAGGAAGAAAGGAGGAAGACAGAGAGAGTGGGAGGGAGGGAGAAAATATAGGAGGCAAAGAGGAAAAGAGGGAGGAAGGGAGAGATGGAAGAAGGAAGAAAGGAAAATCTTTTTCTTCCATTGACGAATAGAAACAATCCAAAACAAAAATAAAAAGGAAATACATAATTCCATAATTTACATAGTACTATATAATCATATTGTAGGGATTAAATTCACTAAAGGTAGAATGGTATATGGTATTAAAAATAGAGCAAGAATTTCATTTTAAAGGCCCATAAACAGATCACAGAATTCTTACGTAGGAACAAAATTATCTCAGTTATGAGCTTGTTTTTGCAATAAGTTAAGATTCACATGATATTGTCTAAGGCACATGAAAATATGACTATGCCCTGCCTGTGGTTTTCCCCACCAGCACCCGTGGTATATAAAAAGCAGGTGGCAGATAGTGACATCCAGACTCAAGACACCTACATCCGGATCCTGAACTGAACACTCCACTCCTGACAGCATGAGCTGCTACTATGGCAACTACTATGGAGGGCTGGGCTATGGCTATGGTGGCTATGGCTGTGGCTATGGTGGCTATGGTGGCCTAGGCTGTGGCTATGGCTGTGGCTATGGTGGCTATGGCTATGGATGCTGCCGCCCACTCTGCTACAGAAGATGCTGGTCCTATGGCTTCTACTGAGGAATTTCTTTAGCTGCTGAGCCTATTGGTGGTCACGTTCTCTCGCACTGGAATCATCTCCGACTTTCTTCACATTCGAAATTTTTTAATATCTTCAAAAATACCAACTATATACCAATCTGAGCAAAATGAAGGAAATCATCATGCTTATTTTGATTCATCCTTATCTCTTGGATTGTGTGATAATTTGGAGACAAGATTTCCTTTGATAATTATCTTTAAAACACTATGTAAAATGTGGTGAATTTTGACTCTCAATTTGTAAAAAAAATTCATAGTATTAAATAAACTCTTTCACTGGCAAAAGTGCTCTGTTATGATTCTATCAATTTCCCTCCATTTGTGTGCTTTGTCTACTTGTGCATTTGCATGTGTTTATCCATTGTCTGTTTATAGCAGTATATGAGTGAGAAAGGACAAGCTAGAGCTCTTTTGTGATAATTAAGGTTGTCAAAATTAATGAGGTAAAAATACAAATTCTTTCCAAAAGGTCAGACAAAATGCATTCTTTTTTCAACTATTTTTTAGTTATAGGTGAACACAATATTTTTATTTTATTTTTATGTGGTGCTGAAGGATCAAACCCAGTGCCTCATGCATTGTAGGTGTGCCTCTACTTCTGAGCCACAACCCAATCCAAAATCCATTTATTTATTTGTCCCTTTATCTGACTTAAAATTTCCCTTTCCTTGTATGTTTTTAAGAGCACTTTTCTACAATAGTGTTTGTATTTCACATCAGATCATTTAAATAAATCTTTGTATTTTATATTTTGTGTCATTGAAATCACCAGTGATTTAGATCATATCAGCTCTACCTCTTCCTCTATGAAATGTTTCTCAAATAAAATATGTATGTGTGTTGTGTGTGTAGAGAGATCGATAGATATTGATAGATATAGAATAGATCTATATCTATATCTATATCCGTATCTATCTCTCCTCTCTAAACAATGACTTCAGGCTTTATCATATTGAATATGTCTGCACTAATGATGACATTCTGGATTACCATCATGGCAACCAAATTGCATTTAAAAATATATCAGTTAATCTGCAATTTAGAAAAATTCATGTATTATGCATAGCAAGATAAATTCATGAAAACCATGAATTATTTTCTCAGAATCAAACTAGTTTTAGTTTATTTTCTTTTTCACCCTGAAGTCTTGTCATTATGGGATGTAGTTGCCTGCATATGCTAATTTTCTCCAGAATCAAATTCTTTCCACTCTTAAAGTAGTTATGTATGTTCTTTTGGGAAACTCAAACTGACAGCATTAGGTGCAATGAAATGCTGGTGGGGAAAGTAAAGAATAAAGGTACCAATACTCTGGAAAAAGATGGTGAATGACTGAAATTAGCAGTTCTTAAACCCAGGCAAGAGGCTACTGTGACAAAAAGTAGCCAGCAGTATTCTGGGTCTATTTTTCTTTTCTTTTCTTTTTTCTTTCTTTCTTTTTTCTTTTTTTTTTTTAATAGGGCTAGCAAACCATAGTTGGAGACACAGGAGATCCCAAGCTGCTAAAAACATTCTGAAAAGACACTGAGCTTCACGGAAGTGTTTTAGAAGCTCTGAAGTAGCGCGGCTCCATTTTCTAAGATATCAAGCAGAAGTTCTTTAAAAATTAGATGGAAATTTTGTCCTTACCAAGGTGGTGAGATAATAGTCACTAGATCTCAAGATGTGCTAAGAAGTCTCCTTAACTGAAAGAGAAAAAAACATAACCTCTGTAGGTTCCACAAAAAGAGGTAAACAGACCCTACCTAAAATTCCAGCAGCCAAGTTTTATGTTAGTCTGTATCTGAATTAAGACCTTCGGACCATTTCTAACAGCCCAAGAGCAATAAAAACACCCTGAAAATTTAAAGGTATAATATAATATTGTTCTGTATCTTCTGTTGAGCCTGTGGAAGCGTATGGAATTGTGCAAAAGAAACAACCAAAAACAAAACCTACCACATCATGAGCCACATATTGGAGCTTGCAGACAAGACATTTTAAACTAAACATGATTGAAAAACACAAGAAACATCAAAGAACATATGAAATTAGCAATAAAATAGTAGAAATATAACTAAATTCAAATTCCAGTTCTTAAAAAGAGTAAATGAACAATGTACTCATTTAATAAATTTTTCTTCAGGAAAAAAAATAATCTCAATCATTAAACTTAAACTCAGGTTTGTAAAAAAATTTTACTGACTTAAAGACAGAACTATAGAAAGGTGAATTTTGAAGATTACAAAATATTTATCATGCTTCGTGAACTGGTGAAACATCCATGCAACTGAAATTCTGCAGAGGAGGAAAGAGTAAAGCAAGAGACATTTAGTTGGAGAAAACAGTATCACTTTCTCAAATTGTTGAACAGCATCAATCTACCAATTCTAAGTGCTATGCTCTGTCAAGAGGGATAATTCCAATTAAAATCACATGTAGGCATAACTCAATAGCAGAAAATTAAATGCAAAGCCAAGATCCTAAGCTGGAGTAAAGAAACAGATCATCTACAAAGAAAAGCAATAAAGCTGACTGTAACCTCCTCCACTGAAGCAAACAATGCTAAAGTAAACTACACTGACATTTTAACAATGGATTACATATAACTATCAATCTAGAATCTCACAGTTGAAAATGTCCAGATAACAAAATGAAATAAAGAAATATTAATAAAACATATTTTTTGAAAAATAAAATTAAAATAAATGTTTTCATACAATAGTGAGAAAATTGATTCTACTGAGAATGAATTATAAGAAAAAAATCAGTTTGGGGACAGAAGGAAATTGATCTGGTTAAAAGCATGGGCATTCAATAATAAATTAATTGAAAAAAATGCAGATAAATATTAATCATACACAAAACAGTGACTATTTCTTTTAGGGATTAAATATGCACAAACTGGCTTATTAGGACAGATTAACAGTAATATATATTGCAATCTACTGTAATGAGTCAATAGATTTGGAAAAGTCAGAAAATACAGAAGTTTAGTGAATTGTGAAAGGAAAACTCTGAACTTTGGAAAACTGTTTGCTTCTAGGTATATACCCAACCAACAATCGCTGTTTTGATAGATCAGCCTGAGAAAGCAAACTTTTTCTGTAAATAGCTACATAGTCAATATTTTAAAGTCTTTTCTTATCTGTATCTCCATTGTTCAGCTCTATCACTGCACTGTGAAAGTAGTACAGACCATATATAAAGGAATCAATAAGAATGTTTTCCAGTAAAATTTTATTTGCCAAAAGAGATACCAGAAAGAATTTGTGTACACCTGGGTTAGAACATTATTCAATGGAAGTTTTTCTTTTTCACCCACTTTTAGAACAGTACACATCCCTTCCCTTTGGAGTATGATTATCAATGTCACTTGTTCTTTCCTTACTTTGTACAGGGGACATCTTTGCCTTTGTCTTTGGGTTCAGGAATGTTATTTTCATTGGTAAAATATTTATAGGTATGTCTTAAATACAGGTTTGTGCATGAACCTCTGGTTTTCTGGTTACCCTCTTTCCTTTTTACCTAGGAGATGCCCCAGGACCTACCGACCAAGGAAGATAAGAAGCTCATGAAAAAAGTTTGAAGTCAGCCTGACACTTGAGCTAATCCCAAATAATATTAGGCAAATTCCATGCTGACCCACAACCACATATGTAAGGCATATGCTAATTCTATATGAAACTGAAGTTTCTTTTATTGGTGCAAATTTATTCTGGTGAGAACTGTCTTAAATACAAGCATAAGAATAGCAAGAAAAATGTGAAAGTAGCATAAGTTCATAGTAGCACATTTTTAATACTGAAAAATAGAAATACAAATAACTTTCAATAATAGAAAGAATAAATTGCAGTATATTTGTACATTGATATTTTATATGGCAGTTAAGTATTAACAGAAATAAAATTTTGTGAATTTCATTAAAAATGTGTTGCAAAAGAAACCAAATGAAAATATCTGATTCATGCAAATCCATTTGTATAAAGTAAAAAAAAAAAAATGGCAAAATAAACCCATGGCTTTAAAAAGTAGGAGATGTTAATATGTAGAGCTGATACTGAATGAAAAGAGGTTCATTTGGGAGACTGTCATCTGGGATACTGTTTTATCTTTGAAAATCTAATTAAACAAGTATTTTCTCTTTGAAATTTCATCATTTGTTCCAACTGATGATCAAATATTGATACATTATTGTTAATTGAACTCCATAATTTACATTATGTGTACATTCTATAGGTTTTGACAAGTGTATAGTAACATGTATCCATGGTATAAAAACCTCATAGTTAATAGTTTTGTTGTCCTGAAAATATCTCCTATTGAGCTTATTTGTTCCTCTATCCTAACCCCTAAATCCTTGGCAATCAATAATCATTTCACTTATTGCATAGTTCTGCCTTACTTGGGATCATGTGGCTTGTGCCTTTTGCAGATGGGCTTCTTTATTTCAACAATAGGCATTAGATTTCCTTCATGTCTTCTCACCACTTGATAACTCATTTATTTTTAGTGATGAATAAATTTTCATTATTTAGAGGTTTTATGATATATTTATCCAGAAACCTACTAGAGAATATCTTGCTCAGGTCCAAATTTTGGCAATTATGTATATTGTTGCCATACACATATACATGAAAGTTTATATGTGGACATAATATTTAAATTTCTTTTGGTAAAGGAAGGCTACTATTGAATTGCAAAGTAAAAGCATTTTTAATTTAATAAGAAACTGTCATGTTGTTTTCCAAAGTGGCTATATCAGTTTGGATTCAACCAGCAATGAATGACAGTTCATGCTGTTCCATATCTTTGGTTGTGTTTGGTGTTCTCAGTATTTTGGATATTATCCTAATAGGAATGTAGCAGTATCTTGTAGTTTAAATTTGCAATTCCTTAATGACATATGATATTGAGCATTTTTAATATGCTTCTTACCATTTAGATGTCTTCTCTGATGGTGTATTTCTTTAGATCTTTTGCTCATTTTCAATTGAGTTATTTATGGGATTACTAGTTTCCTTATTGTTGTAGAAACACCTCATATTAAAGTCCCATACTATGACTACAGGGATCCTGACATTTGTAGCAAAGTAATCTTGTTTATGAAGATTTTGTTTCATCATATTATTCAAGTCAAGTTTGAATATGTGGTAAATGGTACCCTGGACTTCTTCCATCCCCTATTAAGTGTTTTAATAGAGGAATTGTGCAGAAGGCTACAGGCACTCTGGGGCATTATATCCCTGTTTCTCATCTGAATCATCCTCTCCTGTGTTTCTACAGCATGTTCATACTTTTTATAGAAATCATTATGGTGATCTGAATTACGGCTATGGTGGGCTGGACTATGGCTGGGTAGGAGTTGATCTAGGTCTATTGCTGTGGCAATATGGACTACTATAAAGTCTTATGGACTATTGAGGAATATAGCTTGGATTATTTGATTCCTTCTCTGTAATTCACTGGGTTGGCTCTGTTTCCAGGATTCTTTTCAAATCCTAATTATTTTTTATTTTTTCTTCAAATTACAGCCAACCTGGTATCAGCTGACAGGAGCAGTGGGTGGGTGGGGGCTGTGGAAAATTTGAATTTTTCATATTTTACATTAGTTGATTAAAATTGTTTGAAATAGGTTGTGATTTACAGAACATTTTTATTAAATTATACTCCATTTCAATTATTCATGTGGTTTAATATGACAGGATTCAAGGGCAGAAATGTAAACACTATTTTAAAACAGCATCATCATTGTTAGTTTTATTTTGCTTTCATTCACTACATGTCTTTTAGTTCTGAGTGATCAGAACTGAAGACACAGCCCGATTTGCCTCCCAATCGAGATGCTAATGTACAACTGTGCATTCACATACACCTATTACAAGTGCCTCATCAACAACTTCATACAAGAACCTTATCTTCATAAACTGAAACTGTAACTAATAATTACCTTAATTACTTTATAAGAGGTTCCACAATGTAAGCCTCATTTTCCATGATGCTATTTTGGTATCTCTGTTCTTCGACTATCCCGGACTACACATTTAAATTGAACCAAGTATTGATTTGCCTTTGTGTCACCCTATATTGGTCCACTTCAAATATTTTTTCCATTAGGATTACTTTTTCAATCACGAGGAATTCCCGTTTTTATAGCATGTTCCGTGTTTGTTTACAGAAATTATTATGATTATTGTATTTGTCTTTATCTCACTTATTTCATTTAATATATAATATCTTCCAGATTTATGCATGTTGTCAGAAGCATTTTCTTCTGTCTTAAAGCTGAATAATATTCCAGTGTGTGTGAAATATTTTCTTTGTCCCTCTTGCTGTGTCAGATACTGGTCCTATGGATTCCACTAAGAACTTCTGGACCCACTCAGCCAGTAGAAGTCTTCCTCCTATATTTCCCACAATTCTCCCACAATTCCCCCTGTAGTAGTTTATTTTTCCCTTTCTCAACAATGAAATGTTTATCAACAGTATTTCACCTTCAGATTGACTCCTTTAGATGCACCATGTTTCAACTTGATTGATCAAAGTTACATGTAACCCTTACCTTTAATAAGAATGATTACATCTGATATGTTATTACTTTACCATTCACTGTAACTTAACAGCATCAATGTGAAAACTTTGCTGCTTTTCCAAAAAAAAGTTGCCCTTTCTTGAAAAATGCTTTGCATATATATTCATTTTACTTTGTCATTTTATGTGCATGCTGTGTTGTCTATATATATTTCATTTTCTTCTATGATTGTTCATGGGTAGTAACAGAAGATTTTCCATAAATACATCTAGAGGTTCTGGATGGTTAGAAAACAACAGTGTGTAAACTGTGTATCAGGTAATGGTGTTGACTTAGCAGCAGGGTAAAGAGACACATTCTGTTTCTTATTCAATCATTCTAAGAAAAATGAGGATGTTTGATTTATATGGATCATTGTATCTGGCCAAGCCTCCTCCAGTTGTCCATTGATAAATAAAATTACCAGGGCTGGGGATGTGGCTCAAGCTGTAGCACGCTCGCCTGGCATGCGTGCGGCCCGGGTTCGATCCTCAGCACCACATACAAACAAAGATGTTGAGTTCGCTGAAAACTAAAAAAATATATATATATATACATTAAAAAAAATTCTCTCTTTCTCTCTCTCTCTCTCTCCCTCTCTCACTCTCTCTTTAAAAATAAAATAAAATAAATCAAATTACCCTGAGTACAAGCTAAACATACTAACAGCAACTAAGCAATGTACAGGTGAAAACAGATTATTTGAAGAATTTTCTGCACATACCCTTCATAGCTAGGGTTTGCTCAATGCAGCTTCTCATTGTATTCTTGGCTTCCTAACAACACAACTTCCTGCTTCCATTGACTCCAAACTAAGCCACAAGTGCTACATAAAATGTTGTAGTTGATTTTAAAGAAAATATCAAGCCAAGCTTTCTACAATTTTTGGTTTAGACTGTCCACAGGTACAAACATCACTGTGTCTACACAAAACACCCTCATTCTTCACTGAAAGGAGAGGAAGATGAAGAGTGGCGCCATGCTGTCTGATGCTGTTAGAAAGAATTTACAGCAATCCCTGGACAACCATAAGACAGAAGGGAACCCTGAGAATGAAGTTGCATTGTGCTTGAAGGAGCTCAGTCCTAGAATTGGAAAGTCAGCATGATACTTCTACAATGCCTACATCAGGGACAGTGACATTTACAGGATTATAGGAAACTGTAGATATACTTAAATGTTAATAGTTGGAGGGATCTTAGTAAAAAGGTCATAGAAATTCTTTGTGCTGCTCTTAATCAGTTCTCATTGAAATATCCCAATATAAATTATATCAAATATTTCAAATAATCAACAAAGATTGAGATCTGTTCCCTAGTTATTTTCTAAATAGCTTGTATTAAGTGCTTCCATGTGACTGTCTCTCTTATTATCTCCATCTAAACTGGATATGTACTTATTTACAGATGGTAAGCTTTTAACTAAGGCATTGTCTACAAAAATGCACCATTTCCATTTATACACACCCTTGGCAGTTTCTTTGCACCATGCTCCTGTGGGATTGCATTTGGTCACTTCCACCTCACATTCTTAGGATGTCTGCTCTACAGTTCAAAAAGGGAAGGAAAATTCTGTCAAGTTGCTGACTGTAGTTTTGTTAATTGTGGATAAACATGCAAAGAATCCTCATCACCATCTCTACACATCTATTCATATTTGAAATTTCAAAATTACCAAAGGCATTGCAAAAGAACAACCTGTGGCCATGCTGAAAGCAAATTCATATAAATTATTCTTAGGAATCTGCAATATTTATAAAGCCAGGTAATATAAGTCATTTTAACTCAATATACATTAAAATACTTATATTTTATATTTTACCATGAAGTTACCTTAGAATTATCTTTCTAAAACTCCTTCCTCAACAATTTCAACAATTAAATCCTATGAAGATGATTGAATCTCATGAATAGCTCTAAAATATTACTAAATTGTAGTAGATAATATTAGTGAATGGATTTTATTTATATATATTTGAGAGCTATATTGGCCTCTATGATGAGTCAGATATAATCAATATAAACTATCCTTAAAAATGTTAAACAAAATAGAAAAAATGGAGTTAAAAATGTTAAAATACATCAATACCTCAAGAGTATATTTCTCTATGCCATTATATTGAGTTTCTTCAACTGTTCATCTGAAGCAAACTTCACTCAAACACTTTGTTGGGCTCTTTTTGTTCATACCATGTATATAGCCTTTGACACTGGACCCAGAAAGGATCAGAAAAGGTTATCTCCATTATATCAATATCTGAATGCTCAAATATTCATCTTAAGGACAACTCTGGAGCAGAGTCTCATGAAGTCAAGATTTGCTTTCACAAAGCACAGACTTCTCAGATAGAAGCTGAGAAAGATCAAGATCAGTCCAAGCATTACTTGGGCCTTTCTATCAAACACTTTTTTTATGTCACTGCAGGAGCAATAGAAGATAATTCCAGAAAATCAAGCATTGGAACAGTGTCTATACCCCACAACCAAACTCAATTCAATTTACAATCAGAATTGCCTCTGGGGGGTTCATAAATTGGTGAAATTTCACTTTTTTCATTTTTTTCACTTATCTCAATATCAATATTCCAGGGAATTAATTTAGACTAGTCTAATTTTGTGTATATTTCTATTTCTGTATAAAAACCATTCATTCCATTCCTATTCTTTCTAGTCTTAGTGTAAATATTTGAATAGGTCTTAGACTTTCTGCTTTGCATGGGGTTTATCTTTTTATGAACTCATTGTCTTCACGTAAGTCTCAAACCTCTTTTATAAAATGAAACTACTTTATTATCAGATACTTCCTCTTTCATTTGTTATGCGTCATAAAACCACATTATCCTAATGAAATAGTTTAAAGGTGTACAATCATCATCTTATCATTAGAGATACCTGAAGAGATATGGAAAACAATAATCCTACAAAAAAATCCCCCAAAGAAAAGTGGAGAGGCAATGCAGCTCAGGAGGAGGGAGGAGAAATTAGCCAAGCACTAACTTTCCAGTAATTCCTCTCCAGAAAACAACAGGCCCTGAGGGAAGGAGGTGAATATTGAATATTACGCTTTGGACTTTGACCTTCCCCCATTGCAAATTAGTCCTAAAAGGACACAGTACTTACTGAACAAAAGACCCTGAAGAAAAGAGGTGAATATTAAAATTTATTGGGATACAATAAATTCCAGAAAAAGAAATACCCATCCCTCACAATCTGGACTCCTATTCTCCGAGTAACAATGAGTTTCAACAATTTTACAACTGCCCTCCTGAGTTAAAAGTTTTAATCTACATAACCAGCCCTTGACCCTCCAAACAGCACACCCACAAGTTCCAATGATGAAACCACCCTAATTGTACCCTATAAAACCAAAGTTATTATTCTATAATAGATGGCCATTTAAAATAAATAAATAAATAAATAAATATAGTTGTAGTTGACACAAAAACTTTATTTTATATACTTATTTATATGTGGTGCCAAGGATCAAACCCAGCACCTCACACATGCTAGGCAAGCACTCTACCGCTGAGCCACAACCCCAGCCCCATAGATGGCCATTTTTGCATCGAGAAAATGATTCCCCCAAGGCGCCTGAGTCCACAAAGAACAATAAACAAGTTCCCTGAATCTGTTGAGGTCTACATCCGTCATTTTGCGTTTACAATATCCAATTAAAATAATTCAGTTTAGTAGAGTACTCTGGTGTGGGGAAACATCAATATTTTCAAAAAACTTTTTGACATTTCTACATCTTAGAGCACATAAGGCTATGAATTAGAAAATATCACACTGGGAAGCATATGCATGATAATAATATTAAAGTAATATTATTATGATTGGTACATAGTAGACCCTCAATCAACAATTCCTAAATAATTGAATGCCATTTGCTTAAATGATGAATCCTATAAAATTATACCACTTGAATGAATTTCATTAATTTGATTAGGAGCATGAATGAAACCAGAGCTTCGCACCTGAATACACAGACACAGACACATTCCCATTATCTCATTGTCCAAATGACAGCATTGTGTGTATTGCTGCTACTTTAGGAAGTCTACCTTCATGAGCAGTGGAGAAGTAGGGTCTGACAGTTCTTTTTTATCCCTCAATCCTCCTACAACTATGAAAATATGATGTAGATAATGATCACTCTGTTTGGTCAATATAATAACTGAAAAGGATGTGAGCAGAACTAAAATAAATTAAGCAAATCATAATTACTTTTTAACAAAAGTGAAAAATATCTTCCTATATTACATTAAGAAGTGCAATAATTCAGGGGCTGGGGTGGTGGCTCAGCGGTAGAACACTTGCCTAGCACGTGCAAGGCCCTGGGTTCGATCCTCAGCACCACATAAAATAGATAAATAAATAAAGTAAGGGTATTAGAGAAAAAAAGAAGTACAATAATTCACCCATCTGTCAGCCATGACATTTCACTCTATTGATAGTATAGAATGTGAGAACAGCAGTGCTTAGGGCATCTGCAGCCCATAGTGGAGTACTGAAAAGTGCTTGCCCTGCACAGATATTGACATCCCATCAGAGAAAGCTGATTCTTTCTCCTCAACTGAGCATCTCAACTTCTGACATCACAGGTTATAATGGCAACCTCTGTGATGCCTGGTTCCTGAGCGTGGGCTGCTCTGGTCCCCAGTGCTGTGGGTTCCATTATGGTCTTCCTGAGCATCTTAACCTACAGGACTCCTCCACTTGTATTTCCAATTCCACTTCCATATTCTTATTAGAAATGCCATCATCTTTCTGAACTACTAAATAAATTCAGATCTAGCATTTTGATTAACCAAGTCAAAGGGAAGTCTTGTAATTTGTGCAAAAGTTTTACACGTTATTTGATATTAGCCTCTTCTACTCCGTGTAATGTCATCACTTAGTTTCTGCAGATGATTGGTTTCAGAACTCTTGAGGATACCAGAATCCATGTATATTCTTTTATTTAAAAGAGTGTAAGTTTTGCATATAAACTCTGTATATCCTTCTGTGTAATTTAAATGGTCTCTAGATAAATCCTAATACCTAACATAAAGTAAATTCTTTTTAAATAGTCAACATTCTATATTCTTTAGGGAGTAATCACAAGAAAAATAATGTCTGAACTTGTTAAGTATAGATGTATTATTTTTCCAAATAATTTTGACAATAGAATCTAGAGATGAGGAATCCAGAGTCAGAGGGCTGACATTATATTTATTTCATGTATTTCATGAAATGAAGTTCATATTTAAAAAAACTGTGAAGTCCTATAAACTGTGCTTTAATATATTTACATTAATTTTGCTCCATTCATTTTGTTTTACTTATATATGTATGTATGTGTGCATGTGAGGAAGAGTGATAGGGAAACATACACAGAAAGGTAGAGACAGATACTGAAGAACAATACTGTCTTTAAATGTTTCCTGAGATTTTGACATATCTAAACATCCAAGGATCTGAACATGAGTTGTTTTTATCTAAGATATATTTACCTATGTAATCAGCTTCCCTGGAAAAGTGTTACTGTATTAGAACAGACTATCAATTAACATTCATATATCAAATATTTAAATGACATTTCTGTTACTCTAAACAGTCCCTTTCTATCACTACATATAACAATCCTGCCTTTGTGTATTTATTGACTCCCTAAGTTTAGGCTTAGTGTTGTGCCTCAAAAGAGATGATTTACTCTGAACACCTCACATGATTCTATCTGCATACTTCGTGTCATCAGATCACAGGCACAATACAGATAGTATCTCCTGTCCTGTGGTTGCTGGCTACCTAATGTCCGATATTAAAATCTAGCAGGGTCTGAGCTCACCAGCTCTACACATCCAGCTTCAATGGCCTGAGCATTCCCAAACCTTGTTTAGCCATCACAGCATTTTAACACAACACATTAATGAAATGCTGATGACTAATATAGGCACCAAACATTATCTGGACACTTAAAAAAATCTCTTAATTATTTGGACAAATATGTAATATGTATGAAATGAAACATAGTCTACCTACTCAAGAAATACATTGTATTTTCCAATTTCAAAAGAAAGAAAACTTGTTTTATTTTTTTTTTCTTTTCCAACACTAGAACTTTCTCCATTGTCCATTTGTCACTTCTATCATATCATGGTATGGACAAGAGACATAGTAATAAGAAGATATCAAGAGATAGTGACAAATATCACACAATACAATGTCTTAAAAATGATTGACACATGTTTATAAAAATATATATATCAATTGAAAGAGATAAGCAGACCTATGTGAATTTCTTTCAAAAGTCTCAAATGAAATAAATGAGACCCATAGGGAAAAGCAGGATTTTCATCATGTTTCTGTACCTATGACTAGCTTCAGTGTAGCAAAGTGTAGAACTGGTATATTGTGAAGCTGGAGTCATTTGGGTCTGGCAAATGTAAAATCAGAGTGGAATTTCCTTCTTTTTTGTGAAAACATACAATATCTACATTTAAAGTGGAAGAAAATAATTTAGATCTATCTCTGTTTGGCTGTCTAACTCATTGAGCAGCTTTTTTATAATAGGTATAATTTACATTAGGTAAATTGTATTTTAATAAGTGTCAGTATATATTGTAGCAAAACAAGAAAATTCTTTTCATGACTGAGTATCCTTGTTCCTACCACTACTTCATCAGCAGCCAAAACAGTGGAAGCAAAGAGGGGTGTATGACTCATTTGGTCCCTCAGATCGATCCATAGGCATGTCATTCCTGAAACTGCACGTCATTTATAGGAGGAAAAGTGACAGCTATAAAAAAATAAAAAATAAAAGAAATTGAGGATGGAGCACTCAACTTTAACCTTACAGTATTTTACACTTGCACCAGAAAACTTCACTTGGGATGAGGAAGTGAACCATGGAACAAATATAGTTTCTAATTATAAAAAAGTAATTAATTTTCTAGTAAGTTTGAAACCTAAGGAAAGTCCAATCTCTCAAGAAGGAAGTGTTTTAGTTAGCTTTTTTTGCTACCATGAATAAAAGATACCAAGAAAAATTTTAGAGGAGAAAGAGTTTATTTGGGGGTTTCAGTCTATAAAAGTTGGCTCCATTCCTCAGGGTTTCAGGTGAGGCAGGGAACATCATGGCAAGAGAGTAGAGTGGAGGAAAGCAGTTCATATGATAATCATGAAGCAGAGAGAGAGAATGCACTGATCTCACAAAATATATAACTCGACCGCACACAACCAATGACCCACCTACCCCAGTCATTTTGTATCTCCTTCAGTTACCACTCCATTAATTCTTATCAAGAGATTAAGTTGGTTGGGCTAAGGGTCTCATAACCCACTCATTTCATCCCTAAGCCTTCTCGAATTGTCTCACACATGAGCTGTGAGGGGACATCTGACATCCACATTATAACAGGAAGAAAAGAAGAAAGGAAGAAAGAAAATAAGGGTGGCGGAAAGAAAATCTTTCCTTCTTTTGAAGAATGGAAACAAAACAAAAATGAAATACCTGTTGTCATAACTCACAAGGGACTATACAATCAGATCACAAGTATCCAATTGACTAAGTGTAGAGTGATACACGTCATTCTAAATAGAACAAAAATTTCATTTCAAAGGCTCATAAATGGATCATTGAATCCTGACATAGAGGCAAAATTATCTCAGTTATGAGTGCTATGTTTTGCAATAATTCAAGACATTCATGACATTGCCTGGGGCACATCAGAGAAATAATATGACCATGCACTGCCTGTGGTTTCCCCCAAAACACCAGGGAGATATAAAAGGCAGGTGGCAGACAGAGACATCCAGACTCAAGACACCTACAACCTAATCCTGAACTGAACACTCCACTCCTGACAGCATGAGCTGCTACTATGGCAACTACTATGGTGGGCTGGGCTACGGCTATGGTGGCCTAGGCTGTGGCTATGGCTGTGGCTATGGCTGTGGCTATGGTGGCTATGGTGGCTATGGTGGCTATGGTGGCTATGGTGGCTATGGTTATGGATGCTGCCGTCCACTCTGCTACAGAAGATACTATTCCTATGGCTTCTACTGAGGCATTTTCTCAGCTGCTGAGCCTATTGGCTGTCACATCCTGTCTTACTGGAATCCTCTCCAACTTTCTTCACATGAAAAATGTTAAATGCCTTCAACATTCCAACTATACACCAAAGTGTCTGATAAAAATGAATGAAATCAGCTACCTGTTTTGATTCATTCTTATCTCATCTCTTGGATTGAATGATAGTTTGGAGAAATGTTTCTGTTTTTTTTTTTTTGATAATTAAAACATTGCATAAAATGTGGTTGAATTTGACTGTCAACTTCTTTGTAAACACCCATATTATTAAATAAACTGTATTTCATTGGAAATATTGTTACAATTGTTTTCATTTGTCCCTATCAGTGAAGCATGTCCATTTGTATATTTGGATGTGATTAATCATGTGTGGGGATTTTATAGAATTGGGAGAGAAAGAGTATGACTGAACTCTTCTGTGGTCATTAGGAATGCCAAAATTAATGGTATAAATAAGTCTTCTAAGAGATCATACAAACTCTCTCTCTCTCTCTCTCTCTCTCTCTCTCTCTCTCTCTCTATATATATATATATATATATATATATATATATATATATATTTATCACCCCTAAAATTACCCTTCTTTGTAAAGTTTTATGAATGGCCTTTTTTTAAGACAGTAGTGTATGTATACAACATGAGATCATTTTAAAATCATTCTTTTTGATGTTTCATTTCACTTGCACCACCAGTGGTTGTAATATATCATCTATACCTGTCTCTGTGAAAGTATCTCAAATTAATTGTTTACGTGTTTGTATTGAGAGATAAATATGTATAGGAATACATAAATCTCTCTATATAGATATGTATATGTACATATGTAGACATCTATATCTATCTCTATATTGATATTTATATCTATGTTTATATATGTATCTATATCTCCTCCCTAAAAAATGACTGAAAACTTTATCAAAATTTAAAATATGTGCACTAATAATGGCATTATGGACTATCACCATGACAACTAAATGGTATTTCAAAACATGTAAACTTATTTTTGTATTTAGGAAAAATTAGCAAGTATGTATAGCAAGATAATTTATCAAAACCATGAGCTACTTTCCAAGTATCAAATTAGCATTAGAGTATTTTATTTTTCATCTCAAAATCTGATCTTATCCAATGTGCACACTTACATAGGCTAATTTACTTTGTAATCAAATTCTTTGCACTCTTAAAGTGGTTATGTTTCACTTGGGAAACAAACTGACAGCGTTAAATGGAACGGCTGGTGGGGAAAGTAAGAAATAATGGGGTGAATATTGTGAGGACAGAGAAATTTGGTGAAGGTGAGAAGTTGGCAGGCCTAGGAGCCAGGCAAGATGGTGCCATGACAGAGAGTAGCAGAATTCAAAGTCCGCTTGTAATTTTTCAAGCCCAGCAAACCATATTTTGAGACATACAAAGACACAATTTGACAGAATGTGCTGGGAAAATACTGACTAGAGCCAGGTTTCTCCTTGAGATATTTTAGAAATTGGAAGTCACAGGGCTCCATTTCCTAAGACACAAAACAGAATCATTTCAAATAAAATTGAAAAATAATAAAAACTGTGTTTGTATCAAGACAATGATAATATCATCACTAGAAGATTAACAGAAGATTAAAATGCTTAACAGAAAGATATAAAAGACCATCATTTATAGACAAGACCAAAAGAAATAAGTGGACCCTAACCAAAATTCAGAGCCTAATTTTGCACCAGTCCTTGTATGAATTTGGTCAGTCACACATTTTTTAATAGTCCAAGAGCAATACCAGTAACAGCAACACTAGTTTATAAGGTAAAATATAGTATTGCTTTGGATCCTTTAAAATTTTCATAGAAAATGTTGAACTTATGGACTCTCTTGGAAATATGCAAAAGAGGCAAGAGATAACATCAGCCATGACTGGAACTTGTACCAAAACTGGAAAAATGAATCAATCATCAAATTAAAATTGAAGTTCTTTTTCTAAAAAGCAAATTAATAATATAGTAAATTATTTAACAAATTTTGTTTCAGAAAAGTAATGTAATATGCCTATTACTAGATGCACCAATCCTCCTTAAGAAACTTGATTTATTGGTCAGTTTCAAAAAATAAAATATTCGCTATCTTTTTTTTTTTTTTTGGCAATGCACAATACAATGACTCAAAATTTATTGGCATATGCTTTATGAAAAATAAATATCAATTAGTAGGTGAAAGATACAAGCAGATCTATGTGAATTTCTCTCAGAAGTCTCAAATGATCTGCACGAGAACCTTGGAAAAAGCAGGTTTTCATCATGTGAATGTACCTGTGACTCTTTTCAGTGTTCAATGACAGCAAGGAGAACAACTGGTGAGAGTTGTGAGACAGAGGACTTTTGGGTTCAAAAAATAAAATCTGACTGGAATTTCCTTCCTTTCTTACCAATTCCTCCAAAGTCTGCATTAAGAGTGGTGGAACATAATTTAGATTTGTCTCTGACTAGCTAAGGTGTTGATCTATCTTCTTATAATAGGTTTTGTTTATTTATTATTAATTAAATTTTAATAAATTAATAAATTATTGATGAGGATACAAAAAAAATTGTTCCATGACTGATTATCCTTGTTTACACCAATGTTTAACCATCAGCTAAAATTTGAGGAAGCAAAGAAGGAGCTCATGGTTCATTTGGTCCCTCTGTTCTACCCATGCACTTTTACAGAAACATGACATTCCTGTATCTGCATGGCATTTTAAAGAGTAAATGTGACAAATATTGTAAAACATGAAGAATTGAGAATATAGCATCCAACTTACCTTAGGTTGCTTTAGCATTTGTAACGTTCGTGGTTGATGAAAAAGGGAATCATGGAGAAAATGTGGTTTCTAACTAAAACATGGACATGTGTTTTTTGAAAGTTGGAAATATAAATTAAGAATAAGTTCACAAGAAAAAAATGAAAAGAAAGTAGAAGGAAGGATGGAAGGAAGGAAGGAAATTCTTCTATTAAGAATGGATGAAACAAAACAATAATCTAAGTGAAATACCTACTTTGAGACAAGGCATTCAAAGTAGAATAAGAATTTCATTTTAAAGGCCCATAAATGAATTGCAGAATCCTGACGTAGGAACAAAATTATCTCAGTTATGAGGCTTGTTTTGCAATAAGTAAAGATGTTCATGATGTTGTCTGAGGCACATGAGTGAGAAAATGTGACCATGCACTGCCTGTGGTTTTCCCCACCCAGCACCCATGGCATATAAAAGGCAGGTGGCAGACAGTGACATCCAGACTCAAGACACCTACATCTTGATCCTGAACTGAACGTTCCACTCCTGACAGCATGAGCTGCTACTATGGCAACTACTGTGGTGGGCTGGGCTACGGCTATGGTGGCCTAGGATGTGGCTATGGCTGTGGCTATGGTGGCCTAGGCTGTGGCTATGGTGGCTATAGCTGTGGCTATGGTGGCTATGGCTGTGGCTATGGTGGCTATGGTGGCTATGGTTATGGATGCTGCCGTCCACTCTGCTACAGAAGATACTATTCCTATGGATTCTACTGAGGCATTTCCTCAGCTGCTGAGCTACTGGCTGTCATGTCTTGTCTTACTGGAATCATCTCCAACTTTCTTCACATGAAAAATGTTAAATGTCTTCAAAAATACCAACTCCAAACTCTCTGAGAAAAATGAATGAAATCAGCACGCCTGTTTTAATTCATCTTAACCTTTGATTGTATAATTGTTAGAGAAACGTTTTCATTGAATAATTACCTTTATAACACTATGTAAATTGTGATCAGATTTGAATCAAAATATGTAAAAGATACAAATTATGAAATAAATTGTATTTCACTGGAAACGTTGCTGTCTTACAATTCTATTGAAATGTGTCCATTTGTGTGTGTGAGTGTATTGGTATATGTGCTTGTGATTAGTCTTATGTGTTGTTCATAGAAATGCTAGAGAGAGAGAGTAAAAGAGAATGTTAGAGTTACTTTGTGGTCATTAGGAATTTAAATTAATTTACAAATATTCAGTCTTTCAGGAATCACAAAAAATTATTCATTTTTGTTTTTCATATCCTCTAAAATTACCCTTTGATTGTAAGCTTTTTAAAATGGGTATAATATACAATAATGTTTTTATACAACATGAGATCACTTAAAAATCTTTGTATTTACAGATTTGTGTCATTTGCACCATCAGAGGTGAGATTATATCATCTATAGCTCAGCCTCAGTGAAAGTATTTCAAATTAAATGTGTGTATACAATGGAACATAGATGTTTAGATGTGTGTATTTATATGTGCAGATAAGTGTATGAAACATATATACATAAGTATATATGAACATCTATCTTTGTCAATATCTTGATATCTATATCTTTATTTGTAACTACAGCTCCTCCCAAAAAATAACTGCAGACTTTATCATATTGAAAGTGTGTACAATAAAATGACATAATGTATTATCATCATGGCAACTCGATAGTATTTCAAAATAAATAATAATTTCTTCTCTTTAGAAAAAATTGGGTACCATGAATAATAAGATAAATTTATCAAACCATGAGTTGTTTTCTCAGTATCAAATTAGCAGTAGTTTATTTTCATTTTTATTCCAAAGTTGATTGAGTCTTCATCAAATGAACATGACTCCATTTGCTAATTTTCTCAGAATCAAATTCTTTGCACACTTAAATCCATCATGTTTCATTTGGGAAACAAACTGACAGCAGTAAGTGCAAGGAAATGCTAGTGGAGAAAACAAGGAATAAGGGGAGAACATTCTAAAGATGGAGAATATGAGTGAAGGGGTGAAATTGGCCATTCTAGGAGCCAGGCAGGACAGTGCTGTGACACAGAGTGACCAGCAGAATTTTGAGTCCATTAAGTTTTCATACTGGCAAACCATAGTTGGAAACATACAAAGACACAGTCTAACAAGAATGTGCTTGGAGAATACTGACCTTAACAGAGCCAGGTTTGTCCTTGTGATATTGTAGAAATTGGAAGTCACAGGGGTCCATTTCCTAAGACACAAAACAGAATCATTTCAAATGAGATTTAAAAAAAAATAAAAACTGTTCCTATCAAGGTGATGAGAAAATCATCACTAGAATTAAGAAGAACCATCCTTCTCAGAGGAGACAAAAGAGCATCCACTGCAGTCTAGACCAAAAGAGGAAAATGGACCCTAACCAATATTCAGAGCTTAATTTTGCATTAATCCTTGTTTTAATTGGGTCACTCAGACATTTTCGAACAGTTCAAGAACAGTGACAACAATACAGTTCTCTAAGGTGAAACATAATACTGTTCTGAATCTTCTAGGATTTTAATAGACAAGTTTGAACTCATGGACTCCCATGGAAATATGCACAAAAAGCAACAGATAACAAAAGCCACATATTGGAACTTGTACTAAACTTGTAGAAATGAACCAAGAATTAAATTAAAATTCTAGTTTGCTTTTAAAAAGGCAAATGAATGAAACAGTCAATTATTTAACAAACTTAATTTCAGAGAAACAATGTAATGTAACTAATACTAAATATACTAAACCTGCATAAGAAACATGATTTATAGTTCAATTTCAAAAGGAAGAAAACTTGCTGTCTTGTTTTTTGTAACACACAATACAATGACTAAAAGTATTATTGGCACATTGTCAATGAAAAATAAAGTCAATGGGGAGCTGAAAGAAGCTAGCAGACCTATGAATTTCTCTTGGAGGTCACAAATTATTTGAATGAGAACCTGAGGATGAGGGAAAGCAAGTTTTTGACATATCTATGCACCTGAGAATATTTTCAGGGTGCAGTGACATCAAGGAGCAGAACTGGCAGAATTTGTGAGTCAGAGGACTTTTGGGTTCAGCAATTATAAAATAAGAGTGGAAGCTCCTTCCTTCTTACCAATTCCTCCAACGTCTGCAGTAAGAATGATGGAGCATAATTTAGATTTTTCTGTTTCAGATGTTGATCTATCCTCTTATAACAGGTCTAATTTATTTTATGTAAATAGAAACTTTATAGATTAATTAACTATCGATAACCAAGCAAAAACATCTTTGCAAGAGTGAGTATCCTGTTTCCACCAATATTTCATCATAAGTTCAAAACTGAGGAAGCAAATAAGGAGTGCATGGCTCATTAGGTCCCTCTGTTCTGTCCATTCACTTTTTAAAGATACTTTTTAGATTGTCGATGGACTTTCATTTTATTAATTTACTTACATGTGGTGCTGAGAATTGAACCCAGTGCATCAAACATGCTAGGCAAGCTCTCTACCACTGAGCCACTACTCCAGCCCTATCCACACACTTTTTAAAAGACATGACATTCCTGTGCTTCCATGGTATTTCAAAGAATGAATGTGACCCTTATTAAAACAGTAATACTGAGTCGAGGGTGGAGCACCAAATTTTGTCTTTCGGTGCTTTACTCTTGTATCTATTATCATCATTTGGGATAAAAAAGGGAACCACGGAGCAAATGTGGTTTATAACTGGAAAATTAACATGTGTTTTCTGGAAAGCTTGAAATAAAAATTAAGGATAATTTCAAAGAAGAAGAGAAAAGAAGGAGAAGAGAGGAAGCGAAGGAAGGAAGAAAGGAGGGTATGCAGGGAGGACGGAAGGAAGAAAAATCTCATCTTCTATTTAAGAATAGAAACAATAAAAAAAATCAAATTGAAATACCTGTTTTCATAACTTACATGGTCCTATATAATCATATCATAGGTACTCACTTAACTATATATAGAACAACACTTGGAATTCAAAATAGAACAGGAATTTCTTCTTAAAAGATCCATGAATAGATCATGGAATTCTGACATAGAAACAAAATTATCTCAGTTATGAGGCTTGTCTTTGAAATAAATCAAGATACCCATGACGTTATCTGAAGCACGTGAGTGAGGTAATATGACCATGCAGCCTGTGGTTTTCCCCATCAGCACCCATGGTATATAAAAGGCAGGTGGCAGACGGTGACATTCAGACTCAAGACATCTACGTCCTGATCCTGAACTGAACACTCCACTCCTGACAGCATGAGCTGCTACTATGGCAACTACTATGGTGGGCTGGGCTATGGCTATGGTGGCCTAGGCTGTGGCTATGGCTGTGGCTATGGCTGTGGCTGTGGCTATGGTGGCTATGGTTATGGATGCTGCCGCCCACTCTGCTACAGAAGATGCTGGTCCTGTGGATTCTACTGAGGAGTATCCTCACCTGCTGAGCATAGTGGTTTAACCTCCTGTCTTGCTGGAATCATCTCCAACTTTGTTACATGAGAAATGTTTGAATGACTTCAGCAATAACAACTTGATTCCAAATTCTCTAAGAAAAATGAATGAGATTAGCTACCAGTTTTGATGCACCTTATTTCTTCCATGGTGTGAGAGTTTAAAGAAATGTCTTTTTTTAATCATTATAACAGTATGAAAATTGTGATTGAATTTGACTGTCAACTTCTGATTAAAAGTCCATATTATTAAATAAACTTTATTTCATGAGATATATTATCGTGTTGCAATCATTTTTGCTTGTCTCCATCAGTGTAGCATGTATATTTGTGTGTTTGCATGTGATTAATCATGTGTGTGTCTGCTCGTTTACCCAAGGGGAGAGAGACAGCATGTGTGCAATGCTAGAGAGACAGAGCAAGCAGGTCAGAGGTCTTCTATGGTCAGCAGAGTCTTAAAATTAATGAGGTAAAATCAGAAATTCTTTCTAACATAATGCAAAATCTGTTTGTGTATGTCTTTTTATCTTTCCTACAATTACTCTTTGATTATAGTTTTAAAATGAGGTATATTTTACAAATAAGTTTGAATTTTTATCAGATTATTTAAAATTCTCTATATTTGTGTAGTTTGTGTTGTTTACATTCCAAGGGATCAAATGATATTGGCTACAGCCCTGCCTCTGTGAAATGTTTCTCAAATTAAAATTAATATGTGAGTGTGTGTGGGCACGCGCAAGCACTAGCAGGTACAGAGATAGATATGTATAGATGTTTATCTCCTGCTAAAACAATGACTGCAGGATTCATCATGTTGAAAATGTCAGCACTAATGATCATCTTCTAGATTACTGTCATGGTGATCAAATAGAATTTCAAATATTTATCAATTTATTCTTCTCTTTAAAAAAAATACATGTATTATGCATAGCAAGATGAAATTTATCAAAAGTAGGAGATACTTTCTTTAAGTTATATTAACATTTGGGTGCTTTCTTTTTTACCCTGAAGTCTCATCTTTATCAAATGTATATGCCTACAAATGATAATTTTCTCAAGAATCAAATTGTTGCCACCCTTAAAGTCATTATGTTTCACTTGGGAAACAAACTGACAGCATTCAATGCAATTAAATGCTGGTAGAGAAGTAAGGAATAAGGAAACTGATTTCTTAAGATGGCAAAGTGATAAAAATAAATAAATAAATAAATAAATAAATAAAAAAGAGGGGTGAAATTCTACACTCCTCAAGTGTAGGAGCCAGGAGAGAGGTTGGTATGACAAGAGTATCCAGCAGAATTCTAAATCCTTTTGAATTTTTCTTGATTGAAAAAACATAGGTGGAGACATAAAAAGATACAGAATCCTTTTAAGAATGTGTGGAGAGATAACTGAGTTTAACAGAGCCAGATTTCTCCTTGAGCTATTTTAGAAATTTAGGAGTTAAAGGGTTGATTTCTTGAGACACAAAGCAGAATCATTTAAATATGATATTGAAAATTGTGTTCATATCAAGTTAATGAGAAAATGATCCTTTAAATCATGAAGAGTCATCCGTAATAGGTAACACAAAAATTCATGACCTATAGGCTATACTAAAATATGTAAATGTACTCTAACCAAAGTTCAAGAGCCTAATTTCATGATAGTTCTCATTTGAATTTGAGCAATGTGAACTTTTCTAATAGGCAACACAGCTCTCTATTGTTAAATATAATATTGTTCTGGGTCTGTAAAATTTTAATAGAAAATGTTGAGCTTATGAAAACCTATAGAAATATGTAAAGGAAACAATAGAAAACAAAAGGTAGCTCAAACATCAGTCATATATTGAAGTTTGTGTTAACTTTAGAGAAATGTATCAAAAAATCTAACTGAAGGTCTGGTTATTTTCTAAAAATACAAATGAATAATGTGGTAAAAATTTAAGAATTAGCTTCAGAAAAACAATGTAATATGCATAATACTCAATATATCATACCTGCTCAAGAAACATGATTTTTGTCCCAGTTCAAAAGAAAGAAAATGTTTTATTTTTTTTTCGTAACACTAGAATCTTCTCCAATATCTTTTGTCACTTCTAAAATGTCATGATATGAACAATAAACATTGTAATAGGAAGAAACAGAGATAATCATAAATTTCATGCAATACAATGCTTTAAACATGATTGACACGTGTTTATAAAACATGATTGACACATGTTTATAAAAATAAATGCCAATTGATAGTTGAAAGAGGCTAGTCGACATATGTGAATTCTCTCAGAATTCTCCAATGACTTGGATTTTTTCACGTCTATGCATTTATGACTACCTTCAGTGTTCAGTGACAGTGAGGAGGAGAAGTGATAGGATTTGTGAATCAGAGGACATTTGGATTCAGCAATTGTAAAATGAAGAGTGGAAGCTTCTTTCTTCCTTACCAATCCCTCCAATGCCTATGTTGGTGTGGGGGAACAACATTTAGATTTACCTCTGTGCTTGACTGTAACTCATTCAGCTGTCCTCTTAAAATAGGTCAAATTTACTTTGTGTAAATTATGTTTTAACAGAATATATTATTCTGTTAATATATTATATATACTAATATAATATATAATTATATAATGTAATCAGTAATATATTAACCAAAAAAATAAAATCTTTCCATGACTGAGTATGAGTATCTTTGTTCCCATCATTGCCTCATGGATGAGCTAAACACTGTGGAAGCAAATAACTGATTCCTGGATAGTTGGTTACTCTGGATAGTTTGTACCTTCCACACACTATTTAAGAGACATGTCATCCCTAAACCTGCAAGGCATTTGTAAGATAAAATATGACACCTGTTAAAAAAGCCATGAGCCCAAGATGAAGCACACAACCTTACCTTAGAGTGTTTGACATTCACATCTAGAATCTTCATTTGGGATGGTGAAGGGAACCATAGAGCAAATATATTCTCTAACTGTTAATGATTCATATATATTCTGAAAAGTCTGAAATATAGATAAGATTATTTCATAAGAAGAAAAGAGAAAGAATCAAAGAAGAAAGCAGAGGAGGGAAGGAAGAAAAGAAGGAAGGAAGGAAGGAAGGAAGGAAGGAAGGAAGGAAGGAAGGAAGGAAGGAAGGAAGGAAGGAGAAAGAAAGAAAGGAAGAAGGAAGGAAGGAAGGAAGGAAGGAAGGAAGGAAGGAAGGAAGGAAGGAAGGGAGGGAGGAAGGAAGGAGGAAGGAGGGAGAAAGAAAGAAAGGAAGGAAGGAAGGAAGGAAGGAAGGAAGGAAGAAGGAGGGAGAAAGAAAGGAAGGAAGGAAGGAAGGAAGGAAGGAAGAAAGAAAGAAAGAAAGAAAGAAAGAAAGAAAGAAAGAAAGAAAGAAAGAAAGAAAGAAAGAACGAACGAACTGACCTTTCTAGGGAAGAATGGAAAGAACACAAAACGAAAATACAAATGAAATACCTGTATTTATTATTTACATTATACTATGTAATCAGATATATTAGTTCAATTAACTGTAGAATTATTTGTTCGATTAATATAGAATGAGGCTCAGCATTTAATATACAACCTGTATTTCATTTTAAAGGCACATAAATTGATCATGGAAACTGACAAAGAACAAAATTATCTCAGTTATGAGACTTGTTTTTGCTGTTATTCAAGATGTTCATGATGTTGTCTGATACACATTAGTGAAATCATATGACTGTGCCTGCCTGTGGTTTTCCCCACCCAGCACCAGGGAGGTATAAAAGGCAGGTGGCAGACAGTGACATCCAGACTGAAGACAACTGCATCCTGATCCTGAACTAAACGTTCCACTCCTGACAGCATGAGCTGCTACTATGGCAACTATTATGGTGGGCTGGGCTATGGCTATGGTGGCCTAGGCTATGGCTATGGTGGCTATGGTGGCTGTGGCTATGGTGGCTGTGGCTATGGTGGCTATGGCTGTGGCTACGGTGGCTATGGTGGCTATGGTTATGGATGCTGCCGCCCACTCTGCTACAGAAGATGCTGGTCCTATGGCTTCTACTGAGAAATATCCTTAGCTGCTGAGCCTACTGGATCTAACCTCCTGTCTCTCTGGAATCATCTCCAACTTCCTTCACATGAAAAATGTTTGAATGTCTTCAAAAACATCAACCATATACTCAACTATCTGAGAAAAGCAAATGAAATCAGCATGCCTGTGTTGGTTCATTATTACCTCTTGGATTGTGATAGTTTGGAGAAAATATTTTCCTTTGATAATTATCCTTAAAACACTAGGTAAAATCTGATTGAATTTGATTCACAACTACTGTATGAAAAGGTACATATACTAAATAAATTGTTATTCACTGAAATCATGGCTTTGCTACAGTTCTTCTAAATTGTCTCCATCAGTATAGCAGGTATAATTGTGTATTTGCATGTGATTAGTCATGTGTGTGTTTTTGTTTAGTTGGGGAGAGTGTGTGTGCACATGGAAGACAAAGCAAGCAGATCAGAGGTTTTCTATGGCCAACAGGGTCTTAAAATTAATAGGGTAAAATCATAAATTCTTTCTAATATCATACAAAATCTGTTTTTCTATGTTTTTTCATCTTTTATGTACTCACTTTTTGCTTACATGTTTTTAAAATAGATATTTTCTATAAATAAGTTAGTATTTTATCAGATTATTTAAAATTCTCTATATTTGAATGTTTTGTATTGTTTACATTCCGAGGAGTCAGATGATATCAGCTGCAGAACTGCCTCTTTGAAATGTTTCTCAAATTAAAAGAAATGTGCATGTGTGTAAATAGAGCTGGTTACATGCAGATGTATACCTCCTGCCTAAACAATAACTGCAGGCTTCATCATATTGAAAATGTCAGTACTAATGATTATCTTCTAGATTACCATCATGGCAATCAAATAGCATTTCAATGTATATCAATTTATCCATCTCATTAGAAAAATATGTATATTATTCATAGCAAGAAGAAATTTATCAAAAGTAGGAGATATTTTTTATGTTATATAATATTTGAGTGCTTTCTTTTTTACCCTGAAGTCTCATCTTTATCAAATATATATGCCTACAAATGATAATTTTCTCAAGAATCAAATTGTTGCCACCCTTAAAGTCATTATGTTTCACTTGGGAAACAAACTGACAGAATTCAATGCAATGAAATGCTGATAGAAAAGTAAGGAATAAGGAAACTGATTTCTTAAGATGGCAAAAGTGTTGAAACAAGGGGTGAAATTCTACAGTCCTCAAGTGTAGGAGCCAGGAGAGAGGCTGGTATGACATAGAGCACCCAGCAGAATTCTAAGTCCATTTTTAATTTTTCTTGATTGGAAAAACACAGGTGGAGACAGAAAAGACACAATCCTTGTAAGGATATGCGGACAGATGACTGAGTTTAATAGAGCCAGGTTTCTCCTTGAGCTATTTTAGAAATTTAGGAGTTAAAGAGTCAATTTCTTGAGACACAAAGTAGAACCATTTGACTAGGATACTGAAAATTATGTTTACATCAAGTTAATAAGAAAATGATCATTTAAATTAAGAGGCGCCATCTGTAATAGTTAATAGAAAAACTTATCTCCTATAGGCTATACCAAAATAGGTAAATGGACCTTAACCAAAATTCAAAGAGCCTATTATCATGATAATCCTTATCTGAATTTGGGCAATGTGATCTTTTCTTATAGACCAAAGGAAACAAAAAGACAACACAGCTCTCTATGGTGAAATATACTATTGTTCTGGGTCCTCTAAAATTTTAATAGAAAATGTTGAGCTTATGAAATCCTATAGAAATATGTAAAGGAAACAACAGAAAACAAAAGCTAATCCAAACATCAGTCACATATTTAAGTTTGTGTTAAAATTTAGAGAATTGTATCAAAGAATTTAACTTAAGGTCTAGTTATTTTCTAAAAATGCAAATGAATAATGTGGTAAAAATTTAAGAATTAGCTTCAGAAAAACAATGTGATATGCATAATACTCAATATATCATGCCTGCTCAAGAAACATTATTTTTTTTGTTCCATTTCAAAGGAAAGAAAATTTGTTTTATTTATTTTTTTCTTTTGTAACACTAGGATTCTCTCCAATGACCTTTTGCCACTTGTAAAATGCCATGATATGGACAACAAACCTTGCAATTTGAAGAAATACAGAGATAATAATAAATTTCACACAATACAATGTTTTAAATATGGTTGACACATGTTTATAACAATAAATGCCAACTGGTAGCTGAAAGAGGCTAGTAGACCTAAGTGAATGTCTCAGAATTCTCCAATGATCTGAATGAGAAGCATGGTAAAACACAGGTTTTTGTAATGTCTATGCACCTAGGACTACCTTCAGTATTTAGTGACAACAAAGTCTAGAACTGTCAGGATTTGTGAGTCAGAGAACATTTGTGTTCAGTAACAGCAAATTCAGAGTGGAAGCTCCATCCTCCTTACCAATCCCTCCCATGTCTACATTTAGGATAGTGGAACATAATTTAGATTTATCTCTCTGCTTGACTATCTAATTCATTGAGCTGTCCTTTTATAAAAAGTCTAATTTACTTTGTGTAATTTACATTTAAAAAATGTCAGTAATATGTTAACAAAAATATATATATATTTTCATGACTATCTTTGTTCCCAGAATCACTCCATGTATGAGCCAAATATTGTGGAAACAAATAACTGGTTCCTGGACAGTTTGGTCGCTCTGAATAGTTTGTATCATCCACACACTTTTTAAGAGACATGTTATCCCTGAACCTGCAAGGCATTTCAGGATCAGTATCTTTGATCAAATGTGACAAAAATGTGACACCTGTTAAAAAAGCTATGAGCCCAATATGGAACACACAACCATACCTTAGAGTGTTTGACATCTGCATCTACAATGATCATTTGGGATGATGAAGGGAACCATGGAGCAAATATAATTTCTGTTAATGATCATGTATTTTCTGGAAAGTCTGAAATATAGATAAGAATAATTTACTAAGAAGAAAAGAAGAAAAGGAAAGAAAACATTTTTTTTTCTATTGAAGAATGGAAACAACACACAACAAAAATAAAATGAATTTCCTGTTTTCATGATTTAGAGGATACTATATAATCAGATATATGTGTTCAATTAACTAAATATGGAATGGGATGCAGAATTCAAAATAGAACAAGAATCTCATTTTAAAGGCCAATAAATGGATCACAGAATCCTGATGTAGGAACAAAATTATCTCAGTTATGAGGCTTGGTTTTGCAATAATTCAAGATAGTCATGACATTGTCTTGGTCACATTAGTGAGACAATATGACCAAGCATTGCTTGTGGTTTTCCCCACCCAGCACTGAGAAGGTATAAAAGGCAGGTGGCAGACAGTGACATCCAGACTGAAGACATCTACGTCCTGATCCTGAACTGAACACTCCACTCCTGACAGCATGAGCTGCTACTATGGCAACTACTATGGTGGGCTGGGCTACGGCTATGGTGGCCTAGGCTGTGGCTATGGCTGTGGCTATGGTGGCTATGGTTATGGTGGCCTAGGCTATGGCTATGGTGGCTATGGTGGCTATGGTTATGGGTGCTGCCGCCCACTCTGCTACAGAAGATACTATTCCTATGGCTTCTACTGAGGCATTTCCTCAGCTGCTGAGCCTATTGCCTCTAACCTCCTGTCTCCCTGGAATTACCTTCAACATTCTTCACAGGAGAAATGTTTGAATGTTTTCAACTGTATCAACTATGTTTCAAACTATTTGAGAAAATAAATGAAATCAATTACCTATTTTGATATATCATTATCTCTTGGACTGTATGATTATTTGGAGAAAAGCATTCTCTTGATAATTATCATTATAACACTATTTAAAATGTGATCAGATTTGTCTATGTATAAAAATACATATTGTGAAATAAACTGTATTTCACTGGAAACGTTGATGTGGTACAGTTCTATTAAGTTATCTCTGAGTGTGTCCTGTGTATTGGTATATTTCCATGTGATTAGTCATGTGTGTGTGGTTGTTTATAGATATGGGGGAGAGAGTCAATGTTCTTCTGTGGTAAATAAGGATCTAACAATTAATGGGGCAAATATATTAAATTTTCCTAACATATTTTACAAAACAGTTTCTTATGTATGTCTTTTCATCTCTCCTACAATTACTCTTTGCTTAAAAGTTCAAAATGGTTATATTTACGGTAATATTTTTATTTCACATGAGACAATTTAATATTTTCTATATTTTAATGCTTTGTGTTGTTAGCATACACATCAATCAGATGATATCAGCTCCAGCTCTTCCTCTGTGAAATGTTTATCAAATAAAACATACGTATTTGCATGAGTGTGCATATACATATATGGGTATATCTGTATACATTCGGCCAAGGAAATTACTGTAGGCTTTATCATATTAAAAATGTCTACACTAATAATGAGTTTCTGAATTACCACCATGGCAATAAAATTGCATTTCAAATTATATCAATTTATACTGCTATTTAGAAAGAATACACATATTATGTATAGCAACATGAATTTATCAAAACCAGGAGCTATTTCTGTTTTTTAAATTAACATTGGGCGATTTTCTTTTTTACCTGGAAGTCTGGTCTTTGCGAAATGTAGATGCCTGCATATGCTAAATTTCCATAATCAAATTGTTTCCACTCCTAAAAAAAAAAAAGTCAGGTTTCACTTGGGAAACTGAAACTGACAGCATTGGTGCACTGATATGCTGATAAAAAGTAAGGAATAAAGGACCTGAGGTCTGAAGACAGAGTGTGGTGAAGAGTGAAATTTGACGTTCCTAGGAGTCAGGCAAGCGGTTGCTGTGACAACAAGTAGCCCAAGAATATCATTTTTAATTTCTCAGGGCTGGCAAACCATAGTTGGAGCCGTAAGAGGACACATCTGGATGCGAATGTGCTGAACAACACTCAGCTTCACAGAGATGCTTTAGAAACTCTGAAGTGGCCTGGCTCAGTTTTTTGACATCACACAGAACTTCTTGAGAATTAGATAGAAATTTTGTCCTCATCCAGGTCATGAGGATATAGTCACTAAAACTCAAGCACTGCTCTAAAGAAGTGTCCTTAGTTGAAAGAAACAGAAGAGCATTCTCTATTGGCTCCACCAAAACAGGTGAACAGACCCTAGCCCAAATTCCTGCAGCCTTTTATTATGTAAGTCTGTACTTGAATTTGAACTTTCAGATGCATTTAAAAGCCCAAGATGAATAAAAACAACCCCAAAATTCCATAGTGAAATACAATATTGTTCTAAATCTTTTGAGATTTGTATATAATATGTTATTGAGCCTATGGACATTTGCAAAAGAAGCAAAAGACAATATATAAAACATGCTAAAATAGTAGAAATGTACCAAA
Organism: Callospermophilus lateralis; assembly: GCF_048772815.1. Classification (NCBI taxonomy): domain Eukaryota; kingdom Metazoa; phylum Chordata; class Mammalia; order Rodentia; family Sciuridae; genus Callospermophilus; species Callospermophilus lateralis. Next base: position 13,098,075 of record NC_135314.1, on the reverse strand, counting down.
GAATTGAATTCTAATTCTAGCTCTTACAAAGAGAAAATTAATAATGTAGTTAAGAATTTAATGAATTTAACAAGAAAAAATTTGAATGATTAAACCTAAACACAGGCTTTCAAAAACACTTTGACTGATATACAAATTGGAATGAAAAACAGTGAAAAGATTATTAAGGGGTATCATACCTCATGACTGGTAAAATGTACATGAAACTGGAATTCCATGAGGGAGAAAAAATGAGGGCATTTATGAATAGAAAATTGTCTATATTTTTTTCAAAACTGTTGAATAGCATCAAGTCACAAATTCTAAATGTTGTGCTCTGTCAAGAGTGAGAAATTCAATTAAAATTTCAAGTAGGCATAACTCAATAGCTGAAAATTAAATACAAAGCCAAAATCTTAATTTAACTAATTTAAAAAAAAGATTATCCATAAAGTATAGGAATAAGGCTGCCATTAATGCCTCAACATGAAGAAAGGGAGCTGGATGGAAATGTGATTTTTTTTAAAGTGTGGATTATAAATGACTATCAATCTAGATTCTCATGTAATCAACATGTCCAGATAATGAAATAAAATAAGAAAATATATTAGTAGAATCTCATCTTCAAAATAAAGAAAATAGAAGTTCCTAGACAAAATAATTTTTTATTGTTTTTTAAATACACACAATAAAAAATAATAGACTTATTTATGCAGAAGGAAAGTGATCCAGGCAAATATGGACATTCCCAAAAATGTGAAGTTAACTAAAAAAAATGTAAATATTTGTGCAGAAATACCAATGGCACTTTCTTCAAATATTTTTATATGTAGAACAAAAGAAACATAATAAGTATGACACAGATTACCAGAGTACAAAGAACAGACAGATCTAAGGCCCAGGATCAGTAGGAAAGAAGAGTGACACTAACTCCAATCAATAGTGATGAGTGGACTCTGAGCAAAGGAAGGCAGGTGGGTGTTTCCTGTAAAATTTTACTTATTACAGAAATAGTGGGAGTTTGTGTGTACCCCTAGGTTGGAATTTTACTCAACAGAAGTTATTCTTTCACCCCTCACCTTTAGGATGGGAACATCTGTCCCATCCCCCTTGCAATAGGGTTACCCATATCACTTGTTTGGACCTTACCATGGACAGAGTGCATGTCTGTACCCCACACCTTTGTACTCAGTGTGGTATTTGCATTGGTTTATTGGAGTGTTGGCAGACATGCTTGGAGTGGAGGTTTGGGCATACATATCTGGGATTTCTCTGACACACTCTTTCTTTCTGGAGAAGATGTTCTAGCAAGCTGCCAGTCCAAGGAAAAGAAAAGTCACTTGGCAAAGGCTTGAAGCCGATCTACAACCCAGATTATGTTGGCCAAATCCCAGCCAACCCTCAAATACATGAGCAAGACATAAATGCTAATGCTATACGGCATGATTTGAGGGATCATTTTTATAATCAAATTATTTTAGCTGATACTTACAAATTGTACATATTAATGGGATGGCATGATGTTTTGATACATGCATAAACTGTAGGATATTTAAATCAGATGAGACACATCAAACACGCATCATTTATTGTAAAATCTTTTAAAATCTTTTCTTCCTATTTTTAAAATGACATCATATTTCTATTATTTATGTCACCCTCCTATTAAATAGCATACCCGAATTTCTTGTTCCTATCTAATCATAACTTAGTACCTGTTGGTCCAAATTTCCCCCATTTTCCTTCACCTAGACTCTGATAACTAACAACCTCTGTGAAATCAACATTTAAATGCAAGATTATTATAGCAACAACAGTTTTAGATACAACATACTTGATAAGTATGACAAGAAATATTCAAAAGATCTTTCATAGCTACACTGTTCAAATTTGTTAAACATCAAAAGTACAAATAATCATTAAGAATAAAATTGCTAAATTATGCTATGCTTTACATAGCAAATTTATTTATAAATTTATAAATTAATCAATAAATTTGCTAATTGTGCTTTGTTTATATTGCAGTTAAGATTTAACACAAAATAAATTTAAACAAAATAACACAAAAATAAATTTCTGAGTCTTAAGAACAAAATGTGAAGCTAAAGAAGTCTACTAGTGTGAATCTATTAGCATGAGTTCAAACCTGTCAAGAGAAATCTCTGATGTTGTAAATTGGGAAAGATTATTCCTTTGTGTTGGTACTGAATAGAAATGGTTATAATGGGAATAATCTGAGACATTAACATTATGTGATTCGGGGATACATCTTCTGATTAAAGAGGTTTTCTCTGTGAAAATTCCTCAAGTTCTGATCTTAAGACTTACAATACTTTGTATGTTGTACAGTATCCATAATAGGGCTTGGTTCTGTTTTTTTTGTTTTTGTTTTTTATTTTTTTAGGACCATACGATATATATTATATGTTACCTATCCCCTAAAAGAATTCTGCACTAAACATGCTCTGACCAACAAGGCATGTTTTCTCCTGAGAACAGACAAGAAATTTGGCAAAACTCTGACATCGAATGCCTCTGTACAAATGTATAGCCTATTTTCTGATCAGTTCCAGAAATACTGAACAATTAAGCAGAATGTATACAGAATTCCCATATATTCTCTCACCCTGCCTCCTCCAGTTTCATCTATTATTAACATTATTTCCATACATTTGCCAAATTGATAAGCCAATATTGATACATTATTAACATTTGTAGTTCACATTGTGTTGTACATCTATGGGTGTGACTAGTGTATGATAACATCCGTGCAGTACTAAAGTAGCATACAAAATAGTTTCATGGTCCTAAAATCATCCTTGCTTTGCCTATTTATCCCTTTTTGCTGCCTACCAAACTCCTGGTAATCATCAATAATTGTCCCCTTTATACTGTCTTTTTCAGATATTGTATCAGAATCATGTGGTACTTAGTATATGGCCTTTTCACACAGACTTCTTTAGTGTAGCAACAAGCATTTAGATTTCTTCCTTGACTTTTCATTTATGACTTTTCTTTTTAGTGCTGCATGATGTTCCATTTTCAATATATATATATATATATATATATATATATATATATATATATATATCACTATTTATCCATTCACTGATGGAAAGCATTTAGATAGGTTCAATTTCTGGCAATAATGCATAGCTGCAGGGCTGGTAGAGTGCTTGCCTCACATGTTTGAGGCACTGGCTTCAGTCCTTAGTACCATATAAAAACAAACAAGAGATATTTTGTCCATATGCAACTAAAAATAAATAATAATAATAATAATAATCCATAGCTGCTATAAACATCCAAGCACAGACATTTGTATGGACATAAACCTTTAACCTCTCCTGATTAAATATCAAGAATTCCCAGATTGCAAAGCAAAGGTTGGTTTAATTTTGTAAGGGACTTCGGCACTGTCTTCCAAAGTGACTGAACTTGTTTGTATTTCCATCAGCATTAAACAAGAGCTCATGTTGTTCTACATCCTTGCCAAGTTTTTTCTGTTTATTGGGGGCAAAGACATTCAAGAAAGTTCAACCCAGCTAAGGCAAGGGATTGGGTTTCAGGAGGTTGCTTGGTGGTGGGGTCAGCAGATTGACAGACATCTTGGGAAGCCACACCCATCTCAGGTGCTATGTGGGGATCATAGGCAGAGCAAGCAAAAAGGACACAGCCCAGTCAGAGCAGCCACATCAGTCCAGTCTCCTCATGTGCTCAAGTGCGCATAGCTCACACACACAGCCCATGGCTGGCTCACAACAGATACGTAGTACTTCACTGTCGTTTTAATTTATAACTTTCTGCAGATGCTGCGGTACATGCCTGTAGTCCCAGCAGCATGGGAAGCTGAGGCAGGAGGACTGACAGTTCAAAGTCAGCCTCAGCAACTTAATTCATAGTTTTCCTAGTGAAATGTGCTTATTTGCTATCTACAGATTTTTTTTTTTTTTTTTGGTAAGATGCCTGTTCAGATTTTTACCCATATTTTATTCAATTTGTTTGTACCTTGTTTTGAAGAAATGCCTCATTTTAAAGCTTCATGATTTAACTGTAGGGGGCCAAACAGTATCAAATTAACCTCATTTATGAAGATTTCATTTTATCATCTGAACCAAGAGATTCTAAAGATTCCAAATGAAAATAAGCAAAGAATTTGTGGTAAATACTGCCTTTATTTTCTTCCATCTATTTCCAAGGCTTTTATAAACAAGGTCCTGTGAGGTTGGTTGCAGGCTGTGTAGGCTTTGTTTCCCTTTTTCTCAACTGAGTCACCCACACCTGACACCATGTGCTTCCACTGAAATTGCTAAAATGACCAGGGTTGTGGCTGTGGCTGGCTGAACTGTGGCTAGGGCATTACTGGGTGCAGCTGCTGCCTGGCTTGTTGGCTGTGGACATCTCAGTCCTGTGAATTCTACATAAGAATCCCAGCAGCTTTGTTTTCTAGACTCTTCCTGTGATTCACTGGCTTGGCTGTTTCCAGGGTTCTTTTCAAATTCTAATTCTTTTCCATCTTTCTTCCAACAGTGGTCAACCCACTCTGAGTTGTCAGGAGTGATGGGGGTAAGGCTGAGGAAGGTTCAAAGTGGTCACATTTCATCTTGGTTGATAGAAATCACTTGAAGTATGTTGTGAGTTTTAGAAACTTTATCTCAAATTATACTTCCTTTTTAATTCTCTAAATATTTTAAGTCAACAGTTTTCACAGGCAGAAAATGCAAACTTCATTTTAAAACACCATCATCATTGTCAGTTTTCCTGGGTTTTCATGGACTCTCTTCATCTACATTAGTTCTGAGTTATCATGATTGAAGACACTGCCTGATTCGTGCCCCAATGTCTCAGTAATAATTCAGTTCTCCATTCACATAAGCCTATAGCCAGGGCCATTATTAACACCTTCATCATACTAAAACCTCATCTTCAAAACTGAAACTGTAATTCATAATTACTTTAATTACTTAATAATATGTTCCATGAATTGAACTTCATTTTCCATGATGCTATTTTGGTATCTCTGTTCTTAGCCTGTTCCTGACTGCCTATTGGTATTGAACCATGTGTTGTTTTGCTTCTGTAGAGACTTATTTTGGTCCACTTCAAGTAGTTCTTCACTGAGGATACCTTTTTAACCATCAAGAATAAGTCCATTTGACTTATTTATTCTTAATATAGCTAAATATTCTTTTAGATAATGTTTTAGCTATATTAAGTTTATGTCTACCATTTGAAAATATTTTTAATCAGAATAATCATTAACTTAATATTTGAAGAAGTCATGACTATATTGTTAGTAACTTTGCAAAATAATTTTGGTTCATTTTTTTTAATCAAACACAGTAGATATTTCAACTGCTATAGTTTTGTGATATAAGTGTGGAAAACAGTTATATTAAGAAACAGAAATCAAATAGAAAACAAGCAATAAAATAGCAAATGTAATCTCTAAAATATCAATAATTGTGTTAAATATAAATGATATAAATATATCAATTAAAAGACAAAGAAAACATGGTCCAACAATATGCTATCTACAATAATTCACTTTTAAAAAAATGAGTTGGTAGGTTTAAAGTAAAAATGATGGAAAACTATATACTTTGCAAATAGTATCTGCAAATTTTAAGTGTAAATGGCCATTTGTGGATAATGGATGTCCTATGGGATAGTGCACCTACATTATTCTTTTGTATGAATATGCCTCAATTTATTTGATTGGAAGTTTGATATTTGTGATTTATAAATTCTAGTTATTATGAATAATGATGCCATAAATATTATTTCACATATTTTCCGTAAGTATATTTGTACCATTTCCTTTATATACTAAGAAGTTCAGTCCATGGGCCTTGGTACTTATATTAAAATCAGTGTTCCAAAGAGACTGTAAAAATCTATACCATCCTATAACAATACATAAGTTGTTCATTCACTTAAAATTTAAAATTTTAAAATTATTCATTTTGTGATTAATTTGCCTTATTGTAAATTTATTTTGCATTTTTATGATAAAAGTGAGGTTAAATACCTTTTCATAGGAATTGCCTCTTTATGTATTTTGATGACTTTTAATTGGTTGCATCTCTTTTACTTATTTAATATAATTCTTTAAGAATTATAGAACTGAATCCCTTTCTCTCACCATGGACAAAAGTTAACTCAAAATGGATCAAGGAGCTTGATATCAAATCAGAGATTTGGCATCTGATAGAAGAAAAAGTTGGCTCAGATCTACATACTGTGGGGTCAGGCTCCAAATTCCTCAATAGGACACCCATAGCACAAGAGTTAATAACTAGAATCAACAAATGGGACTTACTCAAACTAAAAAGTTTTTTCTCAGCAAAAGAAACAATAAGAGAGGTAAATAGGGAGCCTACATCCTGGGAACAAATCTTTACTCCTCACACTTCAGATAGAGCCCTAATATCCAGAGTATACAAAGAACTCAAAAAATTAAACAATAAGAAAACAAATAACCCAATCAACAAATGGGCCAAGGACCTGAACAGACACTTCTCAGAGGAGAACATACAATCAATCAACAAGTGCATGAAAAAATGCTCACCATCTCTAGCAGTCAGAGAAATGCAAATCAAGACCACCCTAACATACCATCTCACTCCAGTAAGATTGGCAGCCATTAGGAAGTCAAACAACAACAAGTGCTGGCGAGGATGTGGGGAAAAGGGTACACTTGTACATTGCTGGTGGGACTGCAAATTGGTGCAGCCAATTTGGAAAGCAGTATGGAGATTTCTTGGAAAGCTGGGAATGGAACCACCATTTGACCCAGCTATTCCCCTTCTCGGTCTATTCCCTAAAGACCTAAAAAGAGCATACTACAGGAACACTGCTACATCGATGTTCATAGCAGCACAATTCACAATAGCAAGACTGTGGAACCAACCTAGATGCCCTTCAATAGACGAATGGATAAAAAAAAATGTGGCATTTATACACAATGGAGTATTACTCTGCATTAAAAACTGACAAAATCATAGAATTTGCAGGGAAATGGATGGCATTAGAGCAGATTATGCTAAGTGAAGCTAGCCAATCCCTAAAAAACAAATGCCAAATGTTTTCTTTGATATAAGGAGAGTAACTAAGAACAGAGTTGGGAGGAAGAGCATGAGAAGAAGATTAACATTAAACAGGGATGAGAGGTGGGAGGGAAAAGGAGAGAGAAGGGAAATTGCATGGAAATGGAAGGAGACCCTCATGGTTATACAAAATTACATACAAGAGGAAGTGAGGGGAAAGGGGAAAAAAAAACAAGGGGGAGAAATGAATTACAGTAGATGGGGTAGAGAGAGAAGATGGGAGGGGAGTGGAGGGGAGGGGATAGGGGATAGTAGAGGATAGGAAAGGCAGCAGAATACAACAGACACTAGTACAGCAATATGTAAAACAGTGGATGTGTAACCAATGTGATGCTGCAATCTGTATATGTGGTAAAAATGGGAGTTCATAACCCACTTGAATCAAAGTGTGAAATATGATATGTCAAGAACTATGTAATGTTTTGAACAACCAACAATAAAAATTAAAAAAAAAAAGAATCCTGGAATTTGACATGTGCTATAGAAATCTTCTCATTATATTTTCTTGACATTTTTACAAATAAGTTCTTCATTTAATTTAGTTAAATTAATTACTTTCTCTTTATTGTTGGACTTTTAACATTTTGTTCAATTTGTACTCTAGTCTATGTCCATGAATAAAATTTCCTATTTTTTTCTTCTAAAAGTTTACTAGTTTATCTTTTATAATTATAATCCATTTTATAATAATTTGGGGGGAGTTGGGACCAGGAATTAAATTTGGGGGCACTCAACCACTAAGCCCCATCCCTAAACCTATTTTGTATTTTATTTAGAGACAGGGTCTCACTGAATTGCTGAAGCTGTCTTTGAACTAACGATCCTCCTGCCTCAGCCTCCTGAGCTGCTGGCATTATATGTATGCCCCACTGGGCCCGGCTTTCACAATGATTTTATATGGTGCAATATAGCAAGAATATTTTTATTCACATGAAGTACTAATCAACTACACACTATTCACTGTAAAGACAATCATGTACCCACAGATTACTGTATCACACGTCTCTTTTTCTTTTCCATTCTTTTATTTGTTTTTGATTTTTTTTTTGTTTTTTGTTTTTGTTTTTTGGGGGGTTTTTTGTTGTTGTTGTTGTTTTTTTTTTTTTTTTTTTTTGGTGATATTGTCATCCCTCTGTATCCTTGAGGGATTAGCTCTAAGACCACCTACAAATACCAAAATCCAGAAATCCACATATGCTCAAATTCCCTATACAAACTGATGTAGTATTTGCATATACCTTAGGCACATCTTCCCTTATATCTTAAATCACCTCTAGAATACTTATAGTACTATACAATATAAATGCTATGTAAATAGTTGTTATATTGCATTATTTAGGAAATAATGACAAGAACAAACATGTCTACACATGTTACAGATGCAATTTTTCCCCCCAAATTTTCAATTCAAATTCAGTTGAACCCTTGTAGGTAGGTATTGCATCACAGGGCTTATGTATTTATGCAATTAAAATCTCTAAATATCCCTCTGAATATTGCTTTTATTCTGCCCCCCAAATTTGAATGTACTGAATCTTCAGTACCACTTTTGTATTCTTTTTTTTTTTTGTACTTTTCATTATGGATTTGTATTTGATCCTCAAATCTATCACTTGATTTGAAACATTATGTGCTTGTCTTGTTGATATTTACTATTGATTTCTAGAAAAGACAAGCACATAATGTTTAAGGAAACGTAAGTTCTTTAAGTCCTCCATAATACTCCAAGTGTTGGATATAGCTCAGCCTGTGATCAAATTCCTAAGTGCTCCATGTGCTACTGAAAACTATTTTTGGAGATTGGGTTTGATGCTTTATTTTCATCATTTGGTAAACTTTATTAATTAAACTGTTCCAATCTTCCATGTCCTTGCTTTTCAAAAAAAAAAAATGTTGTGACCTTTTTATTTCAGTTATTAAGATACAAGTCTTGCTTTATTCCATTACAATAGGAGAAAGTACTTTTGCTTTAATATTATAGCTATGTTATTTATACAATATTGAATAAAAGTTATTTGTTTTCCCAATGGATTGGTCCCTTAATGGTTATAATATTTTCTTCTTTATTTCTAGCAATTTTCATTGCCTATTATGTCTGATATCAATATTGCTACAAAGCTTTTATTCTGCCTAGTGTTTGCAACATAAATTTTTTCTATCCTTTTCATGTTAAAATATCTTGCTACAAAATATTGGAGTTCTGTCTAATTTAAGCAGCACATAGTAAGGTACAGTAATTTTTTCAGGTTTGCAATTTCTGTATTTTCATTGAAGTACTTAATCTACTTACATTACTAATGTATTTCAGCTTTAACCTACCATTCTTCTCTTTGTTTTATGTTAATTAGAATAGTTTTTATTCCATTTCCTGATTTCTTGGTTTACCTAAATTTTGAAAAGTACTTTATAGTCCACTATTTCCCCTCTTGAATTTAAAATTATTCTTTTATTTTTTTTCACTAGACTATACAACATATATTTTTACCTATTATATTCTAACATAAATTAGCATTTGTATCACTTACATAGAGCTACAGCCAAAATTACACTGCCTTCCTATTCTTCATATTATTATTTCAAGCTTGCTGTTTCTACATGTATTTTATACCCTTGGAGATGATGAAATGGTGCTGCTGCTGCTGATGATTTCATAGACAAGATCCATTTTCATTTCCTCATATAAATACAAATACCCACTCTTGCCTTGCTTCTCACTTTTTAGTTTTTCTGTGTTTCCAACTGAAATAATTTTTTTCTTACTTCCAAAACAATTCCCTTTACTGTTTTTTTATGTGTAATTTGGTTAGTGACAAATTCCCTCGGTGATTTTCCCCCCCTCTAGAATTATAATTATTTCTTTTAACATGTAAATATTTTCCTGGGAAGCTATTTCTCAACTACTTTAAATATAACATGCAAAATACTATTTAAAAAATAAATGAGCTCTATTATGTAACACAATTAAAATATAGGCATTTATCTGTGCATCATTTTATAAATAGCATCTACCTTATAATAGTGGGTGCATATAAATTTGTGTTAAGTGTATGACTTTCATACTTGGAAGAAAAACAGCATTCTTGGCATTTCAGGAAAAAAAAGATTCAATTAAGAGAAACAGTAACTTATTCAACCTCTGGAAGTTCTGGAGGAAAAAGATCAGAAAATGTGTCTTCTACTGCTCAGAATTACTCTAATATTTCAGTGAGTCAAGAATTTTCAAGAATCACAGGAATGCAATCCTATTTTATGTAAAAGTTCTCACATACCAAAATCATATATGATTCTGCTGCTCTTATCTGAAAATATGGCTTTCTCATCTTTTTAACTGATCTGTTGAATTTTGACCAAGAACCTGTCATTGGAATAGTTTATCTTGAAAAGGCTTCTAGGAAGAGCTCTGTGAAATATAGTTTCCAGTTTCTGTGATAAATAAAAGAAGAGAATAACATGGAGTTGTGTGGAGACCAAGGTGAGTTCTGCTGTAACTTGCTCCATAAAGTACTGATCACTAGTTTTCTGGCTCAGCTTAACCTTGAGTTACTTTATTTTGTAAAGCAGGAGTTTGCCATGAGTTACTATTTTAAGTCCAAGTGCCAAGGTAGAATGACTCTACACCTTGCTTGTATAAGTAAACAACCACCATCTGTCAAGCAAAACCATGAGTAAGAAACTGAAAACACATTAATTATGCTAATAAAAATGACTACCTGAGAACTTGTCGAATTTAAACGTGTATTCATGGGGCATATCTAACTTATATAAGAAAAACCAGACTACGAGCTTATCAAACACACCAGACCACCAAGAGAAGCAGCCCCCTCACCTGAATCCTATAAAAGAATAGTGCCCCAACACTGAATATGGTAGCACATTGACCCTGTCACTTGGTGACTTCTCAGGAACTTGCCCAGTAAAATCAACATAGCCAGATGCACAGGTGTACGCCTGTAAACCCATTGGTTAGGGAATCTGAGGCAGGAGGATCATGAGTTCAAAGCCAGCCTCAGCAATAGTGAGGTGCTAAGCAACTCAATGAGACCCTATCTCTACATAAAATACAAATGAGAGCTGGGGTTGTGGCTCATTATTTGAGTGTACCTAAGTTCAATCCCGAATATACCCTCCCTCACAAAAAAAAAAAAAGAAAATAATAAATAAGAAGTCACCATAGCAGTGAGTCCCAGAATCTCTGTTCTGGCCTTCAGCACAGAACTGTTTCTCCTGTCCATGATGATCATGCAAAAGCCCATTCTAAGCTGACACTCTAAGCTAACACTCTGAAACTGCCCTCCGTCCAGACCCTGGACTAAAATAAGTTCCTGCTTTGGCAGCTCTGTGCCTTGAACAAGTTTAATCAGACCACCTATCATGACTCTTTGCATTGGTATCTTCTCTCTCTCTCTCTCTCTCTCTCTCTCTCTCTCTCTCTCTCTCTCTCTCTCTCCCTTTATTCTCAGTTCAGCCTCCTAAACTCCCTATGGTCACCTTGACTCTTTCTTAGATATATTTGTGCAAAAGTGTGATGTGTGGCTTGAGTATTAGAGAGATTAGTAGTTAAGACTGGAATGAAAGAACCTGTGATCGCCAGGCTTATGACCATCAGGCTACCCATGAGCATTCAGTGAATTGCCACGACTGAAAGTTTAGAGCCTGTGAATTGATTGTTATTCAATAAATTCTGACATTGTGGAGAGACACAAATATTTTTGGTCTTTGTTAATGATATAGCTCACTCAGGACAAGTTACTTTCAGGAAATCTAGTACTGTAGATTTCATTCATTTACACAGGCAATGTATTCTTTTTTTTCTTCTTTCTTTATTTTTTTTTCTTTTCTTTTTTTTTTAAGATCATTATCTCTTGCTACATTAGGTCAGTTCTATTTAGAATCCCTGAATTTAGAGAGAAGTTTTTGCCTCTTTGTGACCTAAGAATTTATAAGAACATTACTTACATTTGGCCCATAAGACATTTAATTCTACCTCTAAAGACACAGGAATACACTATAAAGAAAATGGTAGAATTTAATTGTGAACTGCATGACTGAATTGATAAACTCATCTTGACACAAAGATGACACAAGTCTAAATATGAATGATGATAACCATTTATATGGACTTATGGAAGAAAGAATCTATGAATGAATGGGCAATCTGTCATGAGTCATTGTTAGAAATATGTATCCAGGGAAGAAGGATTTGCATTTAAAAAATTTAAAATGTAGAGATGATGATAATCTATCATGACATCATTAACATTTTCCATCTATAAACATATACTCCCAAATCAAGAAATATATAATTCTATATTACATTGTGCTTAGTTGGATAAAAATAATTTCCAGAATGAGATGTCACTTAACAGTTTCCCAAGAACATGGATCCCAGGCTCTACACCAAAATAAATTAAACACATATAAAATACAACTAATTTGGCTGTGGGAATCCTGACAGAGTTGCAGATTTTACTTATTTAAGAATACTTCTTTCTGTTCCCCCCCCCAAATAAAGAAATTTCTAATGAAAATTAGTCTGAAATATTAACCAAACTTCCTTCACTGGGGGTTTTAAAAAGCCCATTGCAGATAGTGACTTTTGAACTCATCAAACTAGTTCTCAGCCTCTCAACCAAACCCACCACTCTTGCCACAGTGTGCTGTCAGAGCAAAAACTGCGCTGGTCTAGCTCTGGCTCTGTCTGAGGCTATTTCCTGTGTCAGTATGCCACAGCCACTCATCTTTCTCTAGCAGATATCAAAATCTGCCAAGAAATTTCTAGAGTCATTTGAATTATGGTCATGCTACATTTATATTTTGTTTTGTTTTATTATGCTTTTTACTAAATATCTTCTATTTTGTCTTACAAAAATGAAAACATCACCCTAGACTACTTAAAAACAAAGCAAAACAAAAAGCAACAATTGTTCTTCAATCAGTATATTGCAACATAATTAAACAAAATACCTTGGAGTATTTCATAGTTTATACCTGCCCCAACATTTGATATTACATTATCAATACACTTCATAGTTTACATAACATCCTTAAGTCATTTTCAATAAATTCTCCATGGTAAATAGTGCTGTTTTGCATTTATTCTCATCTCTATCGTGCATGTGTGTGTGTGTGTATGTGTGTGTGTGTATGTGTGTGTGTGTGCCAGATGAGTTTAAATATAAGTATGAAACAGAAATAAGGGAAGAGAAAAATCTGCACATATTTTTTCTTACAGGAATGATGTGTTTAAACAATGAACCAACAATGACTGGATTGTGTTTTTTTTTCCTATCCATACACAAATCTGTGCATCCAGATAATCTCTAGCCATTAATAATATCCATATATAATTACATATAAGTCTGAGCTTCATCCCAGTTTGATTATCAACTTGATTGCCATGGGTACATTCTATGGGTCTCTGTTTTGACTGTTGCCGGTCTATACCACATAGAAGGTATCAGATGGAATATACGCTTATGTCACTAGACTCCTTTAATTATAGTCTTTGGCCTCTCTTAGAAGGGCCATATGCAGACAGAAGTGTTGTCCAAACCACATTCCATGTAGCTCCTCTCAGTCCAGAGGCAAATTACTAACCATGGGTTACTTTTATCATGAGAAATATTTCTTGGAATATACTTGACACATATCACCTTATGGGATTACCAAAACTAGCCATTAGCATAAACTGATGTAGCAAGGGAAAGAATTTTATTTATTATTTCCCCTGAAAAACTCAGTAATAAAACAAATAATAAGATGACCCAGTATTTTATAATGAAGAGCTATCTATAAATGGTCACCAATATATAAAATGGTATTCAACTATACCAGATCTAAGGGAAATACACAGTGAAATCAACACACCTGCCAGAATCACTAAGGAAAGTGCATGTTAGCATGATCTGTTGTTGAGAATGGGATTGTGGAGTCATCAAAGGAACACTTTACTTTGGAAAACAGTTTTGTAGATTACCTACAAAAGCTGAATAATTTTATACTCTATAAGCCTGCAATTTCATTTCTAGTATACACCCAACAAAATTGCAACTGTGTCAAAATAAAATGTTCTTCCAAGTAATGCATTCCCTCCTCCCTGAACACTGTGAGAGGATTATAACCCCATTCTCCTTTGCTGTTGTTCTCTAGCTATGGAATCTGTGGGACTGGCCTCATAGTAGACAGAGTGTACAAAGACAAAGTGTATCTCTCTATCCATTGACTTCCTTCTGGCAATAAAAATGATGAATATGTGAGTAGAGCTTTGAAATCACTTGTACTATTTTTTAACACATGGAGGAGGAGATAGATTGACCAGGTTCTGGTCCAAGTTAGAAAAAAAATTGCATAGAACCAGCTTATGACTTTGTACCAAGCTTAGCCTATTTTGGCAAAACCACAGATAATGTATAAACCTATGAGAATAAAGCAAATAAAAACTAATGCTAAAACCATGTTTTGTATTTATTTGTTATGAAATATTGTGAGGCTATCAGATAGACACAAATAGAGATTTACCAAGAACATGTAGAAAGTACATGTAGTGTTTAAAATTAGAAACAACCGAATACTCCATTGACAAGTGGGTAAATAAATTGTTTTATATCATACAAGAGAACACTCTTCAGCAATGAAAATGAACCCCTTTTTTATAAAGGGGAATTATTAATCTCAAATTCATAATACTAATTGATTAAAACCAGATAAAATAGTGCACACTATATAAAAGCAAATATAAGGTGCACAGGCAGTAAAACACAAATACATGGTAAGAGCAGGTAGGACAAGTAATTCTTGGGATGGTGGTAAAGAGAATGTGGAAAGACTTTGGATCCTGCTAATGTTCCATTTATTGGTCTTATTAAATGCTTATTAAGCATTATGGTAATTTTGTGAAAATTAATCTACTTCTACTCTTAGGAAATTGTAAATATTTTGGATTTCAATAAAATTATACTTCAAAATGTATAAAGGGCCTTTACTTTGTTCTTTCATTGGAAGTAATTCTCAGAAAACCTAAATCAGAGATACATGATCCCTAAGAAAATGGGCAAGGAAATATATCATATTTAATTTATAGCATCAAACATTCTTTCCTTTCATGTGCACAAAAACTAATTGTATGCCACCTGAGTTTTTTAGAGATGTGCAAGTTAAAATGTAATTTTCTTTAGCAAAATAATAAACATCTAGAATATGGCTTTCATGTTATATGTTATCCCTTATAACCTACATACTAATGATTGCCAAATATCAAATGAGAAAGGTATCTTGAAAATGAGACAGAAGCTAATTTTTAAATGTACATACTAAATTTTCATTCATCTTGATATAATATTAGCTAATCTATCATTAAATGATGAATCAAAACATCAACAATTATTATGTGAAATAGGCCAAAACAATATGGATTCTCAAAAGCCCCTATATGGATGGAAATATTCAATTCAAGTTCAGGAATTCTCTGTTCTTCAATCAAACCTTTGATTCCTAACACCTCGTGCTCCTATGAACACTGATACAGTGGCCTGGGCTGTGGCTATGGTAGACAAGGATATGGCTGCTGCTGCCCATATTGCTGTGGCACATACTGATTCATGACGCTACCAAGAAACTTGAAGAAAGGGAGTTTATTTAGTTTGTAATTTTGGAGACATAGACGAAAGACCCCATTTATTTAGTCTCTGGTGAAGTCAATAAATTGTGGTACATTATGATGAGCTTGTATGTAGAAGCAAGCATTTGCATATCAAACAGAAGCCAGAGAGAGAGATAGATACTGGGGTCCCATAACCCCATCTGAGAAGAAGCCTCCAATAACCCAAGGACATTTACTAGGATCCACCTCTCAAATGTTTCACCTCCATGTAGAAAAAACCTCTAATTACAATGGACCCTAAAGGGAAACTCAAACCTTTCCCAGCCATAGTTCCAAGTGTATTGTTATAATTGAAAAACATATCACAGATTGTCTTCAAATTTATAAATCTTAATGTTTTGCAATTTTATTATAATTAAGGTTTAGTTGAATGTCTCTCATATATGAAAAGATTTTGCTTCATTTTTATATAAACTTTCATTAACAACATTGCTTTAGTTTTCATTTAAATTTCTATCTACTAGTATTATGCACAATTTGTGTATGTTTATGATCTTTTTGATTGATTTAATTAAGATACATCTTACTTTAATTAAACAAACTTTTAAAAAACTTAGGTTTCCAAGCATTTGAATATAGAAAATATTTTATTCAATGATATGATTACAGATCATTCTCACAAGATGTTTTCCAACCAGTATATTCAAAATTGAAAATGTGTATTCATTATTTGTCAAATTGTGACATAAATATATCAAAATGTTTGTTTATTTCAGTATTATAATTCAAGAATGTATTAAAAAATTTTAATTTTCCTAGATAGAGTTATTATTTCTGTAATGAGCTTGGAAAATTGCAATGTCCTCATATTTTGAGAGTGGTTATAGAGGTATTAGAAGAACATATAATAAGTCAAGTGACATATGACATGAACTTCTACTTCACATTACTTTGAAAACAATTTGGAGAGTAAAGAATATGTAAAAGTATGCAAGAATAATCATTACAAAATGTAATCAGCATCCAGACTGAAAAATATTGTTGATATTACCCTGAATACCCTTTCTATGTCAACAAGTCCAAGGTTGCCAATATCCTGCTTTCTAAATCAGTTTTGCTTATTTTTAAATCTTATGTAGTAAAAGCACAGAGTGTAGACCTGCTTATTTTGCTCAATTTGATATTCCTGGGAGTCAAACACAATAAAGTAGAATTTTTTCCTTCTTCATTTCTGTAGCGTTCCATGGTATGACTATAACAAATAATCAAATAACAACAGTTCTGTGTTTTTTTTCTTATTCATTACATTTCTTCCAGAAAATGTGTGTTTGTTTCTGTTGAGCAGGTAAGTAGACCCAAAATTGTTGGTATAGCATTGCCGACATGTTTGCCTTCAATTGACAGAAAGAGTTTCCAAAGGATTTATTCCACTTCACATCCTGCCTTTAATGATATTTCCAATTCCTCCTCATTGTTGCTAAAAATAACTGTATTCAGAGTTTAAATTTTTTTTTCAGATTATTCACCACAAGCAACATTTATTTCACTTGTAACAAAAATTGTACAAAATATTGTACCAAAACATGGATTTAGAATTTGAAGAGGTAATGCATGCATATGATAAAAAATTAAAACAAAATGGTATACAATAAAAGTCTCCATGCTTCAGCTCTATCACCCAGTCAGACAATTCCCCTTCCTCAAAACACTATTCCCAGTTGTATGTGTATCACTGCAGATATTATCTGTGCATATACCAAGACATTAAAAATATTCTTATTTTTCTACAAATATACATTACTAAACACATATTCTTTTACTTATCCCTTTTTTCCCTATATACCTAGCAAGTGATTATATTAGTTGTAAATTAAAAATGGCTGCAAAAATCCTGGTCATTCTCCTCATAGAGTTCATTTCTCCTCCTCCTGAATCTGTGTGGCCCTGTGACTCTTTACACAATCAAATGTAGCAAAGTAACACTGTGCCAACTTTAAAAGGACTGGCAGCTTCTGTTCCCAATCTCTACTTGAATCAAAGTGTGAAATATGATATATCAAGAACTAGGTAATGTTATGAACAACCAACAATAAAAATTAAAAAAAAAAACAGAATACTATCTACTGATTAAGAGAGAGAAGAGAGAGAAAGGCTCTCTCTATACAAATGTTCCTGTTATCTATTGCTATATGATAACTTTCCTGTTAATTCAGTGGATTAAAACAACTTATTATGCCCTCTCCCAGTTCTGTAGATTGGTTTGCTAGGCTGGGCAATTCTCTTCTGGAATCGTTCTGCCATATGATGGTGGCTGCCATAGGAGTCATGGGAAGGCTCTCTGGGGATGCATGTCCAAGAGGGCTTCTTCACTCAGGTTGTCCTGTGTGTTGGTTGGAGCGCATGGCACAGCTGAGAACTAGCAAGAATCAATCTCTGTCTCTCTCCAGGCAACCTCTAGGAGGCCTCCTCACAGTGTGGAGGACTTCTGACAAGGGTGACTAGAGGGTGACTAGATTCTCTCAGAATGTGCATTCCAAGAGTTTAAAAATTTTTTAATCATTCTAGTGGCTGCTCCCTTAGTTCCCTTTTAGATGCAGTCACTTTATGAAGTGATTACTCACAAGTTCATATGTCATTTAGTTGACTCATATACCCACTTACATTCACCCAGGCAATAAATATTTTCTCTAATTCTGTGGCTTGCCTGTCTTCTATAAATTTTGATGAGCAAGTACTCTTAACTTACAATTTTTCAAGTGTTTATAACATTTATTCTGTCCTATTTAAGCATTTTTTATCTATTCAAAGAAATTGAATATAACCTATTTTTACACAATTTTTTAAAATTTTCACCTAGAAATGTGCAACCACTTAAAGTTTTTTTCTTTTTTTATATAGGGTTTGATATTGCTGAAATATACGAATAATATTTTCAGCACCATTTATTAAAACTTTTATCATTGGCAAGGTTCCGACCTCACTCAAATATCTATCTCTGAGATAATCTATGGCAGACCCTCTTAGCATCTAAGTTGGGAAATATACATGACACAAAAGATAGAAAGAGGAGAGAATGGTGCATAACAGGAAAGAAAATCCAGTAATTTAGTTGTCTCTCAAACACATCATGATCCTATTTTTTACAGCACAATCTTTTCCTTATACCTCAGTCTATGAAGTAAAGGCAACAAACACACCAGCTAAGAAATTTAACATATTCACCATAAAGAATACAGAGTGTAATAATGCTGAGAGAAAAGTCTAGACTAGGACTGGGTTTGTAGCTCAGTGGTAGAGTGCTTCCCTTGCATGAGTAAGGCACTGGGTTTGATCCTCAGCACCAAATAAAAATAAATAAAATAAATATATTGTGTCCATCTACAACTAAAAAAATATTAATAAACAAAAAGAAAGGAAAGTCCAGACCATGCATATATGGGAAATCACTTCTCTAATAGGCATCTCTGACTCATATAGATGACTGACAGGCAGGTCTAGTACTGGGCCAATGGTTTACATGTTTTCTCTGCCATGATCATGCTATTCCCAGGGAGCCATTGCATGGGAAAGGAAGATTCAGATCCAGAGAGCAGAGAACTAGGAAGAGCTCATAATTCAATGTGAACTGTGTCATAGTCAGTAATCCAGTCACTGACAGAGCATTAAGATAAGAATATGGTGTATGAATTTAATAAATTATATATTCATCCAGGAGGTTCATTTTAAATATTTAAAGGAAAATAAATATGTGGCAAATTACATAGTTCAGTGGTAAAATCACCTAGAAAAGGTAAGAATATTAAAATAATAAGAAATTGACACTGGGGAAATATAACAGTGGCCCTCTTCATACTTTGAATATACACCTTGTTGCTCTGAAGCTGTGACTTGTTTTTAAAATTGACATCTTTCTTTCTTTTACTCTCCACTCCTCTTCCCTAATCTTTTCCCCTAGTGAAGGATTCTAAGCTATGAAGGTTTTTTTTTATGTCTAATAAACTACACATTTTAAAATTCTAAAGTGTAAATTAAGATAAACATGAGAGTAAAACCTGTTTGTGAATGGTTTCCCTTATCATGGAAGGCTATGAAAGGCCATGTGTAGATGGTAACATTCATGCTAAGGAAATTGTGAATTGCCCCTCAATTGAAAATTTCATACTCAACACCATGTGCTATTTGGGCAACTGCTATGGTAGCTTGGGCTATGGCTGTGGAAGTCTGGGCTGTAATGATGGTGGCCTGGACTATGGCTGTGGAGGTCTGGCCTTTGGCTTTGGTGGCTTGGGCTGTGGTTAAGAAGGTCTGGGCCATGGCTATGGTGGCCTCGGCCATGGCTGTGGCTATGACTGTGGTGGGTACAGATACGGTTGCTGCCATCTATCTTGATGGAGTCTGCGATTCTACTGAGAAACTTCTGGAGCCACTCAGTCAGGAGAACTCTTCCTCCTATACTTTCAGACTGTTCTTTCATAAGTTCTCCTATAACCAATTTATTTCTCTTCTTCAAGAGTAAAATCAATGTATCCTAAGCTATTTCACTTTCAGACTGAATACTTCAGAATTAGCATGGTTCAGCCAGATTGACCAAAGTCGCATGAAACACCAAATATAAATATTTATAATTGATATTGTAATACTTCTCCATTCATTGTAGCTTATAGCTTTTAATTTTCAGTATTTTTCAATAAACTTTATTTATTCTTTCAAAACTCTGCATTTATATTCATTTTCTCTGTCATTTATGTGTTTCCTTGAAGGACACATGGAAGAAACAGAAATCTTTGCAGAAAGACTTCCTCTTAGTTAGAGCATTCACATGGTCAGATGAGAGTGTAGAATGGAGTTGTTTGTAAAATTTAGAGGGGACACTTCTCAGCAGTAGTGCAAACCACAAGGTTCAAATAGGTTCCCTCCCCCATTGAACCCACTGAGCTCCAAGAAAGTGAAGAAATGTGATTTATAAAAGTCACTTCAGGATTCTTTCTTCTAGATCTTCTTAATATATATAATAGTTTATTCCAAACTATAATCACCCATATATAATCACAATTATTTAAGAATAATTTATTTAGTTAAAACTAGATTAATGAATAATTTCACTTTTAAAATACATTGTAAATACTAATACCAATTCTCTGATGTTCATATAAAAGGCAAATTACTTGATAAATGCTCTGTACAATTCCCTTTCAGAGCCTAGGAAACCATAAAATAAAACATGATCCCAAAATTGAGACAAAACGCTTTTGGAAGTGTCCCATTCCTAGAATTGGCACTTCCAAATGCCTGTAAGGGACTATGGCACTTACAGGAATGAGATACATGGAGGATTAAGCAAGATGTTAGGCCTAACAGAAATTAGATGTCAGAGACAGTAGAAGGCTTGTCTAACCAAGCCTGTGGAGCTGTATACCAAGTTTGCAAAATCTCAGGTTAGTTTAATATCTGGAAATTCAGACAGTTCAATTCATAACATTAATGGAAAAAGAAACAATCATACAAATATCTCAACACATGACAATAATATAGAAAGAGAGGCAAAGATGGAGATAAAAATAGTGATAGAAATGAGAGATGGTAAAATGTACAGCTACTGAAACACTAGATTTTATGAAATTGGAGAGCAGAAAACACGTAAATTCTTTTGCAGGTCTTACACTTTTCTCTTCAAAATATTTCAACATAAATTATACAAAATATTTAAAAGGGAAAATACAAAAGCTAATGTGTACTAGCCAGTTCTGTCTAAATTGCTCATATAAAATGCTTTCACATGACTCTGCCAGCCTTATTATTTACATCTGACTTGGCTAGGTCATCGTCTTTATACATTATAGTTTTAAATGATGAATTGCATACAAAAATAGCACTATTGCCATATGTATGTATATATAAATGAATATATACACATAAAATTGTAATTTTCACACAGCACTGTACTTCTGTTTGATTGCAATTAGTTTCTTCCACATCACATTATTGTGATTTTGTGATTGCTCCACTATAGTTCAGAGAAAATGAGAGGAGCAAACCAGCTATGCCTCCTGACTGCTGATTCCTGCTGTCAATCTTGTGCAAAAAGTCCACAACAGAGAGCCCTTGCCACTATCTCTGCACATGGGAATTAGGGCTTCCTTATTTTATCACTGATTCTTTTTGTATTTGTGAGCCCAACTTTTCCTTAGAAATCATGTCACCTTTTCTCACTAATTCCAAATCTGCTTCAACTCCTGCTCATACAGGAAACAGTGGGAAAATGGAAATTAATCTGAGGAAATAACATTGAAGTAACATAGACATAAAGAAACAGAAAATTCAAATAGTAGATAGCAATTAAAGACAATAGTTCTGTCATTTAAAATTACATGCAAAGGAAACTCTATATTCAGATGTCTTCACTACAGAATTCTTTAGAAAACTGAATTTAAAAAGTCCTACCAATCATACCAGTACTCATCAACATAATTGGAAAAGGGCAAAACACACTAAAAAATAAAATAAAATTTTAACAAGGAAATTACAAGACAGGGAGTACATTCTGTTAATATAGTTATAAAATCTTAAACTATGTATTATCAACCAAGCCTTAAAAGCTACATTCCAATTTTGTAAAATTCCAGATTGGCTTAATGCATAGACATTCAGTCAGTGCAATCATAGCATTAATAAAAAAGGAAAAAAAAAATGTGTGAACTTCTCAATAGATTAAAACAAAACATGAGAAAGTCAGTATCCATTTGTCAACCTTTTGACATATAAAAATCATACATATTAATGGAGTATATTGTGATATGTCAATGGATACATATAGTGTGCAATAATCAAATCAGAGTCATTATCATTCCCTTTATTCTGTTTTTTTTTTTTATATTTGGAAACTTCAAGCTTCTTTCGTGGACAGTCTAAACTGGGAGTTGGAAAAGGCTTTGCTTAAAATTTTCTTTGGGTTCAATGTAATACTTCATACATTAGTTTGCTGGGCATGGAGTCAGGAGGAAGGAAGAAGATGTGTGGGTGAGGATTAATATTGTTATCAATTCATAATATATATAATATTATATATTGTATATAATGTTGTTATCAATTCATAATATATATAATATTATATATTGTATATAATGTTGTTATCAATTCATAATATATATAATAGTTTGTTTTAAACTATAATCACCCCTTGTTGTATAGAAAACCAGAATTTGTTCCTTCTGAGTTGTAGAACCCTTTTTCTATTCTACCTTCATTTCCCCATCTCCTCTCTTCCTCCCCACTCTCCTTTTCAGCCTCTAGTAATCAATAGTCTACATTCAGATACACACCCACCTCTTTTATTAAAACTTCTATACGTGAGAAAACATGCAGTATTTGTCTTTCTGGGTCTGGCTTCTTTCACATCACCTAATGTCTCCCATTTCCATACACTTTGTTGGAAATGACAGAACTTTATTATTTTTATGGCTGAATAATCTTCCATCATATTTGTATATGTACCATATTTTTTAATCTTCTCATATCTCAATGGCCCTCTAGGTTGATTACCTATCTTAAATATTGTGAATAATGCTGCAATAAACTTGGGAATGCAAGTATTTCTTTGGTATGCTGACCCCATTTCCTCTGGATATATATCCAACAGTGAGATAGCTGGATTATGTGTCAGGTCTATTTTTAGTTGTTTGAAGAACATCCATTCTTATTCTCCATAAAGGCTGAAATAATTTACATTCCATCCATTCTCTCAACAACCTCACCAGTATTTGGTTAGTTGTGGGGGTTTTTGTTTGTGTTTTTCTTGTTGTTGTTTTTTGTTTGTTTTAATACCAGTTACTATAACTGGGATACAATGATATCATTGTGGTTTTGATTTTCAGTTTTCAGATGGCCAATGATATTGAGAATCTTTTTATGTATCTGTTGTCCATTGTATTTCTCTTTTTTAGCAATGTCTTTTTGAATCATGTGCCTATTTTTAATTGTATTATTATTTTTATTTAGTTTTTCTAGTTCCTTATATATGCTAGATGTTAATCCTTTGACAGGTGAATAATTTCCACATATTTTTTTCCATTCTGTAGGATTCTTCATTTCGTTGATTATTTTCTTTCAAGGGAATAACATTCTTTGTTTGATATAATTCTGGTTATCTGTTCTTGCTTCTGTTTATTAATTTGGGCTCATTTGTGTTTTTTTAAAATCAGTTAAGTAGAACTAGAAAATAATCTCCTCACTTCAATAAGTGGTACCTATATAAAATCTATAGTTTTTACATCACACTTATGCTAAAGATCAAGGATGTTCTTAGTCAATAAAAAGATAAGCATGACTACAAGTCAACTTTCATTCATTTTGTACCACAAGTCCTAGTCAACAAAAACATAAATAAATGCAAACATCAATATATAGCACGAATAATAGGAATGAAATACAGACATGACAGTATTAAAAATCATATTATCTATGTGGTAAATAGGTAGTCTTGGTTCAAAAATAAGTACTTAGAACAACAGAAAGAAGAGAGATTTTATAAGCAGATTCATACATGTGTGGCAATCATATTTATACTACAAAGCACTCAATCTAGTACTGAAGATGAAAATATTGATTCAACAACAATTAAAGTTGGATTACTTTGATAAACATATAAGAAAGTCTTCACTAATAACCACATCAAGATAGATGCAGCTATGAATTTGTTAATGTGAAGTGGGACATGATATCTTCTATAGGATATAAAGAGTATTAGTTGTGAAAGAATATATTATGAAATTGGATTTCCTCAAAATTAAGGATTTTTGGTTTTGAAAAACTAAAAAGCCACTAATGGGGAGAAGATATCTAGAATATACATCTAAAAATGGTTTGTAGCAAAAATAAATAAATACATCTACAAATCACTGGAAAAAAGAAAGAAATCACAGATTCAAAATGACCTGAAACTTGCACAAGGGTTTTACAACAAATGAAACAAGCTACAGTCAACCTTTTTAAAGTAAGGAAACGCAAATTATAGCCACAAAGAAGTAGGATTGCATACCTCTTAGAATCACTAATGTTAGAAACTGAAAACACCAAGAAATTCTGAGAAGTATCAGAGCCTCCATCTTGCCAAATTCCTTTTGGGCATGTCATTGTTATAATACCAATGGCAATTGTGTTTTTAGGTCAGCACCTAAAAATGCTAAGTATACACACAGTAAAACTCAGAAATTCATCTTAAAGAAATGTTCCCTTTGTGAAGTCCAGTTTTCTTTTTCTTTCCACATAAACATTAATTCACAAACAAACTCTAACACTGCCTTTTGAGAAATTGAAGCTATTTCAGAAAAGAAGTCAACATATACAGAATAGGAAAATAGATTATATGCTTTATGTTATATCGGGTAATTTGGACACTTTGTTTTAATTAAATAAATGTGGACAAAATGGAGAAAAAATATAGGCAAACAGCTAGACATAATGGTGCAGGCCTGTAATCCCAGCTGAGACAGGAAGATCAAAAGTTCAAGGCCAGCCTCAGCAATTTGGTGAAGCCCTAAACAACTTAGTGATACCCTGTCCAAAATTTAAAAATTAAAAGTGCCAGAGACATGGCACAGTGATAAATTGCCCCTGGGTAAAATTTCTAGTAACCCCTCTCCCTGACTAAAAAAATAATAATAATAGGAAAACAAAGGACTATAAAAACACATGTTGAAGTCTTTCTGACATAAAACCAAAGTGAACTTGATAATGGGGATGTCACTTTGTCTGGTGAAGCAGAGACTCAAGATGACATCCAGTGCTTCCAATGTCTTCAAAATCACAATCACGTTCTTCTTCCTGGTGGAAGCTTGCTTGTAACTCACTTCTGGAAATGTAATACTGGGGCTCGAATTCTTCATGCTACTTGAGAATAGGGACAGAATGATAAACTGAGAATGGACCTAAAGTTAATCACACAGAGTAATTGTTTTTCAAAATAAATGGGGAATGTCTTATAGAATCATGTCATTTAAATTTGAAATGCTTGGTATTATGGCAAAGTAATTTTACTTATGAAGGACTCTCTTTTCCTAACTAAACAAAAAATTCAGTAAATTTTTCTTATGGGAACTATTTAAATTATGTGACAGCCATCACTGTGGTTTACCCCACCCATTCCTGACTGTGTATAAAAGGTTCTGTGCCTAAGGAAGATGACATTTCAAGCAAGAAGAAAATTCTCTATTCTTCTATTGAACTCCCACTCCTGACACCATGTGCTACTACAGCAACTACTATGGCAGCCTGGGCTGTGGCTACACTGGTCTGGGCTATGGCTATGGTAACTTGGGCTATGGCTATGGTGGCCTGGGCTATGGCTGCGGCTATGGCTGGGGCAGATACAGATATGGCTGTTGTCGCCCATCTTACTGGTCATATGGATTCTACTGAGAAATTTCCAGAACCACTCAGTAGAACTTTTCCTCCTATGCTTCCTCACTATGTTTCCAAGATTCCTCTAATAAATTAATTTATTTCTCTTTCCCAAGGATAAAATTATTATCTTAGACAATTTCACCTTCCGAAGGAGCATTTCAGATTCAGCTTGCTTCAACCTGAAAAACCAAAATTGCATGTAACACTTCCCCATTTGTAAAAATGTTCATATTTGATATTGCAGTTTTATCACTGCAAAAAATGTTTCCTTTTCAATAAATTTTGTCTTTCACTGCAAAATTCTCTGTGTTTATATTCATTATTTTTCTCTCATTCGTGTTTGCATGATGGAGTGAGCACAGTTCACTTAAGAACTTGTGGACTAAACCAGGATCTTTATTGAAGTACATTGCCACATCTAGAGAGTCTGGAAGGTCAGAGGTTACTATTATGTCGTATTGTATTGTGCACCAGTTTAAGAGAGAACACTCCACTCAGCAGGAGTGTAAGGTGCAGGGCTCAGGTATTACTATCCTTTGTTCAACTCTCTAAGAAGAGTGATCATGTATGATGTATATAGATCACTCTATTTGGCCAGATCATCTTCATATAAAATTATAGTGCTGAGCAAGATTAGTTTTACAATATTTTTAACAATATTGTTATCAATTCACACAGGCATATACAGAAATCACACTGCATGAGAGATGTTCTATGTGTGCCCTCTACTGAGCAAGTCTTCTCACAATTTGAATTCTTATTGCACTCTCCATGATCCTCACCCACACACCTTCTTCCTTCCTCCTGACTCCATGTACAGCAAACTAATATATGAATTGTTACATTGAACCCAAAGAAAATTTTAAGCAAAGCCTTTTCCAACTCGCAGTTTAGACTTTCCATGAACACAAATTTCTTTCTATCTGCACCTATGTTCTTATCCAGAGGAGGGGAGGATGAAAAGTAGTCTCATTCCTTCCACTGGTGTGCAAAAAATAATCTGGACCAGATGGAAGTAGTGGTACATGTCTGTAATCCCCAAAACTGCAGAGGATGAGACAGGAGGATCACAAGATGGAGGTCAGCCTCAGCAACTTAGCAAGACCTTTAGCAATTTAATGAGACTTCAACTCAAAATTAAAATAAATAAATAAATAAAAACAAAAATGGACTGGTGATATAGCTTATTTATATAGAGACAATTCCCAATACCTGTGGGTGTATGTGTGTATGTGTGTGTGTGTGTGTGTGTGTGTGTGTATTTTTTAAATATATATATATATATATATTCTGCATCTAGTTCAGACAATCATAAGACAACAGGTGACTTCAATGAATGAGGCATAATTGTGTTTGGAGGAGCCACAATCCTACAATTAGTACATCAAAAACATAAACATACCTGTTTGCTACCTGCCTTGAGGGCAGCGACATTTATAGCATTGTGATACAGACATATGTAAGTCAGGTGGTAAAGGTGGTCGAAGAAAAAAAGAAAGAAAGGAGAGAGAGAGACAAGGAGACAAAGATGGGAAGCAGAGCAATGTTTTAAATGTAGATGTACTGAAACGTTAACATTGAGGAATGTGAGAACAGAACAGAAAATCACTGTACTGGTCTTGGATTTTTCTCTTTGAAATATGCAACCATTTTAACCAAAAATAGCCAAAGTCTTTTTTGAGGCTGAGACAGGAGGATCATGAGTTCAAAGCCAGCCTCAGCAATGGTGAGGCACTAAGCAAATCAGTGAGACCCTATCTCTAAATAAAATACAAAATAGGGCTGGAGATGTGGCTCAGTGATTGAGTGCCCCTGAGTTCAATCCCTGGTACATCCCACTCCCCCTCAAAAAAAGGTCAAAGTCTAATGTCTGTTCACCAGTTTTTTTTCTAAACTGCTCATAAAAAATCACTCAATGTGATTCTGAGTCTCTCCTATTGTATATATCTGACCTTGCTATATTTTTATCCTCTTGTGCTAAGGTTTTAAATAATCTCTTGCTTACTAAAGCTGTACTATTTCCATATGTATACCATTGGCAGTTTCCTGGTGACACTGCTCCTGTGTGATTGTACTTTGCTCCTTCCCCATCACATTCTTCTGGTTGCTTCTCTGCAGTTCAAGGAAGAGGACAGGAGAAAAACCTATCATGCATCCTCCTTGTCGACCAGTCATTCAGTCTGTCAATGTTGTGGAAATGTTCTCCAGAACCAGCCTTGGTCACCCTCTCTGTGCACCTGGGCCAGAGCTTCCCTCCTACAACCCTGATTCTTCTACTGGTGGTTCTAGATTTAAATTTTCCTTTGGAATCACAATGCTTTCTGTTCCCACTGATTCCAGATTTCCTTTCCCCTCTCTTCACACAAAGAACAAAAATGGAATTTCATCTGAGGAAATATCTTTTTAATATCCAGAAGTCAGGAAATTGAAATATCCTGATATCTGTTCAAGAAAAGGAACCTGTCCTTAAAAATTTTACATAAAGGGAGTTCCAAGTATAGATGCGGCATTAACAAATTTCTTAAGCCACTTGAAAAAAAAAGCACTCCCAATCACAAAAATGCAATTCCACAGAAAGGGAAAGTGACAAAACTAATAAGAAAATCAAACTCTAGTAAGGACATTTCAAAAAAGGGAAGTATTTTGTGAATACAGTATAAAAATCTGAAATAATATACCATCAATCCAAATCTCTTGAACAATATCCCACAATTGCAAAATCCCAGATTGGTGTAACATCTGGAAACTCAGTCAGTCCAAATAGTAACAACAACAAAAAAAAAGTTTCAGGACTATCTCAATAGAGTAAGATAAAATATAATATTTAATAGTTATTCATGAATTTTAAAAAATTTGTAATGAAGGACTAGGAAATAACTTCCCTGATTTGAAAAATGGCATTTGCATAAAATCTGCAGCTTCTGTATTACATTTAATGCTAAAATACAAGAAAATTACTTCGTGAGTTAGAAAAAGTATGATTATTATCACAACATTCATTCAACTTTGTACCACAGATCTTAGCTCACTATCTAATAATTAGCTCACAAACTAATTAATTAAAGAAAAGGCGACCAGAAAAGAGAATACAGACTTGCCATTATTAACAAATAATAAAAAAAATAAATAAAGTGCTCCTTTTTCATGAGTAAGTACATCAACCAACAGAGAGAGGAGGAATTCTCTAGATAGGTTCAATTATATAGAGAAGCTAGACTTATACTACTAAAATAATTACTGCATAAGAGAAGATAAAAAGATTGACTCAACAATAAACACTGTTAAATTCATTTGATAGCCATATAGAGAAGTAAATCTGGACTTAATATCTTGCACCAAGATTGACAATAAACAGTGTTAGATTAATTGGATAAAAACATAAACACACATCATGCACCAAAATATAAGATTTCCTTATTAATGGAAGTGAACAACAATTTCTTAAATAGGTATGAAGAGTCATGCCCATAAAAACTGATAAACAGGATTTCCTTAAGAGTTCTAGTTTTTCACAGAGCTTAAAACTTCACAACATGGAAAGGCTGTTTATAAAACAAGTATTTGTACCAAAATTAGATAAAAATGCCTACAAAGCATTAGAGAAAGATACAAAACACAATTAAAAGTGGACAAAAACTTCAACAATCATTTCACAGCAAACAGAAACAGAAGGTGGCCAGGCTCATTAGAGCAAGAAAATGCAAATTATAATCACAATGAAATAGCACTACATATCCATCAGAATGGCTAAAATTAGTGACTGAAAATATCAAGTAATTTTGAGAAGGCTCAGACCTGGACCTTGCCAGAATTTCTGGGGGCATGTGATTGACACAAGTCCTATGAAACTTACGTCAGCACCTAAAAATGCTAAAAATGAATGCACCCCAAAACTCAGAAAATCCATTCTAAAGAAATGATCACTTGGTCCGGTCCAGTTTTCTTGTCCCTTTCTGGTACTCACAAATCGACATATGTAAACATAAAATTCTTAGCTGCCTCTTGAGATATTGAAGGTATTTGTGGAAAACGGCAAAAAGAAACCAACTAAAAAGATCATGGAGAAACTATTGTATGCCTGATGTCACATTGAAATAATCAGCACCCAATATTTTAAACAATAAATATAAGTTAACACAACAAAATAAGGGAAAAAATGTCTTTAAAACACATGACTTGAAGGAGGTTATTCTGAATAAAAAAAAAAAAAAAAAAAAACAGAGTAAGCTTGGTAACTAGGCCTTCACTTTCTGTTTGAAGTGAAGGCATCATAGGACTTCCCATGCTTTAAATATTTTTGAAATATCATGCAAGTTTGTCTTGATGGAATTTCATGAAGGAAGTTCTTCAGAAAGTCACATGGGAAATTGTAGTTCATAGGCTTGGATATCTAATGTTATTTGGTATGAAAAAGAGGATTATAAACTGATAATCAGCCTAAATATCATTATACACAGAGTATTTCCTTATGCAATGGAAGAAAAACGATTTTATTTTATTGAATAAAAATTACACAACTTAACTCTGGGACACTCAATATAATAGCAAAGCAATCATACATATGAGGAACTCTCCAAAGTAAACCAAAGACTCAGCAAATTCTTCTTGTGAATATTATGCTCAATTATGGAGCCAGCAATGCCTGTGGTTTGCCCTACCTACCTCTGGGTTTGTATAAAAGGCTCCATGGCTCGGGGAGAAGACATTTCAACCAAGAAGAATAATTCTCTATTCCTTGACTGAAATCCCATTCCTGACACCATGTGCTACTACAGCAACTACTACGGAAACCTGGGCTATGGCTATGGTGGCCTAGGCTGTGGCTATGGTGGCCTAGGCTGTGGCTATGGTGGCCTGGGCTATGGCTGCGGTGGATATGGATTTGGCTGCTGCCGTCCATCTTGCTGTGGCAGATACTGGTCCTATGGATTCTATTGAGATACTTCTGGAACCACTTATCCAGTAGAAGTCTTCCTTGTATAGTTTCTGAATATCCTTTATTTGTTCTTCTTAAATGTTATTTGTTTCCTAACAGTGAGAAATGTTATCCTAATCATCAGTTTAAATACTTCAGTTTCAGCATGCTTCAAGTTGACAGCAAAATTCCATAGAATGCCTCAAAATTCATAATTATTATGTTTGATACTGTATTACTTCTCATTAATTGTAGCTTAACATGATCTGAATAATTGATGTGAATAACTTTTGTGTCTTTTTCAATAAATTTTTCTGTCATTACAAAAGACTTTCATTCATATTTATTTTCCTCTGTCATTTATGTGTTATATTATGTAGTATATTTCACTTGAGAGTAGTTGAATGAAACTGGCATCTTCGCACAAATACATGTACACATTTAGAGCATCTAGATGGTGAGATGATTGTATAAAATGGTATCATGGTTCACATAATGGGGTAACTACATTCATCAGAAGTGTAAAGTGCAAGGCTCACATAAATCTATCCTCCATTCAGCCTTTCCATCACTGTGTGAAAATTGAGACTATGATGGATATAGATCACTGTATTTGATCAATACTCCTTCAGTTAAAACTAGATTGATAAATTCAATTGCTTATCAGTACTTGCTAAAGGTTAAGTAGTATACATACATAAACAGGTGCAACTTCTTTCTGCACCACTCATCTTGCCTACCAAGAATCTTGCTCTCTCTAGCTGACTGAATGGGAAATCACATGTGAAATATTTCCTTTGATCCTGAAGAAAACATTGAGCAGGGCCTCCTCTAACTGCTGAATTAGACTTCCATGAGTACAAATGTATCTCTATCCACACAATGAGCCTCTGCTTTCTTCTAGAGCAAAGGAACATGAAAAATGGCTCCTTGCTCTCTGCTCCTACTTGGATACACCCACAGCAAGCCCAGGGTATCCCGAAGGTAAAAGATTACCTCCAACGAATAAGGCAGCATCTTGTTTAGAGCATCCCTGGTACTATATCTTTGTTGTCAAATTTCCATCTCAGGGACTGTGACATTTATGGGATTGGGATACATGGACACATAAGTCAACTTACAAAGAAGAGGCAGGAAGGGGCTCATATCGAGATATGATAGAAATAGACACAGAGATGATAACCAAAAGTAAAATGCAATTGTAGATGTACTGAAATGTTAAACTGGGTAAAGCCAGTGAAAAAGACAACTTTATTTTTTACTAGTCTTAAAGTTCACTTTTTGACATATTTCAACATAAATTATGCAAATATTTTAAAGATGAAAGCAAATGTCTGATCTCGAGCAAATGTCCAAACTTCTCATCTAAAATACTTTATGTGACTCTGAGTCTCATTGTCTCCATCCAATCTGTTTATGTTCTCATCCTTAAATATTAAGGATTTAAATACTCTATTGCCTAAAAGCAGCACTATTCACATTTATCCACACCCTTGGTAGTTTCCTGTGACACTGCAGTCCTGTGTGATTACAATTATCCTTCCTCATCACATTCTTCTCATTACTAATTTAAAGTTCAAGAAAAAAAGAGGAGAAAGTCTCCACGCCTCCTGGTTGCTGATTGACAGCTGGGTCTGTCCATATTGCACAGAAAGTTTTTCAGAAAAGAGTGCTTGTCACCATCTCTTTATACCTGGATCAGAATGTTCCTCTTACAACAGATTCTTGTATTTGTGGATCCAGTTTCCAATTTTTCTTTTGTTTTTTCACTGATTTTTTTTTTATCTTCTCTCCCAACTCATATAAGGAACATCAGGAAATCTGAATTTCAACTGAGGAAATTCATTTATGTCACAAAGACAAGAAGAAATCGGAAATCCAAATAGTCTGACACCCATTAATGAAAACAAATCAGAATGAATATATTAATGCAAATAAATTCTTTACCTATAATAAAGTATTATCCATCACAAAAATATTCTTCCACAGAATAGGAATAGGGCAAAGCTTACTAAGAGAATCAAAACCTAACAAGGACCTTATATGAAAGGGAATATATACTACGAACATACCTTCAAATATCTGAAACAATATATCATCAAATTGGGTCCCAAGAGCTCTATTCCAAGATTGAAAAATTCTAGATTGGTTTAATACTTTAAAAATCAGTCAGTACAATTCATCACATTAATGAAAAAAGAATGGAAGTTATATGAATATCTCAATAGATTAAGATAAAGCATGATAAAATTGAACTCCCATTCATGAATTTTAAAATATCCCAGTAAAGTTCGACTAGAAAATAGCTTCTTCAGTTTGATAAATGGCATCTTCACGACCTCTACAGTTTGTATATCACACTTAGTTCTTAAGTATGAAATAATTTTTTCCCCAGGCTCAGGAATAAGACAAGGATGACTTGTCTTCATAATCTTCATTTAGCTGTACAACAGTTCTTAGTAACTGAAATCAACCGCTGGAACAAAACTGGAGAAAAAAAAATGCAGACTTGATATTACTAATGGCATAATTGTGTACTAGTGAAGTAGAGTGGGTTCTGCTTCAAGAATAAGTGCATAGACCAAAGGAGAGCAGAAGGGTTCAACAAATAGACTCAAACGTATAGGGTAACCATATTTATTGCTAAGATACCACTGCAGAGCAGAAGATAGAAGGATTGACTGAACAATGAGTAATGCTAGTTAATTTAATAACCGTGTAAAGAAAATAAATCTAGACTTATATCTTTCACCAAAATAAGATGCAGGAATATCTTTATTAATTTAAAGTAAGTGATAGTTTCTGAAACAACATATAAAGGGCACTGGCCAGAAAAGGAAAGTCTAACCAATTAGACTTCATCAAAATAAAAAAAATTCTTATTTTTAAATGTTAATAATTGATACACAAAAATTATATGTTTATGAGGAATCATACCATGTTTCCTAATTATACAACGTGTAATGAAAAATCCATTCAACTTTTCAAAAGTTTACTATTTATTTGTGATGAAATCTTTCAAAATCCTTCCTTTCAGCTTTTCTTGAAATATATACAGTATTAATATCTATATGGAGAAGCAGAAATCATTTCTCTTAAGTGTAACATAATACATAATACTCATTATTAAGAAAGTAAATAAAGCCACTGAAAAGGAGATATCTACAGTATACATCTAGATAAGCATTTTGACAAAAGATGAATATAAATACCTCCATCCGCTTAGAGAAACAAAATGTGCTTTAAAATGACCAAAAATTTGCACAAACATTTCACAACAATGAATAATAAAGGATAACCAACCTTGTTAGAGCAACATAGTACTAGTTACACCCACAGAAGGGCTAGATTAGAGACTATGAATACCAAACAATTTGGAGCACACTCAGACCTGGGCCTTGCTAACACTCGTGGGGGCATAGGATTGGCACTAGCTTAGTGGACAAAATATGTCAGCACCTGAAAATGCTGAAACTGAATGCACCCCAAAACTCATAAATTCTACTTTAAAGGAAGGAACACTTGGTTTTGGTCCAGTTTTCTCACAATTTTCATGTCCTTACAAATTCACATATTAGATTCTTATACAACTTCTTGAGAAACTGAAGTTATTTTGGCAAACAAACAATCCCACACACCAAATGTTAGAGGAGAATCTGTACGACTGATGTAATATCAGGGCATCAAGACATATCAAGAATGGGTTACCAAGACAAAAAACAACAACAAAAGCAAAAAAAAAAAAAAATGTAGGGAAAGAAAAATCTCTAAAACCCATGATTTGATGGAGGTCATTCTGACACAAAACAGAAACACCCTTAGTAATGAGACCCTCATTCTGTCGAGTGAAATAGGCACATGAAGCCCTGCAGTGTTTCTAATATCTTTTCAGTCTCATTCAAGTCTGTCTTATTGGTAGAATCTTGTCTGAAATCTTTTTTTTTTTTTTTGTAAATTACATCAGGACATATAGTCACTTTGCTTGTACACCTAGTGTTACTTAGAAATGGAAACATAATGGTAAACTAATAATCAACCTTAAACTAATCACATGAGAAGAGAGATTCTCTTTTTAAAAGAGAATTAAAACATTTTATTAAATCATGCCATTTAATTTTGGAACACTTGAGAGAAAAGCAATCCTACTCATGCGAAAATTTCCTTTCCTAGGTAAATAAAAGATTCAGATAATTTTCCCTCAAAAGTTATGTTAAATTAAGATACCAGCATTTCCTGGGGTTTGCCTTACCACCCAGCTGTGTAAAAAGCCCCATGCCTGTGGATGGTGACATTTAAACTAAGAATTCTTTGTTCTTCAACTGCATCTTCTGCTCCTGACACCATCTGCTACTACTACAACTACCCTGGCAACCTGGGCTATGGCCGTAGGTATGGCTGGGGTGGGTATGGATATGGCCGCTGCCGTCCATCTTTCTGTGGCAGATACTGATCCTGCGTAGTATATCCTGCGAATTCTACTGAGAAACTTCTGGAGCCATTCAGCCAGTAGGACTCTTTCTCCTACACTTCCTGATTGTCCTTCCATTAGTAATCCTCCTTATTAGTAATTTACTTCCCTTTCCCAGTAGTGAAGGTCTTATCCTAGACTGTTTCACCTTCTGATGGAATACTTTAGATTCAATTCACTTCACCCTGATCAACGAAAGTCACATTTAATTAATATCTCTCCATTCACAAAAGTGTTTTTGATTGTTATAATAACAATCATAACTCATGGTGGCTTCACAATTTGGATGTGAAACGTGTTTGTCAAAAAATGTTGTCTTTCATTGCAAAATGTTTGCATTTACATTCATTACTCTCTCTCACTTACATGTGAGTGTTGGGGTTCCTGTTTCATTTGAGTGTCCAGGGCAGAAACCAGTACTTTTTTCTTAATATTTTATGTTTGAGACAGGGTCTTAGTGAGTTGCCTCCCTAAGTTGCTACAGCTGGCTTTGAACTTGCAATCTTCCTGCCTCAGCCTCCAAATCCACTTGGATTACAGGCATGCACCATAATGTCCAACCAAAACCATAATCTCTACAGGTTTGCATGGACACCTCTATAGAGTCTGGGATGTCAGCTGGTGAACTGTGTCAAGAGTTATTGTTCAACTGGTAAAACGGAAACTGTGTTTCACAGCAGTATAAAGTGCCACCATCACAACTATGTGTCCCCCTTTCAACTTTTCCATCCATGCTCTTCATTTGGATCACTTTATTTGATCAAACCTCCTCTAGTTTAACAGTTAAAAGTGCCAGTACCACTCACCAGTACGAAAACAGACTGTTTCAGAGATGCTCTGTCATCCTTCTCCACAGGCAGGCCTTACACAAAATGCTCCATATTTTGCTCATCTTTTCTCACCAACACATTCTGCACCATCCCCCTGCCTGTGCTGAACAGAAAAACATGCAAACTTTACATTTCACCCTATAGAAAATCTTAAGCAGTGTCTTCTCTAATGGCTGGCTTAGACTTTCCATGGGCACAACTCTTGCTCCATCTGTGCAAAGAACCTCTGTTTTCAAATGAGAGCAGAAGATTATTAGAAGTGGCCCCATGCCCTCTCCTGCTAGTAGAAAAGCTCTTTAATAACCCCCGGGAAATCCTTAGGCTTCTTTAAAAGGATATAAAGGTTACCCCAGGGATTGAGCTAGGACTGTGTTTGCAGGGACTCAATTCTAGAATTGAGATGTTAAAGGGGTGTCTATACTCTACCCATATCAGAAACAACGGCAATCACAGCTTGTGAGACATGGCAGTGTAAGTCAGACAGATGGTGGAGATATTAGAAGGGCAGGTTATTGATAGGGGCATGAATGAAAAATGAAGATGCACTGAAATCACAACAATGGAGGACTATGATTAGAGAGAACAGAAATTATTTTTATTGGTCTTAAGATTTTTCCTTTTGAAATATTCCCATATAGACTCAACATCTTAAATCACAAAAGCTAATGTCTGGTTACCATTTTGTCTGAACTGCTCATGTAAAATGCCTCCTATGATCCAGAGCTACATTTGATCTGGCTACTGTGTGTGTGTGTGTGTGTGTGTGTGTGTGTGTGTGTGTGTGTGTCTGTGTGTGTGTGTGTGTGGTGTCCGGGATTGAACCCAAGACCTTGTGCATGTGTGGCAAGCACTCTACCAACTGAGTTATATCCCCAGCCTTGATGTAGCTACATTCTTGCTCTCATATACTGTGGTTTTAAATGATGAGTTGCCTACAAACACAGCATTATTCTCATATACACACTTGGTTATTGATATTCTGATGTCCCTATGCTATGCTCCTGGTGACTATGCCGTGTTCCTTCCACATCACATTCTTCTGATTGCTTCAGTGCAGCTCAGAGAAAGAGAGAGACAGAGAGAGAGAGAGAGAGAGAGAGAGAGAGAGAGAGAGAGAGAGAGAGAAATACTGGCCATGACTCAAGGTTGCTGATCCTATGGCTCAGATTGTCAAGCTTTAACAAGGCCAGAGGGAAGACCCCGGGTGGCATCTGTACATTCCTGGAGCAAGGCTCTGTTCCTGCACCACTCATCCTTGTATCCATAGTCAGGCTTCCTACTTTGCTTTAAAATCAAAACAAGTATTTTCTTTTGTTGAATCCAGGTCCACGTCATTCCTTACTCAAACAGGAACAATGGGAAGTGGGATTTTATTGGAAGAAATATTATTAATGAAAATAAACAAGAAAAAGTAAAAAAATCCAAATCATACTGTATAATAAACATGCAAAGGAAAGTGCAGGTGTATATGCCTTCACTAATGAATTATTTAAAATACTGAAGGAAACAAGTATGAGCATTTATTAATACAAATATTTTTCTGAAGAATAAGAAAAAGACCAAACCTACAAACTAAAACAAAGCCCAGGCAGGATGTTATAAGAGAACAAATATATTCTGTGAACCTGGCTATAAAATCTGAAACAATACATACATTATCAAGTCAAGTCCCAAGGGCTATATTCCAAGATTGTAAAACCTAAGTTAGTTTAATACCTGAACAGCCAGTTAATGCAATTCATCACATTAACAAAAGTGAATGTCATGTGAATATCTTAACTGATTAAGAAAACCATGATAAAATTTAATACCCATCAGTGAATTTTAAAATATTCAGCAGAGTAGGACTATAATAAAAAATTCCTCAACTTGTCAAGTGTCATCTGAATAAAATCTACTGCTTATATATTAGACTTAATGCTGAAATACAGAATAACTCTCCATAGGCCGGGAAAAAGACAAAGATGACAACTGTCACAACATTCTTTCAACTTTGTATCAAAAGTATTAACTAGAAAAATAATAATAAATGCATTCAGACATAAATGGAACAAACATTGGGGGAAATATATACTTGCCATTATTAATAAATGTCATGATTATGTATATGAAAAATATGGGTGGTACTGGTTCAAAAATAAGCATGCAGGCCAATGGAATAAGAAGAGACTCTAAGTGCATCAAACAGACAGAGTAGCCAGACTTATACGCTAACTTAGCACCACCCACCACCGTGGAGAAGATGAAAGAAGTGATGTAACACAATGTTTGATTAATTTGGAAGCTGTATAGAAAAAAACAAATCTTGACTCTTATCTTGCAACAAAATGAGATGCAAGAATGCCTTTATTGCTTAAAACAGGAGATGGTTTCTTTAGAAGGATATAAAGAATACTAGCCATAGGAAAAAAAAACCTTTGATAAATGGGATTTCCTCAAAATTAAGAATTTAGAATAGGGGAAATATCACCTACCATAAGAAGACATTTACACTATACTTATATAAAAAAACAAAAAATTTGGAACAAAAAAAAATGAATAAAAAAACAAAAAAAAAATGAATCACAAAATTTATAGACATAAAACACAATTAAAAGTGAACAAAAACTTGCACAAAAATGTATAGCAAATGAAAACGAAAGATGACCAGCCTATTAGAAGAAGGAAATGCAAATTGTAACCACTGTGAATTAGAACTAGGTACCCATCAAAATGGCTACAAGACATTGAAAATACCAAGTAATTTTGAGACTGCTTAGAAACTGGACCTTCCAAACATCCTGGTTGACATGTAATTTGACACCACCCCTTTGGAACCTGTAAGGTAGCACCTAAAAATGTCAAATACAAATGCACCCTAAAACTCAGATATCCCACAATATAGGAATCACCCCTGTTTTCCAGCATGGTCTTCTTGTTCTTTCCACATACAAGTTTACATGTATAAACTCTCCAATCTTATGCTATCTTTTGCGAACTTGAAGTTATTTTTAGAAAAGAGACAAACAAACAAAACAAACTTGGACAAAATACTGTGTTATTTATACTGTACCTAGTGTCAGGACATATCAGTTCAACTTCTAAATATTGCTAAACAGGGAGAATATATAAAATGATTATAAGAAGCTCTTTAAATGTCCATGCCTAGATGGAGGTCTTTCTGTAAAGCCTGGTAATGAGGCTTTCACTTTGTGTAGTAATGCAAAGATTCAAGATGAACTCTAGTGCTCCTGACACCCCTGACGCCTCAGTCGGGTCTCTCACTGGTAGAATTTCATGCAGAATCTTGTTTTGCAAGTCAGCTCAAGAAACAGTTCTTAAACTTAAATACCTGTGGATGCCTGATAGTGGGAAGAAAACAATAAACTGATAATCTACCTTCCATTAATCACACACAGAATATTTGGTTTTCAAAATAGAGGGAAAATGTCTTACAAAATCTTGTGATTGAACTAACATTGGGAGGCTTGATATGATAGCAAAACAGTATTGCTTATGAGGAATTCTCCTTTCTTAAGCCAACAAAAGAACCAGTCAATTTTTCTTATGGAAGTTATTCTAAATTATGAGGATGGCAATGTCTGTAGTTACCCAACCCACCTCTGATTGTGTATAAAAGGCTCTGTGCCTGCAGGTGATGACATTTAAGCCAAGATATTCCCTGTTTCTCAGGGGCACCTTCCTCTCCTGACATCATGAGCTACTATGGAAGCTACTATAGTGGCCAGTGGTGTGGGTTTGGAGGCCCAGGCTGTGGCTAAGGTGGCTGAGGTGTTCTGGGCTGAGGCTGTAGCTATGATTGGGTCAGGTATGGATATAACTGCTGCCACCCATCTTGCTGTAACAGATACTCGTCCTATGGATTCTACTGAGAGAGTGGGAAAATCTTGCTTCTCCACCCCAACACTCCTGCCTAATATGTTAATTTCCTTTGTTATAATCCTAAATTATTCTATTTTTATTTTATTTTAATCCAACAATTATTATGTGAAAAATTTCTTTATTTTCAAGATAACTTTCCCATTGATAAGACCCCTACTGTCATTCATACTAATTTACATCTATTACATGTGCAATGTGAGATGCTGCATGATTGTCCACGTGAAGTCCTTGTATTACCTTCCTTGGCTTAATAAATGCATTGTAACATCTGTTTCTGTCTGATTTCACATGCCCTCACCGCTTCTGCTTCACTCCCCACCGTATCTGTTAAGCCTTATGATTAGTGAAACCTCCTTTTCTTCATACACTGGAATGCCTCCGGCTATAGGATATTTCTGCCTCCCCAGCCTTGCATAATCATTCAAGCTGTGCTGCTGAGTGACTCAGATGCTTCATGCTATCCTTTAGTTCAAAGGCAAAATATTTGAAAGGTGCCCCTTAATCTGGAGGCTATATGCTAAGTGGCTGTCTGTCCTTCATGTCTGTGACACTGTCTAAGAACACACACCTGGCTATCATCTCTGAAAAGCAGGTCTAAGCAAGCTGCAACATTGCTATCTTACATTTATCATTGGCAGCTAAATTTTATATTGCCATCTTTGCTTTGAAAAACATAAAAATTGCATGTTTTTCCCACTAATTTTTGGCTTTTCCTAAATCTACTACCAGAAATTCTTCTGCAAGTGGAATTTAATCTAATAGGCTATCAATAAATTAATCTCCATTTTGATTAAGTCACTGAATATTTTCAATTTGATTTTTAAGAATTAAATATTTGGCCAAAAGGCTATATTTGACCTCACATATTGGCATGAGGATATTTGAAATACACCTCTAGATTGACGTGAATGTTGTTGACTTAATTTTCACAGATCATCAAATATGTTAAGCTGTTCCTTGGGTATTGCTACCCTATCACCTATCCAATTACAAAGGAAAAATTTCCTCATTGGCATAACACCAGAAAATTGTTTACCTTGCACTATGGCGGGGGGGGGGCATGATTTATCATTGCAGTGAAAAAAGATAAATTACCTACTTAATTACTATCCTGAGATGATGAGGAGATTCATTTATCCTTGCATGATTTCCATAGGCCCATGCAAACAATGGATAACTTATTGATGTTATCAGTTTTGGGATCCTAAACATAGCACATTCTCCTTCCATAGACACAATGAAGCCCATAAAGCTACAT
Organism: Callospermophilus lateralis; assembly: GCF_048772815.1. Taxonomy (NCBI): domain Eukaryota; kingdom Metazoa; phylum Chordata; class Mammalia; order Rodentia; family Sciuridae; genus Callospermophilus; species Callospermophilus lateralis. The sequence goes on along the minus strand of NC_135314.1, from coordinate 13,056,637 downwards.
ATTTCCACCCTCCCAGCTGTTCATTAAATGTGTTTTATGATTTTAAGTTCTGCTGTCAAAAGTCAATAAATCTGATTTTAATCATAATAGCCTAGATTGTATGATTGTACATATCCTACCACATTGCTGATGACATCTTGTTATTTTCTCTCCTCTTTCTCTCTCTCTCTCTCTCTCTCTCTCTCTCTCTCTATATATATATATATATATATATATATATATATATATATATATAGTATTTTAGGTGATTTGCATCTTTTAACTTGAATTTCTTATTTATATTAGAAAATGAGAAGTAAATTACCAACTTTCTGTTTTATCTCTAAGATATAAAGAGCTGGGAAGACATTAACTCAATTTTCATATGGAAAACCACTGATTCTCAAAATAGGCCCGGGTCCATCACTCCACCGGCAGACAACTGCCAGAGCTCTGGCACAGGACCACCTCTTCCATCCAGCAAACCACCACCTGAGCTCAGGCCTAGCCCAGATCCACCTACACTGACATACGTGAGGCCCAGGCCCAGGGTAGGTCCAAGTTCGCCACCCTCCCCCTACCTGGGAGCACAAGCCTAACCAACTTCCATCTTGAGACACTGCAGACATCTCCATAGCCTTCCCCATGCAGGAGCACCTAACTTTTGACAACAGATAGGTCCATAGAAGCAACTGCATCTCAGAGGTGGCATCCAAAAGACAGTGTAAGGCCTACCCTTTGAACCCCATCTCTGTAAGACATTGCATTCGTCTTGGGGAACTTCCACTATTATCTCGCGTTACCTCAGCTATTGTGGCCACCACCTTTAGATGCAGCAGCATACATTGAGGGACACCAGCAGGGTCTGGTAGCCCAACATCAGGTGAGGTACAGACAATCTGCACAGGTATTACAAGAATATAGAGTAGAAACTGTAATGTCTCAGACCCACACTGCAAGAAAGGAAGACACACAGATAACATGAAAAATCAAGGGAGGAAAGTGGCCCAAACAAACCAGATACTACAGTAACAGAACCCACGGACAGAGAAGATGATGAAATGTCAGAGAAGGAGTTCATTTGAGACTCATGTCACTTCACTGAAGAAGATTCTATAAATAAACACTGCTTAAAGCACTTTGCTTATGAGCTGCTATATTGGAAATGTCTAGAGAGAGCCAGAAACTCTCTAAGAAACCACAGCAGCTTCCTTTGGTCAGCAAGCACAGATACCGAGTTCTTACTTGTACTATTCTGTTTTAAGAGGGCTCAGCCAGGCTGTACGTGAGCATGAAAGGACTCACTGTCAATAACTCTGAAGTGTTAATAAGACATAGAAACATAGATGCTATTCAAAACTGGCCAGGACCTTAACAGAACATTTTACCATTTTAATTTCAGTGTGTTAAAAGAGGTGTCTGGAAAATGGATGTAATTCAGAGAGGAAAACAAGAGAAATGATTAAAAGGTAGGGAAAATAACAGTTTGTAGAAAAGTCTAAAGGGATTTGGATTTTTCTATTCTAAAGAAAATTGGAGCTATATTGTAGTACTTGGAGATAGCATATACACACACACACACACACATGCATATATATGCATATATTTATATATAGATGTACAACAAGGGAGATGTGTTCTCTAGTCTAAAACTTTGTGAAGGCAGGAAAATGCCACTAATGGTGGTAAAGATGTATTTTTCCCAATTGTACTCTGAAAAATCACTGATCTCAGAGGCAGGACTAGCAATTATTGAGTCATTTCCACAATTAAGTTTGGTCTTATTTTGGACAAGCTGTCTCTCCCCAGATACTTATTCCTATTTCCTACCAGAGTAGTCGTATTAGCCATGACAATTTTTTCCTAATCCTATCTCAGGAATTTTTCTTTTACTACTAGTTCTTCATTTACTTAATATATTGTATTTAAATCACCTCATGTACCTTTATAAAGTATGATCCTTTGAAATTCTGCCTATCTACTTTTGCTCAGTCCAAATCATACATATCTGAACACCAAACTCCTGCATTTTACAAACTGCAGATAAAAGTAGTACTTTTAACTTGTTGGTCCACTAAATCTCCTTTCTGCCTACTCTTGCCATAGAGATAGATACACAGGCTATAAAAGTATTAGTGATTAATTCTGACTAGCCTACATTAATTGAATTCTCACCTAAGTAAAGGTCTTTGACAAAGCCATTATAATGTGATTGGTCAAATAGTTTTTATAAGTGGAAAGAGAGGATTTGATTTATCTCTGATTCAAAGATGCATCAAGATCACTCTGAATAAAAATATCCATCTGTGTCCACATATATAAAACATTTGTTGAATGAATGAATGGGCTGTGATTTTAAAATAGTGTCTTTAATACACAAATTACTCTCAAGCAATATACATGATGAAATGTTCATATTGGCTATTGTCCTGATTTTTACTTTTTCTGTGTGACTCCCCAGACTATTTTGACTCCAATAAAGATCGTTTTTAACATCTTTAAAAAAAAATGATCTGTGAATTAAAGAATGACCTAAATGAGCAAATACAGGCAAAAATTGATCACTTCACCAGCAATGTACAAGTGTACCCTTTTCCCCACATCCTCGCCAGCACTTGTTGTTGTTTGACTTCATAATGGCTGCCAATCTTACTGGAGTGAGATGGTATCTTAGGGTGGTTTTGATTTGCATTTCTCTGACTGCTAGAGATGGTGAGCATTTTTTCATGTACTTGTTGATTGATTGTATGTCCTCCTCTGAGAAGTGTCTGTTCAAGTCCTTGGCCCATTTGTTGATTGGGTTATTTGTTTTCTTATTGTTTAATTTTTTGAGTTCTTTGTATACTCTGGATATTAGGGCCCTATCTGAAGTGTGAGGAGTAAAGATTTGTTCCCAGGATGTAGGCTCCCTATTTACCTCTCTTATTGTTTCTTTTGCTGAGAAAAAACTTTTTAGTTTGAGTAAGTCCCATTTGTTGATTCTAGTTATTAACTCTTGTGCTATGGGTGTCCTATTGAGGAATTTGGAGCCTGACCCCACAGCATGTAGATCTGAGCCAACTTTTTCTTCTATCAGACACCGTGTCTCTGATTTGATATCAAGCTCCTTGATCCATTTTGAGTTAACTTTTGTGCATGGCGAGAGAAAGGGATTCAGTTTCATTTTGTTGCATATGGATTTCCAGTTTTCCCAGCACCATTTGTTGAAGATGCTATCCTTCCTCCATTGCATGCTTTTAGCCCCTTTATCAAATATAAGATAGTTGTAATTTTGTGGATTGGTTTCCGTGTCCTCTATTCTGTACCATTGGTCCACCCACCTATTTTGTTACCAGTACCATGCTGTTTTTGTTACTATTGCTCTGTAGTATAGTTTGAAGTCTGGTATCGCTATACCGCCGGATTCACACTTCCTGCTTAGAGTTGTTTTTGCTATTCTTGGAACTGCAAATTGGTGCGGCCAATTTTGAAAGCAGTATGGAGATTTCTTGGAAAGCTGGGAATAGAACCACCATTTGACCCAGCTATTCCCCTTCTCGGTCTATTCCCTAAAGACCTAAAAAGAGCATACTACAAGGACACTGCTACATCGATGTTCATAGCAGCACAATTCACAATAGCAAGACTGTGGAACCAACCTAGATGCCCTTCAATAGACAAATTGATTAAAAAAAATGTGGCATTTATACACAATGGAGTATTACTCTGCATTAAAAAATGACAAAATCATAGAATTTGCAGGGAAATGGATGGCATTAGAGCAGATTATGCTAAGTGAAGTTAACCAATCCCTTAAAAACAAATGCCAAATGTCTTCTTTGATATAAGGAGAATAACTAAGAACAGAGTAGGGACGAAGAGCATGAGAAGAAGATTAACATTAAACAGGGATGAGAGGTGGGAGGGAAAGGAAGAGAGAAGGGAAATTGCATGGAAATGGAAGGAGACCCTCAGGGGTATACAAAATTACATACAAGAGGAAGTGAGGGGAAAGGGAAAAAAATATAAGGGGGAGAAATGAATTACAGTAGAGGGGATAGAGAGAGAGGAGGTGAGGGGTGGGGGGGAGGGGGTATAGTAGAGGATAGGAAAGGCAGCAGAATACAACAGACACTAAGTATGGCAATATGTAAATCAGTGGATGTGTAACCGATGTGATTCTGCAATCTGTATACGGGTTAAAAATGGGAGTTCATAACCCACTTGAATCAAAGTATGAAATATGATATATCAAGAACTATGTAATGTTTTGAACAACCAACAATAAAAATTTTTTTTAAAAAATTGATCACTTCAACAAAACAAATACAGGTAGCAAAAGATTACTTCAAAAAAGGGATAGAGACTGAAAAAAAAGTCAAAAATACTTGAAACGAAGAAAACAATAAACCAAATTAAAAACTCAATAGAAAGCATAACCAACAGACTAGATCACTCAGAGGAAAGAACAGTCAGATAATGAAGACTAAGTATAAAATATGGAAAATAAAGTTGATCACACAGTGAAAATAGTAAGAAGCTGTGAACAGAACACCCAAGAATTATGAGACAGCATCAAAAGATCAAATCTAAGAGGTATTGGGATAGAGGAAGGCACAGAGTCTCAAACCAAAGGAATGCACAATCTCTTCAATGAGATACTATCAGAAAATTTCCCAAGCATGAACAATGAATTGGAAAACCAAATACAAGAGGCTTACAGGATACCAAATGTACAAAATTACAACAGATCTACACCAGGGCACATTATAATGAAAATGCCTAGCATACAGAATAACAATAGAATCTTAAAAGGAATCAGATCACATGTAGGGGAAGACCAATTTGTATCTCAGCAGATTTTTCAACTCAGACCATCAAAGCCAGAAGATCATGAAACAACATATACCAAGCCTGAAAGAAATGGTTGCCAACCAAGAATTTTATAACCTGCATAAGTGAGCTTTAGATTTGATGATGAAATAAAAACCTTCTATGATAAACAAAAGTTAAAAAAATTACAACTACAGAAAATACTGCACTACAGAAAATACTCAGCAAAATATTCCACGAAGAGGACATAAAAAACAATGATGAAAATCTGCAGGGGGAAGGATTACACTAAAGGAAAAAATATTCAGAGAAAAATCAAGTCAAGTTAAATACCAAAAATAAACAAAAATGGCTGGGAATACAAATCATGTCTCAATAATATCTCTGAATGTTAATGGCCTAAACTCACTGATCAAAAGATATAGACTAGCTGATTGGATTAAAAAAAAATGCACCCAACAATATGCTGCCTCCAAGAGACTCATCTCATAGTAAAAGACATCCACAGACCAAAGGTGAAAGGTTGGGAAGAATCAGATCACTCACATGGACTGGGAAAGCAAGCAGGGATTTCCATCCTCATATCAAATAAAATAAACTTCAAGCTAAAGTTAACCAAAAGGAATAAAGAAGTACACTACATACTGCTCAAGGGAACCATACACCAACAAGACATAACCATTATAAATATATATGCCCCAAATAATGGAGCATTTACATTCATCAAATAACACTTCTCAAGTTTGAGAGTCAAATAGACCACAATACAATAATTTTGGGTGACTTTAACACACCTATTTCACTCCTAAATAGATCTTCCAAACAAGAACTGAACAAATAAACTATAGAACTCAAAAAAACAATCAATAACTTAAACTTAACTGACATATATAGAACATTTCATCCTTCAACAAGAGAATACACTTTATTCTCAGCAGCACATGGATCCTTCTCTAAAATAGACCATATATTATGCCATAAAGCAACTCTTAGCAAATATAAAAAAGTAGAGATAATACTCTGCATTCTATCAAGTTGAGCACTATCAGATCATAATAAATGAAATTTGAAATCAAGGATAAAATAGGAAATAAAAGCTACTCCAACACCTGGAGAATACATTATATGCTACTGAATGAACAATGGGTTACAGAAGATATCAAGGAGTAGATAAAAACATTTTTAGAGGTGAATAAGAACACAGATAAAACATATTGAAATCTCTGAGACACTATGAAGGCAGTTTTAAGAGGAAATTTTATTGAATGGAGTTCATTCCTTAAAGAAGAAAAAGTCAACAAATAAATGACTAAACATTACATGTCAAAGCCCTAGAAAATGAAGAACTAATCTACACCAAAAGCAGTAGAAGACAGGAAATAATTAAAATCAGAGCTGAAATCTATGAAATTGAAACAAAAGAAATAATTGAGGGGCTGGTTTGTGGTTCAGCAGTAGAGCGCTCGCTTCCTCACATGTCCGAAGCCTCCACATAAAAATAAATAAATAAAATAAAGGTATTTAAAATTTAAAAAAAGAATTGAAAAAATGACAAAACAAAAAGTTGGTTCTTTGAAAAAATAAATAAAATTGACAGACCCTTACCCATGCTAACAAAGAGAAGAAGAGAGAAAACTCAAATTATTGATATATGTGATGAAAAAGAAAATATCACAGAAAACACTACAGAAATACAGAAAATATTTAGAAATTATCTTGAAAACTTGTACTCCAATAAAATAGAAAATATCAAAAGCATCAATAAATTTCTAGAGTTATATGATTTGCTCAAATTGATTCAGGATCATATACACAATTTAAACACATCAATATCAAGCAACAAAATAGAAGACGTCATCAGAAGCCTACCAACCAAGAAAAGCCCAGGACTGGATGGATACACAGTCCAGTTCTACAAGACCTTTAAAGAAGAACTAATACCAATACTCTTCAATTTATCTCAGGAATTAGAAAAAGAGGCATCACTTCCAAACTCTTTCTATGAGGCCAATATCACCCTGATTCCAAAACCAGGCAAAGACACATGAAAGAAAGAAAACTTCAGACCAATATCTCGAATGAACATAGATGCAAAAATTCTCAATAAAATTCTGGCAAATCACATACAAAAATATAGTACACCATGATCAAATAGTGTTCATTCCAGGGTTGAAAGTTTGGTTCAAAATACGGAAATGAATAAATGAATTCATCACATCAATAGCCTTAAAAATAAGAACCAGATGATCATCTCAACAGATGCAAAAAAAAAAAAAAAAAAGCATTCGACAAAATACAGCACTGCTTAATGATCAAAACACTAGAAAAACTAAGGATAACAGAAACATATCTCAACATTGTAAAAGCCATTTTATGCTAAGCCACAGGCCAACATCATTGTAAATGGAGAGAAACTGAAAGCATTCCCACTAAGAACTGGAACAAGACAATGATGTCCTCTTTCACCACTTCTATTTTACATAGTTCTTGAAACACTAGCCATAAAAAGAAATTAAAGGGATACAGATAGGTAAAGAAGAACTCAAATTAGCACTATTTACCAACAAAATGATTCTAAAAATTCAAAATGACCCCAAAAATTCCACTAGAAAATTTCTAGAACTAGTAAATGAATTCAGCAAAGTAGCAGAATACAAAATCAACATCCATAAATCAAAAGCATTTCTATAGATCAGTGATGAATTCTCTGAAAGAGAAATGACAAAAACTACCCCATTTACAATAGCATCAAAAAATAAAATACTTGGGAATCAACAAAAGAGGCAAAAGACCTCTACAATGAAAACTACAGAATTTTTAAGAAAGAAACTAAAGAAGACCTTAGAAGATGGAAAGATCTACCTTTTTCTTGGAGAGGTAGAATTAATATTATTAAAATGACCATACTACCAAAAGCACTATATATATTTAATGCAATTCCAATTAAAATTCCAATGAAATTCCTCATGGAAATAGAAAAAGCAATCAGGAAATTCATCTGGAAAAATAAGAGACACAGAATAGCTAAAGCAATCCTTAGCAAGAAGAGTGAAGCAGGTGGCATCACTATACCAGACCTTAAACTATGCGACAGAGCAATAGTAACAATAACATTGGCACCAAAATAGACTCGTAGACCAATGATACAGAATAGAGGACACAAAGACTAACCCACATAATTATAGTTATCTTATATTTGATAAAGGTGCCAAACACCTACATTGGAAAAAAGATAGATTCTTCAAAAAATGATGCTAGGAAAATTTGAAGTTCATATACAACAAGATGAAATTAAACCCCTATCTCTCACCATGCACAAAACTCAACTCAAAGTGGATCAAGAACCTAGGAATTAAACCAGAGACACTGAATTTATCAGAAGAAAGAATAGGCCCAAATCTCCATCATGTGGGATTAGACCCCAACTTCCTCAATATGATTCCTATAGCACAAGAATTAATATCAAGAATCAATAAATGGAATGGATTCAAAATAAGAAGCTTCTTCTCAGCAAAAGAAATGATTATGAGGTGAATAGAGAGCCTACTAATTGAGAACAATTCTCACCACATGTACATAAGATAGAGCACTAATCTCTAGATACATAAAGAACTCAAAAATCTTAACACCAAAAAAGCAAATAACCCAATCAATAAATGGGCCAAGGAACTGAACAGACACTTCTCAGAGGAAGATATACAATCAATCAACAAGCAGATGAAAAAAATGTTCAACATTTCTAGCAATTAGAGAAATGCAAATCAAAACTACTCTAAGATTTCACCTCACTCCTGTCAGAATGGCAGCTATTAAGAATACAAACAACAATAAGTGTTGGCGAGAATGTGGGGAAAAAGGCATAATCATACATTGTTGGTGGGACTGCAAATTGGTTCAGCCAGAATGGAAAGCAGTATGGAGAATCCTTGGAAAACTGGGAATGGAACAACCATTTGACCCAGCTATCTCACTCCTTGGTCTATATCCAAAGGACTTAAAAACAGCATACCACAGGGACACAGCCACATCAATTGCAGCGCAATTCACAATAGCTAAACTATGGAACCAACCTAGATGTCCTTCAGTAGATGAATGAATAAAGAAAATGTGGTACATATACACAATGGAATATTACTCAGCATTAAAAGAGAATAAAATCATGGCATTTGCAGGTAAATGGAAGAACCTGGAAAATATAATGCTAAGTGAAATTAGCCAATCCCAGAGAATCAAATGCCGAATGATTTCTCTGATTTAAGGATGCTGATTCATAATATACTGTGGGGTGGGGGAGGATTAAATGAACTCTAAATAAGGCAAAGGGGAAAAGGGGAGTGAGAGGAAGAAAGGCAGCATAGGGGTAGGAAAGATGGTGGAATGCGATGGTCATCATGACCCTAAATACATGTAGGAAGACATGTATGTGACTCTAGTTGGTGTACAATCAGAGAATGGAAAATTGTGCTCTATGTGTGTAATATGAATTGTAATGCATTCTGTTGTCATATATAAGAAATTAAAATTTAATAAAGATAATAAATACATAAAATATCAAATAATCCATTGTGGTATACAGAATGCTAACTTAAGAGCTCTTTGTGGATTAAAAGTGAATGTCTAGAATTATATAAGATTAAACTACTGTCACTATGTGAATTCACTCTTCTGAATAAACAGACCATGAAAAAAAAAAAGTAAACTACTGATTCTTCTTGGACCCATTAGAGAACTGTAGGTCAAGGTACTAACCAAAATCTGGAGAAACAGGCACATTAAGAGAGTCACTACAAAGATGTACAAATCTGGAGCAGAAGCCATTGGAGTCATAAACTGGGAGAAACTTAAATGTAATTTTTAATTTAAACAAATGTGATTTTGTTGTTGTTCTTTTGTTTTTCTTCTTTTCCATATATTTAGTTAAAAAACACACGCACACACAGAAAATAGATTTTGATGTTTTTCTAGAATTTCCTTATCAAGTATAATTTGCACTTCACTACAATTGAATTTGTTCATTAGTTATACTAATAGCTAGTACATATACTTATTTGTTTGAAGCTTTCTCCTGAGCAATGTATTTACTACCCGAATAATTAGAAACCAATTATTTTGGTAATTCTTAAGTTGAGATGGGTCATTTTTTTCTCCTACATATACACATCTTACTTTTTATTAGGAAGATTTGTTTATTAAAATTCAACTTTTGATACCCAACATTTGTTTTGAAATGGCTTTGGCTTTTAAAACTTGTTAGAATCAGAACTTCATGATTTTGGTGGATTGCTCGAGTATAAGCATACAAAGAGGGAGAGACTTCTGCAGCCACAGTTTGAAGACGCCTGCAAAAGTTCATGAGTTGAATCTCCAGCAATCACACCAGATTCTCATGGCAAGACCCACAAAAGATGGTCACAGAGCAGAAGGAGAAGGGGGTAAATCAAGGTGAAATGTGCTGAAAATATTCTCCACAATGGACCCCTTTATTTTTCCTGTCTTATCTAAGTTGGGTAAATGGGAACCCAACAACAAGAAGGAATACAAAATGGAGAACACAAGAAGAATTTAAATTCTCTGGCACCTACAGCTCCAGGAAACACAAAGCACAGCCCAATTTAGTTAAATGGACATGCATCCTCTGACCCCTGAGGGCCTTTGTATCTCCATTTGTTTTAGAATATGTCTAACTTTCAACAACAACAACAACAAATATATCATAACAAACATCAGAAAAACAAGACCCTCCATGGGAAAAGCAATCATCTGAACACAACCCCAATAGAGACAGAAGCTAAAGTTACCACAGGTGTTTGAAATAACTATCATTATGTTTGTAACCTAGAGAAGAACAACAGAACTTCCAGTGGAAGTTTCATCTATGAGTACGTGAGCAGAATGAAGTGGAGAGAAGTACTGAGTATTGAAAGGAGAAGCCATCACTCCAGAATTTCATATCCAATGAATTCATCCTTCAAAAGGCATTAAGGAGTCAATGTTTTTTCTCAGACAAAAACTGAGGAAGTTCATTGCCTTATAATAAATATTAAAAACAACACTTCTGGGAGAAGGACAATGATATGGGTCAAAGAAAGAAAGAAAATAAATAAAGGTGAAATTAATCTTTCATTTGTCTTAATATTTATTGATTTATAATGTAGGTTTTTATTAAAACAATGACCATAACTATGTGTTAGGTGATTGCAGCATTATGTAAGTGACATGAATACCAGCAATGTCACAGCATGTGAGAGAGAGGGATTAGGAATACTGGTGTATATCCTGCATGAGATGTGATGTATGTATCCTGCATGAGATGTGAGCTCACATCTCATGCAGGATACATACCAGTATTCCTAATCCCTCTGAAGGTAGACTTTGAACAATGAAATATGTATATAGGAAAGTCAGGAGCAGCAACAAGACTATTTAAAAATATATAAATGTCTGATATGCTAAGGAAGGAGATAAAAGAGAATTGTATAAAAGCTCCTTTAAAAAAGGAGAAAGTAGAAAAGAAGGGAAGAAGAGAAACAAGGACAAATGCAACACATTGAAAGTTACAAATGTATTACTATTAACCCCTATGTCAATACATACTTCAAATGAATGGATTAAATTCACCAAGTAAATGACATACATCGTAAGAGATTATAAGCTCATTTTAAGTATGCAAGCTACAATCATATGTTGGCTACATGAAGCCCATTTAAATAAAAGGACTTAGGACTAGAAACTAGAAAAAGTCTGATCACAAAACTGAAATGAAATGGACCAATTCTTTGATAAACACAAACTACCAAAAAAACATACAAAGAGAAAGACTCAGTTAAAGAAATGAATCAATAATTAATAACCCTTCATAAGAGAAAGCACCATGCCCAGGTATTTTTACTGATGAACTCTATGAAATATTTAATAAAGAAGTGATGTCAAGATATTCTCCACAATATCTTCCAAAGTATAGAAGCAAGGGGACCAATTCCTAACCCATTCTAGGATGCTAGCATTGCCCCACTCCCTAAATAGGAGATTCTGAAAGAAAAGAAAACTAAATCAATGTCTCTCATAGATACACACAAAAAATCTTTTAAAAAATATTAACAAATCAAACCCAATGATTTACAAATGATTACATGTTGTATAATTCCAATTATGTAACACTCTGACAATGGCTAAACTAGAGAGACTGTAAAACTGTAGAGATGATGATGATGATGATGATGATGAAGGAGGAGGAGGAGGAGGAGGAGGAGGAAGGGGAAAGAAAGAAAGAGAGAGAAAGAAAGAAAGAAAGGAAGGAAGGAAGGATGGATGGAAGGAAGGAAGGAAGGAAGGAGGGAGGGAAGGAAATAAGGAAGGAGAGAGGGAGGGAAGGAAGGAAGGAAGGAAGGAAGGAAGGAAGGGAAGGAGGGAGGGAGGGAGGGAGGAAGGAAGGAAGGAAGGAAGGAAGGAAGGAAGAAAGGAAGGAAGGAAGGAAGGAAGGAAACACTATTCTGAAAGATTCTGGGAGGCAAGATTAAATGGGCAAGTCAAAGGGGATTTTTAGGGCAGTGAAACTCTTCCCTGTGATATTTTATTGGGGGATATATCACATTTAGCATTTGTCAAAACCCATATAACTTAACAACACAAAGTGAATCTTAATGTATGCCAATTTAAAAAGTCATTGACAATAATGGGGATTCCCAGAATGCAGTACAAATGATGCAGAATCACTTCACTGTCTTACAAAAGAATGGAACAACCTCATCCATGGGGGTAAGGAAAACGTTGCTAATCTACATAAATCTGGAAATAAATGAAGTCTGTCAGATTCAAGGCAAAAGAAACTATATGTTAACAAATAAACCAATTCCATTTAGACCCACTCAGACACCCAAAGTTCCTTGAATGAATGAGTCAAGTCCTGTGAGGAGGGTCCCTGCAACATCCACACATTGTGCTATGACTCTCCCAGCTTCCCTCAAAGGGAGCAGCAACACTTTACTAGTAGAGCAGTGCTTTGGGGGAAGAGCAACAGGATTTTCAGGGATTACCAGACACTGGCTCTAAACTGCCATAAAAATTTTTAGACTCGAAACACTTTTGTGTGTGTGTGCGTGGTCAGGTCAAGTGATTAATGGAACTTTGGCTTACATCTATTTCACAACAGGCTCAGTAGTTCATGAATCCTCCCCATGAGTATGCCCTGTTGGCATAGATAGATTATAGAACAGACAGAGTTTGCACATTAAATCCCTGGAATATAGTCCACTATAATAGGACAGAAAAAATAGAAACCACTAAAGCTGCCTCTTCCTAAGAAATGGTAAATAAATAACAATGTTTCATTTCTGGAAAGATTATGGAGAGGGAAGCTATACTTAGTGGTTTCCTAGATTTGATGTAACAAAGTACTTTTTTTGATTTGATTGCTTGAAACAATAGAAACTTTTACTCTCAAAGTTCTGGAAATGAATTTAAAAACTAGCTATCTATGGACCCATACTCTTTCTGAAGACTCGACTGTGGAGTCCTCCCTTGTCTCTTGTTAGCTTTGGGTGCTTGCTGGCAATTCTTTATTTTCCTTGTCTTATAGACACACCAGTCCAATTTCTACCTGTTTTTTCTCATGTGTCTCTATGTATTCTCACCTCTCATAAGAACACCAGTGATTGGCTTTAAGCTCTATCCTAATTCAATAAGACCTCAATGAAGCTTGACTGGGTCTTCAAAAGCCCTATTTCCAAACAAGTGCCCATTTGCAGATGCCATGGCAAGCACTTTAACATATCTTTTGGGGAGATACAATTCAAGCCACACAACCATTAAAGTCTTGAAAGGTGTGTAAGTAGGTTATGATTTAATTTGCCATCTTTTCCTCTAAAAATTTGAATGCATTTAGAAGATTGAAAATGGATTATTAGTCTTGATTTAGTGGTTATTCCAGTTGTATCTGTTATTTCAAATGTGGTTTCTTTGCTGGGAAAAATAAGCACATCCCCTGGTACCTAATAAGCACTTTTGAGTTAGCAAAGGTTTTTTTCTTCTACAAATGAAAAACACCAGAATCAGTTTGCTTTCAGTTGGAAGGACCAACAATACAACCAGTGTCCTCTCTCAAAAGCATTCTAATTCTTCAACCCTAAGACATAGACTTTTATCTAGAGAACTTGAATGCCTCTACATTCCAGGGGACAATTATATTGATGATAACATGGTGCTTGAACACAGTGAACAAGAATTAGCAACTACCGTGGAGCTCTTGGAAAGAGGAAATAAATTTTTTATTTATAGGAAATAAATCCCATAAAAATTCAGGGACCTTCCATATCAGTGAAAGTTCTAGGAGGACAAATAACAAGTTGCTATATTTGGTCCTTCTGACCAATGATCAAGAGCCACATATTTAATAGCCTCTTTGGATTTTCATGATATATTCTTGACTGGCCCATGATCCCTTAATACTCACTTAAAGAGAGGTAAAATTGCTTCACTTTCAAATTAATCAGAACAAGAGAAGGTTCTGAAGGGCTCACAGTCTGCAATATGTACTTCTCTTCCACATGTGTTACACAGAATGGCAGATTCAGTGATGCTTGAAGCATCTACAGTAGATAAGAATGGTTTCTGGAGGCTTTGTATGAGTGGATTGTAGTACAATGTTTAGGATTTTGGGTAAAATCTATGTTTTCTTTTGTAGACTTATATTTTCCTTTGGGGAAAAAAAAACAGCTTTTAACTCATTACTGAGTGTTTGATGACGGACCACCAAGTTACCATGTGACATAACCATTCATTATAAACTAGATATTATTTGTCGTTTTGAACCACAATGTTGAGCAGCTTTTCATCATGAACTGAAAGTGGTGTATATAAGATTAGGCTTAAGAGAAGTCTGCAAAAGACAAATTATAGAAGCAAGAGGTTTGGATTCTCATGTCTTTCCTTCAGCTGAGTGTACTGTTTTCCTTTTCACTGTGGAGTTTTTAATTTATGTTCATTTCCCAGTTGAAAGAATAAAAAAAATTCCTGAGGTTACAGATAGTTCTGCCAAATGCTGATACTACCTAAAAGTATATGGTGGTAGTACAACAGCCCAAATCAAGCATAGCCCCAGTGAATTATGATAAGGGAATACTCTCAATTGTTTTCAATACTTTTGAGGAATCATTACATGTTAGTCCTTTGCCATCTACCACAGAGTACCTGAAAATTGGTCATTAATAAACAATGGATATATATTTCTATCTGTTCTGAAGTCTGGGGAGTCTAACGTCCAGGGACTCACATCTGGCATCAGCCATCTTGCAGTGTCATCCCATGGTAGAAGGTGGAAGAATAAGGAAGCTCACATGAGAGAAAAAGGAACAAGTCTGAACCCGTCATTTCATCAGGAACCCAGTTCTTCAATAACTAATCCTCTCCCTTGATTCTTGCACTCCTTAAAGGTTCTACCTTTTAATATTTTGAATTTGGAATTTGGGATGAAATTTCAAACACATGATTTTTGCAAACCATTTTCAAACTGTAGCAGATAATATTCAATTTCAACACATTTCTCAAAACTTAAGTCTATATATGAACACAAGCAGTAAGAGCCAATAACCACCAAAATTAATAGAAAACATATTCTTTGCTCCTATGATTTTTATAGACAACATCACAGCTGTGTTGGTTAAGTTTTAAATCTGCATATAAGCTGAAGGGTATTATTAGCAAAATCATCAGAAAATATGGCATTTATCTTCTCTACATGATGTCATGCAGCATTGTTACAAAGGTCAAATTCAGCATCAGTGTGAGCAAGGTCATTGAACTCAGCATCTGTTTTTCCTTTTTCATATAAAGCACATCAACTATTGGAGATGACCTTAATACACTGAAAAACAATCTCAATTTTAATGAGTCTGTGCAGGCTTTTTAAGTAAAGAAACATGACTAATGAGACTGTTGCATGCAATTTGATCTACTTGAGTGTGTCAGGGGTACCTGTCATTTGCTACCCATGCACTAAGACTGCTTAGAAGACTCTTCAGTAGTTAGTGTTCTTACTACTTACTCTTTGTCCTCTAGTTATAAACTCAAATTCTACTACAATAGCCAATGTGAAGCCTGGATGAGCCATTGTTGTGGATATGGTTATGCCTGTGGCCTCCATACCTGCAAAGTTTGTGACTATTGTGGGTATGCATTTGGCTGTAGCTACTAATATTATTACAGTAGACATTGTCCCTAGGCATACTGGTCATTGAGTCCTTTCTCTTATCAAACAGTGATTCTGCCATGCCACACTTTTTGATTATACCTGTTTTACTCAACTGGAATTGATAATGACCTGATACAATCTTAAAATAGGACTATTAAGTTCATATATATACATACCAGTGTTGTAGATTAACTACATTTTGTTCTTTTGCAAATATATTTTCATAATTATATAGTGGTGAATTATAAGGTGCTTCATGAGTTGGGAGTCTTAGGTTCATTTTCCATTACATTTACTTACCCTGGCCACTGCTGATATTTTTTAATGATTTATTACTTACTAACTTGTTCAATAAATATTTACTGAATAATTGCTCCAGAAGACTTCCTGTTAAGTCTTAGTATTACTGATATGAAAATACATGTTAAGTGGGATTACAGATATGTAAATAAATACATGTGCTAAAGAATTACAGGTGACATAATAGCCAAATGGAAACACAGAGGCGAAGCCTCCTGTTTGCATATGTGTATGCACACACACACACACACACACACACACACAGAGCGTGCACAAAATTGTTCTTATGGAATTTATATTTGAATAAATTCTTGATCAGGGAGAAATATAACAAAGAGATAAGGTATATGCAGGTAGGAGAAATAGAATGTGCAAAGTCAAGGATGAAGTATTGGATTTAAGTGTGAAAGTTGACACTCCTAGACAGAGTAAAGGGGGCAATGGGAAGGGATTGTAATGAGGTCCTGGACAGTGATGAGGAACCAGAACATCAAAGGTATGCATATCTTGCAATGGGTGCACTAGATATTGCTTTTAAAACCTGTGATAATTTTCCTTAGAAATTTCTGTTTATGAAAATCTTCATGGCAGCTAATTGAAGGAAAGTTGGCTAAGAAATATGAGCACTGACCAAAAGACCACTGCGAAGCTGTCCACAGAGGCAGTGCGAAGTCTTAATGGAAGGAAATACAACTTAGATGTTAAAGAGGACCCAGATCAAATAGATATCTAAATGACAAAATGTAAAAGACTTATGTATATGGTATGGGAATGAAGAAAAACAAGTGAAAAATAAAAATAATTAAAAGGAGCACACAGTGAATTACAGACATGACTCTGCAATTGATGGATTCTGAAATTCATGGCAGATGTGATATGCAAGAGATAGCATTTGGGAGACAATTAGGGTATACACTGGATGTATACTTGATGTAGATACATGTTTGTGTTATCTGTGAGAGGGTCAGATAAAAATTTTTAGTGGTAATTTGTTATAAAAAGTGTGAAATGCAATGAAAAAGAGAACTGAGTTTGAAACATAGGTATGAAAGTAAGTGGATAAACTACATAGTAACATCAGAAATGCAATATGCCAATGCCTAGAAGAAAATGAAAGAAAAGTTGATTGCAAACAAGTAAGGATAGGCAAAGGTTTAAGAAGATAATCAAAGGAGTCTTAACGGAGAAATCAAGAACCTGTTAACCTTCTACAAGGAAGGCATTGGTAACCATCTTCCTTTCATTCAAATATTCATTCTTTCAACAAGAATTTTTGGAGTCATAGCATAAAATTTGACACTGAGTAAGATGCTGGAAATTAAACATGAAAGAATGGGGAGATATCTTCTGCCCTTCCAAGATTAAATTCAAGAAAAGTTGAGAAAACATCATAAAGATGATCACAATAAAATAACAGATACCTTAGAGTTACATAGAGGAAGGTTTCTTCAGTCCCCCAAGTCTTGAAATACATCAGAATCCCCATGCACATGGTCGCCAAGGAAGCAGGCTTTTAAAATGTGATCCCTGTACTCTGGTCAGAGATGATGGTTCCACATCTGTCCACTTGAACAAGATGATTCAGAAAACTCTCAGGACTTGCAAAGAAGGGTCAATTTTCACACTTGATAAAATTCTGAAGGCCAACCCTTGAAATCTGTAAGCAGCTAGCTTTCATTCCTTGAAGAGTGCTTGTTTATAATTGTATACAGTTCATTTGAGTTACTTACTTCAGCAGTCTACTGAAAAATTCTTCATATGTCCTACTCCGAGATGGATCATAGAAAAACTTTCTCAACTTTTGTAGGCTGGGTGTCTCAATGATTGATACCCTATCAATGTAAGATGTTCACATTCATAAAAAAGTAAAATAACTGAGTGAACTTGAAAACCATATCACTCTCTAGACTTTCTCATTGGCCTTGAAAGCTATGCTAACTCACTAGTATTTACCTCAGGGTTACAAAATCTCAACCTGGTTCTTTTTTGTATGAACATGGATAACATCATCATACAATATCTATAGACTATGGAGAGTAAATTGTGGTAGGAAATTTAAATGTTTCTGGGAGTTTGGACATGTCAGAGGGGATGTTTCCACAAAGTTGTGGTATTGACGACAGGTTAAGAAAAGTCTGTGGAGGAAATGACATCAATGTATGTTTGCACAGATCAAAATTTCTTTCCCGGTAGCTAAAGGCAATTGCAAGAGTTGTATCTGTACAAAATTGAAAGGAAAATTAACAAATGGAGAGATATCCAGAACACCGAATTCTTTCTAGTTCCTTTTATAAAGTAAAGAAATCATAAACAAGGCTGAAGTTCAGCAAAGGTAGTTCTATTCTAGTGCAGAATAGACTTGCAATTCCAGAATTCATAGGTACAATTTGGAAACCAGGCAAATGATCCTCCAAGGTTAATAGAATTGAAGGTTTTTTTGTTTGTTTGGTTGGTTGGTTGGTTTTGTTTTTAACAAAAAAGAGCATTCTTTAGAGACGATGAGCAGGGTAGACCCAGCAGTTGAAAATTGACATTAGCTAGTGTGGGCAGAAACTGTAAGCCCACTGCAATGTCCAGGTTAAGAGGCAAACTGGCTAACCTAGTATTTCTCAAACCTTGCAGAGTATTGTTAGATTCCAGAAATTTGCCTCTTCTGATGGCTTCAGCTACTGACATGACGTTTATGTGGTGACTTACAACATCAGAAAATTCTCTAAGGCTTAGAAGAGGTCTTTACTCCTTCGTTGACCATTCTGCAGACTTTTTGATTTTTATTTTATCACTTTTAAGGGCTTAAAATTCTAAATACTTGTGGGATGAAATAACACTCAGCTCCTGAACAGAGATTTACTCTGATTCCCTATACTGATAAAGGGCACCAAGGAGATCAGCATTCTTATACCTCTAGAAAGAGATACAAAATTAAGTACAAAATTTAATTAAAACATTGAATAAAATATTCATCTGTAACTATGTCTATGTCTATATATAAAATACATACACATATGTTTATACTTGTATTACTTTATTAATTAAAATAATAATTAGTTTTTAACAAGTATATTTGTCTATCTGGCCAGGATGGGGTAGGAGCTGATGTGGGACAGTGGGGTTGGGAGAATGTAAGTGAGTAAGGTAACACATGAAGATAGAAACTTCACTAACATAATTCCCAAAATGAAGAATAAAACATTTATAAGCTTATATTTATGCAAGTTTTATGTAATATTCATAGAAATTGTATGCATTGACTTGAACATCCAACTATATATCAGGACAGAAAGGCAAGAGCCCAGTATGACACTTTTTTTGTTTGAACTATTAAGTGCAAACCCCACACAATTAGGTAACTATGACTGGAGGTAAATTTGCATATGGGCCTATCAGGAATAGAAAGCAATGGATGGTCACCCCAGGGAGGAGTTGTGTGGCCTAAGATGACAGTCACTTTCCTCTTCCTATGTATCATTTGACTTATTATTATGGGCATGCATTGTTTTGTAAATAAATGATAGCATCAAACGAAAAAGCAGTTAAAGGCTGAAAAGATGCTTTAGACCATAGAAAAGGGAATCAGGGAGCCATGGAATTGGAGGGGCTCTGGAGAGTATAGCTTTATTTGTTTGCTTCATCTGCGATTGGTCTGTTAGTGTTTACTATAGATGATTTTTCTGGTTCTTACAAGCAGCTAACACTTTTTTCTTATTTTTAAAATCTAATATGCCTTGTTTACACATCCTGAAGAGAGGTAGTATTTACTCAAAACTCTCCAAACCACTGTTAACATATGATGTTTACAAAATCTGAACAAATGAGGTAGTGTTAATGGTAATGAGAATGCAAGCACAGTTTTTTAAACATGCATACTCTATTTCCAGGTGAGGTTTCTCTCTTTTGTTAGCAGCAATGACACTTTTTTGTTTGAACTATTGAGTCCAAATCCCCCAATGGCATGCAATGACAACCAGGATTGTTTGAGGAAACATAACACAATAGGTTGAATTTATTTGCAGCCACCCCAAAACAAAGTGTGACATGTTTAAAGCCTTCAGAAGCTGCCCACTGTGACTAGTCAGATAGAGGACAGCTTCATTCACTTACTAAACAGTTCCATATTCAGGAGAGCTAATGAAGAATTGATGCATGCTTTTCTTAATTTGTTTCTCCAGACTCATTAAAGGAGGAATAGAAGACAGAAAATAGAAGGAACAGACCCCCGGGAATCTTCAGCTTGTACTGTTCTGCCAGGGTACTTCCTTGGACAGGAGAAGAAGACAGGCTACCTTAACAGTTGCTGAACACTGCATATGCATTAAATTACTTTGTTGTATGAGTTTTTATGGATAATTCTTTTTAGAATATCTTCATAGACAATTTGAAGTAAAAATTTGACTTCAAAATGGTATATATATATTAGCATAAAAGCAAATTTGAAATGTTATAGACTATAACTTCCACAGCATTTCAGAGGAGAGAGGGAATCAATGAGGGCTAATGAGGAGTACAGGCTTGAAGGAGTGGGAAAATCAGGGGCACAAGTGAAGAGATTAAACATATTTACATTAAAGGAGGGTGAGACCATTTGACCCAGTTATCCCACTCCTTGATTTATACTCAAAGTACTTAAAAGCAGCATATTAGTGATGCAACCACATCAATGTTCACAGTATCTCAATTCACAATAGCTAAATTATGGAACCAATGTAGATGCCCTTCACCAGATGAATGGATAAGAAAATTTGGTGTATATATATATATATATATATATATATATATATATATATATATATATATATATATATGATGGAATATTACTCAGCCTTAAAGAAGAATGAAATTCTGGCATTTGCTGGTGAATGGATGGGGCTGGAGAATGTCATACTAAGTGAAATAAGCCAATCCCAAAGAACCAAAGGTGTAATGTTTTCTCTAACATGCAGATACTAATTCACAGTAAGGGATGGAGGCTAGGGAAGAATAAAGGTACTCTGGATTAGACATTAGAGAAGGAAGGGAAGGGGTGTGAGGGTAGGAAAGATAGAATACAATGAATCTGACATTATTACCCTGTGACTCTACACCATGTACAACCAAAAGAATGAGAAGTTATACTCCAAATTAAATAAAAATAAGAGGATGGGAAGCACTGGATGACACTTGACTGAGGTATACTGTCAGCTCTGGAGTGTTCTTGCCAAAGCACAATCCTGAATCACACCAAGACATAAGATCTAACCTCTAATTTATACAAAATACAGCAGTTAGAGGCACAAATTAGATAGCATCAGTGGACAAATATATAATAGATTAATAAATATATAATATAAGGGGGTATTCTATACAACAGCTGATCTGGTATCTTCAACAAACCAATGTCATAAAAATAGAGGGTTATTTTGAACTCAAAGAGATTTAAAAATATACAAATATGTGGAACATGTGGAATATACTTGAATGTTTATTAAAAGGAAAAAACAAGAGGGGAATTTACTTAAATTAATACACAATATTTACCAAAATATTTTAATATCATGTAAATAGCAAGAAATTCGTTTTCCAACCAAGATAAGGAACAAAGCATGAATGTCCCTTGTATCACTCTGCTTTAAATTATCAATAAGAAAATACCCCAGATACAGTGAAAGAGAGGGGGAGGTTATTTTAGATCACAATTCAGGACCTTGGAAAGTCAAGAGAGACTACATTTGGTGATGACCTTCTTTCTGGCAGAGTTCCAAGGTGACACAGGGCAACATTTTGCAAGAGATAGAAAGCACACATGTGTCTGTGTTTACCTTGTGTTCTATATATATATATATCTTCTTTTAAAGTAACCAGAATTCAATTACGAGGACTCCATCATAATGATCTTTTCCTAATCAGTTTTCAAAGGCCCCACTTCAAAAAACCATATTGGGTTGTGTCCACCCTCTTATACCTCAGAGAAAGGATTAAATTTAAACACAGAAAGCCTCAGAGGACACTCACACCACATCTTATAAAAGCAAAACTATAAAACATTGATGAAGGACATCAAGGAACCAAGTACATATAAATATTCTCCATTTGTGACTAGGATGACTCAATATTGACAAGATGTCATATCTTCACAAATTTTATGGAATAACAGAAATTTAAGTCAAAATACCATGAAGTTATTGTGTTTATATCAACAATGTGATTCTAATATTAATTTGGAGTGTTAGCCGATCCAAAATAGCCAGTGTTGTATTCAAGGGCCAATTTGGAGAACACATACTATCTGATGTCATGATTTACCATAGTGTTGCACAGGGGAGAGAAAAGACATGTAGACCAGTGCATCTGAAGAAAGTCCAGAAAGAGACTCACACTAATATGGTCCACTGATCTTTGACAAAGGAGTATAGCAATATAATGCAGCATAGATGGTCTTTTCAGTAAATGATGCTAGAACTATTGGATTTGCACATGTAAAGAATCTAGACACAGACCTTGCACTCTTCACAAAAACTAAGTCAATATGGATCATATACCTAAATAAAATGGCAAGCTACAAAATGCCTAAGAAATAAGAGCAGAAAATCTGAATCGACATGGGCTTAGTGATAACATTTTTAGATGTGATGAGGTCATGACTTATAAAGGAAAGCATTGATCAGCTGAACTTCACTGAAGTTAATTTGCATTGTAAAAGACCCCATCCAGAGAATGAAAAGATAAGCCACAGAGAGGAAGAAAATATGTGCAAAAAATGCAACTGATGAGAAATTCTTATACAAAATAAACAAAGAACTTTAAAAACTTAATAACAAGAAAACAACCTGATTTTCTAAATAGACCAAAGACTTAAACAGATTCCTCTTCAAGAAGAAAATGCAAGTGACAGGTAAGTATATGAAAAGATGCTCCACATCATGTCATTAGAGAAACAGAAATTAAAGCAGGAGTAAAACAACACTACACACCTATCATGATGGTAAAAATCCAGAACACTGACAACACCATGCTTTTAAGGATACAACAGAAATTTCTGTTGCTCTTAAAAGCAACAGAAATTCTCATTATTTGCTGGTGAGAATTTTAAAAAGGTTGCATAGCCACTTTGGAAGACAGTTATACAAAGCTAAACATGTTTCCGCCAGCAGCTGTGATTTTTTATATTTAGCCAAAGGAATGGAGAATATATGTTGCATAAAAGCCTGCATGTGAGTTTTTATGGCTGCCTTATTCATGATCACCAAATTTACAAACAACCAAGGTACCCTTAAGTAGGTGAATGGATAAATAAACTGTAATAATCCAGAAAATAGAATAACATTAAGCATTTAAAAAATGAACTTCCAAGCCATGAAAAGTTATGGAGAAACTTAAATGTATACTCCAATATGGAAGAGACCAAATATGACTCCAACTCTGTGACATTCTGGAATAGGCAAAACCATGGAGACAGCACAAAAGATCAGTGGATGTCAGAGGTTAAGAGTGATGGAGGGAAGAATAAGCAGAGCACTTGGACATTCAGGGCAGTGACACACTGTTTTCTGCATGACAAAAATGAATGCATGTCATTGCACATCCGTCAAACCCACAGAATGTGCAACATCAAAAGTTGATCCTAATAGAAGCTACAGATTGGGTCTTGTTGATGTGAATGTAGGTTCATGTGTTGTCATAAATGCAACCCTGGTAGGGAGGTTGTTATTGGTGGAGGCTGTGCGTGAATTGGTGTTCAGAATGGACACAGGAGTTAAATTGGAAATCTCTGCACCTTCCTTTCAATTTTATTATGAACCTAATTCTGCTCTGAAATTATTTTTTAATTCAAGTAGGAAAATTTGACTATTTGTATTGATTGATATAAAAGGAATATTAATATTAATATGTGGGATAATTCTTACTTATAAGAAAATACTCCTATTTCTCATATGCATTTTGAAATGTGAAATATCACAATTTTGAAAATGAATTGCAATGATAATATTTCAAATTGCTAATGATTGTTAAAAATTGATGATGGATAAAAGTGTTCAGACTCTTCTATTTTTCTGCTGATTTAAAGCTTTATGATTAAAAAGTTAACTGGGTGCAGTGGCAGATGTCTGTAATCCCAGTAGCTCCAGAGGCTGAGGCAGGAGGATAATGAGTTCAAATCTAGCCTCAACAACTTAGTAAGGCCATAAGCAACTTAGTGAGACCCTATTTCAAACACACACACACACACACACACAGGTACACGCACATGTATACACACACAACTGGTGAAGTGGTGAAGTGCCCTTGGAATCAATACCTGAAACCAAAAAAAAAAAAAAAAAAAAGTCTAAAAAACACAGTAAAAGAAGCAGACATTCATGAGTGAAATAGATAAACTATGACAAAACTAGCCATGGGTACATCAGTGCCAGCCCTGTTCACATGTCCACGATATATTTATTGAAGCTGAAGTCTAGAGAAAAATAGTAGTGATCCAAATTGGGAAAAACAGGCTGGAGTGTCATTATTGAATCTTTGTTCTTAAATATTATATTGCTTAAAAAAGGAAGTGTGGGAGATGGAGTATTGTGGAAATTTTGAGCAAGACAGTGATAAAAGCAGTGAGATCTGTTTTGTATCTTTGTTAGTTTGCCTTCATTCTTCTAGAAAGATTAAATAGAATATGGAGCTGGGGCTGGATCTCAGTGACAGAGCACTTGCCTAGCATGTGTGAGCCACTGGGTTTGGTTCTTAGCAGCAAATATATATAAATAAATATAATAAAGGCATTCTGTCCATCTACAGCTACAAAAAAATTAAATAAAACAGAGGATTGTGAATTTGTGGAATAAGTCATGGAATAAGGAAATAAAGAGTAACAGAATAATAAAGGGATTGTTCTGGGTGCCCAGTATGTATGTGTTGAAGCAGAAGCTATGGAAATATGAATCAACAGAAGAATGAAAAGTAAAACAGAAGGCAAATCAACAGGACATCATTGGGAGAAGGCTTGGAGATGACAAATAGAAAGTGACTATAAGGAATTCTGAGATTTCAAGATATTAACCTTTAAGAAAGAAGATGTGCTGAGGAGGAGATCAATTGTTTATGGCAAAATACATTGCCATATATAATGAACCTAATTTTAGGCAATTAAATATGAAATGTCTTCCTGAATTGAACATTATTGATTTGGTCTTCAAAAATTCTGCAGTTTATTCCACTTCCTCTTAATCAAACTTTATGGTGACAACTATAATTTAATTTCCTGTGTTCCATCATTGTCATGTAATCTAAACTGACAAATATATAATACATTATAAAGTAATTTTAATTTACATATAATTGATCAAAAACATAATAAATTCCTTCTTGGGCAATCATCATGTATTGCCTCTGGGATTTCAAGTTTATGTGAATATTCTGTGATAAAGCCTCCTTTCAACTTACAAAACTGCACTATGTGATTAATTTGCTTCCCTCAATATATTTTTACTGGTTACTCATATTGCTTGAACCAGTTCTGGGATCTGGATCAGAAAGATGAACAGAACATGATTTTTACCTTCTGTCCTTCAAACAGATAGATAAATAATTGCACATTTGTGTATTATGTGTCAAAAGATTGGTGTACAGAGTGAAAACCAATTCAAAAAGTGTGAAGTTTCTTTTGATGTCATGGCATACCTTATAGGGCCTGGCATGTCAGGTCTTTAAGAACATTGTTGTCCAACGGCACTCACTATTTTTTCTTTGTACCACATTTGATAACTCAGTAGTCTATCTGATCAACAGGACTAGTTCAAGAGATATCTTCAGTTAAGATAATGATAATAAATGTTCTATATCAATTAAAATTCCTCAGCCTATTTGTTAAAATTATTCAGTTCATGGCGTTTTAGTACACACGTATTGAGTATTGAATACTCATCCCATTCATAGAGAGAGTAAGTCAACAGAACATTAGGGGAAATCAACAAAAACTTCACAAAATTTATCCAAACTTGACTATGAAATTCAACATGTCTTCCCAGAAGATGCAATTACTCAAATGATAGATGCATGTGAATTTGGTACCTGAACAAAGAAGGAAGAGAATGCATTTAGAACAGAGAAAAGTCCAGTGTAGGTGGAACAGCATGACATAGTGGACAACTTAAAGAAACTCTCCATGGATATAATAAAGTCAAAGAATAAAGGTATAGTGAAAAAAAGATGTAAAAGAGAGACATACAGGAGAAGGAAGCAGCAGCAATATAGGCAGAAAAATGGGTTATAGAACAAGGAGTAGGAAAAGGACCTTCAAAGCAACGGAGATTCACAGTCTGCTTTATAGAGAGAAGAGGAAAGAGAAGACAGAGTAACCACCATACACACCTGGCCAGGTCCACGTTTCACATTTCATTCTTTTATAGCCTCAAAATTTTAGAAACCACTATGGACATTGGTTACCTTGTATTGGGGGGTTTTCTATATTAACAAGATGAGTGATTACTAAAAGATATTGCTATTGAAAAATGTAATTTGCAAGACTAGAATGATAGAATTGCATTGTAAAAGATCACTATGAAGGCTTGGGGACTTTCATGTGATGTAAGACCCAGCAATGTAGTTCACAGTCTATGCAATAATCTATGTAAGGTAATAAAGAACTCAGCTAATGTCTTGGCAGAGACTGAATTCTTTGGACTCTAGACGGCATAAATCCACTTGAAGGAACAAAGAACACCTCTAACAGTAACTGCACTGATAAATTAAAGATAATATAAATGCAAAGGAAAGTAGAAAATACTTTGATATAAATCAAAAATAAAGCGGAAAATATCAAAATGTATAAGGTTCAGCTAAAGCAGTGCCTTGAGAGAAAATTATGGGGTTGCATCAAAATCTAAAAGGTTTCCACACAGCACAGAAAACAATTATCAAGGGGAAAGGACATTCCACAGAATAAAAGAGGGTCTATGCATACCCTGTGTCTGGCAAGGGACTATAGAAGAAACACAAAAACCTCAATAGCAAAATTACGAATATCCTGGTTTTAAAATGGCCAATGGACATACATAGACATTTCTCAAAAGAAGAAATACCAATGGCCAACAGAAAAAAAAAATTCTCAATGTCATTAATCATTAGGGAAGTATAAATGAAAGCCACAATAAGATACACAAATCAAAAAGACTAAAGATAAGTTCTGGCAAAGATATGGTGAAAAGGGAACCCTACACTCTGTTGGTAGGATGTAAATACGAAAGTTTCTCAAAAAATTAAATTTGAACCCCCATATGATCCAACAACCCCACTCCTGAGAATATATATAACCCAAGGAAATTAAATCAGTCTGTCAAAGTGACATCTGTACTCCTGTGTTCATTACAGCGCTATTCACAAGAGCCAAAATATGGAATTAATTAAGTGTCCATAAAAGGATAAAGAAATGATAAAAGGATACAGAAATGTGGTACATTCACACTATGTACTCAACCATAAAAACAATGAAAGACTGTTATTTGCCATGGAATAAATGGAACTGGATAACATTATGTTAAGTGAAATAAGCCACAAAGCACTGATTTTGTTCATATGTGGAATCTAAAAAGTTGATATCGAAGAAGTTGAGAGTAGAATGATGGTTACCAGGAGCTGGGAAGAGTGCGGTGAGTGAAGCAAAAAGGAAAGGTCAGTCAGTGAGTACCAAGTTCTGGTTGTGAGCAAGAAGTTATGACATGCTGTTGTATAGTAGGGTGACTATAAGCAACAGCATATTATGTATTTCAAAAAGTCCAAAGAAAGGATTTTGAATGTTTCACCATAAAATGATAAATTGTTGAGAACACAGATTTGTTTAACTTGATTTAAATGTTACACAGTGCTTAAAAATAACAGAACTTCACATGCTATCCCATTAATAGGTACAAGCTGGTTTTTATTTATCATCTAAAAATAAATTAAATTTAGAAAAGCAAATGTCTGTATCAAGAAAGACTTTAGATCAATATCTAACAGTCTATCTTAAGATACTAGAAAATTAAAGAGAATCTAAATCCAGATCTAGAAGGAAGGAAATAATAACAATAAGAGTAAAATTAAATGAATAAGTACTAGAAAATGTCAACAAAACCAAAATTGATTCTCTGAAAACAAAAATCAAGAAAATGGATACATTTTTCACTTAGACAAACCAAAACAAAAGAAAGAAGAACAGAATAACTAAAATCATGCTTGAAAGAGAAGACATTAAAACCAACTTAAAGAAATAAAAACAAGTCTAAGGAAATACCATAAACAACTGCATGCTAAAAATTGCATAACTCAGAGGAAGTGGAATAAATGCCTAGAATAACCCAAACTACTGAAACTCATCCAGAAGAAATATAAAATCTGAAGAGACCTGCAAGGAAGCTATAAGGAAGCTGAACAGTAGCTTCAAGTTTCTCCATGCCAATGTTCTCCTACTGACCGCTCCAGTCTGAGCCCTCAGGAGTGTCATCAACCACACCTGAGTGTCTCTAGCTGCCACAGAACCAAGATGTACCAGTTGGCTCCCTGGAGCACAGATGAGCTGTTGCAAAGCTCAGCTGAATAAAGGATTGTAGTTCTTTATGCTATTGAGTGTGGGCTGGTTTATCATGCAGCAAAACAGAACCAGAAGGCATACATATTGCATCTTTGTTCAAAGTACAAAAGTCCCCTCTTCCTCCAGGGGAACAAAGTCCTGAGCTGGATCTCATAGCTCGGCACATGCAGTGCCAGGCCATATCAGGCCCATCAGAAGGCACAACTTGCTCACCCCACTAAGAGGTGCTGCCTGTGCCACCAACTGTAAACAGGTCTCATTTGTAAGAGTCTTTTCCATTGCCCTTGACTTATGTTCTCTCCCCCATCACAGGGCTCTTAAGAGTAACTGGGTGCACATGATAACAATCCTTTCATGCGTCTGTGCACCAAGATAATAATGAAGTACCAAGAAAAATCAATTAATAGAAGTAAAGAACTCAGTATAAAATAGGTTATATGCCTTCCACTTGCCAGCTACTTTAAATATAAACATGATATAAAAATAAATGTCATGGCCTATAGCGGTACAGGGTCATTGGTTAACTTTAGTCTCCATATTTTGGAAAATGAGGGAAACTAGACCTGGTTGCTGGTTCACTAACCTGAGTCTTTATGGACTAATTTCTTCTTTGGATGCCTGCTCGTTATCATTATTCTTGTCTCTTCAAAAATGTCATGTACATTTTACACTTATTTCTATCAATTTTCATTATCAACGCCTTATGTCATTTCTGACACAGGAACGATAGGAATGATCCCTCAAGCTCTTTCTGTTTTTAGTCATCTTTGGTTCAAAAGATTTCCATGGGTTTTTACACTTGGATTACTATGCTCTTGAATACATGAGTGAGCAAAGTTGAAATGTAAAGGTGATCACCCTGCTCAGGAAAGATTTGCAAAATATCCTAATGCAGGTGCCTAGGGGAAGCCTCCCTTCCCTCCATTACTGTGGCCATGGAGGCTTTCTGATGATTAGGCTACCTCCAGGTGGAATTCATCCTCAAACATACTTCTGCATCACTTTTTTTTCAAATAATCAGTTATTTTTATCAACAATAAAAATTATTTTTAATTTATTTTTTAATCAATAATAACAAATCTTGCTATTATTTTTCTAGTCATATATCTGAATATTCTCCACCCAGAGAAATGTGTTTTAATCTGCTTTTCTATGTGCTATGTAAGAAATGATGGAAAATCCACAAGAACTCTGACATACCCTGCCATCTTGTAGACTTACAGGTACTTATCGTTTTGCAAAGCCCAATGTTGTTGGCAACTATACATTTTGATTGCAGGGATCTTAGCAAACAGTGTGTGTGGATTGGGTGTCACTGAAGCCCAAGTATTTCTGCTGTATCTTAAACTAAATTACTTTGTTTTAAATTTCAGTTTTAAGCTTCTTACAGAATATATTTATCCCTAACATCTCAGCTTGCAAAAGCAGAATTTTGTATTCTCTTCATATTTTTCTATTCATTTAAAAAATGCAACATGCCTAAATTTTATTGTGTGAAGCTGGAATCATTATTTTTAGGGAATAGACTCTCAACACAAATGAAATCCAACACTCTCAGCTGAAAACCACTATAGTACATCCTCAGATGACTGCTTTCAGCTCAATGTCATGAGATGGCATTAAGAAGCAGTGTAAGCAAAACTGTATTTGAAAGTGCTCATCTTTCAACTGATGTAGAGGGGTTACATCTGCTTTGAATATAAAGGAGACAGCAGGCATATTCCTATAGTTAGCTGAATTCCCGGCACTTGCAAGGAATATGTTCAGTTTATATATGAACCTACAGATTCATATGCAGGCAATGGATTTTCATTTTAGGTTACACAATATTTCTATTTGATCAGGTAATTCCACCCTTGACACAGGATTCAAATGCCATCTTAATTATTTTTATTTGTATGGAGCAGAATTAGCTACAATTTTGATACAAATTAGTTTATGGAATTAGAAATCAAAATCCTAGAATTTTCCACAGTTGCTCCTGGTGGTATAGAAAGCTCTCACATATTGTAACAAACTCTGGACACTTACTGTTTGCTTCCTAACCCCTTTTCACATCCCAAGACTCCTTGTTGTGGCTACTGTGAAAATTACATTGGAGATCATGATGGTTCTGATATGAAGACGTAGGGTAGGGTTCTGGTTGGGACGTTGAAGGTCTGGGGCAAATCCGTGGGTTTGGTTGTGGTAGCATTGATATAGCTGCCATCATGCATTTTACTGTGAGAAAACATGTCCTGTGGCTTCTATTGAGAAATCGACATCTTAAATAATTGCCTAGACCTACATCCACTCACTTTCAGATCATGAGAAATGATCTTTTTTAACCATGGTCTATGACAGGTGATCACTTCTAAACTGCTAAGAAGTGGTCCACTCTGGCCACCGAAAACAAAGAAGTTGGCCTAAATCTACCATGCTGATCAGATTGTCTGATGTGTCAGAAGACTGAGATTTTGAATTGTAAATCTCAACATTTTAATTGTAGCTCCTCTTGTCAAATTTATTTTTAAATCTGACATCGACTGCTTTTCTGATATTCCAGGTCTTAGAATATTAACATTTTTACTCTGAATCTGTCCTAACAAACATTGTTCTTACTTGAATTTATTCACTTCAGTTTGATGTTTTATGCTACTGGTCCATCATTTAGATTCCAAACATAAATGTCTCTATTCTGCAGCTGCTGCTGATTTGTCCCATGGGAAGGCTGAGGATGTGTGTGAAAAAATTGTGTCCCTTTATGTATTGTAGCCGCTTACAAAAGAAGGGACAGGATCTGACTTCTTGTTTATTGTGCCTTTTTCACAAGTAAATGTACTTTCCTCCCACTCTTTCCTGCAAACACAATAGACATACAGATTTTAAAAGCCGGAGATAGTTAACAGAAAAAAAACGGGCATGTATTAATTTCCTTGGGCTGCAATAACAAAGTAACACAAGCTGGGTGGATTTAAAAACAGAAATCTATTCGCTCACAGTTTCAGAGGCTAGAAACACAGGTCCACATGTCTGCTGAGCCACACTCTCTCTAAATTCTCTAGCCAAGTATCTGTTCCCTACTGTTTTAGTCAGCTTTTTAAATTTTATTTTTATTTTTTTGCTGCTGTGACTAAAAACCCCAATGAGAGCAATTTTACAGGAGGAAAAGCTGCTCGCAGTTTCAGAGTTCTCAGTCTTCATTCCTTGGGACTTGAGGTGAAACAGAACATCATGGAAGGAGAGTATGGTGGAGCGAAGCAGTTCATATGATGATCAGAAAGCAGAGAGAGAGAGAGAGAGAGAGAGAGAGAGAGAGAGAGAGAGAGTCCAATTACCAGGTACATAATATATACCCAAAGGCAGGTCCCCTAATGACCCACCTCCTCCAGCCACACCCTACATGCCTCCAGTTACCACTCAAGTTAATCCATATTAAAGGATTAATGTATTCATTTGGTCAAAACACTCAGAACCCAATCATTTCACCTCTAAACTTTCCTGCATTGTCTCTCACATGAGCTCCTGGGAGATACCTTATAACCAAACCATAACACCTATCCTTCTTCTTTGTTGTTGTTGTTGTTATTGTTTGTTTGGTTTGGTTTGGTTTTTTCCTTAACCAGAGCATTATTTGGTTTGTCAAGGCCACATATTTCTCCTCAGTACTTGGTTACATTTTTTTTTCTTTTTAAGATTTTATTCTAATTAGTTATACATGACAGCAGAATGCATTCATTGTACACAAATGGAGCACAACTTTTCATTCCTCTGGTTATACACGATAGGGTTTTACCTCACTTCAGTCAAAATGGCAATTATCAAGAATACAAGTAATAATAAGTGTTGGTGAGGATGTGGGAGTAAAAGTACACTCATACATTGCTGGTGGGATTGCAAATTGGTGCAACCACTCTGGAAAGCAGTATGGAGATTCCTTGGAAAACTTGGAATGGAAGCACCATTTGTCCCAGCTATCCCACTCCTCAGTCTATACCTAAAGGCCTTAAAATCTGCAATCTTTGTTTTTTATAGATTGGTCTCACTGTTCCTGTCCTCTGCCTGTGTCCTCACATGGAGTTCTCGCTGTTGGTTTCTGTGTCATCTCTTCCTACAAGGACATCAATCATGTATATCAGCACCCATCCTAAGTATGACCTTATTTTAATTACTTCTACGTACACAGGCCCTAATTTCTCATAAGGTCATATTCACAGATACCAAGGTTCAGAATTTCAACTTATCCTTCTTGGAGGGAAGAGAAAGAAGGAGAAGCAATTTCAGCCACAAGAACTTCCAAATTCAGAGTGCCTCTAAATATTAAACACCTGAATGATCTAAAAAGTAAGATTTCACTTTTATTTGCCCCATAAAAATTTAGGGACCTTTTGTCCAGTTGACCAAGAGCAAATACAGACCTTCCAATATTAGGAAAGAAGAGCACTCTGAGTATATCTTGGAAAGTGGGAGTATTTGACTCTGTGGGTATAAATAAGATCATCCAGAGGGAGTACACAAACTCATAGAAAAGGGCCAAGCACAGAAGAATAGGAAATGCTAATACTTAGTAAGAACACTAAGAGGAATAAAGAGAAGAAAGAGTTAAACCTAGTCATATTTCAGAAGCAAATGGGGAGTGGAACTTCTAGAAAGAATGAGAGGTTAATAGAATGGCTGAGAGGGTCAACCATATGAGATCAATCAAGAAACATCTGTTAAGTGTTACCTGAAAGAGGCCACTATTAACATTGGAGTGAGCAGTTTCTGCAGATTGGTAAATGGAAGAATAAATGAGATGAAAAGGTAGAAATGGATAGTGTGTTCTATTCTCTCAAAGAAGTTGGTTAAAAGGGGAAGACATGGTACAATATACAGATTCAGAAGACAGGTCATGTATTTTTGTTTTGATTTATAAAGCTGAGGTCTGGGCTTGTTAAATACAGTGAGGGCAAGTGGAGGAAAGAACGTAGGCTGCCGGAGGCTCTGCAAGTCTTATGATGCAAGAGAATTGGAATCAAAAGCTTACATAAAAAAAAAAAAAAAAAAAAAAGATAATTCTTGCAGGGAATCAGAAAGAAAAGAGATAAGAGGGAGGGAGTGGTCATCTTAGTTCATAACCCCATGAGCCTCTAAATGTCTGGAAACTGAAATTATCAATCTTTAGCATGTTCCCCTCTTGTTTGTGAATTTTCCAGAGGCCATATTTGGATAATGACCTGTGGCATGTTGGATGTGGGAGGTGGATATCAGTTTCAAGTGGATGGCAGATGTTTGAAGCAGATTTCATGGTTTGAGTGTTCTGGAAAGCTGACTCTTGAACAATTAGATTCCACAGGATATTAATTATTATTATTTTTTTAAAGATAGAGAGAGAGGAGAGGGGAGGGAGAGAGAGAGAGAGAGAGAATTTTAATATTTATTTTTTAGTTTTCGGCGGACACAACATCTTTGTTTGCATGTGGAGCTGAGGATCGAACCCGGGCCACATGCATGCAAGGCGAGCGCGCTACCGCTTGAGCCACATCCCCAGCCCACAGGATATTAATTATGATCGACACCTGGGGAATGGAGGGAAGAGAAAGAGGATTGAACAGAGGGAGAAAGGAAACCACAATCAGGATCCAGAGCCTCAGCTCATCCTACAAATTGCTCTGCCACTGAAAAGGCCCATCAGAGTCATCCTGCTGGGGCTGAAATGGTCAGGCCCTCACACTGCCTGCCTTGGTGGTTCATGGGATACAGATATCCTAGCAAGATAAAGGTCCGTCTTCAGGTATGGCTGCTTTAAGCAGCTGAGGCAACCCCTAAGGGCCTGAGGGTAGAGGATCATCAGCAGACAGCTCATAAAGATGCAGAGCAACAAGTTCTTCCCCTAGTAGGATCTCAGTGGACCTTGTCCATGTTACCACATCCTGACATCACACTTTCTACAGACACACAGAAATAACCCATTTGCTAAAGGTCTACATCACTAGATGTGACCAATCCAAGCAATTTTATGATTTTTTTCCATAGTAGCGATTAGCAACTACAAAATGAAACCATGACACTCAACTATATACATGATAGAACTCCTCATTGTTTATTCACATAAGTAATTTTATAAGAAAAGGCTTTGTATAAATGTCATAGGAAGCAGTGGAAAGGATTTCTAATATCCAAGTTTTCATAAGCATTAGGACTAGTAAGACATTCTGGTTTGTGATATTGGAATAATTCCTCAATCATTCTGCAGGGAAAAAATTCACAGATTTTAACTCATGTCATTAGAGTAGGTTAAAATTTTCAGAATGAACAAACGTAAATATATAAACTAAAATCATTTTTAGAACACAAGATAAGAAACTGTGATATTTTGATCATATTTTTACAGCTCTGTAAGGTTGAAACACAGACCCAGGAAAAATATGGGACTAGCTGATAAGGACTGGTCACAATTGAAGCAACATGGTAGTTGGTGGTAAAAGCAAATAGACTTGGACTGAAATTCTGACTTTGCAATTCACATTCTCGTATTTTTCATTTATGAATTGCACTTCTTTATCTACCTAGAGGTGTCTTATGAAGTTTGTATAGAATAAGTTTTGCAATGAGACTTGCATGGGGCTTGACAGCTCACACCTGCCTGCTCCTTTCCTAGTCCCCAAATGAGTGAATGACAAACAAAAAGATTAGAACTTAACGTTGCTTATAAAGATATTGCAGGCAGATGGTTCTTTTGTATGATTTTGATCTAATGCAGAGTATTTCAAAAAGGATGACATTAACAGTGACACTTCTCCTTTGTGAGGTTGAAGATGACTTATAATGCCATTATCTGGTGCTGTATCTAAAAACAACAGAACAATGGCAATGATTCTATTGTGGCCTGCGGGTTGAAAGGAACAAACTAACCATCTTCAGGGCTATCCTAATTCCAAGGGTACATATTTATATAAATCAGACATGTGTGATGTGAAGCAATAAAGTTTCATCATCCAGTGCAGTTCTTTTATGTGGCATTAAAAAAAACAGATCCCTGTGGGAATCACAAGGTCCAATAAAATATAAAAGACTGTAAAGTTCTTGATGTGTGCGTTAATGAAGAAAAATAGCAGGCATGCTTAGCTAGATAAGTTTGTTAGGAAACTGATTTAGATTCACTCCTTTGTGGGTGTAATAGAAGATAGATGATATACCAGGCATAGCTGGGGGTTATGGAAACAAACATCATTATTTAAAAGTGGCTTACTTAAGACTGGGTCTTTCAAGTAGTCTGATTTCAAACTATGCCAAGTTGGGAGATTATGGTTGCAGACCAAGCTCCTTATACCTGAGGCTAAGAGAAAAAGCTAAGAAACATTAGAGCATCACTACACCATGAGAGTTTGACCCCAGAGCATATGGTGGTCTGGATATATAAGACGCCAGGTCATTTATAAAAAGAAAAAGGATTGCCTACCTTGTCAAGAAATGTGAATGCAGTAATAATTGTCAGAATTGAAGCAATAACTACAACCAGGTCACCAAAGATTTAGTGGCCATGCAGAAGAACAACATCTATAGCGACAGTGTGTGTCTGTGTGTGTGTGTGTGTGTGTGTGTGTGTGTGTGTGTGAGAGAGAGAGAGAGAGAGAGAGAGAGAGGCATGCACACAATCCCCTGGGTGTTTCCTTGTGTGTTAGGCAGCCTTCTGGAACGGCCCCCTAATCACCCCGCCTCCCCATATCCATAATTGGGTGCAACCCCCCTCTCCTTGAGTGTCATCTGGCTAGGAACCTGATTTGTTTCTGATGGACAGCATACAGCAAGCGTGAGAGGAGGGCGCTTCCAAGATTAGGATTGAAAAGACTGACTTTTATTCTGCTGGCATTCTCCTCAGCCCTTTCCATGTGTGCCTTGATGGAAAGGAAGCATGGCCCTACAGGTCAGTTGGGACTTAAGCCTTCAGTACAACATGCCTGACAGCTCTGAGTTCTTCCCTCTGCTGGTGAGTGAGCTCAGAAGAGGATCCTTAGTTTTCCATCTTTCATGTGAGACTGCACCCAGTAGAGTCCTCACTGAAGGATTTTAAGAAACCCTGAAGCAGAGAACTCAGACAAAACCATGCCCATATTCCTGACCCCAAAGTACAATGGCATGACAATTCTGTGTGGTCTTAAGTCACTGTGGCATGAGGTAATTTGATACACAATGATAGGTAACAGGATAAGGTGGTAGTTTACAAATTAGGATATCAGCAGTACAAAAATTTAGTTAGACCACATAAAGTAAGTTATTTGAGTATAAATACTATCTTCTTCAGAGGTCCTACATTTATATTCAAAATGGTTTTTAGGTATGGACTGTTTGCTTCATACTGTCAAAGTAGAAATACTTTGTGAAATTTCACTGCCCTACAATAATGGTCAATAGCCCAGTTTCTGGAATAGACTGGGTTCAAACCTAGACCCATAACCACCTAGGTTAACTTCTTCATGCCTCAGTTTCTTCTTCTGTCTTCCATGGACAATAGTAGAATCTATTCTAAGATATTGTTAGGATACAATTACTTTGTACCTGAAAAATGATTAAAATTCTGTCTTGCACATATGAAGAGTTTAATAGGGACTGCTGGTTTTATTTAAAAGTAACATTGCCTACAGTCACTGATGCTACAAGCTCCTTGTCACAGCTAGAGGGTTTCTCAAATGATTTTTAGCTAGTTTGTGAAGCCTATTCACGAACCTACTATCAAATGAGAGATGAGCACATCATGGCAGATTCATGTCCTGGTTTAATCTGCATGACCTCTCCTAGAACTCTGCTAGTTCAGCAATGGCAAACATTTATTGAGGTCCTGCTATGAGCAGAGAATCATTCCACATACTCAGATAAATTAGAGTAGTCTGCCTTTTCCCCAATGTGAGCAAAATAACTAAGACTTGGAAATGGAAGAATTTTCATTAATCCGGTACAGTGGTTTTCAAGCCAGGATGCTCATTAGAAACACCTGGAGTGCTTAAAATAAGGACATCTCAGGCCAGGGCCCCAGTCACAGAGAATCCAATTCAACTGGGCATAACCTGAAATTAAAAGCTTTTTAAAAATCTCTGTGGGGGTTATAATGTACAAGAAGGGTTGAAAATCTGTGATTTAGCACCAATTCTCTGGTTAAAATGTTAAGGCTTACAGAGTCTTATTTCAAGTAATGTGCATAGTTACTAATATGCTGAGACTAAATGACATATCTTCTGATAAAGGATAAGTGGTTCTTCAATTACCAGATGACTTCTGAGTTTCTCTGCATTTATTCATGAATTCAATCATTCACAAAACAAAAATTTACCAAGAATTACCTCAGTGCTGCAAATGGGAATACAATGCTAAACAACACAGAGTCACCCAGTGATCTTTCAAGATAAAATAATATTCTACAGAAGATAGATAGTTTTTAAAATATTAAAAAGTAGCATTGTATTTATCTATAAGTATGTGCTTCCAACCCTGAAAATGCACGATAGGCAGTGTCAAATTCACTAGAAAGCATCCTGGGCAGCCTGATGCAGATTGGGAAGGAAGAGAGACCATTGGGAAGTGATTTTTAAATACAGGGGTCTTAATATATGTAAATGGATTTGGAGATAGGACTTTATAATTTTACCCTCAAAGGGAGCTCTTTTTTCCTCTACCCCTCCACAAAAAGATCAAAGCTCTGGGTGTGTATTAGTCTGTGTTCTACCACTGCAACAAAATATCTAAGGTTGAAGAATAAATGATTATTTATTCTATAACTATCTTATTGATAGTTTTATAGGGGTTGGGGATATAGCTTAGTGGAAGAGCACTTGCCTAATATGTGTGAGGCCTTAGGTTCAATCCCCAGTACTGCCAAAAATTAATTAATTAATTAATAACTATATTTAGCTTACAGTTTGATATTGAAAATCCAAATAGCACAGCACTGGGTCTGGTGAGGACCCCTGACTGGAGCTCACTCAAGTATAGACCACATGGCAAGACAGGGAAACAGAGATAAGGGGGAACCAGACTTGCTCCTTCCTAAGAATGCTCTGGTAAGGACCAACCATGGAGTCATGTGAGAACTGTACCGATTTCTTTCGAGGGCATGCCACCTGTGACCTAACCACTTTCCACTGTGCTTCTTCTCTGGAAGGTTGCACACCACCGTCTAACACCATCACACTGGAATCCCAGCTTCTGCACATGAACCCAGAAGGGAGAAACCACACCTAAGCCATAGCAGTGAGGTCTGCAAAAGTATTCCTTAAATGATAGTGGTAACAGCAATTATAAATTATTCTAAAGCATCTGGTTATTTTGCATGCATTATTTCACAATAAGCCTACTACTGTGACTCTCCTCTAATACAAACATGTAAAATACCTTGAAGCACTTACAAGTAATGGAAAAGCTGTTCTTCCCTCAGCATATTTTACTCTCTGGCGTGCACGCCAGTCATCAGAATGAAGTTATTCTTCACTAAATGCTCAGCTAGCCAAGCCTCTTGAAAGGCATTCTTTTATTCTAGTGCCTTCATCTGACAGAAAGCATTGGTGAGTAGCTTAGAATCTCTGTCCAGCAAGTAAGCTTGGCAACTTGGTGTGACTTCAACCCTCTCCTGAGGTGGTTTCAGTTCAAGCCTAAGATCTGAGAATCGGGTGAATAGCACCAAATAGCAGGCAGAAGATGATGAGTGTATACCAGTGGCTAAAGCAGGAGTGAATCATTTCTAGAACTGTGAAGGCAGAAGCAGGGACCCAGTTCAATTGTTAACCAACACCCTCTTGAGAACCAACATCTCTGGACCATAGAAAGCCAAGTGGAAGTCCACTGACAAATGGGGTGTTGATGAACTGAAACTGATGGTTCAGGTAAGGATACTCAAAAATGATATTTTTTCATATTAGTTTCTTTAGGTACCCATATGTACAGCTGGATTTCTTTGAAAATCCTCTCCATATCTCACAGGATATGTATGAGGTGATCTACTGGTGGTAGGTTGAAAGATGTCCTGAGTTAGGGGCCCATTTAAGGAGAACCAAGAGGCACCAATGTTAATTTATATAAAGAAAACGTACCATATTAAATTGTTATCTAATAAGAAGTGTCTAAGGATTCTGTCCATACTTATAGCAAGGACTTCAGGAGTTTGTGCTTGTCCATATGTATTTAAGGATTTGAACAGCAAAATATGAATTTTGGTAGCTTTTATTTAACAGAGCATCTTGTAGCATATTAATTATAAAACTATGGAAATGTACATCAGGAGTGAGGAAAGATTTCACAGGTGGAGTCTAAACTGGACCCATTGTTTGGAAAAGAAAGAGATGTAATTTGGGGAGATGGGAAGAGGCCAACAAAGCAAAAAAAGCTCATAGGATTTTAAATAGATTCATTCAACAGTTGTGCAAAACTATGAGAGAAAAGCATCAGTTTTTTCAATGGCAAGGACAAAAATTTGAAGTGGCACTAGATACTTCCTAAAAATTCTGTTGGGTGAATCACAAAGTGATCACTTCCAAATAACATTAATTTTGACAGTGTTCATGGCAGAAATTAAAGAGAGAAAAGATTGAGCCCCAACAGATCTATTGGGATGTTTTTGTTGCAGTTTAGTTATAATATCAGAGTTTTAGATGAAACTACTGGAATATCAAATTTAGGTAACACTCTTACCCTCAGATTCCCTGTGCAAGGCTCAGAAGTTATCCAATGCCTTGGATGCCCATAGTCACCTGGAGAATTGACTCATCCCTATACAAAGGATGTAAGAACATGGTAATAAACAGAAAAAGTATATTTGATACGGGTAAATGTGGCGGATACAAAATAGATTCTTTTTTTTATAACAGCAAATATAACTGTAGAAGAAAAATAATGCTGTCTGATAAGGATCAGCTGAAAACAAATGCAATAATGAACAGTAAGCACATTTGCTATACATTTCTCTTTTTGAAGCATAATGTAAGAAATTTGTTTGGCTGGCAGTTTTTCCCCACCTCAATTTATAATAGCCTTCTGCAACTTCCCTCCAAGGTTATGAGATCCATAAAATGGAGCCATCATTCTGGCTTCCTAGGATATTTGTTCAAGAACCACAGGACACTAAAGGTTTAACTATAAAGCATGCAGCCTCAGCAATGGCAAGGTGCTAAGCAACTCAGTGACACCCTATTTCTAAATAAGGTACAAACTAGGTCTGGGGATGTGTCTCAGTGGTCAGGTGCCCCTAAGTTCAGTCTCTAGTACCAAAAAAGTAAATAAATTAAAAAGACAAGGGCTAGATAAGGTTATTGTGTAGAAAAGGGAAATGTTGTACACTGTTGGTGGGAATGTAAATCCATGTAGCCATTATGGAAAGCAGTATGGAGTTGTTCTTTAAAAAAATAAAAATAGAAAAAATAGAACTTTCGTAT
Organism: Callospermophilus lateralis; assembly: GCF_048772815.1. Classification (NCBI taxonomy): domain Eukaryota; kingdom Metazoa; phylum Chordata; class Mammalia; order Rodentia; family Sciuridae; genus Callospermophilus; species Callospermophilus lateralis. The sequence goes on along the minus strand of NC_135314.1, from coordinate 13,015,455 downwards.
TAGCCAGCAGTTTCTCTACCTTCAGCCCTCTATATTCACAGATTCAAACAACCATGGTTCAAAAATATGTTTAAGCCTGTGTTGGTTAAGTGTATACTGAACATGTACAGGCTTTATTCCCTATTATGATTCTTAAAACAATATCTGGCGTTTCTGTCACTTATATTATATTAGACACATTCATATTTCATTAGGTAATATAAGTAATCAAGATGTGATTTAAAGTATACAGGAGGATTTGCAAGAATTGCATGCAAATACTATGTCCTTTTATATAAGGAACTTGAACATTCACAGACTTTCATGCTCACTATGGTCCTGAAACCAATCCTCCATGAATCACAGAGGAACAACAAAAAATCAGCATCTCGTAGAGATATCTACATCCATGTGTTCATTGCATCACTAGTCACAATAGTTAGGATATAGAAATACATGTAGTATTTGTTTTCATATATAAAGAAATTGGTTGAAGATATGTGTGTGTGTGTGTGTGTGTGTGTGTGTGTGTGTGTGAGAGAGAGAGAGAGAGAGAGAGAGAGAGAATTATTACCCATACTTTTAAAAGAAAATCATCCTGCTACTAGCAGCAACATCCTGAATTTGGAGACATTATGGATGTGAAATAAGCCAGATACAGAAGGATAACACTGCATTATATCACTTATATGTGGGATCTAAAAAAAAAAAAAAGTATACAAAGGAACAGAATAGAATGGTGGTTACTAAGTATAGAAAGGGAAGGAATAGGAAAATGGAGGTCAAAGAGTTCAAGCTTCTTTTTATGTAGGATAAATAAGTCTAAAGATCCAATGTACAGTAGGAGGATCATAGTTCACAATGTTGTATCATAAAAACCTCAACAACTATGTAAGTTTAAGTCTGATCTTTCAATAGCAAAGTTAATATGCCTTACATATGTGATGATTAAAAGTATTTCTAAAAGCTGATTTTTTTTTATCTTTCTAAATTTCCAGCAATCTTTTCTTCATGTACCTGTAGACATTTCGGAGGGAAAGAAGAAATTGTAGAAATAACTAAGTAGAGGTCAGCAAGAAATAGCCTAGAAATTAAAAAGGAAACAAATCAAAGCAAAGGAAGCAAGATAGAAGCAACACCCAAATACTCAGTGAGTATTGCTATTAACTTTTCAATCTTTGAAAATTGAACTTTCCCCAAAAAAGGTGTGTATATGTATGGGGTGAGCATGCATGTTTGTGTATAGGGAAAAGGAGAGGTATATAGCACTAGAATACATTTATAATATGCTTATTACATGTATTCATATGTATAAATATGAAACCTGAAAAAATTAATGTATACAAGAACATTCCTAATTTTAATAATGCATTTAATTATCTGTGTCACAGCTTTTCATGCAAATACATGCCATGAACAACTTAACGAAAGAAGAATCACTTTGTCTCCTTGTTTCAGAGGTTCAGTCCTAGAAGAAGAACACCATGGCAGAAGGGTTCTGTGGAGGAAAACTGCACAGCTCATGGCCTCCAGGAGTAGGGTGGGGAGAAAAGGGAGCTGGGGACGAGAAATCCCTTCTAGAGCATACCCCTGTGACCTACGTCCTCTAACCATGTCCCACTACATACGGTGTCCACCACCTCCCATTAGTCCCTTCTCTTATCAGGGGATTGGTCCACTCATGAGCGCACGGCCCTCACGATGCAATGAATCCCACAAAAACCCTATCTCTGAACATTGCTGCATTGAGGAGCGAGTCTTCCACACTTGAGTCTATGGGGACCATTCCCGAACAAACCAATAACACTCTCAGTTACTGGGCACCGTCCTAGTCCTCTCAGTCTGCTATAACCCAATCCTATGAACAGCAGTTTATAAACAACAGAAACTTATTTCTCACCATTCCTGAACTGAGAAGTCCAAGATCCAGGCAGCAGCAGACTTAGTGTCTGGTGAGGGCCCACTTTATTACGATCAGCACATTCTCTGTGGCCTCAGTGAAGGAAGATGTGAGACAGTTCTCCGTGATCTCTTTTACAAGGGTACTGATTCCAGTCAGAAGGGCTCCACCCTTCTGACCTAATCATCTTCTAAAGGCCCCACCTCTTAATACCATCATCTTGGGGTTTAGGATCTCAACATATAAAGTTTGGGGAAAGACAAACATTCATACCATACGATGATCCTACTACACACTCAATGTTGGTTCAGCGGGACTTAGTCCTAACCCATCAGAGGTCGCAGTTTAGAAGAAAATGTAGATGTTCATGAAAAGTAAATATATGTGAGTTACATAATCCAGGGCAAATAAAGATGTGAACTAAAAGAAACTAAAACAGGTGGGAATTGTATAGAATCAAGTGTATTCCAACCATCCAATTATACTTCTAATACATATGTCTATTATGACAATTATATAAATGGTTCAAGCATAATTTATTTTTTTCATTTAAATGCTGAAAGAATACATAAAAATAAGATTCTATGATAATCTGGGAAGAGTGTGGATTTTGTTTTATTGGAATAATTTTCTTTGCACTTAGAAACACAACAAAATTCATAGTTTGGTTTGATAATATTAACCTCCTTGAAATGAAGTGTTTATATATTTGAATATCATTGTAACAAATTTGGTCTAGTGCTGAGGTGCTGGACTCAGAATTGCTAGGGGAAGTGTGTAAGGTAAAAATGGGAGAATCACTGGAGGGAGGGTTCACATGTAGGAGAACCAAGTCTCTCAAGAAAATCATTGCAGGGCTGGGGATGTGGCTCAAGCGGTAACGTGCTTGCCTGGCATGCGCGGAGAGCTGGATTTGATTCTCAGGACCACATAAAAATAAAATAAAGATGTTGTGTCCACTGAAAACTGAAAAATAAATATTAAAAAATTCTCTCTCTCTCTCTCTCTCTCTCTCTCTCTCTGTCTCTCTCTTTCTCTCTCTCTTAAAAAAAAAAAGAAAATCATTGCTTAGAAACATCACGAGGAAATCCAAATCATATTGTCGAAAATTTCATTTTTTATTTTGTTTAGGCAGTTGAAGTGGGAATCCAGCAGAGGGAATGGAGAAATAAATAGGAATCTTGAAAGGCAAATGAGAATTTTCCTTTATACTAAGCAGATAGAACTTCCCTGATACACCAAAGATAAAAGGCTGCTTTACAGCTTTCTGAGATGACCTCATGCACAAAGCTCATGAAGGTCTCCAAGCTTCAGACAAATCTCACTATGATAACTAAGAAAGGTATGGTCAGCTCCAGATAAAAGTAACGTGGAAATAATTAGAAATGCTTGAAATTTGGTCAAAGTTTCTGATAGTATAAAGAGTTTTTTTTCTTATTATTCTTGCTCAAAATTTCATACCATCTTTTTAAAATATAGTCATTTTTAATGAATATTCCATGGGTTTTCTTGCCATTCAGCTCATAAAATCATAGCCAAGAAGTACTATCCATCTCATGAACATTAAATTTTAGGGGAAAAAAGTAACAATAGAGTTTTAACCTTACAGAATAAATATATGTTGAGCCTCCCTAATCTGAAAATATGAAGCCAGAAATACTCCAAAATCTAAAACATTTTGAGTGCCAACATAATGCATGAGTGGAAATTTTCACACATAACTTTATGTTACAGGTCATAGTCAAAATTTTGTCATATTAAAAACATTATCAAAAATTATCTTTAAGCTTTATGAATAAGGTGTACACGAAACATAAATGAATTTTGTGTTTAGACTTGGGTTCCAGCTCCAAGATACCACATTATCTATATAAAACTTTTCCAAAATCTGGGGTGGGAGGATGGAGGGAGAACTTGGAAACGCTTCTGGTCCCAAGCATCTCAGATAAGGAATATTCTACCTGTATTTTGCGGAAACAAATATCACAACCTTGAAAATTATCAAGTATATTCTTGAGCCAAGTGAAAAAGTATTTTCTAAATTCTGCTGAAGAATAGAAAGTGTCAAGAATATATTAATAGTAAGGACAGGGATTCAAATTTGGAAAGCATTCTTATTCTTATAAAGTTGTCAAGTTAGTGTTGCCCTATAGTGAGGGAAATGGACATTATTATTTAATTCAATCAATGTTTGCTAGAACATTGCTCCATGGATTGTTCTACGTATTTGAAATATATCTTTGAGTCAAAGACCCTTTCCCCCATGGTGTTGTATAGTGTCCTTGGGCTATTGCAATAAATTGCCAAAAACTTGGTAGCTTGAAATAATATTAATTTATTTTCTTATGGTTCTGGAGCACAGAAGTCTGAATTCAGTACCATTTGACTGAAATCAAGGGGTTTGTGAGTCATTCCTGTCACTGGTTCTAGGAGAAAATCTGTTCCATGCATCTTCCAGCTTCCGGGGACTCCAGGAAGTCCTTGGATGGTGCTTACATGATTCCAAATTCTGCCCCCAAGGACAGAGTGACTTTCTCTCTCCTGTCTGTCAAATCTCCATGTTTGTCTCTTACAAGTCACTTGCAATTATATTTACAGCCCCCCTAGATAATCCAGTGGAGTCTTCTCTTCGTAAGCTCCTTAATTTAATCTTATCCACAAAGACCTTCTTGCCAAACAAGGGAACACCTACAGCTGTCAGGCATTAGGCCCTGGTGTCTTTGGGGGCTATTATTCAGCCTATTGCCATTATTCAACCCACAACAGCAATGGACACAGATAATTCCCAAGGGATAAATAAATAATATAGTGGGTTAGATGGTAATAAGATATGGGGAGTAGAAAATAGTAAGAAGACCAATGGTTCTAGGAGTTGGGGATAAAAAAGAAACTTGTGCTCAAAGTAGTTTCCTTGGGTAGGCTTCAGTAAGAAAGGGAAGGGGGAAAGGCATAGACCAGGCTGATACCTGCTGGGAAGAACTTTGAGTGGAGGGAGAACAGTGAGGGCAGAACCCTTCACTAAGAGTCTGCCCAGTCTGTGGGAAGAGCAAGGAGGCTGAGGCTGGCCTAGCTGGAGTGGAGAAAGTGATGGGAGAACAGTGAAAGAACTTAGTAAAGTGAGGAACTCCCTTATAGGCCATTGTAAGGACTTTTAGATTTACTCAGAATAAAACATGGCTGTGGCTCTGAGTAGCACACTTGCCTGGCATGTGTGAGGCACTGGGTTCAATTCTCATAACACCACATATAAATAAATAAGAAAGGTCTATCAACAACTAAACACACAAAAAAATAAAAAATAAAAAAAAACACGGAGACATTAGGGTTTTTAGCAGACACGTAAATTAACATATTTTGAGACATCAATAGTCTGCCATGTTAAAATTGTACTAATGGGGCAAGAGGAGACTCAGAGGTCTCTTTGAAACTCTTCTGTAGTCATCCACGTGAGCTATGATGGAAGGTCAGACCTGTGAAGGAAAAATTGTGTGTGTATTCAAAGTCAGAGCTAGGATTATTTCCTGATGAATTGGATATAAGGGGTGAAAGAAGCATCAAAGGAAACTCTAAATTTTTTTTATTTTTTTATTACTGGAAGGACAAAGCTTCCATTGACTGATATTGGGAAGATATTAGGTGGGGAAGGTTTGCAGGAAGAAGTTAGTACTTCATTTTAGAATAAACTTGTATTGACTAGTAATTGTATGGAGATTTCAGAGAGATGGTTGGCTGTATAAATCAGGAGAAAGATATAAACTGGAAATATAAATTTGTAAGTCATCTAGATTTAGAGATGGTACTAAAAGTTGTGGGATCAAATGAACTGCCAGGAAAATAGAGAAGCCAAGAGGTAAAAAATGGAAATGGAGACATTCTAATATTAAAAATTAAGGGAAAATAAAGGTATGAGAAAGAGATGGAGGAGGACTGGCCGGAGAAGTATAAGTCAAGAGAATGTGGAGACTTTGGAGTCAAAGGAAAGAAGACATCAAAGAGGAATTGATAATGAACTACTTGATGATTAGTCAAGTATGTTGAGGATGGAATATTGATCTTTAGATTTAGCAAAAAGGTATTATAGATGATATAAAGAGAGCTAGCTTTGGCACATGCAACAGCTAAAAGCTGACTGAAGAGTGTTTAAGTGGCTCTTCTGAGTCACAGTCAGGCAATCATTCCACTATACCATTCTGCCTCAGCAGAAGATATTATCTCATTTGCTGTAGAGTTGATAATTTGCCTCTTTAGGTACTCTGAAGGAAAAAAAAAAAAAAGCTAAGTGGCTCTCTTCTACTGAAATTGCATTTGTTTCTTCCATGATTTTCCAGATGTTTGACTTATTTTCTAAAAGCTAGAGTATCATCAGACTGAATGCTTTGCTTCACAAACACAGCTGTGTCAATTTGAAAACTGATGAGATTCACCCCCATGGAGGCATTGTTGAGTGGTACCTCCTTCTCCTGGATGACTGATCCACGGTGAGTAGAACAATGAGATGAAATCTATATTTATCTCTGCCAGAGCCAAGTTTAGTGAGAACATTTTGGGATAACTCCATAGAATAAATTTTTTTCTAATTATTTTCTGACATCCACATACAAGATGTAGTAGGCGTATTATTTCACAATGAATATACCATCATAAGGAAACTACATCGCTATTGTAGGAATCCCTGAAAGCAAAAATAACCCAAATAGGGACTGACCTCAATGGGTCAACAGGGTTTCTTTATTAAGCAGTAGCATGGCACATTTTTCAGAGAGAAAATGGCAACTGGTTACAAGAGGGTTCTGATATTTAGAGGGTTTAAGTGAGACTCAATCATCGTAATAGAATGTGTAGTGAAACTTGATCATATACATTTAATCATAGCAGGATGTGTTGGTTGGGTGGTCAGGGAAGGGGTTATAGAATGGGAAATTAGAGCCCATTGTTGCTGGGACACAGTGAAAGCCCAAAGCCCACTGTTTTCCTTCTCTCCCTGGGACTCACTGTGCTCCTTTCTCCCTGGGGGCTGTCCCCCTTTTACCCTGGTGGTGGTTGTTTTTCATATCCTTCATTCCAGACTCTGAAAGGGGATAATGAATTGGGGCATCAATATCCAGTCTGGCTGATTCTTGTTGAGAGGGGTGAAGTAGGGGGACTTTCCCCATTCAGAGTTCTGGGAGAGAATCCAGAGATCCCAGGGCCCAGGATGAGGAGGGGTAAGAAGCCTCGAGGTCTTTATTGGTGAAGTCCTCCTTTTGTGGTTTCAGGGAGTCAGACTGTGAGCACAAGAGGAGAATGGCTTTGACGTATTCCCAGGAGGCAGTTTGAGATAAACACATCACCTTACTAAGAAGCTGTTTCTTATAAAATCAAGAAGACAGAGAAGGAAGGTTTACTCTGAGACAAATGAAGATTAACTGCTGTGCTACTGCTAGAAAAATATTTTTCCCAGTGACAAAACAGCATATGTTCTTCCATAATCAGATACTACAGTTGGGGCCTTATTTTTCTCCTTAATCAAGGGTCATCATGCCCCACCGGGATTCAGGGTGCACTCTTCGTGATCTCAGGAGATTGGGTCCTTTGAAGCTTAGCAAACATAATTGATTTTGGAACCATTTTCTTCCCTGATAGTTTAATCATCTCCATCCTGCTTGACAGACTATGCAAAATAAGAAAAGAAGTAAAATTAACAGTACAATTATACCTAGGAACACAGCTACATGTGTAGAAATGTATTTAAAAGGGTTAGGGGAAGAAATCCCTTCAGCAAAACTTCCCCAAACATCTTCATTATCAAAAGTAGTTGTTTTTACATTAGACATGGCCATCATCTGTTATTGTAATTTTAACACATTCTTAACTGTCCCTCAGCCATTTTGTTATTTTATTGACTTGCCCCCATGGTATGAGTTGTGCCTTCCAGTTTCAAGGCATTGACGTTTTAACCTCTGGAGATGGGATTCTCACTGAATTCAGTAATCCAGTAGCAGCCAATATACTTTTCCCATCATCCCCTCTTCCATGATAAGGTTTGATATTACAACCTAGAATCCAAACACATGTATTTGCATGGTCAAGAAAAGCATTTCTGGACCCATAGTTATGGGATCTGGGATGCCCATTAGTTATGGGAACTGGGATGCCCATCATTGCAACAGAACCTACTTGAGGACCATCAGGAATCAGCTAGTTCTCATCTCCGCTGTTCCAGGTGGTTCTGGAGCCACTTAACCTTGTCTCTTACCAATCCTGATTGGTTTACACAGGAGCATCATTCTTCCCTAACTGTTCTGCAGGTCAACAGATGCCAGGGAGTCCAACTGATTTTGTAAAGTCAGTACCAAGTCGGCAACATGTTGGATGTCTTCAATAATCTGTTCTGATAACTTTTTATAGTAATAAATTGAGGTCCCCAATCCTACTGTGCCAATCACAGTGGATAGGCTTTTGTTGTTAAGTAAAATGTCAATATGAGGAGTAAGCCGGTCCAATTTTTGGTAGGCAGGGTAACTATGAGCCTCACAAAGAAAAAAAAAAGCCTCAGAATTTAGGGGGCACCAGGGCTGTGGGGCTGACACAAGTGGACATCTTAAGTTCCATTAAAAGAACTATTGACTCTTCTTTAAATTACCAGGTATGTCTGCGCTTTGGTTATAATTGTTTTTTGCTAGGTGTTTAAGACTGAACTGGTCAAATTGATGTTGTGCCTATCTAAGAGTCAGCTGAATTCCTTCAGGGGATCACTCTTGGGAACTTGTGAGCATCCCCTTAGCTTCTTTAGTGCCATCTGCCAGAGTGGGTCAGGGTCTCCTTGATATTTGGATTCCCTTAGAAGCATCAGGGATGTAACCCTCCTCTTTGCAGCATGTGCACTGGGCAGTTGTCTGTTCCATAGGGTCTCATTAATCTCCCTGATCAGGAGGTAATGTGGCTCAGAGTTGCAAAGTCCTTTGGGAAGTCCCCTTGATCCCTGGGTTCAAGCTGACTTCAGAGGGCAAGAGCCAAATATTGGCTATTTTCTTTGTTGGTCCTCTTATTTCTTAACTTTTTAGTCTCTAAGTTTTGGTCTTAAACATCAACAAGACAGTTTCTTGGTCTTAAAGTAAGAGTCCCGAGTTTGACCTCTAATGTCTATAACTTCATAGTTATTTACCCTTTCTATTTAATTGGGGTCAATATTAGTGCTGGAAGTTAGACTTACATCCTGTCTGTCCTATAGATTATGGTCTATTATTTAAATTAATTCAGGTTGTTATAATGGAAGTTGTAATTTTGTAAGGCACTAACAGATAATAGTTAAAGTTTACAAGGAAAACACAAAATGAAACTGGCAAGAGTAAAATATATGTTGAGTTAGTATAACAACTATGAACTATGAAACATAATTTCTATAAGCTTAAACCTTACTTACATATTATATATCCTGTTTATTGGAGGATCACAGTGATCTTTATAACAAATATTTTTTCTTTAAAGATGACTTTAAATGAGCTTAAGTCTATCCTACTTTGAAATTATCTTAACATGGAGTATGGTGAGAGACAGATTCTTAAATCAGGTGAGGTGGGGCTCTTGGCAAATCTTACATAAAGTGTTTAATTTCTGAACCTAATCTTTGCCTCTTTCTTTAATATCATTTTATAAAATTTATATATATATATATATATATATATATATATATATATATATATAATTTAAATATATATATAATATTATATGGATATAATATTATATATAATTTCCTGAGTCTATATGAATGTTAGCTAACACAATATAATATTATATCTGAAACATGAATCACACAAAAGCTCAGAGGGCTTTTAACTTCCTTTTGTGGGAAAGTAGCAAAATGTTTTTATGTTTCACAATATTAACCGTTAAAAAGATCAGACTATTATTATCTTTTAAAAATACATTCAAATTTCTACCCCAGTGTAAAATGTAACATAAAAATCTACATATATCTTATTGATAACAGGTCCACTTAGTAAAGATTAAATGACATAAATAAATCCTCAATTAAACTCATTATTTTCACAAGTCTAAAATTACCATTACGGACAACTTTAGTTTGGAGAACACCAGCTTAATAAAAATGCTCTTTTAACCTTATACTTTAAAGACTTTTATACCTGGAAAATATGAATACATTTACTGTACAAAGAGGCTAGTAACAGCACTACAATCACACTGATGTTTTCATGCTAATCAACTTTAGTTTTTAAAGAAATATTTATACTCTGTAATATATAGTAATACTCTAAAATACTACTTGTTGTTCAACCAGATTTGTTTAACCTTGTATAAATCTTAATGTATCTAAGGCTAGTTTATTTAAATAATAAATTTTAGCAAACACAAGAAATTATCTTGATAGAACAGATTAATGTTTTAGGAAATCCTAGAGGATTCAATTTTATTTATATCAGTACATTAATATTTGACCTTAGATTAACATTAAACAGGGATGAGAGGTGGGAGGGAAAGGGAGAGAGAAGGGAAATTGCATGTAAATGGAAGGAGACCCTCAGGGGTATACAAAATCACATACAAGAGGAAGTGAGGAGAAAGGGGGAAAAATATAAGGGGGAGAAATAAATTACAGTAGAGGGGGTAGAGAGAGAGGAGGGGAGGGGAGGGGGGGAGGGGGGATAGTAGAGAATAGGAAAGGCAGCAGAATACAACAGACACTAGTATGGCAATATGTAAATCAATGGATGTGCAACTGATGTGATTCTGCAATCTGTATACGGGGTAAAAATGGGAGTTCATATCCCACTTGAATCAAAGTGTGAAATATGATATATCAAGAACTATGTAATGTTTTGAACAACCAACAATAAAAAATAATTTTTTAAAAAAAGGGGGTGGGGATGTGCTCAGTATCATCTCCCCCAAAAGGTGAAAAAAAAATATTTGACCTTAGGAATAAACCTTCCTTATGAAATTTTTGAATCTTTCCAATTATGCCTCTTAATAAGATGAAATGCTTTCTACTATTTGCAGTACTTTAATTGAAAACACAGCTGAAACTTTTTGAACTCCTTGCACATAGAATTGCACCTATTAGAACTTTAACTCTTAGTAACATTGCTTTAGTGAAGACTCAGAAACAAAGCCATCTTAGACTAGTTTTCATTTATCCCTTTATGAAAACACACATCATTTTAAAGTATATTACCTTATGGAATTTAAGAAGTCAAGAGTACTTGGTTTAATGTTTAGCAGTTGATTTTCTTAGCACTTTAACTTTGTAAATTAATCAGCTGTTTCCAGTAACAAACATATTTATGATTAATCCCATTATTGATGTTAAATTTAATTTACTCTTTTTTAACTGTAAAGACCAAGATATCAGACAAGTGTAGTACAATGGTACTAATTATCTCTTTACTGTTGAAGAAAAATCTTAGAAGCAATGGATATTACATTCTAGACATTTAAAGAAACCAATACTCTGTTAATTGTCTGACCATCTAGAAAAACTTTAGTAATTTTAAAGACATCTTTATTCTCATTCATTTACCCAATTTAAACTTCACTTTTTACATCATTTTGGATTCATTTTTTTTAATTTTAGCTTATGAGGACTCTTTTATCTATATGCAAATTTTGATAGCATGTACGTAATATATGGACACAAGCACATATGTAGACACAATAACACAATACACAAGTGTGCACAAATACATAAAACAGCAAGAAACAGATCTTGTAGCTGTTTGCAGGTAGATCTCCACAGGTTTGAGGCAACACTACAAATGTTTAGTAAAGCCTTTTTAAACTGTTTAGACTTTCACATTATGGCTTAAGTAGAGAGCCCCGTGCGGTTGGAAATGCTAGGTGTAAAGTGTAAAGTGAGCTGTGATTACTAGTAAAGGAGTATGCAGAACAGTTTATCAGATCAGAGTGCACTTTTGGCTCATATTAAAGTCAGTTCAGATATTGAAAGAATAAGAAAGCTCTGAGATCCTTAAGTAAAGATTCTCAGGGTAAAGAATTGTATATATAAGATCATTCCACCTTTTCTCCCTGTGCTGTAGTATTTAGGGAGCAACTTGTTAAGAAAGCAGGATGGTAGATTGCCAAGAGAAGATAAGAGAGCCAGGCATTTAGATCCCATAAGCCACTTGAATTTAAAAGTGACACTTTTTATTCAAAAAAGTTTCCCAGTTGGTAATCAAGCCAAGTTTGGATGCAGAAAATTATTCTCAACTGTGGTTAACTGTTTTAATTTAAGGAAGGGCATTTGCCAGCTTGTTATGCCCTTAAAATTTCTTACATGTTCTCTTTGTCCTTTTGGGTCCTCATACCTACAAGACCATGACTTCATATTATGTTCCTAAATTGGAAGTGGGAGGCAAGCCTGTTAGTGCTCTGGGTTATGTCTCCATTAGAGAAAATGAATAATTTGGAATTTTAAACTAGGATATAGAAGGGGTAGTTTTACTCTAATTAAGTGAGACAGATTTTCTGGTCTTTCTCTTGCCAGATGAGGGGAGTATAATTTAAAAGCTATGGGAGCTCTATCATGAGAATTTCTCATAATGGGTCCCTATTTAGGAGGCTGACAATATGGACAGAATGGGGGTAGAAGCAATCAGAAACAGAGGCAGCTAATGGTCAATATATGGTATGCTTGAGGGCTTTCGGGGTCAGACTCAGGACGTGAGACTTTCATGCAGCATCAGGGAGTGGCCCTGGCCAGCTGCCTTGGGTCGTTTGAAGCCTTCCTGGGTCCCACACACCAAAATTCTCCCACAGAAAAGAAACTAAAGCAAGTCAGGATCACCATCTGAGTTAAGGGAAAGCCAACCCTCCTCTTGACTTTAAATGAAGAATAGGGTTGGGGCCAGGGGGGTCAAGACCTGATATAGGAGGCTTATGGAGTAAAGAAGCAGCAAGAATTAATTGTAAAGCAGAGCAGAGCTTGCATAATGAGGTCTTGAGTGAAGACAAAAGAAAGCTTGGAGGTAGGAAACCTCAGACCATATGCCATCTTGTTGGAGGAAAGTGTCTAAATCCTGGAGGATATTTTGGATCAAAGGTCCCAAATTCCAAATTTGGACTATTGATTCAGGTTGTCTAATTTATATTTTGGCCAGATCTGAGTATTAAGCCTAATGAAATGAAGGCTCTTAAAATTATTTATGAGAAAACCTAAGGGGGAGTCCTCCAGGATGGGAGCTCTGATGTTGGAGAGGTCTGACTGGGGTGGTGGTTGAGATGGAAGTCTCCTTTGATGTCTACTATCACCAGACCAGTTCCACCAGAGAATGAGAGTGCATCCCCTTATACCATCTCAGTGGTGGGGGCACCCCCAGCATCCAGACAAGCCAAAGGAGGAGACCTCAGGCCGGGTACCTCTTCATGAGAACAGAAGGGATCTTACCTCGCTGAAGAATGAGAAAGCCTGTCTTGCATGCAAGAACAAAATGGCAAAAGGCAGTCTCCAATCTGAAGTCCTAAGTATGTCAGAGAAGGGATGGACTGGAGAGAAGGGGAGGATGCCTCCAACACAATAAGGACCTGGTACAGATTCTTGCTATATCAAGGAGCAACAAGGCAGCAAAAAATCTAACCAGAGGATGGGGTCAATTTTGGGTCATGTACTGCCATTTAGCCAAAGTGGACTACCAAGAGTGTGAAGGGTCTCCTTCTATAAGGCAGGATGGAAAGTGGGAGAGGGAAGACATCAGTCTGGGAATTCAGCCATCTGCATGAGCCATGGCTGGGGGCTTCCCTGACCTCAGAGAACCACAGGAGTGCCAGACAATCAACAGTCACTTCCGAGGTCTCATAGGCTGTTTAACATGACTGTTAGGGAAGAGGTTTGTTAAGACAGGGAGGGGCAAAGACCCCTTACTCCCATTCCTGGGTTTCCGCACCATAATGAAAGCAAATACACAAAACAGGGACAGAGGCTTTCTTTATGAAGCAGCAGAATGTTACATTTTCAGGAGAGACAATGGCAACTAGTTACAAGAAAGGTCTGATTTTTATAGGGTTTAAGTGTAGAAAGCCACCCGTGAGCTATGTGAGGGGTCTTGGTACCGAGCCATGGAGACTTAGGTTTTTCCTTGGGAACTATCCTGGTTTTCCCATGTGTATCAGACTGCCCAAGGCGTGAGATCTCTGTCTTCACTCTACTAGTGAGACAGTGCTCATAGCTCCAGAGTTGGGCGTAACCCATTGGGAACCAAACAGCCCATCTTCTACCTTATTTGGCAAAGAACATTCCATGTGAAACCTTTGGTGTCCCCACACACACACATGTAAATAAAGCGAGCACGGGCTCCATCTCTCTCTTTCCAGTGTGGAAGCTCAATCCCTAAGATCTCAACCCAGAGAGCTGTCCTACCCTTGCTTTAAAAAACTACTTCCTGGGTACAATGTTTTTTTTTCACCATTTTCTGTATATTAGCTTTTATTCCGCAGCCAGCCCACTCCACGAAGAGGGACCTCAATTCCGTCATTTGTGCAGAACAGGGGTGAGATTTAAGTAAGACACAACCATTGTAGCGGAATGTGCAATGAGACTTAATTACATACACTTAATCACAGCAGAATGTGTCAGCTAGGCAGTCAGGGAAATAGTTGTAGAATGGGAAATAGCTTGTGAAAGTTCAGAGTCCACTCATGAGGATGGCCCTAGGCCTGAGCCTGAGCAACCCGTTTTAAAAACCCCAGTTTGAAACCTGCAGTCTCACCAGGCACACCCACAGAGCCCTCCAGTGTGGCCTCAAACAGGTTACTTCCCCTCACCCTGATAAACAGAGTGAAGTCTCTGGCAGGCTGTCCTTGCCTGATAAGAGGAAAAGGCCAGAAGATCAGGGTGGAAACCACCAGACCAGATACTTCTGACCCCAAGGTAAATGATGTCATGGAGAAATCCTGGGGTAGCTAATAAGGATTGAAAGGGAGCTCAAAAATCTCCCAAATTTAGTATAAATAATAGAGCTGATGAACAGGGATTCATCCAGCTGAAACAAGGATGCACTCGAGCTGGAGAGCCTGATGAGGACCTGACATCCCATCACTTGTCATCAGTTCCTCATCTTCTGCATGGTCCTCAATGCTCTTAAACTCTACAGCCTCGTCTGGACCTTGGTGAGAGCCACAACTTCTCCCTACGACCCTCTCCTCAACCATTCGTCCACTCCATGCCAGGAAAAGCCTGCCTTGGTTCCGGACCCAATCACAAAGTCCAAGTGAGTGTGCATCTGCTGGACATGAAGCTTAAGGCTTGAGACTTTTGAACTTAGCATGCAGAGGGAATGTCTGTCATTAGCCTGTCATGATTAAGTGTATTTTGCAGTGCTTAGAATTAATCTAGAATTGTTTGCTGTGAATTGATTAATCTAGAATTGTTTGCTGTGAATTGATTATGTCTATTGCAGTGCCTAGCATTAAGGATTGTTGTTTTCTTGATTAAGAACCTACAGAGTGAAATTATATTGATTAATTTGAGTCAATAAAGCATTGAAAGGGGCAAAAGTGTCTGGATACTCTTTATTTATCCCCCTCGACTGCATAAGTCGCAATTTTGACCCCTCCTGACACCACTGTAGCTGGGAAACAGTAAAAGTCCAAAGTCCACTGTTTTTCTTTTCTCTCTGGAAACTACTGCCCTCCTTTCTCCCCTGTGATTGCTGTTCCCCTTTTACCCTGCGGGTTGTTGTTTTCCATATCCCTCAATCCCTACATTTTTCAAGTTTTCTAAAGTCTAGTATCGAGGGGGTGTATTAGTCAGCTTAGCCTTCCGTAACAAAATTCCATAGAATGAGTGGATAAACAACAGAAATTTTTTTTTCCCACAGTTCTGGAAGCTAGACATGTAAAATCAAGGTACTGGCAGAGTTGAGTTTTGGTGAGGTCTAGGTTCCTGTCTTGCAGGTGGCCACTTTCTCACCAAGTCCTCACAAGGCCTTTTCTCTAGGTATCCACAGCCCTGGTATCTGTTCCTCTACCTTTAAGTATGCAAATCTTATTGATTTAGGACCTTATCCCATGACCTCATCCCATGACCTCATTTAATTACTCTCACCAAATACAATCACATTAAGGATTAGGGGTTTATCCTATGAATTGGGAGGCTGGGAGAACAAATTCAATCATAACAGAGGGTCTGAATTCCTGGAGTCTCCATTGGCTGAACTACCTTAAGCCTGGCATCTAACAGTAAGGCTGGCATCTAACAGTAAACCTTGAGCTAATCAAGCCCCTAACCTGAATAAGTATGCAATACACCTCCATACAGAGCTATTACAGAGCTGTGGCCTTCCATAAAGCTGAGGTAGTGTGAAGACCTGCCCTTCAAATCCTGATTCTTTTGATCAAGTCAAAGATTTCAGCCACGTTGCTCAGAGTAACAGGACTAAGTTTATTGAGGGGATAGAAAAAGAGAAAGGGAACTCTGAAGGGAGAGAGTAGATCCTCCCAGAGAAGAGAGGGACAATGTGTATCTCCTGTTCTCCAGTTTTATTGGGGGGTCACAGAGAAGGTTCCAGAGAGTCTCACCCAGGTCCACCTCTTGATTTTTGACTGAGAGCAAGATGACATCAGACTTTCAAGTCCTGACTGCTGTGGCAACTCCAGGTCATCTTAGCCCGTGCTGACCAATTCTAATTAGATTCTTAATCATACATTCATGGTAAGGAGGAATCATCCTTATCTTCCAGAACCTGTATCCTTATCTTCCAGAATCTGGTCTGTGAAAAGGTTCACAAAATTCTCTCCCTTTAAAGTAACTTGGGTTCCTCATATCAATGTTATTTTCTGCTTGCATTCCTTTGCAGATAATAGGTAGGTTGCTGAGGAATATGACATATCCCATCCACTTATTCCAGGCAGGGCTTCAGCTAAATTGTTTCTTGGAATATGTGGGGGCCCATTTTATAGAATTATTCTCTTAACCTCACATTCCCACCATCCTCATCTGTCTATCCCCTAAAACCTAAGATGTTTTTATTTTGAAAAATTTTCTGTAATTTCAAATAAATAGTCACAGTTCCCAAATTATTCTCTATGCATATAGACAAATAAATTTTTATTGTACTTTTCAAATGACTAATATGCAATGTTGATGCACACAAAAGACCATATGTGAGTTCTAAAACATGAGTATAAAATGAGCATTCATGAACACATCATTTACCCCATGAGCTAGAACATGAACCATGCCATTGAATTAGCCCAGGCAGTTTAACCTGATCCAATAGCCCCACATCCATAAGAGATGAGTTATTTTTGCTGCTACAAACAATACTGCCCTTAATGGTCTTGCACTTGTCTCCAGCTGCACCTGGGTTCATACCCAGGAGGGAAATTGAAGGATCTCATAAAGCATGCTCAGATTTAATTTTATGAAATAATGCCAAATCGTTTTCTAAAGCAGTAGCAACAATTTATACTTCCAGCTGCATGATATAAAAGTTTTCATTGCTTCACCTCTCAACACTTAGAATATTCCAACTTTTTAATTTGAAATATACATCATTATGGTCTTCAGGTTTCTCTTTATTCATGAGTTTGAACAACTTTTCAAATATGTATTTGCTTCCCCTCAGCAAAATGGCCATCCCCATATCTTATTCATCTTTTATATCTAATATATCATATGTACAAATGTATAATATACACACATTTGAATATACATAAATATTATCTATAGAGTCATGTATGTGTTTATGTGTCACTCATATACTTAGACACATAAGAACTCACTATGTATAGCATGTTTTGTTCTGTTTACTTGCTGTAAGTCATTCATACATACCATCAGTAACTCTCTCCATTTAAAGGTATGTGTATTTATTTTTTAACTTTCTTAAATTATAGAAAATAAATTTTAATTTTAATAAAGTCAAAGGGTTCAATATTTTATTTTGAGTTCCAATGCCCTCTGAGATTGTAAATCTTACCAATCTTCAGTTGATAAGATAGTCTTTTACATTGTTTTCAGAAAACTTTTAAGTTCTTGACTTTCATATTAATTATGTTTGGACTGGATTTTATTGCACAGCAGATCAACACTGGCACTATTGATATTTTAGGCTAGATAATTGCTCATTGGTGGCAGTTGTTCTCTGTATTGTACAACATTATGAGCATCTCTGGCCTGTATTCACAATACTGGTAGCAACTCACCCACAGTTGTCACTATCCAAAATGTCTCCAGCTATTGACAAGTGTCCCTTGAATAGAAAAACTATCCCTTTTTCAGAACCACTGGTATTGTGTGTGAGGCAATCTTTCTATTTTTATTTTTATGTAAAAAGAAATGACTCTATAACCATTATCAAGTAGCTATCCTACCAACAATGACTTTTGTCACTTTTATTACTTTTTCAGCATCAACAAAAGTAGGATCCATTTTTTTAACTTTGTGTTACATTACATGAATTATTTGTCTATCCTTCTTCTAAAATCCCAAAGTCTGAACTACTAGAGCTCTATAGAACCTTGACATGTGACAGATCAAAAATCTCAACCTTACTCCTTTTGGGGGGAAGCTTTTTGTATACAATTGAACTTTTTGAAATTCCAAATACATTTAATTTGGTTTATCAAATTCTGCAAAACCAAATTGGGATACTATTTGACTAGAATTGCACTGGATATACAGATTAATTTGGTGATATAGCTATTTTTAGATTATTGAATCTTTCAATCCATTTATTAAAAGTCATTACAAGTGAAAATTTGGAACAAGACTGTCCAGTTTCAACTTCCATTGCTATCATTTATACCTAAGCCTTTCAGAAAGTTATTTAAACTCTCAATGACTTGATTTTCTCATCTGTAAAAGGGGTTACTTTACAGTTAATATTACATGAGATTATATATAAATTATCTAGAACAACTTCTATGACAAAGAAAGAATGTAGGTAACATTAGGCATTTATACATTAGTGATGCTATGCAATAAAATGTTTACTACTTATTATATGTATTACAAATTATCATATTTTTCTTCTCTAGTATTTATTTATTTGTTTGTTTACTTATTTTAGTTTTCTCTTCTGAGACTGGCATATAAATTTCACAATCTCTTTGTAAATTAAACGGATGTCCAACCATCATACTTAACTCATTAATTCCTATAATCTGCCCATAAATTTTTATAAACACAATTATGTAAACAAAAAAAATCTTTATCTACTCCTTATACTTTGTATTGTTTTCCTTCCTACTTTTATTTTATTTATTTTTTCTTTTTGTACTGTATTGGTTAGAATTTACTGGTTACTACTGATTAAAAGTAATGGTGGAACATTTTATTTTCTCTGTTTTGGAAACAGAAGTTTCTAACTGCTCATGTGTTGCTTAATTTTGTGTGTCAACTGGACTAGATTATAGTGCTTGGTTGCTTGGCCCAACACCAATCTCAATATTGCTGTGAAGATATATGTGATATACATTTCAATCAGTAAACTCGGAGTCATAGAGATTACTCTCCAGAGCTTAGGTGAGTCACATCCAACATGTTGAAGGACTTCAAGAAAAGACTGAGGTCCCCAAGAGGGAGGGAACTCTGACTGAGGCACTCTTTTGAACTCAACACACTGCAACATCAGTTCCTGCCAGAACTTCTCTGCTGCCTTCCAGCTCTACCAGGTTCAGATTTCCCAGTCTCCACAATCCTGTGTGCCAATTCTTTAAAATAAATCTCTCCGTATGTTTCTCTGTTGCTCTCTCTGTATATATCCCCTTGACCTATTGGATCTGTTTCTCTGTTCATTAATCTATTGACTAATACACTTCCTTAAGAATAACATCATATAGGTTTTTGGCATTTTTACCAAGTTAAGAGGTTTTAGTGGGTTGAACTATAAAAATGTGTCCATGAAAAGCTCAGATGTAATTAAAGTTAGGATCTAGAAACCAGATCATCCTGGATTCTCACTAGGTTCTAATGCAGTGACAAATGTCTTTAGAAAGAAAAGGAGGAGACACAAGAAAGAAGTTAAGTGAAGATGAAAGTAGAGACTGGAGTGATGTTGCTATAAACCAAGAAATTCCAGAAGCCACCAGAATCTGGAAGAGGCAAGGCAGATTTGCCCCCAGAGAGGACAAGGCTCTGCTAGACCTAGATTTCACTCTTCTGGTCTTCAGAACTGCAAGAAAATTAATTTCTGTTATTTCAAACCAACAAGTTTGTGGTAATTTGCTGCAGCAATTCGAGAAAGCTAACTCAAGACAGTTTCCTTCACTGCCTGAATAGAAAATTAAATTTTATAAAGTGTGTCAGCATGCACTAGGGCAATAAGTAAAAATGATAGCAAGTATTAATAAAGATGACTGAGTAAAAGCATAGAAGTACAGAAAACAAACTGAGCTGTTCTTTGAAAATACAAAATGTTATACCTTAAACTTGCTACTTTAGAAAATTCTAGAGAACATTTTAGCTTTCAAAATAATGTTATAATCATATTTCGTCTACCCTCTGGAAAACTCAGCTATAAAATTGCGGTAGAATAAGAGTGAAAAATGTGCTCCAATGTAATTATAAAAATAATTCAACCTATGTAATGGACCATCTAAAATGGTTTTGGTAACCCCTAAAGTCCTATCCCAGACTTGAAATGCTACTATAGTCTGTTAGAGTGAAACTAAAGGCAAGGTGATACGTCAAATTTCTGTCATTCAAGAACACAAACTATAAATACACTTGGAGAAAATTTTTCCATTTAAAGTTAGCATAGCTGTCTCCACTGAAAATATCCTCAGGGACATATCCTTCATTCTGAATCAACTCCCAGAAGTGCCCCATATCTTCCTTGTCACAAAGTAGTACAGTCAGGACTCCATAGACAATTTTATACACATCAAAATGCATGCAATAGATAAAAGAAAGCAAAACATAACCAAACTTTTCACCTCGTGGCTTGCACCATATGGTGAATTATATAAAATGAATTCTTCACAGAATGAAATAAATTCCTATTTTACTATCAAGGGAGTTTAAGAGCAATTTACTTGAAATAAAAAAAAGAAAAAATGGCCAGCTAACCTCTGGGCTAGAAAGAAAAACTTAAATCTTGAATATAGCAACACATATTTTTCTGATCTCCATCAGAATATAGTAAAAATCATAACAGAAGGTAGCATACAATGCCCTAAACTAGGGAACTGTTCTGTTGCATAAAAGTCTGGAATAGGAGTTTAAAAATTATATATAGGACTAAGGAAGTTTAACCATCTGAAAATATCTCTGCATTGCTCAATGTAAACTAAAGAAGTGAAAGTTGGCATGGAGGAACCAGAACTGGAAACCTGACAGCCCAAAGTGAAAAACTGAAAGGGTCAGGAGAGTAATCATTTGCTTTGTTTATATTATCTGTGGTAGGTCCTTAAAACTTTACTCAGCTATCAGGGAACCCTCCACACTTTAGTGTATTCTAAGAATTCTTCAGGAACAATGCAAGTATTATCTTACACAAAATGGCAGCCAGTTCCACAGCTATAGTCAGACCCACAGTGGTAACCAGCATGGCCAGACGCCATAGTGATTGAAGGACTATGGAGAATAACATCCCCCCAGACAGCCTCTGGGGAAAACAAGAGGGCAGTGTGGCCCAGTAGGAGGGAGAAATTAAGGCAAACATTAACCTAAAGGGACTGAGCCATGGACTTTCACCCTTTCCCATGGCCAATGAGTCCCCGGAAGGAGAAAAGCAAATAATGAAGCTCTGGGTACCAATGGGTCCCAGAGGAAGAAGATAAAGAGTGAACTATGGCTGAGTGCTGAGCTTTTATCCCTTCCCAGTAGCAATAAGTTTCAGAACTTTTTACAACTCTTTTCTGAACTGCCCAAATCAACACATTCTGCTTCAGTCTCCAATGATTAGTTGACTCTCATTGTAGCCTATAAAATTCAGAGCACCTCTATAACTGGCAGCCATTTTCCACCCCAAAAATGAGCCTCTCTGATGCCTGACTGATTGATTCCACTGCTGAATAAAGGAAACCTTGTGGATCTGTTTGAGATCTGCTCTGGTTTTTTTTTTTTTCTTTTTGGTTTTTTTTTTTTTTTTTTTTTTTGGTTATGTGTGCTTACAATGATGCTCTCCTAAACCTTTACCTCCAAAGCTAATAGCCAGAGAAATGATCAGTGCCCCAAGGTGTTTATACAAAGTTATATGTGATCATTGACTTCAGAGAATCAGTAACAATGACTCTTAAGTCAGATCTCACTAACTTCATAGAAATCCACAAGAACGTGACTTACAAAAGCACATTTCTTGCATTCTTTTTTTTGGGGGGTGGGGGAAGGGGATGTGGTAACCAGGGATTGAACTCAGGGGTTCTCAACCACTGAGCTACATCCCCAGCCCTATTTTGTATTTTATATAGAGACAGGGTCTCACCGAGGTGCCTAGTGCTGAGGCTGGCTTTGAACTCATGATCCTCCTGCTCAACTTCCCCTGCCTCCGAGATTACAGGTGTGCACCACTGTGCCCGGCTTCTTGCATTCTTTCTCCTAATTTTCCACAGTAATTTATACAAAATCTTAATACCATGCCCTCCAACATCATGGGACTCTTTGGCATTTGTTAAAATATTTCAATTTTCTACTAATATTTCTATTATTTCCACAATTCATATTATGTATTTAATGATCAATGAATCCCATGACCTCAGTGTCCTTGTCTTTACTCAAATGTTTTTCATGACACTCATGAGCAATCTGGTATGCCCTTGTGCCGTAATCCTACACCCAATCTCTCAATCAATGGGTATTTTGAGATTCTTCTCGTAACTTCTATCTTGTTCACTCCTCTCTCTGCAACCAACCCATTCTCTGAATTTGTTAGCAACCAACCAAATTTGTCTCAGGTTATTGCTTTGTTTTGTTCCTTTGGAAGACCTACTATTTGTTTGTTTGTTTGTTTATCATGTGATAAAAACACTTAACATGTGATCTACCCCCATATTACCAATTTTTGAGTGAACCCTTCAATATTGTTAATTATAAGAATATCATTCTTTGATTTGGATAGTCTGAATGTATCCTCTAAACGTTCACAGATTGGGAGTTCAGTCCCCAGTGTGGTGATGTTGAGAGGTGGCAGTGGACAATCACAGGACTGGCCTTTCCCCCTCACATAGACTCCCTGACTCACCCTATGATCTCTCCCTCTTGTATGTGTTCCCGACACAATGATGACATTCATCAGAAAGGGATGTATCTAAGATTATCCTTGCCAAAGTCAGCTCCATTCAGTTTAGCTTCAGCCTCTAAGCCTGGGAACTAAAAATAAACATCTTTTCTTTATATGTATCCAGTCTCAGGTATTTCACAGAAGTAATAAATGACAGATTAATAGAGGTATTATGTACAGTGGCAAATCTCTAGATCTTATCTATCATGTTGAACTGTAACTTTGTACCTATTATAGCAACTTCCTTTTCCCCTCTCTCCCCAATCTTGGATAGCCACCATTCTACCCTCTATTTATGTGAGTTGGACTATAAATACTCCTTCTAAGTGGAATCATGCAGAATCTGTTTTTTCTTTGATGAGATATCTGTTCGGTTCTTTTTCACACTTTTCAATTGTTGATTTTTTTTTTTTGAGTTTTAAGATTTCTTTAATCCTATGAATATTTTGGATAACAGTTCTTTAACAACTAAGTTTTTGCAAATATGTTCTCTCTTCTCTGACTTAATTTCTGATTCTCTTGACACTTATTCATTTTGTAATCAAACCCACACTCTGAATTCCTAACCTTATACAACCTATTATGGTGTTATGAATTATCCTAATGCCAATCATATTTAACTCTACCAACAACCATTTTTCTGTTTCCTTTTGAAGTCATACAGATTTCATACTCTGAATGGAAATATCTGCTAAGTTGCAATGAGGAGCAAAGTCACATTTTCTTGGAATACAAAGAAAATGGAAAAGGAGAAAATAGAAGAGACCTCTATCCATTCTGAGTACCTAAAATCATGAAATTGAGAATTTTTATAGTGAAAAAGATCTATTGTCCTCTTTATGGTAAATCTATCAGGTTTCCAAAAAAGTAAATGTGTGCCTTTATAAATATATGACATTTATTTAGCAAATTTCATAATTTCATAATGCTATGCAAAATATCAAGCCATCAGTTTTCATATTTGAGCTATTTCTTGATGAAGGACACAAAGAATTTAAGTATGTTGTACACAGAACACTAGAAGACTTTGTTGAGAAGAAGTTACTTAAAAATATTTTAGAATGATATTTCAAAGGTGGAAAAAAAAAAGAAACCCATCTCCACCTAAGTATACAAAGATAAATGAGAAGCAAAATGTTTGGTTCACTACTTTGCTGAACTATAGTTAAAGTGGTAGCTATTATTAAATTTGAAACTCTACTCACAATTACATTTCATTTACAATCATAAGACAATTTGTGCAATCATATACACTGGCAAAGACTCTTGTTCTATGAAGAAAAAGCATATTTTATCATTAAGTGATGCTCTTCTGATATTGCAAAAATACTTCAGACCATGGGAAAATATACTTGCACCAATAAAAATGGATAATAAGTGGTAGAGAATTAAAAAACAAAAATTCCCAATGGAGGCTGTAGTTTGAATACATCCATGTGGGGCAGAATTCTTGATACAAAGACTTGGATGTGAAATAGAAACATAACATGAGGCTTTGTTTTCATGGTTTTGTTTTTGAGATGGGCTCTCACTGGGTTGACTAGGTTGGCTTTGAACTCTGGGTTCAAGTTATCCTCCTAACTAAGCCTCCAAGTAGCTGGGACTATAAGCACATGCCATTTTGCTCAGGCCATTTTTAATAAATCTAAAATCAACTTAATAGGTCGCTAAACATCTGTACTACGATAGAGAAACAGAAAACATTCTTTTTGAAGAGTTGCCATTTCACTTTCTTCAGCCTTTTGTAAAATAACTCTGAACTCTATTCTTTACATTAAAAATGGAAATATAAAGGTTTACATAGGCCACATTAATAACCAAAACTACCTGATAGAAAACTATTTGTAGCTATTTTCTCCTTCCCTTCCAATCATTACTCATTTTCTGCTCAGAATTTTCTACATTTACGGTGTTCAAATGCCATCTTAAGACCAATTTTCTCTTTGCTGTGTATTTCCCTTTACCCTCTCTCTCTTCTTTTTAGTTTATATGATAAACATCATTATTTTTTCACTTCATAAAAATGTATGAGTGCATATTTTAAAACAAATAAATCATTTCAGAAAAAAAACAAAGCACTTTGACCCTGACTACTAATCAATGTTTCCTTCTCTGTAAACTAATTTACCAATTATAAAACATTTCAAAACGTATTTTTCTATTCCTATGCATCAGTATATACATAAATAGCTGTAGGAAACAGATTAAGAGGTGGCATATTTTAACCCCATAGGATATGTTCTGTAAAATTCTTCAACCGCATTTTAACATAAACATATGTTCAGTCTTTCTAATTAAAAACATGGCATAGAATTACAGACAGAATGTGCTATTCACCCTTATTTTACTGATCATTTAGGTTGTTTATAATTTTTTTACCTTTCAAAACACCATTACATTTGTGCTATAGATTTCTAATTCTATATGTTTCATAGAACATATGGTGTTCTATATGGTTCATAGATGGTTCTTAGTTATTATAGAAAATAGATTTGGGGGCATAGAAAATGTACAATTACAAATATAAAATACTAAAAATGGTGTCCTCTGAATCTCTAATTGTACTCTTATCATAGTATATGAGAATGCTCATTCAATTGCACTTTTGCTTGATACCAGAGAAAATTTTAATTTTGACAAACTGGGTGAAAATGCTTTACTAGTACCATAATTTGCATTCTCATTACTGGTTAAATTGAGCATATTTTTAATTTTTCTAAATAAATGCATATAAACTCATTTAAATTTGTTTTCAAATCATTTGTCTATTCGTTATTGAGTTGTCTTTGCCTTTTGATGGCTGAGGACATTACTTAACACATTCTTGATTAATCAATCCCAGTGTCCACAAGTCATTCACAGTGAAACAAAGTTAGGCCTACTGACATGCTGCATGAAGGTAGAATATACCTTACAGGACAGGGATTTCTTGGATCATCTCAAAAAGTTTATGTATTAAAATCCTAACCCTCAACATGATGTTATAGGAAATTAGACCTTTGGAAAGCGAATGCATGGTGAAGGCAAAGCCCTTGTGACTGGGATTAATCTTTTCTTATGCTCTGATTCAGCTTCAGACTTGCCCCTGAGGATCGTTAATAAGAGAGAAAGTGATCAAAGACATCTTTGTGTATCAAAAACATTTTCATGTCAATAATTTTAAGACCATTACAGCTATTGCATCATCTCCTCCCACCATGACATTCTGCCTCACCACAGCCCACAAACAATGGATCCAGCTGAATATCGTTAAAAAATTCTAAAACCTGGGCTGGGGATGTGGCTCAAGCCGTAGTGCGCTCGCCTGGCATGCATGTGGCCCAGGTTTGATCCTCAGCACCACCGCATACAAACAAAGATGTTGTGTCTGCCAAAAATAAATATTAAAAAAAAAAATTCTCTCTCTCTCTCCCCCCCCCTCTAAAAAAAAAAAAAAAAAAAAAAAAATTCTAAAACCATGAGTCAAAATAAACATTTCCTGCTTTTAGATTGTTTATCTCAGTTATTTTGTCACAGTGATGGAAACCTGATTAACACACATACCCACTGCCTTTTCTCAGTTCATCTTCTTTTGTTTTATATAACATGTACATATTTCCTATATTGATACAAAGAACTATAACTTACTTTTTTCAATGACTGCATAATATTGAAAAATACTGAGGTACCATAATGCTTGCCTGCAACCTTCCATTGACCCATTAGATTGGTAATACTTAAAACAGATCTCTAACATCCAGACTTGAGAAAGTTTCCCAGAATCCATGTATCCACACATTGTTGAAAGGAATTTAAAGTACCACAAAAATTTTGGAGAGAAACCTGAAAATTTCTACCATGCAGATACAAAGACACTTGACAGTATATGGAAGGAAATGCAGCACTGCATTGTTTCTTTAGTGAGTAACTTGTGATAGTAGACATTTTTATATTGAATAATTAGAGATTAAATGCCATGTCACACGTTTAGGTGTTTCTTATTCTGGGCATATATGAAACAGTGCTGTATGTTTTATTCCTATTATTCCTAAGGTCAAGCACGGCATCTGCTCCAATTTTACTATGGACGACTAAGTTCCATCATCAGCATAGAGGTTGGCCTAATTAATTTCATTTGAAAATAATGATAATGGAGATCATAGAACCTACCCTTCATCTGCTAGCTATTCTGTCTCCCTAACTGTGTATGGAGGTAATGTTTTCATGCTTTATCTGAAGGGATGCTTTCCTGCAACTGAAAGTGAAAATATTAACTTAGCAAGAGATGTTTCATGTGAGCCTAGTTCTCCTTCTAATCTTCCAACCTGTAAAAACTCAGACCCTTGTTAGAAATGTTTGTTATCACCAGGTGCTGTGGCTCACACCTGTAATCCCAGCAGTTTTGAGGGTGGCTGAGGCAGGAGGACTGTTAGTTCAAGGCCAACCTCAGCAACTTAGGAAAGCCCTAAGTAACTCAGCGGAACCCTGACTCTAAATAAAATGTAAAATATGGCTGGGGATGTGGCTAAGTGGTTAAGAGCCCCTGGGTTCAATACTGGTACACACACACACACACACACACACACACACACAAAGTTATTTTGTTGTATGTTAATTTCATAAGAAAAATGGAATGATTCCATTTTAAAACTTAACCATGTACTTTTTCATGGATGTTGTAACTTCTGTGCATCATTCCGCCCTGTGCATACCACTCTTACAGATCAGCCATCCCTTTAGCTCTGAGTTGTGCCATTCTCTAAACCTCAGTAAATCCCATCCCCCTGGAGCTCATGGGTGATCCCTTTGCTCTTCCATTCTGCTCCTTTTTAGGTGCCCTTATGCATTTTTTATCTAAATAATTTGTGTTTTTATATGGGCTGTATAGTTTTGTTTAGATAGAGGTTACAAATCCTATTGCACAGAGGGAGTTCATGAAAAAGAGAAGGAGAGGAATCTTGGTTCAATTATATTCTGATTCTTTTGCCTTCTCAACCATGAGCTTCCAGTGGATAAACAAAAGGCACCTACAGAGGAGTAGAGATATAAATAGTGCTGTTACATGGAACAGCTGTCTTCTCAGATTAAAGGGTGTATGTCTCTGTTGCCATCAGGGTCTCAACCGCAGAGGGTGTAATTTGGCAGTAAAGCCAACAGGGTTTGTGTTGTCCATTTATTCACCCCTGCACTCATTCAGTGATCCATTTGACAACTAGAACCATGTATTATCATACTCTTTACCCTGTGCTCATAAGGAGTGAATCATATCTCAAGAGAAATAGGCATGCACACATGAGAAAAGGAGAAGGGAGGGAAGGGAAGGGGAAGAAAAACCAGGGAAGGAAAGGAGACTAGCTTATGACCAGGACTCTATGGGAGCAGAAGAGTCAAACTCAGGGACATTTAGGCCACAGAAGACCATCAGGTCCTCTGAAATGAGAGGGATTTCTCAAGTGAAGGAAGAGAAGATAAGCATCGACTAAAAAATAACGTTGCATTCAGATGTGTGACTTCTGCATTTATTTTGTCAGAAAGACTGGGAACAGCTGGTGACACAGGTTCAGGTGTGACCCAGGTGTGTTAAGGAAACTGACAGTGGAAGATGGAGAGAGAGGCTGAGGAGGAGCAGATCAAGCGTGGACTCACCACAGACACCCCCATCAGGGATTCTCCCCACCTTTATTCACCATGAGAAACACTGCTTCAACCAATAACCCACAAAATTCCAGGCAAGGCCAAAGGAAGGGTGCAGGGCAAAAAAAGTTACAGGAAACTTGTTTGATTTACTCCTTCCGTATCATAACTTCCCTCATGGAAAATAGCCACATAGGAGAAAATTTGAACTGAGCATCGAGTAACAGCTCTTATTTGATATAATCACAGCATCTTAGAAATACAGGAAGATAGTATAAAGGGGTTTAATGGTATTGGTGGGAACAGAATAGGAAGAAAAAGGGTAAAAGAGAGAGAATAGTTTCATGTTAATGCCCTTGAAAGGGAAGAGGAATGAGTTGTTTGTTCCCTTGAGCAGCAAGAATCTGGGTACTACACAAAGATCACCCAGAAGAAGCTGGCAGGATCTCACAGGAGACAGCAGAATTCATGTTGAACTTCTGGCTTAACAAAGATCCCTGCATTTCATACCTGTGCTGGAGAATTGGCTCAGTGTACTCGATGTATCTCAAAACCCCATCAGGTTTATTTAATAAGCACGTCTTTCATGATTACCATTAACAAAAATTCACAGGTTTTGTTTCTACACTTAGAGTATAAGGATGGCATGCCGACCTCAATGAATGAATGGGTAGACTTTCTCCTTAGCTTACGGGGTGAGGATTTGGCTTCAGCATTTACTCAATATAAAACATTAAAATTATATTTCTTTTGCATCTTAAGAGAGATTCATATTTTCTAAAGTACATGAAAAAGAATTTCAATGAGAAGTTCATATTGATCCTTTTGGTGGAATCTCCTAGAAGCCCCTACAATTCATGACCTTGGCCAGCCTCTCTCTATATATCTATACACACACACACCACAAAAACATATTTTTTATATATATTTGTATACTTGGATATTTGTATATATATTATATATATGTATATTTGTATACTTGTATATTTGTATATATAGATATTCTGAATAATAAAATACAAGAAGAACACTCTGGAATATAATAATCATCTATAATTACTTCAAGAAAATAAATCAAAGAGTATAGTTTATTAATAATTAGAATCACTAAAATTATTTAAAGATTCATAGTGGATGAAATGACAGCTAAAGATAGCTAGGGTCTCATGTACCTGCATCCTCAATCAGCCCTACAAACTTCTAGAGATAATGCAGAACTTTTTTCAGTCGAATAAATGTTTTGTTGTTGTTGTTATTTTTTTTTCTTCAGTTTATGACTCTGACCTCATCTTCCCTGTACTCTCCTGCGTGCATAAGAATTACAACCATGCCTCGGCCCCGTGCATTGTATCTGCTGGTTCGAGTTCCAATCTCACTGCTGCAGTATGCTTTTCTTAATGAGGAGTTACATGGCTTACATGTGTTTGTTTTCCTAGTACTTACAACAAACATTCTGTGTAGGTTCTTAGCTTTTAATGTGATCACATTTTTTTTTTTTTTTGAGAGAGAGAGAGAGAGAGAGAGAGAGAGAGAATTTTTTTAATATTTATTTTTTAGTTCTCGGTGGACAGAACATCTTTATTTTTATGTGGTGCTGAGGACTGAACCCAGCGCCCCATGCATGCCAGGCGTTACCGTTTGAGCCACATCCCCAGCCCTAATGTAATCACATTTTTATGGAGCTAAAGTTTACTATCTGAATAGCAGTAAAGAAATATGGTGTTCCCTAAATCCTCTTCTGCAAACCACTGTTCAGCCTTGCAAAGAACATTCATGTTGTGCTATCTAAATTGGCTCTTATGAAGAAGTCCTTATAAAGAAGGCATTGTATGAAGCAGGCTTTGAGGAAATGACACTTAAGGCCATCTCAAAGTTTATTCTAGAAATTTCATTTGATGTTTCTTAGCATCTTTTGAGAATTTGAAGGCCACTATCATATCTCTTTGAATGTACTTTTCTGCCAAATTCTTGCAAGTCAGCTTGTTAGATCATTTCTGCTTTGGAGTACTTTAAATCTTACAAAACCATAAGAATGATGGAATTGATATCTCTACGTGGCTGTACCAGCAACAACCAATTCCTTGGATGGATAAGTGGAACAGCCTTAAACCAAGTCAGTCTGGCCTCACAAAGGCTCTAATGTTAGTTGAAGTTGCCTGTTTGGCTCTGATTGATTTTCATTCACATTAGTGTACTTAAAAGGCAAGCCTTATTTCTTTTTGGAGGCATCTTCTATTTGCATCTTGGAATGACTTTTAACTGCCTCTAGCCTCAGAGGGGGTCACAGGTCTCTGGGGCTGGAGAGCCAGGAGTAAGCCATTTACATTCTCAACAAGGCAACATGGGTCCAAAGGGCTCAAGAGGGCAGGAAGTCACAGCTCATTCATTCACAGGGAGGGGAAAGATAAAAGGAGAATCCCACTGAGGCACACCAGAGAGAAAACCAGCCTGGAACTATAGCCCTGTGCTGTTTACGTGATGCTTTCTTTGATGAAGTCTCTAACTATGAAGTATGTTTTTAAAAAGAGAGAGATTCAGTTTTTAGAAATAAAATCTCAGTGAAAGGAAGAAAAATAAAAATAATGGCAAAAAGAAATTTCTGATCTGAACTTACTTTACATGAGCTCCCAGAGGACTTTTCCAATTATAACAAGAACATTTATAAGTAAGAGGTGACAGCTGGTTGTAATATTTAATATACAGGTTACTATGAAATTTATATTTTTACATGATGACCTGAACCGTTTCTCTTTTTTATTGTTTTGTTTTATTTAGATTCTTGGTATGTAATTGGGAAAAATAGAGAGAGAGAACTTTAATAGAGAATGATAATATTGTGATTAGCTATTAAAATGTTGTAATCCTTTATCTGATATTTATTCTATTTCAATTTGAAAATACTATTTCCTTATTCAAGAGGAACAATATGTATGATTCACAAGCAATAAAAATAATATTTTATTGTAATGTTTTTACTGCTATGTAACTTAAGGTACATTATGGATAACTGAACACTAGCAAGTCATCACCATTTATAAGCTGTTAACATAATATTTTCTGTTTAAAATTGCATTTTTTGTATTTGCTGTTGTTTGTTTTCAAAAGAAAAGTGAATATCTTAATTTATAGATATAGGTTTATAGATCAAACTTTTATTTTATATTTAACAGTTGCATTGCAAGTGCACATAAATATCAAGTAAAATACTAAGTATGATAAGAAGGTCTTAAGGCTATTCCATTTATTATGGTATCCAAGAGCCTGATGTTGATAGTAAAAATGAATTTTCATAATTTACAGTTTTCAAGGACCATATCTCTGATCTTATGCTGGTAAAAATTCTCAAATGGTGAATATTTTTTTCATTTCTGTAAAATTTATTTTTGCAGGGACACTTCACCATGTTCAATTGTAATTTGAAAACACTACAACAAAATACCTGAGAAATACAGGAATTATAAGAAAAATTAATCGATCACAAAATCAACAACAGAAGATTACACTCTGCTTTACAGTTGGTATTCTGATGTTTTTATTGTTTCAATTAATAACAATAATTGGGATGTGGCTCAAATGGTAGTGCGCTTGCCTGGCATGTGTGTGGCCTGGGCTCGATCCTCAGCACCACATACAAACAAAGATGTTGTGTCCGTCGAAACTGAAAAATAAATATTAAAAAATTCTTTCTCTCTTAAAAAAAAAAAAAGAAGAAGTTCTCAGGTGGAATTTCGAAGAGATTAAAGGATGATCTGATGCCCGAGAGTTATACTGATATCACATGCATGAAAAATTAGATGGTGCAGATACCTCCAATTATTCTTGACGAGTTCTGTTTCGGCACATGTTGAAGTATAACATTAGAGAAGCATGCAAAACATCATATAAAGCAGGGTTTATTTTAAAAGGGGTAACATAGACTTCTCCCTGAGAGGAAGAAAGGGGCCATGGGTAGTGTCCTAGTATCTCAAGAAGTGAGGGTGTTCTGCCTTTTTATGTCTTAGGTTTCCTTTGTTCTCCTACTCTCTTCCCCTTATATCTCGCCTTCCTGACTAGGCCCAGGAGATGCTAGGTGGGATGGCCAAAAGATGAGGAGCAGATGGACAGGAAGCAGGGCCAAATGGAGCAGACCAGGACACATTAATTAACAAATTTTATAACTCCCTATAGAGAGGGACAATTCCTGGGACAGGTTACCTTAGCAAAAGGTTGGAGCAGGGCAGGTTATCTTGATAAGGCTGAAGGAGGGGCTCTGAAGGCATTAGCATTTCAACACCTCGGGAGATTGAAAGTTGGAAGTCTCCAGCTCCCTGGACCCAAACTGGCCTCCTTGATCTGACCTGACTCAATTTACCTATCTATACTGACTGCCTGTCTAATTCTGGCTTTGGTGCTATACTCTTTGCTTTTAAATAAGATGAATATGCACACTGTGCTTACATGTATTATTTTGTGAATAAAAAAAAACAAAATAAATCCAAATAATTCTAAGTATAGAAATTTAAGATCTTATTACTGTATATATGCTTCCAGACCTAGATATTTAGAACCCAAGAAAAGGAAATGCTGAGAGTAACAGTTGCTATAGCAATTCTTCAACACTCCTTGAGCTCCAACAAAAGCAGGAGACAAAGAAAGAATAGTAAAACCTGTCAACTTAAATCAGAGGTTGATGCCTTTCCAAGGATGGAAAAGATTGGGGATTACATTAAATCTGTTGCCAAACATCATACAAAAGTAGTCATCCTGTAAAGAAAAACAAAAGACTTCTTTATTGCACATCTACTATAAGTTGGGTATCATGCTATATGCTGAGAGTAATATCCAATGACTATGATGACAGTGTTATCAGGTATTATCAACTTTTTGGTTGATGAAGAGGAAACAGGTTTGTGGAGATTAAGAAGCTTCCTGAGGAATGCACAACTAGTAAGTGGAATTGTTGGGACCTAATGCCAGTTTGTGTGGCCCAGAGGACTGTGTCCTTAACAAAGAAACTGTGTGCCTATCTTTCTTGTGCAAGACAATATCCCAAGCCAGCACTCCTTGACTCAGGGTATCATCTGTATAAGTCTCATAGGGCTCTACTACTAAGAGCTTGGATGAGGTCAGGTTCTTCTATGTGCTCTGCCACCCAAGTCTCCTCTCCCACTCTTCAGCTTGACACTTTCTAAGAGCCTTCAAGACATGAATGACTTCAATGTGGATGGAGCTCAGAAATAATCTGTCCCTTTTTTCTTACAACATAAAAACAGACAACTATTGATGTCTTAAGTATTTAAAGAGGCCAGGAATTTAGAAAAAAAGGCATATTTTCCCAGCAGTATTAAAAATGATCAACATGGCTATTAGTTTTTAGATAAATAGGATAATAAAGAGTTCTCAGTTTTAATGACTGAAGAAATTATAACAGTGGTCCACTTTACCTTTTGAACACAACCCTTGCTGTTTATTTTAAAAGGGACATAGTTTTCTTCTCCTTCTTCTCCTCCCTAACTTGGAGGCAGGGTACAAGATTACCTTGAGTTATCTGTTCTCTACATGAAGGAGATGTCACCAGAAGAACTAGAAAGTGATTACCTCCCAAATTAACAACTGGATTTCAACACACCACCCAGTGTACCTGAGACCCCCTGCCAGGGAATACCTAGAATGTAGCCTTTGAATAGTTTCTTTTTTTTTAATCTTTTATTGATTTTATTATTTTTTAAATATATGACAGATGACAGCAGTGGAATGCATTACAAATCTTATTATACACATAGAGCACAATTTTTTGTATCTCTGTATATAAAGTATGTTCACGACAATTTATGCCTTTATACATGCACTTTGGTGTTTTTTTGCATTACAATTCTTAATACACATATATATCACATTTTTTTCATATCTCTGTATATAAAGTATGTTGACACCCAATTCAAGTCTTCATACATGTACTTTGTATAATGATGTCCATCACATTCCCCCCAAAATAAAACAAATGCCAAATGTTTTCTCTGATATAAGGAGGCTGACTCATAGTGGGGTAGGGAGGGAGAGCATGGAAGGATTAGATGAATTCTAGATAGAGCAGAGGGGTGGGAGGGGAAGGGAGCGGGCAGGGGATTAGCAAGGAGGGTGAAAGCTTCTGTAAAAGCCCTGATGGGCAAAACCACAGCCTCTGGGCAAGGACTCCCCTGTGTTTCTCCTTTGCCAGCAAAGCAATAAGCCTTCTTCTTCCTTTTTCTCAAAACAGTGTCCTCATCATTAAATTGGCATGAATCGGTGTTGGGAACAAGGACTGAGCTTTTGGTAACAAAACTGGTTAGGGTTCTTAGAGTTCTTAGCAGATGCTCAGTGGTTCTGGTAAAGAATTTGGATAAAAATTGTTAGATAAAAATTGTTAAACAATGTCAAGCCTAATGAATCAAATCCATGTACCCTGAATTTTCTATGTAAGTCAGGTGTTAATGTTATATATCATAGCTTTTTTGTTTGTTTGTTTGTTTGTTTGTGGCGCTGGGGATTGAGTCCAGGGCCTTGTGTATGTGAGGCAGGCACTCGACCAATTGAACCATACCCCCAGCCCATATATCAT
This sequence comes from Callospermophilus lateralis, assembly GCF_048772815.1. Classification (NCBI taxonomy): domain Eukaryota; kingdom Metazoa; phylum Chordata; class Mammalia; order Rodentia; family Sciuridae; genus Callospermophilus; species Callospermophilus lateralis. The sequence goes on along the minus strand of NC_135314.1, from coordinate 12,980,228 downwards.
AGGTTTTTAATGTTATATATCCTGCCAAAATGTTGGTTTGAAAATTGAATAATGGGGTTTTCTTAAATAATTTCATAAGTATCTAAGAAGCATAACTGGAGAAAGAGAATGACCAATTTTGGCTTTTTGATTCTGAAGGAGAAAGTTGGGAGGAGGCTGATGTCAAAAACCACCAGAATGAGGAGGAGAATGAACAGATGACAGGGAACAGTGTGAGAAGGTAGGTTGCATATTAAGCAGAAGACACCTAAGGAGGTGACATTGACCAGGAGACTGAAAAAGGGACAAAGCAACTAGCTATAAGAATTTTTGAGAAAAGACTGTTACAAGCAACAGATGCCTGATTTTTTTTTAAAATCTCAAAAGCAACACCTCTATTTCATTATGCCAAAAGCAAAATCGTAATGATCTAAAATTTTCCCTGATTTCTAACCAGTGGCCCAGATTCTTGCAGGACTGAGAAAGAATCTCATGGACATTCTTTCTCCTATTTGTTGACTCATCTTAATATGAAATGGTTGGCTTTCATGTCCTTAGAGGTGTGAATGTGTTTGGTGGGAACCTTGTACCATCAATCTCCCTGTCTGCTTTCTCTTCCAACCTTGGGTTATAGTCACGGCCTCCAAGTGACCAAGACCAGACAACTCAATGTCCCCTTTGGTGCTTTTCTCAGAGCCAGAGCCCAGGTTTATAAGAAAAGTTCTTGAGGGTTCTGAGTGGAGATCACTCCTCCACAGATACCAGAGAAATTATCAACTTGGTGATAAATTTAAAAACTTGGGTTATTTTTAAAACTTTATATATTTTTATTGAGGTACCATCACAAACATTAAAGTGACCATATTTTAAACCTATATTTTGATGAGTTTCAACAACATATAAATCCAATAGAATATAAAGCAAAACCAAAAATAAACATTTCCTTAATTCTAGAGTTCTTTTTAACCACTGGTCAGAAAATTCCATTTCACAACTTTTTTTTTCTATTATATATTCCCACAGATTGGTTCTGCATTTCTTGAATCTCAAATAAACAGAATTGTATAGTGTTTTAGTCAGTAATTTTGCTGCTGAGAAAAAAAGACCTGAAAGAAAAATAATTAGGAAGAAAAGTTTATTTTTGTGCTTGGGATTTCAGAGGTCTCAGTTCATAAATGGCTGAATCCGTTGGTGTGGGATGGAGGAGAAGCAGAATATTATGACAAAAGAATGAGGTAGAGGAAAATGGCTCAGGACATGCCACCAGGAAAAAGAGAGAGAGGGAGAGAGAGAGAGAGAGAGAGAGAGAGAGAGAGAGAGAGAGAGAGAGAAGAGAGAAGAGAGAAGAGAGAGAGAAAAGAGAGAGAGAGACTTGCTCACCAAGACTAAATAAATATCCCAAAGGCTACCCTCCAGTGACCCACCTCCTCCAGCCACATCTACCTGCCTACAGTGACCACTCTGTTAATCCCTATCAAAGTATTAATCCACAGATTGGGTCAAAGCTATCATAATCCCATCATTTCACCTCTAAACCTTCTCACAATGTCTCATTCATGAGCTTCTGGGGGTCAAACACCTGATATCTAAACCATAATGATGTACGACAGATGAGGCTGGACACCTAAGGAATCTTCAGAAAGCAGGTGTATTTACGTTGCAGTGGTCTAGAGGGACGAATGCTAAAAATCTTTGGAACCCGAGTCTGAAAAATCTTTTAGATTTATACCCAGTGTGTGTGGTGGGGGCAGGGGGTGCATGACAGTGATGAATGGGTACATAACACTTGCTCTTTTTCCCATATAGCTCTCTTTGAGACAGAATTTATCACATTTTTTGTTGGCAAACCAGGAATTGGCAAGAAAAAAGATGCCACAAACCACATTGTGCTCTCTGTAGACTCCTGTGAAATCCTGTTGACATTCTTTGAAAAATCTGGCTGGCAATAAGCTTAATTATGGTGGGGGTCCCTGGAAAAGCTTATGTGTTACAATTATCCTTGGGGGGGGGGCTGCCTGGGGTATAACATACACTATATATTTCTTTATGTCTGGTTTATTATATTCCCTATACACTTTTTGTATTTTTGTTTTAAATTAGTGAATTATAGATATATATATAATATTGTGATTGATTTTGACATAATCTTACAAGCATAGAATGTGATTTGCTCATTTCAGTGCCTGGTACTTTTTCCCTCTCCTCCTCCCCTGCTGGTTCTTTTCCTCTACTATACTTGTCTTCCTTCTATTTATTTATACTTTCTAATTAGTGCTTTTTATTGATTTTTTAAAAAATAAATGACAGCACAATGCATTACAATTTTTATTACACATATACAGCACAATTTTTCATATCTTTGGTTGTATATAAATTATGTTGGTACCAATTCATGTCTTCATACATGTACTTTGGATAATGATGTCTATCACATTCCACCATCCTTGCTAATCCCCTGCCCCCTCTCTTTTTCTCCCACCTATCTGCCCTATCTAGAATTCATCTTTCTATAGATAAACATAAAAATGAAATTCACCATGGTATATTCATTTATGTACATAGCATAATTTGGTCAATTTCATTCCATCATTTCTCTCTGTTTTGTCCCTTTTCTCTCCCCCTCAGTTCCCTTCCTGTGCTCCATTGATCTTTCTTATATTTTGGGGGGATTCCCCCTCCCTTTTTTCCCTTATTTTCCTCTAACTTCTTCATATGAGAAGAAACATTTGACCTTCAACTTTCTGAGTCTAGTTTTTTTGCTTATCATGAAGGCCTCCAGTTCCATCTATTTCCCAGGTAGTGCCATATTCCATTTCTCTTTATGGCTGAGTAAAACCCCATTGTGTTCTGTACCACATATTCTTCATCCAGCCATCTGTTAACAGGCACCTGCACTGGTTCCATAACTTGGCGATTGTGAGTTGTACTGCTGTAAATATTGATGTGCCTGTATCACTATAGTATGCTGATTTCAACTCTTTTGGATAAACATCAAGGAGTGAGACAGCTGGGTCACTTGGTGATCCCATTCATAGTTTTGGTTTTTTTGAGTAAGCTCCATACTGTACTAATTTGCAGTCCCACCAACAATATATTAGTGTAACCTTTCCCCCACATTTTCACCAGCGTTGAGTATTTTTATCCTTGATGATTGTCATTCTAACTGGAACATGATGAATTCTCAGTAAAGTTTTGATGTGCATTTCCATGATTGCTAGGATGTTAAACATTTTTTTTTCAATTTTTTTACTAGCTATTTGTATTTCTTCATTTGAGAAGTCTGTAATTCTTTTTGACCATTGATTTTTGGTTTTTGTTTGTTTGATGGTATTTGGCTTAAAGGTAATGCTATAAAGGCAAAAATTATAAAATCTATAGATGTTATTATCCATAATCACCATTATAAGCCATAGCAGAAGCTGTAGGTACTGCATACTCCCAACCACAACAAGAGCCATATCCATGGAGCCCATACACGTTTGTAGTACCTGAAATACATGTGTCTGGAGATGAGAATTCAGTTACATGATAAAGGGAATTTCCTGGAGTTTATGTATCATGTACTGCCTTGGGATATTTCCATGTAATCAGAGGTCGGCACAGTGAATGTCTCTCTGACCATGCTTTCTTGTTTCCACAGAAATTTATGTTTAAGAAAGCTTATTGTTGTTTTATTTATGTCCTGAAAGTCCCTCTTATTTTATAAACCTTAGTCCTAGTCCTTAAAATTAACCATAAACTTGAAAAAGTAGCTCATGTGCTCAGTACACATGTTCCTGGAAATGCACTTCTAATATATATTCCACCACTATCCTGATACTAAATAACACCTTGCTTTTCTCTTCACTAATCTATAATTATATCTTGTTCTGAAGTTTGAGCTATGATAAATTTATTACTGTCTCTCCCAAACCAAAAGCTGGCTGTTTGCCTCTTCATTATTCATTTTCTACCCACAGTTGATTTAAAGCCAATTTATTTTGAAAATAATCAGTATTAGATCTTCAGTCTTCCATATGAAGTCTTCACACACACCCTGCCTCCTACCACCCCATCTCTTTCCTTCAAAGGAGCATCCTCAACTCTAGTACCTTTTCAATACTGACCATTCCTTGGTACAGCTCTCATTTCATTTCCCTCTCCCCATATTTTCAGAAGACCTTTGTATACCTTATAGTTCTCAGATTCTATTGTTTCTATGTTGCTATTGACATCTCTCTGGACTAGAACATAAGAACTCATACTCACCTTTCTTGCCTCTCAAGTGACATAAATGTTATTTCTTCAGAACCACGGGGGTGAGTTTTTCACAAGTGAACTATAGGAGGCTGACATAGTACGTGACCAGCGTTTGTCTCCCCCTCTGATTGGTGTGGCATTGTTGGTCACCCTGTGATCTGGTTGCCTAGGTAAACATAGACAGTAGCCCAGATCTTTAGGGTCGTGCAAATATGTTCTTGTGCATGGGTGTGCCTTCCTACATCCCCATGGGTCGAGCTACACTCACCTATTCTTTTGTGATATTTACCCCTTGCCCTGTTTGAGATAGAATGTTCTATGGAAATGCCCTTTGTGTGTCCCCTTCTCTTACTGTGCCCTTGGCTGTGGTCTTCCTAGATGTCAGTCAACTTGCTGACAACAGACATCAGGAAGCTAGACTCAGCCCCTTGAAACCTGACCCCTTTCCTCAATAAAAGGGGTCAGCACGTGCTTTCTCTCTCTTTCTGCAGACCCTTCAGGTCAGAGGAGCTGTCACAGCACCCCCAAAGAAAAAGGTATTTCTGTTTCTTGCGTGGTTATTGCACGCAGCTAAGTTTCCCTGGAGTGACCCCTGAGTGTTTAAGTAACCCTAAACATTGTCTTTTCTCAATACCTCTCCACACTGCTTCCTCTGTATTAGCAAATCATATAACTCTAATTCCAACAGAAACCATAGTGTTCCATTTAGTATCTATTGGTGAGACTCTCATTTTCATTAATGTTTCAACTATTTGATAGAAAGAGGGCAACCAACCCATTTAGAAGCACACAGTACAGTATATTTTGTTTCTCATGAAAGTCATCAGATATTAAACCAAAAAAAAAATCTCAAGTAATCAGATGAGAGGCAGAGGCAGAGAGTGTCAACAGAAAGATTTAAAGGTTCTTTTGGCAGGGGAGATTTGAAGTAATTTCTAAACAGTTTAAATCTAGAACTAGTGGCCTAGGATTCAATTTCCCCAAAAAGATAAATTCACATTACAAAAAGATCCAACATGAAAAAAGTTTCTCTTTTTATCATCTTACTTATTTAGCTTCTGTATGCAAAAATTACTATGCTTATAGTAGATATATTTTCTCTTTAATTGCTACAAATACCTGAGTAAATAGAAAATTTGCTCTAAGGCCTAATCCCAGATAGGCATTTAAGTTTGGGGCTCAGTTTCATTGGGACTCTTTGATTATGTGAAGATAGCCAGCTAAAATGCAGAATACTTGGTTGGAATTTCAAATCAGTTAATAACTTATTTAGTGTAAGTATGTCCCATACAACACTTGGGATATACTTATACTAGCACATTAATCTCTTTACCTGATTTTGAAGTTTAACCAGGTGTTTGTGTTTTTTATTTGCTAAATCTAGAAACACCATATGTGAGTAAAGACTTGAAATACCATTAGTATATGTAGCTGTGTTTTTCATATGAATGTTACTGCAGCGTGCTCTGAAGCAACAGAGGTAAACCATTCAGTCACTGTATTTGTAGCTAGGAAGAGTCAAGACCAATTTTGTGTGTTTTGTACGTTTCATTCTGAGAGATACATGAAAAGGAAATGATCTTGTTAGTGAGTCTTCAGCCTCTTCCCACAGTCTTTAATGGGACAACCACAACCAGGCCACTTCTTGGCCACAAACACAGGCTAATGACACTTGTGTTCTGAAGCTTCGTTTTAAAGCATTTACACAGCATTTATAAACCATTTTACAAAGCATCATGCTCAGGAGTAATATTTGTTGCTTCCTAAGGGCCATATTTGGACTACTACTTATGTTCTAGTTCAAATAAAATATTTCATGTGTAATGGTGGCATGCCATGCTTCTAAATAATAATCACTTTAAGGCAAATATCAACATGAAGTTAATGTGCTTGCGAGATACAAGTTGTGGATTATATTGCCAGTCTATGTATATCTTGTCAAATACAAATGTAAGCAACATGTTAACCCCTCTGGCATTGTGTGACACCATGATTTTAAGATAAAGGATAATTGGCAAGAACTTTTTATTTTTTTCAGAAAAAAAAATAAGTTATAAGGAAATATACCCACAAGCACAGTTTCTGAAAAGACAGGAAGCAAAAATAATAAAATTACAGTAGTGAGTTTTCTTTGGTTAGTATAAATTATGGCTTATTTAAATTATTTTTTTAAATTTTCTGAGTTTATAAATGAGATATAATAAAAATTAGTCTTATAATCAGAAAAATAACTTATGAAAGTTTGCATTTTCTAAGTTTATCTACCTTAAATCTAATAAAAATCATATTATTGCAAGTAATAAACAGCTTTTACTTGTCTAATTATTAATATATCCCTAATATTTATTCATTTCATGGTCACTTCAGGAAACCTATTTTTTTCTCTTAAGTAATATTGTTTTAACAATATTCGGCACATTAGCTGCTTGGTGTGCTAGGGCTGCCATAATAAAGTTTCACAAATTAATTCCTTAAATAACAGAAATTTATTGTCTCCTAGTTCTGGAAACCAAAAATGCAAAATTAAAACCATTAGCTGGGTTAGTTCCTGTGACAGATATAGAAAGGATCAGTCACAGCTTCCAGGACCCTGTAGTGCTTCTAGACTAGTAAGCTGTCTCTGTGTCTCCATAATATCTCCTCTCTGTGAGTTCTGGCTTCTGTGTCTAAATTGCACCTTTTAATCAGGACACAATAATATTGGAGATGGGCCCTTTCTGATGACCTCATCTTAGTTTGATCATCCACAAAGACCCTACTCCAAATAAGGTCACACTACCAGGTACAAGAGATTAGCACTTCAGCTCTTCTTGGGGAAGACATTTCAACCCATAATGGCTGCATAATGTTTCATAATCAGAAAAAGCAGTCATTTTGCTGTCATCAGAGAAAACTATGCAAAAACAGCCACTGCAGAGGAGGATGTCTTCTTTATTGCACTCTAGGCATTATACTTTTTAAATGTCCATCATAAGTGTAGTCTTCATGTGTGATGTTCATAGCAAACAACTAATAATAGAGAATTTAAATTTTTTAGTTTCAACTTTTATATTTGAAACTGTTGCTACCATGGCTTTTCATTCTTTGTTATCAATCACATAGATCCCATGGCTACCACTTCATCTCTAAGTCTTCATTGCTATCAATTAAAATGTTCTAACTGCTGCTTTCTCTTCCTCCACTCTCCGTTTTAGTTGGTCAAAATATTCTGTTCCACTCTAGTGATGTGCAATAGTATGTCTTTGATATTTGCAAATATCACAGTCTCCTATTCTCAGACTCATTTGAATGAAGTGGTTTGTTGGAGTATTTGATTGACGTCAGTCACAGGACTTCACTTGACTCACAGAAGTAGTATGGCTTCCATATCCAGGATGAACCTAGCATTTCATGGAAGAAGTGCTGGAGAGTGCTGGTGGGATGGTTCAACTCTAGAAGATACCTCTCATTTAGCACAACAGCTCATTTTGGAAGAACACTGCTGCCAAGTGACCTAATATCTGGTTTTATTTCACCATCTATTATCTAAAGGTCTCATTACTTGGACCCTTATTCATTGTTGGTGGAGATGAAATATAATGTTAATGTTATTGAAAAGCAATATGGAGGTTCTTCTAAAAATAGAAAAAAAAAAGAACTTCCCATATGATTCAGCAGTTGCAATTTTTCCTATATGTCCAAAAGAAGTGAAATCAGGATCTCAAGGGACATTTGCACTCCTTATTCACTGCGTCACTATTCACAAGAGCCAAGATATGGAAATGAAGTAAATGTCCATCAACAGATGCATGAATAAAGAAAAGGTGATATGCAGGTACAAGAGAATGTTATTTATTCCCTTAACAAAAGAAGTCCTGCAACTTGTAACGACACAGGTATAATTTGAAGACATTGTGCCCAGTGAAAAAATACATGCACAGAAGGACACATACTGCATAATTCCACTTTTAGAAGGTACCCAAAATACTTAAACTCACAGAACAGAGCAGAGTGGTGGATGCCAGAGGCTTGGGGAGAAAAAAAAATGGAGAGTTGTAATTAACAGGTAAGACATTTTAGCCATGCAAGATGAATAGTTCTAGAGATCATCTGTTCATTTTTCTATAATTAACAGTACTGTTTGAGACAATGAAAATTTTGTCAAGAGGTTGGATCTCATATTCAATATTTTTAACACAATAAAAATAAAAATCACTTTAAAACATTTCTGGGTATAAATAATAAAATCCCTTGTTCCTGATGGACTACACTGGTCTGGTCCTCCTTTCTTTTATCTGGCTGATGGCCTTGTAGTTCCTGCTTAACTCACAGCTCTGCCAGCAGTTTGAAGTATCTTTACTTGTTGGTCACATGCTTTGGAAACATGGAGTCCACAGTACACATAGGCAGCAGAATGGAGGATGAAAGAGCACGTGGTGTGCAAAGACTTCCCTCCAGCTCTCACAGGTTTTGTTGAGACATGAATCAGAGATACACAGTCATTACAGATGGTGGAGATGGTTGTGGTTATCATTTACCCTGGAAATGATGTGTTCCATGCAAATAAGGCAAATCTGAAGTTGAGTTTAAACTGTATTTCAGAAAAGTGAATTCCTTGCTTATAATTGAGTCAATAGCATCTATTTTACCAATAGCAAAAATCTAGTATGTTTTCATGACAAAATAAAAGGAGTGTCTCTAGGTGCCATTCCAGCTCCTTTTCTAAGGCACTGCTTCCATGAATCTTCCTTTTCCAGAGAGGGGAGCCAAGTCTGGAGGGTCACACAAGTTTTCTTCAAAGGCATGTGATTTTAAGACTATAATCTGCTACTTATTGACAACAGTAGAGAAACTCACTGAGAGTACCTCTCCATTTCCCTACACTCCCCAAAGAATCACCATTTTACTCTCTGATTCTCTAAGTATAGCATTCTTAGATTTCGCATCAATCTCTTTTTAACTCGCATACTGAAATCTTTCTGTTTCTTGTAATGAAATGCACTTTATGGTGTTCCCCCAGTGAAGAATATTTTAATTTGATGCTGATGTTGCTATTAACTGCTTTACTTGTCCACATTGCCTGAACACGCGCACACACACACATACACACACACACACACACACACACAAGCACACACGCACACATGCACCACAGGGTCTTTCTGAGATACAGCTTTTACTTTGGTTCTAGATGCTCTAAAAGATGACATACTCTGTTTTAGACTTTATTGTGATAACACACGTATGAAAGTTTAGTGGACATTCAGAGCTTTTCTTTGCTGCCAAAATAATAAAATATAATTTTCAAGGTACAATGAAGGCAACTTTCACAGAACATTTTAAATGAGCATGTTTTATCTTATTTTTCTATATCCACAGCAAATGCCATTGAGGTATTGAAATCACTTAACTGAAGCTTATATGTGTAAAACATTATATTTGATGCCTTTTACCAAAGAACCAACCTATGAAAAAATTTCATAACACAATGTCCTGTGAAGTTAATAATAAAATAAATTAATCACAATAAGTTAATTATGTTTTTAAAAGTTAGTAAAATATTTTATTCAAATTTTGAAATATGTTTATTTAACATGTATGACCACAGTGACTAAACAATACTGCTAAAACATACAAATATGAACAGCTTTAGAATCATGGGTTCTGATACCTGGTGATATTTCTGATATTACATAGTAAGTACCATGATCTTCATATAATCTCACATACTTTGCTTAGGTGGGTTTCCAATGATAATTGGTGCTGAACTAAGCCTAAAAACAATGGCATGAAGTACTACAGAAACTAACTGTATTTTAGCTCAAACTTCCATAGAAAAGTTTCATAAACTGAGTGGTCTAAAAAATCAAAACTTACTTTTTTTAATTTATAGAAGTTGGAAGTGCAAAAATAAAAGGATCACGTGGTCAGGTTCTCTGGTGAGGGCTCTCTTCATGGTTTTCAAGTGGCCACCTTCCAGCTGCATCCTCATATGGCCTTTGATCTGTGTCCATAGAGACAGGAGAGGGAGGAGGAGGAGAGAGAAAGAAAAAGATCTTTTCTTCTTCTCCTTCTTGGGACAATAATGTCATCATAAGTTCCCTCCCTCATGACCATCTAACTCTAATTACCTCCCAAAGACCTCTCCTCCAAATCCTATCACTTTGGGCATTAGGACTTCAAAATATGAGTGGGGCCACTGCAAAAATCAATCTCTAACATCAGTGAAAAGTCTAGCAGTCTGTTTGGAGGTACAAAAAGGAATTGACTTTCCAGCAGTGACAAGAATAGCGATTTATAAAAGATGGACAGAAACCAGCAGCCAGATGTATCACCGTATCCATAACTATAGGCACAGTCTCAGTCAGAACCATATCCACAGATCTCACAGGAAGTTCCATGGCTGCTGCAACACCAGGTGCCAGCAAGTATTGGAGCAGGTGATGCTCTGAACCTATATGATCATCAGTGCACAGGACTCTTTACCTGCTGCAAGAACCAAAGTTACAGGGAGTGTATCTTCATTCTCTAGGAGCAAGTTAACACCAACATCAATCAGGATGGTGTTGATGCTGAATATGTTATGGAGTCTACCCTATCTTTCTAATAACAATTTTACTGAGAAATAATCAATATTAAAAACTGCTATTTTTTTTTTCTTTTTTGGCACCAGGGATTGAACCCAAGGATGCTAAACCACTGAGCCACGTCTCCAGCCCTTTTTGTATTTTACTTTTCCTTTTATATTTTATTTAGAGACAGGGTCTAAGATACTTAGGGCCTCACTAAGTTGCTGAGGCTGGCTTTGAACTCGTGATCCTCCTGCCTCAGCCTCTTCAGATGCTGGAATTGCATGCATACACCACCATGCCCAGCTACATTGTATGTATAAATTTTGATGATATATGTGTACAATACAATACTATTTATCCCAAAATAATAAACATATCAAACTCCATCCATACCTTCCTCATCTTAATCCCCTTAGAAAATGATTGGCTTGATTTTAAAATCTTCAGGCCAAAAGGCCTCTATCCCCCAATCGACCCATGCTTCCACTTGGGAGGTGAAGACAAATCATGAGAAGTGACGATCCTAACACAGCACCAGGCACTTGATTTCATCCACAACACCAGAGACACAGGTGTCTGGCCATGGCTTATTGGCCATGGTGCTTTTCAAGCATTGTCCCTGTAGCCAGTGGCACAGACCATGATGTAGACAAGTCCATCAAGCTGACTGAGATGTTTACTAGCAAGGCCTTCTGAATGCCCACACCCAACCTGTCCACAGTGGATCTGAACGGCCATCTAGAGAAAGCTGTTGCGTGATTTCCCTAGAATTGTCATAACAAATTACAACAACTGGTTGACTTAGAAATGTATTCTTTCCCACTCAGGAAGCTCAAAGTTCTACATCAAGATGTCAAAGGATTACTTGCTTCTTGGGGGCTCAGAGGGAAAATACGCTTCACATCTGTCTCTTCTGGTGGTTGCCAGCAATGCTTGACTTATAGATAGATCTTTTTACCCTCTGCCTCCCTTTCAAATAACCTACTCCACTTATCTTCATCTTCCTTCTATCCAAATATCTCTATCCAAATTTCTCTCTTATCAAAACTTGACTATATTTGCAAAAACTTCATTTGCAAATTAGGTCATATTCTGAGGTTCTGGGAAGGCATGAAGTTTGAAGGACAATGTCAATCCCATGGACATGAAGAAGGAAATAAAACAGACATTTGAGTTCTGAAGATCATCCTAGACTCCATCAAAGACCAAGTTTTTTGTTGTTGTTTGTTTTTTACTATTTAAGTTAAAAGTGATAATCATTCCTTCCTCTTTGATGCTGGAGCTGAAATTTCTCTCAGTGAATACTTTATGCAGCTCATTTCCTCAAATTAGAATTAACATGAGATTATCAACTGTGTATTGTACCTCACAGTCCACGTGGCCTCCAAATAGTGAAAGCCATGTATCACGCACCCAATAGGAGCCTGAGAGGAAGAAAATCCCTCAGTCGTGAGAATTAATTCCTCCTACTGTAATTCAAATCACCGAGACTCTCTCCCTTCCTCTGTAGCCCTCCCATCTCAGTCTCCTAAAGAAAGATGGTGACTAAGTGATCCCAACATTGTCACCACTGACACTGACCAGTATCACTGAATCTACAACTGAAGTCAGGAAGGGGTAAGTGTGGGAAAGCTGAATTTATGTTTATTTAATTCCATTAGAATTTGTGGAGAATTTCCTAAAAAGCAGAACATGAGAAAGGTCCTACTGAACATAAAAGTATGAGTAAGACCCAGAACAGGCCTGTAGTGAACCTTCAGCTTAGCAGGGAAGATCAGGATGTACCCAACCAAATCTCAGCCCGATTGGGTGCATGAATGGAGATAGAAAGTGACACCAGAGAATGAAATAAGGGGAGAGACATTATATAGGACAAGACTTCACAACATCCAGTCACAGACATGCCCAGGGCCTGTGTCCTTGTACTTCCACCTTCAACACTGGTCATATAGAGCTTTGTGACTCGTTCCCTCATTGCCTCCAAGTCTTGTTCAAAAGCCCCTGCCAAGGGACTCAGTCTCGGAACAACCTTATGTATAACTGCTGCCTTTTCTGCATATCTGTCTGCCCTACTTACTTTTACTCAATAGAATTTTTGATTGCGTAACATACTTACATTTACTCAAAACTTTTATTTATAGGTGGTGCTGAGGCTAGAACCCAGTGCCTCACACGTGCCAGACGAGCACTTTACTGCTGAGCCACAGTTCTAGCCCCACATTTTAATAATTTATTTGTTCATTGTCTTCGCATTGGAACACAGGCTCTGTGAGGACAGAGGGTTTTATTTTTTGTTTTACTTTTCTTTTTATTTTTCTATTTCCCTTTTATTTACCCTTAGAAAAGAAAATACAGGGGGCAAAGGAGTGTGATATGTTAGGTCAAATAATGAAAAGCTTAGACTAGGAAGATAAAAATGTTTGTAATTCATTCTGAAACCAGTACAGGATAAGGAAAAGTTTTAAGCAAAGAATGACATAATCAGGTTGATATTTTGAGGTATCGCAATCATTGCTCCTTTCTTCAATGCACTTAGTTATGCTCTATTTCTTTGAAACCATTATTTCCTAAATTACTCTTTTCAGCAAAGATGTTTCCTTGAGGATAGGCCCTGGCTGCACTGGATTTATAACTGTTTATTCTTCAAGTGTGTTTCCAAGAACACCAGAACATGGCGGAATTAAAATGTGTTCCAAGAAGTTTTCGAGATGAAAAATACACTGTGAAGTAGACTGTAAAATACAGTTCCTTTCAGGATATATGCCACTTACCATCATTCTTTAGCTTTTACTTGAGCCTCTATGCCAGACTTAGCAATAAGATCACAAACTAGAATGCAAGGGAAGCATTTTAATTGTACTCAGGAGAATGACTGCATTAAAAGAATAAGTCTGACATTGATTAGTAAACTGACATTTGTGCAATAACATGATGGTTGTAGTTTGGATTTTAAGTGTCCCGTAAAGGCTCACGTGGTAAGAGCATTGTACCCACCATAAGTGGGAGGTCTTCAGGTCATTGAGAATGTGCCCTTAAGGTGTGGTGGGACCCAACCATTCTCTCCTTCTCTCCCTTCGAGTCACAGGATGAGTAGTTTCACTTCACCACCCCTGACCCACCATTGCCATCCAGCAACCCCACCAGAGTCTAAAAATAATGCATCCACCTAATCATGGACTGGAATCTATAAAACTGAGTTCAAATTATCTGAGCTAATTGTTATAGTACCAGAAAACTGACAAACTCAATAATTTTTTTAAATTGAGAAATTACTTTTTCAGGTCTTGCTAAAGTATTATGGAATATACGAGAATATGAAAGTCTTATGACTGTACAAGTTTCATAATCATTAAAAGAGCATTGGAGTTTCTATACACACAAGTGAAGATGCCATATAAAGTCAAATAAATCAGCTTTTTAAGGGTTTTGCCTGGATTCAACTGAATACTTTAAAATCAATCTTTAACAGTGATATACCAACTTTCCATCTTATTGGTCTCAATTCAACATAAGTATGATGCTGAATCAGGATTGAATTTTAGTTAGACAATATTTAGGAGAGTTTCTAAAATTTGGTAATTTATTTGAACAATCTTTACCTAAAAACAATATCTATATTTTGCATTTATTTGCTTTCATAAATATGTCATGTTGCCAGAAGTGAGAACTTTAATATTTTATTATTTTGTTTGATTTTACTCTGTGCATTCTATATATTTGTAAATTTCATGCTTTCTGTTGTGGTATGAAGGCTGCAATGTGCATTTGTTCTGTGGAATTATTTTGTTCTATACTTTTGTGCACTTAAGTATTTGTTCTTGGGCTGGGGATGTGGCTCAAGCGGTAGCGCACTCGCCTGGCATGCGTGCGGCCCGGGTTCAATCCTCAGCACCACATACAAACAAAGATGTTGTATCCGCTGATAACTAAAAAAAATAAATATTAAAGTTCTCTCTCTCTCTCTCTCTCTCTCTCTCTCTCTCTCTCTCTCTCTCTCTCCTCTCTCACTCTCTCTTTAAAAAAAAGTATTTGTTCTTTTTCAGATTTTCAACTTTCATATGTACTATAAGGAATTGTGTCTATTTTTCCCCATCTCCAAAATACTGAGTTGTTCTTCGAAGTATTTCTTTATCATACAACAATTCAACTTTGTCTTCTGGAAATGTGTTTGTTTGATTTCTCAATTACCAATGATATAATACGTTATGTAACTATCTTCAGTTTTTCATTAGTAAAAATCTACCATATCCAGTAAAATATTAAATTTCCCACAAGTTGGTACATCTTTCCCATATTCTCACTTTCACTTTTATATCCATGATATCATGCTAATGATTGATGAAGGCTCCATACCACTCTAAATAAAAGGTTGTACTCCCAACCTTTATTTATAAAAATACATCCCTCCAACTTTGACCAGATAGTTGTGTCTATAAAACCACCAATAAATTTTCCAAAATATATGATGGTGGAATTAAATTTTATAATCTTTACCCAGGTATTTTCTGGATCTTGACAGATATAAAACTGACCCATTAAATCAATTCTTCATCAATCATTTTTTTTCTACACCTAAACAAAATCTTAAACTTTTTCATTTATCTCTACTGCCTAAAACTGCACAATTTCTGTTTACATCCTTACAAAGTTTTTTCCAACTCCAGGGAAAGGAAGAGTGAAATTTAACCTTTATTTTTTTACATAATGTAAAAAAGTACAAAGTATAAAATAAGCAATTTATTATCCCACTAGATAATTAATAATTGACATTTATTAGATTTAAATTGTCTCATTCTAGATAACAGCTACTTAAAAACCCAATACCACCATCATATCAATGGAAATTTCTTTAGTTCTCAGTCAATGTCAATTTAAGATGTACTTAGAAATACAATCAACCAACAAATATATGAAGAAACATTCAACATCTTTAGCAATTAGAGAACTGCAAATCAAAGCTATTCTAAGATTTCATCCCACCCCAGTCAGAATGGCAATTATCAAGAATGCAAGCAACAATAAATGTTGGTGAGAATGTGGGGTAAAAGGTCTGCTCATATACTGCTGGTGGCACTGCAAATTGATACAACCACTCTGGAAAGCAGTATGGAGATTCCTCAGAAAACTTGGAATAGAACAACCATTTGGCCCAGCTATTCCACTCCTTGCTTTATACCCAAAGGACTTAAAATCAGCACATTACAGTGACACAGCCACATCAATGTTTGTAGCAGCATAATTCACAGTAGCTAAACTATAGAATCAACCTAGATGCCCTTCAACAAGATGAATGGATAAAGAAAATCTCTCTCTCTCTCTCTCTCTCTCTCTCTCTCTCTCTCTCTCTCTCTCACACACACACACACACACAATGGAATACTACTCACCCTTAAAGAAAAATGAAATTATGGTATTTGCCTGTAAAAGGATGGAGCTGGAGAATATCATGCTAAGAGAAAGTAAGTAAGTAAGTAAGTAAATAAATAAATAAATAAATAAATCCCCCCCAAACCAAAGGCCAAATGTTCTCTCTGATATGTGGTTGCTAATTCACAATGTGGGTTGGGAGAGACTAGGGAAGAATAGAGTTACTTTGGTTTAGATAGAGGGGAGTGAACAGAGGAGTGGGATATGGAATCAGGAAGAATAGGAAAATGAATCAGACATTATTAACCTATGTACATGTATGACTATACGACTGTGGGAGTTTACATCATGAGCAACCAAAAGAATGAGAAATTATATTTCTCATTGATGTATGAGAAATGATGTATCAAAGTGCATTCTACTGTCATATATAATTAGAACAAATTTAAAAAATGAAATTCACATATAATTTATAATAGATTATATCATATGCAATAAATAATATTTATAGACTTTTACCAAAAATACATTTACTTTTGAAAGAAGATGATTATATTGAAAATTAACTGTATTGACTTATGTTTTCCCCTCAGTCTCGGAGAATGAGGATTTTTACCTTCCCTCTGACTGTTGGCTCACCAGCATGACATGCTACCTGGTTTTCCACTTTATTCCTTTCTGGCTTTTCTTCATTTATCTCTTCAACTTCACTTTCTTTTCCACCCCTCCTCTCTATGGGATTTTTAATGTTTTCTTTCTAGACGTACAATGATCTCTCTCCATCCTGGTTTTCCTTGAGTCAGTTTATCACCTCCTTTTCCAAACCTTTCGCCATGTCTTCTTCACTCTCTTTTCTTTACTTTCTCTCTCTTGTGTTTTTTCTTTGTTCCTCTACCTTTATCCAAGCTCCCACTAACAGACTCTCCCAAACCCAATTCCTGGACTTTACCTCACTGTCCTTTGAATTTAATCACTAAATTCCACTAGTTATTTATTCTACAGTGCTTACTCTATAGAATGGTATCAATTTAAATGCAAGGAATAAACACATGTGAGTTAATATTTTTCATAAGTTTGCAGGTTTAGGTTAAAAAGTAATATCACTTACTTTGAAATTGAGATAAGTCATGTGCCTTTAACTTGAAATTACAAATCTCAGCTACACTATTTCCTACCTGAATATGTTATACCATCAAAGTTTTATATTTAAAATCAAATATATCTTTCTTGTAAAACAGACTTCTAAGAATATTTTTTAATAGCACTACCTTTTGTGATGCTTACCCCAGTTCAATAATGCCATTTACTTATTTATTTATATCATTGAAACCAATCATTTTCCATATGGAATGTGATGGGTCTAGTTCTTTACTCTCTCCTGGCAACAAGCTTAATTTTGCCTTTCTCACCAAATCCTTGTTACCCAGCAGCTAGCAATGAGCAGAGTAAGGCAAGGCAAGGTCACAAGTGTTCTTTGAATTACTTTAGGGTCTTCTTGGAATGACTTTCAAAGTGACTGAGAAAGCAAGTGGCAGTAGTTAATTTGTAGAAAATAAACAGAAGCAAAGGAGCTAATGGGAAAATATATCAAAAGGAAAAGATTAATGGGATTAACTCTTGACAGGGTCCCCTCTGAGGTTGGTGTGAACCTAGGAATTATGGCTATAGGTGTTTCCATTTGTCTGGGAAGGAAATTACCTTTAGTTACATTTCCTGCACACTAAGGTAACTTCTGACCAGCTATTCGCCTTGTTGTCCCCGTTAACATGAGATTGACTTGTAGATGAAGCCCACTTAAATAGGATGGCCACCATGACAGTTCTGGAGAGGAGCAACTGAGGTCCAAAACTCCACTGCCCAACAAGAAGGAGAAGTTGAACACCTGATTGACCAGGGTGCAAACTGTGGTTCCTCGTTCTCCTTGTAAACATCAAACAGTGATAAATTTGGAGACAGGACAACATTCTCTCCTTTGTCACTCTCAGCATAGAGACAGATCTCTCTCTCTCTCTCTCTCTCTCTCTCTCTCTCTCTCTCTCTCTCCTTAAGCCTCACTTTGCTTTTACTTCATTTTCACTTCTACTCAAATTCTCTCTCGTGGCTTATGGTGTCTGACTTTAAATTTTCTTTTGTCAGAACACAGGACTGAGGTTTGGAGTTTCAGCTCCCTGCTTTCCTATGACGTTCTCCCTCCTGGATCCCCCAGTGGACCTTTGGCTCCAGGTACTCAATGTCTCTTTATTTCCTCCCCATTTTCACCTGTTCTGCCCATTATTACTAACTTGACATTTCCTATCACTTTTATCATAGATTTCTTCTGCTTAGCATTTTGAATTTCCTATGGTGTTCATATTAAAATCTCTACCTGGTTCCTCACAGATCTTTAAAAATATGTCTTCCTCGACTTTCTAAGTCTGTTTACCACTCAAAGTCATGGTGACATCAAACTCTTCATCAAATTCATACACATACAAGACACCAACTATTTGGCCTAGACAGCTGATGTGATGCCCATCATGCCTCTGTCCCCGTGTGATTCCCAGTTTGAACTTCTGTTTCAGTCTACTGAGCCAGTTCTTCGGTGACCAGTTCACTTCTCCTCTTTAACAGAAGACTTTTGTGGTTGCCAGAGTCCTCAGGATCTTCCTTTCTTATGAACTTCTGCCAGTCTTTTCATCTGGCTCACATAAGCTATTTTATGCCAAGGTTTGCTCTTTACTACACATAGCCACGTTAAACTTGATTCTCCAGTTCTTTGACGGCAGCAACTACATCTCCTATGTCATCATGACACCAATCATACCATATATTTAGCATACATCAAGCACATATCTAGTGCTCAATGAATCCCTAATGATCATGTGTTGAATCCTGGTAGAAATAATACTAGTCAATGATTCATTGTCATTACATGTTGTAAGTTCCAGCATTTCTGAATAGGTAGGCTATGGACAGCAGTATCAGAATTATCCTGGAATTTTTTTTTAATGTAAATTTTCCAACTCCACCTCAGATCTATTAAATCACAAACTCCAGGAGTGAAGTCCAGAAATCTATTTTTCAAGCTCTCTGCATTAACCTGACTCTATCATTCGAAAACCAATGTTATAGATCTGTTATCTAGAAGTTAAACAATTTCTCCAGCTAAGACAGCACTGTCCAACACAAACAGTAAATTTACCAAGTTTCTTTTCTGAGAATATCCTGACCTGTTTAAAATGAGACAAATGATGATCACCAATGTATTTTCTGATTCACAAAGCTTAGACCATAAAGAAAAACAGCCTTTTTGAGAAATCTTTCCTTTAAGTGACCCCAAAATGTTTTTCAGTGAAGGCTAATATTCTGCTTTTCTTACCTTGTACCTTGTACCCCCCAAATCTGGCACCTTGTGTGGTTCTGAGATTCTCAAAACTTCAATCTAGCTGCCACATACTTCTGATATTTGGGAAAGATTTAGGACCCAAATATTAGCTTTAAGTTTCCAATTCACCGTCTTTTATGGACAATTGCAGCTTAGGGACTGTGAAAAAGGGTGATATCAGAAATAGAAATTGCAGACTCTGAATCTGAGGATCCCAGAGAGGCCATTACGTGCTCGTAAGATCTTCAGGGTAATACAGGGAACTCAATGTTAAGCCAGAAACTGTCCATAATCAGAAATTACCCAAAGAGAAGCATGAACTCCAGAGACTGAGCAGTTAATTCTACTTCCATTTAATTGGATGGTGTATCAGTGTTCTCCAGAGAAAAAGAACCAGTAGGATATGTTACACACACACACACACACACACACATTTGTGTATATATATTCATACTTTGTGTATATAAATTTATACTTATATATAAATGTAAATCCTATTATATATATTATATATGTATATATAATTATATATAATATATATTTATACCTATAAATATAAATAAGAATATATATTTTTATACATAAAACATTTATATATATATATAAATATATTCTGTATATTTATACATAAATTTCATATATAATTTTATATCTATCTCAAAGACAGAAACAGAGAATAAAAGATTTGAAGGAACTGGCTCACATGACTCTGGGACTAGCAAGACCAAATCTGTAAGAACAGGGAACAGAGGATATTACAGTTTAATTCTGAAGGCAGATTAAAGGCAGATTCTTTCTCTGGTGGAGGTCAGCCTTCTCCCTTAAGGCCTTCAACTGCTTAGATGAGGCTTCCCCACTTTAAGGAAAGTAATGTAATTTACTCAAGCATGTTGCTTTAAATCTTAATTTCACCCCCCAAAATACTATCACATAAGACCTAAACTGGTTTGAGCAAACATCTGGGCTCCATGGCCTACACACGTTGGCACATAAAACCAGCCAGCCCAGATGGTGAACCCTCTGAGTTCTCAGCAGTGATTGTAAATTCATTCCTCTTCTCTTCCTCCTCATCATCCTGCTGAGTTTTAAAGTTTGGGGAGTGGTGATGATATTGACTTAGGCTCCTCCACGGAGATTTTACCTTGCTCACTACCTCTAAGTTTTGGAAGAAACAGTTGGGTCCACCCAAAGAGTCAAAGACACTAATGGATACTGAATTGCAAAGGTCCAGGGGAGGAGGGGACTTCAGGGACTTGGGACGCACGTCATTGGGGTGGCAGAAGGGAAAGGGCGTGGAGGTTCGGCAAGACTCAGGCTTCTTGTGGAGCATAGTGTGTTATGTTTGCAGCTTCACAGAGGAGAGGATCATCTAGCATAGTTAGGAAGAGGCAGCATGAGGGTGGTTTGAGCACTTAGGAAAGGCACATCCACGCATTTGGAAAAGGGGCCCACCAATGTGTTTGCCTCAGCAACGCCAGATGAGTACCATGGGCGTCTATGACATCTAAGCAACACTGCTATGGAATAAACAGAGGGACCCTGGCTCTGCTTACTTTACCTTATTTTTATCTACTTTCTACCAGATTATATTGATATTTATCTGGTTATATTTATTTACAACAACTCCAAGAGAAAAATCATTATTTTCAATATTTTCTAAGTGGTTCATTTAGGTTTTCTGAGTCAAGAGGCAACTCATCTGTAAATTATATTAGTGTTATACATTATTTCATTTTATTGCCTTAGGTACCAAAATGGTGATAGTCTACCATCCAGGGATATCTAAGGGAATGTTTTAGGGTTTCAACAATAGAGTTACTGCTAGAATTTGTTTTGAGAAAAATAAATATTATTCATCAATTTTATCAATAGCATCTTTGTTACAAATAGATGTTAATTTTGATCAAATGTTTTGCAACATAGATTAATAATTTTCATTTCATTTAAGCTAATTCTATAAATTCAAAATAGGGATTATCCTCATAAATCTATGCTGAATATCACCTAGCCAAGAGATATTTAAAATACTATTACAGCTATATTTAAAATACAACTGAGTTGGGCATTGTGGCCCATACTTATAATCCCAGCAGCTATGGAGCCTAAGGCAGGAGGATCGTAAATTCAAAACCAACTTCACCAACTTAGAAAGGCCATACACAACTCAGTGATTCCCTGTCACTAAATAAAATATAAAAAGGGCTGAAGATGTGACACAGTGGTTAAATGCACCCCTGAATTTAATCCCTGGTAAAATAACAACAACAACAACAACAACAACAACTGATTTTTTAAATATTTTATATTTTTGCTTCTATAGTTATACTAAAAACGTTACTTTTGTGCTTGAATTGACAAGTTCTAAAACTTTCTTGCCTTTTTCTTTCATCTGTAGATTATTCAAACTCTTCAGAATTGCCTCTTTTTTTCTTTTCTTGAATACCTTTGAAGCTATCTGGATAGTTTTCAAGGGAAAATGTTGAATAATTTCCTTAAGGATGTCAGAGATACTAAATTATGCATAGTGTCTATCTAGTTTAGCAATATAGAATAATTTAGATATTTCCACAAAATAACATATTTTCCTTTCATATTTTAGAACTTTTAACATAAATCAATATAAAGCATAATAAGCTCAATACATTTAACTTCTATGTCTTCTGACTTTGACTGTTTTCATCACTGAATTGTGAGCTTTTGTCTTTTTTTTTTTTTTTTTTTGGTTAGTAAACCACTTATATATTTGTCACTAAGATACAATGAGCTCTTGAATTTATTAAATTTTGTACTGATTTTTCAGTATTATATTGCTTAATTTGTGCCTAAATTGTATTTTCTCCTGCTTATGTTTGCTTTGCTCCTTTTATAATTTTTTTTGAAATTCAATAGCTTTTTTGTCTATTTTCATTCTTACCTAATGACTTATTTTAAAAGGTAAAAAGTGATGAATTCATTAAACTTCCCACTAAGTATAGCTTTTGCAATATCTCAGAAATTTTATATGTACTCTTCTAATTCATTGAATTTTATTATAACTTAATGATTTTTCTTCTTTAAATACAAATTTATTTTTATTTTTACCTTCTTTAATATGATCTCACATCATCTTTCTAGCTTTATAATAATGTTGTCATTATCTGTAATGTACACTACTTCTACCCTTTGGAAATTAACAGAAGGAAGGAAGGAAGGGAAGGAGGGAAGGAGAGAGGAGAGAAGAAAGCTACTTGTACTGGGTAAAACTTGCATTGGTCATACTAACTACATTAAGAATAATTTTTAAACTAATGGATAAACCTAAGAAGTTTGCAAGGCCCACAGATTTATGAATATTTGGTTGAGGCAATTTGAGAGAGCAAATATTTCAAATCATATCACGGCCACTTCGATCTTGCTTCATCACCGGTCCAAGCTCTCTCTCAGCTATTATTTCAGATAGAAAGAAACACTGTTCCTCTGTTTCATGAAGCTGTTGTGAGTACAGATGTATGCATGCCTACTTCTAAGAGTCAAGAATTAAATGTAACTGAAATGTTTGAGAATTGATGTTTCTTTTGACCTAAAACCAAATAAGCAATACTACAGTTGCTTAATATACAAAAGAAAATCTGAATATTATAATCAATAAATATTCTAATACATAATAAAACAAACTTTCCATTACAAAAGAAATTAGAAAGATTAGAAATCTCATTCTAATCTCCTGTTCTTATGATCACAATAACACAATAGAATCAGCGAATACAAATGTTTGTTCTGAATGCATGAAAATTTCCAAAAATGAAATGTAGAATTTAAACTGTGAAATCTCTTTGTTCATGTATAAATACATAACACTAAAATGTTTGGAAGTGATTGGAATGTTTGGAAGTGTATCGAGTAGAAAAGTATTTGTATACAAGCGCAAAGAAGAAATATTAGAAGATGATGTCAAATAAATGGAATGTGCTAGATGTCACAATCCAGGAGAAGGATAAGTGGCACTTTTGGTTACTAGACCATTTACAGCTAGAGCAGCCAGATATAGGGGCAGCAAAAGAAGACCCCTTGCTGACAGACCTCTCAGGAGCCAGGAATTCTACTACCCCCAGCAGCTCTGCATGAGTGGATCCCTTCCATATCTCCAGTGTAATCACAGAATAAAAACTGCTGCCTATCTAATACAACAATATTTTTAATTTTTATTTTGAATTTTCCTAACCATTAGTGAATTTATGTACTTGTTTACATATATGTGTTACTTTTACATGGAGTGTATCTTATATGTGTTTTATGACTAATATTTTAAAATAAGTATCTTGACTTTTCTAGATCATACAAGGACATAAACACCAAAACAATTACTTACCATTTTTCGTGTTTGTGCCTATTTTATTTTCTTCTTTCTGTACACTTTATAATAACAATTTCCACATCTGTTTGCTTCCTAATTTTAACTGAAATTGTGTTACTGTTGGCTGAAGTATATAAAATGTTTTACTTTTGTTTTTGATCAAATGTATTTATTATATTCAAATAATTTTCTTATGTTTTATTTCATATATTTTCAAGTAAGAGTTATTTAATTTCATCATAGACTTTTCTTACCATGGAATACAATTAGAGCCAATTTCTGAAAGCTTTTGTATCATCAGCATTTTGAGAAAAGTTTGGACACATGAACTTCCTAAAAAGTGTTTGTGTTCTTGTAAAGATTCTCACTTTGATCAAGGATGTCTGAGTTTTGTTTACCGTATAATATTTATTTACCATATAATATAATACCATACAAAATGTTTGCATTTTTACAACAGGAATCTGCCTATCTCAATAATGTCCACATGACAGGTTTTCATGATAAAATTTGTTAACAATGTTTCAGTATATAATGACACTGATATAACTTTCTGATCACTAGTATTGATTCTCCTGTCTTCAAAAGATCCCAAGTAGATTTTTTTTACATATTTTAACTCTTCATTTGTCAGTATTTGCCATACTTTTAAATTTAGAAAATAGCCGATATTTAAGGAATACACTTTTTTTTCTATTTTGGTTCTCTTGTTTCTTTTCAGTTATAATCATTTCCCAATGAGAACTTGCTTCTCCTGCCCCATTTCAATATTGCAAAATTAAGTTTTCCTAAATTGGTTGTTCTATTTTCAGGATTCAATTTATTTCTGGAAATTCTAAATTCAAAATTTAAACTAAATCCATCATGACTTTGCATAGCATTTTTGTTAATGTAAAAATCTTTCAAGGTTCTTTAGAGTCACCTTAAATGTAGTTACTTAACCTACAGAAAAAAGCTACAGAAATATTCTTTCATTTGGATCCCATGCTACTTTCTACAGCTAAACTCTAATCAAATTATTGATTCCTCTTTAAAAACTGGATTAAATTGCTCACTCAAGATTAACTCTTGAATCTTTATAATATGTGAAACATTTTAAATTGGAGAAAACTGGGTCAGAGTCTGGCTTCACAATTTGTACACTCAAAGACTTTAATAAATATTAAGTTAATTGAGTATCAATAGAAAATGCATTTGATGATACTGTGCAGGCCACACATTTGCTCAATTTCTACTAATTGAATGTAAGTGAAGAAAGTTAATAAAACCAGATCTGGGAAAATTAATTATCCTGATATTAAACTATGCTAAGGCATTTTGTACAATAAATTACTACTCAGAATATCATATCAATTCATGGTATTTGGCACTGTAACATATATTTAATTCAGTAATTTTGGATGCATACATCTTCTACCTATAAAATGGTTGTGTTGAAAATATTCTGTGATTTAAATGTAGAAAGCAATTGTGATACTCATTTCAAATTTGATGCCACCAAAAAGATTTGCATCATAGGAAAGAGATGATCTTGAAAGTGTGCCTCTTTTGAATATATTCAAATTTCAAAGTCTTGCCTCTGGAGAATTAACAGAATATAAATATTAATTATGAAATATCTATCACTAATAAAGGACTACATCATAGAGAGTCATGTGAATAAATATGTTAATTAATCTCTTAAAGTTCTGATTACTGCTTTCCCTTTGCAGACTCTCTCAGTGTAAAAAAATTCATTATTATGACAAGTTCTTACAATGGTTCATATTAGGCAAATTTCCTTTGTAAATATTACTAAAATGAACCTCCCAACAATATTGGAAAGATATTTCATGCACATTTTTATATGTAAGGAACCTGAATTTTAAGAGACATTGTATTATTCAGCTAAAATTAAAAAAAAACTAATAAGTAGCAAGGTACTAAATCATTCTCCATTTGCACCTGGCAAATGACCATCTCACTGGTCTTTGAACATTTATTCGAACAAGGTGACTGTTCCCAAAAGCAACTGAGCTGTTATTGCCATATCACATCTCATCATCTCTCAGCATCTCACAGTATGTAAGCCCCAGTGTCTCTCCGGGAACTGACATTGACTCTATTCATTATTACATCAGTCCCTAACCACATCATGAATTCTGTACTGATCTGGGCTCTCTGCTTTAAGGCTCATCTTCTGCACAGATTAATAGAAATCCAGAAATACTGACTCTATCTGTAGGTAAGATGCATCAAAGCTCATTGTAACTATGATATTCTACAGTGAAATTGGGGATCTGTTTTTTGACTGTCCAGGCCATATTGGTCTTATCCAAGTTACCTAGACTTCATCTTCAGTTATTCTTTACTGATAAAATCACTAAATATCAAAATAAAAGTGAATGATATTGTTCAATTAGTTAAGTCCATGTTCTAGACACATAGATTTATTTAGATTTTTCTAAGTGGACATCCAAACATTTGAATAAATTCATGATAGGGATACCAACAAAATGGCCAATTTCATTTTTTTTCCTTTTTCTTTCCTTTTTTTTAAAAATCAGTGTCCTTGGTTCTTATTTTTTCTTTTTTCAGCATAATAATTATGGAGTATAGTAGGTTTTACTGTGACTTATTTGAACATGTATGTAACATCTTTGATCAGTTTCATTTCCCCAGTAACTCTACTTTTATAATTCTCCCTCCACTGATCATCTTACTATACCTTTCTGATCTCCTGGTTTATTTGACTTAACATGATGCTCTCCAGTTTCATATATTTTTCCTGCAAATGACATAATTTTGTTCTTCTTTATGTCTGAATCAAACTCCAGTCATGAAGCCTGTTTCCATAGTTTAGTTATTATGAATTCTGCTTCTATAAATATAGGGTTGTACATATCTCTATAGTATTCTGAGTTTAACTCTTTAAAGTAAATTCCAAGGAGTGGTATAAATGGATCACATGGAGGTTCCATTCCTCATCTTTTGAAGAAACCCCATACAGATTTTCATATTGGCTATACTAATTTATATTCCCCACCAACAACATAGGAAAATTCCTCTCTCCCCATTTCCTCATCAGCATTTACTATTATTTGTATTCTTGATGATTTCCATTCTAACTGGAGTTAGGTATAATCTCAGTGTAATTTTGATTTGCATTTCTCTCTCACCCTGCACAAATCAAAACACAAAATAGATTAAAAAATCCAGGAATAAGATCAAAAATATTGCAATTGCTAGAAGAGAACATAGAGGAAACACTCCAACATGTAAAGCAGGTGATTACTTCTTCAGCTCCAGTTCTATAGCTCCAGTAATAATACAAAGAATTAGTAATGTGACAGCATCAAACTAAATGCCTCTTGTAGCATGAAAAGAGAATCTACGGAATTGGAGAAAAATTTGCCAACTATTCATTTGACAAAGGATTAACTCAAAAACTCAACACCAAAAATTTAAAAAATAATTCAATAAAGGATTAGATGAATTAAATTGACAAAGAATAAGTACAAATGGCCAACAATTATATGAAAAAAAAAGTTTAACATCACTAGCCATCAGGGAAATGCCTCTTCCATTTTTATACTCCTCTAACCAGTAGAAAAATTTCTTACCTTATGTACTATTTATCTTTAAATTGTTCCCTTTGGATCAAGTTCTCCTCAGTGAAAACACAAAGTAAAATAAACCTAATTGTCTATCACCAGAATAAAAGTTTCTGAAAAATGTGAAAGATCATGAATGGAAAGAAAGCTTGGTGATAGTTCAGAAAGAAACTCATGTAATATGAAAATAGCATGATGGTGTTGAAAGTGGCACCACCAGTCCATGACAAAGGTTAGGCCATTTAGTAGGTGGTGTTGGTGAAACCTGACCAATATGGTGAAAAATGAAACTAGAGCACAATGTATTAACCTATACTCTAGGTGGCTCAATGGCCTAAATATGAAATATAAAGCTTTAAAATTAGAAAATGAAAATATAGAATTTCTTTGTCATAAAGCTAGGATAGATCTTCCTTTAAAAATTACAAAATCACTGTTGGGGTTGCAGTTCAGTGGTAGAGGGCTTACTCAACATGTGTGAGGAACTGGGTTCAATCCTCAGCATCACATAAAAATAAATAAATAGTTGGGTACAGTGGCACATGCCTGTAATCCTGGTGACTTAGGAGCCTGAGGCAGGATGATCACAAGTTCAAAGCACCCTCAGCAAAAGCAAGGCACTAAGCAACTTAGTGAGACCCTGTCTCTAAATCAAATACAAAATAAGGCTGGGGATTGGCTTAGTGGTCAAGTGCCTCTGAGTTGAATCCCTGGCACCACCCCCCACCAAAATAAATAAATAAAATAATGGTACTGTGTCTACTCACAACTAAAAATATTTTTAAAAATTATAAGATCACAAATCATATATTTAGCATTTTTTTCAATTATATACACTACACGGTAGGCATAGATAAATAACAGTTTGCAAGATGAAACTCACAATGTCTAAAAATACAAGGGAATTTATCAAGAATATAAAATGAACTGCTTTGAATCAATAAGATAAAGAGAGAAACCTCAAAATATTAAGTAGAAGGTATTGAAGAGAGAATCTAGAAAATAGGTGTTAATACTAGTAAAGAAGTAAAATATATTCAAAATCATTACTAATCAAAGAAATACAAATTAAAACAACACAATATATCTTTTACTTCCCAAATAAGCCATATTAAAAAGATAGTACCAAGTTTTTGCAGAGTAGTGCAGTTGTAGGGTTTGAACCTGTGTGGATATTCTGGGACTAACAATCCAATAATTAATAAAGTTGAAAATACACTCTCTTTTTGTGCCAGAAATTCAGATCTTGGGTTCTTACTGAATACCATATAAAAAGTGCTCAGGGCAACATCGCTGTGTTGAAGAAGATCTGGGGATAGACATGGGTTTATAACATTCATGCTGAAAGGGCAGACTTTTGGGTACATGCTGCATCAAATATTGGGCAACAATTTATGAACAATGATCTGAATGTAAACACAGCATTACAGATGGACCACTCCACATAAATCATGCTGAATGAAAAAGATTTTAAGAAGATACAAAATAAAATAATATCACTTATATATATTTAAAATATGTAATACAATAACCAACTCTTTTGAATTTTGCTGGCTGAAATAGGATATGTGCATATAAAATAACACAAATTAGATGACTGAAAAGGAGAGGTGTAAATGAAAATGGAAGTAAAAGAGAAATGTAAGAGAATAATTAAACTAATATGTTTTACAAAAAAAAAAATTTTAAAGCAGAAAAGAGCCTATACCCACAATTAATAACCAAATATAAATAGGGGAACACTTAAAGAAAAATGTATGTACAGACATCATTTGTGTACCTGCACAAAAATTACCATTTGACATAGTCCATTTTCTTAACTTTTTTCTTTTCTTGGCTTTGTCCCTTGCCCATAAGACCCAAAATCTATGGAGTTTTGGTGCACACTGTTGGTTAACTTGCAAAACCCCAGCCCACAAATCATTTGTATCTACCTTCAGCTAAGTGCCCACATATTACATTGATAGCCAGAGAGAGAGTCAAACAAACAAACCAAAAGACAAACATCTTTTAAAAGCCCTGAATTTTTTGTTAACTTACCTCTTTGTTTGTTTTGGGTTTTGGGGGTTTTTTTTGTTTTTGTTTTTGTTTTAGTTGGGGGACCTGGAACCTAAGTGTGGTGTCAGCCATTCTCATCAAATCACATTGAAACTATGATCATGAAAGTCAAAAAAAAACACAGTAAGCTTTATCTACTTACACCGTACTTTGGTTTGAATGCTCCCTCTAAAACTCATGATGAAATTCAATTGACATTATAGCAGTATTAAGAGGTGGGACCTTTATAAGATGATTAGGTCATATATACTCTGTCCTCAGGGAAGGATTAATGCCATTATTATAGCAATGTGTTAGTTATCGTGGAAATGGGTTCTTGATAACAAGGCATATTCAGTGAGATTTTTCTGTTTCCCAAGTGCTCACTTGTCCTTCCACCATATTATAATACAGCACCTTCCCTACTTCACAGCCTCCAAACCATCAATCAAATAAAATTCTATGGGTAATAAATTTCTTAGTCTGTGGTATTTTGTTACAATAACGGAAAATGGACCAAGACACTAAAATATTTTCATATCATTTATGTCAAAAACTGTTAAATTTGGTTTTATTTCATGTTTATTAAAACACAAGTTCAGAATCAAATCCATCACATCTACTATAGCATTAACCTTATGACTAAATTTCTGTCACACAGTTTTTCTTATTGTAATGCTTTATCCACCCAAGATATGAAATTCCGGGTATTATACATATGGTTATATTTAGGTAGAAATTCAATAAATTTACATATTAAGAATTAAGAAATGTATAAGATTCAATATTTGGATTCACTCAATGAAAAACATATGTGTATCCTAATTTGTAGTCAATCAGCTTTTCAGAAACCCTTCACCTTGAAACCAATGGCAGCAGATATAAAAGAGGCCAAATCCTTAAAGAATAAATTATTTTATTAAGAAACTGATATTTTGTTCCATTTTTGTATGATCCAATTTTATAGTCTTGTTATGCTCCTGTAGATAGTTACTGCACAGAGAGGGAAAAAGAGAAAAGAATGTATACCTGAACAATGAACCAGACAAGATCTTATGTCTTCAGTGGTATGACTGACTAGGTAGTCTTCATCAAGTGCAAAGTATTCTTTCATAATAAATCAGATGCCCAGTAGACAATAATTGACTTTTATTTTAGTTTAAAGATAGTGATGGGGGAGGTGATTCAATTTTACTTAATCTGGGAGGGGTCACATCAATGGCAAAGGATTAGCAGCAAGAGGAATAGCATCTTCTGTAACAAAATGGTAGGCAGCCACAGCAGCCAGAGGTGTATCCACAGTCATAGCGGGAACCACAGCCATATCCACAGCCAGAGCCACAGCCACAGCCATATCCATAGCCAGAGCCATAGCCACAGCTAGAGCCACAGCCAGAGCCATAACCATATCTAGAGCCATATCCACAGCCATATCCACAGCCAGAGCCATATCCACAGCCAGAGCCATATCCATATCTAGAGCCATATCCACAGCCATATCCACAGCCAGAGCCATATCCATAGCCAGAGCTGTATCCACAGCCAGAGCCGCAGCCACAGCTTCCACAGGAGTTCCCATAGTAGTTGCTGCACATGGTGTCAGGAGGTGAGGTTTCAGTGGAAAGGTTGGAGGATATTTCTGAAGTTGAATGTCACCCAGTCCTCCAGGACCTTTATATACTTACAGGGTTGGGTGTGTCATAGCTCACATGAACTCTGTTCTCTCATTTTACAAACATGTGCCTAAAATGAACCCATTCTGTGTACAATCATTTTGCTAGGAATTCATAATTTACTTATTGTTTCCTTAGGAATTTTCACAAGGCTTAAAAGAAAATAAGATACATTAACTAAACACCCAAGCTTAAGTGACCATATGTTACTTTTATAATTGCATTTTATGAACATGACATAGTGCATCACCAAAATATGTTTGGCCTCTAACTATGTGTTTATCATTCTGCTCTTTCAAAATCTTGGAAATGGTCTATTATGTAAGATATAGTTACTATTAATATCTTTCTCCTTATACTCTTCTCTTTTTCTTACTCATACTTTTTTTTTCATTCTTCTTCTTGGTTTCTTTAGCTCCTTTCTTAAAACTTTGGTATTTCCATCACAATCATTCTAAAACACTACTCATAGTCTTTAGGCAAAGAACTGAGTAATTTAACCTGCCCCATTCACCTCCTAAAACATCACCCTTCTCTGTGAAGGAGGCCTGTCCATCACATCCTTTTTCAGGCAGGTTGTGACCATGCCTGCCTTCTTTGGGAAAAGTGATTTTGTTCACTCCTGATGGATCACTTCTGGAAGAAGTGATTAAGGTGTTCATTCTCCACAATATTTTCTTTATTTGAATGTAACCTATTTTCTCTTAAAAGCATATTAAAATAACATCTACTTTTTATACTTTTTATTGAATTACTTGCAATTATAACATTTAATAAAAGTTAGCTTTACTATGGCATGTATCCATCATTAATATTTTTAATTTAATATGATCTCACCCTACTATCTCTGCACAAATAGATTTCTCATCTATGATTTTCACTAAAAAGTTTTCTATAAGTTTTTATTTTGATGTGGATACATTACTTCAATCTGAACTTCTCAATGTACACAAAAAGAACTTAAACTAAAAATCTCTGCACCAGACTGTATCCAATCAAGGGACATAAACTGTCCAATAGGTAAATTAGGAAAAGTTTGATATAAAAACTATGGAACTATAACAAAGAACTACTGTAAGTTATCATTAAACTCTGTGAGGTCTTCTAGAACTGTGGGAGAATCCTCAAGAAAGAACAATCTTTAGTATTGTACTCAATTGATGATTATGTTGGAAAATTGTTGTGCTATAGTTAACAATAGTGTATGGTTTAGATCTGGATTATACCTTAAAGGCTCATGTGCTGAAGGCTTAGTCCCCAATGAAGCAATATTCAGGGGATGAGGAGGCTTTGGGGAAGTGATTAGATCATAAGGATTCTGACCTTCTCAGTGGATTAATCCATTGATAGCTGAATTGACTACAGGGAGGTATGGAAGCTGTAGAAGATACAACTTGATCAAAAGGAATGGGTCCTTGGGGTCTGCTCTTAGGGACTGCATCTTGTCCCCAGACCCTTTTTCTCTCACTCTCTCATTATCTCCCTCTTTCCTGGACACCATGAAGTAGGGATTTGCTCATTATGCCCTTGTACCATGATGTTCCTGGCCTGGAGCCAGATAACCATGAACTGAAATCTCTGGAACCTCTGAAACTGATCCAATGTTAATCTCTCCTCCTCTAAGTTGCCTTTCTTAGTTATTTGTCAGAGCTATGAAAAGCTGACTAACACAAACACTGTATTGTGCACTTGAAATTTTGTGAAGAATGTAGCTATCAGGTTAATTATTTCTACCCTTGGGGGAAAAGCAAATAGAATATGAGGAAACTTTGAAAGGTGATAGATATTTTTATATAACTGTGATTGTGGAGATAGATGGTTTCATAGGTATATGTTTGAACACAGAAAATTGTATATGTTAAACATGGGTACTGTTCTGTATATCAGTGATTTCTCATTAAAAATTTTGTTTAAAAAAAGAGAGAAACCATGTTCTGCAGTCTCAGACAAAGCAGGAGCAATGTTTGGAAGACAGGTGGTAATTAAGAGGTCATCTCTCTCCTCCACCTCCTGCCTCTTCTGCCTTCTTCCAGCACTGTCTATGAAAATCTCAGAAAATCTTTTAAATTTCACCATTTAAAGTCCTATACCTGTGCCTTCTTCAGTGTTCACGCACATTCTCTAAGGAGAAAGCTGAATCATATGCTCACATTTAAGGAGGCATGCTGAAGGAAATCCCATTTATTATCACAAGGCACATGTTGAAGGGTGAGTTTGGAACAGAAAGGCAGTGATTTGGTAACTGATAACAGTCTATCTTCCAAGATCCAGAGGCTCAGTAGTGCAAAAAGCTTTCCCCTGAAAACAGTTTTCGTGATCTGATTGAGATTTGTACTAATTGTATGACTGTGGACAATGTTCTGAACCCTATGACCCTCAGGTTTTTGTTTTGTTTGGTTTGGTTTGGTTTGTGGTGCTGGGGCTGAACCCAGGGCATTGTGCATATGAGGCAAGCACTCTACCAACTGAGCTATAGCAGTTGATATAGCTAGTATTTAGAATTTTTGTCAAGAGGCCCAGAGAGATTACATTCTAAAGGGTGAAACAGATTCTCATATATCACTGACAGAACATATTCTATTTCTTTTCTTTCCTTTCATTTATTCAGATATAAACATCCCTTAAAATAAATGACTTTTCAAATTTTTCTGTGTACTTGTACTGATATATTCACTTAATAAAATTGTAAAGTTTACTTAAATGCTGCTATCATTTAGTTTATGATAACACACACATATGTACACACTAAATGAATTAAGTACATATATAAAGATATATGTTTATATATGTGATATATATATATACATATATATAGACATATCTCAATACTTTTCATAACAAATTTTCAAAGGTGACCAGATTCCCCCAAACAATGAACTACAATGTGATTGAGCTCACTAAACATTACTAAACCATTTTATATCATTCAGTGTTTTATAAATAATCAAAAAATATGTCTAGGGATGTCTCTAGCGTATTTTGAAACTCAGTAACCTCATGTAAATTACTATTACCAACTGAAATTACTATTGAAATTACGTAGCTAATTTGAGAACATACCTACGTATTAAACAGAGAGGAAATACTTTTTTGCTGTTGTTGTTGTTTCCAGACAGTCACAGAAATGCTTTGTAAAAGCTAAGTCAGGATTCTTTTCAAGTGTGTATATTGTATGGAGGAGTTCAGTAGAGATAAGTAATAAGTTATTGCAAAGCAGCCCTCCAGAATTATGAGACCATACACTGAAAGTGCTCCAAGAATCACACTGACGGCAAGTGTAGGTTTCCCCTGTTTACTCCCTTTCTGTTTTTAAGATTTTATACTTTAATTCACCATTTAAAATCCTATATATTTATGATGTGCCACATGATATTATGCTCTATGCATACATTGTAGAAACTCTGGATTAATCTAGTGAACACATGCATTATCTCAAATATTTATCCCGTTTTAGTGGTAAGGACACTTACAATCTGCTTTCTTAGCAAACATCCAATATATAATTCAAGTTGTTAGCTCTATTTGTCACAATAATCAATAGATCGGCACAACTTATTCATCTTATGGCTGATGATTTATAATCTTTGATCAAAACCTCCTCTTTCTCCTACCAACAGCGCTAATTACCACCATTCTATTCTCTGTCTCTATGAGTTTGACTTTGTAAGGCTGCACATCTAAGTGAGATCTAGTAATGTCTTTTTTACCTGGTTTATTTCACTGAATATTTTTTCAAGTTCATCCATATTACCATAAACAACAGAATATCTTTATTGTTTACAAAACTTGATAAATATTCCACTCTGCACATTTCATTTAGTCGCTCATCTACTGATGGGCATTGAGTTTTACTCCATAACTTAGCTCTTCTGAACATGCTACAAAGAAGAGGGAAGTGCAGATAAACATGCCCTTAGGATCTGCAGGCCTCCTGGATCATATTTTAATTCTATTTTTATTTTCTCATAGAATACCCGCTCTGTTATCCATCATGGCTCTTCTAATTTACATTACTATGAACTATGTAGAGGAATCCCATCTTAAAATATCTTTAAAATATCTTATTTTTTTTCTTTTTCATAACAGTCATTCTAACAGGTATAAAGTGATATATCAGTGTTGTTTAGATTTGCCTTTCCCTGAAAACAAGTTATATGTCTATTGACCACTTGTAAAAAAAATTTATTATGACCCATTGTCCATTTTTAATTAGCTTATATTTTTAATATTTACTGATTAAACTTCATGTGTATCTTGGATACCAACCCCAAATCAGATGTATAGTTTGCAAATAACCCTCCCTGTCATTTGTTATTATCTTCATTTTTTATTTTTTCCTTTGCGATGCAGGAGTATTTTGGTTTGTTTAGATTAGAAAGTATAATCCATTTACATTTAAGGCTTAGGTATGGACTTCCTGATGGCATTTCTTACATTGTTTTCTGCATCATTTCTGTTCCTTTTCTGTCTTTCTTTGTGATGAGATAATTCTCTATGATGGTATGAGAATCCCAGGGTACTTCCTTATATTTCTTTAAGAACTGAAATAGACCCTATTTATTATTGCATTATCCTCGACCACACCCATGAATTCTTCTACCAAGAATTTACTAATCTGGCCTCTCTCTTTCTCTTGCTCAGGTATTCATTTTTCTACATGCATTCACGGAAATACTAGCTCTGACAGCAGGTAGATTAGATCAAAGCTCACCATGAATGTGATACTCTTCTGTCTGATGTTACAAAGGATTGGGCATTGTTTTCCTGGATTTTCAGGCCATAGTAGAATTAGGCTCTCTGGACTGTATCTTCATTTATTCTATACTTATAGAATCATTAAATTCCAAAGTAGAGGTGACTGATAAAAATCAGTTAATTCGGCATTTGTTCTGAATGTGTAACTTGGCTCTGTACTCTTCATTAAGTAGAGATCTCAACTTTTGGATGGTTCTTAGACAGTGGAAACAAAGGGAGCCTATTCCATTTTCACGATCCTCTAACCATTCTTTTTAATTCTTGCTTTGAAAAGTCTTTTTTCTCTTTAAACTTTTACCCATTGTTTGTGTGTATTCTCTCTCTCTCTCTCTCTCTCTCTCTCTCTCTCTCTCTCTCTCTATCTGAAAGAGAGCTGAACAAACTTAATTCCCTGTTGTATACAACAAGAACATGTTTATGATACGCAAAGGGGCATTAATACAAAGAGAAGAACTCAGAAGAGAAGATAGAAACAAGCAAAGGTATGTGTGATACTAACATGGAGGCACCACATATAGGCAGCATCACCAAAGAAAGGCAGAGAAGGGGCTGTTGAGTAGGTGGTGCAGGAGAGATTTGCTCAAACAATAAAGCAAGAGAATCACATCAAATAGTAGCTTCTAGATGGATTAACATTCCAAAATGAAATGTAAAATTAAACCTCAATAAGTAAAATGTAGAATGTTGACATAAAGCTAGAGTAAGTCTCCTTTTCTGAAAATTCGTTTAAAAAACACAAATAAAATTATCAATGTTTGTGTTCTTTTATGTACTCCATGGACAAAGGTAAATGACAGCTTGGGAGATAGCATTAACAATGTCTAAATATGACAAAGGAGTTTATCAAGAGTATAATATAAACTCCTACTAATCATCAACACAAACAGAAAAATTTCAAAAGGCGCCAAGGACATCAAAGAGAAAACTCAAATAGAAACATGTATTGGAAGCAATAAAAAAAATGTTTCAACCTATCAAAGCAATATAAATATTAACAAGATCATGCAACTTTTCAATTTTCAAACAAGCCTTATTAGAAGGTTAGATGATGCCATGTGATAACAATATTGATGGGAAAATAACGGCAATTGTATAGTTTGCTCTGGTGGGGACCCTCCAGCAAGATCTGGCTGTACTCACTGAAGTTGAGTGTGCATACACCCTTCATCAGAGCAGTTCAGATCTTGGGTTGATACTCATAGAAGTCTATAGGGAGCATGTGTTTGTTGCATCAATGTTACAGTGAAGAGGAGCTGGAGGAACACACATGCCTCACTGTGATAATTAAAGGGGAAAATCTTGTGTATGTACTTTCAGGAATCCATAAAGCAACTTGAATTAATATAAAGATTAAAAAACTTGATTGTTTTCATCATTTTTTGTTCCTCCTTTTTCATGGCTATAACATAATCCTTAGAAATAATGACATAAATATACATGTAGTAGGACAGAGGGATCCTCCAACACAAATCATTCTGAGAGGAAAAGGTTTTTTTTAAAAAAGACATGTAATAATATTTTTGTTTATTTGAATGTATATTACAAGTAGAGTATCTCTTATCCTAAATGCTTGGGACCCAAGTGTTGTAGACTACTAATTTTGCAACATTTACATATACTTAATGAGATATCTTGGAAGGGTACCCATGTCTGAACATGAAATTCATTTATGTTCCAAACACACCCTTATGGTTTAAATATGAGGTGTGCCCTAAAAGCTCAATGTGAGACAAATCAAAATGATAGAGTTATGAGGACCTTAATCAGTGTGTTAATCTCCTGATAGGGATTAATTTGGTGTTAGATGTAAGCAGGTGTGGTGTGGCTGGAGGAGACAGTTCCATGTGGATGTGTCCTGGGGGTTTGTCATTTGTCCATGAGGGGAGCTCTCTTTCTGTCTGCTTCTCAGTGGCTGTGTTCTGACCTGGTTTCCTCTACCACACTCTTCCACCATGATGATCTGCTTACCCTTGGGTTCCAAGCAGTGCAGTCAGCCATCTATGGTCTAAGACCTCTGAAACCATGAGCCCCTAAATAAACTTTTCCTTCTCTAGTTGGTCCTGTCAGGTCTTGTTTGCAGCAGAAAAGCTACTAAAACACCCACCTAATACACATAAGCCAAAGCACATTTTACACATTATTTCTTAAGCTCTTCTGTGAGAAATACATTTTTATTGTATAGAATTTTCCAATTGACCAAGATCAAAAAGTTTCAAACTTAGAGGGCTTCAAGTATTATATTTTGTAATTGGGAGTACACAACTATGTAATGACCCCTCTTGGAACTTCAGTGGGATGAAATGATTTGCTGACATACAAAATAGTACGAATGACAATACGGCTGTGAGTAATGAAAATGGGAATAAAAAAGAATTGCAAAGAATAAATCAAATGACATGTTAAACAATAAGTAAAAATGGAGTAAATCAATGACATGTTAAACAATAAGTAAAAAATGGTTCCCTGTGTGAACCCATGATAATGTCAGAGAAATAGTGGAATATATTGAAATAAGTACCTACTCTGGAAGAAAAGTATATGTGACGACATAAATTGTGTACCATCCAACCTAGAATTACAGAAACACATACACCCATGCACTCAAGCTTTTTTTCCTCAGGCTTTTATCCTTTCCCTTGGGAGCCAAGACGTATGAGACTTTGGCACAGACTGGGGCTGGCAGACACACTGTCCAGAGGGTCTTCCTCTCCTACTCTTCGATTTATGCAGACATGAATTTTTGAGTGTGATATTTATTTCCATGTAAATTATAGCAGCAATGTAACACTATTCAATTAGAAAACACAAAAAAGGCATACTATTTAGATCTAACCATGTATAGGAATATATACATAGATTTGTCTTTATGCATATCTGTAGTCAAAAAAGTTGAAAACAAATATGCAAAAATAATTGGTGACACTGATACAAAGGAGGCCAGACATCTTAGTAAATAAATTAGTTTATTAGGAAACTGCTATTTTTGTTCCATTTTTGTATATGCCAATTATACAATCCTTCTGTGCTTCTGCAGACAGCTATAGTATAATATACAGAGAAGGATATAAGAATTCATGTTTGAACAGTCAACAAAATACCATCTGTCTTCAGTGATGTAAGGAAACTACTCAATCTACTTCAAGTTCAAACAGATATTGCGATGTTCATTCAGGAGTCCAGCAGACAATGATCAATCTTTTCTTCAGTTTGAAGTTAATGGATGGAGAGGATTTCAATGGAACTTGCTTGTGGAGTGGTCATTTCAAGGGCAGAGGATGACTTGTTGCAATGATTAGCAGCAAGAGGAATAGCATCTTCTGTAGCTGCAGCAGCCAGATCCATATCCACAGCCAGAGCCGTAGCCACAGCCACATCCATATCTAGAGCCACAGCCAGAGCCACAGCCACAGCCAGATCTGTATCCGTAACCAGAACCACAGCCACAGCCATATCCACAGCCATAGCGAGAGCCACATCCCCATCCAGAGCCATATCCACAACCAGATCCATATCTACAGCCAAAGCCACAGCCATAGCCAGCATTGTATCCATAGCCAGAGCGACAGCCACAGCCATATCTAGAGCCACAGCCAGAGCCGTAGCCACAGCCAGAGCCACAGCCGCAGCCTCCACAGGAGTTCCCGTAGTAGTTGCTGCACATGGTGTCAGGAGGTGAGGTTTCAGTGGAGGGGTTGAAGGATGTTTCTAAAGTGTGAATGTCACCCAGTCCTCCAGGACCTTTATATACTTACAGGATTGTATGTGTCACAGCTCACATGGGCTCTATTGTCTCATTTTCCAACCATGTGCCTAAACTGAGTTTATATGTGCACATTAATTTTGATAGGAATCATAATCTAGTTCCTGCTGGTCTAGGTATTTTCACAACCTATAAGGAAATAAAGGTATATTTTCTGTACAACCTTATGTAAATATAATTGTGTCTTCCATGATTTCATTCATGACCATGGCATAATGGAGCACATCACCAAAATATGTGACCTATAGGTATGTGTTTGATTGTTCTTCACTCATTAAATGACTTAGAAATTATATATTTTAAAATTCTGGAGAAAGATTTTCTAAAAATATATAGTAATATTTTTGTTAGTTTAAATATGTAATGCAGGTCAAGTACCAATCTTAAATGCTTGGAAACTAAAGATTGACTGCTGATTTTGCAACATTGGTGTATGCCTAATGAAATATTTTGGAGATGTTACCCATGCCTGAGTACAAAATTCATGTATGTTCCAAACATACCTAATGCACATAACTGGAAGCTAATTTTTGTCACTATGTTTTATGCATTTCTGCCTGATTTTCCAATTGACAAAAATAAATAAGTTTTGAATTTGAAGAAGTTCAAATGGCAGATCTTTCTTTTTTATTTTTCTCCTTTTTATTGTTCCATATTAACATTACAGAATCCTGGATTTCAGTGCTGTATTTCCACATATAGATGAATACATAATTTATAAATTTCACTCC
This sequence comes from Callospermophilus lateralis, assembly GCF_048772815.1. Lineage (NCBI taxonomy): Eukaryota > Metazoa > Chordata > Mammalia > Rodentia > Sciuridae > Callospermophilus > Callospermophilus lateralis. The sequence continues at coordinate 12,939,846 of NC_135314.1, read as the reverse complement.
TGAATACCTCCCCCGTGTTTTCCTACTCACTCTCCTTATCCCCTTTCTATACTCTAATAGTCTCACTTTCATTTTCCTGGTGTTCCTGTTGTATTTTTCCTGTTTCTCAAGTTTTTACATGTGAGAGAAAATATATACCTTTCTTTCTTACTTTATTTAACTTTTTGGTCTCTGGATCCATCTATTTTCCTGCAAAGACATAATTCCATCCTTCTTTGTAATTGAGTTAAACATCATTGTTTTATAAACACATTTTCTGCATCCATTCAGATGTTGGCAGACACCTAGACTGACTCCATAATTTGACTAATGTAAACTGTGCTGTTATAAATATGAGCATGTGTGTAACTCCAATATATGCTGCCTTTAACTCTTTCGGATAAACACTGAAGAGTGGTATGGTTGAATCATATGGTAGTTCTATTTCTAACTCCTAATGGTACCTCACACTGATTTCCACAGTGGCTGTACTAATTTACATTCCCACCAACAGTGTATAAAGTTCCTCCCCACCATCCTCATAAATATCCTTTGTTAATTCATTTTTTTTAGTTGTAGATGGACACAATACCCTTATTTTGTTCTTTTTTTTTTAATGTGGTGCTGAGGATCCAATCCAGTGTCTCACACATGCCAGGTAAGTGCTCTGCCACTGAGCCATAACCCCTGCCCTGTTAATTGAATTGTTGATAATTGCCATTCTAACTGGATTGAGATGGAATCTCATTGTAGTTTTGGTTTGTATTTCCCTGATGGCTAACAATGATGAACATTTTTTGTTCTATTTGTTGACCATTTGTACTTCCTCTTTAGAGAACTATCTGTTCAGCTTATTCTCCAATTCATTGACTTTGTCTTTTGTTTTTTCAATGTTGAGTATTTGGGTTCCTTTCATATTCTGGATATTAATCTTCTGACAGAAGAATAACTAGCAAAGATTTTCCTCCATTCTATCAATTGTCTCTTCACTCTTACCATTAAAGCCAATCACTTTTGTACTAATGCATTAGCTTCATAACTAGATTTCATTTCACACTGATCTTCCTATTCTGACCCTTTTCACATAAGTTCAACATTGTCTGTTACCAGTTTCTTGTGCTGTGCAGAAGCTTCTTAGTCAATTCATTAAGTCTTGTTCTTATTTCCTTGGTTAGAGGTATCCTATTCAGGAAGTCTTTGCCTTGCCTGAAGATTTTGTGATTGGTAGTACTCAACCTATATAATGACCACTCCTCTTAGGATTCTAGTGGAATAAAATGGTTTGCCTGCATATAAAATAGCAAAACTAATAATATGGCTGTGAGTGACAGATGATAATGACAATGTGAGCAAAAGAGAATTACAAGAGAATAAAACAAATACCATGTTAAATATAAAATAAAAATGGAAAAGATCCCTGTGTGAACCTATAATAATATAATAAAAATAATGGAATATATTGAGGTGACTCTGCCACCCTTGAGGAAATTTTTTTATGTAGGAAGGCATCAATTTTGCACCAGCTCAAACTTTAATTACTGATAGACAAACACTGTGTACTTAAGTGTTTTCTTCCTTGGACTTTTATCCTTTCCTGTGGGATCCATGACCTATGGAACTTTGGCAAATCCCACAGCAAGACTGGGGAACATGGAGATCCTTGTTCTTCAAGATTTTCTCATGCAATGGAAGTAGACTTATGGATTCACCTTATGATTTCTTGTCTCATAATTTTTTAAAGTTTCATCCTTAAATAAATATCATTAGCTTTACATTAATATCATTATTATGACTCTAAAACAGTATAAAGCCAATCACTTTTGTACTAATGCATTAGCTTTATAACTAGATTTAATTTCTCACTGATATTCCTATTTTAACCCTTTTTACATAAGTTCAAATTTGGGGTCTGTCTGATATTTATTTTTATGTTGAGCTATCAGTGCAAAGGATGAACATTAAAAGAGTTAGGAAATATGTGGGAGGGACAATATTTGGATTCAAGTAATACAAAACCATTTACTTATCATACACTGTGGTCAACAAACCTGCCAGGAGACAAAAATCCAAAAGCTATCGGCGACACTGATGAAAAGGAGACCAGATTTCTTAGTGAATATATCATTTTATTAAGAAAGGGCTATATTAGTTCCATTTTAATATATGCCAATTTCAAAGTCATTTTATGCTTCAGAAAATAACTATGGTACAGAGATAGAAAACTTACAAGATTTACATTTGAATAGTCAAGAGAATAACATCTGCCTTCAGTGATGTGATGAAACTAGTCTGTCTACTTCAAGTAAAAACAGAGGTTTTCATGTGAATTCAGATGCCCAGCAGGCAATAGCCATCTTTAGTTTGAAGTTAATCAATGAGAAGATTTCAATTGAACTTGTTCTTTGCCTGGTCTTTGCAAGCAGGAAGTATGAATTATTGTAATAATTAATAGCAAGTGGATTAGTATTTTCTGTAGGAAACTGATGGATAGCAACCAGAAGGGTATCCTCCACCAAAGCGGGAGCCATATCCACAACCATATCCATATCGTGAGCCGTATCCACAGCCTGAGCTGTATCCACAGCCAGAGCCACAGCCTGAACCATATCCACAGTCGGAGCCACAGCCAGAGCTGTATCTAAAGCCAGATCTGTCTGAACCACAGACAGATCTGCATTACAGGCAGAGCTGTATCCACAACCTGAGCGGCAGCCACAGCCTCCACAGGAGTTCCCCCAGTAGTTGCTACACATGGTTTCAGGAAGTGAGGTTTCAGCTGAGGGGCTTAAGGAAACTTCTGAAGTGTGAATGCCATCTAGTCTTCCACGACCTTTACATACTCACAAGGGCAGATGTATCATGTGTTAAGTGGGTTTCCATCTTCCATTTTACAACCAGGCACCTAAAATGAGCTCACTCTGTGCACAATTTGTTAGGAATTCGTGGTTTATTTGTAGCTTGCCTTAAGTTTTCACAAGCTGCAAAGATAATAAAGTTTCGTTTTTAAACACCCACGCTTATACATCTATAATTTTATCTTCTATAATTTAATTTCATGGTCATGACAAAACAGAACACAATCCCAAATTACGTTTGACCTATATATGTGTGTTTGCGTGCCAATGCTAAGTTCTTGGAAATCATCCATTAAATAATACTATCAATAGCCAATAGTATTATTATCAACAGAAGCAGCAGCAAAACCAGCAAGAACATAAGAATCATCTTGGTCTCCTCTTTCCTTTCTTCATCCTTGGTTTTCCCATCAAAAGGACTCCAAGTTACCTTTTGTGGATTATAGCCAAAGAATTAAGAAACTTAATGAGGTATATTCTCACTCTGAAATATTCAGCTTCTCTCTGAAGGAAACTTTGTCCAATACATCCAACTCCTCAGAGTTTATGGCCTTTTCCTCCTTTTTGTGCTGGATTTTTGTTAAATACCTCATGGGTCAGTTGTGTAAGGGAATTTATTATTAAAAATTTAAGGCACCAAGTTTTCAAAGAATTATGAAGTGTGGAAATTTTTTTCATTATATAAACTTTTCTTATTGAATCCAATTAAGATTAATTCTTAAGCACAGTCATTTTTAAGATTACTCAAATTGCTACAGTCTTTGTGTGTGATATCAGTGATTCCACTAAAATATAATCAATCAATAATTAATATTTACAGGGCTGAGGTTGTGGCTTAGAGGTACAGCGCTTACCTCAAACGTATGAAGCACTGGGTTCGATCCTCAGCATCACATTAAAAAAATAAATAAACAAACAAAATAAATTTGTAAAAAAAAATGCTTAATACTTCCAGATTACTAGGTTCAGTGGGAACTTTTAATCCAAGTATACAAAATTTCAAATTCAAGGAAAAATATTAGCAACCTGAAACACAGAAAGGTATTATAATAAACATTAACTCAATACTAAAAAGAGTGGATGTTAGTGTTTTTAGCACAAAAAAATATGCTTATGAGAGTTCATATACATGTCATTTAGATTGTTTTAGTCATTTCACATAGGTTTCTTCATTTTAGTGTCACCTATCTGCTTCAAAACAATATTTGAATAGGAGATTTACTTATACTACTTTTCTTGGATTCTTCCAATAGTGACATTATTAGTAGTTGACCTTTCATTGAGGTTACTTACTTGCCCTCTCTTTAATTACATATCACTTTTTTCCATTTTTGTTTCTGTGACAAATGGGTTTATAGTGCATGACCTCTCTCATTCAAACTCTTTCTTAAATTTCCCCAGATTGGGTCCCTTTTGTGTGTGTGTGTGTGGCTATCTAATCCTTCATCTTTACTTCTCTCTTTATCTTCTAGGAAATCTTATACACAGCCTTTGACTTAACTATCACATATATACAAATGACTCCTAAAACTAAAGGATTTTGTCTCAATCTGTGTCTAATCAAGACATATAAACCATGTAGTAGGTCAAATCAAAATGGATCAAAGGCTTAGGAATTAGACCAAAAACTGTGCACAGGGTCCATACTCCATTGTATTGGTACAGACAGCAAGTGTCTTAACAAGACCCCTAAATATTGAAAGCCCTGAATGAGCTATGGGCATGTCTGAGCCATCTCTAACAGGGGAGCCCCTCAGAGAACTTTTGGTGTAATCTCACTGATCTGAGATCACTTTGTTGCCTTGGCAAACATCCTGCTCAAAGAGAATTCTGTAATACTGAGGAATTTATTGGCTCAGACAGCCCTAGGTTCAAACACAACTCTCTGGAGGTAGAAAGAGATATCAGTGTGCCCAACTAACCTCGTGCAAATGATAAGTCCCCATCAGGCCGACTTCCCCATAGCCTCTTGCTTCTTATTTACCTTGAAGAACCCTCCTCACCATAAATTCCTTCGTTGTGCATCATTATAAATAAAGCTTTCATAGACAGGCTTTTTCTCTTTGCTAGGACCAGAGCCATCAGGTCTTTTCCACCCGTCAAGTTACTGTTTTCAATGTGTTTCTTGGACTTTGTTTTATTTCTTGAAACCACTTTTTCAGCCTTTTATTTCCAGCCAGCCCACATCTTCAAGGGTTACTTACTCCCTCCCCACATGTGAGACCTGAAGTTGAAGAAATAAAATGAAGAATCCACTTATACAGCTTCTGCGCAGCAGAGGGGATGTCAATGACTGTGAAGAACGCGACTACAGAATGGGAGAAAATCTTGACCAGAAGCAGCAACTCTGGATTATTATCCAGAATTTTTAAAGAACTCAAAATACTTAATACCCCCCCAAAGAAACAAATAACCTAATCAATAAATGACAAAAGAATGAAACAGCCTCAAAATAGGAAAGACAAATGGCCAACAAATATATGAGGAAAAAAAAAGTCCAACTTTTCTATCAATCAGGGAAATTCAAAACAAGACCATACTAAGATTTTACTTCATTCCATTCATAATGGCAATTACAAAGAATATAAATAATAATAAATGCTGGGGAGGATGTGGGTGAAAAGGTACACTCAGACATTGGAAGGAGTGCAAATCAGTACAACCCTCTGGAAAGCAGAAAAAAAAAACTCAAAAAACTAGGAATGGAACCAATTTATGACCCAGTTTCCTACTCCTTGGTGCTTATCCAAAAGAACTAAAATCAGCATATTATAGTGTTATAGACACTTCAATATTTATAGCAGCACAATTTACAATAGCCAAATTACGGAATCAGCCTAGATGTTTGTCAATAGATGAATGAATTAGGAGAATACGTGTGTGTATATATATATCACATAATAACAGAGTTTTTTATTCAGCCATAAATAAAAGAGTGAAATTATGGCATGTACCTGTAAATGGATAGAACTAGAGATCATCATGCTAAATGAAAAAATCCAGACCCAGAAATTTAAGGGTAAAATGTTTTCTCTGATATGTAGAAGCACAGAGAAAAAATAAAGAAAAATAAAAAGAAAGGTCAGGGTACCTCCCATGAAAGTAAAGGAGATAAGAGGAATAGAGAATTGAATGGGAAGGAGGAGGGTTGGGAAAAGGGAAAAACACTGAAATGAATCTTATCTAACTTTCCCATGCACATGTGAATATATCACAGAGAATTTCACCTTTATGAATATTCATAATGCTCTAATGTTAAAAAAACTATAAATAAATAGAAGAAAGATTAGTGAAGAAAGGGAACAGGGGAGAGAAGAAGAGATGAGAATGGAAAGTACTGGAGACTAAGCTGGAGCAAATTATGTTTGTATAATTACATCAAAATGAACCTTAACATTTTGTGTAACTAAAATGAACTAATGAAAAAAGATTGTAGCAAGGATAGGCATTCATTTGGAAAAATCTTCAGCTATTCTTCATTGAGTATTAAGTTTGGTCTCTATGATCTTTGTGGTCTTTATAATATTGAGGTACATTTCTTCTACATCTAAACTGTTGAGATTTTCATATAGTTGATGATGAATTTTGACAAATATCTCTTCTGCATCTTTTGAGATAGTTGTATTTTTTTTGTCCCTTATTCTCTTAATTAATTAGGTGATTTGACATATCATCCTTGCCTCCCAGAGATTAAGCTCACTTAATCATGGGAAAAGAACCCTGTGATGTCATGTGGATTTTATCTTGCTGGTGTGTTGTTGAGGATTTCTGCACGTAGGATCATGAGTCCTGCCTTACTTTGCTTCACAGTAATACTGGCCTTATAAAACAAAAGTGAAAGTATTCCCTCTTCTTCAATTTGGTGAAAGTGTTTGCGGGGACTTATATTAGTTCTTTTTAAGTGTTTTGTAGAATTCAGCCATGAATCAATCCATCAGTTCCTAAGCTTTGATTTGAGGGGATACTTTATTACTGAAGAATCTCCTTACTATTTATTATGATGTTTATATTTTTATTTTTTTTATGAATTAGTTTTGTTAGATTGTATCTGTCTCAGAATTTGTCCATTTGTACAGCGTATACAATTTTGGGGCATAAAATTTTACTTCATATTCTTTTGCATTACTGCAATATCATTTGAAATGTCTCCTCCTCAGCTATGACATCATTATTTAAGTTCTTTCATTTTTCTTAGTCTATATGAAGATTTTAAATTTCATTGATATTTCCCCCAAATAAACAATTAGCTCCATTGATTAATTTCTATTCTTTTCAAATCCTCATTTCATAAATTTCTGTTCCAGTCTTTAGAATTTTCTTTACTAACTTTGGGTTTAACCTTTCTTGGTTTTCTACATTTATGAACTATAAAGTTACATTGAATATTTGGGATGTCTCTCTTTCTTTGCAATGCAGGTAATTCTTTCCATAAATTTCCCTCATAGAACTGCCTTTGGAGCCTGCCATAATTGTAGTTACATGGTACTTTGATTGCCTCTGTATTTTTAAATTTCCTTTCCATTTCTTCGTCAGCCTATTTATTCTTTACTATAATGTTACCTAGTTGCCAAATGTTTATGTATTTTTCAAGAGCTATCATTATTAATTCTTTGTGTCCAGTCATTTAGGTCAGAGGATCCTTTTTAAATATATCAAGACAAGTTTTCAGGTTTAATGTATGATCTTCCTGGAGAATGATCTGTACGCTCTTCAGAATAATGTGGGTTTTACAAGAGTCTCTTCAAATGTTCTATTTCTGCATGCTGTGTTCATTTCCTCTAAAGTGCAGTTCATCTCAAAAGGTATTTTGATTTCTGTCCATGTGATCTTTTCATTCTTGAGGATGCTCTACAGTCATTGTGTTACCAACAGCTATCCTTCTCTTCATGTCTATCAGTATTTGCTTCATATATTGTAGGAAATGAGATGTGTTGAGGGCATGTGCATTATAATTATTGCATTCTTGATGATTTAATTACAGCATCATTATATAATGATATTCTTCATTTCATTTCATTATTTCTGAATTGATGTCCATTTTTTTCTGATATAGGTATGCCTATTTTCTTTTGTCTTCCATTATTTAGAATAACATTTTCCATATTCTGCTGAGGGAAGATACATGGGCATAACTGAGATAACAGAAAATCCCGCAGAAGTGGCACATGGAGAACCTTTCAGAAATGAGAAATAGTAATAACAGAAGTAAGAGGTAGAGTAATTGATAATTATTCCCTCCTTGTTCAAGCCTTTAACGTGCTCATTAGAAATAATGATATAAATGTACATGTAGTAGTACAGGTGGATCTTCCTATGCAGATCATGCTAAAAGAAAACAGTTTTAGAAGATATGTATTCTTTTTTTTGTTAAGATTTTCTTTTTTTATTGGTTGTTCAAAACATTACAAAGCTCATGACATATCATCTTTCACACATTTGATTCAAGTGGGTTATGAACTCCCATTTTTAGATATGTATTCTTATTATTTACAAAGCAACAGAATATTTAATACAACTCACTGCCCCAAATGCTCAAATCCTGAGACAAAAGAATTACCAATTACTAATTTTTAAAGATTTTTCAGTGTTTGCATACACATAATGAGATAGCCCATGTCTAAATACCAATTAATTTGTTTCATACCCATATAATCAACAAAAGCTAAACATAAGTTTAAATATTATTTTTAATGTTTTAGCATGAAAAAAGTTTCATGATGTGGAATTTTTCAAGTGTCCTTGTTCAAACAAGATTTAGATTAACAATCCCATATTTTACATTTTTGGATCAGGACTACTAAACATCTATAGCAACCAACCTTGTTGAGTCTCTAGTGGGGTGAGATGGGATGATTACGTATGAATAAGAAGAATCATATAAATGGATTTGAGTAACATTTGGGAAAGGGAATGCATATAAAAGACAAATGTAGCGAATGCTTTGATAATGTGTTAAACGAAAATGTAAAAACATAAAAGGGATCAATATGAACAAATGATAATGTAAAAGAAAACATAGGGTAGTGTATTAAGATGAACCCTCTCCATGTGAGAAAAAAAATGCATGTGAAGACCTCAATTGTGCTAGAGTCCAAGCTGTAATTACTATAAAGCATTTGTTCTTATGCTTTTGCTTTTTTGTTGTTGTTTGGCTTTAATCCTTTCTCTTGGGAGCTAAGACCTGTTGGAGTTTGGCACATGCTACAGCTGGTGAGCACCAGCCTCTATCCAAGCCATTTCTCTTTAACACCTTTAGTTAGGAGAGGCCATGTGACAGAGAAAATGCCAAATGAGATGAGGCAAAAGGTCAGGGATTCTTTTCCTAAATATAGAGGCACGATTCTTAGAAGGATCCCTTTGTCTTCATCACTTGCCTTTGCTCTTCTTTCATGCCTGGAATAAGAGCGTGATGTTGGTTATGTTCAACAACTATTTTGGAAACATGAGTGTAAATGTCAGAGAGCAAAGTTGGAGAACAGGAAGAACGCTGGGTCCTATTTCTTTCAATGAGAAGATTTTATAGTCTTGTCTATTCAATTCAAGATTTCTTGCTTTATATACTTCAAAAAATTTAGCGTCAAATTAATATAGTTTGCAACCAGGCATTGAGGTACATACCTGTAATTCCACCTACTAGGGATGCTGAGGCATGAGGATCACTTGAGCACGGAAGTTTGAGACCAACTAGGAATACAGAGCAACAACTAATCACAAAATTCAGTCAATAAATAGAATGCAATAAATATATGAAAATCAAATTACTATAGTTTCCACCTCATTACCACAATTGAAAGTCACAATTAAATCAATCACCACTGTACATATTCATTAATTTTTATGACTAGATCCCCCTCTCTTTAATCTCCATATTCTAGTCTTTTTTGTATGCAAGACATGAAGTTCAGTTTGTGATATTTGTTCTGTGTTGAAATAGAATTGATGTTATAGTGATTTGGAAAAATGTAAATAAAATATTTGAATCCATCCAATAAAAATTATATATAATTTATCAGAAGCTGTGGTCAACAAACATTCCAGGAGACCAAAAATCCAAATATTACTAGTGACCCTGATGCAAAGGGGAAGAGACTTCTAAAAAGAGTCAATTCTTTTATTAAGACTCCGATTTGTGTTCCATCAGTGTATAGGCCATTATACAGTCCTTCTGTGCTTCTGAAGATAGCTAAAGTACAAAGAGAGGTTACATTAGAACAATTCACAAAATAACATCTGTCTTCATTGATGTGATGGAACTACTCAGACTACATCAAATGCAGATCGAGTCTGTGATGTTAAATCAGGCGCCCAGCAGACAACAGTCAATCTTCACTTCTCTTTGAAGTTACTGGAGAGAGGGGATTTCAGTTGATCTGGACCTTGGAGTGAAAGGATGACTTCTGGTAGTTAGCTGCAAGAGGAGTAACATCTTCTATAGCAAAATGGTCAGCAGCTACAGCAGCTACAGGCAGAGCCAGAGCCTCATCTAGAGCCACATCCACAGCGAGATTTTTATCCACGGCCAGAGCTACAGCTACAGGCTCCACGGGAGTCCCCGTAGTAGTTCCTACACATGGTGTCAGCAGGTGAACTTTCAGTTAAAGGATTGAAGAATATTTCTAAAGTGTGAATGTCATCCAGTCTTCTAGGACCTTTACATACTTATAGGGTAAGGTGTGTCATAGGTCTCACGGGCTCTGCTCTCTCATTTTCCAATTCTGTTTCTAAACTGAGCTTATCTGTGTACTCTCATTTTGCTAATTATTCATGATTTAGTTCCTGCTGCCTTAGAAATTTTTGCAAACCTTCAAGGAAAAAAAAAGCTATATTGTGTAACCACTCAAGCTTATGAAGCCATAATTTATCTTCCATAATTTCACATCCATGACAAGGTACAACACTTTCCAAATATGTTATAAATATATGTTTCCTTGTCCTTCTGTTCTTTCAAGTTCTTGGAAATCATCTTTTAAATAATGTTATTAAGAATCAGTCATACTATTATCAGCAGAAGCAGCAGTGATAGTATTAAAATCAACTTGGTTTCTCTCTTCACTTATTCTTTTTTAATCACTAAATTCTAATATGGAAGCAAATGATGTGAACCAGTTAATTAAGCCTATGTTCTGAATGTGCAGTTTTACTGTCTTTTCTAATAAGTGGAGATGCAGACTCTTGAAAAATTGATATCAGGGAAACCTGAAAGGGAGTCTATTCCATTTTCAGAGTTATCTAACCATTTTTTTAAAAAAAATTCTCATTTTGTCAAGTCTATTTCTCTTAAAATTCTGCCCATTGGTCTAGTTCTTGATAGTGGAAATGCAGAGTTTTAAATAAATATCTTTCACATGAAAAAACAAAGTTCATAAAATATGTAGAGACAAAAGCGTAAAGAGATCTCAGTGGAAAGTTTGGGGGACAAATTCAAACACACATAATCATAACTTGGAGGCACCATATAAAGAAGTCACCAGCAGTCAGTTACAAAAGATGCACATCTTAGTGTTGGAGAAATTTGCTCAATTTAGTGAAAATGAAATGAGAGCACCACATAAAAAGGTAGCTTCCAGGTGGATTAAAATCCAAAAGTGAAAAATAAAAGATTTGGCATTGAAGTGAAGCTTATAAGAACTGCAGTTTTAGGGTGCAGACTGGTACAGACATTCTGGATAGTAACCTCCCAGAACTTGGAAAACTGAATATACACGAATCCTGCAGTCATTCCAGCAATTCAGACCTTGAACTGACGCTCACAGAAGTCCACAGGGAACATTATTCATTGGAATGGTTTTGTGGTGAAGAGCTGCAGAAAGACAGGTGTGCATCACTGAGAAATTGAAAGGACACAATCTTGGATATGTGACACATGGAGTACCATGCAACAATTAGACATAGTAATACTAGGACCTCGTTGTTGTTTGCATCTTTTGTCCTTCTTCCTCATTCATGGCTATCATATGGTCATTAGAAATCTAAATGAACGTGTAACAGTGAAAACGGACTTATCAATACAATTCAGTGAGTAAAATCCGATTTTTAAAATGGCATAGATTATTATTGAATAACCTCATCTACAATTCTTAAGACTGAAGTGTTATGGATCAATGATTTGTTTTGCAATATTTATATAATGAGATATCTTGGGAATAGAACCCAGATCTGAATGTGAAATCATATGTATTTTATACATGCTTTTCTGCATGAAATAAACTTTAAGAGATAGGATTTTCCACTATTTAGTGTTCAAACAAGATTCTAATGGAAGATTCCTGATTTTAGCTTTTCTGATTAGGAGTACTCAACATATAAAATGACCATGCTCTTGGGACCCTTGTGGATTGAAATGGGATGGTTGCAAAGAAAAAAGAAATAAAATATAAGAAGGCTATGAGTGACAGATAAGAATGAGAATAGATAAAAGAGAAATAAAAAATATATAAAAGAACATGTTAAACAAAATTTAAAATCAGAAAATACCCTGCATGAAAATGATAGAAAAAAATAGAACCAGGGGAGTATATTGAGTTCATCCTCTACACTTGAGGAAAAACGTATGTAAAGACATTAATTGTGCCCCCCCCCCATAAGCTAGAACTACTGAAAGACAAACGTCCACGTACATAAGCTTTTGCTTCAGTGGGCTTTTTTATTCTTTCCCCCAGTAGCCAGACCTATGGGACGTTAGCACACTCTGTGGCTGGGGAGTACGATCCCTTTCCAAAATCTTTTCTCTGTAGCACCTTCATCTAGGAGAAGCCACATACCACAGTAAAGGTCAAGAGGAGTAAGATAAATGAAAAGGATCCCATCCAAATCTAAAGACAGTTCTTAATAATGTTTTATTGGCTTTGACGTTTGCCCATATGTTTTTTTGTTTTGTTTTTTGTTTTTTGTTTTTTAATGCCAGGAACATGAGCATGATGTTGGTTAGACTCAGCAACCACTTTGACCACCATGAGTATAAAAATCACAGGAAGATTGGGGACCAGGAAGAACAATGGATTCTACTCCTTTTTCTTTTCACTGAGCAGTTTTTGCAGTCTCATCTAAACACTCTAGAATTCTTGTTTCACACATTTTTACATTTTTTTAGCTTCAAATTCACCTATTTGCAGCTAGACAGGGAGGCAGTCCATTAGTAGTCCTGTGCTCCCAGTTATGGGAAGGGGAGGCAGGAGGATCACTGGAGCCCAGGAGTTTGAGACCATCCTGGGCAACATGATAAGACCCTATCTTTAATTAATTAATACTAAAATTAAATGCATTAATATAATCCCAACTTTATTACCATGTTCTAAAACCAGAAATAAATAAATCACTTCTATAATAATATGTGAAATCATCCTAGATTTCCTTATTCTGAACCTTTATTCATGTAAGACAAGAAATATGGAGTGTGATATTTGTGTGTTTGTGTTGCGATATAAGGGTAATGAATGGATATTATATAAATTTGGAAATATGTAAATTAGATAATATTTTAATATAAACTATTATTATTATTATTATTGTTATTATTATTTGTATGATGCTGGAGATCTAACCCAGGGCCTTGCACATGCAAGGTAAGCACTCTACCAACTGAGCTGTATCCCTTAAAAATATTGTATTTATCCCAAGTAGAATTCAACAAACATTCCAGGAAATCAAAAACATCATTAGTGACACTGATGGAAGGAGACCATGCTTCTTAGTAAATAAATACTTTTATTAAGAAAATGCTATTAGAATTCCATTTAGTATATACTGATCATACATTCTTTCTGCTGATAGGATAAAGAAAAATAAAGTTGTAAGAATTTACATTCAAGTATTTAACAAAATTCAACAATGTCTTCATTGATGTGATGCAACTACTCAGTCTACTTCAAGAGCTAACAGAGGCTTTGATGTTTATTCAGGTGCCCAACAGAAATTAATCAATCTTCAGTTTGAAGTTAATGGATGCAGAGGTTTCAATTGAACTTGGTGATGTCATTTCAAGGGCAAAGGATGGCTTGTTGAAATGATTAGCAGCAAGAGGAATAACACCTTCTATGGCTGTAGCAGCCAGAGCCATATCCATAGCCGTGGCGGGAGCCATACCCCCATCCAGAGCCACATCCAGAGCCATAGCCACAGCCAGAGCCAGAGCCACAGTCACAGCCACAGCCATATCCACAGCCAGAGCCACATCCATAGCTAGAGCCACAGCCAAAGCCAGATCTGTATCCACAGCCATATCCACAGCCAGAGCCACATCCATAACCAGATCTGTATCCCCAGCCAGAGCCGCAGCCGCAGCCTCCACAGGAGTTCCCGTAGAAGTTGCTGCACATGGTGTCAGGAGGTGAGGTTTCAGTTGAAGGGTTGGAAGATATTTCTAAAGTCGAATGTCACCCAGTCCTCTAGGACCTTTATATACGTACAGGGTAGGGTGTGTCATAGCTCACATGGACTCTGTTCTCTCATTTTACAAACATATGCCCCAAAACGAGGCCATTCCATGCACACTCATTTTGCTAGGAATTTGTGATTTACTTCCTGCTGCCCTAAGAATTTTCATAACCCTTAAAGAAATGAAGGTACATGTTCTAAAACACAAAGTAATAACATTATAATTTTTTATCTTCCTACATTTTATTTCATAATCTTAACATAATGGGATATATCCTCAGAATATGTTTCACCTAAATGTGTTTGCTTATCTTTCTGTGCTTTCAAGATCATGGAAATTCTCAACTAAATAATAAGATATAGCAATTAATATAATCATCACCAGTAGGACCAGCAGCAGCAGCAACAGCACCTTATGTTCTTTCTCTCCTAATACTTTCCTGTTTGAAAATAAATTATTATATTACTTTTTTATGAATTTTTAGACAAAGAAGTGAATATTTCAACACGCTACCTGAGGGCCCCAGCCAGCTGTACCTACTTGAAGTCTGGTAGTTAGTTTGGGGTTCTTGTCTCTTCTATTCTTTGCATTAAAGTATCATTGAAACTTGAACACAGTGATTTTGTATTTGGATCCAGGTGCTGTCTCTTGCCTGGCTTTCAGCAGTAGAGTCTCTACGCCTGAACTTGCAGAATCCCAGTAGATTCCTAGAACTTCACAGAAGAGGGGGAAACAAGCAATAGCAATGCCCTAGCTGTGTGCATGTGTCCAGTCATTGTCAAAATCCAATTACAAATATATAAAGAAATTTATTGTCCATTAGTCAGTTTTGAGAATATGTGATTCCAAAGACATATTAGCAAAGCTCCGTGGAGGACCAAGAAGTATATGTTCTGAAATGCAACATTTAGAATGAACTTGACTGATTGCTTCGAATAGTTCACTAATTACTGGATAATCACTGAAGGTGATTTTATTTGCACATTACTCTGCCCTACCATAAACTCAAAATTTCATATTTTTATGAATATACTTGTGAATATGACATTCTGCTAATGTTCTTTCATGCTTAGAGTCATTCCTCAATAATTTTTATCAACGCATTTGGACAAAGTGGAATAAAAAATGAATATCCTTTGCCAAACAAAGCTGTCAAGTGTTTTATAAATTCCTTCAGCCCTTTTGTCTATTTGATCACAATGAAATTGTGAAATAGGTAAGTAGCTTATAAAACAGAAATGCTAATACAAAATGGTTAGGAAACTTAACTGAATTCACAGGGCTAATATACTACCAAGTTCAAGAATGTGGTCTTCCTTGTTAAGCTGCATTTGAAAAAAAAAAAAAAGCCTCATTTCTGATCAATGAATACTTGAACACTTGCTGTGAATGGAATTTTACATTTTATGTGGTAACACATTTCACAGTGTGATCATTATAAAATCCCCACTCATATTAGGTTCTCATTATTCCAAAAGCCACAGAGAATCCTACATACAATTTATTTCACAGTTTTGTTACCAAGCTATTCCAACAAGTATGGCAGATGCAGTTTCAAAATTATGACTGTCACTCCAAAATGCTCTATGGCTGAAACGGATTCCCTAATATCTGTTGACACGAGAAAAATGTTGTTCTGGTCATCCACAGCAGCCAAAACTTTACCAGGTAGTTTAGAGAACAGAAGAGGAAGCCAACTGAAATTGTTTTCTATTCAACAGACTACCATGTCTGACAATCTTTCTGTATCCCAAATGAACATGGTTTCTACAGTCTAATATGGAAATATTTTCTACTTTCCTAGAAAAGGAAGGAAAGAAATTGATATGTGGGATATCCATTTCTTCAATCCCTCTTTCTCAGTTTGCAATTTCACCCTCAAACAACCCTCAGAATGAGTGAGTCCACCGGGTTTAAACACAGCTAGTGGTAAAGCACCTGATGAGGAAGTCAGTCTTCTTTCAGATGGTGTCATATGTGAGAAAGACTCTTGTTGTGAGGAATTTATGTGTCATGATCATCTATTTGCTTCAACCTAATTATTGTCCACAAAGACACAGAGTATATCCATAATACTAATCTTACTAGTATTCCAATATCTCTTTCAGATTAGAAACTGAACATACCATCCTCAACTTCCTACAATTCTAAGTGCTAAAAGGAAACACATATTGCTGAAGATATGATCTTCTTTGGGTTTTCTAACTTCTCCAACACTGTTGTTTAAGGTCTTCTGGGTCCTGCCTTCAAGGTCTTCAAAGTTCCGGATGTTCCTCTGTTCCTTTATCTATTTCAACACCCAAATGCAAGCCCAAATTGAACCGGTCTGCAAGTTTTTACAGATGTATTTTATGAGCCTCTGTCACTCCCCTACCAACCCACTTTTGCATGGTTAGCAGTTTTCTGAAGCAGACTTTCCAGTAACATCCTGTGTGTGTACATGTGTGTGCACATATTGATGAATGAAAAGCACTGATTGATAAAGAAAGAAAGAAATGAATAAACCCAAGTCATGAGACTCAAATGCTTAAGAACAAACCCATGAGTGAAACAAATTGGAGAACACAAGACTCAGCCTGTGAGGGACTGCTTCTTCAGGGTCAGTATTCAAGATTCGAGACATTAGGAGTGTCATGCACTCTGATGGACCAAAATGGATGCCAGACACACACAGTTGGTAAAGCAGCTGCATATTAACGCCCCCTCCAGTCCCTGAAAAGGTCAGAGAAATATAGAAATAGAACACCAAGTAAAGTGAATAGCAAGTCTCTGTTAGTCAGATGTGTGTAACTATATTGAAATGGATGAGATAATTTGTCAAGAGAATAGGTTTTTTAGCTCCCAGGTTTTGGAAGTCCAATCCATGATTGCTGCACTGTGTTTTGGACCTTTGAGGAGACAGCCCATTATGTGGAGCACAGGGTGCAGTCACACCACTTTTGTCATGAACAGAGCACAGAGGAAGAGGACGCGGAAGTGCCTGGGAATCCACTGTTCACTTCAAGGATACCCCACTATGACCCAAGGACCCCTGTATGGTTTGGATATGAGATAAACCCCAAAAGCTCATGACTAAATTATCAGAGCTGTTGCCTAATCAGTGGATTAATCCACTTGATGCATCAATAATTTGAAAAGACTTCTCTACTGAGGGGTGTCTATAGGCAGATGGGACATGGCCTGAGGAAGTATGTGACTGGGGCATGCCCTTGGGGGTCGCAGATTGTTTCCTGGTTCCTTCCTCCCTCTCTCCCTCTCTCTGATTCCTGGCTACCATTAGGTGAGCAGCTCTCCTCTGTCATGTCCTTCTCCCATGATGCTCTGCCTCCTGTCGGGCAAGAGAAATTGGGCCAGAGGACCATGGGCTGAATGTCTGAAACCGTGAACACAAAACAAAAATTTTTCCCTCTAAAGTGCCCTGGACAGGGAATTTAGAAACAAAAACAATAAAAACGACCTCCACTACACCCCACTTCCTAGTCTGCCCACTGCCAATAGTGCCAACTTGGGTCACAGCCTTAAGCACAGGAAACTTTGGAGGAAAATAATACAAATAATTTAGCTTAATTAAATAAACATACTAAAATTGAATACATTAATGCTCTTACAACTTTATTACCATTTTCTTAAATCAGAATTAAATCAACCAGCTCTACACTAAGCCATTACTTCAGACTAAGTTTCTTTCTTATTGAGCTCCTCATTCTGATCCTTATTCTTGAGAGACATGAAATTTAGAGTGTGATATTTGTTTCTGTGTTGAAGATATAAAGGTAATAAATTAATATTGTATAAATTAAGAATATAGAAATAAGATGATATTTGTATCCAACCAATAAAACTCATTGTATTAGTCCCAAGTTGAGTTGCATAAACTTTAGAGGAGACCAAAATTCCAACCATTAACAGTGACACAGAAGGGAAACAAAATTTTTTAGTAAATATATTCTTTTATTAAGAAACAGCTATTTTGTTCCACTTTAGTATAAACCAATTACACTTCCACTGGTAGCTACAGCACAAATACAAGAAGAAAGTTTGAGAGATTACATTGAAGTATTCAACAAAATAATATCTGTTTTCAGAGACGTGATGGAACTTCTTAGTCTACTTCAACTGCTAACAGGGGTTGTGATGTCAAGTCAGGTGCCCAGCAGAACTTCATCTTTTCTTCAGTTTGAAGTGAATGGATGGGAGGATTTCAATTGAACTTGCTGGTAGAATAGTACTTTAAAGAGAAAAGGATGACTTGTTGAAGTGATCAGCAGCATGAAGAAGAGCATCTTCTGTAGCTGCAGCAGCCAGAGCGGTATCCACAGCCATAGTTGGAACCATATCCACAGCCAGAGCCGTATCTACAGCCATATCCACAGCCAGAGCCATAACCACAGCCAGAGCCATATCCACAGCCAGAGGCACAGCCAGAGCCAGAGCTGAATCCACAGTTGGAGCCGTATCCACAGCCAGAGCCATATCCACAGCCATATCCACAGCCAGAGCCATAACCACAGCCAGAGCCATAACCACAGCCAGAGCTGTATCCACAGACAGAGCCGCAGCCACAGCCAGATCTGTATCCACAGTTGGAGCCGTATCCACAGCCAGAGCCATATCCACAGCCAGAGCCATATCCACAGCCAGAGCCATATCCATAGCTAGAGCCATATCCACAGCCAGAGCCATATCCATAGCCAGAGCCACAGTCACAGCCAGAGCCGCAGCCGCAGCCTCCACAGGAGTTCCCGTAGTAGTTGCTGCACATGGTGTCAGGAGATGAGGTTTCAGTGGAGGTGTTGAAGGATGTTTCTAAAGTATGAATGTCACCCAGTCCTCCAGGATCTTTATATACTTACAGGTTGGATGTGTCATAGCTCACATGGCTCTGTTCTCTCATTTTACAAACATGTGCCTGAACTGAGTTCAATCTGTGTACAATCATGTTATTAGAAGTTCAGCATTTCCTTAAAGCTTCCCTAGGAATTTTCACAACCCTTTAATAAACAGGTCGATTTTCTAAACACACAGTTGCATAGCACTAATATTTAATCTTATACAGTTTCCTTTCATAACCATATCATGACAGAACATACCCTCAAACACATATCTGACTTATAAATATGTGTTTGTTTGTCACTCTGTTCTTCAAGATTATGAAAACTCCCAATTAAAAGCCAGGATCTTGTCATGAAATTATTATCGCCAGCAACATGATCAGGGTCTATCTTTCCTGCCTTTTCTAATAACTTGTTTTTCAAACATAAATCACAATAGTTTCTTTTCATGGATTTTGGACAATGTAATGAATATTTCAACATGCTAACCATAATACCTTGGTTATTATTAAATAAATAATATTTATTTCTGAAGGAAATGTTTCCTCCCCTCCTGGAAATGCATGTACTTCTCTTCTTTTTCTTTGCTAGAATTTTTCTTAAAATCGTGATAAGCCCAAATGATTTATAACTGAAAACAAATAGGAAGAGTTTCCATTTTGAACTATGAAATGTGTTGATCTAGCACGTTCTTTCTTGCTGCAGTCCAATTGTTCCACCTCTTAAAAACAAGACTGTGTATGTTCACTTAGACTACAGTCATGTTGGTGCTCTCCATCAATGCTGCCCTCTCAGTGGAGTTAACCACTAGTGAATACTTCGACAGGTGGAATCGATGAGAACAGGAGATACTGTGGTCAAAGCTACCACATTCGAATTAGACTGGAGGAACAATTTTTAGTGTGCAATAACACAGAATGGTGACTTGAAGAAACAATGCACACTTTTGAACACTTAAAAAAAAATGGATTGACGTGCTTGCAGCAGAAACACAGGATGTTTATGTGAGGTGATGATCGTACCAATTTTCTTGATTAAATAATTCCACATACTTTCTTCATTTTAGTCTCACCTGTCTTCTCCAAAGTATAATTTTAATAAATGTATATACTTGTACTACTTTTTTGCTCCTTTCAATTATGCCTACAGTAAAACTGACCTTCAAAGCAATTTCTTTGTGCTTCACATCACCTTCTTCCTTAGTTTCTATGATAAATGGGGTGCTAGTCCATGGCCATTCTTCTGTTCACAACTCTTTCATGATTTATAGATATTTTACCCTAAATCTCAACTTCTTATCTTACACACTAATAAGATTTAAAAGATGCAACTGACCTCCACCAGGTACACACGAATTCTTCCTAAACCTAAACATTTCTGTATTTAACCAGGATATATAAGCCACACAGCAGTTCAGTTGGGAAAAGCTTAATATCAGAAACAACTACACTATGATAAAAAGCAATGATAATATATGAGAAGACTCTGTATGAACTTCAGTCTATGAGGTAATGCTCAAGGAAGGAAAAATTTAGAAGGAATATTGTTCAAGGAAGGAAAAAATTAGAAGGAATATTGTACCCAATGAATGAAGAGACAGATAAATTACTGTGCTGCAGTCAAAAATACTGTAGTGTACACTTAAAAACTGGTGAATGGTTCTATCAGGTCAAGTATTACTCTCACTAGAAGAAAAAAAACAGAACATAAGGAAAGTTTTGGAGATGATAAATGTGTTTATTACCTTGGTTGTGATGATGAACTCATAGGTGTACGCATTTTTCCATATTAATGAAACCACAGGCATTGCATGTGTCAAGCACTTTATGTCAATCAAAACTTGATCAAGCTGAGGGTAAAATGAATAAGCTAACCAGAAACACACAGACTTTCCACCAGGTCACTTGACAAATATGACCAGCCCTCTGGAATGTGGATCGTGAACAAGAGATCATTAGCCTGAGGTGTGGATATGTGGATTTACAGAAGACTGCACCACAGGGAGATCCTGGGGAGGGAAAGAAGGACAGACTTCAGGGACGTCTGTTAGGAAGCAGACAAAACTCCAGACACTAAGGCATGAGAAGTATTCAAGGTGCCAGTTCCTGTGTTTGGTGTCTAAATAAAGATCACCGACAGGATGTTGTCTTTTAGCATCTAGCACATTGTGACCCCAGGCAAAGGTAGGCTTCACCATATGTCCTCACACCCACTCTGCTCACATCCTGTGCCTCTCTCCTGTGCCTCAGCCAAAAAGACAAAAGAACCAGTGCCTCCTTCAAGGTCCATATGCATCCTCTACTAAAGTACCACTTCCATGTTCCTCAGACTCAGTAGTAAGAATAGCATTCCCTGGAAAAAAAAAGAGTGAGCACTTTCCTGGCGGAAACATTCACTAATCATATGACCTTGGAAAATGTCTTCAACCTGGAAGAACCTCAATTTTTCTAATTGCTGAATGGGAAGAAATTTAAGTATATGTATACAAATTTTGCTAAGAGACGTATGAAAAATATGTAGTAAATATAAAGGGCAAAGTTATAGACGCTCACTCATAACAAACACAATATGTTTTAATCTTTATTCGCTTTCCTGCATTCTAATAAAAGGATTCAACAAAATGACAAATTTTTATACTGACATATGTATTCTAAAATAGCAATATTTACTTTAATGTTGTTATTGGTTTATGAATGATGTATATATACATACCCACAGAATAATGCAAATATATTTTGTACATGTTTATACATTATTGATAAGATCTACTTCTCAATATTTGCCATAATTAATTTTCTAGAGTGGACAAACCTCCAAAACACAGACTACAAAGTGATGGACCTCACTGTACTCTACTGAAGCATTTTATACGATAAAGATTTTTTTAAATATAAAATCAAGCAATATGCCACAGGGCTTGCTTCATAGACAATTTCAAAACTCCATAATCAATAAAACCCACTGAAATTGTACCAACACCTCACTGGGGAACCATGAGGAGAAAAATCAATTTCTGCTGATTCAGATAGTCACTGGATTGCTATGTAAAACCAGCCCCTGAAGACCAATGTATATTTAAACATTTCAGTAGAGATGACTTAAATGGAATTACAAAGGACCCACTTCAAGTTCATGAGACCAAACTCTGGAAGTTCTATCAGAATCCCCCTGTAAATATATATAAACAACTTTACCTTATTTTTGCTTCAGAGATAATTCAGTCTGAATCAACATAGGGTTTCTCCAAAATCCCAATTAGCTAGATGGTTTTATCTATACCAATGAAATGCCTTTTATTCTGCAAAATTTTTAAATTATTTTTAGTTGTAGGTGGATACAATGCCTTTATTCTTATTTATTTGTTTTTATGTGGTGCTGAGGCTCAAACCCGGTGCCTCACCCATGCTAGGTGAGCACTCTACCACTGAGCCCCAGCCCCAGCCCCTGCAAAGACTTTTTAAATCTAGATTTGAGATTTCAACTCATTTTTGGAAACTAGAAGATTACATCACTTTAACAAAGGGTTAGGCTAAGGCACAGAAGGGTTATATTCCAACTCAAATTTTCATTGTGAAAATATCTATTTATTAGAAGTTCCAATATAATCTAAATATCTCATATTTCCTAATGAAACATACCAAATATAAACTTACATCACTCCATGCACAATTTTTCCCCCAATTCCTCCCTATTATGGTCCCCATGAAACTCTAATTATGTATTTGGTTAAAATATAATATTTATCTTCTGCCTTCTCTTTTAGTTTAAGCTTCTGTGGATATTTCAGAAAAGTATTGAAGACCTTTCTTACTTTGTTAATAATATTATTATTAGCTCTCATCAATCATCCGTTCTTGTCTGTCTCCTAAAGGAAGAGATATTAAAACTATACTCCTCTCTCTGGCTACCTTCCACACTATAAAAAGTTGTTTCTTTTCACCTTTCCTATTGCTCCTAAGAACATCCAACTTTGACTGTATGCCTCATGGGCATTTGTTTAAATCATAGAATCAACACTTCCTAAATCTTAGAGTCACAAAAGGAGTTGAGATGATGATAAATATATCTGAGCCTATATGTTTTAATTTCCCCATAAAATGCAGAATAAATAATGACTGAGCTCCTACACAGACACACCCAAAGCTGGAGAACCCATCTGGGCTCCAATTTCCTTTGGCACTTTGTGTTTAAAAAACGGCCATATCTTGAGAAGTCCTCCTCCTTGCAATTCATATAAGCCCATCTGATTGTGGACTCTGGAACTAGACAAACAATCTTAAAAATTCTTCCACGTAATAATTCTCTACACGTGTGGGGGAAACAGAACCTCTGCTGCTTCTCATCACAAGGTGCTCTGAAGCCCATGTTCCATCCGAGTCTTCTCTCTCATAGCCTCCCTGCCCCTTCCTCTCACTCTCTGAACTGCCTTTGAAATTTTCCAAGTCTCTTCCACAGCACATGTTCTCTCCGCTTTTCTTGTGTCCTGTTAATCAGAAATGTTTTTCTCCCACAGTCCAATTCCCATGCAGACATTATGAGAATGGCCTAGAAATGGCATGAATTTGTGTCTTTGTGTTCAGATAAAGCGTGATACACTTGAATATGGCAAAGAACTGGCACAAACTTGTGTCTTAAAGTTTATATGAAATGTCATAAGGATGCAGAAAATTAATTGATGATTTACGTGTGCAAGGACAAACGGCTGCATTACCAAGAAATACCTTAAAATGAAATTCAAACAAACCTGAACACCTAACATCACAAGGCACTGTAGCATGTGGCCCCTGCCTCCCTCTTCATCTTTGCTCCTTTTGCTCTCCTGTTTATGTCATAAATACACTAATAAAAAATAATGTAAATACAGAAACTTCAGCCACATGGTTCCCTTTACAGACATAACCATGATAACTTGTGTCACCTCAGGGCCTTTGCAAATCTTCTTCCTTCTGCCTCCCTCATTTTCCCCAATTCTGACACTTACTTATTTTGAGATTTTTCAAATCCCACCTTAGTTGTCACTTCTTCAAACGTGCTTAGCTGATCTTCCTGTCAGAGTGCCATATGAGTTTTCAAAACAAAACAGTATTTTTTATTAATATAGATGCAAACTGTTGAGACTGTTATTTGTTTAATTTCATTTTGTTTAAACTTAATTTCATTAAGTTTTGGGTGATGTTTTCAACGCTTTCCATCCCCTCCACCAGGATACACCTTCTGTGAGTCAAAGAAAACCATTCTTGTCCAATGATGCTTTCAAGTCCAACGCAGAAATCAAAGAAGGCCTAAATTTATGCGGACATAGTCCATTTTCATGTGTTGGACTTAGAATTTTTCAAATGTCCATTCTCTCATAATACCTGTACATTCAACTCAATTACAATCAAAATACCAGCAGGATATATTTGTAGATATCAACAAATTAGTTAGAACATATATATAAGAAGGAAGAAGAACAAGAGGAACCAAAATAATGGTGAAAAACAATGTTGGAAGCATCACACAATCAAGCCTTAAGAATGACTACAAACCTGTAGTAAATGTTTTTTACACTAACATGAGTTTCCACTAACACAGTATTTACCTGACATTCCAGAAAGGAAAAAATGACTAAGAACAGTGTTGATTCTGACCCAAAGAATACACAGTCTTGGCAAAAATCAATTGAATCCATTTGTGAACAACTATGATTTCATCCAACAGTGGAATGTTTATGTTTCTTAACAAAATAAAAAACAGGGAATAAGAGAACCAATAATTTACATTTTAAATATAATCAGAATTGATCTCCTGTATTAAGCAAATGAAATGGGAATATTCATGTAATCTCAACTATAAATAGGTTCTGTGAAATAACCACAGTTGATATTCAATTCTTGTGTGAATAGAGAAATGAGAAAAATAGGGGATTTTTATAAGGAGTAGTATAAGTCAAGAAATATTTCAGAGTTACATTCTGGAATGATGTTCTAACAGCAAAAGGAATAGCATCTTCTGTATCAAAATGTATGGTAGGCATAGCATCCACAGACATAGGCAGACCCAATCCAACAGCCACAAATGGAAGGACAGTCATAGCAACATCCACAGTCCCATAGTTTTCCCCACAGTAGTTACTCTACATAATGCCAGAGGTTAAGATTCAGTTGAGGTACAAAAGCATGTTTCAAAACTTTTAATGCTATCGACTGCCTGTTACCTTTGTCAGTATATAAGTTGACAGGAAGGGCCAGAGCATACAGTCAATTTTTATTATTTATGAAAAAAGAATCATGTAATGTCTAGCATATAATCAATAATCTCTAGAAGAGCAGAAGAACCAACAGAATGCAAAGATAACTATAAAATGGAAAATATTTGAACTCTATGATCATGGGCCAGGTGGTCCCACAATGGCTGTCTGGATGCTGAAGAGTCAAAGAAACCAGTAGCTGTTCAGTTCAAGTAGCTGCAGCCTTTGAACCTGAGGGACCACTGATGCACCACCAGCATGAAGCTGAAGACCTAAAAGCTCCCTGGAGAGTCTCTGTTTTGATTTCATGTTTGAAGACTGTAGCTCTAGAGGCTGATATTCATGTAAAATGGAAGCAGAATAAAACATAACCCACTAAAAGAAAATTCAAGCTTCTACACATGGATGAGCTTTTCCATCCTGCTTTTCATTCCATCTAGACCACATCCAATTGCCCAAGGCTGCCTATATTCTTGAGTGGTATTGCCCCCTCAGTACCTTGACTCACATGCCAATCATCTGGACACACCTTTGCAGACACACCCAGAAATGTGCTTTACTAATTCGTTTTCCATGTGTCAATCCACTCAGTAGATAACCAAATCACAAGCTGTATGTGCAAGTCATTCCACTCAATTAATAATGAAAGACCTGGTCTTTTTAAAGCTATGACAACTACTCTAACAAACACATGATTATTTGTTCTCCAGTTTTATAGAGTTCCATGCTTGTTTGTTGTCATCCACTCATTGTCTTAAACCACTTACAAATATGTAAGGAAAGTTCCAGTCCTTTAGTGAGTCATCCGAACACATGGTTCCAAAGATACATAGCAAGGCTCTGTGGAGGACTGAGAAGTGTATGCATGGAAATGCAACTATTAAAATGAGTTGGACTAATTACTTCGACTAATTCACTAGTTGCTAAATAATTTCTAGGTGATTTCATTGACATCTAAGTCTGCCCTATGCAGAAACTCAATATTTATTATTTTTATTAACCAAAATACTCAAGGATATGACACTCTGAAAATATATGTTTACTTCAAGAATCATTGTTCAATACATTTTTATCAATTATAGGTGGTGTCCATTAGATTTTAGACCAGTATAATGCAAATTTTGTTGCTCTAGCTCTACAGTATGATTTGAAGTCAGGTATTACAACTTCTCCAGTATTGCTTTGTTGGTTTAGAATTGCTTTGGCTATTCTGCATCTTTTATTCTTCCAAGTGAACTTTAGGATTATTTTTCTAGCTCTGTGAAGAATGTAATTGGTATTTTGATGGAAATTGCATTGAATCTATGTATTGCTTTTGATAATATGGACATTTTAATATAATTAATTCTGCCCTTCCTTGAATATGGGAATTATTTTCATATTCCTGTGTCTTCTTCAATTTATTTCTTAAGTTTCCTATAGTTTTCATTTCAAATGTATTCTACTGCCTTTCGTAGATTTATTCCTACATATTTAATTTTTTTTTCAGACTACTGTGAATGCTATTATTTTCCTGATTTCTTTCTCAGAAAAAATATTACTCATGGATAGGAAACTATTGATGTTTGTGTAAAATTATGATTTTGCAACCTGTGTCTTTGCTGAATATGTTCTTTTGCTCTAGCACCCATTTGATGGAGTTCTTTTGGAATTTGTAAGTGTTAAGCATATAATCTGAAAACTGATAATTTGAATTCTTCCTTTCCTATTTTTATCCCTTTTATTTATTTCCTTCTCATGTCTAATTGCTCTGGCTAAAATTTATACTAGTATATTTATAACAGGAGTAGTGAGACTGCATATCCTTGCCTTGTTCTGGATTTTAAAGGAAGTGCTTTCAATTTTTCCCCATTAACTACAAAACTGGCTTTAGGTCTTTCAGATACAACTTTTGTGATATTGGGGTAATTATCTTTTGTCCCTAGATTATAAGTGCCTTTTAAATCACGAATATGTGCTGGATTTGTCCAAAAGCTTTTTCTGCATTTACTGAGATGACAACGTCATGTGATGAATTACATCTATTGACTTGCATATGTTCAACCTGGAGTAAAACTACCTTGATCATCATATGCAACATTTTTAATATGATGTTAAGTATAATTTGCTAATATTTTTTATTCAGAATTTTTGTAATTAAGTTGCTCAAGAATATAGCTTTGTAGTTTTCTGTCCTTGGTGTGTCTTTATCTGGTTTTGGTATAACGGCTTCACAGAAAAGAGTTGTAAGTATTCCTTCTCTTTCTGTTTTCTGAAATAATTTGTGGTAAGTTGGCATCATTTCCTCTTTAAAGGTTTGGAAGAATTAAGCTGAAAACCCATTGGTTTTTTGTTGTTTTTGTTGAGGGGAAGAATTTTTATTATGGCTTCTATCCTACTTCTAGATATCATTATCTTTAGATTTTCTATGTCCTTTTGATTCAATTTTGACAGGTCATACAAGCCTAGGAATGTAACTATTTCTTATAGGTTTTCAATTTTTGGGGCGGGAGTATATGTTTTCACAATAGTCCATAATGATCCTGTATTTCTGTAATATCTGTGGTGATTTCTCCTTTTTCATTGCAAATTTTAATAATTTGATTCTTCTCTCTTTTTCTTTTGGTTAGTTTGGCTTAGGACTTATGAAAATAGTTAATATTTTCAAAGAACCAACTCTTTGTTTCATTGATCCTTGGTATTGCTTTTTTATTCTCCATTTCATTGATTTTGGCTCTGCTCTTCATTATTTCCTCCCTTCTATTTGTATTGGAATTAGTATGTTCTTGTTTTTTCGAGGAACTTGGGATGCATCATCATGTTGTTTCTATGGAAGTGCTCTGATTTTCTTCTGAATGCACACATAGTCATAAGCTTTCCTCTTAGAATGGACTTCACAGTGTCCCATTGTTTCAGGTATGCTATATTGCTATTTTCATTTCATTCTAAGAATTTTTAAAATGTCTCCTCTGTTTTGTTATACCACTCATTCATCATTCAAAAGTGCACTGTTCAATCTCCATGTGTTTACATACTTTCTATAGTTTTTAGTGTTAACTTCCATTTTTATTCAATCCACTTCACATAAGATGAAAGGAATTGTACCATTTGTTTGTATTTTTTAAGAATTTCATTATGTCCTAAAATATGGTCTATTTTAGAGAACGTTTCATGAGCAGCTAAGAAGAAAGTAAATCTGCTGTGGTTAGATGAAATATTCTATACTTATCTATTAAGTGTATTTGATTTA
Organism: Callospermophilus lateralis; assembly: GCF_048772815.1. Classification (NCBI taxonomy): domain Eukaryota; kingdom Metazoa; phylum Chordata; class Mammalia; order Rodentia; family Sciuridae; genus Callospermophilus; species Callospermophilus lateralis. Next base: position 12,911,348 of record NC_135314.1, on the reverse strand, counting down.
TGTTTTTTGGGTATGAAGAGTATTTTTTGAATGGGTCTAGATGACCTATATATTGGTGAGAGAAGTATGTAGTAATCACCTAGTACTATGTTACTGGGGTCTATTTAATTATATTGTAGTGTTGATTCTGTATAATTAAATGCACCAAAGATTGGGGTATTACTATTGTAATAGTAATCCAACCTTCTGTTGATTGTTCCCTTTACCTTTTAGAAGTGACTGTCTTTTTCTCTTCTGATAATTTTTACTTGAAGGTGCTTCTTCAGATATGAAAGTGTTTGTTTGGGGGCTCCATTTGCATGGTGTATTAATTTCTTCCATCCTTTCACTTTCTGCCTATGGTGTCTTTTCCTGTAAGGTGGGGGTTCATGTACAAGCAATGTTATTACAGGGATATTTTTCTAAACTACTGCCATTTTGATTTGTTTTTAATATAGTCCTATTTTTTATTTGCTTAGATACCCCTCAAAGGGGATTTGTCTACTTGTAAGTTCTGGAGATTGTTTTTGATTTCTTCTGTGTACACTGTTCTTTAAATGTTTTCTGTAGCACCAGCTTAGTAGTTCTTGCTTATCCTGGAAGGTTTTTATTTCCTTTTTGATTCAGAAAGATATCCTTGTTGGATATTGCAGTCTTAGAAAGTTCCAATTTCTAAACCAACTTTCTTTCAGAAATTGGAACTCATCATTCCAAGCCCTCCTGGATTTTTAAAGATTGTGCTGAGAAATCATAAATAATTATGATTGGTTTGCATCTAAATGGGACCCTACACATTTCTCTTAAGGACTTATAAAATCTAGCCTTGCTCTGTATGTTATGCATTTAAAACAATGTGTTATGGAGAGAGATTTTGTTTTGTTCATGCTTATTTGAAGTTCTGAATGACTCCTTATCTGGATGTCCATCTCATTCTACAGACATAGTAAATTCTCCTTTCATTTCCCTGGAATAGGTTAGCCCGCATCTGACAACCATCTTCAATTCTAATGATTCTAAGATTTGGACTCTTAATTTTGTCCAAGAGTTCTAGCACATTTTGGTCATACTTACTTACTTTATGTTCTTTAATACTGTCTGAATATTTAAGCCAAGTCCCTTTGTCCTGCAACACTGACAGTATGTTTGATTCTATTAGAGTGACTTTCAACTGAGTATTTTATTGGATTTCTTGAACCTTTCATTTTCAAGATTTCTGTTTGGTACTTTTTCAATATCTCTATCATATTATTAAGTTTCTCCTTTGTGCTGTATACTACTTCCTGAGTTAATTAACTTCTTCTCTTTTGTTGTCTTGGAAATCATTGATCATACAATCAATTTTTCAATTATTTATCTGGTATTTCTTCTACTTCAATATTTTTGGGAGTCTTATGAACTTTAGGAGATTTAATGTGATCTTGTTTTTTCATGTTCCTTATAGTCCTGCATTGGTTTATATGTATTTGTTAGGATGGTCCTCTCTTCCTCTTTTATATGTCTTCTAAGGGCACAGATTTTTCATTCAAAACTATTCTGGATAATAGGTTTTTACGAATTTTCCAATGAATTTTCAAGTGAGTTTTATAATATAGATTCCCTGTTAGCTCCTTGATAGTTATTAATCTACTTTGAAACAGTGTGTAATGTGTCAAAGATTAGGGATTCCACTTTTCCTGTAGGTCTCAAGAGAATGGAGTCCTCTTCGTAGATCTGGCAATGATGATACATATAGGGTATATGGTATATGCCTACTATGATTGCTTTTCTCTTCTTAAGAACACTGTATACTCTAAAGGTGTATGGATGTGATCTATATGTGGTGTCCACAGTCTTTGTATTAATTGTCTCTGTTTTTTTTCTAGAATAGTGGACATCCATTTGTAGAACCTAACGGCCTCACTAGCTTTTTCTACTTGAAATCTGGTTGCTATTTTGTAGGCTTTATATCTGTTTCTTAAAAGTTTCCATCCCTAGTTATTCCTCTGAACACATGATTCCAAAGATATAGCAATGCATCTGTGAAGAGCTGGGAAGTGTATGTTTGGAAATGAGACTCTTAGAATGAGCTTTTTTAATTACTTGGACAAGTGCACTAGTTGTCAATTGATTAATAGGTGTAATTATTTCAAACTAAGTCTGTCATATTTGCAAACTTAATATTTTGTATTCTGAACAAGAAAAATACAAATGAATATGACATTCTGATGATTTTTTAAATCCCAGAGCCAACCCTTGATAAAAATCAACTATAGATACTCATTTGTAAAAAAAAAAAAATGAAGAATATTCTTCACCAAAGAAAAAGCTAATGAATATCATATAAATTACAAATTCCATTGGATATTTGGTCTGTTTGATTCCAATGAAATTCTGAAATAGTTAGGTGGTCTATAAGTCAGAAATAGTAGTACAAAAGAATTAGAAAACTTTACTGATATCACAAGAATAATATATTACCAAGTTCAATTTTGTGTTCTCCCCTGTTATCCTACATAAAAGCCTTCCTTTATAATCAATAAATACTTGGACAATTATTTACACTTAAGTAAATTTTACTAATTCATGTGGTGACCCATTTGACTCTGTGATTGTTCTCTTATAAAATCCCCATTCACATTAGGGTCTCCTTATTCCCAGAGTTATTTAGAATCCTAGATAAAATTTATTTCAACGTTTTCTTCCTAAGCTCTGCCATCAAGTATGGCTGATGCCATTTTTAACCTATTCACCTTCACCCCTGAATGATCTATCCTTGAAACCCATTGGTACAACTGGCTCCCTAATTTTTGCTGAGTTGCAAAAAAGTTGTCCTGGTCACCCATGGCAGCCAATTACCAGATAATGTAGAAAACAAAAGAGGAAAACTGTTGTACTTGTTTTATATGAGCATATAGCAAATTATAAAAAGAGCAGCATAAAACTATGCCTATTTGTTATTTCAGTCTTTGTGGATCAGAAGACTAAGTTAAATCTAGCTGGGATTTCTGTCAAAGACCTTAAAACATTGCAATCAAGATGTCAATTAGGACAACTACCTCATTTCTTTATCATATATCTTAATTAGAATTGCCAAATCTAGTAAGCATGTCCCCCAAAAGTGTATAAAACATAGTAACAGTCATGATTTTATCTGAAATTCAAATTCAGCCCTCTTGTTTTTTATCCACTCACCTAAAACATAACAGTATCACAAAAGTGACATCTTATCATCTTTGACAGGGTTAGAGGCAAGTCACACATACTTCCCACACATAGGGCATGAGATCATATAAGGTTGTAGGTCACTGGGGCTTATCTTTACATTCTGCCTACAAACAACTATGAATTTATGCCCTTTACCCAGTTCATAGTTGAATTTCTGCCAGAAGTGTTGTCAATAAGATTACAGTTTATGGATATTTTCAAAACGTACTTTGTCTTCTCTCCCATTCTACCCTATATAAAAGGATTTATCTCTTCATGTCTGATTGACCAGCTCCTATTCATACTTTATGTTAGAGCTAGAAATTTGCCTATTTTTAGAAATTCCCACAACTCTTCACTCTACCTGATCTTTTCTTGGGCCAAACTTCTGTTTTATTTATTTCTTTTGTTTTTGGTTGGAGGGTTTCTTTTATTTGTTTGTTTCATTTGTGTGTGTGTGTGTGTGTGTGTGTGTGTGTACTTCCCAAACATTCATGTATATAACTATATTATAGCAACACTTTTGAAGCTTGCAGTTTTTAAAGCAAAGAGTAAGTATTTTAGTTTACTAGAAATAGCATATAATGAAAGGTGTTTTATTAGTAGCTTAGTAAATATTTGATGAATAAGACTACCTATAAAATCTGTAAAAAGTGGTTCTATGCCTCTAAGAATAACAATATAGCCACCCAACCATTTTGACTGCTCCACTGCTCAAGACAGACATTCCTTACAAGAGTCAAGGGCTCTAGAAACGTACAAGTAGTTGAATCTTGAATATACTTCTGAAAGTCTTTGTATCCCAAATGAACATTGAATTTCTACAGTATGAGGAAGAAATAATTTGAACTTTCCTGGAATTCATATCACCTTTTTCACAGAATCAAAGCTCAAATGGACTCAACCTATAATATCCTAGATTAGAAGGAGAAACAGAAATGGATATGTGAGATCAACTCATTCCATCCATCTTTCTCAGTTTGCAATTTCACCCTCAAATAACCCTCAGAATGAGTGAGTCCACCTGGCTTTAAACACAGCTAGTGGTAAAGCACCTGATGGGGAAGTCAGTCTTCTTTCAGATGGTGTCATATGTGAGGAAGACTCTTGTTGTGAGGAATTTATGTGTCATGATCATCTATTTGCTTCAACCTAATTATACTGTAGAAAGACAGAGAGTATATCCATAATACTAATCTTACTAGTATTCCAATATCTCTTTCAGATTTGAAACTGAACATACCATCCTCAACTTCCTACAATTCTAAGTGTTAAAACAAAATACATGTTGCTGAAGACATGATCTTTTTTGGGTTTTCTAACTTCTCCAACACTGTTGTTTAAGGTCTTCTGGGTCCTCCCTTCAAAAGTTCCCGATGTTCCTCTGTTCCTTTTCTTTTTCGATTTCAACACCCAAAAGCAAGCCCAAATTGAACCAGTCTGCAAATTTTTACAGATGTAACTTTGAGCCTCTGTCACTCCGCTGCCAATCCACTTTTGCATGGTCAGCAGTTTCCTGAAGCAGACTTTCCAGTAACATCCTGTGTGTGTACATGTGTGTGCACATATTGATGAATGAAGAGCACTGATTGATAAAGAAAGAAAGAAATGGATAAACCCAAGTCATGAGACTCAAATGCTTAAGAACAAACCCAGGAGTGAAACAAGTTGGAGAACACAAGACTCAGCCTATGAGGGACTGATTCTTCAGGGTCAATATTCAAGATTTGAGACACTAGGAGTGTCATGGACTCTGATGGACCAAAATGGATGCCAGACACACACAGTTGGTAAAGCAGCTGCATATTAACCCCCCCTCCAGTCCCTGAAAAGGTCAGAGAAATATAGAAATAGAACACAAGTAAAGTGAATAGCAAGTCTGTGTTAGTCAGATGTGTGTTACTATATTGAAATGGATGAGATAATTTGTCAAGAGAATAGGTTTATTTGGCTCCCAGGTTTTGGAAGTCCAATCCATGATTGCTGCACTCTGTTTGGGGCCTCTGAGGAGACAGCTCATCATGGTGGAGCACAGGGTGCAGTCACACCACTTTTGTCATGAACAGAGCACAGAGGAAGAGGACGAGGAAGTGCCTGGGAAGCCACTGTTCACTTCAAGGATACCCCACTATGACTCAAGGACCCCTGTATGGTTTGGATATAACATAAACCCCAAAAGCTCATGACTAAATTATCAGAGCTGTTGCCTAATCAGTGGATTAATCCACTTGATACATTAATAATTTGAAAAGACTTCTCTACTGAGGGGTGTCTATAGGCAGATGGGACATGGCCTGAGGAAGTATGTGACTGGGGCATGCCCTTGGGGGTCGCAGATTGTTTCCTGGTTCCTTCCTCCCTCTCTCCCTCTCTCTGATTCCTGGCTACCATTAGGTGAGCAGCTCTCCTCTGTCATGTCCTTCTCCCATGATGCTCTGCCTCCTGTTGGGCAAGAGAAATTGGGTCAGAGGACCATGGACTGATGTCTGAAACCATGAACACAAAACAAACGTTTTTCCCTATAAATTGTCCTGAACAGGGAACTTGGTAGTAGAAACAAAAACATTGAATACAACCTTCACTACACCCCACTTCCTAGTCTGCCCCGCCAATAGTGCCAACTTGGGTCATAGCCTTAAGCACAGGAAACGTTGGATGAAAATAATACAAATAATTTAGCTTAAATAAATAAGCATACTAAAATTAAATAAATTAATGCTCTTACAACTTTATTACCATTTTATTAAATCAGAATTAAATCAACCAGTTCTACACTAAACCATTACTTCAGACTAAGTTTCTTTTCTCATGAGCTCCTCATTCTGATCCTTATTCTTGAGAGACATGAAATTTAGAGTGTGATATTTGTTTCTGTGTTGAAGATATAAAGGTAATAAATCAACACTGTATGAATTAAGAATATAGAAATAAGATAATATTTGTATCTAACCAAAAAACTCATTGTATTAGTTCCAAGTTGAGTTGCATAAACTTTAGAGGAGACCAAAATTCCACCATTAACACTGACACTTACAGAAGGGAAACAACTCTTTTTAGTAAATATATTCTTTTATTAAGAAACAGCCATTTTGTTCCACTTTGGTATAAACCAATTATACTTCCACTGGTAGCTACAGCACAAATACAAGAAGCTTTTAGAGTTCACATTTTAGTATTAAACAAAACAATATCTGTTTTCAGAGACGTGATGAAACTTCTTAGTCTACTTCAACTGCTAACAGGGGTATGATGTCAAGTCAGGTGCCCAGCAGAACTTCATCTTTTCTTCAGTTTGAAGTGAATGGATGGGAGGATTTCAGTTGAACTTGCTGGTAGAATAGTACTTTAAAGAGAAAAGGATGACTTGTTGAAGTGATCAGCAGCATGAAGAAGAGCATCTTCTGTAGCTGCAGCAGCCAGAGCGGTATCCACCGCCATAACGGGAGCCATATCCACAGCCAGAGCCATATCCACAGCCATATGCACAGCCAGAGCCATAACCACAGCCAGAGCCGTATCCACAGAAAGAGCCACAGCCACAGCCAGATCTGTATCCACAGCCTGATCCATATCCACAGCCAGAGCCACTGCCACAGCTAGAGCTGTATCCACAGTTGGAGCCATATCCACAGCCAGAGCCATATCCACAGCCAGAGCCATATCCACAGCCAGAGCCATATCCACATCCTGAGTCATATCCACAGCCAGAGTCACAGCCACAGCCAGATCTGTATCCACAGCTAGAGCCATATCCACAGCCAGAGTCATATCCACAGCTAGAGCCATATCCACAGCCAGAGCCATATCCAGAGCCATAGCCACAGCCAGAGCCCCAGCCGCAGCCTCCACAGGAGTTCCCATAGTAGTTACTGCACATGGTGTCAGGAGGTGAGGTTTCTGTGGAGGGGTTGAAGGATGTTTCTAAAGTGTAAATGTCACCCAGTCCTCCAGGATCTTTATATACTTACAGGTTGGATGTGTCATAGCTCACATGGCTCTGTTCTCTCATTTTACAAACATGTGCCTGAACTGAGTTCAATCTGTGTACAATCATGTTATTAGAAGTTCAGCGTTTCCTTAAAGCTTCCCCAGGAATTTTCACAACCCTTTAATAAACAGGTCTATTTTCTAAACACACAGTTGCATAGCACTAATATTTAATCTTATACAGTTTCCTTTCATAACCATATCATGACAGAACATACCCTCAAACACATATCTGACTTATAAATATGTGTGTGTTTGTCACTCTGTTCTTCAAGATTATGAAAACTCCCAATTAAAAACCAGGATCTTGTCATGAAATTATCATCGCCAGCAACATGATCAGGGTCTATCTTTCCTGCCTTTTCCAATAACTTGTTTTTCAAACATAAATCACAATAGTTACTTTTCATGGATTTTTGGACAATGTAATGAATATTTCAGCATGCTAACCATAATACCTTGGTTATTATTAAATAAATAATATTTATTTCTGAAGGAAATGTTTCCTCCCCTCCTGGAAATGCATCGACTTCTTTTTCTTTGATAAAATTTTTCTTAAAATCATGATAAGCCCAAATGATTTATAACTGTAAACAAATAGGAAGAGTTTCCATTTTGAAGTATGAAATGTGTTGATCCAGTACATTCTTTCTTGCTGCAGTCCAATTGTTCCACCTGCTAAAAACAAGACTGTGTGCGTTTACTCAGACTACAGTCATGTTGGTGCTCTCCATCAATGCTGCCCTCTCAGTGGGGTTGACCACCTGTTAATACTTCCACAGGTGGAATAGATGAGAACAGGAGATACTGTGGTCAAACCTACCACATTCAAATTAGACTGGAGGGACAATTTTTAGTGTGCAATAAAACAGAATGGTGACTTGAAGAAACAATGCACACTTTTGAACACTTTTAAAAGAATGGATTGACGTGCTTGCAGCAGAAACAAACGATGTTTCTTGATTAAATAATTCCACATATTTTCTTCATTTTAGTCTCACCTATCTTCTCCAAAGTATAATTTTAATAAATATATATATTTGTACTACATTTTTGCTCCTTTCAATTATGCCTACAATAAAACTGACCTTCAAAGCAATTTCTTTGTGCTTCACATCACCTTCTTCCTTAGTTTCTATGATAAATGGGGTGCTAGTCCATGGCCATTCTTCTGTTCACAACTCTTTCGTGATTTTTCCTAAATCTTGGGCTTCCTATATATATTTTACCCTAAATCTTAACTTTGTATCTTACATACTAATAAGATTTAAAAGATGCAACTGACCTCCACCAGATACACACAAATTCTTCCTAAACCTAAACATTTCTGTGTTTAACCAGGATCTATAAGCCACACAGCAGTTCAGTTGGGAAAAGTTTAATATCAGAAACAATTACACTATGATAAACACCAATGATAATATATGAGGAGACTCTGTATGAACTTCAGTCTATGAGGTAATGCTCAAGGAAGGAAAAATTTAGGAGGAATATTGTTCAAGGAAGGAAAAATTTATAAGGGATATTGTTCCCAATGAATGAGTAGATAGATAAATTACTGTTCTGCAGTCAAAAATACTGTAGTGTGCACTTAAAAACTGGTGAATGGTTCTATCAGGTCAAGTATTACTATCACTAGAAGAAAAAAAACAGAACACAAGGAAAGTTTTGGAGATGATAAATGTGTTTATTACCTTGGTTGTGATGATGAACTCATAGGTGTACACATTTTTCCATATTAATGAAACCACAGGCATTGCATGTGTCAAGCACTTTATGTCAATCAAATCTTGATCAAGCTGAGGGTAAAATGAATAAGCTAACCAGAAACACACAGACTTTCCACCAGGTCACTTGACAAATATGACCAACCCTCTGGAATGTGGATCGTGAACAAGAGATCATTAGCCTGAGGTGTGGATATGTGGATTTACAGAAGACTGCACCACAGAGAGATCCTGGGGAGGGAAAGAAGGACAGACTTCAGGGACATCTGTTAGGAAGCAGACAAAACTACAGACACTAAGGCATGAGAAGTATTCAAGGTGCCAGTTCCTGGGTTTGGTGTCAATAAAGATCACCGACAGGATGATGTCTTTTAGCATCTAGCACATTGTGACCCCAGGCAAAGGTAGGCTTCACCATATGTCCTCACACCCACTCTGCTCACATCCTGTGCCTCTCTCCTGTGCCTCAGCCAAAAAGACAAAAGAACCAGTGCCTCCTTCAAGGTCCATATGCATCCTCTACTAAAGTACCACTTCCATGTTCCTTAGACTCAGTAGTAAGAATAGCATTCCCTGGAAAAAAGAGTGAGCACTTTCCTGGCAGAAACATTCACTAATCATATAACCTTGGAAAACGTCTTCAACCTGGAAGAACCTCAATTTTTCTAATTGCTGAATGGGAAGAAATTTAAGTATATGTATACAAATTTTGCTAAGAGACCTATGAAAAATATGTAGTAAATATAAAGGGCAAAGTTATAGACGCTCACTCATAACAAACACAATATGTTTTAATCTTTATTCGCTTTCCTGCATTCTAATAAAAGGATTCAACAAAATGACAAATTTTTATACTGACATATGTATTCTAAAATAGCAATATTTACTTTAATGTTGTTATTGGTTTATGAATGATGTATATATACATACCCACAGAATAATGCAAATATATTTTGTACATGTTTATACATTATTGATAAGATCTACTTCTCAATATTTGCCATAATTAATTTTCTAGAGTGGACAAACCTCCAAAACACAGACTACAAAGTGATGGACCTCACTGTACTCTACTGAAGCATTTTATACAATAAAGATTTTTTTAAATATAAAATCAAGCAATATGCCACAGGGCTTGCTTCATAGACAATTTCAAAACTCCATAATCAATAAAACCCACTGAAATTGTACCAACACCTCACTGGGGAACCATGAGGAGAAAAATCAATTTCTGCTGATTCAGATAGTCACTGGATTGCTATGTAAAACCAGCCCCTGAAAACCAATGTATATTTAAACATTTCAGTAGAGATGACTTAAATGGAATTCCAAAGGACCCACTTCAAGTTCATGAGACCAAACTCTGGAAGTTCTATCAGAATCCCCCTGTAAATATATATAAACAACTTTACCTTATTTTTACTTCAGAGATAATTCAGTCTGAATCAACATAGGGTTTCTCCAAAATCCCAATTAGCTAGATGGTTTTATCTGTACCAATGAAATGCCTTTTATTCTACAAAATTTTTAAATTATTTTTAGTTGTAGGTGGATACAATGCTTTTATTCTTATTTATTTGTTTTTATGTGGTGCTGAGGCTCAAACCCAGTGCCTCACCCATGCTAGGTGAGCACTCTACCACTGAGCCCCAGCCCCAGCCCCTGCAAATACTTTTAAAATCTAGATTTGAGACTTCAACTCATTTTTGGAAACTAGAAGATTACATCACTTTAACAAAGGGTTAGGCTAAGGCACAGAAGGGTTATACTACAACTCAAATTTTCATTGTGAAAATATCTATTTATTAGAAGTTCCAATATAATCTAAATATCTCATATTTCCTAATGAAACATACCAAATATAAACTTCCATCACTCCATGCACAATTTTTCCCCCAATTCCTCCCTATTATGGTCCCCATGAAACTCTAATTACGTATTTGGTTAAAATATAATATTTATCTTCTGCCTTCTCTTTTAGTTTAAGCTTCTGTGGATATTTCAGAAAAGTATTGAAGACCTTTCTTACTTTGTTAATATAATTATTATTAGCTCTCATCAATCATCCGTTCTTGTCTGTCTCCTAAAGGAAGAGATATTAAAAATATGCTCCTCTCTCTGGCTACCTTCCACACTATAAAAAGTTGTTTCTTTTCACCTTTCCTATTGCTCCTAAGAACATCCAACTTTGACTGTATGCCTCATGGGCATTTGTATAAATCATAGAATCAACACTTCCTAAATCTTAGAGTCACAAATGGAGTTGAGATGATGATAAATATATCTGAGTCTATATGTTTTAATTTCCCCATAAAATGCAGAATAAATAATGACTGAGCTCCTACACAGACACACCCAAAGCTGGAGAACCCGTCTGGGCTCCGATTTCCTTTGGCACTTTGTGTTTAAAAAACGGCCATATCTTGAGAAGTCCTCCTCCTTGCAATTCATATAAGCCCATCTGATTGTGGACTCTGGAACTAGACAAACAATCTTAAAAATTCTTCCACGTCATAATTCTCTACACATGTGGGGGAAACAGCACCTCTGCTGCTTCTCATCACAAGGTGCTCTGAAGCCCATGTTCCATCCGAGTCTTCTCTCTCATAGCCTCCCTGCCCCTTCCTCTCACTCTCTGAACTGCCTTTGAAATTTTCCAAGTCTCTTCCACAGCACATGTTCTCTCCGCTTTTCTTGTGTCCTGTTAATCAGAAATGTTTTTCTCCCACAGTCCAATTCCCATGCAGACATTATGAAAATGCCTAGAAATGGCATGAATTTGTGTCTTTGTGTTCAGATAAAGCATGATACACTTGAATATGGCAAAGAAGTGGCACAAACTTGTGTCTTAAAGTTTATATGAAATGTCATAAGGATGCAGAAAATTAATTGATGATTTACATGTACAAGGACAAATGGCTGCATTACCAAGAAATACCTTAAAATGAAATCTAAACAAACCTGAACACCTAACATCACAAGGCACTGTAGCATGTGGCCCCTGCCTCCCTCTTCATCTTTGCTCCTTTTGCTCTCCTGTTTATGTCATAAATACAATAACAAAAAATAATGTAAATACAGAAACTCCAGCCACATGGTTCCCTTTACAGACATAACCATCGTAACTTCTGTCACCTCAGGGCCTTTGCAGATCTTTTTCCTTCTGCCTCCGTCATTTTCCCCAATTCTGACACTTACTTATTTTGAGATTTTTCAAATCCCACCTTAGTTGTCACTTCTTCAAACGTGCTTAGCTGATCTTCCTGTCAGAGTGCCATATTAGTTTTCAAAACAAAACAGTATTTTTTATTAATATAGATGCAAACGGTTGAGAGTGTTGTTTGTTTAATTTCATTTTGTTTAAACTTAATTTCATTAAGTTTTGGGTGATGTTTTCAACGCTTTCCATCCCCTCCACCAGGATACACCTTCTGTGAGTCAAAGAAAACCATTCTTGTCCAATGATGCTTTCAAGTCCAACGCAGAAATCAAAGAAGGCCTAAATTTATGCAGACATAGACCATTTTCATGTGTTGGACTTAGAATTTTTTAAATGTCAATTCTCTCATAATACCTGTACATTCAATTCAATTACAATCAAAATACCAGCAGGATATATTTGTAGATATCAACAAATTAGTTAGAACATATATATAAGAAGGAAGAAGAACAAGAAGAACCAAAATAATGGTGAAAAACAATGTTTGAAGCATCACACAATCAAGCCTTAAGAATGACTACAAACCTGAAGTAAATGTTTTTTACACTAACATGAGTTTCCACTAACACAGTATTTACCTGACATTCCAGAAAGGAAAAAATGACTAAGAACAGTGTTGATTCTGACACAAAGAATACACAGTCTTGGCAAAAATCAATTGAATCCATTTGTGAACAACTATGATTCCATCCAACAGTGGACTGTATATGTTTCTTGACAAAATAAAAAACAGGGAATAAGAGAACCAATAATTTACATTTTAAATATAATCAGAATTGGTCTCCTGTATTATGCAAATGAAATGGGAATATTCATGTAATCTCAACTATAAATAGTTTCTGTGAAATAACCACAGGTGATATTCAATTCTTGTGTGAATAGAGAAATGAGAAAAATAGGGAATTTTTATAAGGAGTAGTATAAGTCAAGAAATATTTCAGAGTTATATTCTGGAATGATGTTCTAACAGCAAAAGGAATAGCATCTTCTGTAGCAAAATGTATGGTAGGCATAGCATCCACAGCCATAGGCAGACCCAATCCAACAGCCACAAATGGAAGGACAGTCATAGCAACATCCACAGTCCCATAGTTTTCCCCACAGTAGTTACTCTACATAATTCCAGAGGTTAAGATTCAGTTGAGGTACAAAAGCATGTTTCAAAACTTTTAATGCTATCGACTGCCTGTTACCTTTGTCAGTGTATAAGTTGACAGGAAGGGCCAGAACATACAGTCGATTTTTATTATTTATGAAAAAAGACTTATGTCTAGCATATAATCAATAATCTCTAGAAGAGCAGAAGAACCAACAGAATGCACAGATAACTATAAAATGGAAAATATTTGAACTCTATGATCATGGGCCAGGTGGTCCCAAATTGGCTGTCTGGATGCTGAAGAGTCAAAGAAACCAGTAGCTGTTCAGTTCAAGTAGCTGCAGCCTTTGAACCTGAGGGACCACTGATGCACCACCAGCATGAAGCTGAAGACCTAAAAGCTCCCTGGAGAGTCTCTGTTTTGATTTCATGTTTGAAGACTGTAGCTCTAGAGGCTAATATTCATGTAAAATGGAAGCAGAATAAAACATAACCCACTAAAAGAAAATTCAAGCTTCTACACATGGTTGAGCTTTTCCATCCTGCTTTTCATTCCATCTAGACCACATCCAATTGCCCAAGGCTGCCTATATTCTTGAGTGATATTGCCCCCTCAGTACCTTGACCCACATGCCAATCATCTGGACACACCTTCGAAGACACACCCAGAAATGTGCTTTTCTAATTAGTTTTCCATGTGTCAATCCACTCAGTAGATAACCAAATCACAAGCTGTATGTGCAAGTCATTCCACTCAATTAATAATGAAAGACCTGGTCTTTTTAAAGCTATGACAACTACTCTAACAAACACATTATTATTTGCTCTCCAGTTTTATAGAGTTCCATGCTTGTTTGTTGTCATCTACTCATTGTCTTAAACCACTTACAAATATGTAAGGAAAGTTCCAGTCCTTTAGTGAGTCATCTGAACACATGGTTCCAAAGATACATAGCAAGGCTCTGTGGAGGACTGAGAAGTGTATGCATGGAAATGCAACTATTAAAATGAGTTGGACTAATTACTTCGACTAATTCACTAGTTGCTAAATAATTTCTAGGTGATTTCATTGACATCTAAGTCTGCCCTATGCAGAAACTCAATATTTATTATTTTTATTAACCAAAATACTCAAGGATATGACACTCTGAAAATATATGTTTACTTCAAGAATAATTCTTCGATACATTTTTATCAATTATAGGTGGTGTCCATTAGATTTTAGACCAGTATAATGCAAATTTTGTTGCTCTAGCTCTACAGTATGATTTGAAGTCAGGTATTACAACTTCTCCAGTATTGCTTTGTTGGTTTAGAATTGCTTTGGCTATTCTGCATCTTTTATTCTTCCAAGTGAACTTTAGGATTATTTTTCTAGCTCTGTGAAGAATGTAATTGGTATTTTGATGGAAATTGCATTGAATCTATGTATTGCTTTTGATAATATGGACATTTTAATATAATTAAGTCTGCCCTTCCTTGAATATGGGCATTATTTTCATATTCCTGTGTCTTCTTCAATTTATTTCTTAAGTTTCCTATAGTTTTCATTTCAAATGTATTCTACTGCCTTTCGTAGATTTATTCCTACATATTTAAATTTTTTTTCAGACTACTGTGAATGGTATTATTTTCCTGATTTCTTTCTCAGAAAAAATATTATTCATGGATAGGAAACTATTGATGTTTGTGTAAAATTATAATTTTGCAACCTGTGTCTTTGCTGAATATGTTCTTTTGCTCTAGCACCCATTTGGTGGAGTTCTTTTGGAATTTGTAAGTGTTAAGCATATAATCTGAAAACTGATAATTTGAATTCTTCCTTTCCTATTTTTATCCCTTTTATTTATTTCCTTCTCATGTCTAATTGCTCTGGCTAAAATTTATACTAGTATATTTATAACAGGAGTAGTGAGACTACATATCCTTGCCTTGTTCTGGATTTTAAAGGAAGTGCTTTCAGTTTTTCCCCATTAACTACAAAACTGGCTTTAGGTCTTTCAGATACAACTTTTGTGATATTGAGGTAATTATCTTTGTCCCTAGATTATAAGTGCTTTTTAAATCATGAATATGTGCTGGATTTGTCCAAAAGCTTTTTCTGCATTTACTGAGATGACAACGTCATGTGATGAATTACATCTATTGACTTGCATATGTTCAACCTGGAGTAAAACTACCTTGATCATTATATGCAACATTTTTAATATGATGTTAAGTATAATTTGCTAATATTTTATTCAGAATTTTTGTAATTAAGTTGCTCAAGAATATAGCTTTGTAGTTTTCTGTCCTTGGTGTGTCTTTATCTGGTTTTGGTATAACGGCTTCACAGAAAAGAGTTGTAAGCATTACATCTCTTTCTGTTTTCTGAAATAATTTGTGGTAAGTTGGCATCATTTCCTCTTTAAAGGTTTGGAAGAATTAAGCTGAAAACCCATTGGTTTTTTGTTGTTTTTGTTGAGGGGAAGAATTTTTATTATGGCTTCTATCCTACTTCTAGATATCATTATCTTTAGATTTTCTATGTCCTTTTGATTCAATTTTGACAGGTCATACAAGCCTAGGAATGTAACTATTTCTTATAGGTTTTCAATTTTGGGGGCGGGAGTATATGTTTTCACAATAGTCCATAATGATCCTGTATTTCTGTAATATCTGTGGTGATTTCTCCTTTTTCATTGCAAATTTTAATAATTTGATTCTTCTCTCTTTTTCTTTCGGTTAGTTTGGCTTAGGACTTATGAAAATAGTTAATATTTGCAAAGAACCAACTCTTTGTTTCATTGATCCTTGGTATTGCTTTTTTATTCTCCATTTCATTGATTTTGGCTCTGCTCTTCATTATTTCCTCCCTTCTATTTGTATTGGAATTAGTATGTTCTTGTTTTTTCGAGGAACTTGGGATGCATCATCATGTTGTTTCTATGGAAGTGCTCTGATTTTCTTCTGAATGCACACATAGTCATAAGCTTTCCTCTTAGAATGGACTTCACAGTGTCCCATTGTTTCAGGTATGCTATATTGCTATTTTCATTTCATTCTAAGAATTTTTAAAATGGCTCCTCTGTTTTGTTATACCACTCATTCATCATTCAAAAGTGCACTGTTCAATCTCCATGTATTTACATACTTTCTATAGTTTTTAGTGTTAACTTCCATTTTTATTCAATCCACTTCACATAAGATGAAAGGAATTGTACCATTTGTTTGTATTTTTTAAGAATTTCATTATGTCCTAAAATATGGTCTATTTTAGAGAACGTTTCATGAGCAGCTAAGAAGAAAGTAAATCGGCTGTGGTTAGATGAAATATTCTATACTTATCTATTAAGTGTATTTGATTTATGTTTTTTGGGTATGAAGAGTATTTTTTGAATGGGTCTAGATGACCTATATATTGGTGAGAGAAGTATGTAGTAATCACCTAGTACTATGTTACTGGGGTCTATTTAATTATATTGTAGTGTTGATTCTGTATAATTAAATGCACCAAAGATTGGGGTATTACTATTGTAATAGTAATCCAACCTTCTGTTGATTGTTCCCTTTACCTTTTAGAAGTGACTGTCTTTTTCTCTTCTGATAATTTTTACTTGAAGGTGCTTCTTCAGATATGAAAGTGTTTGTTTGGGGGCTCCATTTGCATGGTGTATTAATTTCTTCCATCCTTTCACTCTCTGCCTATGGTGTCTTTTCCTGTAAGGTGGGGGTTCATGTACAAGCAATGTTATTACAGGGATATTTTTCTAAACTACTGCCATTTTGATTTGTTTTTAATATAGTCCTATTTTTTATTTGCTTAGATACCCCTCAAAGGGGATTTGTCTACTTGTAAGTTCTGGAGATTGTTTTTGATTTCTTCTGTGTACACTGTTCTTTAAATGTTTTCTGTAGCACCAGCTTAGTAGTTCTTGCTTATCCTGGAAGGTTTTTATTTCCTTTTTGATTCAGAAAGATATCCTTGTTGGATATTGCAGTCTTAGAAAGTTCCAATTTCTAAACCAACTTTCTTTCAGAAATTGGAACTCATCATTCCAAGCCCTCCTGGATTTTTAAAGATTGTGCTGAGAAATCATAAATAATTATGATTGGTTTGCATCTAAATGGGACCCTACACATTTCTCTTAAGGACTTATAAAATCTAGCCTTGCTCTGTATGTTATGCATTTAAAACAATGTGTTATGGAGAGAGATTTTGTTTTGTTCGTGCTTATTTGAAGTTCTGAATGACTCCTTATCTGGATGTCCATCTCATTCTACAGACATAGTAAATTCTCCTTTCATTTCCCTGGAATAGGTTAGCCCGCATCTGACAACCATCTTCAATTCTAATGATTCTAAGATTTGGACTCTTAATTTTGTCCAAGAGTTCTAGCACATTTTGGTCATACTTACTTACTTTATGTTCTTTAATACTGTCTGAATATTTAAGCCAAGTCCCTTTGTCCTGCAACACTGACAGTATGTTTGATTCTATTAGAGTGACTTTCAACTGAGTATTTTATTGGATTTCTTGAACCTTTCATTTTCAAGATTTCTGTTTGGTACTTTTTCAATATCTCTATCATATTATTAAGTTTCTCCTTTGTGCTGTATACTACTTCCTGAGTTAATTAACTTCTTCTCTTTTGTTGTCTTGGAAATCATTGATCATACAATCAATTTTTCAATTATTTATCTGGTATTTCTTCTACTTCAATATTTTTGGGAGTCTTATGAACTTTAGGAGATTTAATGTGATCTTGTTTTTTCATGTTCCTTATAGTCCTGCATTGGTTTATATGTATTTGTTAGGATGGTCCTCTCTTCCTCTTTTATATGTCTTCTAAGGGCACAGATTTTTCATTCAAAACTATTCTGGATAATAGGTTTTTACGAATTTTCCAATGAATTTTCAAGTGAGTTTTATAATATAGATTCCCTGTTAGCTCCTTGATAGTTATTAATCTACTTTGAAACAGTGTGTAATGTGTCAAAGATTAGGGATTCCACTTTTCCTGTAGGTCTCAAGAGAATGGAGTCCTCTTCGTAGATCTGGCAATGATGATACATATAGGGTATATGGTATATGCCTACTATGATTGCTTTTCTCTTCTTAAGAACACTGTATACTCTAAAGGTGTATGGATGTGATCTATATGTGGTGTCCACAGTCTTTGTATTAATTGTCTCTGTTTTTTTTCTAGAATAGTGGACATCCATTTGTAGAACCTAACGGCCTCACTAGCTTTTTCTACTTGAAATCTGGTTGCTATTTTGTAGGCTTTATATCTGTTTCTTAAAAGTTTCCATCCCTAGTTATTCCTCTGAACACATGATTCCAAAGATATAGCAATGCATCTGTGAAGAGCTGGGAAGTGTATGTTTGGAAATGAGACTCTTAGAATGAGCTTTTTTAATTACTTGGACAAGTGCACTAGTTGTCAATTGATTAATAGGTGTAATTATTTCAAACTAAGTCTGTCATATTTGCAAACTTAATATTTTGTATTCTGAACAAGAAAAATACAAATGAATATGACATTCTGATGATTTTTTAAATCCCAGAGCCAACCCTTGATAAAAATCAACTATAGATACTCATTTGTAAAAAAAAATGAAGAATATTCTTCACCAAAGAAAAAGCTAATGAATATCATATAAATTACAAATTCCATTGGATATTTGGTCTGTTTGATTCCAATGAAATTCTGAAATAGTTAGGTGGCCTATAAGTCAGAAATAGTAGTACAAAAGAATTAGAAAACTTTACTGATATCACAAGAATAATATATTACCAAGTTCAATTTTGTGTTCTCCCCTGTTATCCTACATAAAAGCCTTCCTTTATAATCAATAAATACTTGGACAATTATTTACACTTAAGTAAATTTTACTAATTCATGTGGTGACCCATTTGACTCTGTGATTGTTCTCTTATAAAATCCCCATTCACATTAGGGTCTCCTTATTCCCAGAGTTATTTAGAATCCTAGATAAAATTTATTTCAACGTTTTCTTCCTAAGCTCTGCCATCAAGTATGGCTGATGCCATTTTTAACCTATTCACCGTCACCCCTGAATGATCTATCCTTGAAACCCATTGGTACAACTGGCTCCCTAATTTTTGCTGAGTTGCAAAAAAGTTGTCCTGGTCACCCATGGCAGCCAATTACCAGATAATGTAGAAAACAAAAGAGGAAAACTGTTGTACTTGTTTTATATGAGCATATAGCAAATTATAAAAAGAGCAGCATAAAACTATGCCTATTTGTTATTTCAGTCTTTGTGGATCAGAAGACTAAGTTAAATCTAGCTGGGATTTCTGTCAAAGACCTTAAAACATTGCAATCAAGATGTCAATTAGGACAACTACCTCATTTCTTTATCATATATCTTAATTAGAATTGCCAAATCTAGTAAGCATGTCCCCCAAAGTTAAATCTAGCTGGGATTTCTGTCAAAGACCTTAAAACATTGCAATCAAGATGTCAATTAGGACAACTACCTCATTTCTTTATCATATATCTTAATTAGAATTGCCAAATCTAGTAAGCATGTCCCCCAAAAGTGTATAAAACATAGTAACAGTCATGATTTTATCTGAAATTCAAATTCAGCCCTCTTGTTTTTTATCCACTCACCTAAAACATAACAGTATCACAAAAGTGACATCTTATCATCTTTGACAGGGTTAGAGGCAAGTCACACATACTTCCCACACATAGGGCATGAGATCATATAAGGTTGTAGGTCACTGGGGCTTATCTTTACATTCTGCCTACAAACAACTATGAATTTATGCCCTTTACCCAGTTCATAGTTGAATTTCTGCCAGAAGTGTTGTCAATAAGATTACAGTTTATGGATATTTTCAAAACGTACTTTGTCTTCTCTCCCATTCTACCCTATATAAAAGGATTTTTCTCTTCATGTCTGATTGACCAGCTCCTATTCATACTTTATGTTAGAGCTAGAAATTTGCCTATTTTTAGAAATTCCCACAACTCTTCACTCTACCTGATCTTTTCTTGGGCCAAACTTCTGTTTTATTTATTTCTTTTGTTTTTGGTTGGAGGGTTTCTTTTATTTGTTTGTTTCATTTGTGTGTGTGTGTGTGTGTGTGTGTGTGTACTTCCCAAACATTCATGTATATAACTATATTATAGCAACACTTTTGAAGCTTGCAGTTTTTAAAGCAAAGAGTAAGTATTTTAGTTTACTAGAAATAGCATATAATGAAAGGTGTTTTATTAGTAGCTTAGTAAATATTTGATGAATAAGACTACCTATAAAATCTGTAAAAAGTGGTTCTATGCCTCTAAGAATAACAATATAGCCACCCAACCATTTTGACTGCTCCACTGCTCAAGACAGACATTCCTTACAAGAGTCAAGGGCTCTAGAAACGTACAAGTAGTTGAATCTTGAATATACTTCTGAAAGTCTTTGTATCCCAAATGAACATTGAATTTCTACAGTATGAGGAAGAAATAATTTGAACTTTCCTGGAATTCATATCACCTTTTTCACAGAATCAAAGCTCAAATGGACTCAACCTATAATATCCTAGATTAGAAGGAGAAACAGAAATGGATATGTCAGATCAACTCATTCCATCCATCTTTCTCAGTTTGCAATTTCACCCTCAAATAACCCTCAGAATGAGTGAGTCCACCTGGCTTTAAACACAGCTAGTGGTAAAGCACCTGATGAGGAAGTCAGTCTTCTTTCAGATGGTGTCATATGTGAGAAAGAGCTCTTGTTGTGAGGAATTTATGTGTCATGATCATCTATTTGCTTCAACCTAATTATACTGTAGAAAGACAGAGAGTATATCCATAATACTAATCTTACTAGTATTCCAATATCTCTTTCAGATTTGAAACTGAACATACCACCCTCAACTTCCTACAATTCTAAGTGTTAAAACAAAATACATGTTGCTGAAGACATGATCTTTTTTGGGTTTTCTAACTTCTCCAACACTGTTGTTTAAGGTCTTCTGGGTCCTCCCTTCAAAAGTTCCCGATGTTCCTCTGTTCCTTTTCTTTTTCGATTTCAACACCCAAAAGCAAGCCCAAATTGAACCAGTCTGCAAATTTTTACAGATGTAACTTTGAGCCTCTGTCACTCCGCTGCCAATCCACTTTTGCATGGTCAGCAGTTTCCTGAAGCAGACTTTCCAGTAACATCCTGTGTGTGTACATGTGTGTGCACATATTGATGAATGAAGAGCACTGATTGATAAAGAAAGAAAGAAATGGATAAACCCAAGTCATGAGACTCAAATGCTTAAGAACAAACCCAGGAGTGAAACAAGTTGGAGAACACAAGACTCAGCCTATGAGGGACTGATTCTTCAGGGTCAATATTCAAGATTTGAGACACTAGGAGTGTCATGGACTCTGATGGACCAAAATGGATGCCAGACACACACAGTTGGTAAAGCAGCTGCATATTAACCCCCCCTCCAGTCCCTGAAAAGGTCAGAGAAATATAGAAATAGAACACAAGTAAAGTGAATAGCAAGTCTGTGTTAGTCAGATGTGTGTTACTATATTGAAATGGATGAGATAATTTGTCAAGAGAATAGGTTTATTTGGCTCCCAGGTTTTGGAAGTCCAATCCATGATTGCTGCACTCTGTTTGGGGCCTCTGAGGAGACAGCTCATCATGGTGGAGCACAGGGTGCAGTCACACCACTTTTGTCATGAACAGAGCACAGAGGAAGAGGACGAGGAAGTGCCTGGGAAGCCACTGTTCACTTCAAGGATACCCCACTATGACTCAAGGACCCCTGTATGGTTTGGATATAACATAAACCCCAAAAGCTCATGACTAAATTATCAGAGCTGTTGCCTAATCAGTGGATTAATCCACTTGATGCATTAATCATTTGGAAGGACTTCTCTACTGAGGGGTGTCTATAGGCAGATGGGACATGGCCTGAGGAAGTATGTGACTGGGGCATGCCCTTGGGGGTCGCAGATTGTTTCCTGGTTCCTTCCTCCCTCTCTCCCTCTCTCTGATTCCTGGCTACCATTAGGTGAGCAGCTCTCCTCTGTCATGTCCTTCTCCCATGATGCTCTGCCTCCTGTTGGGCAAGAGAAATTGGGTCAGAGGACCATGGACTGATGTCTGAAACCATGAACACAAAACAAACGTTTTTCCCTATAAATTGTCCTGAACAGGGAACTTGGTAGTAGAAACAAAAACATTGAATACAACCTTCACTACACCCCACTTCCTAGTCTGCCCCGCCAATAGTGCCAACTTGGGTCATAGCCTTAAGCACAGGAAACGTTGGATGAAAATAATACAAATAATTTAGCTTAAATAAATAAGCATACTAAAATTAAATAAATTAATGCTCTTACAACTTTATTACCATTTTATTAAATCAGAATTAAATCAACCAGTTCTACACTAAACCATTACTTCAGACTAAGTTTCTTTTCTCATGAGCTCCTCATTCTGATCCTTATTCTTGAGAGACATGAAATTTAGAGTGTGATATTTGTTTCTGTGTTGAAGATATAAAGGTAATAAATCAACACTGTATGAATTAAGAATATAGAAATAAGATAATATTTGTATCTAACCAAAAAACTCATTGTATTAGTTCCAAGTTGAGTTGCATAAACTTTAGAGGAGACCAAAATTCCACCATTAACACTGACACTTACAGAAGGGAAACAACTCTTTTTAGTAAATATATTCTTTTATTAAGAAACAGCCATTTTGTTCCACTTTGGTATAAACCAATTATACTTCCACTGGTAGCTACAGCACAAATACAAGAAGAAAGTTTGAGAGTTTACATTGAAGTATTCAACAAAATAATATCTGTTTTCAGAGATGTGATGGAACTTCTTAGTCTACTTCAACTGCTAACAGGGGTATGATGTCAAGTCAGGTGCCCAGCAGAACTTCATCTTTTCTTCAGTTTGAAGTGAATGGATGGGAGGATTTCAGTTGAACTTGCTGGTAGAATAGTACTTTAAAGAGAAAAGGATGACTTGTTGAAGTGATCAGCAGCATGAAGAAGAGCATCTTCTGTAGCTGCAGCAGCCAGAGCGGTATCCACAGCCATAGTTGGAACCATATCCACAGCCAGAGCCGTATCCACAGAAAGAGCCACAGCCACAGCCAGATCTGTATCCACAGCCTGATCCATATCCACAGCCAGAGCCACTGCCACAGCTAGAGCTGTATCCACAGTTGGAGCCATATCCACAGCCAGAGCCATATCCACAGCCAGAGCCATATCCACATCCTGAGTCATATCCACAGCCAGAGTCACAGCCACAGCCAGATCTGTATCCACAGCTAGAGCCATATCCACAGCCAGAGCCATATCCACAGCTAGAGCCATATCCACAGCCAGAGCCATATCCAGAGCCATAGCCACAGCCAGAGCCGCAGCCGCAGCCTCCACAGGAGTTCCCATAGTAGTTACTGCACATGGTGTCAGGAGGTGAGGTTTCTGTGGAGGGGTTGAAGGATGTTTCTAAAGTGTAAATGTCACCCAGTCCTCCAGGATCTTTATATACTTACAGGTTGGATGTGTCATAGCTCACATGGCTCTGTTCTCTCATTTTACAAACATGTGCCTGAACTGAGTTCAATCTGTGTACAATCATGTTATTAGAAGTTCAGCGTTTCCTTAAAGCTTCCCCAGGAATTTTCACAACCCTTTAATAAACAGGTCTATTTTCTAAACACACAGTTGCATAGCACTAATATTTAATCTTATACAGTTTCCTTTCATAACCATATCATGACAGAACATACCCTCAAACACATATCTGACTTATAAATATGTGTGTGTTTGTCACTCTGTTCTTCAAGATTATGAAAACTCCCAATTAAAAACCAGGATCTTGTCATGAAATTATCATCGCCAGCAACATGATCAGGGTCTATCTTTCCTGCCTTTTCCAATAACTTGTTTTTCAAACATAAATCACAATAGTTACTTTTCATGGATTTTTGGACAATGTAATGAATATTTCAGCATGCTAACCATAATACCTTGGTTATTATTAAATAAATAATATTTATTTCTGAAGGAAATGTTTCCTCCCCTCCTGGAAATGCATCGACTTCTTTTTCTTTGATAAAATTTTTCTTAAAATCATGATAAGCCCAAATGATTTATAACTGTAAACAAATAGGAAGAGTTTCCATTTTGAAGTATGAAATGTGTTGATCCAGTACATTCTTTCTTGCTGCAGTCCAATTGTTCCACCTGCTAAAAACAAGACTGTGTGCGTTTACTCAGACTACAGTCATGTTGGTGCTCTCCATCAATGCTGCCCTCTCAGTGGGGTTGACCACCTGTTAATACTTCCACAGGTGGAATAGATGAGAACAGGAGATACTGTGGTCAAACCTACCACATTCAAATTAGACTGGAGGGACAATTTTTAGTGTGCAATAAAACAGAATGGTGACTTGAAGAAACAATGCACACTTTTGAACACTTTTAAAAGAATGGATTGACGTGCTTGCAGCAGAAACAAACGATGTTTCTTGATTAAATAATTCCACATATTTTCTTCATTTTAGTCTCACCTATCTTCTCCAAAGTATAATTTTAATAAATATATATATATTTGTACTACATTTTTGCTCCTTTCAATTATGCCTACAATAAAACTGACCTTCAAAGCAATTTCTTTGTGCTTCACATCACCTTCTTCCTTAGTTTCTATGATAAATGGGGTGCTAGTCCATGGCCATTCTTCTGTTCACAACTCTTTCGTGATTTTTCCTAAATCTTGGGCTTCCTATATATATTTTACCCTAAATCTTAACTTTGTATCTTACATACTAATAAGATTTAAAAGATGCAACTGACCTCCACCAGATACACACAAATTCTTCCTAAACCTAAACATTTCTGTGTTTAACCAGGATCTATAAGCCACACAGCAGTTCAGTTGGGAAAAGTTTAATATCAGAAACAATTACACTATGATAAACACCAATGATAATATATGAGGAGACTCTGTATGAACTTCAGTCTATGAGGTAATGCTCAAGGAAGGAAAAATTTAGGAGGAATATTGTTCAAGGAAGGAAAAATTTATAAGGGATATTGTTCCCAATGAATGAGTAGATAGATAAATTACTGTTCTGCAGTCAAAAATACTGTAGTGTGCACTTAAAAACTGGTGAATGGTTCTATCAGGTCAAGTATTACTATCACTAGAAGAAAAAAAACAGAACACAAGGAAAGTTTTGGAGATGATAAATGTGTTTATTACCTTGGTTGTGATGATGAACTCATAGGTGTACACATTTTTCCATATTAATGAAACCACAGGCATTGCATGTGTCAAGCACTTTATGTCAATCAAATCTTGATCAAGCTGAGGGTAAAATGAATAAGCTAACCAGAAACACACAGACTTTCCACCAGGTCACTTAACAAATATGACCAACCCTCTGGAATGTGGATCGTGAACAAGAGATCATTAGCCTGAGGTGTGGATATGTGGATTTACAGAAGACTGCACCACAGAGAGATCCTGGGGAGGGAAAGAAGGACAGACTTCAGGGACGTCTGTTAGGAAGCAGACAAAACTACAGACACTAAGGCATGAGAAGTATTCAAGGTGCCAGTTCCTGTGTTTGGTGTCTAAATAAAGATTACTGACAGGATGATGTCTTTTAGCATCTAGCACATTGTGACCCCAGGCAAAGGTAGGCTTCACCATATGTCCTCACACCCACTCTGCTCACATCCTGTGCCTCTCTCCTGTGCCTCAGCCAAAAAGACAAAAGAACCAGTGCCTCCTTCAAGGTCCATATGCATCCTCTACTAAAGTACCACTTCCATGTTCCTTAGACTCAGTAGTAAGAATAGCATTCCCTGGAAAAAAAGAGTGAGCACTTTCCTGGCAGAAACATTCACTAATCATATAACCTTGGAAAATGTCTTCAACCTGGAAGAACCTCAATTTCTGAATTGCTGAATGGGAATAAATTTAAGTATATGTATACAAATTTTGCTAAGAGACGTATGAAAAATATGTAGTAAATATAAAGGGCAAAGTTATAGATGCTCACTCATAACAAACAAAATATATTTTAATCTTTATTCACTTTCCTGCATTCTAATAAAAGGATTCAACAAAATGACAAATTTTTACACTGACGTATGTGTTCTAAAATAGCAATATTTACTTTAATGTTGTTATGGTTTATGAATGATGTATATATACATACCCACAGAATAATGAAAATACATTTTGTATATGTTTATACATTACTGATAAGATCTACTTCTCAATATTTGCCATAATTAATTTTCTAGAGTGGACAAACCTTCAAAACACAGACTACAAAGTGATGGACCTCACTGTACTCTACTGAAGCATTTTATACAATAAAGATTTTTTTAAATATAAAATCAAGCAATATGCCACAGGGCTTGCTTCATAGACAATTTCAAAACTCCATAATCAATGAAATTGTACCAACACCTCACTGGGGAACATGAGGAAAAAATCAATTTCTGCTGATTTAGATAGTCACTGGATTGCTATGTAAAACCAGTCTCTGAAGACCAATGTATATTTAAACATTTCAGTAGAGATGACTTAAATGGAATTACAAAGGACCCACTTCAAGTTCATGAGACCAAACTCTGGAAGTTCTATCAGAATCCCCCTGTAAATATATATGAACACCTTTACCTTATTTTTACTTCAGAGATAATTCAGTCTGAATCAACATAGGGTTTCTCCAAAATCCCAATTAGCTAGATGGTTTTATCTATACCAATGAAATGCCTTTTATTCTGCAAAATTTTTAAATTATTTTTAGTTGTAGGTGGATACAATGCCTTTATTCTTATTTATTTGTTTTTATGTGGTGCTGAGGTTCAAACCCAGTGTCTCACCCATGCTAGGTGAGCACTCTACCACTGAGCCCAGCCTCAAACCCTGCAAATATTTTTTTAAGGTAGATTTGAGATTTCAACTCATTTTTGGAAACTAGAAGATTACATCACTTTAACAAAGACTTAGGCTAAGGCGCAGAAGGGTTATATTCCAACTCAAATTTTCATTGTGAAAATATCTATTTATTAGAAGTTCCAATATAATCTAAATATCTCATATTTCCTAATGAAACATACCAAATATAAACTTACATCACCCCATGCACATTTTTCCCCCAATTCCTCCCCATTATGTTCCCCATGAAACTCTAATTATGTATTTGGTTAAAATAGAATATTTATCTTCTGCCTTCTCTTTTAGTTTAAGCTTCTTTGGATATTCAGAAAAGTTTGAAGACCTTTCTTACTTTGTTAATCTAATTATTACTAGCTCTCATCAATCATCCATTCTTGTCTGTCTCCTAGAGGAAGAGATATTAAAAATATCTCCTCTCTCTGGCTACCTTCCACACTATAAAAAGTTATTTCTTTTCACCTTTCTTATTGCTCCTAAGAACATCCAACTTTGACTGTATGCCTCATGGGCATTTGTTTAAATAATAGAATCAACACTTCCTAAATCTTAGAGTCACAATAAGAGTTGAGATGATGATAAATATACCTGAGCCTATATGTTTTAATTTCCCAATAAAATGCAGAATAAATAATGACTGAGCTCCTGCACAGACACACCCAAAGCTGGAGAACCCGTCTGGGCTCCGATTTCCTTTGGCACTTTGTGTTTAGAAAATGGCCATATCTTGAGAAGTCCTCCTCCTTGCAATTCCTATAAGCTCATCTGATTCTGGACTCTGGAACTAGACAAACAATCTTAAAAATTCTTCCACGTAATAATTCTCTACACGTGTGGGGGAAACAGAACCTCTGCTGCTTCTCATCACAAGGTGCTCTGAAGCCCATGTTCTATCGAGTCTTCTCTCTCATAGCCTCCCTGCCCCTTCCTCTCACTCTCTGAACTGCCTTTGAAATTTTCCAAGTCTCTGCCACAGCACATGTTCCCTCCACTTTTCTTGTGTCCAGTTAATAAGAAATGTTTCTTTCTCCCACAGTCCAATTCCCATGCAGACATTATGAGAATGGCCTAGAAATGGCATGAATTTGTGTCTTTGTGTTCATATAATGTGTGATACACTTGGATGTGGTAAAGAAGTGACATAAACTTGTGTTTTAATGTTTATATGAAATATCATAAGGATGCAGAAAATTAATTGATAATTTACATGTGCAAGGAAAAATGCTGCAATACCAAGAAATACCTTAAAATGAAATTCAAACAAACCTGAACACCTAAGATCACAAGGCGCTGTGGGATGTGGCCCCTGCCCCCCCTTCATCTTTGCTCCTTTTGCTCTCCTATTCATGTCATAAATACACTAACAAAAAATAATGTAAATACAGAAACTCCAGTCACATGGTTCCTATTACAGACATAACCACAGTAACTTCTGTCACCTCAGGACCTGTGCAAACATTCTTCCCTCTACCTCCATCATTTTCCCCGATTCTGACACTTACTTATTTTGAGATTTTTCAAATCCCACCTTAGTTGTCACTTCTTCAAACGTGCTTAGCTGATTTTCCTGTCAGAGTGCCATATGAGTTTTCAAAACAAAACAGTATTTTTTTATTAATGTAGATGCAAACTGTTGAGAGTGTTGTTTGTTTAATTTCATTTTATTTAAGCTTGATTTCATAAGTTTTGGGTGATGTTTTCAACGCTTTCTATCCCCTCCACCAGGATACACCTTCTGTGAGTCAAAGAAAACCATTCTTGTCCAATGATGCTTTCAAGTCCAACGAAGAAATCAAAGAAAGCCTGAATTTATGCAGATATAGACCATTTTCAGGTGTTGGACTTAGAATTTTTCAAATGTCTATTCTCTCATAATACCTATATATTCAATTCAATTACAAACAAAATACAAGTAGGATATATTTGTAGATATCAACAAATTAGTTAGAACATTTAAATAAGAAGAAAGAAGAACAAGAAGAACCAAAATAATGTTGAAAAACAATCTTGGAAGCATCACACAATCAAGCCTTAAGAATTACTACAAACCTGTAGTAAATGTTTTTTACACTAACACGAGTTTCCACTAACACAGTATATACCTGACATTCCAGAAAGGAAAAAATGACTAAGAACAGTGTTGATTCTGACACAAAGAATACACAGTCTTGGCAAAAATCAATTGAATCCATTTGTGAACAACTATGATTTCCTCCAACAGTGGAATGTTTATGTTTCTTGACAAAATAAAAAACAGGGAATAAGAGAACCAATAATTTACATTTTAAATATAATCAGAATTGATCTCCTGTATTAAGCAAATGAAATGGGAATATTCATGTAATCTCAACTATAAATAGGTTCTGTGAAATAACCACAGGTGATATTCAATTCTTGTGTAAATAGACAAATGAGAAAATAGGGAATTTTATAAGGAGTAGTATAAGTCATGAAATATTTCAGAGTTACATTCTGGAATGATGTTCTAACAGCAAAAGGAATAGCATCTTCTGTAGCAAAATGTAAGGTAGGCATAGCATCCACAGCCATAGGCAGACCCAATCCAACAGCCACAAATGGAAGGACAGTCATAGCAACAGCCACAGTCCCATAGTTTTCCCCACAGTAGTTACTCTACATAATGCCAGAGGTTAAGATTCAGTTGAGGTACAAAAGCATGTTTCAAATTTTTAATGTTATTTACTGCCTGTTACCTTTGTCAGTGTATAAGTTGACAGGTAGGGCCAGAGCATATGGTCAATAATTTTATTTATGAAAAAAAATTATGTAATGTCTACATATAATTAATAATCTCTAGAAAAGCAGAAGAACCAACAGAATGCACAGGTAATTATAAAATGGAAAATATTTGAACTCCATGATCATGGGCCAGGTAGTCCCACAAAGGCTGTCTGGATGCTGATGAGTCAAAGAAACCAGTTGCTGTTCAGTTCAAGTAGCTGTAGCCTTTGAACCTGAGGGACCATTGATGCACCACCATCATGAAGCTGAAGACCTAGAAGCTCCCTGGAGAATCTCTGTTTTGATTTCATGTTTGAAGACTGTAGCTCTAGAGGCTAATATTCATGTAAAATGGAAGCAGAATAAAACATAACCCACTAAAAGAAAATTCAAGCTTCTACACATGGTTGAGCTTTCCCATCCTGCTTTTCATTCCATCTAGACCATGTACAATTGCCCAAGGCTGCCTATATTCTTGAGTGATATTGCCCCCTCAGTACCTTGACCCACATGCCAATCATCTGGACACACCTTCACAGACACACCCAGAAATGTGCTTTACTAATTAGTTCTCCATGTGTCAGTCCACTCAGTAGATAACCAAAATTAACTATCACAAGCTATATGTGCAAGTCACTCCACTCAGTTAATAATGAAAAGACCTGGTCTTTTTAAAGCTATGACAACTACTCTAACAAACCCATTATTGTTTGTTCTCCAGTTTTATAGAGTTCCATGCTTGTTTGTTGTCATCCATTCATTGTCTTAAACCACTTACAAATATGAAAGGGAAGTTCCAGTCCTTTAGCGAGTGACGTGAACACATGGTTTCAAAATACATAGCAAGTCTCTGTGGAGGACTGGGAAGTGTATGCATGGAAATGCAACTATTAAAATGAGTTAGACTAATTACTTTGACTAATTCACTAGTTGCTAAATAATTTCTAGGTGATTTTATTGACATCTAAGTCTTCCCTATGCGAAACTCAATATTTATTATTCTTATTAACCAAAATACTTGAGGATATGACACTCTGAAAATGTATGTTCACTCTAACAGTCATTCTTCAATACATTTTTATCAACTCTAGGTGGTCTCCATTAGCTTTTAGGCCAGTATCATGCAAATTTTGTTGCTCTAGCTCTACAGTATGATTTGAAGTAGGTATTACAATTTCGGGTATAGCTTTGTTGGTTTAGAATTGCTTTGGCTATTCTGTATCTTTTATTCTTCCAAGTGAATTTTAGGATTATTTTTCTAGCTCTGTGAAGAATGTAATTGGTATTTTGATGGAAATTGCACTGAATCTATATGTTACTTTTAATAATATGGACATTTTAACAACATTAATTCTACCTATCCATGAACTTGGGAATTGTTTTCATATTCCTGTGTCTTCAATTTATTTCTTAAGTTTCCTTTAGTTTTCATTTCAAATGTATTCTATCACCTTTAGTAGATTTATTCCTACATATTTAAATTTTTTTCAGACTACTGTGAATGATATTATTTTCCTGATTTCTTTCTCATAAAAATTATTACTCATGTATAGAAACTATTGATGTTTGTTTAAAATTATGATTTTGTAACCTGTATCTTTGCTGAATATATTCATTTGCTGTAGCAGCGATTTTGTGGAGTTCTTTTGGAATTTGTAAGTGTTAAGTATATAATCTGGAAACTAATAATTTGGATTCTTCCCTTCCTATTTTATTCCTTTTATTTCCTGTGCTTTCAGTTTTTCCCCGTTAACTATAATGCTGGCTTTAGGTCTTTCAGGAACAACCTTTGTGATATTGAGGTAAGTACCTTTTGTCTCTAGATTGCTTTTTAAATCATGAATATGTGCTGGATTTGTCCAAAAGCTTTTTATGCATCTACTGAGATGACTTACACCTATTGACTTGCATATGTTCAACCTTACTTGAAACCTTGGAGTAAAACTAACTTGATCATTATATGCAAAATTTGCTAATATTTTTTTTCAGAATTTTTATAATTAAGTTGCTCAAGAATATTGCTGTGTAGTTTCTGTCCTTGGTGTGTCTTTTCTGATTTTGGTATAATGGCTTCACAGAAAAGAGTTGTAAGTATTACATCTCTTTCTGTTTTGTGAAATAATTTGTAGTAAGTTGGCATCATTTCTACTTTAAAGGTTTGGAAGAATTAAACTGAAAACCCATTGTTGTTGTTGTTATTGTTGTTGGAAGAATTTTTATTATGGCTTCTATCCTACCTCTAGATATCATTATCTTTAGATTTTCTATGTCTTTTTGATTCAATTTTGGCAGGTCATACAAGTCTACGAATGTACCTATTTCTTCTAGGTTTTCTTTTTTTTTTTTTTTTTTTGGAGTCTATGTTTTCACAATAGTCCATAATGATCCTGTATTTCTGTAATATCTGTGGTGATTTCTCCTTTTTCATTGCAAATTTTAATAATTTGATTCTTCTCTCTTTTTCTTTTGGTTAGTTTGGCTTAGGACTTATGAAAATAGTTAATATTTTCAAAGAACCAACACTTTGTTTCATTGATCCTTGGTATTGCTTTTTTATTCTCCATTTCATTGACTTTGGCTCTGCTCTTCATTATTTCCTCCCTTCTATTTGTACTGGAATTACTGTGTTCTTGTTTTTTCAAGGAAGTTGGGATGCATTATCATGTTTTTTATATGGAAGCGCTCTGATTTTCTTCTGAATGCACACATAGTCATAAGCTTTCCTCTTAGAATGCACTCCACAGTATCACATTGTTTTGGGTATGCTATATTGCTATTTTCATTTCATTCTAAGAATTTTTAAAATGTCTCCTCTGTTTTGTTATACCACCCATTCATCATTCAAAAGTGCGCTGTTCAATCTCCATGTGTTTATATACTTTCTGTAGTTTTTAGTGATAACTTCCATTTTTATTCAATCCAGTTCACATAAGATGAAAGGAATTGTACCAATTGTTTGTGTTTTTTAAGAGTTTCATTATGTCCCAAAATATGGTCTATTTTAGAGAACGTTTCATGAGAAGCAAAGAAGAACGTAAATCCGCTATTGTTAGATGAAATATTCTATACTTATTTATTAAGTGTATTTGATTTATGTTTTTTGCTTATGAAGAGTATTTGCTGAATGGGTCTGGATGACGTACCTATTGGTGAGAGAAGTATGTAGTAATCACCTAGTACTATGTTACTGGGGTCTACTTAATTATATTGTAGTGTTGATTTTGTATAATTAAATGCACCAAAGATTGGGGTATTACTATTGTAATAGTAATCCAACCTTCTGTTGATTGTTCCCTTTACCTTTTAGAAGTGACTGTCTTTTTCTCTTCTGATAATTTTTACTTGAAGGTGCTTCTTCAGATATGAAAGTGTTTGTTTGGGGGCTTCATTTGCATGGAGTATTAATTTCTTCCATCCTTTCACTTTCTGCCTATGGCTGTCTTTTCCTGTAAGGTGGGGTTCATGTACATGCAATGCTATTTTAGGAATATTTTCTAAACTACTGCCATTTTGATTTGTTTTTAATATGGTCCTATTTTTTATTTGCTTAGATACCCCTCAAAGGAGATTTGTCTATTTGTAAGTTCTGGAGACTGTTTTTGATTTCTTCTGTGTACACTGTTCTTTAAATGTTTTCTGTAGCACCAACTTAGTAGTCCTTGCTTATCCTGGAAGGTTTTTATTTCCTTTTTGATTCAGAAAGATATCCTTGTTGGATATTGCAGTCTTAGAAAGTTCCAATTTCTAAACCAACTTTCTTTCAGAAATTGGAACTCATCATTCCAAGCCCTCCTGGATTTTTAAAGATTGTGCTGAGAAATCATACATAATTATGATTGGTTTGCATCTAAATGTGACCCTACACATTTCTCTTAAGGACTTATAAAATCTAGCCTTGCTCTGTATGTTATGCATTTAAAACAATGTGTTATGGAGAGAGATTTCGTTTTGTTCTTGCTTATTTGAAGTTCTGAATGACTCCTTATCTGGATGTCCATCTCATTCTACAGACATAGTAAATTCTTCTTTCATTTTCCTGAATAGGTTAGCCCGCATCTGACAACCATCTTCAATTCTAATGATTCTAAGATTTGGACTCTTAATTTTGTCCCAGAGTTCTAGCACATTTTGGTCATACTTACTTACTTTATGTTCTTTAATACTGTCTGAATATTTAAGCCAAGTCCCTTTGTCCTCCAACACTGACAGTATGTTTGATTCTATTAGAGCGACTTTCAACTATTTTATTGGATTTCTTGAGCCTTTCATTTTCAAGATTTCTGTTTGCTACTTTTTCAATATCTCTATCACATTATTAAGTTTCTCATCTGTGCTGTATACTACTTCCTGAGTTAATTAACTTCTTCTCTTTTGTTGTCTTTGAAATCATTGATCATATAATCAATTTTCAATTATTTATCTCGTATTTCTTCTACTTCAGTATTTTTGGAGTCTTATGAACTTTAGGAGATTTAATGTGATCTTGTTTTTTCATGTTCCTTATAGTCCTGCACTGGTTTATATGTATTTGTTAGGATGGTCCTCTCTTCCTCTCTTATATGTCTTCTAAGGGCACAGATTTTTCATTCAAAACTATTCTGGATAATAGGTTTTTATAAATTCTCCAATGAATTGCCAAATGAGTTTTATAATATAGTCTCCCTGCTAGCTCCTTGATAGTTATTAGTCTACTTTGATACAGTGTGTAATGTGTCAAAGATTGGAGATTCCACTTTTCCTGTAGGTCTCAAGAGAATGGAGTCCTCTTCGTAGATCTGGCAATGATGATACATATAGGGTATATGGTATATGCCTACTATGATTGCTTTTCTCTTCTTAAGAACACTGTATATTCTAAAGGTATATGGATGTTATCTATATGTGGTGTCCACAGTCTTTGTATTAATTGTCTCTGGTTTTTTTCTAGAATAGCGGACATCCATTTGTAGAACCTAACGGCCTCACTAGCTTTTTCTACTTGAAATCTGGTTGCTATTTTGTAGGTTTTATATCTGTTTCTTAAAAGTTTCCATCCCTAGTTATTCCTCTGAACACATGATTCCAAAGATATAGCAATGCATCTATGAAGAGCTGGGAAGTGTATGTTTGGAAATGAGACTCTTAGAATGAGCTTTTTAAATTACTTGGAGAAGTGCACTAATTGTCAATTGATTAGTAGGTTCAATTATTTCTAACTAAGTCTGTCATATTTGGAAACCTAATATTTTGTATTCTGATGAAGAAAAATACAAATGAATATGACATTCTGATAATTTTTTTAAATCCCAGAGCCAACACTTGATAAAAATCAACTATAGATACTCATTTGTTGAAAAAACCAAAATGATGAATATTCTTCACCAAAGAAAAAGCTAATGAATATCATATAAATTACAAATTCCATTGGATATTTGGTCTGTTTGATTCCAATGAAATTCTGAAATAGTTAGGTGGCCTATAAGTCAGAAATAGCAGTACAAAAGAGTTAGAAAACTTTACTGATATCACAAGAATAATATATTACCAAGTTCAATTTTGTGTTCTCCCCTGTTATCCTACATAAAAGCCTTCCTTTATAATCAACAAATACTTGGACAATTAATTACACTGAAGTAAATTTTACTAATTCATGTGGTGACCCATTTGACTCTGTGATTATTCTCTTATAAAATCCCATTCCCATTAGGGTCTCCTTATTCCCAGAGTTATTCAGAATCCTAGATAAAATTTATTTCAACGTTTTCTTCCCAAGCTCTGCCATCAAGTATGGCTGATGCCATTTTTAACCTATTCACCTTCACTCCTGAATGATCTATCCTTGAAACTCATTGGTACAACTGGCTCCCTAATTTCTGCTGAGATGCAAAGAAGTTGTCCTGGTCACCCATGGCAGCCAATTACCAGATAATGTAGAAAACAAAAGGGGAAAACTGTTGTACTTGTTTTGTATGAGCATATAGCAAATTATAAAAAGAGCAGCATAAAACTATGCCTATTTGTTATTTCAGTCTTTGTGGATCAGAAGACTAAGTTAAATCTAGCTGGGCTTTCTGTCAAAGATCTTAAAATATTGCAATCAAGATGTCAATTAGGACAACTACCTCATTTCTTTATCATATATCTTAATTAGAATTGCCAAATCTAATAAGCATGTCTCCCCAAAGTGTATGAAACATAGTAAAAGTCATGGTTTTATCTGAAATTCAAATTCAGCCCTCTATATGTTTTATCCACTCACCTAAAACATAACAGTATCACAGAAGTGACATCTTATCATCTTTGACAGGGTTAGAGGCAAGTCACACATACTTCCCACACATAGGGCATGAGATCATATAAGGTTGTAGGTCATTGGGGCTTATCTTTACATTCTGCCTACAAACAACTATGAATTTATGCCCTTTACCTAATTCAGAAGTGTTATCAATAAGATTACAGTTTATGGATATTTCCAAAATGTACTTTATCTTCTCTCCCATTCTACCCTATCTAAAAGGATTTACCTCTTCATGTCTGATTGACAAGCTCCTATTCATACTTTATATTAGAGCTAGAAATTTTCCTATTTTTAGAAATGCCCACAACTATTCACTCTACCTGTTCTTCACTTGGGCCAAACTTCTGATTGATTTCTTTCTTTCATTTTTTGTTGGATGGTTTTGTTTGTTTGTTTGTCTCATTTGTGTATGTGTGTGTGTGTGTGTGTGTGTGTGTGTATACTTCCCAAACACTCATTTGTATAACTATATTATAGCAACACTTTTGAAGCTTGTAGTTTTTCATGTTTTCTCCACATGTTTGGAAAGCGAAGATTAAGTATTTTAGTTTATTAGTAATAGCATATAATGAAAGGTGTTTTATTAGTAGCTTAGTAAATATTTGATGAATAAGACTACCTATAAAATCTGTAAAAAGTGGTTCTATCCCTCTCTAAGAATAACAATATAGCCACCCAATCATTTTGACTGTTCCACTGCTCAAGACAGACATTCCTTACAAGAGTCAAGGGCTCTAGAAACGTACAAGTAGTTGAATCTTGACTATACTTCTGACAGTCTTTGTATCCCAAATGAACATCAAATTTCCACAGTATGAGGAAGAAATAATTTGAACTTTCCTGGAATTCATATCACTATTTACACAGAAAGAAAAGCTCACATGGACTCAACCTATAATATCCTACAATATCCTAGAATAGAAGGAGAAACAGAAATGGATATGTGAGATCAACTCATTCCATCCATCTTTCTCAGTTTGCAATTTCACCCGCAATTAATCCTCAGAATAAGTGAGTCCACCTGGCTTCAAACACAGCTAGTTATAAAGCACCTGATGAGGAAGTCAGTCTTCTTTCAGGTGGTGTCATAGGTGAGAAAGAGCTCTTGTTGTGAGGAATTTATGTGTCATGATCATCTATTTGCTTCAACCTAATTATTATCCACAATGACACAGAGTATATCCATAATATTAATCTTACTAGTATTCCAACATCTCTTTCAGATTTGAAACCGAACATACCACCCTCAACTTCCTACAATTCTAAGTGCTAAAAGGAAAAACATGATGCTAAAGACATGATCTTTGGGTTTTATGACTTCTCCAAAACTGTTGTCTAAGGTCTCATGGGTCCTCCCTTCAAAAGTTCCCAATGTTTCTCTGTTCCTTTCTCTATCTATTTCAACACCCAAAAGTAAGCCCAAATTTAACCTGTCTGCAAATTTTCACAGATGTAACTTTGAGCCTCTGTCACTCCCCTACCAACCCACTTTTGCATGGTTAGCAGTTTCCTGAAGCAGACTTTCCAGTAACATCCTGTGTGTGTACATGTGTGTGTACATATTGATGAATGAAGAGCACTGATTGATAAAGAAAGAAAGAAATGGATAAACCCAAGTCATGAGACTCAAATGCTTAAGAACAAACCCATGAGTGAAACAAATTGGAGAACACAAGACTCAGCCTGTGAGGGACTGCTTCTTCAGGGTCAGTATTCAAGATTTGAGACACTAGGAGTGTCATGGACTCTGATGGACCAAAATGGATGCCAGACACACACAGTTGGTAAAGCAGCTGCATATTAACCCTCCCAGTCCCTGAAAAGGTCAGAGAAATATAGAAATAGAACACAAGTAAAGTGAATAGCAAGTCTGTGTTAGTCAGATGTGTGTAACTATATTGAAATGGATGAGATAATTTGTCAAGAGAATAGGTTTTTTGGCTCCCAGGTTTTGGAAGTCCAATCCATGATTGCTGCACTGTGTTTTGGACCTTTGAGGAGACAGCCCATCATGGTGGAGCACAGGGTGCAGTCACACCACTTTTGTCATGAACAGAGCACAGAGAAAGAGGACGCGGAAGTGCCTGGGAAGCCACTGTTCACTTTAAGGGTACACCACTATGAACCAAGGACCCCTGTATGGTTTGGATATGAGATAAAGCCCAAAAGCTCATGACTAAATTATCAGAGCTGTTGCCTAATCAGTGGATTAATCCACTTGATGCATTAATCATTTGGAAGGACTTCTCTACTGAGGGCTGTCTATAGGCAGATGGGACATGGCCTGAGGAAGTATGTGACTGGGGCATGCCCTTGGGGGTCATAGCTTGTTTCCTGGTTCCTTCCTCCCTCTCTCCCTCTCTCTGATTCCTGGCTACCATTAGGTGAGCAGCTCTCCTCTGTCATGTCCTTCTCCCATGATGCTCTGCCTCCTGTCGGGCAAGAGAAATTGAGTCAGAGGACTATGGGCTGAATGTCTGAAACCGTGAACACAAAACAAACGTTTTTCCCACTAAGGTGCTCTGGACAGGGAATTTAGAAACAAAAACAATGAACATGACCTCCACTACACCCCACTTCCTAGTCTGCCCACTGCCAATAGTGCCAACTTGGGTCACAGCCTTAAGCACAGGAAACTTTGGAGGAAAATAATACAAATAATTTAGCTTAATTAAACAAACATACTAAAATTGAATACATTAATGCTCTTACAACTTTATTACCATGATATGAAATCAGAGTTAAATCAACCAGCTCTACACTAAGCCATTACTTCAGACTAAATTTCCTTTCTCATTGAGCTCCTCATTCTGATCCTTATTCTTGAGAGACATGAAATTTAGAGTGTGATATTTGTTTCTGTGTTGAAGATATAAAGATAATAAATCAACATTGTATGAATTAAGAAATGTAGAAGTAAGATAATATTTGGATCAAACCAATAAATATCATTATATTAGTCTCAACTAACTTGAATTCCACAAACTTTACAGGACACCAAAATCCCAACCATTAATAGTGACACTCATAGAATAAAGACGATGCTTCTTAGTAAATAAATTGTTTTATTAAGAACAGCTATTTTGTTCCACTTTAGTATAAACCAATTATACTTCTGCTGGTAGCTGCAGCACAAATACAAGAAGAAAGTTTGAGAGTTTACATTGAAGTATTCAACAAAATAATATCTGTTTTCAGAAATGTGATGAAACTTCTTAGTCTACTTCAACTGCTATCAGGGGTTGTGATGTCAAGTCAGGTGCCCAGCAGAACTTCATCTTTTCTTCCATTTGAAGTTAATGGATGGGAGGATTTCAATTGAACTTGCTGGTGGAGTGGTCATTTCAAGGGCAAAGGATGGCTTGTTGAAATGATTAGCAGCAAGAAGAGCATCTTCTGTAGCTGCAGCAGCCAGAGCGGTATCCACAGCCATAGTTGGAACCATATCCACAGCCAGAGCCATATCCACAGCCATAACCACAGCCAGAGCCTGAGCCATAGCCACAGCCATAGCCAGAGCCACAGCCAGAGCCATATCCACAGCCACAGAGGGAGCCATAACCACATCCAGAGCCAGAGCCACAGTGAGATCTATATACATTGATAGAGCCACAGCCACATCCACAGCCAGAGCCATATCCACAGCCTGAGCCATATCCACAGCCAGAGCCATATCCATAGCCTGAGCTATATCCACAGCCAGAGCCATATCCACAGCCTGAGCCATAGCCACAGCCAGAGCCATATCCACAGCCTGAGCTAAATCCACAGCCAGAGCCATATCCACAGCCTGAGCTATATCCACAGCCAGAGCCATAGCCACAGCCAGAGCCATATCCACAGCCTGAGTCACAGCCACAGCCAGAGCCGCAGCTGCAGCCTCCACAGGAGTTCCCGTAGTAGTTACTGCACATGGTGTCAGTTGGTGAGGTTTCTGTGGAGGGGTTGAAGGATGTTTCTAAAGTGTGAATGTCACCCAGTCCTCCAGGATCTTTATATACTTACAGGTTGGATGTGTCATAGCTCACATGGCTCTGTTCTCTCATTTTACAAACATGTGCCTGAACTGAGTTCAATCTGTGTACAATCATGTTATTAGAAGTTCAGCATTTCCTTAAAGCTTCCCTAGGAATTTTCCATAGGAATTTCCAGAACCCTTCAATAAATGGGTCTATTTTCTAAACACAATTTCATGCCATTATAATTTAAATGTATACAATTTACTTTCATGACCATATTATGACAGAACATACCCACGAAGTATGTTTGACTTATAAATATATGTCATTCTGTTCTTTGAAGGTTAGGAAAACTCTGTATTAAAGAACAAGATCTTGTCATTAAATTATCATCATCAGGAATAGAATCAGTGTCTATGTTTTCTGCTTTTTCTAATAACTTGTGTTTCAAACATAAATCAAAATAGTTACTTTTCATGGATTTTGGACAATGTAATAAATATTTCAATATGCTAACCATAATATATTCCCTCCTAAAACAATATCTTCTCTCTGAAGGGAATGTTTCCTCCCATTTTTTTTCCTGGAAAGGAATGAATTTCTCTTTCTTTCCTGATGCTAGAATTTTTCTTAAAATCGTGATAAACCCATATGATTTATAACTGAAAAGAACTAGGAAGAGTTTCCATTTTGAAGTATGAAAATGTGTTGATCTAGCACGTTCTTTCTTGCTGCAGTCCAATTGTTCCACCTGTTAAAAACAAGACTGTGTGCGTTCACTCAGACTACAGTCATGTTGGTGCTCTCCATCAATGCTGCCCTCTCAGTGGAGTTAACCACCTGTTAATACTTCAACAGGTGGAATAGGTGAGAACAGGAGATACTGTGGTCAAACCTACCACATTCGAATTAGACTGGAGGGACAATTTTTAGTGCTCACAGACTGGAAACTCAAATAATTCATGTCTTTGAACATTGTTAAAGAATGGATTGATAGGTTTTCAGCAGAAACACAGTATGTTTGTGTGAAGTGAAGATCATACCAATATACTTGATCAAATAATTCCACATATTTTCTTCATTTTAGTCTCATTTGTCTTCTCCAGAGTATAATTTTAACAAGTACATATATTTATACTACTTTCTTTGATTGTTTCAATTATGCCTATAGTAAAACTGACCTTCAAAGCAATTTCTTTGAACTTCACATCACCTTCTTCCATAGTCCCTATGGTAAATGGGCGCTAGTCCATGGCCATTCTTCTGTTCATGACTCTCTCATGATTTTT
This sequence comes from Callospermophilus lateralis, assembly GCF_048772815.1. Taxonomy (NCBI): domain Eukaryota; kingdom Metazoa; phylum Chordata; class Mammalia; order Rodentia; family Sciuridae; genus Callospermophilus; species Callospermophilus lateralis. The sequence goes on along the minus strand of NC_135314.1, from coordinate 12,869,916 downwards.
CCTAAATTTGGGGCCTCCTATAGATATTTCACCCTAAATTTTAACTTCTCATCTTATACACTAATAAGATTTAAAAGATGCAAGTGACCTCCACTATATACACACAAATCTTCCTAAACCTAAACATCTCTGTATCAGTATGTGTTTAACCAGGATATGTGGACCACACAGCAGTTCAATTGGGAAAACTTTAATCTCAGAAACAACTAGACTATGATAAACAGCAATGATAATTTATGAGGAAACACCTTATGGAACTCTCTGTCTATGAGGGAATGCTGGAAAAAAAAGAAAAATTAAGAAGGATTATTGTACCCATTGATAGAGTAGATAGAGAAATTTCTGTGCTGTAGTCAGAAATACTGTAGTGTGCACTTAAAAACTGGTAAAGATGGTTCTATGAGGTCAAATATTACTATTACTAGAAAAAGAAAACTGAACATGAGGAAAGTTTGGGAGGTGATAAATATGTTTGTTACCTTGATTGTGATGATGAACTCATGGGTGTATGCATTTGTCCACATTCATGAAACCACAGACATGGCATGTGTCAGGTCCTTTATATCAATCAAAAGTTGATCAGGCCATTGAGAAAATGAATAAGCTGACAAACAAGCACTTAGACCTTACACTCTAGTCACTGGATAAAGAAGACCAGCCTTCTGGAGTGTATTTAGTGAACAACTGATCATTAGCCAGAGGTGTGGATATGTGGAGTTATAAAGGGCTGGACCACAGCAAGATCCTGGGGAGGGAAGGAAGGACAGATTTTATAAGTGTCTGTTAGGAAGCAGACTAATGTACAGACACCAATACCTGAGAAGTATGCAAGGTGCCAATTTCTGTGTTTAGAGTCTAAATAAAGATTACTGGCAGAATGATGTCTTTTAGCATCTAACACTTTTTGACCCCAGGCTAAGGTAGGCTTCACGATATGTCCTTAAACCCACTCTGCCTACAACCTGTCCCTCTTTCTTGTGCCTCAGCAAAAAAAAAAAAAAAAAAAAAAAAACAGAAAAACCAGTGTCTCTTTGGATGTCCATTTGCATCCTCTACTGAGCAAGCTAAAGATGTGCACTAATTTAAAGTTAAATGCTCAAAGAAATCTCATCTACCATCATAGAACACATTGAAGTTTGAGTTTGAGATTTAAAGGCAGTAAATTGACACATGGTTCAGTCTTTTCTATGTTCCATGGTTCAGTAGTAAGAATAGCATTCCCTGGAAAAGAGAGTGAGTAATTTCCTGGTGGAGAATTGGAAAATGCCTTCAACCTGGAGGGACCTCAATTTCTGTAACTGCTGAATGGTAAGAAATTTAAGTATATGTATATAAATTTTGAGACTCATGAAAAATATATAGTAAATATAAAGAGCCATGGAATAGAAGCTCATTCATAACAAAGGCAATATATTTTCCTCTTTATTTACTTTTTTTATTGTAATATACAGATTCACCAAAAATTGCAAATTTTGTACTGATATATGCATTTTAAAATAGCAATGCTTGCTTAAATGTTGTTATGTTTTATGCATGATATATATGTATATATTTATACATATACAAAATAATGCAAATATATTTTGTATATGCTATATATTTTTGTAGGATCTACATATCAGTATTTGCCATAATTATTTCTAAAATGGACAAACCTTCAAAACACAGATTACAATGGGATTGACCTCACTGCACTCTACTGAAGAATTTTATACAATAAAGATTTTTTTTAATATAAAATCAAGCAATATGCCACAAGACTTACTTCATAGAATATTTTGAAACTCCGTAATCAAGAAGCCCCACTGAAAATGTACTAAAACCTAACTTGGGAACAATGAGGACAAAACTGATTTCTCTAGATTCAAATAGTCACTGCATTGCTGTGTAAAATCAGCCTCTATAAGACTATTTTATATTTGAAAATTTCAACAGAGATGAGTTAGGTGTCATTAGGAAGGACCCTCTTCAGGTTCAAGAGATCAAACTCTGAAAGATCTGATAGAATCTCGCTATAAAAAAATATATATATAAACCCTCTTTTTAGCCTATTTCTATTTCAGAGATAATTCAATCTGAATCAATCTAGGGTTTGTCTGAATCCTCAACCAACTGGATGGTTTCATCTACACCTATAAAATTCCTTTTCTTGTGCAAGTATTTTTAAAACTATTTTTGGGATTTCAAATCATTCTTGGAAACTAGAAGATTATAAATCATTTATACCTTTTTTAACATTCTTAATTACTTATTTTTTTATTTTAGTTTTTTTAAATTTCCAATTAATTTGTTATTATTAGATAAGTTTGTAAGAGACCAGCCTATAAAACTTCAGTTTGGAGAGCATCAGCTTAGTAAAATGTTCTCTCAAACCTTTTACCTTCAAGACTTACACATTTAGGAAACAGAATTGATACATAATAATAATATTATCATAATTACTTTGATTTTTTAAACTTTTTTATTATTTTTTATTTCTATATGACAGCAGAATGCATTACAATTCATATTACACATATGGAGAACAAATTTTTCATATCTCTGGTTGTATACAAAGTATATTCACACTAATTCATGTCTTCATACGTGTACTTTGGATACTGATGTCCATCATATTCCACCATCATTTCTAACCCCATTACCCTTTCCTTCCACTCCCACTCCTCTGCCTTATCTAGAGTTTGTCTATTCCTCCCATGCTTCCCCTCCCTACCCCCTATGAATCAGCCTCTTTATATCAGAGAAAACATTCAGCATTTGGTTTTTTGGGATTGGCTAACTTCACTTAACATTATCTTCTCTATCTCCATCAATTTACCTGCAAATACCATGATTTTATTCTCTTTTATTGCTGGTAGTACTCCATTGTGTAGATATGCCACATGGTATTGGCATCAAAACAGACTGTTAGACCAATGGTATAGATAGAGGACACAGAGACTAACCCATAAAATTACAATTATCTTATATTAGACAAAGGTGCCAAAAATATGAATTGGAGGAAAGTTATCCTCTTCAACAAATGGTGCTAGGAAACTGGGAATTCATATGCAAAAAAAAAAAAATGAAATTAAACCCCTATCTCTCACCATGCAAAAAAACTTAACTCAAAATGGATCAAGGACTTAGGAATTAAACCAGAGACCTTGTGTCTAATAGAAAAAAAAGAGTGGGCCCTAATTTTCATCATGTCAGATTAGGACCCAACTTCTAATAAGACACCTATAGCGTAAGAATTAAAAGCAAGAATTAAATGGGATGGATTCAAACTAAAAAGTTTCTTCTTAGCAAAAGAAACAATCAGTGAGGTGAATAGAGAGCCTACATCTTGGGAGCAAATTTTTACCCCTCACACATCAGATAGAGCACTAATCTCTAGGGTATATAAAGAACTCAAAAAGCTAAACACCAAAAAAACAAATAAACTAAGAAATAAACGGGCCAAAGACCTGAACAGACTCTTCTCAGAAGATGATATACAATCAGTCAACAAATATATAAAAAATGTTCATCATTGCTAACAATTAGAGAAATGCAAATCAAAACCACTCTAAGATTTCATCTCACTACAGTCAGAATGTCAGCTATTAAGAATACAAACAATAAGTGTTTTGTGAGGATGTAGGGGAAAACATATGCTCACATGCTGCTGGTAGGACTGCAAATTGGTGCAACCAATACAGAAAGCAGTATGGAGATCTCTTGGAAAATTGGGAATGGAACCACCATTTGACCCAGCTATATCCCTCTTCTCCGTCTATACCCAAAGGACTTAAAAACAGCACACTACAGGGATACGGCCACATCAGTGTTTATAGCAGCACAATTCCCAATAGCTAAACTGTGGAACCAACCTAGATGCCCTTCAGTAGATGAATGATTCAATTTTTTTAAATATTTATTTTTTTAATTGTAGCTGGACACAAGGCCTTTATTTATTTATTTTTATGTGGTGCCAAGGATCAAACCCAGAACCTTGCATGTCGTGCTAGGCAAATGCTCTACCACTGAGCCCCAAGCCCAGCCCTGATTTTAGGGTTTTTTTAAAATTATTATTCTAATTAGTAGAATGTATTTTGACATACTGTACACAAATGGAGCACAATTTCTCCTTTCTCTGGCTGAAAATGGTGTAAAGTCCCATGAGTAGTGTAATTATACATGCATGTAGGGTAATAATGTCTGTCTCTATCCACCATCCTTCACATCCTCATATCCTTTCCCCTCCCCTCATTACCCTCTGCACAATCCAAAGTTTATTCATTCTTCCCCACCCCACCCCATTATGGATTAGCATCCACTTATCAGAGAAAACATTCACCTTTGTTTTTTGGGGTTTGGGTATTTAGCTTAACATGATATTCTCCAAGTCCACCCATTTATTGGTAAATGTCATAATTTCACTCTTACTTAAGACTTAGTAATATTACATTGTGTATATGCAACAAATTTCCTCATCTATTCATCTTTTGAAGGGTTCCATAGTTTAGCTATGGTGAATTGAGCTGCTATAAACATGGATGTGGCTACATAAGTATAGTGTGTTTATTTTAACTCCTTTGGGTATATAATGAGGAGTGATGTAACTGGGTCAGATGGTGGTTCCATTCCAAGTTTTCTGAGGGATCTCTATACTGTTTTCCATTGTGGTTACATCAACTTGCAGTCCTACCAGCAATGAATGAGTGTACCTTTTTTCTTCACATTCTCACCAACACTTATTGTTGCTTGTCTTCTTGATAATTGCCATTTTGACTGGAGTGAGATGAAATCTTAGAGTAACTTTGGTTTGCATTTCTCTAATCACTAGACATGATAAACATTTTTTTGTATGCTTGTTGTTCATTTGTATTTGTTCTTCTGTGAAGTGTCTGCTCAGTTCATTAGCTCACTTATTGATTGAGTTATTTGTTTTTTGGTGTAAATTTTTTTGAGTTCTTTATATTTTCCCCTACAGATTAATGCTCTATCTGAGGTGTGTGTGGTAAAGATTTTCTCCAATTCTGTAGTCTCTCTCCTCATGTTATTGAGTGTTTCCTTTGCTGAGAAGAAGAATTTTAGTTTAATTACATCCAATTTATTGATCTCAATTTTACTTCTTGCACTTTAAAAGTCTGGTTAAGAAAGTCAGTTCCTAAGACAACATGGTGGAGATTTGGTCCTACTTTGTCTTCTATTAAGTGCAGGGTTTCTATGCTAGTGCCTAAGTCTTTGATCTACTTTGAGTTGATTTTTGTGGAGGGTGAGAGATAGGGGTTTAATTTCATTTTGCTACACATGGATTTCCATTTTCCTAGTACCATTGGATGAATAGGCTATCTTTTCTCCAATGTATATTTTTGCATCTTACCGCATTTATGTGGGTTTATCTCTGTGTCTTATATTATGCACCATTCGTCTACATGTCTATTTTGATGCCAATACCATGCTGTTTTGTTACTATTACTCTGTAGTATTAGTTTAAGGTCCAGTATTATGATGCCTCCTGCTTCACTCTTCTTGCTAAGGATTGCCTTGGCTATTCTGGGTCTCTTATTTTTCCAAATGAATCTCATGATTGCTTTTTCTAGGTGTATGAAGAATGTCATTGGCATTTTAATAGGAATTGAATTAAATCTTTCAGGTACACCACTTTAATAAAGGGTTAAGCTAAGTCTCAAAGGGGTTATATTCCAAGTCAATATTTTATTGTGAAAATGTGTATTTCTTAAAAGTTCCAATATAATCAAAATATCTCGTATATCCTCATGATCATGCCAAATGTAAACTTAGATCACTCCATATACAGTTTTTTTCCTTAATTCCTCACTATTATGTTCCCCATAAAACTCTGTATATTTAGTTAAAATGGAATATTATTATCTTCTTCCTTCTCTTTTAGTTTGAGCTTCTTTGGATATTCAGAAAAGCTTGAAGACCTTTCTTACTTTGTTAATCTAATTATTACTAGCTCCCATCAATCATCGTTCTTGTCTGTCTCCTAGAGGAAAAGATATTAAAAATATCCTCCTCTCTCTGGCTACCTTCCACACTATAAAAAGTTGTTTCTTTTCACCTTTCCTATTGCTCCTAAGAACATCCAACTTTGACTGTATGCTTCATGGGCATTGTTTAATTCATAGAATCAACACTTCTTAAATCTTAGAGTCACAAAAGGGATTGAGATGATGATAAATATACCTGGGCCTATATGTTTTAATTCCCCCATAAAATGCAGAATAAATAATGATTGAGCTCCTACACAGACACACCCAAAGCTGGAGAACCCGTCTGGGCTCCAATTTCCTTTGGCACTTTGTGTTTAGAAAATGGCCATATCTTGAGAAGTCCTCCTCCTTGCAATTCATATAAGCTCATCTGATTCTGGACTCTGGAACTAGACAAACACTCTTTAAAGTTCTTCCATGTAATAATTCTCTACACGTGTGGGGGAAACAGCACCTCTGCTGCTTCTCATCACAAGGTGCTCTGAAGCCCATGCTCCATTCAGTCTTCTCTCTCATAGCCTCCCTGCCCCTTCCTCTCACTCTCTGAACTGCCTTTGAAATTTTCCAAGTCTCTGCCACAGCACATGTTCCCTCCGTTTTCTTGTGTCCTGTTAATAAGAAATGTTTCTTTTTCCCACAGTCCAATTCCCATGCAGACATATGAGAATGGCCTAGAAATGGCATGAATTTGTGTCTTTGTGTTCATATAAGGTGTGATACACTTGGATGTAGTAAACAAGTGGCACAAACTTGTGTTTTAGTGTTTATATGAAATGTCATAAACATTCAGAAAATTAATTAATAATTTCCATGTGTGAAGGCTACATTATAAATGCATACCTTAAAATAAAATCCAAGCAAACCTGAACATCTAACATCACAAGGCGCTGTGGGATGTGGCCCCTGCCCCCTCTTCATCTTTGCTCCTTTTGCTCTCCTGTTCATGTCATAAATACACTAACAAAAATAATATAAATACACAAACTCCAGCCACATGGTTCCCTTTACAGACATAACCATGGTAACTTCTGTCACCTCAGGGCCTTTGCAAACATTCTTCCCTCTGCCTCCCTCATTTCCCCCCATTTCTGACACTTATGTGTTTTGATTTATTTTGAGATTTTTCAAATCCCACCTCAGTTGTCACTTCTTTAAAGAAGTCAGGCTCATATCCAACAGCCATACATGGAATGACAGTGACAGGTATAGCCACAGGCCCACAGTAATTACTCAATATAATACTTGAGGTGGAAATCTGCCTCTTTTTAGAAATACAACCATTCATCCTATATATTCCTAGTTTAGGTTCCTCTTTGGTTTAGTTCATTTATTTTGCTTTTGGTTTGTGGCATTTGTTTTTGTTTGTTTGTTTGCTTTTGTTTGTGTTTGTATCTGTGTGTGTGTGTGTGTGTGTGTGTGTGTGTACTTCCCAAACACTTGTGCATATAACTATATTATAGCAACACTTTTGAAGATTGCAGTTTTTCATGTTTTTCTCACGTTTTGAAAGCTGAGATGAAATAGTTTAGTTTTCTAATAATAGCACATAATGAAATGTTTTATTAGTGGCTAGGTAAATATTTGATGAATGAGTCAACTTACCTAATCCATAAGAAGTGGTTCTATGCCTCTAAAAATGACAATTTAGCCACCCAACCATTTTGTTATTCCACTGCTCAAGTCTGTTATTCCTTTTATTATTCAAGGGCTCTAGGAATGTATGAGTAGTTGAATCTCGACTATATTTCTAACAGTCCTTCTGTATCTCAAATGAACATTGAGTTTCTACCACCTGATATATAAACATTTTGTACTTTCCTGGCATTAATGTCACCATTTTCACAGAATTCAAAGCTCACATGGACTCATAGCCTATAATATCCTAGAATATCCTAGAATAGAAGGAGAAACAGAAATGGATATGTGAGATGGACTCATTCCATCCCTCTTTCTCAGTTTGCAATTTCACCCTCAAATAACCCTCAGAATGAGTGAGTCCACCTGGCTTTAAACACAGCTAGTGGTAAAGCACCTGATGAGGAAGTCAGTCTTCTTTCAGATGGTGTCATATGTGAGAAAGAGCTCTTGTTGTAAGGAATTTATGTGTCATATCTTCCATTTGCTTCAAACTAATTATTGTCTAGGAAGATAGAGTATATCCATAATGATAATCCAATATCTCTTTCAGATTTAAAACTATACATATCACCCCAAATTCCCTACAATTCTAAGTGCTAAAAGGAAATGCATATTACTGAAGATATGATCTTCTTTGGATTTTCTAACTTCTCCAACACTGTTGTCCAAGGTCTTCTGGGTCCTGCCTTCACAAAGTTCCTGATGTTCCTCTGTTCCTTTTCCTTATCTGTTTCAACACCCAAATGCAAGCTCAAATTTAACCAGTCTGCAAGTTATTTGCATACCTAACTTTTGAGCCTCTGTCACTCCTCTGCTAAGCCACCTTTTGCATGGTTAGCAGTTTCCTGAAGCAAACTTTTCTGTAACAACCTGTGTGTGTACACGTGTGTGTGTGTGCATGTGTGTTCATGTGTGTATATGTGGGCATGTATTGAAGAGCTCCAGTTAATATAGAAAGAAAGAAATGGATAAATCCAAATCATGAAACACAAATGCTTAATAACAAACTTATGAGTGAAATGAATTCAGAATGCATGACTTCGCCCATGAAGGATTGCTTCTTAGCGTCAATATTCATGATATGTGACATTCAGGGTATTATGAACACTAATGGATCAAAATGAGTGCCAGACATTAGACACAGCTGAGATAAGTAGCTGATAAGTAACCGTCCCAATCCCTGAGAAAGTCACAGAAATATAGAAATATAAGACAAAATATAGGATCCACGGCGGCCGGCGAGGAAGCTGCACTTTCAATATCTCCACATTAACGGGATCAGAAACACCAATTAAAACAGCTACATTCTACCTACTGAGGATCTTCTAGCAAAATTCCGTTGAAAGGAGACCTGCCGAGAATTAGTAAGTTTATTAGACGTGACAGTTTGCCCCAGACAAGTGAAACTTGACCGGCAGCGCGGGCTCAGAGTCCAATCCCGCGGCCACCCGCCGCTTCTGCAAGCGGCAGGCGGCCCAGAGCAGCGCGGCAGAAGGGTCCCCGCCCGGCCAGCAGACAGCTCCCGCCATCCCGGCTACCCTGGCGGCCCTGCTCTCGCTCTGCGAACAGCCACCCCACCCGGCTGGTTCTTAGCCACGCGGCTGCAGTCACCCGGCTTTACAAGCGGCCCCCGGCGGCCCTGCTCGGCGAGAAGGGTCCCCGCCCTGCCGGCAGACAGCTCCCGCCATTCCGCTCTTGCTCTGCAAACAGCCACCCCGCCCGCCTGGTTCTTAGCCACGAGGCTGCAGCCGCCCGGCTTTACAAGCGCCCCCAGCGGCCCTGCTCGTCGAGAAGGGTCCCTGCCCGGCCGGCAGACAGCTCCCACCATCCCGGCACTCCTGGCGGCCCGCCCGCTCTGTGAAGGGTCACCCCGCCCGGCTCTTAGCCATGCGGGTGCCATCTGCCTGGCTCTGTGGGCGCCCCCGGCGGCCCAGCGCAGCCAGAAGGGTCCCCGCCTGGCCCGACAGAAGGCACGTGCCCTTCCAGCTCTGCTAACGGCCCTGCCCACCCGGGAAAGGGCTCCCCCCCTTGAGAGGATGGGAAGGAAATCTAACCAAGCCTCTATGAATTAGCGAACTGGGATCTAAAACCAGAGATTGTGTCAGACCAGAGACAAGCCAGTTCCACCTCTCCCTTCGGTCACTCCTGCAAGGAGCCAGGGGCCCGCCATAGCAGAGAGGGGAAGTCACCAAAGATCGGCCAAAGAGATTCCTTCCCAGCGGATTCTAAATTAGCAGGAGCGGCGAGGGAGCCGGCCAGAGCTGGCGGGAACCGCGGCAGCGGCACGGGAACCGGCGGGAGCTGAGGCAGCGCTGACGCAGGAGCCTGCGGGAGCCGCGCGGCACGGGTCTCCCAGCTACAGCTCCCACCAGTGCTGACAACTGAGGTCTCTTGCACCAGATACGGGGGCGTGGCTACCAGAAGGTAAGCAAATTTGCTGGGGGTTCTCAGCCCCAAGCTCTACAAACTTAGGGCCTGAGGGAGGCAAACAAGGAGAGTGTGCCCAGGCACTAATGAAACAGCTGCTCCACGCGTGTGCAAGGTAGGCGGAACCGTGACCACCGACAAAACAGGCCCAGTGGCCCGCCAGATACATCGCCCCAGTCGGGGGAGGGGCAGAGCCGCCACCAGCGCCTTTTAGGTAGAGAGATCTGCAACCGACAGACAGAACAGGCCTAGTGGCCAGCGGAGGGGCAAAGCCGCTGCTCACGCCTGCAAGGTAGGCGGACCTGTGACCACCGAAAGAACAGGCCCATAGAAAGTACAGGTACAGCGGCCTCCTGGCGTGGAAGGCACATTGCCTCAATTGGAGGAGGGGCAGAGCCACCGCCAAAGCCTGCGAGGGAGACTTTGCAGCTATACAAGAGCAATATAAATATATAGGGGGAAAAATCAATAACACAACAGTTTCACCAAGCAGAAAGAAACGCGATCAGTATGAAAAGACAAGGAAAGAAAGGACCACAAGCAATGCAGGTCAACTCAACTTTAGAAGAGGTAATATCTGCAGCAGATGGAATGTCAGATAAAGAATTCAGGATATACATGCTTCAGATGATCTGGAGTCTCAAGGAAGACATTAGACAGCAAAATCAGACAATGAAAGACCACTTCGACCACTTCGACAATAAATTACATAAACAAATCCAAGAAGCAAAAGATCAATTATACAGGGAGATAGAGGTTATAAAAAACAAACAAACAGAAATCCTGGAAATGCAGGAAACAATAAACCAACTTAAAAACTCAATTGAGAATACTACCAGCAGAGTAGAACACTTAGAAGATAGAACATCAGACAATGAAGACAAAGTATTTCAACTGGAGAAGAACATAGACAGCTCAGCAAAGCTGTTAAGAAACCATGAGCAGAACATTCAAGAAATATGGGATAACATAAAGAGACCCAACTTAAGGGTCATGGGGATACAGGAAGGTATTGAGGTCCAAACCAAAGGAATGAGCAATCTATTCAACGAAATAATACGAGAAAACTTCCCAGACTTGAAGAATGAGACAGAATCCCAAATCCTAGAAGCCTACAGGACGCCGAATGTGCAAAATCATAAGAGATCCACACCTAGACACATTATAATGAAGATGCCCAACATACAGAATAAGGAGAGAATTTTAAAAGCTACAAGAGAAAGGAAGCAGATTACATTTAGGGGTAAACCAATCAGGATAACAGCTGATCTTTCAACACAGACTCTGAAAGCTAGAAGATCCTGGAATAACATATTTCAAACACTGAAAGAAAAGGGGTTCCAACCAAGAATTGTGTATCCCGCGAAATTAAGCTTCAGGATGGAAGATGAAATTAAAACCTTCCATGATAAACAAAAGTTAAAAGAATTTGCAGCTAGAAAACCATCTCTTCAAAACATCCTCGGCAAAATATTACAGGAAGAGGAAATGGAAAATATCAATGAAAACCAACAGTGGGAGGTAGTACAGTAAAGGTGGGGGGGAATAATCAAAGAGGAAAACAAACCATGTTTAGTAACATAAATAAACAAATATGGCTGGAAGAACAACCCATATCTCAATAATAACTCTAAATGTTAATGGCTTAAACTCACCAATTAAGAGACACAGGCTAGCAGAATGGATCACTAAACAAGACCCAACAATATGCTGCCTTCAGGAGACGCATTTGATAGGAAAAGACATACATAGACTGAAGGTGAAAGGTTGGGAAAAATCATATCACTCATATGGACTTCGGAAACAAGCAGGAGTGTCCATACTCATTTCAAATAAAATAGATTTCAAGCCAAAGTTAATCAAAAGGGATGAAGAGGGACACTACATACTTCTCAAGGGAACCATACACCAACAAGACACAACAATCATAAATATATATGCCCCAAACAATGGTGCAGCTATGTTCATCAAACAAACTCTTCTCAAGTTCAAGAGTCTAATAGACCACCATACAATAATCATGGGAGACTTCAACACACCTCTCTCACCACTAGACAGATCTTCCAAACAAAAGTTGAATAAGGAAACTATAGAGCTCAATAACACAATTAATAACCTAGACTTAATTGACATATATAGAATATACCACCCAACATCAAGCAGTTACACTTTTTTCTCAGCAGCACATGGATCCTTCTCAAAAATAGATCATATATTATGTCACAGGGCAACTCTTAGACAATATAAAGGAGTAGAGATAATACCATGCATATTATCTGATCATAATGGAATGAAATTGAAAATCAACGATAAAAGAAGTAAGGAAAAATCATGCATCACTTGGAGAATGAACAATAGGTTACTGAATGATCAATGGGTTATAGAAGACATCAAGGAGGAAATTAAAAAATTCTTAGAGATAAATGAAAACACAGACACAACATATCGGAATCTATGGGACACATTGAAAGCAGTTCTAAGAGGAAAATTGATTGCTCGGAGTTTATTCCTTAAAAAAAGAAAAAACCAACAAATAAATGATCTAATACTTCAACTCAAAATCCTAGAAAAAGAAGAGCAAAACAACAGCAAAAGAAGTAGAAGACAAGAAATAATTAAAATCAGAGCTGAAATTAATGAAATCGAAACGAAAGAAACAATTGAAAAAATTGACAAAACTAAAAGTTGGTTCTTTGAAAAAATAAATAAAATCGACAGACCCTTAGCCACGCTAACAAAGAGAAGAAGAGAGAGAACTCAAATTACCAGCATACGGGATGAAAAAGGCAATATCACAACAGACACTTCAGAAATACAGAAGATTATCAGAAATTATTTTGAATCCTTATACTCCAATAAAATAGAAGATAGTGAAGGCATCGATAAATTTCTTAAGTCATATGATTTGCCCAGATTGAGTCAGGAGGATATTGACAACCTAAACAGACCAATATCAATTGAGGAAATAGAAGATACCATCAAAAGACTACCAACTAAGAAAAGCCCAGGACCGGATGGGTATACAGCAGAGTTTTTCAAAACCTTTAAAGAGGAATTAACACCAATACTTTTCAAGCTATTTCAGGAAATAGAAAAAGAGGGAGAACTTCCAAATTCATTCTATGAGGCCAACATCACCCTGATTCCTAAACCAGACAAAGACACTTCAAAGAAAGAAAACTACAGACCAATATCTCTAATGAACCTAGATGCAAAAATCCTCAATAAACTTCTGGCGAACCGGATACAAAAACATATCAAAAAAATTGTGCACCATGATCAGGTAGGATTTATCCCTGGGATGCAAGGTTGGTTCAATATACGGAAATCAATAAATGTTATTCACCACATCAACAGGCTTAAAAATAAGAACCATATGGTCATCTTGATAGATGCGGAAAAAGCATTCGACAAAGTACAGCATCCCTTTATGTTCAAAACTCTAGAAAAACTAGGGATAACAGGAACATACCTCAACATTGTAAAAGCAATCTATGCTAAGCCTCAGGCTAGCATCATTCTGAATGGAGAAAAACTGAAGGCATTCCCTCTAAAATCTGGAACAAGACAGGGATGCCCTCTCTCACCACTTCTGTTCAACATAGTTCTCGAATCACTGGCCAGAGCAATTAGACAGACGAAAGAAATTAAAGGCATAAAAATAGGAAAAGAAGAACTCAAATTATCACTATTTGCAGATGACATGATTCTATACCTAGCAGACCCAAAAGGGTCTACAAAGAAACTATTAGAGCTAATAAATGAATTCAGCAAAGTGGCAGGCTATAAAATCAACACGCATAAATCAAAGGCATTCCTGTATATCAGCAACAAATCCTCTGAAATGGAAATGAGGACAACCACCCCATTCACAATATCCTCAAAGAAAATAAAATACTTGGGAATCAACCTAACAAAAGAGGTGAAAGACTTATACAATGAAAACTACAGAACCCTAAAGAGAGAAATAGAAGAAGATCTTAGAAGATGGAAAAATATACCCTGTTCATGGATAGGTAGAAGTAACATCATCAAAATGGCGATATTACCAAAAGTTCTCTATAGGTTTAATGCAATGCCAATCAAAATCCCAACGGCATTTCTTGTAGAAATAGAGAAAGCAATCATGAAATTCATATGGAAAAATAAAAGACCCAGAATAGCAAAAACAATTCTAAGCAGGAAAAGTGAATCAGGCGGTATAGCTATACCAGACTTCAAACTATACTACAGAGCAATAGTAACAAAAACAGCATGGTACTGGTACCAAAACAGGCAGGTGGACCAATGGTACAGAATAGAGGACACAGAAACCAATCCACAAAACTACAACTATCTTATATTTGATAAAGGGGCTGAAAGCATGAAATGGAAGAAGGATAGCATCTTCAACAAATGGTGTTGGGAAAACTGGAAATCCATATGCAACAAAATGAAACTGAATCCCTTTCTCTCGCCATGCACAAAAGTTAACTCAAAGTGGATCAAGGAACTTGATATCAAATCAGAGACATGGCATCTGATAGAAGAAAAAGTTGGCTATGATCTACATACTGTGGGGTCGGGCTCCAAATTCCTCAATAGGACACCCATAGCACAACAGTTAATAACTAGAATCAACAAATGGGATTTACTCAAACTAAAAAGTTTTTTCTCAGCAAAAGAAACAATAAGAGAGGTAAATAGGGAGCCTACGTCCTGGGAACAAATCTTTACTCCTCACACTTCAGACAGAGCCCTAATATCCAGAATATACAAAGAACTAAAAAAATTAGACAATGAGATAACGAATAACCCAATCAACAAATGGGCCAAGGACCTGAACAGAAATTTCTCAGAGGAGGACATACAATCAATCAACAAGTATATGAAAAAATGCTCACCATCTCTAGCAGTCAGAGAAATGCAAATCAAAACCACCCTAAGATACCATCTCACTCCAGTAAGATTGGCAGCCATTAGGAAGTCAAACAGCAACAAGTGCTGGCGAGGATGTGGGGAAAAGGGTACTCTTGTACATTGCTGGTGGGACTGCAAATTGGTGCGGCCAATTTGGAAAGCAGTATGGAGATTTCTTGGAAAGCTCGGAATGGAACCACCATTTGATCCAGCTATTCCACTACTCGGTCTATTCCCTAAAGACCTAAAAAGAGCACACTATAGGGACACTGCTACATCCATGTTCATAGCAGCACAATTCACAATAGCAAGACTGTGGAACCAACCTAGATGCCCTTCAATAGACGAATGGATAAAAAAAATGTGGCATTTATACACAATGGAGTATTACTCTGCATTAAGAAATGACAAAATCATAGAATTTGGAGGGAAATGGATGGCATTAGAGCAGATTATGCTAAGTGAAGCTAGCCAATCCCTTAAAAACAAATGCCAAATGTCTTCTTTGATATAAGGAGAGTAACTAAGAACAGAGTAGGGAAGAAGAGCATGAGAAGAAGATTAACATTAAACAGGGATGAGAGGTGGGAGGGAAAGGGAGAGAGAAGGGAAATTGCATGTAAATGGAAGGAGACCCTCAGGGGTATACAAAATTACATACAAGAGGAAGTGAGGGGAAAGGAGGGAAAATATAAGGGGGAGAAATGAATTACAGTAGAGGGGGTAGAGAGAGAAGAGGGGAGGGGAGGGGGGAGGGGGGATAGTAGAGGATAGGAAAGGCAGCAGAATACAACAGACTCCAGAATGGCAATATGTAAATCAATGGTTGTGCAACTGAAGTGATTCTGCAATCTGTATATGGGGTAAAAATGGGAATTCATATCCCACTTGAATCAAAGTGTGAAATATGATATATCAAGAACTATGTAATGTTTTGAACAATCTACAATAAAAATTAATTAAAATAAATAAATAAATAAATAAATATAACATACATACATACATAAAAAAAAAAGTGGAATCAACTCAAATTCCATTATCTAATAAATGGAGAAACAAATATGGATACCATATAATGGAAATTTATTCAGCCATTAAAAAAAGTGAAGTACTGATTCATGATACCATATTCATAAATCTTTTTTAAAAATATGTTAAGTGAGAAAAGCCAAACAAAAATTCTGCATGTTATATGACTCTACTACATGGAATATTCAGAATGGGAAAATGCCTGGAGACAGAAAGCAAATAAGTGGTTGCAACAGTCTGAGGAAGAACGATAATGGAGAGAATAAATGCTTAATGGATATGGAATTTCCTCTTGGGGTGATGAAAAAGTTTTGGAGCTGAATAACCATTGCAAAACATTGTGAATCTACTTCATGCCGTTGAATTATACATTTTAAAATGGATCAAACCCAGTGCCTCACTATGCAAGAGCTCTACCGCAGAGCCTAAACCCCAGTCCTCATTTTCCTCTTAAGATACTCTTGTACTCTGAGTTTTCGGCGGACACAACAGCTTTGTTTGTATGTGGCCCTGAGGATCGAACCCGGGCTGCACGTATGCCAGGCAGGCGCGCTACCGCTTGAGCCACATCCCCAGCCCCAGGATCTCAGTTTTGATCAGGACTCGTTTTGTAAGAAATCAGACTTTGCTATGGGGTGCGGACTTAGAAAGCTAGAAGACCCTGATGATAGCAGCCCTGGAAAAATATTTTCTACCCTGAAGAGACCGCAAGTGGAAACAAAGACAGAATTTGCTTACGAATATGTATTGCTGGATTTTACTTTACAAGAGGCCATGATACAGAGAATAAAATGCCAATGGGGCCCAGCACGATACAGCAAGCCTACTCACGAGGCTGAGGCAGAAGGCTCAACAAGTTGGAGGCTAGCCTTGGAAACTTAGTGAGACCCTGTCTCACAATAAAAAATAAAAATAAAAAAAAGACAAAATATAAACAGTTAGCAAGTCTGTATTATTCAGCTTTATGTAATTTTAACAAAATACTTCAGATATTAATTTCTCAAGAAAAAAGGTTTATTTTGGCTCACAGTTTTTGGAGGTTCTAGTCCCTGATCACTACATATTGTTTTGGACCTCTGACAAGATGACACATCATGGAAGGATTATTTGGTAAAGTAATGCCATTTGTTTCATGAACCGGGAGAATAGAGAAAGCAAAAGGGTTTGAGGACCCAATGTCTCCTTCAAGTTCACACTCCCAATGACCCAAGGACTTCTGTTATGCTTTAGATATAAAATGTGCATGAAACACATGCATGGTATATAAGAGCTGTAGCCTAATCACTGGGTTAATCCATTTGATGAATTAATAGTTTGAAAGTACTGTTCTACTGATTGCTAACCTAGGCAGGTCAGCATAGCTAGAGGAATTAGATCATGGGAGCATGGGTGTGTGGATTACATCTTGTCTCCCTGGCTTCTCTCTCTCTTTCTCTCTCCCCCTATACTTTCTGACAACAAGGAGGAAAGCAGTTTACTTCCACCATGCTCTTCTACCTTGATGTTCCGCCTCACCTCGGGGCTTGGAGCAATGGATTTGGCCAACTATGAACAACCTATGAAACCATTAGCTCAAAATAAACTTTCCTGTTCTCAGTACTTCTGATCAGGTATTTCGGTCACAGAGGTTGAAATCTTCTTAACAAAACCTCCCACTATGCCCCACTTCCTAATGGTTCCACCACCTGCCAATAGCATCATCTTGGGGAACAAAGTTTTAAAGGGGGATACTTTTAGGACATTTATTCAAGTCATAACAGTATCTGAAACAAAAAAAATACAGAATCATATGAGGAGCATTGAAAGATTGTTTATTAGAAAATAGTCATAAAACAGAAGCATAAAATACAAAGGTAATGAGTTTATACTTGTACTATGACCAAAATGATGTCTACTGTCTTCCAGAAACATTGTAGAGTAACTCAGGTCTATAACTCAGGTCCTCAAAACAGCAAGAAGAACCTTCAAAAAGATCATTCATGATGGCTCTGTCTTCTCTCTATTCAGTGGAATTTGATTGGCTTGTGAGACATTGAAACAGAAATGGCCTTAAATTGGTCATTTTAGAAAAAACGGTGAGATGCAGTCATGTTCTAGCAGCAAGAAGAGTAGCATCTTCTATAGAAACATGGCCGATAGCAACAGCAGCCTGAACCATATCCACAGCCATAGCTGGAGCCATATCCACAGCCAGAACCATATCCACAACCATAGCTGGAGCCATATCCACAGCCATAGCCAGAGCCGTATCCACAGCCATATCCACAGCCATAGCCAGAGCCATATCCACAGCCACAGCCAGAGCCGTATCCACAGCCATATCCACAGCCATAGCCAGAGCCATATCCACAGCCACAGCCATATCCACAGCCAGAGCCAGAGCCATAGCCACAGCCACAGCCATAGCCACAGCCAGAGCCAGAGCCATAGCCACAGCCACAGCCATAGCCGGAGCTACCACATGAGTTGTAGCACATGATGTCTAGTGATGGGAGGTCAGTAGTTCAGTGTAGAAACAGGTAGAAGGTTCTGAAGTCTGAATGCCATCCCCTATCCTGAGATCTTTATATATACGACCAGAAATGGGTGGAACATCTGACATTGACTCTGTGGCCTCATTATCAAAGCAATTTCCATTTTTAAAATGCTCATCATTCTAACAACAAAAACTTTTCATATAGTTATGTCTAGAATTTGGCCCCTGTCATGTGAATTGTAAGAAAACACCTGTAACCTGCACATAGAGCAGGTATGTCCTGCAGAATGTAATCACGCCTAATTTAGATTTTTTTTTTTTAACTCCAGACCATTAACTGTTCTTTACTTCCAGGTACACGTACGTGGACATGGGAGATTTCCCAGATTCTCCTATATAAACACTGAAAGGAAACCTTGGAACTACAGATGAAAAGTAGACAAGGCACATGGAGAGAAAGTGGATAGAGCTCTCACGCAGAACAGCCACTGCAGTGGTGGCTGGAGCAAGAGGCAGGTAAGGAAAGAAGGTTAGAACTGATGCCAAATAGGGCCCTGAGGCCACATTCCAAAATAAAACCAGCCACAACTTTACCTGACACAAAATCCGATGTCACCTGATACAAAACCCATAAGGATAAATGCAAATATTATTAATTATTATGTTATTGTTTTTCTTATATTAAATGCTCTAAATTAATATAAAAGTATTTTTTTATGGGTTAAAGAAATATTACAGGTTGGGGGTAACTTTTCACTGAGTTATTTTCTCTGAAACATCTTGCTCTTTACCTCACCAGATTTTTACCTACAGATCCTTCCCAGCGTAGCTGAAGCTACCTGTCCATAAGAAGGATTCCTGCATCACAGTATGCATAGGCCTCATCGTCTGCTCTTCCAGAGCTCCCTGTGCACAACTTGATGGTGGCACTGAATATTGTGATACTGGTACCCTCTGTTTTAATTATTTGATTCCCCAGACAATTGTGAGTTAAGGTCAATAACATTGTCTTAAGTCAGGTGCACTGGCATACGCCTATAATTCTAGCAGCTTGGAAGCTGAGGCAGGAGGATCGCAAGTTCAAAGCCAGCCTCAGGAACTTAGCAAGGTCCTGAGAAACTTAGTGAGACTTTCTCTCTAGATTAAAAAAAAATACAAAAGAGGACTGGGGACGTGGCTCCATGGTTGAGTGCCCCTGGGTTCAATCCTTGGTATGAGTAATAATAATACTGTCTTCATTTTCCATTAATCTAACAAAATAGGCTCTCACAGTTGAATGAGAACCTATAATAATTTTTATATGTAAAAAGTATTTTTATTTTAATTTAGAGAATATTATATGAGAACAATAATATAATAATTAATAGTGTTTGTATTTCCCTGTATAGATTTTGGGCACACTCACATTTAATACTTTGTTTGATTCATATAAAAAAATTAAAGTAGAAAGCTTTATTTTTTTCTTTGCTTTCAAGTTGCAGGAGAGATAATTGACAAAATTGTTGAAGGTAAACACAACATAATGATTTGATACATGGATATATTGTGAAATTGTTACAGCAATCAAGTTAGTTAACCCACTGATAACCTCACCTAGTTATCAGTTTTTGTTTTCTTTTTCTTTTGTGGTAAGAATGATCTATCAAATTTCAAGTATACAATACCATATTATTAACTATAGTAACCATGCTAAACTTTGATTCTCCAGAATTTATTCATTTCACATAACTAAAACTTTTTAGCCTATGACCAACATCTCCCCATTTTCTGTCCTCTTACCCCTGGTAACCACCTCTCTGTATTCTCTGCTTCTGTGAGTTTGACTATTTTAGACTCCACCTGAGATTGTAAGGTATAGGTCTTATGGTTTCATATTTACTTCACTTCGCATAATGTCCTACAAATCCATCTATGTCTTCTTTAATGGCAGAATTTCCTTCAGTTTTAGTTAAACAATATTCCATTGTATGTTATCTCTTGTCTTTTTGATAATAGTCGCTATTAACAGGTATGAGGTGATAACTCATTGAGGTTTGAATTTGACTTTCCATGATAACTAGTGATATGGAGCATCTTTTCATGAACCAGTAGTTTTCTTCATTTTTATACACATCACAGATGTGAAAACAGAGACCAAGGATAAATATGTCACTTGAGCAAGAATTCTCAACTGTTGAGTTGTGGAGTCCAACTGGTTTAACTTCTAGGATATCATAAAAGCTAGGATATGACTGTGCGTGGTGTTTTCTTTCAGTTTTGCAAATGTAAAAAATTTACTTTGTCTCACTAAAATTGCCAGCATTCCGCTACTCCTGCCTTGCATTTCAATCATTGGGATTTTTCTTTGTGATCTTCAACAGCCTAGCCAAAACACTGTGTTAACAAACCTCACACACGTCCTCCACAGATCTCCCATGTGCCACAGTGACACCAGACAGCTTTACTCTGGCCACAGCAGTCTCTAAAGTACAATCTTCTTAACATCCCGAAAGTTAACTTGACAAATTGTAGCATTGTGTGCAAATGATGATAACTTTCTAGACATTCTCAAATTTTAATCAACGTCGGGAAAAGGTACCCTGGATCAGCAATTTCCAAGTCAAAATACAAACCTCATATTCTATGTCTGCCTTCTAATTTTAATTGCCCCGCTCTTATTGTTTCTGCTACAATATATTCAGTATTGGCTCGTTCATCCAACTCCTTGGCCCTTTCCACATTAACATGTCACCTGCCTTCTTCTCAGTGCAGTCTTAGCATGGCAAAGTTTACTGGCATGCTCTCATTGCTTCTTTCCTAGACAACCATGCAAGAATCACTTAATTCCATAAGATGTTTTGACAACTTATATCATTCAAGCACTATTCCAAACTATAGAATGTTTTGTTTAAAAATATGAGTTTAGAAATTCATCAGGGAGAATAAATGTCCAGTCTGTACCCTTTTACCACATGCTAGAGGAACATTAGGGTTCTTTTCATCTTTTCTTTTGCTCACACACTAACTCTTCAGTTTAGTGCAGCCAGCATTTACTGTTATCATATTCTTTCCCCCATAAAAATTTTATTTTTCATTAAAGACCCCATACTTTCCACAAAATCTAATGAAAACGTCACAAGTAGTTAATGATTATATAGTAAAAGGTGGAAACAAATCATGAGAAAATAAGCTACTTATTAAAACATACTAGTTTGTTATTAAAATACAGTAGCAGACATCAACTTACTTGGTATCACAACATATATTGAAACTCATAACTATGAAATACATGTCTGTAGCTGTACAAAACATCTAACTGGGGAGTGCATCTATGATAAGAGAAAACTGAAGTTATGATCAAAACTCTAGGATTATCAAAATGTTATTAATATCAACAAGCATAAAATATAAGGTTAAACCATATGAAATTGTCATCTTTGTATGTTAAAATGATTGAATATTAGCAATTCCATAACAGCAACCTATTAATGAAAATAATAACAAAAATGAACTAGATTCTTACAGTGGTAGAGCTTTGTATTTTTTTTTTATTTTTATATACTCAGCAATCTGAACTAGCACTATTTTATCATTTTTACCTTGAATATCAAAGAAGGTTGCTTAAGGTGGCCCTGGTCACACAGTTAATAACAGATGAAGCCTACCTTAGATACCAGTAATTTGACTCCAGAACCTAGGCTTTAATCCCAATCTTTACAGTTTTGTTTCCAAAAGTGTCATCATTTGTTTTACCTTCAGGAAATGATACTTTGTAGAGGTGGAGTGCAGTTAAAGACAATGTTGCATTACAGAACTTGGATATATACTTACTGTAGATGCTGGAGATTTCTGAGGGCAATGATTTCTATAGATTTCTTTCTCTTTTTTTTCACTGTCATAAGTAGTATATTCCTGTTATTAAATTTGTGGGGAAAAAAATACATTTCTTCTCAGTGACTAGAGGGATAAGTGTAGTGGTATGCTATTAATTGTTTAATTATCTCTTTGGGAAAAGGAAGTGGGATATCTGATTTGCCAATTTCCATAGTATAAATTTTCCTAGCATGACTGCTTTCAGGTTTTAACAACTAACTTCCAAAATTCCTGAAAAATCTCTACCATATTGTCCTCCATTAACAATTTAACTTTTATGTGCACAACTTTAATTGATATAGAATTTCTTGTGGATATGGTGTGAATTAGATGCCTCTTTGTCTATGTCCAAACAGATGGAAAAATCAGTCTCATTGCTATGCTTTAAAACTTTATCCCCTCCAGAACGCATGCTAAAGCTTAATTGCCACGGGATGGTATTGGGAAGTAGGACTTTTAAGAGGTATTTAGGTCACAAGGTATGCATTCTTATGAACAAATTAATGCTATTATTATAGAAACAGGTTCTGGGGATGGGTTTTCCCTCCTCGTCCTCCTCCTCCTTCTCGTCCTCCTACTTGTCTCCTCCTCTTCCTCCTCTTTTCTCTTTATCCCACCCATCTCTCTCTCCCCCCCCCTCCCTTATACTATGTTATGATGCAGCCAGAAGGCCCACACCAGTTGCCAGAACCTTGACATTGAATGTCCCAGGCTCCAGGTCTGCTCATTTTAAATTACCCAGTCTCAGATATTCAAACATTACAAAACAGACGGACACCCATTTATTGAATAAACCTTCCAGGTAAAATGTGCATCTTTTTTGAGTGCTTCCCAAAGTCTGCAGTTCAGGTACCTGTAGCCTCCTTCCCTCAGACTTATCTACTTCTCGTATCTTTATAAAACATTCAGATTCTCTGATCTTTTCTGGGCCCCAAACATGGCTTATCTTCTTATCCAATGTCTTTTCCTGGCCGGTTTGTTGTGGCTGGCCCTCTAGAACAACACTATACAATAGAAATACATTATGAAGTATGTAGAAAAATTCAAATGCTTCATTGGCCACATTTTTAAAAGGCTTTTATAAACATGTAAAATTATTTTATACTATGTTTTATTTAATTTATGGCCTCCCAATATTATCAAGGAATATATTATCAATGGTTCAAAATCATTTTATATATTATTTGATATCTACTGTGTGTTTTATACTTAATTCATAATGGACCAGTAGTATTTGTACTCAATAGCCACACCTAGCTAGTGGCTAACATATCTGATTTTTCAGCTCACTCAAGAGACCTGAGAATCGCTCCAATGGTGTGGCCATTGATTAGTCTTCCCAGTGAATCTTGTTACTCTAACAGTGGACTTCCAGCTTATCTTCTTTATCTGAATTCCTCTGCCTTGAATCCTATTTTCCCACCCATGTAACCAAATACTCCCACCGTATCCTTTATGGCTTTGCTTATACATCATTCTCCATTTGAAGCCATTTCTGACCCTTGTCTAAACTTCCTCTTCACATTCAGTCTGAATGTGAAGATGGCCCCTTCGCCCTCTGGCTAACCCCATCACACCCGCAGGCATACCTGCTGTAATGTGAGTGTATAAATCAATGTTTTGTGTCTAACTGAAGATTTGGAATCTTTAGAAGTGGGCATGGGTGTCTTAGCTTTATCTCTGCACCGATCACAGTACATAGCTAGAACATGAATTTTAAGACTTGTTCAAGGAATGAGAGAAGCATGACTGATTTTACATTGAGAACCTTTACAATATAACTCATTAATAAAAGCATTACTTGTTTTTTTTTTTTATAAAGGAGCTTTGATGCTTAAACCATTCCTGAATCCAAAAAGTGTGCCCTAATGTAATGTTTCCTTTTCTCCATAACATGATTAGATATGAGAAGACAAATATTCATTTTCCTAACCTACGCCAGATTCATTTTACATGTGTGCACACACACATGCAGTATGTAGAGAAATTTTCTCTAATTTTAAGATCCCTGTCTCTTTACCATTATCACTCTTTTCTCATTTCACACAAGCTGAAAGTCTCTAAATTCTTGTTGACCAAGAGAATCACAACATTTCAGGTTTGGAAGATATGGTAAATGCTGGTTTGTGAAGATCCTTTCCTGGATATATAAACTGTCTTAAACGTGCCTACTAAATGACATCCTTCCTTGTTTTGGAATGCCTTTGATGCCAAGGAACATATGAAACAATAAGTTAGATTTTCAAAGAGCTGTAATTAGTAGAATTCCCTCCCTCTGTTTGTAACACTAGCTTCAGAATTATGCAGGGCAGAGTCAACCCTCAGATCTGATTTACAAATGTACCCAATGTAAAAGAGCACCCTACCCCTTGAAGAAGCTCTGAGTCACCATCAGAGGGACAAATCTGGTTGTGTCCACAGCCCCAGTCCAGGACTGATTTTGATTGCAGAACTGTCTTTCTTCAAGTCAGCCCTTGTGGAATCTCTCAGCTCCAGGGAGCTCACAGAGTCAGACTTTGTGTAGTGACCCCCTCAAGGAAATGGGACATTTGTTACTGCTGGTTGAAACATAATTGATGTCAAATCTAAAGGGTTTTTTTCTGTTATAGGACTTAAATAGTAGAGTTCTGGATGGCCACATGGGGAAAGGACAAGAAAGTCACAATCCCCCCACAAAAAAAAAAAAAAAAAAATAGTGTACCCTCTCCTTCAAAAAGTTAACCAAGGAATTAACCAGGCTTTTAAATCCCAGTATCCTATCAGCCCTATTCCCAAGGGAACCCAACTTAAGACACTGGACCTCGTTCTTTTACAACTGACAAAGGGTGGCACTTCCTGATGAGACCCAAATTTAATGAACTTCTCTTTTCTCTTTGTACTTGTTAATGAACTTCCCAACCTCTTTTTGCTGTTGGCATCTTTTTATTATCAGCTTGAATGTCACAACTTCAACATATGCTTCTGAACTAACACATCAGCCCTTATACTGTCTTATTGAACTTCTTAATTCCCCTGTTACAATTATCTGTATAAATCTATTGTGGGTTTTATTTGTTATAATATTTTTTTTCTAATAGAGTACAAACACTGAAATCAGAAAACATGTCTACAATTTTTCTATTGTGTCTTCAAAGTCTAGGATGGTGCCTGGCCAAAAATATACAAATATATTTATTAATTGAGTGAATCAAATCACTTGACTCCACCTCAATATATGTACACAAATACACTTGCACTTCCATTAATGCATATTATGTAACAATATGCTTTTTCTTCAAATTTATTATTTCCTTAGGCTTTATTCCTCATGACCAACACCCAAGTCTGATGAAGACTTCTGTAACTCTTGACAACACTCTCTTCCACTCTGTTGCTCTTTTGAATTCTTGTGCTACATGACTCTCCCTGTGACTTTTCTCATAATCTTTTTTTTCTTTTTAAAATTTGTTCTTTATCAATATACCTGACAGTAGAGTATATTTTGACACACTTTACATATGTGGAGTATAAATTATATTTTAATTCAGATTTCATTCTTGTGGTAGTCCATGATGTATGTAGAATTAACCCTGGTTGTGTATTCATCTATGAACATAGGAAAATTATGTCTGATTCATTGTATTATCTTTCCTGTCCCCATCCTGCCTCTTTACTATATTCCCCTTTGTCTGATCCAGTGAACTTCTTTTCTTCTTCCCTGCTTATTGTGTGTTAGCATCTACATACCAGAGAGAACATTCAGCCTTCTTTGTTTTGGGGGGACTGGCTTACTTCCTTTAACATGATAGTCTCCAGTTCCATCCATTTACTGGAAAATGCCATAATTTCATTCTTCTTTATGGCTGCTTTTCTCATAACCTTAATGATAAATACCATTCCTTCTCTCTTTTCCTCTCCACCTACATTCAAGATCCAGTGCCATTTCCGAAGCACAATTCTAAAATTCTCTGTGATTTGTGCTTGGGTTGTGAAGGGCCTGAGCATGTGGTACATGAAAAGCAAGCAGAAGAGACATTATTGATATAAAATAAGAGTAAATGTATGTATTTTATAAAGGTAGTACCTTAAGTTCACCCAACAATTAGGCTAATTAGTGTTAGCCTGATTTTCAAGATAGTTCAAAACACCACAAGAAAGGAATAATTCACAAGCAAGTACACAAAGATTTATTAGAAACGAACAACCATTTTTATTGAAAATAAGTGACTTTGACCACTGTAGATGCTATGGTCATCAACATGGTCATGACAGAGAATCAGAGATTCAGGGAGCAAAGGCTACTATGTGGAAAGTGGTGAGAAGATAGCACAGGTCCTAGGGCCTCCCAGATGCCATCCTAAGAGATGTGCAGCCGAAGATCATTGACTTTCAAGCATGCGATTTTCTGAAGGTAGAGATCTTGAGGAGTGGATCTTGAAGACGTGTTGTCTTTTAGAAGTGTCATTTCAGAAGCAAATGGTCCTCTGATAGTGATGTTTTAGCAGCAAGGAGAATAACATCTTCTGTAGCAAAACACCCGGGAGCCACAACAGCCAGAGCCATAGCCAGACCCGTAGCCACCATAGCCACCATATCCACAGCCGTATCCACAGCCACAACCATATCCACCATAGCCACCACAGCCACCATACCCACAGCCACAGCCAGAGCCATATCCACAGCCACAGCTAGAGCCATATCCACCATAGCCACGGTATCCACAGCCACAGCCGTATCCACAGCCACAACCATAGCCACCATAGCCACAGCCATAGCCCGTGCCATAGCCACAGCTACAGCCGCAGGAGTTGCCGTAGTAGTTGCAACACATGTTGTCAGAGGAAAGAGTACAGGTGGGTTGAATAAGGATGGTTCTGAAGTGTGGATGTCTTCTGCTTCCCTGGGACCTTTATATACTGTCCACAATTGCCAGAGTATGCTATCCATCCCCTGACACAGCCAACAAATATTTAAACAACTATCATGTGCCAGTCACTGTTGACAATCAATAATGGTTTGCTTAAAATGTGCTCATTATTTTGGAGACTCTGGTTTTTATTTAAAGAACATCGTTTTAGTTTGTTCTGCTAATGAAATGTCTCAAACGAATCACAGGCACAAATGTTAAGCTGGTGTCCATTTTTAAAACTTTCTATTACCTGGTAATATATTTTGTATAGCAAGTCTTGGGGAAAATATAAGAAAAATTTGCCCTCTAGACCTGAAAATCAATTCTTTTCTCCAATGTAGATGCCATCAGAGTTTTGCCTGATGAAATGTAGGTGCATTCTTGGGATTCCTATATCTTTCACTACTGTTCCTTGTACAATTAACTAAGAAGCTAAAAGGAGAATGAATGATTTTAGAACGCTGATGGCAAATGTGACTTAGTTTGATCCCTTTTCTTTTTTTTTTTATTTTTATTTTTTTTTATTGGTTATTCAAAACATTACAAAGATTGCAGAATCACATCGGTTACACATCCACATTTTTACATAATACCATAATAGTAACTGTTGTATTCTGCTACCTTTCCTATCCTCTACTATCCCCCCTCCCCTCCCCTCCCATCTTCTCTCTCTACCCCATCTACTGTAATTCATTTCTCTCCTTATTTTTTTCCCATTCCCCTCACAAACTCTTATATGTAATTTTGTATAACAATGAGGGTCTCCTTCCATTTCCAAGCAATTTCCCTTTTCTCTCCCTTTCCCTCCCACTTCATGACTCTGCTTAATGTTAATCTTTTCCTCCTGCTCTTCCTCCCTGCTCTGTTCTTGGTTGCTCTCATTATATCAAAGAAGACATTTGGCATTTGTTTTTTAGGGATTGGCTAGCTTCACTTAGCATAATCTGCTCTAGTGCCATCCATTTCCCTGCAAATTCCATGATTTTGTCATTTCTTAGTGCTGCGTAGTACTCCATTGTGTATAAATGCCACATTTTTTTTATCCATTCATCTATTGAGGGGCATCGGGGTTGATTCCACAGTCTAGCTATTGTGAATTGTGCTGCTATGAACATCGATGTGGCAGTATCCCTGTAGTACGCTCTTTTGAGGTCTTCAGGGAATAGTCCGAGAAGGGCAATAGCTGGGTCAAATGGTGGTTCCATTCCCAGCTTTCCCAGGAATCTCCATACTGCTTTCCATATTAGCCTCACCATTTTGCAGTCCCACCAGCAATGTATAAGAGTACCCTTTTCCCCACATCCTCGCCAGCACTTGTTATTGTTCGACTTCATAATGGCTGCCAATCTTACTGGAGTGAGATGGTATCTTAGGGTGGTTTTGATTTGCATTTCTCTGACTGCTAGAGATGGTGAGCATTTTTTCATGTACTTGTTGATTGATTGTATGTCCTCCTCTGAGAAGTGTCTGTTCAGGTCTTTGGCCCATTTGTTGATTGGGTTATTTGTTTTCTTATTGTTTATTTTTTTGAGTTCTTTGTATACTCTGGATATTAGGGCTCTATCTGAAGTGTGAGGAGTAAAAATTTGTTCCCATGATGTAGGCTCCCTATTTACCTCTCTTATTGTTTCTCTTGCTGAGAAAAAACTTTTCCCTTTTCTATATATTCTCTGTTTTAAAATTTTGCTTTCATAGCTCCAACTGAAAAATATGCATTCTGAAAGAAGATACCTATCATTAGTGCGTGGGCCTATTTCTCTCTCTCTCTCTTTCTCTCCCTCTCTCTCTCTCTCCATATGTATGTATATATGTA
This sequence comes from Callospermophilus lateralis, assembly GCF_048772815.1. Classification (NCBI taxonomy): domain Eukaryota; kingdom Metazoa; phylum Chordata; class Mammalia; order Rodentia; family Sciuridae; genus Callospermophilus; species Callospermophilus lateralis. Next base: position 12,840,907 of record NC_135314.1, on the reverse strand, counting down.
TATGTATGTATACATATATGTGTGTGTATATATGATATATATATATATATATATATATATCATATATGTTACCATCTATTACCTCAATTGTAAATTTCTATTATCAATGCAACTTAGTCAATGCAATTCACTTATAGAATATAAAATATCATTTTGGTAATAAAACACTTGGTTGAATGTGACTTAAATAAGTAAAGAATTCATAGTAAAAAGTAATTTTTTTACAAACTTCAACTTGGCATCACTATCACTAACAAGAGTATCACTCAGTAAATTCTGAGTGAGCCATTTTGTATTTGTGATTTATTACAAAAATCATGTATCAAGTTTCCTCTGACTTCTATTATGGCTGATGATCTTTGCATGGGTCTAGGTGGGTTACATTCAGTGGTAAGTCTTTATGCAGACACCTATTGGGTATTTTAGAAAAGCTATAGAACTTATTAGAAATGAGTGCTACACAGGACTGAGCACCATGCTTTGTCCCTTTCCTTGATTCTTCTCCAGAATATACAGCTGACAATAACATCTTTGAGCAACAAAGCTCTGCTGCAATCCAGGAAGGGGACAAGTTCCTGCCCCTCTGCTGTCTTTTGCACTTACATTTATATTGCTGTACTAGAAGAATTTATGCTCAAACATATCGAACTACCCTTTAAGGGAATACCTATAAACTCTAAACATGATTGGTTTTTGAAACTTAAAAAAAGGAGGACCACATCCTTCCCTGCAAAAGGTAGAGAGATATAGAAACATTGTCAGGGACCCAGGGCCTGTCCTATTCCTAGAATTCTAACAATATGTGTAATCCAAAGAACAGGACTATAATGCATTTACCTGCATCCCCTCTTCTGACTAAAATATATGCAATTATCATTCAACTTAAGAATCTATAATTTTCCTACAAGAATCTATAATTTTTCTAACAAAAATTTCTATAAGAATTTCTCACTCAACTATTAGAATCTATATATTTTGTACATCGAGGTTTTCCTCCTCTCCACATATAGCTTTAAAACTATAATGTGTACTTACATATTTTTGTGGATTGCTTTGCTTGGTGGGCATCCCTAAACAACTTAGCTGAATTCCACACATGCTAACTGAACTTATGTCATAGGGAAGATGCTGTCTTGGGTGCTGAAGTTTGCAAAGACAGATGATTCTTGTCCAGGATCAAGCATACAAATAAATTCTTCAACCCCAAAAGAAGGAGACAGATGCTCCTCTCAGGGTCACCTTATCTATATCCTGCTCATTTTTTTAAACCTCACTTTTTCCCATAATACAGGAATAATAAGGGCAACAGAGCTATTGTCACATTTGTATCATTGATTATCAATCATAGATAATTTTACCCTCTTGGTGATACTTGCTAATTTCTGCAGAAATTTTCAAATAACATGACTTGGAGTGGAAGGAAAGCTACTGGGCATCTGCTGGTAGAAATCAAGGATGCTTATAATCCTGAGAGGTAAAAATCAGTTTCCAAGAACAAAGAAACATCTGGTCCAAAATGTCAGAAGTGCTGAGGTCTGGAAATCCTCATTTGTAGTTATGTCTGTAGGGGTCTAATTCAAACATGCCTTTCCTTTTTACTCTATAGTCAACATCCTACCTTTATATCAACAACTATGCAGTAGAAAAAAACAGTAAAACAGGAAAAAATGTTTTTTATTTGTTTTAACTTATCTTACTGGTGTAGGTTAGATTTATACATCATTTTCAGAACCAAGCAGTCTCAGAGTTTTCAATTATTTTTTGCCATAATAGACATGAAATCCTAGTTGATAGATAATATAAATTTAGGAACATCATTTCTTCTGTCTAATATTTGGATTTAGATGATAAAGGAGTGAATGGTGGCTGGTTTCCTACTTTATTAGATGCCCTTAATGGAGATTTTCACAAAGCTGTCAATCTCTTTTTTTGATAACCTTCATTATAAGATATTTGTCCTTCTGTGGAAAAAATATCCCTACCTATTTCTTCTGATATTGGGTACTGACCTTATCTAACCACTCTACTGTAATTCATCCTTAACAATAGCATACAGAAAATAAATCCCCTCCAGTTTTTCTTTTTCCCTTGGTTTTCTTTCCTTTTATATCATCCTTGAATTTCAAAACTATAAATTATACTTCACAAATTCTCTGGAATAGACATTTGGCTTTTCAATACCACTGTCAACACCAATTTCCAGAACACAATACAAATGCATTATCGAAGAAAAGTCTTCTATCGAGATTGCATTACTTCTAATACCTTTCCATTCAGATCTTTAAGTACTGGTTAATAAAGGCAAATGTAATTTCTTTTTTTTAATATTGTTTTAGTTGTAGTTGGACACAGTACCTTTATTTTTATTAGTTTTTATTTTTATGTGGTGCTGAGGATGGAACCCAGCGTCTCACACGTGCTAGGCGAGTGCTCTACCACTGGGCCACAACCTCAGCCCCAAGGCAAAAGCAATTTCTATTCTCTTCGTTTGTGAATGATCAGGTCTCAATACTTACCATATAATTTGCAACTTAATAGGTCTTCAATTAAAAAAAAATGGATGATTGAGTCAAACACATGTTCCAGTATTGATGTGCCACTTATACACTGTATTTGAGAATATACTTAAATTCTCTGAAAACCAGCTTTCTTTTTCTAAAATGGAGTCTAAGCATTTTCACATGGTCATTTTTCATATTTCCTGACTCGTCAGTGCTTTTGGGGAAAAAATAACTATGCTCAATAAATGTTCCCTTGATTCCATTTTTCTCACAATACAATTTTAAATTCTCATCTATAATAATTTTTCAAACATCATATTTATTTGTACCAAAAGGCTGATTTTGTCAGAATTTAATATAATAACTGTAATTTAAACAGGCTATTCTATCATATACACATGTAGTCTAATTTTAAACTTTTTATGATGAGGAAGCAAAACCTTTCAAAAAACAAATTACTTTCCAGGTGACCTTTGTACATTCTGAGTGAGCCATTTTGTATTTGTGATTTATTACAAAAATACTGTGTCAAGCCTATATCATCGGGCATGGCTGCATGCATCTTTTCAATGCATGAATCAATTACAAGATGACTACATTGTATTCATAAACTCTATCACTAGAAAACATGTTAGGTATCTATCTGGGAAAATATCATGTGACTTTTGAAATTCCAGAACATTCCAAAGATTAGCCTACAGTAAGAAAATATTTTACTTTTAGGACTATTAACTATTTGATAGCTTCCTTAAGTACCATCTTACAATGAAAGATTTTAGACTAACTCAAAATTTTATTAAGTAGTAAAGTCAATATCCATGTGAAAAGGTTTCTAGAAATTCCCATGATTTGAGGATGTACATACATGTCCCCCTTACAGTAGAGTATACTTTTATTCTAGCTTCCAATTCTAAAAATCTAGTCTAAATTCTCATTAAAAAAATGAGCCACGCACTCTGGCATATGTCTGTCATCCCAGCTTCTCTGAAGGCTGCAGTTTGAAGCAGGTGGGCCACAAGTTCAAAACAACTTAGCAACATCCAGTCTTATAATGTCTTCAGAAAGGATTGGGAAGTAACTCAATACTATAACACATGCTTAGAATGTGTGGGGCCCTGGGTTTAATTCCCATCTCAAAAAAGGAGGAGGAGGAGGAAGAGGAGGAGGAGGAGGAGATGGTGGTGGAAAATTTTCCTCTTATGCAGTTATCTTTACACACATTATCTCCTCACAACCTGGTAAAATGCAAAAGGCAGGTACCTGTTGAACTAGCCCTTGGGGGGCAAAAATCTGAGTCTCAAATCAACTACGCCACTGGCCCAGGGCACACAGCTAATGAGTGCCATCCAACATGTGCACCTCCCAGCCACCTTCTCTCCAGATCATTGGCAAGGTACATGCTCTCTAGAAACTCTTGTTCGAGTAAGAGAAGGCTGGAACTTCCTCTCCAGATGTAGTTGGTGCTGACAGGTCTCCTGGTCATGGTCATAAGTGCATAAGATGGCTTATTATCCTTCTCCTACATGACTGGCCAACTCCTCCTCATGCGCTCTTCTTGGAAATGTTTCTTGACCCTTTCCTCACTAAATGATCCCTCTCTTATTAGACCTGCAACATATAGCCCTGTGGTAACAACTGCCTCATTCTATTGTTAATTGTATCATATAACTCATACACGATTATGAATCCACTGAGGAAAAAGAGATGCTAGGTAAGTACATAGGTGGGGAGATAGACAAAAGAAAAAAAGAGAAAGAAAATAGGGAGGGGAGGAAAGTGGAAGGGAGATGAATGGCTGCTAAATAGATAAATAAGAGATAAATTATCCACAAATTCTGCTTTAACACAAGCTTTTTCTCTCCTAGCCGTGAAAACCATCTAGAGCAATAGCCAAAGCCAGGGTACCCCATAATCTCCACTGAAATAGCCACAGAAGTACCAACTCATGGCTCTGTAGGCGAGGGTGTCAGGGAGTTATAAGGGTGATGATGTGCAGGTCCCAATGTTGCCTACAATCTCAGACCTAACAAGCAGACAGGAAGTGGGTGGATATGTTGAGTCTGTCTGCTCAGGCTCAGGCATGTAGCCATTTGCTTCCAGTGAACTCATTTTACTGGGACCTCTGATTTTATTAAGAAGTCTTTTTAATTTGCTGCTACCCAAGGTTTATCTCTAATTGATAATGACACTGGAAAAAAACTGCCTTCTTTCTCATAACCCTGAACCTACTGAAAAAGAAATATTTTTTGGATGACTCATGATTCTACATAAATCAAAACACCAATTAAATTTAATCAGTGGCCTTGAAATTGTATGTGTGTGTGTACATGTGTATATGTAAATATAACTTATTCAAATCCTTGCTAAGTGAGACTAGTGTTTACTATTCACATATCACAGAAAATAATACTAAGATTTAAAATTAAAAGTGACCTGACCAGAATTACACAGCTGTATGATGACAGAATTATAACTTAGTAATCACACTTCAAATATTCTATAGGTCTGATCCCAACATGAAAGGCAGGATTCAATAAATCACCTTTCACCAAAAAAAAAAAAATTGAAATGTCAATATTAGCACTTCATAAAGTATAAACATCCGTGACTTTCCTTTTTATCCTAACATATTATATTTTTATTTTAACCTTCATAGACTTATGTAAGCCAAATGCAATTGATAATTTTTAACTCTGTCTTCTGTGAAGTTCCAAGTATCAGTTACTATGCAAAGCATCATTCTCACCTACCCCTCCAGTAAGGCTGCTCAGTTTCTGTCCCCCAAAGTCAAAATTGCCTATTATTTTTCTTCTTGGAAAAAAAAAAAGAGGTAAAGACAAGAATAAGACAGAATGAATACGGCATTTTATAAGTGTTTTAATTCTGGGTCTAATCCTATGTAGAAGTATTTTAGGTTTAATCATGATCATATAAAATTAAACCACAAAGTAAAAAGCTATCTTGTGACTTAGGCTTCCATCATTATTGTCAAGACACATTCCTTCCTCTTCAAAAATTCCCCAATGCACATACAGCCCTTTAAAATTCCATGAGTCCTGCACACAGCAAGTTTCTCCATGCCTTCTCTGAGGACAAGTTTGGAATGATATTTACTTGCACAAACTGCATCTGGTTGTTTGCAAGACCATCAGTAAACAAGTGAATTCAATTTAACAGTCATGTATTGACAGCGTGCCAAATAGGAGACATGATCAGAGTCAATCAGACAGCTATGCAACCAGCACAGTGGCACAGGACCTGATGCCCAGAATGTGTGCTCATTACCTAATGCTCACCATCTTCAACTTATGAGCATTTTTATCTTTGAGTTAATGGTGTGTGAGTAAAGTCTGCTGGGACATATGTTTGGGGCTTGGCATGTTCTCCCATACATTGGTCCACCTCCTGCTACCTACTCGCCTCCCCAGAAAGGGTACCTGGTTTCCTGCTCCCTAATTCCCTAACTGTTGCCACCTTTTGCTCCCACAAGAGCCTGGGTACCTATGAAGATCTAGACTCACTAGGCAGGTGTCCGCATGTCCAAGAGCACGGGGCATTAAGGAGCAAACAGAAAGAACCACAGCATATCAAAAGAGCACAGAATAAAGGAAAGGGCTTCTGTCCTGTTTTCAAAACTGAGAAGCCAATTTTGCAGTTTACACATTTAGGACCTGGTCCTGGCCCTTGCATTCCAACTGTGTACTCGCTCTGCCTTGTTGCTTCCTTTCACGGGGAAACTTTATCACTGAATAGGCTGAGCCCACAGTGTTGCCTGCCTCTCACCCATTAGTTTATCTGTGCCCTGCAATTTCCTTTCCACCCCTTCCCAACCCTCCAAAGCTACTGTCATAAGTCACCAAGGATGGCCCCCACTGGTGACTGAACACAGCTTACTACTGTTTAACCTTTCTGAAGCATTTTAAGGAATGAATTTCCATCAGCTTACAGAATTTTAATTTCTCACCTCACAATTTTTTCCTCATAATATGTAATTTGGGGCTGGGGTTGTGTGGCTCAGTGGTAGAGCACTTGCCTAGCACTGAGTTCAATCCTCAGTACCACATAAAACCAAATAAGTAGGATAAAGGTATTGTGTCCATCTACAACTAAAAAAATACTTTAAAAAAATACATAATTTTCTATAAAATACAATGGATGAAGAATCTATATTTGCTAATACTGGCCTTGCTCCTATACATTACATTATCAAATATATTCCTAAATATATTCTTAAATTGATCCATCTTAAAGTATGGCTATTCTATTGGAATCACATGTTAGTATTTTGATAAAAATAAAACAGACATGACCAAACTCTCTGATAATAAACATATGGTCAGGATCATTTTATATAACAATTTATTACCAAAAACCAAATGCTGAATGATGTCTCTAGATTTGACATCACAAAATAGTGTGAAGTTCATTAACATTGAGTAGGTGTTGCCAGTTAAATCCTTCTGACTTAGAAACATTATTATGTATATTATATATAAATGAAAGTACTCTATGGTATTAAGCACGCTTGTCTTTCCTTATGGAAACTCAAAAATGTCATCAACACTGCCAAGAATTTATTGAGTCATTATCTCACACATAGGAAAAATATCCTTCAACAAAAAAATCTGTGTATGCTCAATAATTAAACAATGGCTTTAAAATTTTAATTATATGTTCTAGAAAAAAAATATTGTGAAAGAGTCTAAACAGTTATGTTAATCTCAGTTTTGTGGAAAGGATGAAAATGAAACTGATGAACAATGGGTTTTTCTAAAAGCGTCTCCATTGAGAAATAGTTCCAGTAAATGAAAAAATTCCCCCAGAATACTCAGTATTAAACAAGGAAGAGTCCCCAAGGTATCAGAGTTCCTGGGGCACCTATCACCAATTCTGGGTTCTTCTCAGAGTCAGTTCCATGAATCTTGATGCAACATGCTTGTCTAACATGGTCTTTCTCTCTTCCTGGTTTCCTGCTGATGTAGGTTCCACTGGAGGCTAACATGACATCTTCCGCCAACACTTACAAGTTAACCCAGGCTCTACGCAAGAGAACTTGCAAGAGAAGCAGGAACTGCCCCTCCTGATCTGATTCTTCCCATAAAGTTCAGACCTCAATAACATGGCACCTTGTGGATTCCTTCTTCCTTATTTGGCCTGTAAGATAGTTTCTCTAATCATCTGACAGTCTAGGTGCCATTTATGCTTTGAGGATCAGCTTGAGTCTTCTGACAACTTCCATCATGCCTAATGATTTATTTTCTCCAAAACACCCTGTGTATAACTAGGAGCAATCATCCCTTCTGCATCATAAGATGCCAGCAGATTACTGGTAAATTGACTCGCTGGAAAATAAATCATAATTTTTTTCACTTCAGCCAATGACAAAACAATCAACCTGATGTCACCAACATGATTCCAATCAATGATGGAACTGAACAGAGAGAGACACACATACACAATTTGCCGTTCCAGCTAATACAAGCTGGATAACACACACCACTGCAAGAGTATCATCCTGCTGTGTTACTTAACACAGATTAGAAATCTCGTATCTCTAAAGTCCTATGCAATTCACTTAACTTTCTTGTTTACCAGCTTTCTTATCTTAATATATTATCATTACCTGCCTCTTTGGGCTGTGAAGACAGTGTAGTTAATATCTGTCAACAATAGTGTATGCTTGTAGCAACTGCTGTTTAAGAAGTTTTATTTTTAATATAAAATGAAATGATGATCTTGCTATATCTTCCATATGTCAGAGTATGAATTCTTTGGAGTCTAGAACTTTATCTCATACCATTAAATTCATATCACCTACTAAAGTACAAACATCATCTTTCATAAATGTTTGATAAATGAATGTTAGTAGTTCTGAATATAAAATAGAGATTGGCTCATAGAAGGAGAACTTTGTGTCTTTTCTTAAAGCATCAATACGCGCATACACAAACCACCCCATGTATCCACACACCACCACCCCACACATCCACATCCACACACTAGCATTTTATCTGTTCCCTACTTCGGAGCTTTAATTTATTCAGGGCTAGATGATATCTTTCTACAATGCAATCAGCTTTCTAAAACTCATCCTATTGGATTTGTTCCTCCATTACAGAAATCTGTACAAAAATCTTGTTTTATCTTGTTCTGTATCCAGCCTGATCATTCTTATCAAACCTCTGTTTCAAAGCCACTCTTTGTCCATAGAATCCCAGTGATTACGATAAGAAGGACCTCAGGAGAGCAAGATCAGGCCCCTCTCCTGGATGCTAGAATCACATCTACAGCATATCCACAGACTGATGACTCTGACCGTGCCCCAGCATGTTCAGAGACATGGCAGGCCAGCTTGCCTGTGTGCTTATTATACAGAACCAATTAGCAGAGGAACTTCTTATGTTGAGAAGTTGGACCTGCTGAACATCCTGTTTATTCATTCTGGTTGTGGTCTCTTAAAGTGAATGAAATAAGTATCATTCTCTAATATCCTCAAATATACAATGCCATAGACAATGTTTCTAAACCAAATTTCTACCATTTGAAACACTATAAATCTCAATTTCTTTGTATTTCAAATAAGGGCATACAACTATCCCTCCATTTCCAAACATAGACCTTTAATATTGACTTCTTTCCCTGTATTTCTCATGTCTTGCTTTTTCATTTTCATTGTTATAGACCTAATTATGGTTTGGTTTCCAAGAAGATCACTACAACTAGTTCACAAAACTTGTACATCTTCTCCAAGTGCAGAATATCATTATTGCTGTTATTCTTTTCTGACAGTTAAATTGTGGCAGAATGTAGAGAGAAAAGGGAAGAATCACTTCAGGAATTTCTGTTTATTTTCATTATAGTAAAGGCAATAACAAAGATCAACAATGCTCAGGCTTGATGTACTACATATTTCAAAAAGCTGGAAAGGAGGACTTTGAACGTTTTTACCATTGAAGAAATGATAAATATTGAGAAGACAGTTGTGTTTATCCTGACTTAAACATCACACAATGTATACATGTATCAAAATATCACATTGTTCATTAATTTGTAATTTAGGTTTTTGTATCAGCCAAAAGATAAATTCAATCTTTTAAAAGTCAATACCTGTGTAAAATACAAAGCCTCAAATTCTCATCCATTTGTGTAAATTCTTCACTACCTAGTTGTGACTGGCAAACAATTTGTATTCATTAAAAAGCTCCCTACTTTCACACTGAAGTCAAGCATTTTTTCCGCATTTATCACTTTTCTTCTCTCTCACAGGATTTATTTATTTATTTATTTATTTTGATGGTGGTGGTGGGGAGTGCCAGGGACTAAATTCAGGGGCACTCAGCCACTGAGTCACATCCTCAGTCCTATTTTGTATTTCATTTAGAGACAGGGTCTTGTCTTGCTTGGCACCCCACTTTTGCTGAGGCTGGCTTTAAATAGTTTCATGTTAAGTCTTAATTGTGTCAGCAGTTGTATTAAAGAACAAGCTCTTATTAAGTAGTTTAAGAGAGTGCTTTGTAGTTAGCAGCTTTGGCCTTCATGAGCCCACCCACTAGCATCATGCTTTCCTGCAATTCCCTCACTTTCAATATGGGCAGCACCTGTAATGTTATTTTATTTATCTAAAAAAAAAAAATAGAATATTATAAGACTGGTGGGATAGCGCCCCCATAGTTATTTTAAATCACTGGGCAAAAGTAAGGGGAATTTGCCAATGTAATTAAGTTCCCTAATCAGTTGATTAAATAAAAAGGGATATTATTTTAGGTATGCCTCACCTAATCAGGCAAGGAACTCTAAAGCAGCATTTTCTGTCTCTCTGTCTCTGTCTGTGTTTCTCTCTTTCTCCCTTTCTTCCTCTTCTCCCTTCCCACTTCCTCCTCTCTTCATGCCACCTACCTCTACCTGCATTGTTGGCTTTGAACAACCAGAGGAATTCATTATCACCAAGGAAATGATTTCTGCCTCCAATCTTAGGAAACAAAGGCGATCCTTCTGGTTCAGGCCTTGATGAAAGTTATCAGCCTGGCCAAACCTTGATTTTAGTCTTGTGAGAGATACTGATCAGAGCACTGAGTTAAATTGTTTCTAAACTTCTGACCTGAGAGATAATAAATGCATATTGATTTTAGTAGCTATATTTGGGTAACTTGTTGCACAGCAATAGATAATTAATATACATGCAATACCCTGGGGAGTTACAAAGTTGAAAATATATAATTAGTCTTACATTACCAGATATCTTTAGAAGTTCTGCCTTTATCCTTCATCGTCAATGACCATCAATCCCTCTCTTAACCACAAAGCTGCTGAGAAGGGAACTTCTACTCATTTTGGTCTCCTGTTTTCTACGCATTCACTCCCAGCTAAGCAAACTGTGTTCATTCCCACCACTCTACATAAGTGGTCAATATTCTAAGATTACCATACGTGATCAAATTGTCAAAACTAAGTGATGTTTTGAAATACTTAATGTATTATTTTATGAAGAAGCCAAGAATATGAAATAACAAATCACTCAAATATGATTTATTATTTAAAATGCAATAAAAGCATTATGACATCATGATACTTTGGTATTCAGAAACTAGAGTATAAACTGATACCATTCTTACATAGCACCCTATTTGAAAATGGTCATATATGTTTATTTGTTAATAGGTACAATGCCTAGCTTCAAATTCTATGACTATCAACTGATTTTGATGACACTTGATGATTAACTCTTACAAGTAACAATACCAAAGCTAAAAGTTACATTTAATCCTTAGGATACAGTTAAGAAAGAGATAGATGCTGTTATTTCTTGTCTCTTATTTTTAAAAACACAGTTTAATAATTAAAGCAAATTTCTCAACATGAGTAATCAAGGAACAGAGAGAGGGTTAGAACTTCAAAATCAGAAATTTTCCTACTAGATGCTGGAAGTTTGATCATTATATGACAAGTAAGTTGAGGCTTAGATATGTAAAAAATTATGATCATTATTCTCATAAAAGGAGATTTTAACAGTGATCATTGTTTCCTCATCTAGAATACAAAGAAATTTCCAGGAATCAAAGTACCACAAATGCCAAACTATTATGGACACATCACATTCCACTGTTATATCCTCTGTGATTTCCATAGAATCTTGTTTTAATCCACATCAATATTTATTTAATTTACATAATTCTGTCATAAATCTTACTAAATAAGAATAAAAGTTTTTCCAAATTCCTTCCTTGAATGCCATTTCTCAGAAGTCAGTATGTCTTAAAAAATGGCGTGATTAATTCTAAACCTCCCAGAAAAGTAGATAGAATTCTTCCCTAAGAAATAAATGGTTCCAACTCTGCAGATTATTTTACTTTTAGTAGAATAAAATAAGGTTTCACAAGCATCACCAGGATGCTGGCTATAAGGAGACCTAAATTGCTCTGCCTATTAAAATAGGGAGAGACTTTGAAGACAGGAGACAGGGATGACACAATGATGGTAGTTAATGAAGATGGTGGACTATTTGATAGGCCTTTCACTGCAAGATGACATGCATGCAGAGAAGTACAACCCTGAAGCATTCTGCTCAACCCAGGTTCAGAGTGTTAGCATGATTAACTATCATCCAAGTCAGGAAATAAAATCTGACTTTCCCAGAAACTCCTCTCCTCCCTCCTACCAGTTACTGTCCCCGTTCTCTTTCCCAAAGAGGAGCACCAAGAGTGGAATCAAGGTCATGACTTTTAATACCACAATTTAATTTTCCCTGTTTTTAATCTCTAAATAAATGGGGTCATGCCCAGGTACCACTTTGTGTCTAACTTCTTTTGTTCACTGTATTTGTATAATTCATTCCCACTTTTCATTTATACAGACAACATGTTTGTTTTTATTTCTTCATAGAGTATAACTTTATGAAAACACTACAATTTAGTTAGGCATTTAACTGTTGATGAACATTTGAGCTGTTTTAAATTTTTAAAATGTCACCAGGAATATGTTTGTACATACTTTGGTAAACATACATATGCAGTTCTTTTGAGAGTAGTCTTAAGAGAAAACATTCAACCTTTGATTTTTTGAGTCTGACTTATGTTCTCTGGTTCCATCCATTTACCTGCAAATGCCATAAATTCATTCTTATTTATGGTTGAGAAAAACTCCATTGTCTACATACACCACAATTTCTTCATCCATTCATCTATGGACAGGTGTCTACACTGGTTTCATAACTTGGCTATTGTGAATTGTGCTGCTATAAATAATGATGTGTCTATATCCCTATTGTATGCTGATTTTAAGTGTATCATGTGTGGTATGTGCATACTTATTTTGAAAGACACTGCCAAGCAAGCAGTTTCCAAAACTGTTATACCAGTATAAATTTTCTCTAGCAGTAGGTTCTGTTCATTCACAACTTTAATAACCTCTGTCATGCTGGGGCTGGGGCTCAGTGATAGTGCACTTGCCAAGCATGTGTGAGGCACTGGGTTCAATTCTCAGTGCCAGGTATAAACAAATAAATAAAATAAAGATCTATCAACAATTTTAAATTTAAAAAAAACTTTTCATTGTCTTTTATATTTTTGTCATTCTGGTGAATGTGATATATCACAGTAGCTTTAATTGCTAGTGGTTAGTGGAGATTAAAAACTTTGAGAATGTTTATGGGCTGTTTGGATATTCTTCTTTTTTTTTTAAGAGAGAGGTGAGAGAGAGAGACAGAGAGAATTTTTAATATTTATTTTTTAGTTTTTGGCGGACACAACATCTTTGTTTGTATGTGGTGCTGAGGATCGAACCCAGGCCGCACGCATGCCAGGCAAGCGCGCTACCGCCTGAGCCACATCCCCAGCCCTGGATATTCTTCTTGATGACCATTTTTGTCCACTTTTCTACTAGATCATCTTATTTTCCTCATGACTTTATTATTTTTGATTAAACCAAAGCTCTCAGTTCTAAAATAGTCTCATGTGTTAATTTCTTTTTGATGTTTTATACTCATTGTGTCTATAATCTTTGTCTATTTTAACATCCTGAAGATATCATCCTATTTTTGTTAAAATCTCTGTTTATTTTTACCATTCACATTTAAATCTATTATTAATTTAACAGACTTGTGTATGGTGTAATGTAGAAGCAAATTTCCTTTTAGAAAATATATTCAATGATCATCACCATTTATTGAAAACATCATCTTTAAAGCATTGCATACTGAATCATTCTTGGCATAAAACAGAAAGCTACCTACATATGTGTGAACCTGTTTCTGAATTATTTCTTCTTCCATTTGTCTATTGTTTTATGCATGCATGAACCAAAATTTCACAGCTTTAATTACTGTTAGATTTAGGTCTTGATATTTCTAAAGGTATAAATCTTTCAGGTTTTCTTTTCTTCTTGATCAAAATTTCTTTGGGTACTGAAACTCATTTCCAAGTCTTCCTACAATACTGCTATATATCCCATATTAGCCTTCTAGACAGAAGAAATTTGTTGTTCCAAGTTTAAATAATATTTCCTCTCTATTCGCAAAATTTCATGTTTCTCCTTCTTTAAATCCACTCTATTCCTCATTGCTAAATTAAATTTCCCTTCTGTATACAAATATACTGATATGGAGTTTAAAACTCTCTACAAATTTCTGAAGATGAATGTACAATAATGATTATTTGAATTGAGCTCACTGGAAATAGAAGATCCACCTGTTATTTTTGTTGCCCAATATTGCAAGAAGCTCAGGAAGTCCCAATAAATGATTCATCAAAAAGAATACATAGACTGATTAGATACAAAAAGCATATTATTTAGGAAATCAGGGTGATTTTCTTGAATCAGAGAGAGTCCATACTGCAGAATTAGGAAATGCAAAGAGGTTACAATTTACTTTGGAAAGCAATCTGTTTGTTATTCAGTCTTCAGTTATTGTAGGACTACCGACCTCTCAGACTCCACTGGAACAAATCTAAAGCCTGTTCAAGCAGGGGCTGGGGATGTGGCTCAAGAGGTAGCGCGCTCGCCTGGCATGCATGCGGCCTGGGTTCGATCCTCAGCACCACATACAAACAAGGATGTTGTGTCCGCCGATAACCAAAAATAAATATTAAAAAATTCTCTCTCTCTCTCTCCCTCTCTCACTCTCTCTTAAAAAAAAAAAAAAAAAAAAAGAGTATTCAAGCAGGTGGTGACCTGTTTGTTAGCTGGCCATAGCCTTGTGAAATGAGAGTCATAAAGTAAATTTGATCTTGAAAGCAACTTCAGAAGCAATGATTGCACTTTTTGAGCAGCAATAGGAATAATAATTTATGGAGAAAAATGGACCAGAGCCATAGCCAGAACTGTATGTGCATCTCTGTTAGGATTTGAATCCACAACCATAGCCACAGCCATCTCTGGAACTATAGCCACAGATCAACACTCTCTGGTTCTTATCAGCCATAACTGAGAGCATATCCACAGCCACAGCCTCAGTCAGAGTTTCCATTAGAAGCCCAAGTTTTCAGAATTAGTGTTCTGCAGAGGGAAGTTTCTGAAGTCAATGTCACCCACAACTGATTAGAACAGATTCTACTTCCAATCTCCAAAGCAATTTGCAAAACTGAGCTGCTTATTTTGTTGACTCCATATTTTTTATACAGTTTCTATGTTATCTGTTGATACTAAGAAAGTATATCAAGACGATTACCAACCTTAAAGAAAATCAACCATCACTCAAGTTCATGCTATAAAAACATATATTCAACAACTGGTTTTAAACTCCCTATTCCCTCTGTTAACCTTTCTCCATAATCCTTTCAGATATATTGAAGGTGACGTTCAATATTTCCTATAGGATATTTCAAATGCCTAACACATACCCCTACATTCATTTTCAGAGACTCAATAGAGGCATCACCTCCCTGCCCCATTTCACAATTTTCCCTTTTTGAAGCCATGGCCATGAACTCTATCATGATCGTTGGTTGCCTTAGTATACTGCAATTTTCTCGGTTCCCCCATCTTCCTCACTGAATTTCATTTTTTTAAAATCTTCTTGTTAATAATACCTTTATATTTTATTTATCACTAAAACCTAGTTCAATACCTGATTCAAATAATGGTTTAATAAATAAAAGAATGAATGTTTGAGCAAATTAAATCATGATTAATGAATGATAATTCTAATATCCATTTTTATCTTCTTCATATAGAGAAAAATGCAATTTTCAACAATAATAGTTTAAATAGCCACAAAAATAATAGTTGTATTTGGCTATAAAACTTTCTCAAATTGGCCAATAAAATTTTTCAGAAGAATCTGATGAGAACTGTTGTGTCATTAATTCTTCTCATTTTATAAATGAACAATTGAAACATCAAGATTGTTGTTTGTGAGATCACTCAGCTCTTTAGTGTCAAAATCAGAATTCATTTCTTTTAATACTATGTCCATAGTTTCCTCCTTAATTTCCCCAAAAGAAAGATGAAACAATTGATGAGATTTTTTCCCTGTAACTTAATATTCCCTGCATCCTCTAAGTAAGCAAAACTCATGACTCTTTCCTTTAATAAGTTGATTTTTTTCTTTACTATTAAGAATTCAAACATATGACACTATCCCATTGAGCAATAGCTTCCCCCCAGTTATTTTCATATTTTATATTTTATTTTAAGAGGCCGGGGTTGTGGCTCAGTGGTAAAGTACTTATGTGAGGCTCTGGGTTCTATTCTCAACACCATATATAAATTTTTAAAAAGGTTCAGCATAAACTATATATATATATATATATATATATATATACACACACACATATATACATGTGTGTGTGTGTGTGTGTGTGTGTGTAAAAGACAGGGTCTTGCTAAGTTGTTGAGGGTTTGCTAGGTTACTGAGGCTGGCCTCAAACTTAAGATCCTTCTGCCTCAGCTTCCCAAGTCACTGAAATTATAGGTATGTGCCACCATGCCTGGCTGTTTTTCTTTCCTTTTCCCTAGTTTCCTCTTTGACTTCTATGAGTGTGGTTGAAGCAGGAACTTTCCCTAAGTAGACCACCTAAATAGCTCTTACATTTGTTGCAAATCTCCCACCAAGTGCTCAAGGTGTTATTTTCTTGTAGTAACACAGTTATTTTCTGTTTGGGGAGGGATGGGTGCAGAGTCTCTCATGATTTACATGACAAGAAGCTACATAAAATTAGATGCAGAGAGAAAGAACAATAATTTTCTAGTAGTTTAAATTTTGAATTTTATGTAATAAATGCCATAAATTACAACCTCCCTATTAAAGATGTGTCTTTTATTCAAACCTTTCTCAGTCATATTTAATTTCCTTTTCAAAATAATCTTCTTAAATGTAAATCTTTCCAGACTCCAGGATGTATTGTAAGTCTATTTTCCACTATCATTACCACAAAGTAGTTTTTTAATAATAATCTTCATTTGCATTATTTTGCTTACAAGCATTTATTAAATAAAGAAAGTGCAGTATAAATTGATTTAGATAATGACTTTTATAAAAATGTGTCCCTCTTTTATAGGTTTAAATTTGTATTTCAGGACCTCTACCTTGACCCTGAACACAAACTATTTGTAATCCAATTGCATGTCTTTCTCCAGGTTTAAAGACTGCACTTCCTCACGACTATACTCCAACCCTATCATCCATTGCAGCACTATGAAACAGGACACCCAAAATGACACTTGTCCCAATTTTCAGTCCCTCCTTTTATGAGAGTGAACTGTGCCCCGCCCCACAAGACTATCTTCAGCGTTTCTTACTCATTTTCTACCTCTGCTCCTGAGTTACCTCTCTTCTTCCCTTTGCTTTAACTGCTGATGATTCCAAGCACATTGATCCAACCTGTTAAAGAAAATTTCTCATGTGTGTTGCTCAAATACCTCAAAACCCATGTTTTTTATTTTACCCTTATATTTCCTAGAACTTTAAGTTAGTTCTTGTATTTTGACAGATTCAATAAGAATTTCTGATACAGATGACTGAGTAAATCATAAAATATAAAATACTTTAATCCATCTTTAACATTTCCTCTTCTTCCTGGGTTCCAGCCCCCAGTGATTGGAACCATCCTCATTAAGCCACAACCAGGGGGTTCTATTTCACACTACCATCCATGAACATAGCACCCAGGCAATTGTCAGCCCCGATTCTACCTCTTAAGTATATGTCTGGAATCTGTACCATCCCCTCCGCCCATTTTCTATTTATATATCATCATCATGATTTTCTTTTTCATTTTTTCATTATTGCCATAACTTATTTGACCTTTTTAATACCAATGAATCCTACAAACAACTACTGTATTTTTCTAAACTACAAATATGACTCTTTTTTCATGAATTCAACATTAACACAGTAAAATACACATACTCATCTCTTACATGGTATACCATATATGTCCTTGGCTTGGCAAAATTCACATTAGCATAATATGAGTGCTAGATTGCAGAAGGTTCATAAAGAACATCTATTGAATTTAGTACACACAGAGATGCCAAGGTTTTTCACGCTCCTCCACCTTCTCACATGCTACTTTCTTCTGCATGATATGAATCCATCAGCTTGCTGCCTGGAAAACCCGGATCACTTCTTTAGAACCTCCTCTTATGCCAGGAAATGTCTTAAACAGTATTCTGCTTGTGGCTTTACAGATGAGTAACTTAAACAACTCAGAAGAGTAATTACTTTAATCTCTTGTTTCATTTTGAAGCTTACATACAAAGCAAAGATTCTCCAACAAGTCTTAATTAAAAACAAACAGGAACTTAGGTATAACTTTGTTATATTCTCCATCTTGTTGCTTTGTGTTTGTTTTCTTATAAAGTTCATGTACAGCTTTAGGGCAATGATTTTTCCTCCTACTCCCATTCTCTATACATATGCATCAATTGGTACATAAAGGCTCTCATTAGTTACTTGCTGAATTGAATTGGATCAAATCAAATAAAATCAGGTTGGATACAAGAAGCTAATTCTTGCAGTAATGTTGAGTGCAGATTACACAGTAAATAAATAAATAAATAAATAAATAAATAAATAAATAAATAAATAAAACAGAACAAGAGAATCTTTATGAGGTTATTGTACCAGATAAAAGACAAAGGATTTCTATCATAGACCAATTGAAATGTCACGCCAAAGAAGGGGAAGCTGTAAGAAACACAAACAATTTGGCAAAAGATTGACTCTGTAGCAAAGTGAAAGGAGGAATAGATGGTGGTGATGAATTGCAGATCTTTGCAACTGGGCAAATGTTTATAGTTAACAACTTCTAATCTATCCATGTGAGCTCATGGGGACCAAGGAAAGATTCCCACAAAGAGTGGTGAGAAAATGACAGTTTACATTACTTGGCAAGATCAGTGATTAAAATGAGTAATGAGAGCTCTGAATTTCCTCTCCGCTGGGTATTCCACACCCCGGAGATGCTCATAAAACCAATGATCTAGTTATTAACTTTACACCTTTGGCTAATATTACAACCACCACAATGCCTTATTATAAACACAGTTTGCAGTTGCTACATCATTTATTTTGTCATCCTAATATAACAGCAAGTGGGGCAATAATTACAATATTTACATGTGATCTGCCTGACTCAGTGTTCCTTATACCAGTTACATAGAAGATTATTTCTTTCTCAGTAGCTCTAGATCACCAACAAAGTGTAATTGGCTAAACGTCTGAGAGAACGTAGATTTCAGTAGTAACTGATTATTATTTCTTTAATTATAGGAGAATACACAGGAAGCCAGCGTTGGTCTGTGGTTCTAATTCATGCAGAGCAGAAGCCTGAGAAAGAGCATGTCTATTGGCCTGAATCCCATCGGTGCTCATGTTAGAAAACCAAGCGATACTTCTTTCACAAGTACTAAGCTTTTGTTTGCAACCACCTACACTCCAAATTTAGGAGGAAGTGACAAACCCTGTGTAAGATTTTGTTGGAATATACTTGGTGCTAGTTACAAATTTGCCAGGCCATTTAAAGAGAATTGCAGCATGATTTTTGAAAGAAAAAGAGCTGTGCATATGCCTGAGAATGAGATTCGTGAAAAATCCCACAATAACTAGATTTTAGAATAGGCACAAAGAGGATCCATGATAGTTCTGTCTGAACTATTTATGACACATAGTGAACTAATCAATCTTTTACTTAAGATAAAGTTTGTGGCATAGAAGGCTGAGTCAGGAGGATTGGAGTTCAAAGCCAGCCTCAACAAAAGTGAGGTGCTAAGCAACTTAGTGAGACCCTGACTCTAAGTGAAATACAAAATAGGGCTGGGGATGTGGCTCAGTGGTCGAGTACCCCTGAGTTCCCCGTACCAAAAAACAACAAAAAAAGATAAAGTTATTATAGGTTTACAATTGGTATGACCATCTCCAGTTTCAAATATTCGAATCAGGAGACTACTAATTCCTATTTAGTTTAATTACAGTGACCAGGGGTTTTCAGATCAAAATAGAAATTGTTCAAATGATGAGTATGGTACAAAACAAAAGACAATAGTCTACAACACCTAACAAATTTTAATATTTTCAATAGTCAAGTAAAGTAA
Organism: Callospermophilus lateralis; assembly: GCF_048772815.1. NCBI lineage: Eukaryota > Metazoa > Chordata > Mammalia > Rodentia > Sciuridae > Callospermophilus > Callospermophilus lateralis. The sequence continues at coordinate 12,820,877 of NC_135314.1, read as the reverse complement.
TTCATTTGAAACCTACTTTTCTTTCTGTAAAATTCAGATTAAGGAAACACACAAAGAAATTCCAGAGCTACAAGTTGATACATGTTGTAGGAAATAATCTGGTTCATCCAAAATTTTCTTCTTTACAGAGAACCAAAGAAGCTCACAGGCAAGGATGCTTGGTTCAACAGTGAAAACCCTGTGCATTTGTAGGATGATTCTCCTTTATTCATGTTCTGCACACTTCTTCTTTAGTATTTCTGTCTCAATAGATTACCCTTTATCTAGTGTGGACTGAATACCAAATGCAGTTTTCTCTCCTGAAATCGAAAGGAAAAAAAAAAGATATATGAGATTTAATGCTTTTAGATTCCCTCCTCAGCATTAAGCTGGAGTTCTTAAATTGACAATAAAATCAGGGAGTACTTCATCAGATGTAATGGTCTGGCACTCAATTGATTGCATTAATCAATGGCCGGAGGGGTTCATTAGCAACAAGGAGTGCACTGGCTACTCCATCACATCACATCTTCTCACTGTTTTTCTTTTCTTTCTTCTTTCCTTTTTTCTTTTTTCACCCTGACAAATATGTTGAAATGTGAAAATATAGTACATGTAAAAACTTGTGTTAGAACTAATCATTTAAATATCTAAAGTAGCTAGATTACTAAGTTTTTTTCTTTTAGATTTCAGGGAACACATATTATCTCATGAAGATAAAAATCTAGGTGATTTTCTAGCTAAACTGATGAAAAACCTAGTTTTGTGGGTCAGATTATACGAGGTGCCAAAGAGAGATGCTGTGTAGGATTTATTTCAATGTATCTTATATTTAATTAAGAACCTATGTGGTTGATATTTATTACCTCAAGGAATAATTGAAAACTTATTATAAAAATACAGGCAGAGAGACAAAAGTTGTGTTAGCGTCGTAAAGAAGAAAAGAAAAACACAGCTGTTAAAATTAATTCATCTGTCAAACTAAATCTGTTCATTTATAGTAGAGACACTTCAGACAAGAGATGTCAAAATGAGGCAAGAGACGGAAGACAACTTCACCTGCCTATGTTTTGTTGTGTGAGTGGAAGAGTACAGAGCTCCACAGAAATGAAAAATCATGTGATGTTATTGTATTCTAATATGATTATCTAGTATATTTTCTGTAACATGGAAAGAAATTTATTACATCTGTGTTTTTCTAATATTTCAGTGAGCTATTTGGCTTTTTTTCATTATTCCTTTTTAAAGAAATCTGGCCACCCTAAAACTATTTTGCTTTCATTTTTCACAGTTTATTCTATATTTCCTTCAAAATTAATGTTTTTTAAAATTAAGCAATCATCCCAACTGCTCTGCATCTCCTTCTACTTTGTCCCCTCTAAGCATTCTCTTTTTTTAACTTTTTAATTTCTTTCTACAACTATTCTTGGTGAGTTTGTATTTACTTAATAATAATGTAAGAAAAACACCATATGTGTGATTTTCTCTGCTTTCTGCATACAACTTTTAAATATAAAGTAATCAGCTTGGTTCTCTTTAAGGATGAAAAATTAGAAAGAACTAAATCATATCCTAAAAAATTTATCAGGCTGCAGCTTTGCAATTTCTTTGTGTTTTTTCTGAATTATATGTCTTGCAAAACTAAAAGTCAATAATTGCTACTGTAATGATTATCTACTTTCCTTGCAATTCTGGGAAAGCTATATTTTGTAATGGTCTAAATGATTTCCACTGTATCTTCTGTGGATATATCCCACAAATTTCACAAGAAACAGGAGTTTCTGTGGGACACAGCCAGAGACTCAAGAAAGACCTACCTATAGACAAAGAACTGAGAAGGGTGTGAAGCATCACAGCCTTGGAATATGAAAAAATCAGTCTTGTAAAATGGAGATAAATGGGTGTACTTTTAATGTTAGATATAAAGTATACACTGGTTCACCAAGAGTCATAGATAGTCAATAGAGAGGCCATCATGAATCCTCTTGTTGCCTGTTTAAAGTCGACTATATCATGAGTCTTTTTCATGGATTTCAATGCTAAGGCACATACACTATGCTTCTTATGACCTACAGGGATACAGTTATACCTACTTGTATCAATATTTTTTTTTCCTTTTTGTTGCTAAGGAATCATCTACTGTATAGATGTACCACATTATTTAACCTATTCCTTAGCTGGTAGACATTTGATTTGTTTCCATCTATTGGCTAATATAAATGATACTGCTATGTATATTCATGTACAAGTTTTGGGGTACACAGATGTTTTCACCTTCTTGGATACATATCTAGGAGTCGGTATGTATCATATAGATCATATGGTAAATCGATGCTTAATCTTTTGAGAAATGGCCAGATTGTATTCCAAAGCACCTGCTCCATCTTAACTTTCCATGAGAAACACCACTCCACCACATCTTCCCCAACCCTTGTTATATCTGAAATTCTGACTATAGTCATTCTAGTGGTGTGAAGTGATATCTCACTAGAATTGTTATTTGCATTTCTCTGATGGTCAAAAGATGTTGAACCTCTTCTTGTGTGCTTATTGGTCATTTGTACATCTTCTTTGAAATGTTACTAGGTCCATATTGGAATTAGGTTGTTTAACTTATTGTAATGGAAGAGTTCTTATATATTCCACACGAAGTCCTTTTTAAGATTTATGATGGGAATATTCACCCATTTTTGAGTTTTCCCCATCCTGTCCATTAGAAACAAAGGCTATTAATTTGATTAAGTCCAATTTACCTATTTTTTTTCTTTTGTCCATTATGGTCTTTCAATCATAACAAGGAAGTATTTGCCTAAAGATCATAAAGATCTCCTTTTATATTTTTCTAGAGTTTTACAGATTTAGCTCTTACATAGATCTATGATCTATTTGGAGCTAAAAATTTGTGTATGGTGAGAAAACAGGGTCTAACTTTATTCTTCTGCATGTAGATATTCAGTTGTTCTCCCACTTGCTGAATTGAATACTCTTTTCTAACTATGAAAAGAATATATCAGCATTCACCAAGTATTCAGTTTATACATATATAAATATGTTTTATGAAGGCTTGGTAATAGCTTCTGATAATTATTATTTTAATTTATTTGATTTTTTATTTCTTTAATGAATTTTGAATTTTATCAGAGGACCAAAGATAAAGTGCACAATTCTTTAAAATTAAAATGAGAGGTGGAAATCACCACTAACAATTACTATTGTCCTATTTTAAAAATACATTAAAGCAATGTCCTAGAATCCCATAGCAATTAAAAATATAGTGAAATAAGCATAGGATTGGAAATCAGAAAGCTGTGTTGAAACTCCAGTCATCCTTATATGATATAAACTCACTGATATACAGTTTCTTCATTTTTAAAATGAGATGCTAAGGCCTATCTTGCACAAAACATTAGGTTATTATTATGAAGATAGAATGAAGCAGTTTTTGCAAAAGTACTCTGTAGTAAAATATCAGAGAAAATATAGTTTGCATCATTACATTAAAAATTATTCACACATTAATTTATTTCACAAAAAAATATATTGAGTTTGTACATGCTAGACAGAGTTCAGGGGCTGGCAATGCCGTGGTGAACAGGAGATAAAATTGCAAATGGTGCTTCTAAAGAACTTTCAGTTAGGAAAGGGACTTTCAGAAGCACAAATTTAGGTTTGTACCTTTTTTGATTTTTCAAATTTACATATATTATAATCATTCCAGAATTTGTGACAGAGATCATGTCTAAAGCAAAATAAGACGAGGAACAATGATTCAAAATAAAAGCCCTAGTGTTGGACATCACATGATCATAGGTACAAACTGTTGGTTACTGGGGGAAGTTCTGCTATAAAATATTTTGCTTATTGAAACCTGATGGTTTTTAAAGGCTTACATTTTACTTTTAATTAGTCCATTTCTTCTTCCACATGCAAGAACTCCCATTCCATTGTCTTCCAGTATCTGGGTCGACTTGCCCAAAGAGTTTCCTATCTAGACTCCAGAAAGTATAAGCTGTATTTTTAAAGTGATCATTGAATACAAGCTACAAAAGAAGTTAAAATAGACTTTCTAAGTTATCAGGAAGGCCACTCCAGTTTATTTTATAAAGTTCTCACTAAAATATACACCCACAGCTTCACAGATTTGTGGATAGAAAGTCATGAGTCTAGAGACACAGATTGATAGAACCAGGAGCAAGGCCTTGTTCGTCCCTATGCTCACATCTGTAGGTCTTGCAGGTCTCCATTTCCTCCCCCCTCCCCCCCTCCCCTTCCCTTGGTAATCAGTGTTTGCTTCTCTATCTCTGTATACTTGACTTTATTTTTTTAGTTCCACAAATAAGTGAGATCATGTATTATTTTTCTTTCTACATCTGACTTACCTCACTTAGTATACTGTCATTCAGATTCATCCATGCTGTGACAAATGGCAAGATCTTACTACTGAGAGGCACAATGATTACAGTGTGGTCACAGGTGGAACATATTGCCACCCTTCACTCCCCAGTATAGAGTTCTGGATAATAAATTAAATCACCCTCCTGTGATCACTGATCCAAGGTTGACCTGCCAAGGTTCAAATCCCAACTTTGTCATTCACCATTTATGGAATGTGGAAAAAGTTGAACAGCTCTGCCCCTCAGTTTTCTCAGTCATTTGCTTTTGAGAATCCTAATAGTGAATAAACGTCAAGGATTAAATGAGTTGAAATATGGAAAGTACTGAGAGCATTGCATGGAAATGAAAATTATCATTTTGTTATTAGATGCAGGCTATGGCTACTATTGCATATATTAAAACCAATTACACAATCAGAATAAAAAAGAAAAAAAAAAGAGCAATATGCCCTTATCGCCTTTGGCACTGCAGAAGTAAAACAAACATGAACTAGAAAACCAACTAAAACAGTATCATTTGAACATACACAGCATTGACAGAGAATGTTAATAGGGACCTGTGGGATTGTGAAATTTTTAGAAGGAAATAGTTATTAGCTTTGCTACATATTACCTGAGGCAAAATGTATGCTAATATTCCACTGATATTTAACAGCTGAATTTGAATATTAGTTTGAGCTTATTAATCAGAGAATATAAATAGAATAATTTAGAAAAGTTTGTGGGTTAAACAGATATAAATTAAAAACTGGCATAAGGATAAGGTAATTTTAATTAAACACTTTATGTAATATTTTAGTTTTGAAAGAAAAAACTAGGAACACCAGAAGCTACTTTTCCCCAGGATTATGAAAACCTTATGAACAGTGAGAAATAAACGAATTTCACTTTGCACTTACAAAAATGGTAACTATGGTACCTACTAATGCTTCTAGAATCTGAAATATGGAAATTAAAAAGATATTATTTAGAAATTCACATAGTATGTTTTAAGAGGGTTTATTTAACTTGATTAGCATATACATAAATGCTTTTCCTTTCTATAAGAAATACAGAAATTCACTATTAGTAAAACATGTATTTTAGCAATTATTTCTAAAAGTAATGGTGGATTTAAAATTATTCATTCATTTTTTTCTCACACAAATGCTACAGGCAGAATAAAAGTTTGTGAACCTGGAAGCCAAGCTATGGTTATAAAATATATTGTACTCGAGTTCCCCAAAGAAGAATCATGCTCATGACCTCCACATTATTGAAAGAGCCACAGACAAGAATCTCAGAATAGATAGATGCTTTGTATTTCCCAAGCTTCTACAAATTCTGAGTTCTCTCCATTAGACAACTCAGTTACATCAGGAAATACAGCAGAATAAAAATGGTCAAATCAATAAATCGAAAATCTCAGAAAATTCCAAAAAACTCTCAAATTTATTTGCAAATAGAGTGTGAATAAAGTATCAGAAGCAAACTTTCTGCTTCCAATTAGCATTTAGAAAATCAATAAAGATCTTTCCTCTTATAACAACCATCAACATTTGGACAAAAGAAAATCAAACTTCTCTATGGAACTAACAAGAAGAGATACATTGAAAGAATCTGCTGCGTTGAGCTGATTTGAGAGATAAATGAGCCATAAAAGAGCTGGAATCCATGAGAACTTTCATTGCTGAAAACAGATTTATACTTTGAGTGTAGACAGCCCAGACAAAAGGGCTGATCCTCATGGATTTCCAATATGAAAAGAGAAGCCAGGCCCCTATTTCGCCCTAAATTGTGTTCTCATTTCCAGCAGAGGACCCACAAATGAACACCTCGATGTGTACTTGTAAATCATATGGGAGAAAAATGCATTCCAACTTAAGCATTCAATTCATGAACATAACAATCTCTTTAATTCAAAGCTAGCACTACCTTCTTTTAATATACATCTGACATCACTATGCTACTTCACTCTGAAGGCTGTAACTGACAACATATAAAATGTAATAGCAGCCAGGTAGAGCATTACAGTTCCTAAAATGAAAGGATATTTGCCATAATTGAAACGCAATTGCCATACGCTGCATCAGCTATAAGTGGCATGTTGGAACATGGCACACTCTGATCTTAAACACACCTTATCTTAATACTCAACACCTGGAGCAAAGGCTGGTTCAGGGTATGTCTTTCCAGATAGACCAATAATAACAGTATTTTACGTTTTATAGTGTTTTGCAATTTACAAAGTGCTTTCATATATATAATTTTGTTCGGCAATAAAAAATTATGAATTCTATTTTACGGAAAAAAAAGCAAGGCTTGGAAATATTAAACTACTTGCAGAGGGTTAATCAAATAGTAAATAGAGGAGCAAATGGCAGCTAAAGTTCCCTTTTTCTACATATGTCTCTTTATACAGTCACACTAGACAATGTTCTTTCAAAGAGTTATCACAGAAACAACTCGTGGGGTTATAGAATCAAAACTCTGTTCTGGTTTTCATTATGACTACATGATGAGCAGATGCGTTGAATGAACTAATGTCTACACCCACTTATGCAATAAATATTAATGTAATGTCTTTCATATATTAAGTCCTGGGAATGCAAAATAGTCCCTGTCCCCAAGAATAACGCATATGTAAGTAATGAATTCTGTATTCATCAGCTTTCTGTCACTGTGACAACATGTTAGAGATAAAAGGAAAGATTCATGTTGGCTCATGGGTTCAGAAGTTTTAGCCCATAGTTGCTGAGCCAGATTGCTTTGGACCTTTTCCAAGGCAGAATATTCTGGCAGGGATCACGTGGTAGAGCAATGTCATTAACTTTATGGCAGCCGTGACAAAATGGAGGAAAAACAGAGGAAGGGTCTGGGGTCCCCAAACTGACTTCAAGCACACATCCCCAGTGACCTGACTTCCTCCAATGTGGCCTCACCTCCCAGTCTCCACCACTTCAACTCACAACAAATTCCAAGATAATATGACAAAGCAAGCATAGTGAGGGGGACTAAATCAAGCTGGAAGGTTCTGGAAAGCTTAGATGAGTAAAACTTTATGAAAAAAAGAATCAAGGAAAATATTCCCAGGAGAAAGATTAAGTATATAAAGTACATAAAGATTAAGAACAGGGAGAGTCAGGATATACTTAGGGTGTGGCAGGCGTTTTGACATCAAGATTCCATAATTCTTTGGATCTCTCTCCTTTTCTACCTACACTCCCTTAGGATCTCATATAGTCTTATAGTTTTAAATGCTCATCTATGTCCTGACAGCTACCCCATTTATAACTCTGGCCTAGATCACTTCCTGGACTCAGGTCCAGATGCTAAATAACATCTCAACTTGGATATCTGATGAGCATTTCAAACAGTAAAGGGCCAAAATTGACCTCCTGGTTTTACCTGACAGGCCCATACTGAAAGAACGATCAAGGCTCGACATTGGAGAAAATGCCCATTTATTGAGGAACAGCTCTGCATATTTATAGAGCTGGGGGTGGTTTGACAGTTATGACACTTTAACAGTTGGAGGGTTTGACTGTTGGCATGGGGTGCTTTCTGATTGGTGGGTAAGGATCATGTGAGTCAGCAGGGCTAGTCTGATTGGTGGGTAAGGATCATGTGAGCCATCAGGGCTAGTCTGATTAGTGGGTAAGGATCATGTGAGCCAGCAGGGCTCACCATTGAACGACTCTTCTCGGGGGATGGGGAAGTTAGTCTTTGGAGCCAGGTCGACTCCCAACACATATCTCTTACAATCCATTTGATCTCAGTGTAAGACTATCCTATTCTCTGCCCCATTCAGCCAAATCCTTGGAATCACATTTAGCCCTTCTATTACATTTGACCCTCGCATCCAATTATGCAAAGACAATAAATTCTACTTCTGAAATGAGTTGCCATTAGCATCACCAATGGCAAATTGCAAATAGCCTTCTCCTGGGATGGCCTCCACAGTTGCCCATTTCTACACATTAGGAGAATTTCATTGACATAGGAGCCAGAGTGTCTGCTAAAATATGTCAGATTGTGTCACCATTCTGCTCTAAATCCTGCAATGAGTCCTATCTCAGAATAGAAACTAAGATCCTCAACTTAGGTCCTCTGGCTTCACCCCCTCCTGCCCACCCACAGTGAAGCTTTCCAATGCACAGAGTCCAGCTGTTGCTCTCACTGTTTACTCTGCCTCGAATGTTGTCCCCAGATAAACACCAGTCACATTTTATCCCCCTTCAAGATTTTCTTGAGTGGCATCTTCTCAAGACACACCTCACTGACCACCTTATTTAAAATTTCAGCTCCTCTCCTCCCTGGTGCTCTGTCTCAGTAACATCTCCCTATTTTCTCCTCCAAAGCCTTTTTTACCATCTGACATTGTATCTTTTACTTAATTCTTGTAAATTCCCCAATGCTAAAAGGCAAATTCTACAGGTACCGTGAGTTTGAATTGAATAATAATTATAAGAGAATAGGTTGCCCAAATTTTACTTATTAAGTGAATGACTAGTGGGAACACAGGATGAAGGACAGAATTTCATAAGAGATGAAGCTTGAAAGTTAGCTATTTTTACAAAATGATGTTAATTATATGTAAGAGGCTCAAGCATGTAATATTCAGTTTTCTGGAGACAGTCTCTGTGGCTTTGGAGTCATTATTAATAGGGAGTCTTCAAATTGAAACATTCCATTTTGGATGAAACATCATTAACCTAATTATTTGATATGCTAGGAAATTGGAACTTCCCCAGTTAGATTCTGGAAGCCGCAGAAAACTCACAAAAGATGAGTGGCAGAAACAGATATTGTCTTAAAAAGTTAATTTGATAGTAACAAAGAGACTGAAAGTGAATAAAGAGGATTGAAGATTGAGAAAATAGGAAGCCAAAACAAATTTTCTAAATGGCTATTATCCTATAGTAGAGGAGGAGCTGGGAGGCTTAGGATGAAGAGGGAATCTTGGGAGGAACAGATGGAAAACTGTCAGCAATATTTGGGAATTAATTACATTGAGGAAAAAACAGAAATCAAAGCCAGTTACAAAATTTTTATCCTGGTCAACAGTGCAGGGCAAAAGGGTGTGGTGAACACAGGAGAACAACCAAGATTGAGAGGTGACGTATTTTTTTCTTCTTTTTTTAATTGTTTATTTATTCTAATTTGTTATATATGGCAGCAGAATGCAATTCAATTCACATTTCACATATAGAGCACAATTTTTTAAGTCTCTGGTTGTGCACAAAGTAGAGTCACACCATTCGTGTCTTCATACATGCACTTAGGGTAATGATGTCCATCTCACTCCACTGTCTTTCCTACCCCCATACTCCCTCCCTCCCCTTTGCCCTATCTAATGTTCCTCCATTCCTCCCATGCTTGCCCCACATCCCCATTATGATTCAGCATCCTCATATCAGAGAAAACATTCAGCATTTGTTTTCTTGGGATTGGCTTACTTCACTTAGCATAATATTTTCCAACTCCATCCATTTACCTGCAAATGCCATGATTTCGTTCTCTTTTTATGCTGAGTAATGTTCCATTGTATGTGTGTGTGTGTGTATGTATATGTATGTATGTGTATATATATATGTGTGTGTGTGTGTGTGTGTGTGTGTGTGTGTGTGTGTGTTATATATATCACATTTTCCCTATCCATTCATCTACTGAAAGACATCTGGGTTGGTTCCATAATTAAGCTATCAGGAATTGTGCTGTTATAAACATTGATACGATTGTGTCCCTTTAGTATGTTGTTTAAGTTCTTTGAGTATAAACTGAGAAGTGGGATAGCTGGGTCAAATGGTGGTTCCATTCCAATGTTTCCAAGGAATCTCCATAATGCTTTCCAGATTGGCTGCATCAATTTGCAGTCCCACCAGCAATGTATGAGTGTGCCTTTTACCCTGAATCCTTAGCAATAATTATTATTGATTGCATTCTTTTTAAAAATTTTTTAATTTTTATTTATTTATTAATTTATATAGTGGTGCGGAGAATCAAACTCAATGCCTCACACATGCTAGGCAAGCGCTTCACCACTGAGCCACAATCTCAGCCCCTGTTGATTGCATTCTTAATAGCCACCATTCTGACTGAGAAAATCTGAGAGTCATTTTGATTTGCATTTCTGTAATTGCTAGAGATGTTGAACACTTTTTAATATATTTGTTGACTGCTTGTAAATCCTCTTCTGAGAAGTGTCTGTTCAGTTCCCTGGCCCATTTATTGATTGGGTTATTTGGGTTTTTTTTTTTTTTGTATGTTATGTTTTTGAGTGCTTTATATATCCTAGAGATTAGTTCTCTGTTTGATGTGCATGTGGTAAAAATTTGCTCCCATTCTGTAGGCTCTCTGTTCACCTCAATGATTGTTTCTTTTGCTGAGAAGAAGCTTCTTAGTTTGAATCCATATGATTTATTGATTCTTGGTTTTAATTCTTGCACTATAGGAATCTTATTAAGAAAGTTGGGGCCTAATTCCACATTATGGAGATTTGGGCCTACTTTTTCTTTTACTAGGCACAGAGTCTCTGGTTTAATTCCTAGGCCCTTGATCCACTTAGAGTTGAGTTTTGTGCATGGTGAGATTTCCAGTTTTTGTGCATATGGACTTCCAGTTTTCCCAGCACCATTTGTTGAAGAGGCTATCTTTTCTCCAATATATGTTTTTTTCACCTTTGTTTAATATGAGATAACTGTAATTATGTTGGTTTGTCTCTATGTCCTCTATTCTGTACTATTTTGGTGCCAATACAATGCTGTTTTTGTTACTATTGCTGTATAGTATAGTTTAAGGTCTAGAATACTGATGCTACCTGCTTCACTCTTGCTAAGAATTGCTTTGGCTATTCTGGGTCTCTTATTTTTCCAGATGAATTCATGATTGCTTTTTCTATTTCTAAGAGGAATGTCATCGGGATTTTGATTGGGCTTGCATTGAATCTGTATAGTGCTTTTGGTAGTGTGGTCATTTTGACAATATTAATTCTCCCTATCCAAGAACAAGGGAGATCTTTCCATCTTCGAAGGTTTTCTTTAATTTCTTTCTTTAGCATTCTGTACTTTTCATTGTAGAGGTTTTTCACCTCTTTTGTTAAGTTTATTCCCAAATATTTTATTCTTTTTTTTTTGAGGCTATTGAAAATAGGATGGGTTTTCTAGTTTCTCTTTCTATAGATTTGTCTCTAATACACAGAAATGCCTTTGATTTATGGGTGTTGATTTTATATCCTGCTGCTTTCCCTAATTTATTAAATAGTTCTAAGTTTTCTGATGGAACTGTTTTTGGGTCCTTTGGGCATAGAATCATATTGTTGGCAAATAGTCCTAATTACAGTTCTTCTTTTCCTATCCATATCCCTTCAATTTCTTTCATCTGTCTAATTGCTCTGGCTAGAGTTTCAAAAATCATGTTAGATAGAAGTGGTGAAAGAAGGCATCCCTGTCTTGTTCCAGTTTTTAGAGGGAATGCTTTCAATTTTTCTCCATTTAGAATGATGTTGGCCTGGCACTAATCATAGATAGCTTTTTCAATGTTCAGATATGTTCCTTTTATCCCTATTTTTCCTAGTGTTTGGAATATGAAGCAGTGCTATATTCTATAAAGTGCTTTTTCTGTGTTTATTGAGATGATTATATGGCTCTTATATTTAAGTCTATTGATGTGATGAATTACACTTATTGATTTCCATATGTTGAACCAAACTTGCATCCCTGGGATGAATCCCACTTGATCATAGTTCACAATCTTTAGATGTTTTTGTATTCGATTTGCCAAAATTTATTGAGAATTATTGCATCTATATTCATTAGAGATATTGGTCTGAAGTTTTCTTTCTTTGATGTGTCTTTGGTTTGGGAATCAGGGTGATATTGGCCTAATAGAATGTGTTTGGAAGTGTTCCCTCTTTTTCTATTTCATGAAATAGTTTGAGGAGTATTGGTGTTAGTTCTTCTTTAAAGGTCTGATGGTGTCTTCTATTTCATTGTTTGAAATTTATCTGTTTAAATTGTGTATATCATCCTGATTCAGTTTGGACAAATCATTTGCCTCTAGAAATTTGTCAATGCCTTCAATATTTCCTGTTTTATTGGAGTACAAATTTTCAACATAATTTCTAATTATCTTCTGTATTTCTGTAGTATCCGTTGTGAGATTTCCTTTTTTCATTATGGATGTTAGTAATTTGAGTTTTATCTCTCCTTCTCTTCTCTAGCATGGCTAAGGGTTTATCAATTTTATTTATTTTTCAAAGAACCAACTTTTTGTTTTGTCAAATTTTTCAATTATTTCTTTTGTTTCAATTTCATTGATTTCAATTATTTCCTGTCTTCTTCTGCTTTTGGTGTTGATTTGTTCTTCTTTTTCTAGGGCTTTGAGATGTAATGTTAGGTAATTTATTTGTTGACTTTTTTTTCTTTTAAGGAATGAACTCCATGAATGAACTTTCCTCTTAGAACTACCTTCATAGTGTCCCAGAGATTTCGATATGTTGTATCAGTGTTCTCATTTAGAGTGGTGAAGTATTAAACTACAATCAGATTCAAATTCCTCACATATCTGTGTGCACCAAGAAACATTCAATAGAGAAGAAAAGCATTATGAATACTCATGAGAAACTTAAGATCAGAGAAGAGATTTATGATTTATCAATGCATGTTTTAAAAATTTAATATTTGGGCTATAGCTCATTGCATATTTTGAGTGATACTAAAGAAGAGGAAAATATTTTTGTCATTTACTCCCAGTAAATAATATATCTTTCAGTAAATGTATCAAATATTAAAAGATGAGGGGCTGGAGTTATGGCTCAGTGATAAAGTGCTTCCCTAACATGTATGAAGCACTGGGTTCAATTCTCAGCACCACATATAAATAAATAAATAAAATAAAGGTCCATAACAAATAAAAAATATTTAAAAAAAATTAAAAGATAATAGTATTATTCATTTTCTTGAATGTACATCCAGACTTGCATGAGAAATATCTTTAATATTTTTTTCCAAAGGAATACTGGATACCAACAACTCATGCTTTTTAAATTGTAAGTCTCTTTTTTATAGTATATATTTAAGTTTTGCAACTTCATGATTTAATATCCATATGCATTTTGAAATTATCAGCAATTTTCAAGTTAATTAACATGTCCATTACCTCATTTAGTTAACTTTCTGGGAAGTGGGGGCCATGAGAAGAAAAGGCTTCTCTCCCTTTACAAATGTCAATATACAACACAATATTGTTGTGTCATCATGCTGAAGTTTCAGTCTCCAGTCTTGCATAACTAATACTTTGTACCCTTGATCAACACCTCCCTATCCCTTCTCCCCCAACCCTTTCCGCTCTCTGGTTCTATACATTCTATTATTTATTTTCCATTTATAGGTGAGGTCACAGTGTATTTGCCTTGCTGTTTTGTTCTTATTTCATTTAGCATAATGCTCTCCAGATTCATCCTTGTTGTCACAGACAGCAGGATTTCTTCCATTTTAGTTAAGTAATATTCTGTTGTATGCACATACCATTTTCTTTTGCCATTCATCTTCCAGTAAATGTTAAGATGTGTCTGTATCTTGGCTATTGTGAATAACACTGCAATGAACATAGCAGTACAGACATCCCTCCAAGATCCTGATTTCAATTCCTTAGGTTAAATACCCAGAAGTGGAGTATCTAGTGTGGCAGCTCTGTTGTTAATGTATCTAGGACCCTCCATAATGTTTTCCATAATGTCTGTTCCAATTTACATGTTCATCTACAGCAAGAAAGGGTTCCCATTTCTCTACCTCCTCAATAACATTTGTTATTTCTTGATATTTTAATACTATCATCCCAACAGGTGTGAGGTGAGGTCGAATTAGAGTTTTAATATGGGTTTATTACTAACAATTACTAAGGTGAGCATTTTTATTCACCCATTAGCCACATGTTTTTCTTCTTTGCAAAAATATATATTCAGGTCCTTTACCATTTTTTAACTAGAGCATTTGGGTTTCTCTTTGAGTTATGTAAGTTGCTTACATGTTTTAATTATAAATCTCTTATTAGATACATGCTTTACAATTATTTTCTCTCATTATGCATGTTGCTTTTCATTTTGTTGATTTTTTTTTTTTTCCTGTGTAGAAAGTCCTTCGGTTGGTTTGATTTGGTTTGGTACTGGGGATTTAACCCAGGGGCACTTTTACTACTAAGCCACACCTCCAGACCTTCTTTTTTTTTTTTTTAATTTTAAGATAGGGTCTCACTAAGTTGCTTAGCACCTTTTAAGTTGCTAAGATTGGCTTTGAACTTGCAATCCTTCTGCCTCAGCCTCGAGATTCACTGAGATTACAGACATGCAGCACCACATTCAGCAAGACTTTTGGTTTATTTTAGTTGTTTATTTTTGGTTTTGGTAGTCTTCTGGTGTTATGTGAAAAATATCATTGATAAAACCAATATCAAGGAAATTTTTCCTTGTATTTTCTTTTTGGAATGTAATTGGCTTCTGGTTTTTCATTTCAGTCTTCAATTCATTTGAGTTAATTTTGTATGCAATGTAAAATACAGATCCAATGTTATTCTTCTCTTGTGGATATCCAGTTTTCCCAACACCATTTGTTGATAGGACTATCTTTTTCCCATTGTTTATTCTTGGCATCCTTGCTGGAGATTGGTTCCCCACATATGTGTGAGCATATTTCTAAACTCCCTTTTCTTTTTCACTGGTCTACATTTCTATGAATAAATTGAAGTTGTTCTTCTTAACCTCCTCATTGTGTCTATTCTTGGATTTCCCTGAAATCACCCTACTGTATTCCCACGTTTTTAAAGAGGTATTGCTGTTCATGAATGATTGTCTAAATTGATCAATTTTTTTGTGGGGGGGTGGGGAGGCATGCAAAAGAGCTAGGATCTTTCATTCTGCCATCAACTGAAGTCCTGCCAACTTACTTTTTATTTGGGCACAAATCTCCTTCTTGGTGACACTTGCACATCCCTTTGTAGCTCACTTATCATCCTAAACATGATTGCATTATATTTAAATTAATCTATTGAGATATAGCAAAGTCTAACCTAAAACATGTAAGGAAAATTGCTTTTACAGCCACAAACTGTAACTAAGGACATGTTCTCTATCAATCCATGTTGGTGAGAAGCAAGGTGTTTTCTTGCTGGCTCTGAGGCAGTGATGTGCTGGGGATTATGCTCTGCCACCAAGTTATTAAAATGCTGCCTCTCTCCATAGATGTTAAGGAGAAGGCATTTTCTCTTCGAGTCAGGAGTTGAAGATAGGGTCTTTGATCCTCATGTATGTCCACTGAACTGTTCTCACAAATAAACTGAAGTTGATGCTTTCTGGCTGGCTCTGGTAGCACATGCCTGTAATAACAATGGCTCAAGAGGCATAGTCAGGAGGATCATGACTTCAAAGCCAGCCTCAGAAATTTAGGGAGTCCTTGAGCAACTTAGCAAGACACTGTCTGAAAATAAAATAAATAAATAGGCTAGAAGTGTGGCTAAATGATTAAGTGCCCCTGGGTTCAATCCCTAGTATAAGAGAGAGAGAGAGAAAGAGAGAGAGAGAGAGAGAGAGAGAGAGAGAGATGCTTTCCAATATTTTCAGAGACAGAATTAAGATTTCTTGACCTCATGCTCATATGAAAACAATTTCTAACATCTTTGCTGTTTTAAAATATAGGCTTTATTATTATTTAGGTATGATGAATCCAAAAGGTCAGGCAGGAGACAATTGCCAGTGAAAAGATAGTTTATCACATAAGTCCCAAGAGGAAAAGAGATGCCACACCACAGAGGGCCACACACACAGGAATGGGATGGTTCACAAGGCACTGGGAGATGGGAGATGTGGAGCAAAGAGCCTTTGTTGTGGTTCTTTGTTGTGGTTCTTGCAGGCAAGGCAGGGTAAGTAGGCTTAGACTTGGCAAGTTTTAATAAGGTCAGTGGGCTTTGGGGCACATCAGGTGTCCCTAGTTGACTGGTGTCTGGCCCTGGAACTCTTTGAGCAGATAGGTAGTGGCCCAGAGTGGGAGTAGACTCGGGTATGGGGCTCTGGACTGGCTGGTTTGTATCTGCAAGACACACTTGTCTACCATTCCTAGTAGTTGCTGAGCCCAAGGGGAAGCTGGAGTGGGGACAGTCCCATTAAGGTCAGCAAGGACCCAGAAGTCAAAGCATCAGAATACAGAATTAAAAGGTATGGTTAGCGATCTTGCCTGTACTTAATGCTTCACTCAGTAACTTGAGAACTTTTGTCTCTAAATATTGTGTGGAAGTGGAACAACTTTACCTGCTCTCAAGATGAACTGAACTATGCATAAACCATCTATATCTCAAATCCCAGTGCATATGCTCCAAGCTCAACATCACCTCTAGACTAGAACAACAGAAAGTAGATGGGATGAAAGAAATGTATTCACAAATTTGGTTGCTTCAGCAGCTAATTCCAGCAAGTGAATTAAATATCTGCAAGTAATCGGATATCCTACTTTATTTTTATTATCTGTCAAGAACAATATTAATGTTTTCAAGCACCACTTAGTGTGTGATAAATGTTATTCCATCTCATTTGAAACATCATACACAAGCATGACAAAGAAGTTCCAAAATTTCTGTATGTCATGTAGTTTGTCCTTGGCTAAAGAATGATGATTTAATTAGCATGCTCTCTCACTCTGATCATAGACAATAATCCTGTTATTCTACCGTGTGTTGTAATTATACCCTGAACGAAAAAACTGAAGGTTGAGAACAGAAATCACAATGCACATAATTACGAAATCACTCAGCCTTCATCATGCCTGCTCCACTGTTACTGGCAATTGTGATCTCTTCCCATTTCTGTTTCTTGTCTACAAATGTATTTTTCCAACAAATTCACAAATTTATTTATTATGTGAGTTTCAGAGATCTCTCTGCGGAAGATTTAAGTAGATTCACAGTAGGTTTCATCAACAATTCAACATTTTCTCTACCTTAAAATTTTTTCATCACTCTACATGTCCAAATGTCTTATAATACAGTAATAACATTTAATTATATCACAAATTCTTTGGCAATCAGAAGAATATAATACAGGGAAAATAAATGAATAAAGTTAACTTCCAAATAAAGTTAAAATTTAAATATGTTCTAGAAGAAAATCTATACCTCAGGGTCTACATTAAAGAGTAACAGGGATAACTCTTACTTATATCTTAGGAAATTTACTTAGTATTTATTAGGAACGAGGAGTGTCTGACCTCATTCCAGACCTACTGAGCCCAATGGGCTACAGTTTGAATCTGGAATGTCCCCTAAAAGCTCATGAGTTGAAGACTTAGTCCCCAATGCAGCAGTGTCCAGAAGTGGGGCTCTTGGGAAGTGCTTGCATAGTGAGGGTTATAACCTCATCAATGAATTAATCCATTCGATGGATTAATAATTTTAATGAGCCACTGGAAGAAGATGGAACAAATAAGCAGGAGGAGCAAGGTGAAGGATGTAGGTCATTGGAGGTGGCCCTTGGGGACTATATTTTGACTTTGAGCTTTGCATTCAATCAATCAATACCTCCCCTTCCTCTCTCTTTCTCCTTCTCCCTCCTACTGCCCCCTGCTTCCTGGTTACCAGAAGATAAGCAGCTCTTCTCCACCACACCCTTCCGCCATGTTGTTTTTCTGCCTCACCCCAGGCCCAGAGCAATGGAGTTGAACAACCATGTACTGAACCTCTGAAACCTTGAGCCAAAATAAATCTCTCCTCCTCTAAGTTGTTTTTATCAGGTATGTGGCAGAGCAATGAAAATCTGACGAGCACACCATTTGGTTTCTGGAGAGGTGTTAACATGATTTCAATTCCCCCACCATTAAATATTAGAAACATTGATCTAGATATCATATATTCTCAGAATATTTTAATTATCAATTCTCATCAGTTCTTAATAGTTTTGATCCAAAAATCAAAGTCATTACTAATATTAAAGTCATTACTAATGACTCTGTCATATTTCTCCTATGATTAGGAATACTTTAATTAGCACACACCATTTCAATATGTAAAAACATAAACACCTCAATTTACTTCTTGACTGTCTGCCTATATTTGAAAGTTAATGTTCAGGTAACAGCTGTAAATCTCAACATGTTTATCTATATATACTGACATTATCACACCACTGGAGCCATCACAAGCTCAGGAATTATGAAACATTCAAGTAATAATGAATAAGGTTAGAGTGGGTGTTAGACTGAACATGAAGCCAAAGTAAACTTATTCTGAATACCTGACCAATTCTCACTTCCTTTTTATGCAAATTTTGTTTTCAAACAGAGTATCAGTGCAGAACAGCATGTTTCTAAAGTATAATCTAGAACATCCTGCCTCTTTCAGCCGGAATAAATTATGCCCATCAGATAATGATATGCTCTCTCATTTCTGTGAAATTGGTAAGTGTAAACTTAACAAATGATCCATGATTAAATAAAATTACCAACCTATGATCATTCTCATAATATCCCTCTTTCTTTCCATCATGCCATTTGAGGGCATTAGCAAGTGTGCTCTAGAGAACTGGAATTCTGTCCAAATATGTCTTTTTCTATAACTGTTGGCAAAAACACTCATAAAGTGCATGGTTTTAAATTTGATGTAAAGAGGGGGAATTTCATGTTTTGTTTAATTGTGTCTCAGCAGGGTATAAGATAATGGTTAGCAGGGCTATTCGAGGTCATTTGTGAATCTTGACAAAATCTATTTGGCATTGTCTCCGTCAGTTGGGACAATGAAACAGAGTGTCCTAGCCTGGCTAGCTCATGAGCGACAGTAGTTTATTTCTCTCCTCTGGAGGCTGGAAGGCAAGAACAGAGTACGAGCATGGTTGTGCTCTGGTGAAGGCTCTTCTAGGACACAAACTGCTGTCCCCTCAGTGTGCTCATTAAGTGGAAAGAGGGCAAGAGCTTCCTGATCCCTTTAATAGAAGAACAAATCCTATTCATAAGGGGTCCTTTCTCACAACCTAGGCACCACCCACAGCCCACACCTCATCATGTCATCCCACCATACCAGGATATCAGAATTTGCCAGGGGGGAGGGGGAGGGCAGGGAGCACAACCATTTAGAAAGCATTTAGATTTTCTGGCATGACTCTTCAAAATAAAGATAGTGACTGAGTAACTATATAATGATTATTTTGCCAAACCTTTACTTTCAATTAAAAAAAAATTAAATGATAATTCAATCAATTTATCAATTGGCGGTTCATTTTAAATGATTTTGTTCTGGGATACTTGTTTACGTTTGGCTGATAACTCAGAAGTCAGTCAAATAATCTAGTGGAATTGCTATAACAAAACTCTTTCCATTTCTGTTTTTGTAAACAAGGCCCTCAGTGTTTTGTTTTTTTTTTTAATCTAATGGATTAAAACTAGGAATAGAAGACACTTAAATTTATCTCGTTCTATCACAGAATAGAGTTATCCAAGAATCTGCGAAGCAAATAATTTTAAAGAAGAAGTGTATTCATCATGGTGAACTGAAGTTCTCCAAAGAGGCTGCATCTGTATTCAAAAGCCTGTGCATTGTTGGATCTTGGCTGACTAAAACATTGTGACTGAAATAAGATGGGCTGTCTTTAGATTCTGGGCTTCTGGAAAGACAGCAAATGATGGTGGTGGGACAAGACATGGGTCCCACCATCCCCTTCAAGGACATGCCCTCTGTGACCTAAATCCTCACATGAGGCCCCTCCTCCTGAATGCTGCACCATTTCCCCACACCACCACAGGCGGTGTCTTTAACCCTTCAGGGGGTATTCCAAATCCAAACCATAACACTATTTAAATATTGATATAATATTTTAGATAGCATCTAAGCACAAGGAGGCCAATAATTTTTATAGGGTTACATGACACAACCAATTGACACATTTCTGAATATGATCTTCCTCTGCATTAGCATGTGCTGCTGCTTTGCTCTATCACCCAGTCCTGTCTCTTGGGAAGTCAGTGGAAAATATTTATTGCTGCTGGTTCCCCATGATATGTGTTTAACCTATATATCATGTTACCCTGAGAGGTGGCCTCACCATTTTATTGACTGTCAAAACTGTTTAGCTCAGGCAGCCAGTCCAACTTAGGGGAAAGATCACTCCACTTGTTACCTTCTCTTCTAAATCTGTTGGCAATGGTACTCTCTGTTTTCCTTCAGTTGACCTGATCTAGGCCATGAGGAGTGGCAAAAATCTTTTAAGAGAAACAATTTTTTTAAATAAACTCATTATCAGAATGTGCAATACTTTAGAGTACATAAATAAATTAATAAATGTGGTTTTTAGAAGAAAAATCTACTTTCAGTATTTTACCTAGTGTAAAAACTTTATCTTAAAAATTATTCCCAAAGACCTAGATGAAAAGAATCTGGGGTTTCCACTGGTATGGGGTGGGGACTGCTGTGGACATAGAGGACTAGGGATTAGAATGGTATTAATTACCTCAAAAGTAAACATGAGAGCCATAAGAAAATAAAGCAAGATATTCCACAAAATGAAAGAAAATTATTTCTAATCAAGAAAAACAGTCATAAATTATTTGTCAGAGTAAAATAAAAGTACTTCAGATGTGCTGGACTTCAGAAAGTTCACCTGAACATCTACTAGCTCAAAAATCTGCAGGATGGGCTCCAGCAAAACCAGAAGTGCAAATACAAACTCAGGCCTTGAATGATGCCAAAGAGAGCGAGGTGAGGACAGGTGAGCCATGCACCAGCCTAGAGGGCAGGAGTTCAGACTGGACAGGGAACAGAGGAACAGAGAGCTCCAAGAGGAGTTTTTATAAGGACAAAATTGAACTGGTAGGTTTTTTGATATGTGCAACCCTAAACTGAGGAATTTCACCATTCTGTCAATAGATTTGGAGAGGGTTACACTGTGAAAAGTTTAGGCAGTTACTAACTCCTGGAAAGGAAATGCAGTTCCAACACATTATGAATTTAGGGCAAATATTGTTTAAGTAGGCATACTAATGGTAATACCTTCATGTTATAAGCATTTGGGAAGGCTGAGAGAGGGTGACTGCATGTCTCTTGGGGGAAGGATATACAGAAGAATATATCCTCATTGCACATAACAGGAAGTCAAAAGATTATGTATAAAATGAAGAAAACAAAGCATGTAGAACAAAATTATTACAGAGAAGCAATTAATTATGAAAAAGTATCCTAAGTACTTGAAGGTGGTTATCATTGTGCAGAAGAAATTAAAAGCAGTAACACTATATTTTCATGTACTATTCCATTCAATTTACTTTTGAATCACCCATTTAATGCTTCTATAGTTTTTAAAGTTAACTATTAATTGTAGAATATAATTTTAATTAGCAATAAATATTTTAAAATAGGGTGAGGTGGGGTATTATAAAAGGTATATCCAAGGTCTTATGTGATACAGTAAGGAATAAGCACAGTATTTTGATTGAAAGGGCCTGACATTGGAAGACAACATGTATTCTGAGCCTGACGAATATTTCTGACCTTTGAGATAATATTTTGGCTCCATTTGGAATCTAAAACAATGAAATACTTAAACATGAGAACAGTGGCTATCTAGTAATATTCAATTCATAGAATCATTACTTCAAATAATGAGAGATTGAAAATCACCAAGTCCTAAATAAGTTAAAAACTAGAATAAATAAGTAAAATAGAGTAGATTTAAGTAGAATAATATGATTCATTTATTTAAAAAATTGTTTTCAAATAGTGAATAATTAAATAGGACAATGCTAAAAATAATCACAATGCAATAAATAAATTTTTTAAATTTATGTTAATTTCATTGTATACATTTAAAGTGTCCAGCATATTATTTTGCTATGCCTATGCACAGTGATGTGCTTATGACAATCAAGCCACTGAACATACCCATCATTGTACATAGTTACTTTTTACCTGTGTGTGTGGTTAGAGCACTTAAATTCTACTCAGCAATTTTTTCAGTGTACAATATAATATTAGAAATGTAGTCCTCATGCTATACATTATATCTCTAGAATTATTCACTCTATATAACTGCAACTTTGTGCTTTGTGCCCTTCCACCTCCATTGGCCCATTTCCACCCTGTGCCTTCTATACAACTCTCTATTTCTTGGAGTTCAACTTTATTTGGAGCCATAATTAAGGTCAAGCATGCAACATTTGTCTTTTTGTGTCTGGCTTATTTCACTTAGCATGATGTCTTCCAGGTTCATCCATGTTGTTACAAATGGCAGTATGAAAGGAGTAATAAATCTTAACATGGCTTCTCTGACTGGTTCTAGTTGGCTCGGTAGATGCCAAGCCAGAATACAGACAATAAGGAACTGAAAAGTATTCTCCAAAAGCTAAATTTCTTTATTGAGACACGTAACACACACAATTAAAGAGATTAGGATTTTCACCTCAAGATTACTGAAGGGTATAATTGTGAATAAAAAGAGTGACAGGATAAATATCTCATTAGTGGGAATAATACTGAGAATATAAAGCCACTACCTCACTGAAAACTGTAGTAGGAAAATACTTTCACAAAGAATGAATCAAGAGAAAAGAACAAAAGCAAAAGGCACATTTATAAGCATATTTATTGGAATGGGAAAGCCCATGAGAAACACCCTGAGTTTTAAATGTACTGGGAGAATTTAAAGCAAGCACAGTATTCTTTTAAGAAAAACAGGTTTCCATTAAAGTTCAGCCCACAAAGGTTACAAGCCCTCTACTTCGCACAGTTCAATCTAAAGAGGATATGAAATTCTGCTGGAAAGTTGTCAAAAAAATGTCACTTCAAGTTTGATTCCTAAGATAGATTATGTTATAGTTCACATGGGTAAAAATTTAATAGAGACTGGATGTCCAATATTAACTGTAGCCAAATGACTAGAAGCCACCATAGCCATCCAAAGCCACAGCCCACATAGAAGTAGGTGCTGTCATATTCAGAGCCAACACTGTACCGCAGGGTATCACCACAACTGTCCCAGTAGGACCCAGGGTAGGTGCTCTGACTGAGGAAAACAAAGGACAATTTGTTAATAGTTGAACATTTAGTAGCAAAGACAACATCGCCCTAAGAATGATTTGCACCATCTGTCCAAAGTCTTTTTTATACTCCCACTAGAGGGGATGGTGACTTATAGTTCCCTTGTTCCTTGACATCTTCATTGCTCTTTAAAATTGGTTTCAGTTGGCCGACTGCCCAATGTCCCTTTAATGAGTTACTCCCTGCAATGGAAACTACTGGAAATGTCATCAAAATCTTTGTTAAGCTAGATCCCCAATTTTTCCATCAATCATCAGGCTTCTAAATCAGGCAGAAATGTTCTTACTATCTTACTTACCAATGCTTGTGAGACTACACACATTTTCTGGGGGAAAAAAGAGTATTATTAATGCTGTCTAAAGTATGGGGCTAGATAAATGCCAAGGTTATCATAAGAACCTTTTGATAGATGATTTAGCTCATTATAGATGTTTTCAAGAATAATTAAAATCTTCTATTAATCATATGCCACAAAATCCTGAAGAGTTTATTCCTCACTAAGAATCTATTCCATAAATTAGCTGCAGTTATTTACTGTTTGGGGATTATTTGATATTTATCAATTATGAAGCACTCTATAGTTATGAGTATTTTAACAGTTTTTGAGGATGGTCAATGCTGTCACCAACTTTTTAATCAGTTTCAACTTATTCAATGTTCCTATTTTGAATGGAATTATAAACTATGTCTAGACTCCAAGCCTATTAAGTAGGCACGGATGTTAAGTATGATCTACCAGGTATGAGGAAATAAGTCAAAAAAAGAAGGGAATGTTTCACAGGGGGAAAAAAAACCAGTTTCCCTAAAGAATCCACTCTCCAGGTGATTGTGACAGTCTCTTACCCTCCTAGGCTCTGTCCAGCTCCCAAGTGCAGGCCAATACTCAAGAAGGGTAAGGGCACTTCAGAGTGGCACTTCAGCCTCTCAAAAGAGAGCTAAAGAATTGTGAGTACAGTCATATGTTACATGGATCATTGAGACACCCGAGTCTCATTTACATGACTGTTCCTTAGGATATGGTCAAAATTGCTGGGAAAAAGCCCAGTGAGGTGATTTACATAGAAAAATCATGGATTACAGCATCACAATCAAATTGAAGGGAAAAAATTCTTCACATTTTTTACTTAATTCCTTAAAATGCTCTGTTGTTCAGAACAGTACAGTGGAAGACAGTGTGGAACTTAGTGCATATTTTGGAAGGGTAATGAAATTAATATATTAAAATTTCTACTATGTTCTGGATTTATCATGTTTAATTTCACTATTACACAGGGATTCAAATCCCAAAAAGAGACTATATCTAACACTAGGTGGAAAAACAAAGTGCTGGCCTTAACCATTAAGAATATTCTAATGTATTTCTTTATATTCTTCAATAAAATGTAAAAAGTGTTTTAAAATGTATGCAAAGCTTGCATGGAATTGCCCATATTTCTGGTTTTATCACTTACTAGCGTGAAATTTGGTTAATGTGCAATGTAATAAAAGGACCCCAGTAGTAAAATCAGATTGGAAATCTGTCTGAGCTCTCCTTGTTTTTGTCTGACCCTTAGCAATAATACCACATTCTGCCTCCGTGGCAAAGTTGTAAAGAGGTCACTGCTTTGTCTTAAGTCATTAGGTCTTGTGAATCTCATAAAGTACAATTTGAATGCACATTAAAGTTCTTGTTTTCTTTTGTTTGTCCCAAATGCAACTTTTAAAAGTAATTAACTATAACTATTCTATATTGCTTGGATGAGTCAATTCATGCACTATTTTAACCAATATTTCATAGACATAGCACACATCAGAATCTCCTGGGTAATTTTTAGAACACACTGCTGACTCCATAGGTCTTGGGGAAGAGGGGTAGAGGGCAAGAAGGTGGCTTGAGAATTTGCCTTCCAAAAATGTTCCCAGGTGATGCTAATGCTGCTAGTCCAGAGACCACACATTGAAAAACATGATTTGAAGTCCAGAGACCACACATTGAAAAACATGATTTGAGAGATGAGATAAATTTAAAAGGAAGAGAGGAATAAGAAAATTTATGTGCACAGCCAGACATATTAATATATTCAATTAATTTTAATTGAATTTCAAATTGAGCTTACATGTGATTTATACTTCCCTATATATAGTCACTTTGTATTATTTGAGATCTAAAGTAAATTGGTGTGATTTTATTATTGGATTTGGATATTAATATGCAAACCAAATTAACTTGGACATCACCAAATCCCCCTTTTAGTTAACCTAAGCATTAGGGATAACATCTTTTGGTACTATGGAAAAATCAGTCTTCGTTTTCCTGGATTTTAAAATATTGTTTTGGTTGTAGAATGTAACTGAAAATACCAAAAAAAATCAGCAATCATATTTAAACCAATAAACAGACACCCAAACCACTTGTCTTATGTCAAGTCAGGTAAAGTTTGAAGGAAAAAAAAACAGAAGTGTCCTCAAGATGAAAAACACAAACAAATGTGTTAGATCAGAGCACATTTTGAATGCGTCGCAAACCTGATGAACTTCCGAGAAAGTTCAAACTTACAGGCTAAACGTGACTCAACTTCAGGGGGGTCTGATCCACTCTGTGCTGAAGCTGGATTTTATGAAGCGTCATCTTGGGACTCAAAAAAATAGAATCAGACTGGAAACAAAAGGACAAAATGTCCCAGAAGTGTGTAGGTCCCAGTTATACTGATCAATCCAAAGACTTCTGTTGCTCAGGATCTTTGACAGGAAAGTACTGTCCCTCCCATAGCCAGCCCTAGGCCCAGGGAGACTCCATAAGCTTCCCGAGAGCTATATGGGAGGCAGTTCTCAAGGAAGAAGTGATAACACATTAGCCAGGGGTCAGGCAGCAGAAGAAGGTGGCAGCCTATGGTGAGTGACATCATCCCCTCCATATGACCCCCATGACCTCAGCAAAGGTATCTCCCTCAACTTTGGTTTGACACTCAACAATTATACATATTTTCGGGGTAAGTATCCCTCTCTCAACATTTCTTTCTGGTGATTCAAAATCCTTTTTCTGTATTTTTTTTTTTTTAATGTTTGAAGTATACAATATACTCCCGTGTTCTTTAGCTACCTTTTTTACCTTTTTTCTCCTAATTATAGCTGAGAAACTCCACTACCTCCCTCCCTGCCCCCAACCCAGTCTCTCCTCTCAGCGTTTTCTATTTCTCTGAGGTCAACATTTTTAGATTCCAAATATGAGTGGAATCAGGTGGTATTTGTCTTTCTGTATTTAGTTTCTGTCATTTAACACAATGTCCCCCAGTTCCAGTTCCACTCATGTTGCAAATGGAAGGGTTTCAACTTTTTTAATGCAGAATACTGTTCCTTTGTGTGTCCGTACCTTTTACTGATCCATTCATCCACTGATGACCACTCAGATTAATTCTGTTTCTTCCCTGTTGTGACTTGTACCACGATACATTGGGAGTGCAAATGTCTCTTTGACATATTCACTATGTTTCTTCTAGATATATACCATTCATTCTTTACCTCAAAAGAAACAATATTCTTAATTTTCTAGATGTCATAAAAAAAAATTAAGATATCCCCATTATTCTTTAAAGAAGTTTGAGTTTGACTAACTGCCAATGTCAAAAAAAATAATAATGATTAACAATATTCTTTATGGGTTTTATCCCTGTAACGAGAAGTTACTGCAGTGTCTTCAAAGTCTTTGGTTAAACTAGACTCTACATTTAATCTTCCAATTATCAGGCTTCTCAGGGGAAAAAGAAAAAAAAAGCCATGCCAATTGAAGCCGAAGTCCCAAACCATGTTTTCAGTCCACAGGAATTTACTGAACCTCATCGTGCTCCATAAAGCTTTGTACCAGGAGCTGAGGTACAGATATGAAAGAGCTTATGGACCTAACAAACCTTTCAAAGTAGAAGCCAAACCAAAGCTGAGAAGCCTGCCATCAACCTAGATATATGAAGCCACGTGCTGTTGCTGTCAACTGCAGAGTGCAGGCAGCAGTGCAACAGGATAGCCGTGGCTTGAGTAGATGGTAATGGAACAGGTGAATTATACCCCAAGTTCGGATGTTAGGCCAGTGAGGGTGTAGCCCAGCACTCAGCGGGCAAAGGAGCCTGTCTCTTTATGTTGCAAACAACAAGAGCAAACTCTGAAAGCTGATGAGAAGCCCTGAGGGGTAGGATGGCTCCTTCCTCTGCCTTTTCTCCTTCCTTTACTGGCTTTCTACTTCTGCATTTGGATAGCTTACTTGGGCTACCTTCCAAGGCAGGCATCACATCCTTTTTGATGTTTATGAAGAATTCTACTGAACAGTACTATTTGGTGTCTCTGACAGTCTAAGAACTGTTTGAATGAATGTCCCTGAGATAGCTAGGGGAAGTGGAATTGTTACACGCGTTGTTTCTCCACCGTCTCAGTAGACCTGGAGAAATGGCACCTTTAGCCTACCCCTTCTTTTCAGGAGGATACTTCTGGCCAAAATTCTGTACATCCAGGGAAACTGCCTTGAGTATCATTAAAAAATAAAATAAAATAAGGAAGAAGGGAGAGGAGCAGGCGGAGGAGGAGGAGAGAAAGAAAGAAAGAAAGAAAGAAAGAAAGAAAGAAAGAAAGAAAGAAAGAAAGAAAGAAAGAAAGAAAGAAAGGCCATATCAAATACTACAATTTTCAGTTTTGAGTAAATGAGTTTCAAAAGACCTTATGACCAAATTTGAGTGATTTTAATTTGAAAAAAAAATACTAGCATCCTCTCTTTTTACTATTAAAACTTTTATGGGAGACCCAATACTGTATATGAAATCAATGTTTTACCTTATCTGGGGACATAGTAGTGAAGAAGACAGATGTTCCCCTCATGGAATACGGTGTTCATCTGTCTTGGAAGCAATAGGACTCGACCCTGGTTAGCAGGGCAGCAGGCCGCATGGCTTCCGCTTCAAGTACTGGGACTAAAGCTCTGCTGTGCCACCTGCTGCTCTGAGATCTTGAACATGACATTTGGACATTCTGAATTCCAGCTTCCTCAAGTTTCAATGAGAGTAATAGAACCTGTAACAAAACCCACCTCGGGGGTTATGAAGGGAAAGGCTGCCTGCTACAAGCCTAGGAATATATTAGCTATTAGTTCTTTTTCACTCTTCCTAATTATTTTTGTCCTTGAAATGACTGAAAATACATACTACAGTGTGCTCAAAATGATGGCCTAAACTGAAGTGTCAAATAAGCCCACTTCAGGTTTTTAGTGTCAAAAGAGATCATGAGATAAAAACTTTCAAAAGAGATCAATGGGCTAAAAACTTACACTTACCCAACATTCAGCTCAAAAGAAATTATTGTGTTCACAAGAGATTATCGGTGGTCTGACTGGTTGGCTGGCTAGTTAGTTGACTGGTTGACTGGCTAACTGATTGGTTAATTGGTTGGATGGTGGTGGTTAGCTGTTTGGTTAGTCAGCTGGTTGGTTGCTTGGTAGGTCAGTTGGTTAGTTGATTGGTTGGATATTTAGTGTGATTTGCTTCTACATGTGCCACTGGAAAGCCACGGGTTAAGTACTTCCACTGGGCAAAAATTCTAACACTTTGAATGGCTCTGAGAAGGGCCACCCTTTAGCTGAAAGAAAACCATGGGAAACCAGATACCACATTCATAGAAGTATTTTCAGTTTCTATTTTGCTTTCTGTGTCTCAAGTTATTGTCAAAAGGGCAAAGAAAAAAATCTTTTTTTAGAATTACATTTTAGATAAAATTTATCAAATGTCAGTATCATACATTTATTCTTTAACTTCTGGTATTTATGGTCCACTCTTATCATTATTAAGTGAAGAAAAACTTTGATTTGTAAGATATTGGATCATCTTTCTTAGGTCTCCATTATTGATGAAAATTTTCCCTCAGTCCAGATGGCAGGTCTTGTGTGGACATTTGAGGAAAGATGACTCATATGACAGTGAAATTTCTCGGTGCTGGGAAAGGTCTGCTTTGTTCCTCTGAGAAACTATTTGCACATCCACTTCAGAGCTGACTTTACCCTAACAAAATTATGGGGGTAGAAGAGAATCCTGTAGTCTGTCCCTAAAAAGTAAGGAACTTGAGAGCAAAACCTTCAGAGGAAGAAAGGGAAAAAATACAAGCCGAGGTAAAAATGGAAGGGAGGGAAATTGATTTGGCTATTTCTTATATGCAAGAACATTATAATATGGCATAGGATCCCCTGAATTTATCAAGTTCACTACAGCTGTGCTATTATCCTATTCTTGACTATCATAGTTTTATGGCAAACACGTTCATGGATATTACCATCAGACACACTGGCCTCATAAGGAGTGCCATTTGGAGAATGTTTAACGTACCTTATGACAGAGGACAGATGTTAGATGCCTTCAAAAGAGACTTTAGAGAGCACTTGGGGAAGATTTTATAGAATATCAATGTTAAGTCTTAAAAATTCTTTGGGACTTAAGACCTCCCCTGTGAACCCAATGGGTAAATATAAATTAACATCATACATTCAGTTGTCACTGGTGAATTACTTCTGGGTAATCAAGCATCAGGTTCTCTAATGTTTAGAGCAGTGAGTTTTACTGAGGTGAATAGAAAACCTGAAACCAGGAGGTAGACATCAACAAAAGACATGAGACTGCATTCTTGATATATGGAATGTGAAAATAAATAAAGAACTCGCAGCATTCTTAGTTTCTCTCTATGGAGATGAGGTAGTTACGAAAACAAGTTACTATGAAAATAGTAGAGTGGAAATGACAATGTGCTCTGGATTCAAGCAATGGTTGTGCAGGGTGATTCTGCCAGCACCACCTCCAGTCATAGACCCATAACCTAGGAAAGCACTTGCGCTATCACAAGCCATGGCTTTCTTCCATGAAGATGTTCTGGGAACTAGTATAAAGTATAAGTAGAACCTTTTCTGCCCCCCAGGTTCTTCTGCCACCGATAAAAAGTTTTTGATATTCAAATCATGTTCCTTCATCTTCTGGCTGTCTCCAGCAGGGAAATCTTAAATAAACACACGGAGGTTTTGCAATTAGGAGAAATAATTAATGCTAAAGCAGGAAAGAAAAACAGTACTGCATGTTTGACTTTGTGAGATGACCCCAAGTCATAAAATGCACAGGCAGCAGATTTCCAATTCGCAAAGGACTATGAATTAGAGATGAGTTACAAGATGTCACCAAATGAAGAAATGAACACTTAACATCATTTTCATGTTTATTGAGGAAATTTGCCAGAGATCCTGGCATTAAACTTGGCTCAGCACAATATCAAAGCTGGTCTACAGTTAGAAAGATAAACCCAACTCACCTGGTGCAGATCCCCACTGAGCCCACAGGCAGCATCAAATTTTCCTCTACTCTTTCTTTAAATTTTCCTATAAAATGTTACTTATTATTTTCATTTTTATGAATTCCATATAAACATGAGTGAATCATCTTACTTGTTACATTCAAAATAAATAAAGGGAACTGAAAGGACAAGAAATGAAAAGTCATGAAAAAAGGACCCTGTAACCATTCTAAACTGAGAGCACAAAGGCAAATTACTTAAAGAGATGTTTTGAAAATGAGAATTCTCAGACCCCATAGAAGATTTTTTTCATTAGAATTTCCAAGGGTGGGATCGAAGTATATACATTTTTTTAAAGAATACCCAGATGATAGAAGCAAATTTCAGTTTTAAAAGAATATCACCAATTGGCATTATGTAGAATACATTCTAATTGCATATGAAAATGTGAATGTATAAAAATCTTCCAATAATATTCTTTCACCTTTTAACAGACTGTGGCATCTGGATCTTCAGCATGGTTCTACTGAATATTGACTTAACAGATTCTTTTTCTTTTTAACAATAGTGGACTCCAGTCAATAAACTCCAGTTTGAAACATTCTAGCAGCCACATGTCAGACTGGGAGAAATTTCAGTGTCCATCCTGTGTTAATCCAGGAAGATAAGGACACGCTTTCCTCTTTGATTGTCATGTTGAAATGCACCAGACTCCCTTAATTAAATGATTTCCTTTATCAAGACTCACTTTCATAGACAGAAGCCAAGATAGATAGATGATAGATAGAGATAGATTGTGTGTGTGTGTGTGTGTGTGTGTGTGTGTGTGTGTGTGAGATTGGTGCGGGAGGAGAAGAGATTGACCATCTTCACTAGAATCCCTGTAGTGGTTCTAAAAAATTTAAGCCTCTAGATCCTACCCTGCATGTACCAAGTCAAATTCCCAGAGGCTGAGACATAAGAGTTTACATTTTGCATAAGGTATGGAGGACATTCTCCTGCATTCCACTGCTTCCGAAACACCAGATTCTCTCCAAGGTCCCTTAAGCACAGTGTGATACCTCCTTATTTCTCAGTTGCCCTTATTCCTAAGAAATCCAATTTTTCTTTCCCTGTTCTATACTAACCTGCATGTTTAACTGATTCAAAATTCTCAGCATGAGTTGACATGTGACTGCTAGAATGTTTCAAATGAGTTATTTTATTCATTGTAATAATGCCTTCTATTATTAAAAAGAAAAAGGACATGTTAATTGGAAATCCTTGAACTAGCTGTTTTCTGAACTTCTAAGAAAGATATTCACTGGATGAAATATGGTATATTAAACACTCTCTTCTGAAGCAATCTCTCAAAACAGTCTTTATAGTTTCAGCTACAAGGTAAATCACATGCAGTACAACCACTTGCAGATACTCAATGAAAAAAAAAAAAGCAGAGTCCAGCCAAATCCTCCATCTCTAATAATATCTGTGTCACCCATAAAATATCTTTAGCATGAGGATTGAGACATTTTTGGCTTGGCTTATAAAATGGTTATTATTCTCTTCTCCAAAAATTAATATATCTTCAGAAATACTCATTCCTTATAGCTCAATTTTTTTTTTTGATAGTGAAACTCACTATAGGGGTTGATTCTACAAAGAGGAAGAAGATTCCCATTGTTGTTTCTAATCTGGGTACCTCTGAGCTACAAGGGAGACACCTTAGGGGATTAGACAGAGGGGATTTGTCACTTAGGAGACTATCAGACTCCAAAGGAGTACCTAATACTCCAGAATCCTCAAATAGGAGACATGGTACTGTATTCCATAATCATCAGTTCCTAGAGTGGGGTCATTGTGAGTTTCCTCTGTACCAACTGCAGAGTAACTAAAAATGTCCCTCCTATGTTGGGTTTTCTTGGGGACAGGCAGGAGTAGTGAGAAGAGAAAGGGATGCCAAGTGATGACTGACATAATACTGGCATTGGGCTGGATGTTCTATCAGATACTCAGATCCTGAAAAATGCTAGCCTGTATGTTTAATTAATTCTCAATTCAGAGAAATTTCAGACAGTTTTGTGTTTTTGTGTGTTTGTTTTTGTTATTATGACCAGCAACCCACCCTCTTGCAGGCTACTTATAGAGGATCCAGGATTGTCTCTTCCATACTGCCCCTTACCCCACTAATACCATTTGAGAAGAACAAATCCATTTCCCTCCCCACTCAATGTATCTGAAAATATGCACACACCAAGAAAGGAAACCCAACTCCAGACTAGTATGCAAGTTGAGACAAATTTATTGAGAATTTGACAGATGCAGCCACAACTCCATCATGTCAAGAGGCACGAGTGTCATGAAGAAGTCAAAGGTAATACGTGTCCAGTCGTTGTCAAACTTCTGGAAGTGTCCCAACCAACACTGTCCGTGGAAGGAAGGCAGCCTGAGGTGTCCTGTGGGTTTTCAGCTTCTTCCTTTGGGACTCTGGTGCTAGGTCTGAAAAGCAGTCACTTGAAGGCTAATGAACAAAGGAGGACGAAAGCAGTAGATAAAGGAGGAGCGTAGAGATGCGCCACTCTGCCTTCGGGAGAGAGGAGATTCTATGCCTCAGGGATTTCAGCAAATTAGTAGAGATCGTATGGGAAGCATCTTCTGTAACTGAAAGCCCCGCAGCCATTATAGCCATAGCCTAAGCCATAGCCGACTGGAGAGTAGGTGCTGCCGAAGCCACAGCCCACGCTGTAGCCCAGGGGATAGCCATAGCTTCCCCAGTAGCATCCTGGGAAGACAGAACCAGAGAAGTTGTGCATGGTGTTGGGAGTGGAAGGTTTAGGTTGCAGGGGAATGAAGTGTGATGGAGTCCCCGGTCTCAGAACCGTGCTTATATACCCTGGAAAATGGGGTGTGGCCAAAAAATGCAAAGTGTTCCTTGACTCCAATTTGCACTACCAAAAGCTCATTAATTTGTTATGCCCTTGCTTAAGAGTCTTTAGAGTTGCTTAAGAAAGCTCTTATGTGATATAATGCAGAGAGAAGATTCCTTCAAACAAATTACGTGCCTTCCTAAAAAAAAATTATTGCAGTGACTTCAAAGGTACTTGTCTTATAGACCCTACATGTAATTCTCTGTCAGCAGGTTTTATAATGCTAAGAAAATTCTGACGCTGTTAGCTGTTAGCTGTCTTCTTGCTCTCTGAATTTCCACAACACAGAGTTGGAATTCAATAAATATGTGTTGAATACATTAATAAATGAAATAATAAATAGATAATGAGTCCGTCTCAAAAATCAAAGTAGTTCTTAGTATTTGCTTGCTTGAAGAATACTCTTTTATGGCATATACAAGACAAATGCTATAGGACTTTCCAGAATATTCCTTTTTGTATTTTATGTTTCTATCTACAGGTACTCTGTTTAGGAAACGGTTTAAAAATTCATCTTAATTAGGGTCCCTAGATGAATAATTTTTAATACCACATTTCTAGATCATTGCTTGAGTTAATAATCTCAAAATATAAAGGAATAGAGTTTGTGGGTTAATCCTAATACAGAATGTCAAACAAGCGTGCTTTGTTGACCTGATACACTTTCTAAAGCAAATATTGAAAATAGCAACAAGGTAGAAACAGAAAAATGAATGTAAATTTTATTCTAGAGCATAGACCACGTTTTTCATTAGATCTAAGAAACCAGATTATCAGGCAAATGTGATCATCTTGTGAAGAGCCAGGTGACAATATTGAATCAATGTGATTTAATTTTTAGAATGATCATGCACCCCAGGATAGGGGAGAATAGTCACTTCTCCTTGCGCAGATCTTGAGTTCCCAAATCTGGATAAAAAGGAATAAGATTGATGAAAACTATCTTGGATCATACAAGACCTGGTAAATTCTCTCCAGGTGCCTCAGGTGGACTCTCCACAATGGCACTTAGGGTAGAATTTACAGAAATCATGGGAAACAAGCTCACAGAACAGAAATAGGAAGGCTGAAAGAGATCATTCTAAAAGGCCACAAAACATATTAGTGTCACATACTGGCCCCCAGATTTTAGTTAACATGCCAAAAGGAACTTTGTTTCCTTCCTTCAGCTTCTGGGAGGGTATGGATTGAATCCAAAGTCAAGGTGAGACTCTTGGGGAAATACAAAACTGTGCCAGCATTCTAACCACTAATTGGTTAATTACAGCAGAGGCATTTAAAAATAAAAAAACAAAACACCTACAGTGCTGCCCCACCATCCTGCTTCATGAGCAAAGCTGTGTCGCGCCCGTGGTGATTCAGTATTTAAAATTCAAACACTTCATATGATGTATAGCTAAATAAGGCCAGGGAATTAAAGTAGCTTCATTCTCAAACATTAAAGATTCTATAGCAAATCAGTCCCTATAAATAGTGGAATGATTTAAATTTCTACTATCATCATGCTGCTGTTTTGTAATAAAACACACGTAACATTTGAAGGGAGGAAAATTAGGCAAAATACAGCGTCTCCTAATGAAAAAGAAAAAAGGACTTGAAATAATGCCAAAGTCCAATTATGGAGACCTGGTTAAAGGAGTTACTCTCCCACCCGCCTACCCAACCTGACAGAATGCTAACTTGGCCTTCATAATACACAGCTCTGAACCTGGGTAGCAATGGTGAAGAAAAATGAAAATATGCCATCTTTTATAAAATATAAGCCCTATTTACAGGTAACAGCCTGAATTTTGTCTAGAAAATTGACAAAAAAAATCTTAACAAGAGAAGATTGTCGGGGAACACTCGACAATTAAGTAACAAACACTTTAAATTAAGTAACAAACTTGGGTTCACTCATGCAATCCCAGCTGTCTGGGAGGTTGAAGCAGGAGGATCCGAGGTTCAAAGCCAACCTGGGCAACTTAGTGAGACCTTGTCTCAAAAAAATAAAAAATAGAAATAGGAATGGAGATGTAGCTCAGTTGTAAAACATACCTGGATTTAATTGACAACATTCAAAAAAAAAAAAATCAATAGCTAACTTAACCCTATATTGGCCTGTGAAGGATTTATTCTGATATATGTCTATCAAAAAAGGATCTACGTTTCATAAAACCTGGATGTTATGAATATAGGTAATCTAAATAATAATACAGATACATCATTTGTAGCCCTCTTTCTGAAAAAGAACACAACATAAATAAAAAATTAAATTTTAAAAAGTAAATTGATGTTAAAATCTTAAAGAAATCACAGAAAAAAATTAAACTAATAAAAATTACAAGTATTAAAGGTTTCAGGGGGAAAATATTGCCTTTACCACTAAATTATGTGACAAATTTCTATAAATTTTTCTATCCCATAGACTAGCTTCAGGCTCTACTAATTCAAAATTTTCTCCTCTCCTACTCATACTGAGCTGGATGCCCCGGAACAAGTTCATCCTAGGATATAACTTTGCACCTTCATGACACACATTCTGAATGAATATGCAGAGTAGTTGGTAGAATTCCAGAAAGCCGTTCCCACAGGAAGACGCCTAGAAATAGCTTTATTAGATTCAGAGGTGGTTGCAAACCACATAAGTGTATCCTTCCATTCCCAAGTGTATTTCCAACTCAACTTCTCCTTCCTCAGATTCTAAAACTCTCTAAAAAATCCCCCATGCTTAAGGAAACTGTGAATGTAGGGATCCCTGGATCCCATCTCAACCAATTGTTAAGATGCCTTCTCTTAAAAATTTCCTCCCCAAAACAGGTTCATGTGATATGGAGGCTTAAAAAGAGAAAAACACATTCTCACATATGAAATGATTACAATATTGTACCAATGTTTCCTGGGTACTCACTGGTTTTCTCTTTTGATCCTAAAATGATTTCTCCTTTCATATATCTTTGATTTCAGATAAGATCTGACATGAGTAAAGGTAGGAGGTGGTCCTTGATTTTCTACAAAAGAGCAAGAATGTTGTAAAAAATTTAAAAGTAGAGTCAATTCCAATATGTACAATAAAATATTTCCTGTCTTATCAGCTTCAAATATAGTGTTTCCAGCTTCAAAATATAAATCATTAAAAAGGAGGGAAAATAATAGAATGAAATGTTTCAAATGTGTTTTTAAAGTATATGTAGTCACTCTGCAATACAAAAAAAAATTGTCTTCCATTCATCTTCTTGAAAATCTATTTTTAAATACATTAATTAAGCATGTATTATATTCCAGATGTTTTGTTAAAATTCTGGAAATTAATAGATGAATGAGAATTAAAATTATATGAAAATGATAACTAAATGAAACACAAGCCACATGTTCTACTCTAAAAGTCCGACTGCCCCTTGTAGACCTCAGGGATAAGGAAGAGTGGACAGTTCTAACCTGAAATTTGGGGTTTGAAAGTTCCATAATGAAAGGAGTAGATATGTGAGCTTCATCTTGAAAGTGGGTCATTTATTAAAGGACATTGGTTGGGGAAATAGTTGGATTTAGGATATAAAGGAGATGGTTTAAAGAAAATTTTCATAGGTGGCAAATACTCAAATGTCTTCCTGGGTTCATGAATAATGCCATGAGGCCATCACCTTAGATTTAAAGGGGAATTAATGGAAGGTGGGCCTGGAAATAGTAATGGGGCTGCAGTCAGTGGGTATATGAGACTGGCTGTGGAGGCCAAAGGAGCCACTTCATCCACTAAGCTGGAGACTGGCATAATCAGCCTTCACTTTAGAAAGATCACTATTCTGACAATGTGAAGGATTAATTAGAATCAAAAAACTCCAGAGGTAGGAATACCAGGTATAAAACTGTGTCTTTAGGAATGCTTCTGGCTGCAGGTAAGGAAAACCATGGCTCACAGTTGTTTAAGAGAGACCTGTCAGTGGGACTGCAAGGTACAGCTCTTGTCTAGCATGCAGGAGGTCCTGAGTTTGATCCCTTGGCACCACAAAAACAAAGCAAAGCAAAAGTTGCTCAAGTAGAGTTTATTTTTCACAAATTATAAGGACATGAGAACATAAGCAATTTCACAAAGTGTAAGAAATTGTCCAGGTTCAGGACTATCTCACTATGGTTCTGCTGGTCAAGATCACTGCAGGTGGAGCACGCTTCACATTTTTATGTACTGACATCCAAGAGCAGGAAGAGGAAGGTTCTATTCTCATACAGCTTCTTTTCATTTTCTATCAGGATGTCTGTGTTTTCATTTTGCATTTGTTTTCCAAAAGATTTCCTTCAGCTCCCATTGCTCAGAATGAGTCACATTTCATGGCTGAGATACAAGGAAAAGTGGAAGGCAGGTCTCTGGCATTTACTAACTATACAGCATGAAGCAGGATCTGTCAGCTTGGAAAAAGGGGGTCAGGCATGGTCACTGGATTGATGATCTATAGATTTACCACAAAAGCCATCATACTCATTTAGGCAAGAGATAATAGAAGCCTTAACAAAGGTATCAGCATTAGCAGTGGGGTGAAACCAAGAATTATTAGGGAGGTAGATTCAGTGAGGGTGTGCTAATAATTATGATCACCACCCACTATCACCACCAGGGATGCACAGGAATTCCTTTTGCAGGTTCTGAAGTAGAATCCCCTTCCTTGCCTTTTTCAGCATCTAGAAAGCTTCTGTGCTCTCTGACCTCTGGCCACTTCCTTGTATCAACTCAAACACTTATTTCTGTTGCCATTTATCCTACCCATCCTCCTACCTTCCTCTTATAAAGACCTTTTTCATTATGTTGAACCCACTTAGTAATCCAGGATAATGTCTCTGTGATTGTATCTTTAGCATAATCACATTTGTCAGGTTCCTTTTACCATGAAAGGTAATAACAAACACGCTCCCTTGTTGCAGAGACTCAGATGTGGACAGCTTTGGAAGAACATTATTTTGACAACTACACTAGCCAATTCAAGCTCCCAACTTGTGTGTCTAGATTGTGACAGTGATCTCAAAAATTAATCAAATGACAATTTTTTTATCCTATGAATCTGCTTCCAAAGTATTTGCTCAATGAAAAACTGTTTATGTTACACACACACACACACACACACACACACACACACACAAACACATAAGTTAAAAATATTTCAATAGAGTGACATCAGCAAGATGGAAGAATAAAAGATGCCAACTTTTATCTCCACACACACACACACACACACACTAGCTGTCCACAAATGGCATTGGCTCAAAAGTTCATATGAGAAGCTGTCAACAAAGTAGAACAAAAAAACCTAAGACCATCCACTCAAAAAGGGTAGCAACAAAATCTTCATTTTGCTTACCTTGTCCCATCCCCCGGGGACAGTAAAACTTAGGAGTAAGAGTGAACTCCACCGCCAGTGGATTACCTTCACAGAAAACAGGAGAGCAGAGTGAAGAACCGGCTTCTCTAGCCTTTCAGCACACCCCTAAAGGACTCACTGTAATTTCAACTCACCCAAGTCACTGAGAAAACTGACACAGCTATGACATCTAAAAACAACTGGGAACAAGAAGAATAGCTGTGGCAGTGCCAGTCACATGGCAGAATCCACTGTGGTCCCCAATGGCCTACTCTGCAAAAGGACCCCAGCAACCTTTGCCGATTGGATAATTTCAAATGTCTTATTGTGAAGAATAAACTTCCAGTAACAAATGCCAAAGAAATGGAGATCTACAAATTGCCTGGACAAATAGTTCAAAATAATTGTCCTAATGAATCTCAGCATTTTACAAGAAACCAGAGAACAAAGATAAACAATTTAATAATTATTTTTTAATTCCCAGAGAATTAAAAAAAATAGAACATCAAGAACAAAAATTTAAGGTCAACAAAGAGAGAAAGAAAACATTAAAAATAATAATAAAGAACTAATGAAGCATTTTGGAGCTGAAGAATATAATGAAAGAAATGAAAAGATGCACTGGAGAGCTTCAAGTTTCCAGTGTAAACAAAACAAATTGACTGATTATTTGAAGTTATCCAATCAGAAGGGAAAAGGTGGAAAAAAAGGCTCCAGGATTTATGCAACAACACTCAAGAGAGCTAGCTTTGTTATTATTGAAATTTTGGAAGGAAAAAAGTAGAATGAAACAAAAGGCATTCTTAAAAGAAAGAATGCCTAAGGGGCTGGGGATAGAGCTCAGTCAGTAGCTCATTTGCTTCGCATGCACAAGGCCCTGGTATCAATTTCCTGCACACACACATACGTACATACATACATACATTCATAAATGCCTGTAAACTTCCCAAATCTGAGGAAAGATAGTAATACTCAGACATATGAAGCTCAAAGTTCTATAATCAGATTCAAACTACATAAGTCTTCATTGAGACATAGTATAATCAAATTGAAAGAAATCAAACACAAAGAGAAATTTGAAAGTAATAAGAAGAAATATTTATCACATAAAGTGGAAAATCCACAGATTTTAAGTGGGTTTCTCAGCCAGGCTAGGAGAAAATAAAATTATATATACAAACTACTGAATTTAAAAATAAATAAATAAATAAAACCTGCCAGCCAAGAACATATTATCTGGTAAAGTCAAAATGAGGAAGAGATAAAGAATTTCCCAGACAAATAAGAGTTGAGAGACTTTATCACAAATAGACCTCCTTTACAAAAATACTACAGAGTTTTCCTCAAGCTGAAATCAAAGGATGTTAGTAATATGAAAACATGAAAGTGTAAGACTCACTGGTAAAGCAAAGTACACAGTTAAATTCAGAACACCCTGATATTATAATGAGGACATATAAATCACTTCTAGCTATGACATAAAGATTTAAAGGCAAAAATCCCTAAAAAGAACTTTAACTGCAACAATTTCTTAATGGATACACAATATAAAGAGGTATAAATATTTACATCAAAAACAAAATATCAGGGAGAGTGAGTCTTTGTATAAGATCAAAGTTGAATTGCCACCATTTAAAATAGAATGCTTTATGTGGGCCTTATGGTAACCACAAAGCAAAACCTGTAGTACTTATACGAAAAAGGAAGAGAAAGGAATCAAAACATACCACTACACAAAATTATCAGATAAAAAGAAAGGAATAGAGGAGTAAACAATCTACAAAGTCATCAGAAAACAGTTCAGAAAGTGTCAAATTTAAGTCCTTACCTATGGGGATGAATTGGGATAAATGCAAAGGACTAAAACTCCAATTAAAAGACCTAGAGCAACTGAATGGATGAGAAACAAGACCCAATTAATTGCTGTCTACAAGAGACTCTTTTCACTTACAAAGACACACGTAGATTGAAAAATAAAGAGATGGAGATATTCTACAAATGGAAAACCAAAGAGATCAGAGGTAGCTACATTCATGTCAGACAGAGCGTACTTTAAAGTCCAAAAGTGTAACAGGAGATGTTGTTTAGTTATTAGGTGTCCCCCAACAGCTCATGTGTGAGGAAATGCAAGAACATTCAGAGGTGAAATAATTGGGTTTTGAAAGCCTTAACCCAATCAGTGAATTTATCTCCTGATGGGTATAACTAAGTGATAACTGAAGGCAGGTGGGCATTGAGGGGGTGCCTTTGGGGTATCAGCACACCCTTCCACCATGATGTTCTATTCCCTCGAGTCCTGAAGAATGAAGCCACCATCTATGAATTCAGACCTCTCAGAACATGTGCCCCAAAATAAATTTTTACTCCTCCAAAATTTATTTCTTCAGGTATTTTGGTCACAGCAGCAAAAAAGTTTACTAAAATAGGAGACAAAGACAGTTATTATATATTGATAATGGGATTAATTTATCAATAAATATAGCAATTCTAAACATACATTATCCAACATCAAAGTTCCTAAATACGTAAGACAATTATGAATAGGTGTGAAGGAAGAAAGAGGCTGTGGTATCAGTATAGCAGGGGATGTCAATAACCCATTTTTCAATAATGAACAGGTTATTCAGATGGAAAACCTATAAGAAAACATTAGACTAAATGGTTGTAACAGACACATTCAGATCATTCTGTTCAGCAACAGCAGAATACACATTTTTCCTATTCACACACAGACTATTCTTCAGGATAGACCCTCTATGAGACCACAAATCAAGTCTGAATAAATTTTGAAAGACTGAAATTCCATCAAGCATTTTTTTCCAACTATAATGGTATAAAATTAAAAATTTATAGCAATAGAAAAGCTGAATATTCACAAATAATGTAAATTAAACACCAGCCTCCTCCAGAGTTTCAAAGGGGAGATCAAAAGCTATCTTGAGAAGAGCTAACTCTGGAAACAAACACTAAAATTTACACAATGCAGCCTAAGGAGTTCTAAGACACAAGTATGTAGATGTAACTCCACTTTAAGGAAAAAGAAGATTTCAAATAAGCAACCCAACTTTGCATTTCTAGGAACAAGAAAAGCAAACTGAACCCAATGTGGGAAGACAGGATGTAAAGATTAGAGCACAATGTGTGAAATACAGTCTAAGGAATATTAGAAAAGATCAACAAAATTAAGATTTGGTTTTTATAAGATGAAACTGATAAAGTTTGATGTGGACAAAGAAAAAAGGGAAGATTCAAAAAAATGAGAAATATAAGAGGAAATATCATAACTGATATCACAGACATATAAGGAATCAGAAGAGACTATTATGAATACACCCCAACAAGTTGGACAGCCTAGGAGAAATGGATAAATGATAAGAAACATGCAACCTACAAAAAAAAAAGAAAAGAAATCATGAGGAAATAGAACACATAAACAGTCCAGAAATACCAATCCTTCTCAAACTCCTACCCAAAACTGAAGTGGTAGGAACGCTTACAAACTCATTTTTTCAAGGCTGACATTAACCTAATACCTAAGGCAGGCAAAGATCCCATAAGAAAAAAAAATATAGAACAATATCCCTGATGAATATAGATGCAAAATCTTTTCAACAAAATGGTAGCACACCAGATTCAACAACACAGTAAAGGGATCCTGCACCATGGTTAATTGGAATTTATTTCTAGTAGTCAAGAATGGCTCAACATACACAAAGCAATAAATGTGATACACTGCATTAGAATGAAGGGTAAAAATGATGTGATCATCTCAATGGATGTAGAAAAAAATTGACACAACTCAACATTCTTTAGTGATAAAATCTCCCAACAAATTAAGTAGAGAAAGAATGTAACTCATCATAATAAAAAAATTAAGAAAACAGCAGTTAGAAAGAAAAAGTATTCCCAAACTTCCAATGCTTTTAGTCTTTTTTGTTTGTTTGTTTGCTTGTTTGCATTTTTAAAATGATCTAAAAGTGCCCAACTCACCCTACTTAGGATTCACACTTACAGTGCATATTTCTCAAGCTTTGACACATGCTGTTTGTTCTTCATGGAATTATTTTTCTTCCTCTCATCTCCTCCTCAACTCCTTTACAACTTTCAGACACCAAATCCATCACTTCCTTCCAGAAGCCTCTCTGCCCTCCCTGGTTAACTATAGTTCATCTATAATGTCACAGCAGGCCACCACCTTTTCATACTCCTAGAACTTACCAAGTTAGCATTTAAACTTTGTGTGACTGAAAACTGTCACACCAACACGCTTGTTCCCAGAAGAGCAAAAGAAATGGTTTTGTCATCTTTTATTCCTTCCTGCCTACTCACTACTGGGCACAATGTAGTTTTTTTTCAATAAATATTAAATGAGGGAATTAATGAAAGAATGTTCTAAACCTAAATTAGCCACTGCCTTGCTGTGAGAATTTAAGCAAATCACTTTTCTGGGCTCAAGTCATTGGACTGTAAAATGAGAAGACAGACTTCTGGGGACTTACTGCCCTACACATTATATGATTCTACCACCAAAATCTCTGATAAACCAAGATTACAATTCAGCCCTCTTTTATTAGAATTTGGTCAATTAAGCATGTGACTATGGAGAGTGCCTCTTCTCACCTTATTATACATCCTGCTAAGACAAACTAATGAGCTCCCAGCTGCCATCACTTTAAAAAGGCAATGTAGTGACGGGAATCACAGAAGAGAATTGCTGAAACCTCTAGACCAGTACATAATCGTTTTAAAAGGTTAGTCTGTTCAAGATTCTCCCAAGATACTTGTTTAAAATGCATACTTTTGAATTCCATTCCTATGGATTCTGATTCTGGGGGTGTGGGGTGGGAGGGGGCTAAGGAATACTCATTTTTAATATGATGCCAGATGATTCCAATAAAAGGGGTGCTTTGATCACACTTCAAGAAATTTGAAGTGTTCTATGGTCAAGTATCTGGAAAGATGTCCTCTTCAACAAAATATATAACTTAAAATGGTTGAATGTACAATGGCAAAGAATTAGAGACTCTCTCTCAACCAGGATTAATAACCAGAATCAATGTGATTTATAATTACAGGCAACTTTGCTCTCCAGTGATGGTTGGCAATGTCTATGTTTGTCATGACGGGGAGTAAGAAGTGCTGCTACTTTGCATCTAATGGGTGGAGGGTAAGGATGCTTCCAAACAGCCTACAATGCACAGAACCACCCCCCTCAGCAAACATTATCTGGCTCAAAATAACCACAGAGCTGAGGTCAAGAAGCACTAAGTCTCAAGTCAACATCACATCAAGTCAAATGCAGCTTCCAGGCAATATTTAAAAACAAACAAACAACAACAACAACAAAAAGATCACATAACAGGGCCAGAAATTGCTGACTGGGTCTATGAGCTAATTTAAGATACAATTTCAATACTTTGTTACCGTTGCACTCTTGGGGTCAAAGCACATTGGCAAGGCTTTTTAGTTAATGATGGAGGGAGAGCTTCAGGAAGTTTACTATTTGTTGTGGAATCCACCTGGGTTTCTTAAGAAACAGTGGGACACATAGTCATGTTTTGGTGCATAATAGGCCCAGGTACTCTTGTCAAAACACACTTCACATGTGATTCATGATACACATGAAAAAAAATAAATAAACCAAAAAAGTGGGATTTGTTTGTTTGTTTGTTTCTAGTACAAGTTTTTCCTTGCTGGTATTCTATGAAGGTCGTTTTTAGCATCTACCTTGTATTACTAGGGATGTGAGAAGAAAAATGAAGTTCTTCTTCTAAGGCACAAAGGCAACTTTTAGAGCCAGATACTGGAAATGTGCATAAATTTAAAGCTGCAAGCTTAGACAGACTCACGGAGGAGTAAAGCTTGACACAACTTACTCACTGATTAGCTTCTGGGAAGCCTAAGGGTATGGCCTTCTCATGACCTATAAAATAATGCTTCTTTTATGGCCTAATAACAAATGTTATGATGAGTTCAATCCATTAAAAGCATCATTTCTTCAAAGTCTTTTCTTGACCAAAGCTAAATATAAAAGCAAAAATAAATGCAAATTTACATT
Organism: Callospermophilus lateralis; assembly: GCF_048772815.1. NCBI lineage: Eukaryota > Metazoa > Chordata > Mammalia > Rodentia > Sciuridae > Callospermophilus > Callospermophilus lateralis. Next base: position 12,775,897 of record NC_135314.1, on the reverse strand, counting down.
TAACTTTAAAGATAACTACTATGCCAAAGTTTATCTTAAAATTTAAGGTTTCTTTTTTTAATTCATAAGAAAGAACTAGAAAATTCTGAAGTTGCACCCCAGTGCGTTAGACCTAGAAGCTTCAAAATGGACATAACAAGGCACCCTTATAAAGCAGATTGGTAAGAGGGGAATATGACTGGAAAGGGAAGGAAAAGGAGCAGGACACAGTTCTGCAAATACCATTGTCAAAGATAATGTCAGAAGCCTCAGGGGTAAGTCACTAAAAAGAAATTGGTGTCTAAGAAATAACAGTATATTTTCAGAGGCAACAATAGGTAATACATTTATGAGTTTTACAGAATACCCAAAAGAGCTCCCTGCCTGGCAAATCTTACTGTCAAGAAATACTTCCCTTTATTTAATAGACAGCTCTCCTCCTACAACTTTAATTGACTTTCCTCTGTTCTCAATGGAAATGAAAAATATAATCTGGTTTTCCTGTAAATAGCAATAAAAAAATAACAAAAGTATAAGAAAAATAATTTTGAAAAAGAAAACAATATCATTTCAATGGCACTTTAAGAATCAACAATGAAATATCTCTCCCTCTCTACTTCCTTTGGGGTGAGAATCAACAGGTGTGGGTCAATGCTCACATTTTATGTGCACACAGATTCTCTCAAAATCTTGTTAACGTGTGGAGTCTAATTTAATAGAGGAAAGGCCCAGAGTTGTGCATTTTGCGAAAGTTCCTGGATGACATCAATGTTTTTTGTCAGCCGACCATATCTTAGACTGCAAGGGATTAGACTTTTTCCCTAGGGTTTTAAGTAATTATGTTAATTCAACAAATAGTTATCAAAAGCATGAAATAATATTGAATAACACATGGCGCTTGATCCCAAAGAACTTAGAGAACACACAGTATGCGAGGAAATCAGAGCTGTCAATTCATGAAGGCTCCTTCAGGAAAGACAGTCTCAGCCCTGGCAGCATCCACGGTAATCCAAAGTGCTCCTTTCTTCCCAGAGGTTTCTTGATCACCAAGTCAGATGAGGTCACTCTGGGACAAGGAGAGAGTGAGATAAAAGCAAGATCTTGTGTAATCATGTCAGAGAACAGGAAAACAAAGCACACCAACCACAGCTACAATTACCCACCCCCTCTGCTGACTCACATTTCTTGACCAATTCCAATTTTCGTCCTCCCTGTTCCACTTTCAGGAGGAAAATTATTATAAAACCCAATGGTGGAATTAGGCCTGCTTCTACATTGTAACTGCAATAGGCAGGGAAAAAAATGGTATCTCAAGGGAGTTATGATTCCCTGGAAACCATGAATGTATTTTATTACATGACCAGGGAGATTAAGGTTGCTAATCAGCTGAACCTGAGATTGGGAGATTCCTGAACTATCTAGGTGGACCCAAATGTAATCACAAGGGTCTTTATAAGAGAAAGAGGGAGATGAGGGAGTCAGTGGCAGAATCTTGGAAAGAGAAGATGCTATGCTGCTGTCCTTGAAGAGGAAGAAGGGGACACAGGCCAAGGAACTAGGCAGCCTCCAGAAACTGGAAAACACAGGATACCCACTCTTCTCTAGAGCCTCCAGAACGAATGGAGCCCTACCAATACCTCAACTGAGCCCAGGAAGGCACATTTTGAAGGTCTGACTTCCAGAATTGTAATAGAATACATTGTTTTATGTTGCCAAATCACAGTGATTATTTACAACAGTAATAGAAAACTGATATAACACACAACCCAGAAGGGGCCTCTACTTCCTTTAATCCTCTCCAGAAAACCTAACTCAGGTTCACATCTTGGAACAAGGATTCTCGCTACCCTCTTATTGAGACACCCAGCAGTTTCACATGTTGCAAAGTCTGCATCACAGCAATTAATTAATAAATCCAACTTGGTTTGACTGTAGTTACATTCCTGTGGTCTTGGATAGTAAGTTGCAACAGAACAGTTTGAATAATATGATACTAAAGGAAACAGTAAACTAAATGAGAACAAGGGGCGTTATCTGGTGTTAAGAAGGATATTTTGAAGGATCTGCAGGACTTCACTAGATAGAAAAGGGCAGAAAGAACTATGCCAGGCCCCCCTGTGGGAGAAAGGAAGGCATGTTTACAAGAGGTAGGAAATGAGACAAGAGCACGTGGCAGGCTGGTGAACATGTGGGCCCCCGACTGATCTTTTTTCTGAAAACTATAAGAATTTTAAAAATCACCAAAGCAATTATTTACATTTACATTTACATTTTGAGATATTCTTATGTCTATTGTATAGAAGATGCATTAGTTGGTGCCAGGAATACCAAGTTGGCAGCTGGTGGTGTGCTCCATACAAGAAATGATCAAGGTGTGAATTGAGGCAAAAACAATAGCAACAAAGACCTGCCATCATTTCATAGAGAGAGCAAGGAAGGAAATCCAAGAACTTAGTATCGAGATTAAAAATGGAGCCTAAGAATTATTAAGAATTGGCCAGCTTGTGGAAACACTGAAGGATCTTGATATCTTCAGTTGGGATCAAATTTACAGACACATAATTAATGTTCTGCCTGTTGTTAGTGGCAGAACAGTGTTTGAACTACTGGCTCAAGTCTGTTTTCCACTTGGTGAATATTTGCCCACTTGGATAAACTTTTTAATGTCCATCAATTTCCTCATGATATCAAACTCCCAAGATAGTTGTTAGAATTAAATAATAAGATTATATTTATATATTTTGTAAACTGTAATAACTATATGAATACAAGATACAATTATTAATGGAATAAGAGGAAGCATTAAAAAGGGGATATTTCCTGAGAAAAGTTCTATGACTCTAAAAGGCATGTCTAATTTGTTTTGAGTAGAAGAATAGATTTGGAGTCAGATTCTCCTTGGTATACATATTGGCATTTTTCTTTAAAATGAATGATACAGCCTCAAGCAATTTATCTAACTACTTAATTTTGGTTTGCTCTTCAATGATTTAGTGGGCATCAAAATTTACCTCCAAAAGAATGTTACGTAAGTAGTGAAACTGTTTGTTGTTTTATCTGTCACATAGTTACTACAGGAAAAGACTACTTTTTGTTTTATCTTTTTAGCCCCCTTTTTGTCCCTCTTTAAGGGATTTAAAGTTTTTAGGTTCAAGATGGAAGGCTGACCACAAGATTTCTCCCCTCTATTTTCCCAGAATCCTTTGAACTATAGTAAAGGAATGAATGAAGTTAAAGCCAACAACGACAGAATTGTAAGGATGATTTCAATTGAGGCATGATTGACTAGATTTTCGGGTGATGGAAAGGAGATGGAGGGAAAACAGAAAGGAGTAGAATCCAGAAACCACAAGAAGATGGAGTTACAAGCAAGGAGGAAGCCAATCTTCCTGCAATTTCCCAAAGAAAATTTGGACTCAGAACACCAAGAAAAAAATGCTAGGACTGGGGCTAAAACAGAGATAAGGTGGTTAAGTAAAAATCAACTTGAGGAATGGGGATGGGGTTATCAGGGCTCCTATGTGATTGCCTGCATTTCACGCTCTGCCACTCATGGGCCTTTGGAACCAGCCCTTCCAGACTGAAGCTCATTTTCTCTCATACCTTAAAGTGAATCCTTCCTGTCGTGAATTTTGAAACCATACATAGAGCTCCAATGTAGCTTTTCGTGGTGTCATTCTTAAATCAATCATAACAATGATAGTATAGCATACGATAGGATATCCAGGTGGATCTACAGCAGGACATCATAGCAACAAGCATACTGCTAATACCTATATCTTATTTTATAAATTCATCCTCCACTTAAAGAACTCAGGTCTCCAGGGTAAAATCACTGATTCCATAATTATAACAGAAAAATTCAAGATAAATTTCTGTAATATCATCTTAATCCAGAAAGGAAATAAATGGTCAAATAGTGATGGAGCCATTTCTAAAAGACACATGAGCCAACATGAATTATTCTCACTAGAACGAATCTCTACCAATTTTAACCTGAAAATTAACAATATTATTAATGGAATACAACATATTGAATAAAGAATCCATGAGATCATACAGATATAAATATTGAAACAAGTAGGTAATCAAAAATAAATTAATAAGTGGAGATAAAATTCTTAGTAGAATTGCATCTAATAAATGAATACATATTTATAAGATGAAAAAATTATGTATGTGTCCTAAAATTAGTGCACAAAATCTTGATAAGAGATATTTGCAGAATATCAACATATCTACACACAAATCTACTATCAATTACAAAGGGGGAAATAGCCACTTTATAGTAAAGAAACCTGAAAGACACCAGCTTCACAGGTAATGAAACTTTACATAAATCTACATAACGTATCTCTTGATAGGACAATGCACTGAGGACAGTTTCACTTCTATGGCATTTCTACCAAACATGCATCATATGCATTTTATCATAGGAAAAGTTGAACAAACCCAAACCAAGGGAAATTCTATAAAATTATTGGTCTGTATTCTTTAAGTTGAAGTCAAGAAACATAACAGCTGAGAAACTGATCCAGTATGAAGAACACTAAAGAGACATGCACAATACTGGATTGGACCCTGAACCAGGAAAAAAGTAACTTCCTCAGACACTGTTGTAACAATTGAATAAATTTGAATATGCATTAAGGGTTATATAACAGTATTGTATTCATATTAAATTTCCTAATTTTCATAATTATGTTGTCCTTGTTCTTAGGGTAAATGGCATCAGTAGCTTTATACATACATAATATACATACATTATATATCCATATATGCATACACGTATGTATACATATGAAGAGAAAAATATACATAAATAGTATTGCATATATACTCTATATGTGTATGTATATAATATCATGATAAAGTAAATGGTATAAAGTGTAAAAAACTAATAAATCTGAGTATGCAGGATTTCTTAGCACTATTATTGTAGTTTTGCTGTAAATTTGAAACTCTAAATATTAAAAAACATTTAATCGAAGGCTGGGGTTGTGGCTCAGCAGTAGAGCCCTCATCTAGCACATGCGAGGCACTGGGTTCAATCCTCAGCACCACATAAAAATAAATAAATAAAATAAAAGTATTTTATCCAACTACAACTAAAAAAAAAATTTTTAAAAAATTTAATTAACAAAATACAAAACATATATGGACTTAAAAGATAAATGTTGGCCATGATAATAGAATCTAGACACCATGGTTGGGTAGAGACCCTGAACTACCCATTCAGTATTCAAAACCCCTGGAATTTCCCCACTAGTATGTCACCCTACCTACGTGTAGGAGCTTTGCCAACAATAGTCAATTTCATCTTCAGATATCCCTCTTCTTTTACCCTTTTGAATGGCCATGTCTCTTTTTATATACAACCCTTACCCCTTCCCATGGTCACATTTGTATAGGTAAACATGCCTTCTACACACACTTACTCTGTGTGTCTGAATGTGTGTGTGTGTGTGTGTGCGCGTGCGTGCGCATTGTCTGATCATTGATTGTTCCCTACTTTGAGTCCTGAAAAGTACATGGGTAAGAAATATTCATCTTTTGATAAATATAGTGTATTTAACTCTTGAGGGCAAGGACTATGTTTTATTGATCTCCATGTCCAGATCTTAGGTGGTGCTTGGTGTTATAAGTATGTAGTGAGGTAAATATATTTTGAAAGATTGAGTTCACTCTTGAAGATAGTCAGCTTCTCAGGTCAACTTATACCTGTTTATGTGTTTTCATACCCTCAAATTTCTTAACATAGTGACCAGAGCCCAATAATTCTTGATGCATGAATAAGCAAAATTTATAATATTTTGTCCCCATGTGGCAGAGATTTAACAAGTCAAGTCAAAGGACAATTAATTGAGCATCTTCTCAGATGCAACAGAACAATAAATATTTGACACATGAATGAATGGGCTTTAATTCAAAACATATCTTGCTTCAGGAAAGGAGAGGTTACTCTGTAAGCAAGACAAAGAAACATTTTCTAAGTGCAGACCATATATCATTTCAAGTGCTCTGATGGTAAATACCATTCCAAAAAATAAAAGCTTCATTTTTATTATTAGAAATACATATAATCCAAGATAAAGAAGGTGGGGGTAAGGGCTGGGGATCCATCTCAGTTTGAAGAGTGCTTGCCTTGAATGCACAAGGCCCTGGGTTTAATCCCAGCACCACAAAAAAAAAAAAAAAAAAAGAAGAAGAAGAAGGAGGAGGAGGAGGAGGAGGAGGAGATGGTAGGGGAAATAAAGCCCAACTATTAAAAGAGGTAAAAATACTATGTGATTTTAGCAGTTAACTTCCCTTTAGTGACCAGATCTTAGGAGATCCTATAGAGAGAATCTGATACCTAGATCCATTTAGTTATAATTTTTCCAACAATCTGTGAGTTTGACTCTCACTAGAGCTGATATTGTAAACAGTAGGAAAGGAAAAATAAACCAAAATAGAATTGTGTCACTTACCAAAAAAAAAGAAAGAAAGTTAATTTTTATCTTTCAGCAACTAAAAAATGTTTCAGTTTGAAATCACCATAGAGAGATTCCAAAACTATAGTATATACAGTATATTTGGATGAAATTTGGGACACTCATGAGGAATGTTTAAATTAAAATCTCAATATTTAAAAATTTGTTAACAATCAGTCTATCCTGGTTGTACAGCCTGAAATCAGAATAGAATTTGGTTAAAGCCAAAGTTGAAACTAATTGGTGAATTCAAGAGCATAAAAACACAGGAGAATAAATGACCAGAACAAAAATGTGTGTGCTGAATGAAGTAGATTTATTAGGAGACTAACAGTAAAATTCCTTCCTACCCACACCCAATTTCAAATACATTAATGTTGACGTCCAAATTAATAATATAGGAGCAGAGCAACTCTGGGAGGCAAACTACTGGCTTAACTGCCAAATTTCAGGTACGTCTTGCTTTCCAGGCTGTAGATGAGTACCAGTTTGAAATTTGAGTTCAGGGTGACTTGCGAAGCATCATGGAAGAGCAGGACAGCAGTAAGAAGTAAGCATCTCCCCAGAGCATCTGGAGGCAGGAAGACCGTCGTTGCTCTTCAGCTTGTTCTTTGCAGAGAATCGAGGGGGAATCCTGTAGTCGCCAGAGCCACTGGTCCATCAGTAGGTGCTGTAGCCGAAACCAGAGCCAGAGCCCCAAGGCCTGTAATAGCTGCTACCGTAGCAACAGCCCAGGTTCTGGTAGTTGCCTCCTCCGAAGCAGTGGTTGCGGGAGCTGTAGCAGTGGTTGATGGGGGTACCCAGAGGCACGACGCAGTTGAGGGGCGTGGCTCTGAAGGTCCCGTGGAAGTTGGTTCCAAAGCAAGGGTAGCCTGGGAAGTAGTTTCCGCAGCAGAAATAGCGAGTCATGACGGGCCTTGAGGGGGATCTGGAGTGGTGTTGGAGAGGTGTTGGAAGCACAGGCTACCCAAGTGTGAATGAAGATGTCCTCCTCCTTGCACCTTTTTATACCTCAAGTTGGTGGGCATGACGTGCCTGTCTACATATCTTCCCACCTATTTGCATAAGTAACCCCATTATTTTCTAATAAAACGCATATAAAGAAACCCACAGACTCCTTGTGCATATTTTGTTGGCTTTTCTGTTTGCAAAGAATGCGTCCTGTCTTCAAAGCCAGTGACCATCCATGACATGCCGTTGAATTCTTTTCATCAGTGTCCCATAGTTCAACTACTTTTCTGATTATATCATGTGAGACTCTTTAGATTAAATCTTCCCAATTGACAGCTAAGCTGAAAAACCTTTAGAAGAAATGTACACCCTTAAAATCAAGACAAAGCCTTATATGGAGGTCTTTGACACTTGATAACATGATTTTGAAACTTTCGAGTCATAGTCTATAAACCTCTTGAAATTCGCTGTACTTATCATTTCGAGACATTTTTACACCAAGTAACTTATGGGTACAGATTTTCCTTTGTAGATGAAGAAAATCATTTGGAACTAGGTAGATATTGTAGTTGCAGAACATCATAAATATGCTAAATAACACTGAGGTGCCCACTTTTAAATGGTTTGTTATCTAAATTTTACCTCCATTTTTTTTTCCAAAAGCATTGCTACAAATATCTACCCAAACAAGTCTTTATACAGAGGCTGGCAGGGCACCAATAAGATGACTATGGAATCTACTATTAATTTTCATCTACTTCATTTATGAGCATCTTCCTTGTTAACATTTATTTTATTATTTATGGAGAACATACACTCTTCGGTTGTAAATCATCTAAACATTGCCAACTATCTTGTTGTGGAGTTACCACATTTTTGCTAAGTGGAATGATGCCCAGTTTCAAAGGTATGTTATTCTATGCTTGGTTCTTATGGACTCCTCATAAAACAAGCCTCAATGCCATATCCATTAGGAAATCCAAGTTATATTTGAGAAGACAGCATTTTTTTCTGCTCCCGTTTTGCTCCATGTGACCATGCCTCATGATGAAGGTAAAGCAGGAAGAATTTGGGTTTGTCAAAGCTAAATCTATGCCAATTCAACTGTTTAAGAAAGAACCTTTTTTTTTTTTTTTACATGTGAATAAGAGTCAGAATGCCCTGAAATCAAAAAAAGAAAAGTTTCTGAATACAAATTTCTTTTCATGTTCTCTTCCTTATTGGTCAATTATAGATTATAATATGTAAAATGAATTATTCCTATCTGACATCTGTTTAAGATTTTACCTCTCACAGGGTCTTTGACAGAAGAGCTACCTACCGAACATGTTAAAAGTGCATAAGGATCCTTTTATCCTATAAACTTATAACATGTTATGAGAGTTTATACTTAAGTAGAATCAAAAGAAAAGTCATATTTTCAAATTCAGTTTTTAAGAGAGGGAATGAATAAAAAATGGTATGAGGTTGCATCGTTGCATGGTGTTATTAATATAGACTCTACATCAGATAATCCATAAAATTCAAAAAATATATATTTGTGAATTTAAAAAATGGCAGTAGTGACTAAGAATTAAATATGACTGTGGGTAATGATTTGAAAATTTTAATTTTGATGATTTTAATACGTGTGAACACTGAGCCTGTAATTTGGATATGGTGCCACAAGGTGGCAGTGGTATTTCAGTCCGTCAGACTGAACTCTAGGACTAGACTCCAGGAGGGCAAATGTAAGCATATAGAAGACTCCCCCATCAAACCAGCTTAAAACTCAGAAGCTGCCCTGGAGTTCTTCAGAAGCTCTCCTCTCCCAACACCACCATGAAATGCTGAAAATATTGTGTTTTTAATGAGTATATCAGAGGATGCTCATGAATAAACCATCCTGACAAATCCCAGGGCCAATCTTTCATGAGATTTCAAGAAAAGTGTCTTTGCTCGACTGTGTGAAATCACCCTGGGCTGCTTATCTCACACTGGCAGAAGTGTTCGGCTCCAGTCACAGGTGGCCTATTTCCTTTCACTCGGGATGATAGAGATAAGTAAAGAAAATGCCTTAGTTTGTCTTCTTCCTTCCCCAGTGCTCTCTGCTTCCTGCCTGATTACACAAAGAGAGCATCAGCTGAATGTCCAGTCGTCTTCCCAGAGGTAAAGCCCAACGGATTGGACTCTAATTTTGTTATCCCAAATCAGAAGGAAAAAAATATATGGTCTCCCTTGCCTGTTTTTAGTTTCTTGACCCCTATTAGTCTTTCCAAGAAAAAATGATAATCAGCCAAGTATTTGATTGCTAACCAACAATCGCTTTTATTTGAAATATTAGTAATAATGATAAATATTCCTGATGGACTTACTCTGTGCTAGATCCTTTTCTAAAAACTTTACATATACAATTTATGTCTATGTTTTACCTGTATAAATAGTAAGGGAACTTACTGTGCATGCCTCTAAGCATTTGACAAATATTAATTCATTTAATTTTTTATAATGCTCTTATGATGTGGGTATTATGATATTTTATAAGAACACTGATTCCAAACAGTTTAAGTAAATTGCCCAAGCTCACATGGTTAGTAGTCAGCAGAATCAAGCTCTAAGCCCATGCCATCTAGCTCCAAATCACAGTCTTAACTACTTTATTATGCTGCTTTTGGCGTGTCATTAATGCTTTGAAAAGCTTCTGGTTATAAAGTGCTTCCAATATACAAATCACTGTGCTGTTTCCTTGAAGAACATATCCATCAAGAAAGACTACTTTGAGTTGTTGAAGCAAACAACCCCAAATCTCCATGTTTTGAATGATCAAAAACTTATTTCATGCACATACTATACATCCTTCTCATGATATTGTAAACAGTAGGAATTCTCATTTCAGGATTTAAGGTAATAGAGCTTTCATTATCTAAAATCACAGACAATGAAAGAGAATGTGATAAATCACACACACTGGTTTCTACAGATTCACCCGGTGCTTTGCATGAGTTCCAAACTCTTCTCATTTCCTAAAGTAAGTTATAGACTCACATCTTACTTCACAGGTCATGAAGTGCAACCTCCATCATTTGCCTGGAAGGAGAAAATTCAGTGTTGCAGAACATTAATGGCTTTCACAGAGAATTGATATTCCTTAAGCAGACTAAAATAAATTTAACATATTTTAAAAGCAGGCAGAACCAGATGACTGAGTAGAGGAACCCAATGCCTGCCCCTCCCACAAAGGACCAAAATAATAGATAAGCAAGCACATCCTGCTGAAGTTTCTAGGGGAGCGCGCTGGGGTAGAGCAGAGGGGTAGAGACCCTCAGGAGTTTGCAGAGTCAGGATGGCTACCCAAAACAAATTCTCCCAGGTCTTCCAACCTGTCTTCAGAGTCAGGAAGAGCTCAGAATCAAAATAGAATTCTCCTGAAAGGAAAAGGACAATCAAAAGATACCCTGCAGGGCTGGGATTATGGCTCAGTGGTTGAGCGCTCGCTTAGCACGGGCGAGACCCGGGTTCATTCTCAGCACCACATAAAAATAAAAATAAAGGCATTGTATTGTGTCCATCTCCAAAAATGATATATTCTCTCTCTCTCTCTCTCTCTCTCTCTCTCTCTCTCTCTCTCTCTCCCCGCCCCCCCCTTAAAAAAAAAGATACCCTGCACTCTCCCCTTAAAACTTCAATACATTTGTACAGCAGTGTGGTGGCACATTTATAATCCCAGTGACTCTGGTTGCTGAGGCAGGAAGATGGCATGTTTGAGGCTAACCTGGGCAATTCAGGGAGACTCTGTCTCAAAATTAAAAAAAAAAATTAAAATGGCTCAGTTGGCCAAGTTTAATCCCAGTACCAAAAGTTAATAGTAATAATATTAAGTTTAGACACCTATGATCTTTGCTGCTAGGCTATCCTGCAATCTGGCATCCTCTGAACCCAAGCTCAGGGGTTGTCCAAGTGCACATAGTTGGACTGCTCCAAAGAAAGAGACCACATTGTGTCCACACCCTCCTTGACCCAAGAGGCTGCTGTATGATGCCATCTTGATGTGAAAGTCAGTGCTAGAGTGTGTGCTATTCTGGGCATAAATAAGTACTTCCTGCATCACCCCATGTTTCAGGCTGTACCACAACTGTACTGTGCTAACACAAGTAGTTGTAGTGCCCTGACTCTGGCTGTGGAGAACCTAGACCCCAGGGAATAGCCAAGACCCTGCTCCAGAGCCCAAATGGCACCATATCCCCAATGGAATGGGAGATCCTGGGTGGTAGGAAGAAAACAACATGACCTCAAGAACCAGCTAACCATTCAGGCTCAGGAGCCTGCAGCTACTCTGTTTCAGTGCAGAGGAGACCACACACCACTCAATGGAGACCAGCCAGCCCCCGACCAGACCCTCCAGCAGGGAGGTCACATTTGACCCAGAAGAGACTAGTCTCTGCATCCTTGTGGTGTTCTGCAACCCCACCACAAGCGGGGAGGCAACCCTTGACCCAGTGGAGCAGTGGCACAGACACCTGTAGCCTCGAGCACTGAGGCACTCACAATTATTGCTGACATAGGCTACAGATGAAGACGCTGCATGGACCTGGAACCAAATCCACACATCCTACCCAACCAGCACGTTAGCATGCATCTATACATAGAAAAGTCTTTCCCTGTGAAAGTTTCTCTATTAGATGAAGGGAGATGAATGCTCCACCAGATGTTCCACCAGACAAGGGAAAGCCTACAGGGTACATGGGGCGTCATTAAGCAAACAAAGTGTCCACATTGTTTGTGTTCTAGGGGGATAAGAGACAGAGAAAAGCACAGAAAGATGACTTAATGAAGCAATATCTGAACACTTTCCAAGTCCTGGTAAGGATATGGACATCCAAGACATAAAAATTAAAGGCTCAATGAGAATCAACCCAAAGAGATATTCTCCAAAGCACATTATAATCAAGTTTTAAAAATCAAAGACAAAGATAGAATGCTAAAAATAGCAACAACAACAACAAAATGTTAGGCCATAATTAAGGAAATCCCCATAAGATAGACAACAGATTTCTCAACAGAAAAGTTGCAGGCCAGGAAAAAATGGGCTAATATATTCAGAGTGCTGAAAGAAGAAAACTGACACTCAGGACTACTTACATCTAGTATAGCGATCCTTCAGAAATTTCCCAGACAAGCCAAAGCTAAGGGCATGTATCACTACTAGATCAGGCCTAAGAATGCTTAAGGAATGCTTCCACAGAAAAAGAGAGAATAATAATTATATGATGAGAACCTGGGAAGGCACAAAACTCATTGATAGAGGCAAATTCATAATCAATTTCCAAATTCTCCCTTATTGCAACAGGGATATATAAAAACTCTTGAATGTCTAGTCAGAAGTCAAAATATCAATGATAACCATAACTGTAAGAAGATGTTAAGAAATATACAATATTAAAGAATGGATATTAAACTAACAAAATCACAAATTTGGGGGGAAAACAAAAGTTTAAAGTATTTGAATACAACTGCAGTTATCAGCTTAAAATAGCCTTTTACAGCTATAAGATTGCTTTATTCAAGTCCCAGAGTAACCACAAAGAAAATAATTATAGCATATAAGCTAGTGATAAAGACAAAGAAACCAAATATAATCATGAAAGAAACCTAGCAAACCACAAACACAGAAAAGAGATGAGAAAAGTAATAGAAGATGTGGAATTACCAGGAAAGGGGAAACAAAATGACAGAGAAGCACTGAACTTTCAATAAAACACTGAAATGTAAATGGATTAAATTCTCTAATTCAATGACATGGAGAAAGAAAAAAATGCAAATAAATAAAAATAGAGATAAAAAAGGAGACATTTCAACTCAAACTATAGAAATACAAAAGACAGTGACTATTATAAGCAACTGTGTGCCCACAAGTTGGAAAATCCACCTCCAATGTAGGTGCTCCTATAGGAATCATCTTAGTGTGGGTTCCAACACACCTCAAGCTGGTACAACAAACGGATGGCCTCTTTTCCTCACCAGATCAATCTCATCTCCCACCCAAGAATTTCACCTTAATTCCTAGGAAAAACACTAAGAACTGACCTGATCCCACCCTTGTAAGTGAACCTCTGACCAAAGACACATGGGGGGTCTGTGGCTACCTTCTTCCCCTGTTCCCCATGGATGAACTTTCTCAGCCAGTCCTTGGAGGGATAAACACTTCTTGGGGAATGGTCCCATGGCCCCAACACAGAGCTGTGCCATGCTCTGGTCAACTTAAAACGATATCCTCCCTTGAGCTCTCCACCCTCCTGCCTAGCTCCCCTTCCCTTCCCTTTATTCCTGTCCCTAAAGAAAAAAACAATAAAGTGAACTCTTCATCTGAAACTGCTTTGTGGAGAACCCAGACACAAACAGCATCTCAAACATTGTTGCAAGTAATATCTTTTTTGATAAAGATATGTATCATTTTGATACAGAGAACTAAATATGTCTTTGGAAGTGCACAGTTCAGTGGGTTTTAGTATATTTACAGAGTCATGCAACCGTCACCGTTAACCAAAGGTCCAATAAAATTCACTCCACATTCTCAACCACTAAACCTAGTTCTGTCTGTATGGATTTGCCTGTTCTCGACATTTCTCGTAAATGGAATCATGTATATATGATCTTTTGAGTCTGGCTTCTTCCCCTAGCCCAGTATTTTCAACACCCTTCCGTTCTGTAGCCGTTATCCCTGCTCAGTTTCTTTTTATTACCAAACAGCATCGCACTGTAAGAATACCTCACATTTTTCTTATTTGTTCATTTGTTGACAGACATTTAGATCATTTCCAATTTTGAGCTATTATGAGCAATGCTACTATGAACTTTCACGTACAAATGATTTTTTAACATGTAAAATTTTGATCTCCTAATTTTCTCCAGCTTTTCCCATCTTAGTAAATAACACTGTTATCTAATTGCCCAGAACAAAAACTTAATTTCTTTCTTCATCATTAATTTCTTCATTCAATCTCTCACCAGGTTCAGTCAGCTCTGCCTTTGAAATTTACCTCAGATGATCCATCAGCCAGCAGTCTGATCAACTTCCTCTGTACCCTAGGCCACCGTCATGCCTTTCTCACTGGTCTTCTTTCTTCCACTTTGACTGCTCCAAAGACCTAAATATTAGCTACAGTGACCTTTGCAAAGTGTGCTTTCTTCTAGTTAAAAAGTCGTCAATGACTTCATCTTGTTTGGGGTTGGGGAAGTCAAGCATTTTACTTAAGTCCTGTTCCTGTCTAACTGGCCAGCATCACCTCATATGACATGCTCCCTTCCTACTATAGACCTCCGGATGATCTTCTTCGCCATCCCTGCTCCTGGCTAGAGTGCCCCGAAAGGCAGCATTGTCTCTTCAGCATCTTGTGTGGTGTCTGACTGATACACAGTTGCAACTCACTAAGATAGTTTGACACATGAATAGATTGGGTTTTTCATGAAGGATGCACATGGTTTCCATTGGTGGGGGAAAGGTATGTGTAAAGAAGACTCATCAATGGCAAAGGCACCACAGTAATGCCTGCATTTGTTTGGGGATTGGTAAGCTGATTCTTTAGATAAAGAACTGAGCATATGTGGGAATGTGAAGAGAGATGTTTGGCAAATGAGTGCTCAAGTGAAAAAAGGGTTGAACTTGATGCATAGATGTGTATGTGGGACATAGATAGAAAGCAGTTACTAAAGGATTTAATTGAGGAAAGGATGTGATCAGCCCGGGGCTCAGCATAGTGAATGTTACTAGGGAAGCACCACAGATTAGTGTTCTATTACAGTCATCAATTCAAAAACAGTCTAGACTCTGGGTTACACAGGTAGCGTTAAAATGTGAATAAGAAAACAGATGTTATCAAAATTTTGAAAGAAGAATGTATAGCACTAAATAGATAACAACAAGATGGAAAGAAAGAAACCCAATGAGTCACCCAGCTACCTGGGTAAAAAGTACTTCTGTTAGTAGTAATGGAGAAGTTAGGAGAGGATTAAAGTAAAGAGGTTACCTATGCCAAGAGTATTATAAGTAAATATGTGTGGAAATAAAATTTTTTTAAAAAAACACCTTGGGGGAATAAAAGCTAAATGTAATGATCAGGATTTCATGTCTTCAAGGAAAGCTTAAGGCAAAGTCAGATCAAGGAAAAGCCTGGGAACACAGCACTGGAGATGCCTGTTTTCCAGGGATCTGGGGAACAAGAGATGTCAGGGGAGTCAGTACAGAAGTCAGAGAAGGCAAAAGCGTCAAGACAGTGAGACCACCAGAAGTCCTAAGAGTGGACACTCAAGGTTGAGAGAGCCCCACCACTTAATGCCCACAGAAGGAGGAGGATGCAGGTGAGATTCTCACTGAATTGGCCAGTATGCTTTATTGATGTTTTTTGAGAAAAGAAAAATCAGTAAAGGCGGGAAGAATCTGTACTTCAAATGATTAATTGTACCACTGATAAAAAGAAAAGAATAACAAATGTAGACTATCCTTCACAGAGGTTTATCCAAAAAAAGGAAGAAAAATAATGAGAAAACAGCTCCCAGCGTAGAAGGATCAAAGGTAGTTTTCTGAGTTATTTTTTCTTTTTCTTTTTTTGGTTTTTGTTTGTTGGTTGGTTTTTACAGCACTGAGGATCAACCCCAGGGCCTTGTGCATTCTAGGCAAGCCTTTTACTACTGAGCTGTATTCCCATTCCAAGAATAATTTCTGTTATTTGGAGTTTTTGGTAAAGAGATTTTGAACATTGGAGCTGAAGGAAATTCCAGTCCAGCTCCCTTCTGATTTTATACACAAGGAGAGTGAGATATAGGAAAGAAAGCAGAGTGTTCAAGTCTCATTGTCAGTGCTGATTTGAGACTAAAAGCAAGGTGCCTTGAGACCTTGTCCATTCCAGACTCGAATACAATCAATGGCTCAGGTTAAAAAAAAAAACAAAATGGATTTCTTTCCTGCACCATAACTCCTGTGAGACTCTTAGGTAGCCTCCATGACCCTGCATCTTGGTGTTCATACCCTTGAGAAATACCTTCTCATGCATGGGGGTGGAGGGCTGTAAGTTGCTTCTAATGCTAGACCCTGCTGAAGGTGATGTCAATCTGTGCCTACGTTACGTACAATTGCAGCATCTGTCTTTTTCCCCTGATGGTTTTTATAGAGCCAATAACCATGCTGTAGAGACCCAAATGAGCCAGCATCCAGCCTGCAGGCCACAGTAACAATAACAAAACCAAAGCCCTTGGGCAACAGGCTACAAGATATTGGGTCCCACCAAAGACCATGTGAGCCTCAGAGTGGATCCTTCACACTCAAGCCTTGGGATGAGCCGCACCCCCCACGGATGCCCTGAAGCTCTACCCAGAAGCTAAGATGATAAATGGGTGATATTTTAAGCCACTGTGGTGATACTGCCACACAGGTATCAAAAACAAATATACACACACGCACATTCATCTCTAATCCTATCAGCTCTGAAAATATATATCTCAAATCTGCTCAAGCCTCTCCATCTCCACTGTCACCAGTGACCCACAGACATAATGCTTTGCTTCCTACACTGCTTGGACCTTGAGGCAAATAACTCTTTTGTATGCTGCTTGGCACAAAGAAGGGCACAAGCCAGCTCACCCATCAGCTCTAGGCTATCAGCATGGCCTCAGCCCATCTGTCTCAGCAGTCCTAACAGTGCCCAGGCCTGTTTGCTTTCTGTCTTTGAGGAATTCCCTGTTTCTGCTGTCTTCTGATGGCAATCTTTATTTTTCCAGGGTTTCTATGATTTATTCTTCTCAAGGGACTCATCTTTTCCATGATTTCTAGGGATGTGGAGAGGGAGTCGGAGGTTGGCACCTCTGCCCTGTCAACCATCATGGTACAATATCCTATCCAAGGGAATATTTAAGATATTGTGTTGCCTCCCCCAATACCCATTTATAGACATTTTTTTCCTGGAACTAAAGTCTGGCAGGGGCTTTTTTAAAATAATATTTCTTGTAAGTACTATGCAGCCACTATAAATTACATTTATGAAGCGTATTTAATGGTGTTGCCAAATGCTCATACTATGACAAGTGATAAGACAGTATAGAAACTGTATATTGAGGCTTTGTTCTCCTTGAGGTAAGATGTTCTGCAGTGTGAATGAATGCTATCCATATTAAAATAGAAAAGAGACTGAGAAAAGTTCTTGAGAGAGTGCCAGGAGATCAAGATAGACAAAGTAGAGAGACAGAGGAAAAAAAAAAAAAAAAAACTGGATACACAGAGAAAGAAACTAAATAAAACTGGTGAGGTACAGGAAGGCTTCCTGGAGCAGGACACTGTGGAGATCAGTGACAGTGACTGGGAGCCCAGTGTCTAAGATTGGATTCCCTGATGATCTCATAGCTGTGTCATAGTGGGTGATTGGGAATGTTTCTGTGCAAAGGCACAGGATGCCCAGTTGCTATCGAGATGCCCCTCCATGTTAGAGTCTTATCCGCCTTGACCTTATTCTCAGGCACAGCAGCTCCTGGGAATGAAGGATCTTCCTTGCTAAGATGACCACAATGTTTCCCCAGTTCTGCTGCTCCTGAATCTGCCGGGGAATCAGTTACTTTGAACAATGGACTTTCTTGAGAGCTGCATAAGGCTCCTAACATTGCACATTGCTGAGGAAATAACTGCACACTGTTGCTAGCTCTGTAACTTTCCTAAATACAAAGAATAATGCTTGCATAGTCTTTAATCTGATTTAGAGACATACTTAATAAATATTGCTGGTGTAATTCTTTAGACCTGCTTCTCCATCAGAGAGCAGCGCTCCATCTGACTCCAGCTGTTTTGTCTTCAAGATCTGCGTGTGTGACTTTGTATTTCTTCCAATCTCCCAACACCCCTCACTGGAACCTGCTAGTTTGGCTGTGCTGGTCACACAGGACCCAGGGAGCTGATTTTGAAAGCTGAGCAGGAAGAACCCAAGAGAAACAAGCAAAGGAATGGCAGGTCGAAGGAGTCACGGAGAAAGAAGGAGAGAAGAATCCAATGTTCACATCATAAAGCCTGGAATACACAAGAGTTCAATAAGCATTTTAATTGTTAATAAATAACTAACAAAATCAGGAAAGTAGAATAAATTCATTATTTAAATGAATTCATTATCGTAGCATTTTTACAGCAGTGAAACATTCAGGGCCCACGGGAACTCTTGGAAACCTCGCCTGTGGTGCATGCGAGTCTCTCTGCTGCCCTCTGTTGACAGTAACTATCACCTGCAGGGCTCGGAGCAGCCAGGGAACAGGGCAGCCTCCCAGGAGTCAGATGCAAAATCTTCCAAGTCTCCTAACTTTGAAGCCAAACTCTATCGCAATCCCAGTGTCTTCAGAGGGATAGTATAGACTGAGACCAGAGTGGTACCATAAACTGCTACTCTCAAAAGAAAATTGAGAAAATTGTACTGGGTACCTTCGATTGAACTTAACACCGTCTCTATTCACCTGTCAGGGCACAGGCTGTCCCAGAACGAACCTCCTGTTGATGCCTTTGCTGTGCCCATTCCTCAGTTTTACCAGTAAGAAACATGACATGGGCTTCAGGGAGGAACTGAGAGGCATCTGTTGGCTCATTCTATACCAAGAATATCTGTTTCCCCAGTCTCACAAGCAAAGAAAGATCTGTTTTTAAGCAGGTTTGGAGGCTCTTAAAATTCACAAAACAGTGGAGTCTATATTTCTCTTTACAGTAGTTGGTCTTGAAATTCAATGTGGTCTTCCATGTACATATCAACAGGACACAGTTTTGTCAGCACACCATAATTATATTTTTAAAAGTCTGAATTTCTCCTCCACCAGACCTGATGCTCTTTATAAAATTGAAGTTTGAGAGTCAGAATGGTGTGAAAAGAATTTCAAAATAATTAATGAACAAATAATGACCTTACCTAAAGAATCATTAAAAGATTATTTTAAAAATTTTACTCTTATTATTCAAGAAAAAATAGTCATCCAATGTACTTATTTGACATTCTTTTCACACAAGGTACTTCTTTCTTACTCACCGTTGAGATTACGAAGGTTAAAGGACATTGACACCACCTAGAGGTATGGTGGTAAAATGCCTGTCTAGCATGTATCAGATCCTGGGTTCAATCCCAAGACTGGCAAAAAAAAAAAAAAAAAAAAAAAAATTAAATTACATAGACACAAGACTGTCTTAGGACTGTTCTGATAGACAAGATAGTATAGATTTCACAATTAGTGCACTAACAATAAACAAAACTTATTTTTTCCTAAATATTTAATATGTCTTGTGCTTCTCTAAGTATTTTATATGCATCATTTCTTCTAATCATCACAAAGTTTATGTGAGGTATCTACTGTTGTTATTCTCATGTTAAAATTGAGGGCACTGAGGCCCAGAGAATGAAGTAATTCATCCAGGTTCACACAGCTCTTAAGTGTCAGGGACACTAAGTGAACCCAGGCAGTCCATGTGAATGACAAGAATACATGTTAGAATAAATAATCATCTAATCAAATAATACTTTAGAACAAAGTCAAGGTTAAACTTGAATCAAATCATATGAATCAGTAGATCCTTTTTTATTGTGATGTTATTTCACTTTTTAATAACAGTGATTCAAAAAGAAGACATAGAAGATAGTGATGATGGGTTCCTGAGCTAGTCCTAGTAACAAATGGGGTTGGAGTTGCCACAAAATGTTGGGCTATCTCCAAAACTAAATTAAATTGGTGCACAATGGCCCATAGATAAAACTGAATCATGGAGCAAGCAAGGAGGCATGAAAACAATAGCCCTATTTTACTATGCAACTTTCTCGGTAGAAGCATTTGTTTACTACTTGCTGATCAGTAATCATGCACAGCTCCCATGGAGGGCAACTTTGCACTATCTAGCAAAATCGCACATGCATTTCGTTTTTGACTCAGAGGTTTCCGGTGTATATCCCAAAGATGCAATGGCAAAAATTAGTACTGACATCTGCAGGAAACCATTATTCAGAAAGGTAAAAAATTTGAAACAGCTCATGTATCCATCAAAGGTAGACTGACTTATGGTACCGCCACATGCTGTGGTAGTGGTCAGTTCTAAACTGGATGGGGACACTGTATATGTAGTTACAGGAAATTATATCCAGAATTTAATAAGCAAAAGAAATGTATAAAAATATTCTTTGATTAGTGTGACAGTTTGGATTATACTACAGGTTGAGTAGGGAAGAGGGATGTGCAAATATTATTCATATTTGCTTATAATTTGTAAGAGAAACTGTGGAAAGGTAAATCAAAAACTCAACAAATAGTATCTAGTAGGGGAAAAGTGAAGAAAATGGAACAGACAGGTTATTACCTTGATTTATGTTTTGACTGGACTCATGAAAAAATTGTAACAAATTTTAAAAATTAAATCAGAAGGAAAGGGCAATTTAAAAATAGAAGGTTTTTGAATATGGAATAGTGATTAATAGGATGGGAAGGGTGTGGGATACGGTGGATAAGGGGAGGTTGGATTTGATCAGGTCAGCTGTACATATATGGAAATACCTCACTGAACCTCATTAATATGTACAATTAATTTGTACCAATTAAAATTACAAATAAAAGGCTGTTTTGAAAAACAAAAAGCAACATAGCACAAATGATTCTTAATGTCAAGCCAGTGGCATAACAACTCAAAGAAATTTTCAACTACAATTTTAACTACAATTTGGATTCTGTATCCTTAGAGGTATAATATTCTAAGATGAAAATAAATATAGAGAAACTATACTACACTCAGTAACTGATCATAACGATATTTGTTCTGTTATTTTGAAATTATCATAGGTTATATGATAATATAAGTGTAAAAACTGATTTTCCAGCTTAAGGAAGGAAAAAAATGTTTAATAGTCAAAAATGTTAAGCAAAACCATTTCAAATTTGTATCATAAATATCACAAAAGATTCATTGTTTTTCTTTTTTTTAAAAAAAATACAGATTTCCTGGCTCTGTCTGGTGAAAACATCTTCAGTGACAGATCAGTAGCAAAGAAAGCCAATCATATCCCAAATCATGTACTCTTTGTAGCATTTTCTGTCAGAAGCAAAGAGTTCCTTAGGGAACTGACTGGGTCCAGGTCTGGAGCAAGAAAAGCAAAACCCAAGCCTGAGAACTGTCCAAGACCACTAGGCTGACAGCAGAGAAACAGAAGCCCACCTGGAAGCCCCCTGGCCAAACTTGGGACAATATGAACACAAGAAGAAAAATAAAAATGGTTGAAAACAAAGTCAACTCTTTTAAAATTTTTCACGATTTTAGATGATATGCAAATGAATGTTCTGGTCACATTTGGAGGTTGTCAGGGCTCCAAATTATTTTGGGGGAAATTGATAAAGCATTTTCCTTCTCTATCTTATAAAAACTCAATTCAAGAATTCAGAAACAATTGATGAGTGGAAGTCTTCATAGAATGACCTAATAAGTACAGTAGGAAGATATAAATAGAAAATAAAGAGATAATTCCTAATCATAACACCTAAAGAAATCCTAGACCTTGCCAATGATCACTGACTGGTGCCAAAACTACTAAGTAAAAAGTTGATGTCAACTGCACAGGGTGGCCACGAAGTCTGGAAGTGTAGATTTTATTTTCTTACTGCATATTGCAATGTGGCATCACTGAAATGCAATGCCAGTAGCACACCCTCCAACAAGTTGTGACAATTTGGACTGTCTGCCACAAAGCCTAATGTCCTATGGGGGTCAACCCTGCCCCAGTTGGCAATCACTATTTAAAACCTCATTACCATTTTATAGCAAATGTAGGGTACATAAGGGCAATTACATGGAACATGAAAAATCAGGTAAATCCAGAATTGGTCATCACCCACCACTTTCCATTGGCAACAGAGCCCTTTAGGCATCTGACCCGTTTGTCCAGAATGTCCCCTTGATTGGCTTCCTAGGGCCCTATCCTGTTCCCGTGTGCTAACTTTGTGTTTTCCCAGCCTCCATCAATGAGATCAAGTTTGTGAGCACACTTGGGTTCATTGGAGAAGTATGGACCACATTGGTCACAAAGGAGGAAGGAGACACAGGGAAGAAAAGGAAGCCAGTGAGGGACGCACTATTAGGCTACAGGGGAAAGAGCCGAAGGAACATCCCTGAGAATCACCTCTGGGTCGTAATCTACCAGCTTTCTGGTGTCACTGACTGTGGACTGTGCCCTAGCACATGAGTGTCCTGGCACTGCCCCTGACCACTGAGGAGAAGTGCTTGGGCTCGGAGATTACAGACGCCAGCCGCTGGAGCTATGCCAGAGTGTAATATGGGAACGTCTGAAATGTAACATAAAGTGTTTTAGATTTGTTTTAAAATACTGAAGAAAAACTTAAAGATTAAGATAGGCAAAACGATATAGACAAGTCTTGATAATTATTGAAGTGGTGATGGCTACAAAACTTTTATAATTGGTTTCTCTGGTTTTCTGTAACTTTGAATATTTTTCATAATAAAATTTAATAAAAATAATAGTACTATCTGGACTTTTTAAGAGAATCCTTGACTTCTGCGAGTCCCATCTTTTCTTTTTGATTTGCCCTCAATATGGAGATATTGAGACTGTCTACACCTTCATCAGCCCCTAGCCCATTTTATTTTTATTTTGAGACAGTTTAGTTTTTCACATCAATAATAATAAAACATACATAATTTCACATTTTTATGCTGATCACAGAATTTGAATCTTATTGAAATAAGATTGTGCTTTTATTGTGGCTCAACCGAAATATAACATGCTTATAAAACTACTTACATGAAAACAAATATAAACAGTAAACAAAAAAAATAAACTGAGAGATAATCATTTATGTTTATAACTTAGATGGCCATGCCAAAAAAAAAAAATGCTAAAGGAAATTTAGAATATTCAGCACCAAAAGGTGAGCTCCATAATCCATTAACAACTATTAAATGCCCACAGCCTCCCTCTGAAAGATCAAGACCAACCGCAGCCCTGGAAGTAAGAGAGCAGGTTAGCCACACTGCAGAGCAGGGACAGTGTGGGCCACCTGGGACAAGAAAGAGGAATTGAAACCCATAGTTTTCTAATGACTACAAGGGAATATCCCCTTAAACCGTATTCAGTGCTAACAATGAATAATGAACCCTATGATAATTATTTTAGAAGTCTAACAAAGGTTACTTTCCATCAGCTTTATTTCACAAATATAGTACTAAAGTTAATCTAATGATTAGTCCTCCAGAGTTATCAGAACCCCGGTGTTGGGCAAACCTGTCTTTTACATTCAAGTTTTTGCTACTTTCAGTGTAAGATTCAACAGGGATTTAGGCAGAAGAGCATGACATCGTGTGTTACAAATTCAACACACAGGAAAGATTTCCCATTTTATTTTCCAATGTACACAGAAACCTCCTAAATGTTCTCATAATTAAAAAAAAAACAGGTTAAGCAATGGACAACAAGATATTAGGTTAGGCTTTTTATATATTTTAAATGTACTCTTCAACTCATTCCCTCACTTTCAAAATACTCTTCTAATAAAGGCTGCAAACTTTTCCTTTATTTTCTTTCAAGGAAATATAAAACTTCTTTCCAGTTAAATGTTTGAATAGAGGAGACATTAACAGATGAGCCATCACGTCTGTTTAAACAGGAAGCTAAAATTCATAAGTTCTATAAGACAAGAAATAAAAGAAAATTTTCTTTTTTAATTTTGGTGAAGAGATATTAAATACTGAAGTGAGAAATTATTTAAAATCTTACATGTTTCCTGCAGTATCACAATGGCTTCTAATATCTGCTTCCAGTCCCTTTCATCTTTGCACGCAATTTGCAGTTTTCCAAACACAGTTTTGTAAAACCCTGCATCATTATATTATTTGCCTGTTCAACAGCCTTCATTTCTCATTACTATTAAAATTCTAACTTTTCAGTATCTGATACAGCCCTCAACAATCTGTCCCCAGCCAAATTCTCCAAGCACAGCATCTACTACCTGCTTCCTGTCTATGCACCTGGGAGCCAGAACCATGTCCGTGACCCCGCACGTGCACTGCTCATTCCTACTCTATAACTGATTACTGATTACAGGCCCCTTCTCTAAAATCATGTTTGCCTTTGAGATAGCCCCATTTAAATCAAGATTCAGTTAAATGCCACCTCTTTCGAGAGAGCAACCTTAGGTAGTAAAACCTACGTGGTTTTACCTACCCCTGATCCAATTACCTCTTTGGACCACTATTAGAGCCAATATAACCCCTGCAAGTTTTTTCTTTTCCTTAATTAGATCATGAGCTCATTAAAGCAAAGTTGCAGATGTTTTCCTTAGACCTACCTAGCTGTGGGTTTGCCAAGCTCTAAGGGAGGAGCTTTACCCAACAGGCAGAAAACAACCCACTCCCTGCTTCCCCAGGTGGATACCTTGAATGATTGCTGCCTGGCTGAGTTTGGTGAGACAGGTGGATGAACTTTGGGAAGCTGAGAAAATTATAAATTCACTTACCCCAAAAACAAGTATAAAGGGACATGTCACAGAACAAAGACCCTGGAGGGGAGAAGGGCAGCTGAGCCATCATAGCTGAGGAAGGGAGCACGGAGCCCGCAGAGGAGAAGGATGCAGAGTAGGTGGTGAAGAGGTGAACACACTGGCAACCAGAAGAGACCAACGAGTAATTACATAAGGAGCGGCAACTGGGAGTGGGAGGGAGATGAAAAGCGAAATTTCAGAAACACTAGTTGCAAGGTAGGCCCTGTGGTCCCCTCCCCTTCCTTCTCTATCCTGCTCCTTCACGGTGGAATTTGTGCTGTTTTTCAGGTGTGACAAAGTGGAGGATTAGCTGTAGGGTTAGCCCTGGCTAAGAACAGAGTTGATTCAAGGGAGCCAGTTACAATGTAGCCTGGGTGATTCCAGAATCAAGGGTTTATATTTATATATCCTTTTTCTTGGTTTGTTTTTGGTGTGGGCAAACATGAAGTCCATGCAAAAGCTACATGTTAGCCAACTATATGAAGTTCTTATTTATTCATACTATTAATTTCTTTATCTTTGTAATGTTCCATTTTAAAAGAAACTCGTCATGTATTATTTTAAAACGTAACTTAACTGCAAGAATGAATTAACATTTGTAATCATTTTCCATCTAAGATTGATGTCTCTGAGCAGCTGAATTGCTTTGCAGAGTTGATCCTGGACATAGTCTATTTATATGTGGGTGGGTGGCACTTAACACCAGCAAACAGCATTACTTTTGACTGAGGAATAAAAAATAAATTCCTCAGTCTTTAGTCAGAATCATAATTAAATTAATAGAAATTCAGGACAGTGAGTTATTTCGATTACTATATTTATTTATGCTTTGTGTGCCAAGCATGCTTCAAGATACTGTGAGTGCTGCCTCCCCCGCCCAACCCCGAAAACTCGTTTTCATGTACTAAGCACTCAACTCCAAAATTTCTCCTCTCTTTCCCCATGAAAATTGCATCCTCTCAGAGCCAAGAAAGCACACTTAGGTGTGGACTATAGGATATGGTAGTTGAGAAATGAGTGGAGAATCTGATGAACATGTCAGTTATATGAAATTAATTTATATGACAGTCAAATTTTAAGTGGCAAAATTTCAGTTACAGAGAAAGTATTTGGGGAAAAAAAACTTCAGGACTTTAAAGGACCCTGATCACAACCAAGTTATTACCCCAGGTACAGTAAGGTCAATTCTGATTGTGAACTTTTGGGAGAGAACTCTGCATACTCCATACTCTTCCCCCAATGAGAATTTTGGCTAATAAAGAATACTGTCATATAAAATAGTATACCGGCTTCTACCCTTTGAGGATGCAAAATCTTGCAACTGAAACTTAGGGTGAGACAATAAATCCAAGATCTCACCAAATGCAGTTGAGAATGAATACAAACCATCACATCTTAGCAAAGCTTTGATCATCTATGTAAAGTATATGCTTTGGACACACTGCTCACTATTGTCATCTGAGAGCAAATGCTTTGAAGAAAATAGTTATGAAAGTAATTCCTTGATGGGGACTGGGATTGTGGCTCAGTGGTAGAGCACTTGCCTAGCATGCATGAGGCATGGTTTGATCCCCAGCACCACATAAAAATAAAAATAAATAAAATAAAGGTATTTTTAAAAAAGAAGAAGAAAGTAATTCCTGAGTTGCCTGCAATTGGAAGGCCCCAGGTGCTAGAAACAATTTAAGTAAGTGAAAAGATGGGACACCACAGTTGCTTTACCAGCTGTGACTGTTTATCAGAAAACAGAAACAGAAAATCTACCAGAAAAGAGATAAACAGGCACCTCTTAAAATGAAAAAAAGCTGTCCTTGGTCACTCAATATCAAAGAAGATAATTTCTGGATATAAAGACAAACTGGATTCTTAAGAACGATGCATGAGGCTAATGTTCTGATAGCAACCATTGACTAAAACTTTATCTTTGAGACTTAGCCAGCTTGGAAGTCTGTTGCAGAGAATTCACAGCTAAGACACATTAGTCTGAAAAGCACCTTCTCCCTGATCTGTGACCCAAGGTCATCAGCACCTGCTATACTCCAGCAAGGTCAGGGCTCCCTGAGCAGAAGATAGGAACATGGACATCCCATTGAGGACATTACTAACTAATTGATGAGTTCAAATCCACCGTCCAAAGGGATCACAACAGTAGAAGGAAAGTACATGATCCAATTCAGATGACTAAGGTTCTAAGTCTTCCTAACATGGTCACTTACTGTCCACTGTCTGTATATCCCTAATTGAAAATAATCATTATTATTTAAGAGGACTGTTTGGAGGTTAAATGAGATGACAGGGATGAAATAGCTCTCATACATCATAAAGCACGATTTGTTATAATCAACTACTCATAATTAATGCAAATACTTGTACAAACATAAATGAGCTCTACAATCTGGTAAATCAAATTCCAATTATTTTATGTATTTCAACCCAATTAAAAAACAGTAAATTTGAAATCACATACCAGGGTTTTATATGAGATATAGTATAACATAAAGAGTAACTTTTCTGACAAATTTTGACCATATTAAATTAGATATGAATTATCCAAAGCTAAGAATTTCAAACACTTAAAATCATAAAAATATAGCTTAAAATGAAAGTTGAATCGATGCTTAAAATATTAATAGTAATATTATAATGCAAATGACATAAGCAAATTGAATGAAATTTTTATCATTGAATTAGATAAGCTTTAATAATTGTTTTTATAATATAAAGAGAGAGAGAGGAAGAATAGAAATGGTCTCCGGGGGATTTGTTATTTTCTGTTTTAGGTTGCAATGATAGCATCAAAATGGAAAAAAAATTATACTATGATCTTGCCAGACAATAGCTATTGCACTGTGGTAAGATCTTAGAATTATGCTTTAAGAGGAAAATTAATGAACATTAATGTAGAGCACTTGAAAGCACTTTTAAGTGCAGAAAGGTTAAAGGAACTTGGGCTATTGAGCTTAGCTTTTAAAAACAAGGAGGAAATAACAGTTACCTCCAGATATTTAAGTAGCCATTATAACTACTCCAAGACAATAGAATTAGACATAATTGCAAGCAGTTATAGGCAAATAGATCTCATTTGTTTTCTGAATGGTGAATGAAATTGAAGAAGAGAATGGTCGGCTACTTGAATATTGTTGAAAGAATTTTATTATTAAATGGTCAGAAAGCAAAGGTTACACTACATCACACGTAAAGCCCCTTACAACTCAGATTTTATGATTCTATAGCTTTTCTTTCTTTGATGCTCAATGTAAAGCAAAGGTAATGTGTACAGCTGAAAGATAGCAGTGTTTATATGGTTCTAGTTTGTTTTTCTTAACTATGTAGCTCTACAACTTACAGATTAAATTAGGCTTTAGAGTTAGAAAAAAAGGGAGAGAAAATGTCATCTTACCAACTTAAAATATGATTTTCACACACAAGCACATGCAAAATAAAAACACATCAAATGCATGCAGAGGTCCCTTGCAGACTTTCAGTGCTGAGAGGAGACAGGCAATGTCCTCATTATTGTTAAAAATGAATGATCTGTATATTCCTTTTTCTTAAAAAAACAATAAAACAAGAACTTCTTGGGAGGAATAGGTATACGAATAACACTGCCTCGCTGACTGCCTTTGATTATCTGATTGATGAGACAGAAAAAGACTGCAGATTAGCCTCAGTTTCTTCTGGTCTCTCTCTCTCTCTCTCTCTCTCTCTCTCTCTCTCTCTCTCTATATATATATATATATATATATATATATATATATATTTACATTAATATATATATATATATATATATATATATATATATATATACATCCTGTGCTAGAAGGTTCTCTGTTGCCCCTGATACAGTGAAAGTACTTCTCCAGAGAACTTCTGACTTCCAGTTCTCTGTGACTGGGCATTGTAGAGAGAAGCATTAGAATCCAGTTGTGGGAAGGCTGTATTTTTAAATTAGATTTATAGGTAACACAGATGACATTTTTGTTTTAATCACCATCTAGTGAAAATCTGTCTATTTTTGAAATTAGCTCCAAAGTATGTAATGAGATAAAGACATATGATTAATTATTTGTTTCCAAAAACCTACAGAAGTTATGCCCAAATAACAGGGACACATCACATTATGCAAACTCCTGTTGGCATTGCCCAAGCACACATGTTTACTGGGGAAGCAGAAACATTCCCCAGAAAGGAAAGAAACACATGCTAAATTTAAAAGGAAAGAAGAAAGTAAATTCTTATCAAACATAGAGTGAATTTTGTCCTTTATATGAATAAAATTTCACTGATGGAAAGTTATATATAGTAATCACCTAAACTAAGGAAGCAAAAGTTCACTGCAACTTTGCTATAAATAGATGGAAGGAATACAGCTGGCCTTAAAAACTTTGTTGAAATCTTACCACAAAATAAATTGATTTTTCTACCTATGAAAGGTCTCTTCAAAAAATGAAAATAAAATATTGCACTAAAAAAAGACAGCAAGGCATTTTTAAGTAACTTACTGCAGAAAAAAAAAGAAAACTTTAGAGAATGTACATATTGTGACCTCAGTAAAATTAAATTCATTTAAAACTAGGAAAATTTAAAAATGCAAATAAGATAAAAAGAGAAGATGAGATGAATGGGAAACATTTTTGAGATGAAAGTTGTAATGAAAATGTTCCCAATAGCATAATAAAATATTACTACAAAAAAGTGATAGAATTTATAGTCTTATTGCATATAATGAAGAGCAGAATTAACACAGAAAAAGTCTAAAATATGAAATATGTGCTTGAGAAATACTCTCAAAATATGTAGGTTAAAAAGAAGTTGAAAAAAGTAATGACAGTTGATTCCTGTTTCCTACTGGAGATGAACAGGCACAATATGGTGAAGATGAGAGGGAATCAAAGACACTGAATTTTGAAATTCTGGCTCCAGAATTTTCAAAATTAAAAAAAAAAATGTTGATTACATTAAAAAGTCTAAAGCAGTGGTGGGAAACTCAAATGCCTATAAAAGCTATGCAAGAATGTAAATATCAGAATCATGGTAGATGGAAGGCAATCAAGATTTTTTTGGGGGGGGGCAGTGAACACGTACTCTACCTAATGCTTCTAAAAATCAAAATGTAAAACAAGCATGCAGACCAAAACGCACACATACCAGCTACAATGGGCTTATTGTCTTTCAGGTGTAACCCCTGACCCAAGTTTCTCTTACATTAAGTCCCTTTATTTCTTTCTCAAACACACACACACACACACACACACGCGCACACACATACAATTAAAAATAAATATGAAAAAAATATATGAGCATGTCTCTTTCTAAAACGGCAAGTCAATCAATGAATCTCAAAAAATGTGTTATAAGCCTCTTAAAATATCCATTTGAAAACACAAGGCATATGAAACAAAGGGAAGCAATTTCTTTAAACCAAATGCACAGTTAACATTGAAACATAGAATTTAACTTTCTAGCAGGCTCTATTATATCTGGACTTTAGTTTTAGAATGAAAGAGGCAAAATCTGAAAAGATGCGTGGAATCCAATTCTGCTAACTCTTGTATGATTTGTCATTTTTGGTTTGACCATAAAAGAATATGAAAAGAATTCAGAAAGTATTTGACTGAAAACAGATCAGTTGTATCCAATCCAATAGTGAAACAAAATGGTAGGGATTGCAAACCCAAACAAATGGGGGGGAAAAATGTAACAGTAGTGATAAACACTTACCACAATGTTGGTTCCAAAACCATCTCCTTTTGAAGTGAATGTATGAGACCCCAGTGTTACACAGACCCTTGAAAGGGTTCAGTGATCCAGAACTGAAGGAATCCAGAGTGGCCTCTTCTGCTCTGACCCATTGACCTTGAAAATTTGTAGATAAGAGTTTTAAGGGAACAGAAAAGGAACTCTCTACATCAAAATCTCCAGTAGCTGTTGAAATGTAAACCAGCTACCCTGTTGATTCTAGGAGAAATCATAACTTTTAGGTTCCTGTTTTTAGAGCATCAACCTGAGTATTCTGTAAGGAAACCTAAGTCTAATGTTCTGACTTCCATGGAAAGCGTCCATTTTGGTTTTGTTGATCCCCCAGTTTGGGGCAGCATGGATACTATACACTCTCATACTTGCCAAATTAAGTAATGGCAAGAGCTTGGAAAGTATACTCACTGACCTGAAATTGTTTCAAATGCCACAGAAAACCTGAGCCAGTAGAAATGGCTCCTCCAAAATTCAAGTAGAAATGGCTCCTCCAAAATTCTAGGTAGTCGTTCTTTATCTCATATTTAATATGTTAATCAAAACTGACCCTATATGAAAACACAAAATCTGTTAAATGATACCAGCAGAAATAAAGGTGGCATGTTCAGAATTTCCTTCTAGAAAAGTGAACTCAGTCTCAAGTACTAAAATTTGGAATTTAACTGCTACAAATGGTGACTCTTATATTAGAAAGAATTAGGAAATAATTTGTCACTAGCTAAGACATGACTACAGAACCCTAGGGAAAAAAAAAAGAATAAATCTCTGTACATCTATAATCCATGGACTCCAAAGTGTGGGGCTTGATAGATGTTATGGGCTCAAATGCAACTGAATCTTAAATTTTCATTGACACCAGAGTCAAAGTCCCAGCCAGAGCCCGTCCCCTGGGCTAGCACTTTCATTTCTTCTACTTTTTTTTTTTTTCCTGGAATCATAATTATTGAGCCGAGGTCACATTCCTTAGAGCTCAAACTACAAAACTCCAAACTATAGCCCAAGGAATAACAGTCAAAATCATGCAGAGATGAAATTGCCAAGTCCATAAAAATCCCCCTAGAGAAAACCCAAGATGAAAAAGCCAAAAGGAGAATATTACCAGAAAATCTAGAATATAAATTTCCAGAGGGTAAGGGTTAGCTCCCCAGGTCAGGAGGTACAGACCAGGTTTTTTGAACAAAGAAGTTAGCAAAGTCTGGTACCTCTTCTCTCAAGTACTAGAGGATCATTTTTTCTCAGCATTGCTATCTGTTTATTTGGAAGATTAAGATTCTTCTATTTAGAGATAGGCCAATACACAAAACAGACATACACACAGAGGAGGAAGGGCTTATATGAATACACAGAATAATAAAACTCCACTTGCTGATGATAATCCATCTTCAAAGGGCCACATGTAGACACTGAAAGAGACATAGAAAGGCTCTTGGGGCTGATCACATACTGAGTTTTTGACTGGAGTACTTGTTTTGCAGGTACATTCACTTTGTGAAAAGTGATTATGTTCCCATATTTACACATACTTTTTTTGCTTTCTTGTTGTATTTCAATGAAATTTGCCCTTTAAAAGTCAATGGGCAGGAACAGACTTGCAATTAATTTCTCAGTGGAGTCATTTTGGTAGATCAAATGCATTCTTATTCATTAACTTCTATTAGCATTTATTGAATGTGTTTGGCATACATCTCCCTCTACATAAGTCTTCCCTTATCACTAATAGTTTGAAATTAACATCTGACTGGAACATATAGTCCTGATTTCATATATATTTTTTAACCTTTAAAGACCACAAAATATTGCAAAAAAGAATGATTAAAAACAGAGCAGGGAGGAAGAGCATGAGAAGAAGATTACCATTAAATAGGGAGGAGAGGTGCGTGGGAATGGGAGAGAGAAGGGGAATTGCATGGAAGATGGTAGGAGACTGCAAAATTACATATAAGATGGTGTGAGGGGGAAGAAAGAGAGAGAGAGAGAAACATGTCACAGTAGATTGGGTAGAAAGAGGGGAGGGAAGGGGAGGGGAGGAGGGGACAGGAAGGGCAGCACAATACAATAGACACTAGTATGGCCCTATGTATAAACGTGGCTGTATAACCAATGTGATCCTGCAATCTGTACACGTGGAAAAATAAGAGTAAGATTACGTACCCCATTTGAATCAAATGTATGATATGTCAAGATCATTGTAATGTTTTGAGCAACTAATAAAAAAATTTTTAAAAAAAAAGAAGAAGCAAAATATTGAGATAACTGAGAGTTTGGGTTCTGGAGTTACACGGCCTGGATGAACCAAACTGCTTTAGTTGTTATGCCTTGTGGATTTGAGCAAGTTTTTTTTTTTTAATCCTCTTTATAATTTATCTGCATAGTAACAAAAATAATACTGTTAATTCCTAGGGTGGGGTTGTTGTGAAGATGAGTTAATCCATCAAAGCTCTTAGAACAATGTCAGCTCATGGCAAATCCTTCTTAGCACCAGCTATTCTCACTATTATTAACATTATTATATTTTTTAGCCTAAACGTTGTATACATTGTATAAGTGAATTTCATTCCTGTATGAAGTAAGTTACATTTTTTTCCCAATGCTATAACAGAGGTCAACTAACTGGTACTTCAAAAGTAGTTTATTTTTCTCTCAAATTGCAATAAGTTGATAGGAATTTCATATGTTTACACTGTAATCTGAGAAGTTGCTCCTAACTTTTGCCAAATTTCATCAAACAAAGAAGCTGCCAAGAAAAAGACACCACTATTTTGAGAATTAAAGCCCAGATACATATTATTTCTGCTCATGTTCTTTTGGTGAGCACTTAGACACATGGCCATAGGAATATAGCTGCAAGGAACATAGCTGCAAGGAACATTGAAAAATACAGTCTTTGGCTGAGCAACCATGCACCAAGTAAAATGCTATTGTTAGGTAAAATGTAGAGAATGTACACTGATTAACAACTAGAAGTCTGCCATAATTCCCTATGTGGTACCATCTGTAAGCATTACTTAAAATATTGAGAATACTGGATGTACCATGTTAATGAACACCCTTCTCTTCTGAAAGCCCATTAAAATAGTAGTAAACAAAATTGATCCACAATAATAGATTGTGATAATGGATACACAGTAATGAAGAACAAGTGCTTAGGTGCCCTCAGAGGACAAAATGCACCAACAAATTACTGGAAGATAGTCTAGCTGATAGAAAAGAGCAGAAGAATTTTAAAGTAAATGAGAAAGACATTATCGAGGAAGATTTTACTATGCCCTATTGAAACTTTAGGAGAATGCATATATAGTTAGAAACATTCCATATAATAGAAGGAAAGCATAAATTATATGGCTAACAACAGAAAATAGATTAAAAACTGAATATGTAAAAATTGAACCCACTTCAAACTTTATGAAGAAAAAGTTCTGTTCCCAAGTATCTGACTATAGCAAAGAATTGAAAAGATCTTTCCCTAGAAATAGACTGATCTCAGAAATGACATCATTATCCAAAGTGCATATATGAAGATATGAATTGGTGTGAACATACTTTATATACAGAGATGTGAAAAATTGTGTTCTATATGTGTAATAAGAATTGTGATGCTTTCCACTGTCATGTATTTAAACAATAAAAGTAATTTAAAAAAGAAAAAGAAAGAAATGATATCTTTGAATTCTAATAGTGTAATACTATCTCACATATTCCAAAATAGAGCTACAAGAAAATAAGGCTTGTCCCTCATTCATGGAGTTTCCAGTCAGTATACTACTAGATGAAACAGTCACTTTACGAAGAACTGCAACTTAAAAATAGAAGAACTAAATTAAATAAATAAATGACAGGGAAAGGCAAAATAATTTGAAGAGAATATCAGAACTTTTAAAATAACAGTAATATGTGTGATGCTTAATTTTATGTGTCAATTTGAGTGGGCTAAGTGATGCTTGGACAGATGGTAAACATTATTTCTGGGTGTGTCAGAGCGTTTTCAGAGAAAAATTAGCATTTGAGTGTGTAGGTTGAGTAGAGATGGTCATTCTCACCAATGCAGGTAGACATTAATCTATTCTGAGTAGTAAAGAACGGCAAAGGAACTAAAAACTTTCTCTCTATTTGATATGGGAGGTCTATTATCTCTTGTCCTCAGATATTGGCATGCAGATAGATATTGATTCTCAGACCTTTGGATTCAGACCATGTCTTGCACATTAACCCTCTCAGTTCTTGAACCTTCAGACATAGGCTGAAACTTATACCATGTAATCCCCTGGTTCTCAAGTCATCAGGTTTAAATTAGAACTACTTCTGCAGCCTCCCTGCACCTCCAGCACTTTGACAGAAAATTGTGGGATTTCTCAAACTCCATATAATTTCTTTTTAATTCTTGAAAAATAAATGATTGCTGAAAATGGAATATCAAAAGAAAAAATAAAGTTAGATGGTTTTTCTCATGTATTAAAACAAAAACACAAAAGGATTGGAAATGTGAAAGAAATGAAGAGAAGAAATCGGATCATTCTGAGAGATCCAAAATGGGAATAATCAAAATTTGTAAGCAGCCACGTGCAGTGGCATCTACCTGTAATCCCAGTAGCTTCAGAGGCGAGGCGGGAGATCTCTAGTTCAAAGCCAGCCTCAGCAATTTAGCAAGGCACTACGCAACTCAGTGAGACTCTGTCTGCAAATAAAATATTTAAAAGGGCTGGGGATTGGCTTAGTGGTTAAGCACCCCTGGGTTAAATTCACAGTACCCCCCAAAATAATGAAAGCAGATAGTGATAGAATAAAACTTACCAAGAAAATAAAAGAATTTTCAAAAAATAGAGTGGATAAAATTATAAAAATAACACAAAGAATACAAAGGACTCTTCCTGAATGTTCTGATTAAAATGACCCATTGGGTGTTGAGAATGGTGAATAATGTGTTTCAGTTTTCTGCTGCTACATCTCAAATCATCCAAAAGTCAGTAGCATAACACTACACCCACTTTATTATGCCCAGGGAT
This sequence comes from Callospermophilus lateralis, assembly GCF_048772815.1. NCBI lineage: Eukaryota > Metazoa > Chordata > Mammalia > Rodentia > Sciuridae > Callospermophilus > Callospermophilus lateralis. The sequence continues at coordinate 12,740,229 of NC_135314.1, read as the reverse complement.
TTTGTAAGTCAGGAATTCAAACACAGACTCTCTTTACTTTGTTCCACCATGTCTGGATTCTAAGTTGGGAAGACACAAAAACAGATGGAGGTTGGAATCATCTGGAGTATTCCCCTTTCATAATTCTGGCACTAGGCTCAAATGACCTTAAAGTCCAGACCCAGCTTCACGTAGTCAATCTGAGCACCTGCACATGGCTTCTATACATGGCCTGGGCTTTTTAAAGCAGACAATAAGGCTCTGAGAGTAAGTTGGAGCTGCCAGAGGACAAGCATGGCAGGGGAACAAGGTGGGAGGGGCAAGGTCTGCCATGACCCAGCCTCAGAAGTCACCTGGAATCACTTCTCACAAACGTTTTTCGTCCAAGTTATCTTCAACTTAATTTGTGTCTAGTAGTCACAAGTCCAGAGTCAATAGGAGGGGACTTGCGACTACACCTCTCAGTAAGTGTGCAAGGACTCGGGAGCCATGCTATAAACTTGCAACTCCAGCATACATCACTGTAAAAATTTCACAGTACCAAGGGTAAAAGAAAGGTCTAAATGCTCCCGGGGAGAAGAAAGAAATGATCAAAAAGCAGAGAATCAGCCTGATATTGCCATTAACTAACATTGCATTCAAATACATTGAGAACCAAAGTCAGAGATGCAAGATTGTCTATGTTGTGATAGAAAACTATTTTCAACTTTATATTCTGTACCTAGTCTAACTATCATCCAAGCAGAACATATATAAGATTTTTTTTTTTAGCTACAACTATTAAAAAGTTTATAAAATTTACACTCTACACATCTATAGGGATTACCTTGAGAAATGTTCCAACAACAACAACAAAAAAAAGATTTAACCAAAGAGAGGAGGCATGGGATCGATCAAATTCTAGACCCAACACAGAAGATTAATGAAATGGAATTCTATGGTGACAGCTAAAAGGGGGATAAAGCCAATTTAGTTTGCGCAGAAAGGTAGAAGACAGAAAAGGGAATGGCCACTGGAACTGAATGAGATTCCTTGAAAAAAAAAAAAAAAGGTGGGAGAGGGACTAAAAATATAAGATACATAAATGTTAAAAATACAAGAAAAAATAAAGTAATAAAGTTTTAGAAAATATGGGAAGATATAAAACCTTTTAAGAAAATCCATATATTCATAGTTTACCACTTGGCTCTTCAAAATATCTGTATCATTTATGTAAATAGTTGATTTCTACATCTGCATAAATGAAGATTAATTAATCGAATAATAGTTAAATAATAAAATAGAAAGACATGTTGATGTAGCAATGAGAAAAGGTTTAAAATCATAGTAGGGAGTCAATAGGTAATATTAGATTTGAAAACATTTAAAAATAATAGCATATTATATCAACTAAGGATATTATACTAACCATTAAATAAACAATCTAAATAATTTTATATGGTTTCTTCATGAGGAACAGATTGATATGAGGGAAGAATAGAATATTTGCTTTATATTCACAGTCATTCTGTATTATTTAACTTTTTAACTTGCCTGCTTTAACTAGATTTTAAAAATTAATTATTTTTAAAATGCAGATGATCATATCTAATGTTAGTCTAAGATCAAGAGAAGGCATTGAAAATATGCTTATATTATTGAATTTTGCAACCTCAAAACACAAATATACTATCATGTATTGATGAATTTAATATATGACAGTTGTGGAATCATTAATCATCAAGAAAAAGAGAATATTACTGAATACGTGGTGCTAAGATAACTGTCTCATATTTTAGTCAACAAAAAAGGCATCTCTTTATGCCACTTACCATAATAAATTATGAATGGATTTAAAGATAATTTTTTTAAAAAATGAAAACTTAAAAAGCTTAGATTAAAGGAGAATGACTTTAAAAGGCTTTTAATAAGGCAAAATTAGTTAAAAGTCATAAAATTAAAATTGGACTGAACAGGGCTTGGTGGATTCAACATCTGCTTCTTAGGGCCTGCCTGGGCCAGTATTCTCAGAACAGACTGCTCAGCTGCTTCTTGGGGTCACAGGAGCATCCAGAGACAGCTGCTCCCAAAAGACTCCACCATGCTGAGCTACTTAGGACAGGCTGCTCAGTGCTCCTGTAATCCTGCATTGGTGGAGAGAGACTGGTTCCCAGGGGAGTGGGAGAGCAGGCAGGGCTGACTGACCATTTTCTGTTTGTCTGCCAGCCAAGCCACAAGCCACTCAGGGGCTATGGGCGGGTGGGCTGGGCCTCCTGTAGGATCCCAGAGCTGGGTAAGTAGAGCTGCTGGGGTCAGCTTCCTGGTCACTTTGCAGAACCCCAGGTGCATGGGGTCTCAAGATGTTTTCATGCAACAAAAGCCTGAGTCAGGGAGGGCACAGGAGGAGGTGGACTCTTCTGCAGGGCAAAGTAGCAGTATGATAACTTGGAAGCTGCCCACACCAGGCTTAGGTCCTACGAAGGCAGCAGAGGTCTCTCTCCAGCAGAAAATGCCTTAGATGTCTGCAGCATCAGTGGTGACTGCCAAGGGCCCCATAGTCACCCATCCCCTGCCAAGCAAAGTCCATCTTCATTCATTCATTCATTCATTCATATTACTGGGTATTGAACCGAAGGACATTCTACCACTGAGCTAGCTCACCATCCCCAGATTTTTTGTTTTGTTTTGTCTTTACTGGTACTGAGGATTAAACCCACAGGTGTTTTACCACTGTGCCACATTCCCATCCGTTTTTATTTTTTTATTTTGAGATAGGGTCTCACTAAATTGCTTAGGGCCTTGCTAAATGGCTGAGGCTGGACTTGAAATTGTGATCCTCCCACCTCAGCCTTCCAAATTGCTGGGTTTACAGGACTGCGCCATGGGACCCAGCCCAGTCATAATGATTTTTAAACAATTTATACTTTACAACTTAATGTAATTCTATTTTACAATTTACTTGTTAAAAAATGGGAGAAATTTCTCCCTAGTTTCAGCAATTGTAAAAAGTAGTAAATATCCCAAACACTAGGGGGAAATTTAAGTAATTAGAGTAAGTCTTTTGGCAGAAAGTTAATCAGCCCCACTTCTTTGTGTGGAATATATCTCTGAAACGAAAAGAATTAAAAGAACAAAGGCTAAATGTTTTTATAGATGGCCCTTGCAATTTTCCTTTTTAATTGGAAATTTTTAATTCCATTGTGAATGCTGTCCTTAGCTACTTCAAGGTTGCACAAGATTTAACCTTCCATGTTATGTCAGCCAAACAAATCGGAATGGAAGGACCAAGTCCCCAAAGCTATAAGTCTAAGTCCTAACCCCAAGTATTCATGAATAAGCTTTATTTGGAAATTGGGTCTTTGAAGATGTAATTTAGGATCTCCACATGAGATCGTCCTGGATTTCAGGGGCCCTAAATCCAGTGACAAATATCCTTATCAGAGACAGAGAAGACGTAGAGACATAAGATGAAGTAATGTGAAGACAGAAGCCGAAGCTGCGGCCCTTCTGCTGTCCTCTAAAGACTGCCTAGAGTCTCTGGAAGCTGGAGGAGGCAAGGATTGCCTAGAGCCTTCTGAGGGACGGTGGACATGTCCACACTTTATTTATATATTTATTTATTTATTTTTAATTTTCATTTATCTTTTTTTTAATTTTTATTGTTGGTTGTTCAAAACATTACATAGTTCTTGATATATCATATTTCACACTTTGATTCAAGTGGGATATGAACTCCCATTTTTACCGCATATACAGATTGCAGAATCACATCAGTTACACATCCATTGATTTACATATTGCCATACTAGTGTCTGTTGTATTCTGCTGCCTTTCCTATCCTCTACTATTCCCCCTCCCCCCTCCCCTCTTCTCTCTCTACCCCCTCTACTGTAATTCATTTCTCCCCCTTGTATTTTTTTCCCTTTCCCCTCACTTCCTCTTGTATGTAATTTTGTATACCCCTGAGGGTCTCTTTCCATTTCCATGCAATTTCCCTTCTCTCTCCCTTTCCCTCCCACCTCTCATCCCTGTTTAATGTTAATCTTCTTCTCATGCTCTTCCTCCCTGCTCTGTTCTTAGTTACTCTCCTTATATCAAAGAAGACATTTGGCATTTGTTTTTAAGGGATTGGCTAGCTTCACTTAGCATAATCTGCTCTAATGCCATCCATTTCCCTGCAAATTCTATGATTTTGTCATTTTTTAATGCAGAGTAATACTCCATTGTGTATAAATGCCACATTTTTTTTATCCATTCCTCTATTGAAGGGCATCTAGGTTGATTCCACAGTCTTGCTATTGTGAATTGTGCTGCTATGAACATGGATGTAGCAGTGTCCCTGTAGTATGCTCTTTTTAGGTCTTTAGGGAATAGACGGAGAAGGGGAATAGCTGGGTCAAATGGTGGTTCCATTCCCAGCTTTCCAAGAAATCTCCATACTGCTTTCCAAATTAGCCGCACCAATTTCCAGTCCCACCAGCAATGTACAAGTGAACCCTTTTCCCCACATCCTCGCCAGCACTTGTTGTTGTTTGACTTCCTATTGGCTGCCAATCTTACTGGAGTGAGATAGTATCTTAGAGTGGTTTTGATTTGCATTTATCTGACTGCTAGAGATGGTGAGCATTTTTTCATGTACTTGTTGATTGATTGTATGTCCTCCTCTGAGAAATGTCTGTTCAGGTGCTTGGCCCATTTGTTGATTGGGTTATTTGTTATCTTATTGTCTAATTTTTTGAGTTCTTTGTATATTCTGGATATTAGGGCTCTGTCTGAAGTGTGAGGAGTAAAGATTTGTTCCCAGGATGTAGGCTCCCTATTTACCTCTCTTATTGTTTCTCTTGCTGAGAAAAAAACTTTTTAGTTTGAGTAAGTCCCATTTGTTGATTCTAGTTATTAACTCTTGTGCTATGGGTATCCTATTAAGGAATTTGGAGCCCGACCCCACAGTATGTAGATCGTAGCCAACTTTTTCTTCTATCAGACGCCGTGTCTCTGATTTGATATCAAGTTCCTTGATCCACTTTGAGTTAACTTTTGTGCATGGCGAGAGAAAGAGATTCAGTTTCATTTTGTTGCATATGATTTCCAGTTTTCCCAGCACCATTTGTTGAAGATGCTATCCTTCCTCCATTGCATGCTTTTAGCCCCTTTATCAAATATAAGATAGTTGTAGTTTTGTGGATTGGTTTCTGTGTCCTCTATTCTGTACCATTGGTCCACCCACCTGTTTTGGTACCAGTACCATGCTGTTTTTGTTACTATTGCTCTGTAGTATAGTTTGAAGTCTGGTATCGCTATACTGCCTGATTCACACTTCCTGCTTAGCATTGTTTTTGCTATTCTGGGTCTTTTATTTTTCCATATGAATTTCATGATTGCTTTCTCTATTTCTACAAGAAATGCCATTGGGATTTTGATTGGCATTGCATTAAACCTATAGAGAGCTTTTGGTAATATCGCCATTCTGATGATGTTAGTTCTACCTATCCATGAACAGGGTATATTTTTCCATCTTCTAAGATCTTCTTCTATTTCTTTCTTTAGGGTTCTGTAGTTCTCATTGTATAAGTCTTTCACCTCTTTTGTTAGGTTGATTCCCAAGTATTTTATTTTTTTTGAGGATATTGTGAATGGAGTGGTTTTCCTCATTTTCATTTCAGAGGATTTGTCGCTGATATACAGGAATGCCTTTGATTTATGCGTGTTGATTTTATATTCTGCCACTTTACTGAATTCATTTATTAGCTCTAACAGTTTCTTTGTAGACCTTTTTGGGTCTGCTAGGTATAGAATCATGTCATCTGCAAATAGTGATAATTTGAGTTCTTCTTTTCCTATTTTTATGCCTTTAATTTCTTTCATCTGTCTAATTGGTCTGGCCAGTGATTCGAGAACTATGTTGAACAGAAGTGGTGAGAGAGGGCATCCCTGTCTTGTTCCAGATTTTAGAGGGAATGCCTTCAGTTTTTCTCCATTCAGAATGATGCTAGCCTGAGGCTTAGCATAGATTGCTTTTACAATATTGAGGTATGTTCCTGTTATCCCTAGTTTTTCTAGAGTTTTGAACATAAAGGGATGCTGTACTTTGTCGAATGCTTTTTCCGCATCTATCGAGATGATCATATGGTTCTTATTTTTAAGCCTATTGATGTGGTGAATAACACTTATTGATTTCCGTATATTGAACCAAACTTGCATCCCAGGGATAAATCCTACCTGATCATGGTGCACAATTTTTTTAATATGTTTTTGTATCCGGTTCGCCAGAATTTTATTGAGGATTTTTGCATCTAGATTCATTAGAGATATTGGTCTGTAGTTTTCTTTCTTTGAAGTGTCTTTGTCTGGTTTAGGAATCAGGGTGATGTTGGCCTCATAGAATGAATTTGGAAGTTCTCCTTCTTTTTCTATTTCCTGAAATAGATTGAAAAGTATTGGTATTAGTTCCTCTTTAAAGGTTTTGTAAAACTCTGCCTGTATACCCATCCAGTCCTGGGCTTTTCTTACTTGGTAGTCTTTTGATGGTTTCTTCTATTTCCTCAATTGATATTGGTCTGTTTAGGTTGTCTATATCCTCCTGACTCAATCTGGGCAGATCATATGACTTAAGAAATTTATCAATGCCTTCACTATCTTCTATTTTATTGGAGTATAAGGATTAATTTCTGATTATCTTCTGTATTTCTGTAGTGTCTGTTGTGATATTGCCTTTTTCATCCCGTATGCTAGTAATTTGAGTTCTCTCTCTTCTTCTCTTCGTTAGCATGGCTAAGGGTCTGTCGATTTTATTTATTTTTTCAAAGAACCAACTTTTAGTTTTGTCAATTTTTTCAATTGTTTCTTTTGTTTCGATTTCATTAATTTCAGCTCTGATTTTAATTATTTCTTGCCTTCTACTTCCTTTGCTGTTGTTTTGCTCTTCTTTTTCTAGGATTTTGAGATGAAGTATGAGATCATTTATTTGTTGGTTTTTTCTTTTTTTAAGGAATGAACTCCAAGCAATAAATTTTCCTCTTAGAACTGCTTTTAATGTGTCCCATAGATTCCGATATGTTGTGTCTGTGTTTCCATTTATCTCTAAGAATTTTTTAATTTCCTCCTTGATGTCTTCTATAACCCATTGATCATTCAGTAACCTCTTGTTCATTCTCCAAGTGATGCATGATTTTTCCTTACTTCTTTTATTGTTGATTTTCAGTTTCATTCCATTATGATCAGATAAGATGCATGGTATTATCTCTACTCCTTTATGTTGTCTAAGAGTTGCCCTGTGACATAATATATGTTCTATTTTTGAGAAGGATCCATGTGCTGCTGAGAAAAAAGTGTAACTTCTTGATGTTGGGTGGTATATTCTATATATGTCAATTAAGTCTAGGTTATTAATTGTGTTATTGAGTTCTATAATTTCCTTATTCAACTTTTGTTTGGAAGATCTGTCCAGTGGTGAGAGAGGTGTGTTGAAGTCTCCCATGATTATTTTATGGTGGTCTATTAGATTCTTGAACTTGAGAAGAGTTTGTTTGATGAACATAGCTGCACCATTGTTTGGGGCATATATATTTATGATTGTTATGTCTTGTTGCTGTATGGTTCCCTTGAGCAGTATGTAGTGTCCCTCTTTATCCCTTTTGATTAACTTTGGCTTGAAATCTATTTTATTTGATATGAGTATGGACACTCCTACTTGTTTCTGAAGTCCATATGAGTGATATGATTTTTCCCAACCTTTCACCTTTAGTCTATGTATGTCTTTTCCTATCAAATGTGTCTCCTGAAGGCAGCATATTGTTGGGTTTTGTTTTGTGATCCATTCTACTAGCCTGTGTCTCTTAATTGGTGAGTTTAAACCATTAACATTTAGGGTTATTATTGAGATATGGGTTGTTCTTCCAGCCATATTTGTTTATTTATGTTACTAAACATGGTTTGTTTTCCTCTTTGATTATTTTCCCCCCTTTACTGTACTACCTCCCGCTGTTGGTTTTCATTGATATTTTCCATTTCCTCTTCCTGTAATATTTTGCCGAGGATGTTTTGAAGAGATGGTTTTCTAGCTGCAAATTCTTTTAACTTTTGTTTACCATGGAAGGTTTTAATTTCATCTTCCATCCTGAAGCTTAATTTCGCTGGATACACAATTCTTGGTTGGAACCCATTTTCTTTCAGTGTTTGAGATATGTTATTCCAGGATCTTCTAGCTTTCAGAGTCTGTGTTGAAAGATCAGCTGTTATCCTGACTGGTTTACCCCTAAATGTAATCTGCTTCCTTTCTCTTGTAGCTTTTAAAATTCTCTCCTTATTCTGTATACTGGGCATCTTCATTATAATGTGTCTAGGTGTGGAGCTCTTATAATTTTGTACATTCGGCATTCTGTAGGCTTCTAGGATTTGGGATTCTGTCTCATTCTTCAAGTCTGGGAAGTTTTCTCGTATTATTTCATTGAATAGATTGCTCATTCCTTTGGTTTAGACCTCTATACCTTCCTGTATCCCAATGACTCTTAAGTTTGGTCTCTTTATATTATCCCATATTTCTTGGATGTTCTGCTCATGGTTTCTTAACAGTCTTGCTGAGCTGTCTATGTTCTTTTCAAGTTGAAATACTTTGTCTTCATTGTCTGATGTTCTATCTTCTAAGTGTTCTGCTCTGCTGGTAGTATTCTCAATTGAGTTTTTAAGTTGGTTTATTGCTTCCTGCATTCCTAGATTTCTGTTTGTTTGTTTTTTATAACCTCTATCTCCCTGTATAGTTGATCTTTTGCTTCTTGGATTTGTTTATGTAATTCATTGTCAAAGTGATCTTTCATTGTCTGATTTTGCTGTCTAATGTCTTCCTTGAGACTCCAGATCATCTGAAGCATGTATATTCTGAATTCGTTATCTGACATTCCATCTGCTGCAGCTATTACCTCTTCTAAAGTTGAGTTGACCTGCTTTGCTTGTGGTCCTTTCTTTCCTTGTCTTTTCATACTGCTCGAGTTTCTTTCTGCTTGGTGAAACTGTTGTGTTATTGAATTTTCCCCCTATATATTTATATTGCTCTTGTATAGTTGCAAAGTCTCCCTTGCAGGGGCGGGCAGCGGCTGTGCTCCTACTCCAATTGGGGTGACATGACTACCAAGCCGGCAGGCCGCTGGGCCTGTTCCGCTGGTCGGTCACAGGTCTGCCTACCTTGCAGGTGCGGGCGGCGGCTCTGCTCTGCCCCTACTCCAATTGGGGTGACGTGACTACCACACCGGCGGGTCGCTGGGCCTGTTCTGGGCGCCGGCGGCAGCTCTGCTCTACCCCTACTCCAATTGGGGTGATGTGTCTACCCTGCTGGCAGGCCGCTGGGCTTGTTCTGCCGGTCGGTCACAGGTCTGCCTACCAAGTTATTTCTTTCTGATAATCCACAGGACTAGAGTTCAACATAATACTGTTCATGTTTTTTCAACATGCTGTCTGTGAAATAACTCTTGAGAACTTGAAAACAATGTCTTTTTGTTGGACAAATGCCAGTCATTAGGTATATTATAAAAAACAATTCAAATAAATGACAATAAAGGCCAACTCTATCAACTGAACTAGAGTCAATACTTTTATCAAGAAATATATCAATGGTAGGGCGTGGTAGAGCATGACTGTAATCCCAGCAGCTCATCAGATAAATCAGGAGGATCAAGAGTTCATAGCCAGCCTCAGCAAAAGTGAGGCACTAAGCAACTCAATGAAACCCTGTCTCTAAAAAATAATTAAAAATAGGGTTAGGGGTGTGTCTCAGTGGTCAAGTGCCCCTGAGTTCAATCTCCAGTACACCCCCCCCCACAAAAAGAAATATAACATTAAGCATAGAAAAGGAGAAAGCAAAAAGATGAAAAAATAAGAGGAAAATACTGATATTTTAAAAAACGTATTTAGGAAAAAAATTCCTAAAAAACGTATTTAGGAAAAAACATATTTTCCTAAATAAATAAAGAATCCAGTATAATATCTGGATTCTTAGCATAGGTGTACAAAAGGACATGAAATATTGCAGGAATCTAGATTTCAAGGTATAGGCAAAGACAGTTGTTAAGATTCAGGATCAACTTGCAAGTTCTTCAGTAGCTGCTGATTTCAGAACAAAGTAGCATGGCCAGTAGGCACAACCATAGCTATGCTCCCTGATTCATAACTTCCAGATCTGAAACTGGAGACCTCAGAAGTTGATTTAAGGGAAAAGGATCTCCATGATGAATCAAAATGTGCCCATTTATTCTCCTATGTGCCAATTTATTCAGACCATGACCATTTATTCTTCTGTTGCAAACTGCAAGTCCGAGGCTTCTCCCTTAAGGGTCCAAGAGCAAGTTCCCAGAGAAAGAGTTGTGACTTTCTGTCAGGAGAGAAAAATAAGGTGTGAAGGGAAGAACAAATTCCTAGAGTTTGATGTTCCTTCTGCCTAGGGACAGATATATTATTTTCCTCATTAAAAAGTTTACACCATAGCTAGAAGAGAGGATTTTAAATGATCTCACCACAAAGAAATAACGTTTAGGATAATGGAAGTGCTAATTGTCCTGACTTGATCATTAACAACATATACATGTATCAAAACATTACATTGCACCTACGAATGTGTAAAAGTATTATGTGGCAATTAAACATAAAAATAAATCAAGAAAAAATAAAGTGTTCTTCCACTGAAGGACCTTACTTCTCAACATGCTTACAAATTGATTAGAAAAACCTTTTCTCTAATTTTCAGTAATGCTATTTTCTAGCTCATTAAGAAATTCACTTAGTTATGCACAGGAATTAAAGCATTCCCAACAAATTATGAAAAGTATATTATCAAGGAGTGAGCATGCTAAGCTAGGAAATTCACACATTTGTGATATTTTTCAGGAGACCCTTTTTTATGCAATAGCTTTATTGGCTTATTTTTGCATGTTGCTGGGAAGACAATGTCATCCTGATACTTTGTGTCTACCACAGCATCCAAATGTGCCAATGGTTTGTGAGAGATAGCATTTTCTTTCTAAATTAATTTCTTTCTAAATACAATAAGTGAATAGAAAGTAATAGAAATACAATCTGCCCTCTGTATTTATTGACTCCTCATCTGTGAATTAAACAAACCTCTAATCAGAAATACTAAAAAAAAAAAAAAAAGTTCCATCTGTGTTGAACATGTACAGATGCTTTTCTTGTCATTGTTACATAAACAATGCCATATACCAATTATGTACACAGGATTTACATTGTGTTACGCATTATAAGTAACCTAATGATGATTTAAAGTCTATGGGAAATGTGTATAGGTTTTATGCAAATACTACATCATCATACATAAAGGGTTTGTGTCCCACCAGCTGGCCAGGCTGAGCAGATGAGCTGGGTTCAAAGGAGCTGGCTACAACATTAAACTAAGAAAGTGGTGAAGAAATCAGCAACATATGGACATGAGTTTCTCAGGTCGAGGGTAGGACTGCTTTGTGATGCTAAGGGTCAGCTTCCATGCTGGACAGCGCTGGAAAGAGAGCGTGCACCCGGAATCTCTTTATTTTACAGAGGGGACACACAAAGGAGTTTCGATGGAATGTTCTTCACCAATTAAGGCAGGGGATGGGTTTTGAAAGGTGGAGTCTTGCTTTGTGATGTCTTGTGGTCAGCAGATTGATTGACATCTTGGCAAATCACACCCATCTCAGGTGCTTTGTGGGATCACAGGCAGAGAGAGAGGAAAGGTGTATTACATCAAACAGCCTAATCAGCGCACCATGCCAGACCACTCATATAGCTCAAATGCACATAGCTCACATACACAGCCCATGGATGGCTCGCAACATTTGAGTATCCACAAATTTTGGAATCCACTGGAGACAGCATCCTAGAACCAGTCCCTCATGGATGTTAAGAAACACCTGCATATAGAAATTAGTCATGAGGCAGTCTCCACATAAACTTCAATGAGTTTATTCAGACCTATCCCTTTACCCACAGAAAAATCCAGCCTACACACCTGAAGGTCTGATTGCTCCCTGATCCTACCCATCTGCATGTTCTGCAGATGCCTCAAATGCAGTGAGCTCTAAAGCCATTACCTGTGACCCACTTCGTCATCCTTCCACAATGCTCCCTCTCCTGATAAAAGACGTCAGGATTCAGTCTGGCAGGATACAAGTTTCAGAGCCATCATTCAGCTCCAAATCTTCCTGTGTCTGCTTATTAGGTAAAGAGAATTCTTAAGACCCTCCCATGATTGTGGCTGAATTAAAAGAATAAACTCTTAACAAGGCATTTGCGATCCACCCCTCTAGATATTCTTGGTGAATACTTCATATCATTCTTCCCTAACATTCATGCAAAACAATGCTTTTGGAGTCACACTTGAACTCACAGTTTTCTGAACACATCATAAGTTTTGGGAGCTCACTGTTTAACCCATGGGAAATAACCCTTTTTTCTCTTGCCTCACATGTCCCACCCCCAAAAATATGACCTCTTCCTTCACCTATGTGGACTTATTTAGTTTCTTTAAGAACCAATTCAAATATTTTCCTTGGAAAATTCTCCCACCTCAAAGTAAAACTGGCCCTACTAACTCTCTAGGTCCCCAGCACTCTTCAGATGCATGGCTATAATGGCTCTTATTTAGTGTTAGCTGGTTATTTTTCTAACTAATATATTTTAACTGGTTATTTTTCCATCTGCTTCCCCCCTGTATTAGAATCTTCATGAGAGAGAACCATTCCGCAATTACTATCAGATGTTCTATAAATATTCTCTGGATGACTAAATCATTAACTGAACAATTGAGTTAAAGTATAAAGTCATTCCAGTGCCCCCTAATTTTAAAAGTGTCAATGACTTATCAGAGTTACTGGAAACTCCCTTTCAGTGTTGTCACCTGAGGTCATCTTATGCATTTCTTATCAAGGGGATGTGAAAAGTACAGGGAGACAATGAGAAAATAAAGCTATCAGATAAGAAATAAAAGAAGGAAAGGAGTAGGAGGAGAATCTAATCATAATTCTAAACCATCAATTTTCCCCATGACCCTGAAGAGACCAGACAGCAGCTTTATAAAATCATTCACTTGATGGAGTCTGCTCAGAAATAAGTTCTCTGAGAAAAAGAAAAAAAAGAAAAAAAGATCTAAAAACTTCTAAAATCCAAAGTGGTTTTGGTGTTTGCATTTGGTTTATTTGACATTCAAATGTCACATATCACTTTAAAATCCACAAAGTACCCATTCGAACGTAACAGAGCTCAGTCAGCTGTATTTGTTCATAAATATGTCTTGCCTTTTTCCATTATCATCGTGCTAGAGATATGGGCAGCCTTGGTGAATTTTACCTAGAGCCACCCGTATAAAGCATGGCTTAGACACGTTAATTGAGCAGCAATGTGGAACCCTGGGGCTTGGCAATCTTCATTTTGAATCAGAGAAAAATGTGATCCGCTATGTCTGACCCTTTGCGTCACAGAACATAGATGGAAAAAAAAAATAATGTTCCATCAAGGTCTTGTACCAGTCATACAGGTATTTCTATTTTCCCTCTTAAGATTCATGGGATTCTCCTCATCCATATCTTACATTGGAGAAAGAATGGGATCCATCTTCTAGACTGCCTTCTCTGAGTTACTCTTTCCAGTTTTTTCTAAAATGCTTTCCCCAGAATGATAAGTCCACTAGAAATTCTCAAATAAAAGAGTTCCATGGTTTCTCTCTCTCTCTCTCTCTCTCTCTCTCTCTCTCTCTCTCACACACACACACACACACACACACACACAGAGAGAGAGAGAGAGAGAGAGAGAGAGAGGGAGAGAGAGAGAGAGAATAGTTTATCCCTCCAGTAGAGATTCCTGGTACATAGCAGCAATATCAAAGATGTAAGAAGAGTAAGAAAACAAATCATGTCAAATTAAGAGGATCTGAATTTCCCAAAAATTGTCTCTATAGAATCCTTTTTCTATGCCACTGTTAACATCATATCAAACAAGACTTTCGTAGAATTTTGCAGATAAAATACAGGATCTCAGTTACATCTGAATTTCAGATAAACAACAAAACTTTTTAGTGAATGTATGTCCCAAATGGGATATATCTATAGTTAAACATTTATTCTTTAAAAAAAAAGATCAAAACCAGCAATAGTGAAAATTAAACACAGCAGAGGGATGGTAGTATCTTATGAATCTGTCCTGAGGAAGCTAGGCACAATGACCCGTTTCCATAATCCCAGCTACTCAGGAGGCTTGTGAGTTCATAACAGTGAAACTTTGTCTAAAAAAAAAAAGGTGGGGGGGGCTGAGATGATAAAAAGAACAAGTTATACAGGTGAGTTAAGAAGTGATAGAATTCTCATTTACAGCAGCACACCCTTTGCAAGCACTCACTGGGATGGCAGCTAATACTTACTATACCATCATAAGCCCTGAGGGCTGTGGGGTCCCAGCAAACAGGGCAGGGCAGACATCTGGAATCTGTGTGGCCACTGTGGTTAGATAGCCAGCTAAGCCCTCCAGAGTGAACTCACTTCCCCCAGCACACCCTGCATAGGGTCGCCACACTTAGCACATATAAATAGAAGACTCCTGGTTGCATCTGAATTTCAGGAAAACAACAAATGATTTTTTGCTGAATGAAAAAGGAATATCAGATGCCCCTTGTCAAACAGTACAAAATCTAACAGTGGAGAAAAGTGCAATAGCCCCGAATGATCTACTCACATATTAACTCACCAGACCTTGAGATTGAAGACAGAGCCACAAAACCTGAACTGTGTTGCCTGCATATTTATTGAAGAAGTCCTCAATTAGAGGTCATTTAGCAGATCCAACACTGAATTTTCTTGGTCAGGTGAGTCACATGGTGATTCCTCATCCATCATGGGGGAGGGTTGTATTAGTTAGCTCTAATGTCTCTTGTAGCATCAATAATCTTACAAAAGTTGTCACTAGTCGATGACAATAAAGGACAGACTTGCTAATTTAAGATGAAATTGTTTGTCTCACGTACACTAGAAGAAAATATAAAATTGTGTGCCCTGTTTTAATTGACAGAGCTGTTGCCAGGCTCATGTCTATTTTTTTTTCAAGTCACAAAGAGCTAAATTATTTTTAATTATTGTGGTCATTACCAGAATTAATTCCTTTTAAATGAGCAGCAATGATTCGCATCTCAATTTTTGTCTAGAAACATTCTCCTTAGGATTTAAAAACAATGCCTCTTAGAAAGATAGGAATTTTAACACTGTTAACAATCCCTGAATTTATTAGATTAGCGACCCAATGTATTTCCACGCATTCTGCTTCCTAAAGCAGGGCTCCGTTTGTAGGTGGATCTATCAGCTTCATCCAACGCTAGTTTTACAGCCCAGCGTGAGTCAGACTTTCACATCTTGCTCTTTCATCCTCACAACCACATTATGAGGGGTGACAAGCACAGGATGGCTGTTCTCCAAACCGTTTCCTCTTCTTCTTTTGCCCACATCTAGGCCACGTGAACCAGCCTCCTTCCATGTACATGTGGCGGCATAACTGGAAACTTGCCTGTGAACCATGAGCAGACGCCATGTGGTCCACCTCCAAAGCTGCCTCATAACAGCTTCCCAGGGGCAATCCCCACACTCCTCAGCAAAAGACAAGAATCCGGAAGAGGCACAAGTGAAAGTACTTACATGCCCAAATCACCTTTCAGAGAATTGCCTTTTAAGCAATAGCACCCCTTTGAGACCTGATTTGAGCAGGAAATAAGTTCTTTTTGTTTGGCCAGTTTATCTTTTATAGCAGGAAGCCTTGCCTGAGCTCATACTTGAAGTTGGCATTACTACCCCCATTTGACAAAGGAGGGAACAGGGATTCAGAGAGCAAACCATTTAACTTAAAATGTCACCGCGGTAGAAGTGAATTCAATACCAGACCCTCAGACACCAAGTCTTGTGACTTTTCTCCAACAAGGTTGCCCCTCCTCCAAAACCCTGATACCCAAAAGAATATTATATAGGCTTTACAGACCATCCACAAGCTTTTCTAAAAAAAGAAACGTTTTCCAAACTCATTCCAGAATCACATGCAGAGATAAGGCAACAGTCAGTGAGTCAATATTTGGGCAAAAGCTGACAAACAGAAAGAGTTCTTTCTTTATTTTAGTTAAACCAACTTAAAGATGAATGCATCCCTTAATCCCACAATTTATAACTATAACTTTTGTCTCTTTGGTAGGCTTTAGGGGAAATTCATTGTACTTTCTAGTGAGTTTTATTTTCATATCTCATCATTTACCATGGGAAAGGAAGGATGCTCAAGTTATTGAGCCTGTCATTTAAGCTACCAGGTTGGGGTGCTCTGTCATGGCAGTCCCAGCAAACTAATTTGAACAGATCTGATATTAGTGTGCAGAGATGATGAGGCAGGAGAGGGAAACCCTGAGATCAGTCAGGGCCTTATCATAATACCCTGGTGTTAGGTAAGAGCTGTTCTACTAGGTAGGGTTAGAAGAAATGAGAAGAAAAAGAAAGAATTGTTATTGCTACTGAGGAAGGAAGAATAACTCTCAGTGTTTCATTAAATGTGTGAAGTTGGTGAAGAAGAGTAACACCTGATGATAAAATGTCAGTCCCAGGTGACATGGAAGATGGTAAGTGGCACCACGAGCCAAGAGACAAAAATTGGTATGATAAGAGGTTTTAGCAAAAGAACAGTTGATTTTAGCAAAATAGTTTCTATGCCATTATGTAATTGATATATTTCTAAGAACACTTGCAGGGGGTGGGTTGTAGCTCAGTGGAACAGCGCTTGACTAGCATGTGTGAGACACTGAGTTTGATTCCCAGCACCACATATAAATAAATAAAATAAAGCTTCATTGACAACTAAAAAGTATTTTAAAAACAAAAAAAAAAAAGAATACTTGCATTATCAATTTTTTTCCAAAAATATGTTTAATGGAAGAAAAGGTTAGTTTAGGGGCTAGGGTTTGAGGCCCAAATGACAAAGTAATTTTTTATGAAGAAATTTCAATAGTGAACTTTTGTCTGGGGTAGAGTTAATAAGTACATAGCTACATAATCTACACATCACTAAACAAACCCTGCCCTTGACCTCCTCCACTTTTTAATCAAGAGTAATCATCCATCTTTTCTACAGGCACCAACATTATCATTAATAGAATTCTTACCCATCTCATAACCTTTATCATTCATTTTTATAATAAGGCACAGAACAACTTACACAAGGCAATTATGTTTGCCTTTAATAGCTTTTTACCTGTGCTAGTGGGCACAGTTTCCCAATCAAAATTGTTTTATAATAGGAAATATATATTATTTTTTAAAGGGAGAGTAAAGTTTATTCCATTATATTCAGTGGTAAGAACAGAACTTACTTACTCTGTATATGTTTTTAAAAATCCACAGAAAAACTTGTACACATTTTTTAAAAATCCAGAGGAAAAAAAGTACACAAAGATTATACCAAGAGGATAGAATTACTTGGAGTACTAGACAGCAAAAGTTACACTTCAGTCAGATCCCCAAGATTTAGTATTTCTAGTTTGCAAATTCATTTTTACATCGGTTTCTGTGTTTCTAATACTCTTTATTCTTCCTTCTGAACATTGTCTGAGCATCAGTGTTGGGGAAGAGGGCATAAATCAAACATGCTAGTCCAGGTGCACTTGAATAACTCTTATTATGTAATTAGTAAAACATAATAAAATGTCTTTTTCAGATATACATGCTAGATGGTAGTAAGAGTGATGCTTCACATATATATAGTGCTGTGTCTCAAATGTATGTACAATATCATCCACTAGGATTTATTTATTTGATCTCTGTAATTATTCTTCTTCTTTCTTTTTCTATAATTTTAAAAATTTGGGGTTTTTTAGATATACATGACAGTAGAATTTATTTTTATACATTATACATACATGGAGTATAACTTATTCTAATTAGGATCCCATTCTTATGGTTGTACATGATGTGGAGTTTCACTAGTCATGAATTCATATATGAATATGGGAAAGTTATGTCTGATTCCTTCTAATATTAGGAAATATATATTATGAATCATGTTTGATGATAGAACAGATAATATCATAACCAATTTGACTTGTTATAATTTCTATGGATCTTATTCTAGGATATTTGTCTGCCATTCAGGCTTAAAAATAACAAAGTACATATTATGAGAAACATTGAAACTTGAGATTCTAGTAAGTAAAGATTTTGGGTTCATGAAAGTAAACAGTCTTTCATGAAAGTATTTACAATTTCCCAAGCACAGGTAGGAGTTTCCTGAAAAATCTAAAGAGGTATAACTTTACCAAGGTTAAGGTCAGAGATCAGAGCCAATCTCATCTCCCTCTGGGTACTTTATAAGGCACTGGACCGGGGCTGTATCTCACATTTCAACCATTCATTCCTGTCATTTGATCAAGTCTCTCTACATTCCTTTAAGTCTTCCAAGCTTTATGTCTCTCAGATTTAAAGTCAAATACTCTAGATGTAGATCAGAACTTCAGGTTTTATCACAGTTTTAAAAGAAACATAAACAATAGGAGAAAGAGTGTAATGTTCACCACTTACAGAGAACTCAGGTTATGTAGCATTGGTAAGCCTTCATATGCACTGGAAAGGAAAAGTAAAATATTTGGAAGTAAAAAGTGAAACCCAAGGGGGTCATAGGAAGAAGACGGTGAAGACTATAAAGTGATTCACTTTATAGTAAAGTTCCACTACGAGCCGTACAAGATCAGGTATCTTAGTGGCTTTACCACCACAGACTCAGCACTCAAGGTACCCTAACGTTTGTCAAAGAAAAGACAAAACGGAAAGAGAGAGGAAGGGAAAGAAGACACAGAGGAAGGAGGGGAGAGACTTGGATCTGAGCTCAGGAAGACAGGGTCCTGGAGATAATGGCCAAGAGGCTTCCGTTTGGAATGATAAATTATGCAAAACAGTGGCATAACATGAATGTCACTGAAATGTACACTTAAAAATACATAAAAAGTCAACTTTTCTGCTATGTATATTTTGTCACATAAAAAAAATTAATCGAACTCCTCTGTGTTCCCGAACTTTCAACAAAGTCTTCTAGACAAATAAATCGACTTAGTGGAAATCAAGAAAAGAAAGTGATGTTAAATGCCTAAATTGGGGGAGTCTGAGGAAAAACAGACTATAAAATAGGATGAAGAGCCACAAAATGATCTAATTCTTCTGAAGTAGATGCTTAGAGCCAAAGATAAGACAAAAGTAAGACACTGTCCCCAGCCTCTCCATTAGCACAGTCCCCAGAGATGCTGGAATCAGCCAGGACTTCCGGCAAGCAGAGGAGGAAGATAAAGCTAATTGAATTTCAGTATCAGGAGACAGGAGGCCTCAGTTGACACCAGGGTTCCACATGTATTATTCTAGAGGCAGAAGGTGCCATCAGTATCTCTGGTGCACAGATGAGCTGTAACTAAGGCGCAGGGAAGTGAGAGAACTTGCAACCAAATGATGGAACCCACAGAAGTTGTGCTTCTTCCCCAGGGCGATAGGATATTGGATACAAATTACATTTCTAGGCCCTAGGCTAAGAAGAGAAAGAAATCATCAGGACCCAATCTTTTAAAAGACTGTTCTCCAAAACAAACTTTGAAACTTGTCAATTTATTATTTAATAAGGCAAAGAACACAGAGAACTTTCCGAGTTCAAGTACAAATAGAATAGCTCTAATGACAAAACAAAAAAGATTCCCCAAACAGAAATGAAAGCAAGGAAATAGCTTGGCAAGGCCCCTGCAATGCCTTTGAATGTTCACACTCCCACTGCAAACAGCCCGAGCGAGAGTTTGTTCGTATCAGACCGTAAAACCTGAGTCATTATTTACTATTAATATATTAGTCTGCGTTAGAGGGGATTTGCCATTTAAATAAAAACAGAAAGAGAAAGCATCTTTGTCCTTATGTTTTTATTGAAATCTAGAAAGCCGTAAAACCAAAAGAGAAATACATTTTTAAAAAGCAGTCTCCAAGTCTCTGAAGAACATGGAATTTTCCAAATCATTTGTGAAATAAACTGAAATAAATAGATAAAAATCACGCAGCTCAGAGAGGGCCACTTAGAGTCCCCCATGATTTGTATTTAGAATCAACCAGACATTTCTGAAAGCCAGAGTATTTCTATTAAAAAGAGGGAACATGGACGCAATGTGTAGCAGAAACCACATCTTTCTTTTGTGAGAAATTAAGGTGAATCATATAAAGCCTTTCTCTGATAGAGACCCCTACAGTAGATCAGCCAAAGGGAAAAGTTGAACATGTTACATCTGTACAGAAATCTCCTAAACATTTTGCCTCTGAAGAGCCATCAGTGAAATAAAAAATAAAATAAAAACATTTTGCACCGGCAACAAGACCCCTGGTCAGCTTCCCTAGGAGGCACTGCCCCTGCAGCTATGAGAAGAGGCATCCATTGATCCTGGTATGTGTACCTCACACATTTCTGTTTTCTGTAAAAACCACCTGCTTCTATTTCTCCTTGAGTGATTCTGAAAAGAAAATATAGAAGTGTGTTTCTGGACACATCAGAGGAGAAGGACAAAAGCAAACCAACCAGTAGCCAGCTCTCCCTTTCTAATCAAGGCAAAAGGGGTCATCTCACGGACTCCCCACCCATCCAGGCGCTTTGTTTCATCAGTGAAAGCAAGAAACAAGATGCTGAGTATTAAAACAGGTCCAGATGTTCCTGAGATTCTCTTTCAGTCTCTCTGACCCCCACATACATGGAATTGATATTGACAGGGAGCATGCTTGGGGGGGGGGGGGTCTTCCGATTTCCAAGGGAGAGGAGGATAAAGATGGAACTGCCCTTTGGATGCAATGAATCTCAGGACCTGAGAATCGACTTCTCTCCCTTCCTCCCGCTCCCTCAGTCCCAGCTGATCATGGAGAAATCTTTTCAAAGGTTTCCGCTGTCATCTTCTGATTAAGCAAGACTCTGAACCTTTGATTGAATCTGAACCTCTAATCCATTTGTCCCTTCTCTTTACAACTCTCTGAAGTACCTTGTTTCTTGGGAAACTTTTCTTTTTCCTCTACGGAAGCAATTATGCCCCTAAAATTGGGGGAAAATGTAGAGGAAAATTTACCCCCATCAAATTTCACAAACCTCACTTCACCCTGAGGTCAGAGACCCTCTGAATAAATAAAACCGTAAAGTAATCCCTTGCTTGTCTGTGGAACACAATGACTAAACCCATACTCTAGCTTCAGGGAAAAAAAAACCAAAAAACAAAAAAACAGGCCCCCATTCAGCAATGCATGATTCACAGTCAACTAAAACCCTTTAAAATAAAGAACTCTGCTGAGACATAGTGTTTGCAATGCCAACTAATGCAAGTTTATTGAGAAATATATAGTGAGACAAGCTCCCTTCTTCAAAGACGCAAAAGCAGAAGCCAGGAGTTACAGCAGCGAGGTCAAAACATGTCAAAAGCATCAGGACTGGGCTGTGGGTGGTAAAGCCTCCGGAAACATGGAGAGGCATCCACAGCACCAGGCAACAACCCTTAAAATAATCTTAGTGCTGGCCAGAGAAATTTTACAGGGTCGAAATGAGCAGCCAGCAAAGAGCAGTCCATGGGGGTCAGCAATGGAGTTGGCCGGGCAGCATGCTGGGAGATCCTGGAAACACAGCTGGCAGGGCGTGGAGTCTTGATTCACTCACTGGCTCGAACACACTCAGCAAGTTCTTCGGCAGCTGGACACACAGGACTGCTGGTACGTCCTGGAGACCCCACAGGATGGTTGGCAGATAGTGGAGACTCCTCCCACTGGTTGGCAGGAAGAAGAGATGCCGCCCACTGGTTGGCAGACGCTGGAAATGCCTCCCAGAGGCTGACAGCCACTGGACACAAAGGTGAGTGGCCGGCTGCAGGGAGTTGAGCAGGAATTGGAGACACAGGTCGTTTGTCTAGAGCAAGTTACCTGGACAGGACTGGAGATGCAAGAAGTTCTCTGGTAACATGTTGGCTGGCAAACTGTGGGCTCACAGTTGGACTCCTGACAGTGGTCCAGGAGCCAAGAGCCAGTTTGGAAAGAACTGGGCAAATAGATGCCACTCAGGCAGTCAACATCACGGGCTGAAGCAGCGGTGACTGGGGCCACCGGGTTAGCACAGAGTCCTCCGATTGGCCTGGAAGAGCAATTTCTTGTAGAGCAGTTGAAGGACATGATGCTGGATGGCTGCAGGTATCTCACCAAAGTTAGCTCCTGAATTGTGAATGTCCCTTGAGACTCCTGAGCTTTTATATATCCTTGCTAGTGGGTGGGGCTCCGTCTCTGTTCTCCCAACTTCTTTGGCTCATACCCACTTGCTTTAGAACATCTCGTGAATCTACAAGTTAATTGTCTCTTGAGAAGCCTTCCCCCTCATAAAGAAAGTTTAGTAGTTTGGTAACTAAATCATAAGTCTCCTGCACTGTACTTACTCCAGATGAAGAAGGTTGGTTGACAGCTTCAAAGCTGTTGGTCATCCCCTGCCCACATTTTGTGGCTCATTCATCTTGCTTGCATATGATGAGTGTGAGTCTGACTGCGACACCAAACATGCCACTGTGCTACCGTCACACACTCTCTCCCTTCTGACCAGAGCTAATTACAAGCCCACACCATGTTTGGTTTGTCATTGGCACTTAATATGTTTTAAACATAACTTAATCAGTCACTCTTCCATAGGTAACGGGGCTTCTCATTGGAGAGGAGCCTCCTTGAATATATTTCAAGATGACAATGACGAGAACTGTCAGGAAAAAGGACAGGACACAAAGACTTGTATCCAAAGCAGAAACTGGTTTTTTAAATTATCCCATCTGATTCAAATGTATGATATGTCAAGATCATTGTACTGTCATGTGTAACTAATTAAAACAAATTAAAAGATATTTTTTAAAAAAGAAAAAAAAATTAATAAGCTGACCAAAACTAGATGCCTACAGGAAGGTTAGAAGGCAGAGGGATCCGTCCTTTGTGTTAAGGCTAGAGACCAGGAGGACCCACCCTTTATGTTCATGCAATCAAGAAAATCAGATGCTAATTAACTGCATTTGTAGCTTTGACCCTTTCTAAATAAATTGGATGAGCTTTATTCCTGAGATTTTTAATCTAATAACAGTGGATAATAGTGACTCATGGACCTCATTCATATGCCAGTGGAATAGGCTTAGTTGATTTTTAAATTATTGTAATGTTAATTTGAAGGGGTATAGTGTCTTTCTCCCAATTTGCTCAACATATTCAAAACATATTTATTTTCACCTGAGTACTTACAGATAGAATGCATTTTAATCATGGACAAACTGAAGACACTGCAAGGTCGACATCACTATGGAGGGTAAGGGTAGGCAAGGGTGGGAGGACACAGGCACTTAATGCTTGTAAAGAATGGATATGCAAAGAGTTTTCTATACTGGTTAATTACCCCTTTATGCCTGGGGAAACTGCAAGGGTATTATTCATCTTTATCTCATCTCACTACGACATAGTCAGCTCTGAACCCAAAAATGATTGCTTCCTTTGGTTCCCCTGTACCTAGGTGAATCAACCGCTTTGACTCTGGCAAAATAAATCTCTTTAACATCACTCAAGGGATCAGTGATATTTCTACCTCAAAACAGAAGTAAGATCTGACTCATTTCGCAAACTGGCTTACGTGGGGTGCAATAATGGATTTACGTATATTTGAGGGCTGCGGGTAGGCTATGTTTTAAATATCCACAAAGCAAACAGCTGTATGTCAGAACCCATCAGAAGTCCCCTGGCAAAAGCTTCATTCCTCTAATTGGAGGCTAATGATGCCCTTAAACAAGAGGATGCGTGCTGTGGGCTGCACTGTCATTCCCAGGGACAAGCCCTCAGTGACTTGCAGAGCATTCTCAGGAAGATGGTGAAATTAATGAGATGACTACTTTCCACAATGTCGTGACTATGCTCTTCCCACCACTAACAATGTCCCCATTGGTGTTTGAAGGTCGAGTCCCTGGTCACAGGACCTGGCTTTACTTGCTTTAAAATGGATGAGTAGTTTACAAGCTTCTACCAGCCAAGAATGTGCAGGTTATGATGGAAGTGTACCCAACCATGCAAATACCAAAATAGTGAAGTCCGCCGTGGAGTTACACAGGAGAATCTTTGGTATCTACAGTCACATTCTTAGAACGGTGGAGATTTGATAAGCCATTACTCTGTCTTGATTCAAGTCTTCCATTGAAATTTGGAAATTACACACAAAGGATTCTAGAAAATATCTTCCCTCTGCTTCAGGAGGAAAGGAAGCACATGGCTCTCTTCGAGGTGCTAAGTCTGAGGCTCTGCATACCCCCTTTCATTGAGTCCTACCCACAACTCTGTGGAGTAGGTGTCCTGCCTCATTAAAGAGATGAAGTTCAGGGACATTGAGTGCCCACTAAAGTTATGCTGTTTATGAAACAAAGCCTATGAGCCACCAACACACAATGGAGCTATTTACACATGCTGGGATGCCTTCATTGGAGTGTGAACAAGAATTTGTTTCTTAAAAACTCAATCAATGCTTCATTGATGATATGATGAGGGAAATAGCTTTCATCTCTTTTCCAGGTTCATCAATTGATTAGCAATGAAAATAAAAAGAATACTAAGTTACAAGTACTGCTGTCCTTACACTTCTTGTGTGTGTGTGTGTGTGTGTGCGTGCGTGCGTGTGTGTGTGTGTTTCCATTCTGTATACAATTTAACAATTTTTACTCCATTAGAGTAAGATGCAATGTCACTATAAACAAAGCAAGAACAGAGAGCCATCAATAGCTTGAAGCTACAATTTGAATTTGCAATTATTTATAATGGCTATGTAAACCACTAATTTTCAGAGAATAGCTGAGTAGTGAGCTAATTTTTTTCACTCCTATCCATTTTCCAGAGAACCTGCATTTTGCAGGTGCTAAAGAAGGCAATCTGTTGAGCAGATCCCTTAGATTTTAATTACCAAAATAAATCATTGGTTTGGCTTACTGAGACCCAAAAAGATCGTTCATATCTCTATTCTCTGAAACACACTCTCCACTACAGAGTTTGGGGAGCTAGCTAATACTCTCATGAATTCTATTTTCAGATGTAAGCATTTTCAACTCTATTTGGATTCATTGTAAGTTGCAAAAGTAAAGAAACACTTATTGAATTTTATGTGAAACTCAAAGAAACTCTACAAACTTCTTATTTGACAATGTGGTTAAATGAAATTAATAAATCATCCTTTCATTCGAAATTGTAAGAAAAAAATTATACAGTTAGCCAGACACTATCACTACATAGTTACATGCAGTACAAAAATTTCAGCTCAGCAAAAAGGCTTGTGAAGATTATTCTCTCATCTGCAGAGCATAAAGTGAGGAGAGAATGTGATGGGAGCAGATGAGAAGAGATCAGAGAACCACTATCCATTATCTTCATCACTGATGGGTAATTTGCTCTCATTTGTATAGAACAATCTAACTCTTATACAATAATTATCACCGTCTGGAAATGAGCAATTCTTTCATTCAAAACTGAATCAGAGCAATCACTTGCAAGGCCATGCATTCAAAATTAAAATGAGTTCAGCAGGTGTGGGAGGCTGAAGGTTGGATATGCAGAGAGGATATTTTTTATCACAAAGATGGCAAGAAGGTTGACCAACACCAGTTCAGAGAAAATCACTTAGCAGCAACAGTGAAGTTGGGGGAAAAAACTAATAAATGCAAAGTGAACTTTGCTCATTCTGTACTTTGGGGGCTGATTACCCTCACAAATTGAAGCTATTCATTGTATCTTAAGAAATATCAAATGAAAATTCAAACATTCAAGCACAGTATAGTATTATGGTTGTTTAAAAAATTAAATATATCACTGGGCACGGTGGTGCACACCTGTAATCCCAGTGAGTCAGGAGGCCAAGGCAGTAGACTGAAAGTTCAAGACCAGCCTCAGCAACTTAGCAAGACCCGAAGCAAATTAGCAAGATCCTGTCTCAGAGTAAAAAATAAAAAGTGCTGGAAATGTGTTCCAAAAGTATAAACACTCCTGGGTTCAATTCCCAGTGACAATAAATTAATTAATGAATTAATTAATTAAAAATTAAGTACATGTTGACTGAGTTGTCCTGTTTGGGTTTTTCTTTTATTCAACTTTACGTAGACTCTAGGTTGATTCAGAACCCTTACTGAGATACGATAAACACCTGAAATCTGTGTGATTTGCACCGCAGAACTCAACTGAAATTTATTTTCCAAATTTTATGAAAAAGCACCAATCATGAGAAAAGCTGGATCACTTGGGTTGGTGGGAACTGCAGGGCAGAAAGCAGAAAGGGAAAGAAACAAGCAAACCAGAGAAATTGCTGCCTCTGTAGCTTGAAAATAACAGTCCCCAGTGACATGACCTGTATAAAAATCAACCCTCAGAGGGGAGGGTCAAGGCTGACCAATCCTAAATGGACCCATGCTCTCTCTCCTGACACCTGTTTTCAAATTCATTTTTCATATGTGCCTTTAGTTGGGATCAAAATCAGGGAGGTGCCAAAAAAGGGAAGTAAGAACCTCAAGATATTTTGTCATGACACTCTCATGACAAAAATCCCATTTGTGACTGGCTAGTGCCCGGCTCTGGTCTTCCAAGTAAACAGAGGTAAATCCACTTGGGACCAGACACCAGAAAAGTATAGGACCTAAGGAGGAAGCACCAAGTCATTCACTGGGTATCATCCATCCCTGATTCAGAATTATTCAGGGCCTACTCGGCAAGGCTCTTAGAAGCTCTGTGGAAACAGGAAAAACAGCGGGGTCTCTTGCTCTCACCTAGCTGACCTGTGCTGTTTCCTTTGAACACAGCCCTCCTGGGGCTCACCTGCCTGTCAGCGGATGAGGAGCTCAGCATTAGCTCAGCTCTATCTCAAGCTGGTGTTCAGACTACCAGAGCTGGGAGTTTAAATTTGTCTAGTGCAATTCTCTCATCTCATTAAGAAATTAATTAAGAAATTAAATCCCAAAGAGGACTTAATTAATTCTTAAATAAGAAGTTAAATCCCAAAGAAGGTTTTGCAGGGTATCACACAATTTTGTGCACCACTTCCAAACTGTCCCAGGGGCTCCCACTGTAGACTCTCTGTGCAAGGTTAAACAAGCTGGTGGTACAGAGTGGTGGCTTCCTGAAGTACAAGCAATGCTTTTCTCCCTTTGGAACCACTATATACTTCTTGCTTCCCGCAGGTCTTCTGTGATGCCAGCACATGGTTCGCCGGTGCTACCTTGCTCTGAATTTATGTATGTATCACCCAGAAGTGGGGCCATGCTTGGACAAAGGGAATCAAATCAGACTTTCATCCTTCAGGTGGACAGTTCTGAGACTCATTTCAGAAAGTCCCAAGGGTCTCCCTCCATTTCCATGCAATTTCCCTTTTCTCTCCCTTTCCCTCCCACCTCATGTCTCTGATTAATGTTAATCTTTTCTTCCTGTTCTTCCTCCCTGCTCTGTTCTTAGTTGCTCTCATTATATCAAAGAAGACATTTGGTATTTGTTTTTTAGGGATTGGCTAACGGAAGGGGAAAATAAACAAGGAGGGAAATGAATTACAGTAGATGGGGTAGAGAGAGAAGATGGGAGGGGAGGAGAGGGGAGGGAGGATAGTAGAGGATAGGATAGGTAGCAGAATACAACAGTTACTAATAGGGCATTAGGTAAAAATGTGGAAGTGTAACCGATGTGATTCTGCAATCTGTATTTGGGGTAAAAATGGGAGTTCATAATCCACTTGAATCTATTATATGTAATATGAGATGTCAAGAGCTTTGTAATATTTCGAACAACCAATAAAAAAAATAAATATAAAATAAAAAAAATTTAAAAAATTAAAAAAAAAAAAAAAAAAAAAGAAAGTCCCAAGGGACCCATACTTGCAATGGTGGCCAATTTGATGGCACTTCCTTGTGGAAGTTTCCCTTACTCTGTTTCACACCCCTTTGCTGAATTTCCTGCAATGAAATTCCCCCCCAAAAAACTCTCAACTCTGCTGTTGGGGGAACCTAGATGGAGATGCCCTGTTCCAACACTTTCTAATTTGAAAAAACAAGGGGGTTTCTAATTCCCAACTCAGAGTCCCTAAAGGTACATACACATCACTGTCCAAGAAGTTCTTGCAAATAACCTGTGCTCAATCTGAGCATCAAACGAGTGATGTTTGGACTCTCAGAGGCATTTCCAAAATGACCAAAGAAAAAAGCATGAAAGTCTTTAAACATATTGTAGGTAGAATTGTGAAATTCTTCCAAGCAATGAGAGTCACACTATTTTTTCCTTAAGAAAGGTGAGTATTAACATCCCAAGCACTAAAGGATTAAAAGAACTTAATGTTCTTGATTTGCTATCACAAGTATTTCTTTCCAAAATTAAAGGATGCTTTTTTTCAAAATGAAATGTGCACCAACTGTGGAATGGGAAAACTTTTTAGGTAGTAGATGGATGAACCCATTTTAGTTTCAATAGTCATGTATTTATTTCTGCATGAACTAAGAAAGAAGGCCAAGCTATCTAAGCCATAATTTCATAGATATCTTTATAAAGAATAATGCTTAATCAAGATTTTTTGATTAAAAATGTTTATAGCTGCACAATTCACAATAGCTAAATTATGGAACCAACCTAGATGCCCTATAGTACATGAATGGATAAGGAAACTTTGGTATAAATATACAATGGAACATTACTCAGCATTAAAAGAGAATAAAATCATGGCATTTGCAGGTAAATAAATGAAGTTGGAGAATATAATGCTAAGTGAAGCAAGCCAAACCCCAAAAACCAAAGGCCAAATGTTTTCTTTGATATGAGGATGCTGACGCATAATGGTGATGTGGGCCGGGGGAGCATGGGAGGAATGGAGGAACTTTAGATAGGGTAAAGGGAACAGAGGGGAAAGGAGGGGGCCAGGGGGTAGAGATGATGGTGGAATGAGTTAGACATCATTACCCTAAGTACATGTATGAAGACACACATACACACACAAAGTGAATTGGTAAAAAAAAAAAAAAAAAAAAAAAAAAACCTGAAAGTTAATTTAAATGAAAATGTATAATATGAATAAAAGTGAAACTGATGTGAAAATATGGCAAAAATTGTCAGGATAAATACCATGGTGGTCACTTAATAAATTTAAGTGGTTTACTAAAATAGCTAAATGTTTACTAAGATGGCTGAACAGTGTGTGTTCAGCTTCATATATATTTAAGTAATAGGTATTTTAAGTGATTGGATAAGCTTTTAAAAATCTTTCTTTAATTCAGAGGATGTGACCACATAACCACACCCACTTACACATACCATGTATCCCCTCCTGCTTCTTTGGCTTATCAGTTCCTGTGTTGTAAATTACCAGAAAGCTTAGTGCCATAAAAGGATCATTTATTATCTCCATGGCTTCTGTAGCTCAGGAATTTGGACAGTCACAGCAGGTCTGTCCTTGCAGCAGGACAGACAGAGAAAACCAAGGCTGTGCTGTCATTACCCAAAGGCTCCTCGCAGGTCTGGCGTGGATGCTTGCTGCCAGTGGGAATCCCTCTTCCTGTGGCTTCTCCATGTGGCCAGGACTTCTCCAGCACAGAGACTGATTCTAAGAGTAAAAATCCTAAAAAAAAAAAAAAAAAAAAAAAAAAAGGAGGCAGGAACAGCATTATTTTTCTAACTTAGATTCCAAACTAACACAACACCCCTTCTGCCATACTTTGTATCAAGGTATCACCAGGCCCAAGGGAAAGTGATATAAAATTTGCTTCTTGGTGGAGAAGTATCAAAGTCCTAGACAAGGATGTGGTCCTGAAAATAATGTTTAGGCCATGAATTTAAAATTACTGTCATTCCCTGTGTTGCCAGGACACCAGAACCAGGGATCACTGAGATGACTTCAGTTTATTGTCAGGAAATCTGAATTTTATGTCCCACATTTTTAGAAATACTAGAGTTGACAGACAGTTTCCTACCCAGGGACACCATGAAGGGAGGAGTTAGGAATACCTGCAGGAGGAACTTTAGCAGTTGCTTCCACTTGGGGTAACAGTCACATACCTGGGATGCTGTCCCACATACAATAAATCTAGCCAAAAATAAATAGATAGATAGATAGATAGATAGGTAGATAGATAAAACCTGGCCAAAGAAGATAATTCTCAATACTTTGGAGAAGCTTCAGCCACTCAATGGTAATCTCTGCTTCCAGTATGATTTCTAAGTGAATCACTATGAAACTCCCTGGTCATTATGTGTGTTCAGGACCTTCTAGTAGTGGGGCACATAAGAGCTCCCCCAAACTACTTAAAAGACTCTATGAACTTTACCAATCTTCAAGGAATAGTACTTTGAAGACTACGCAGTTTCATATTTTAGATGAAATTTTTTTTCAATTTGTTATGAATTAAAAAATCAGAAGTCAGATTGATGTTAAAAGACTATCTAATACCAGTGGTAATGTGAGAATAGTGAATTGTTCCTGATTCCTAGACTGCCTTTCACTTGCTGTGTCAATTTTGTACTCCAATAGTTGGCTTCCTCCGGGTGTCTCTCACAGTTACTGAATTCCCATTATTCAGGGTGAGGTTCAAACTGAACACAAACACCTTTAGTGTTTTAGGTTAATGTGTTTTTCCCTGAATGCAACTTGGTCATAGGTAAAGGTCATAGCTCAAAGTAAAGGGTTAGCTTTCTTAGAGTAATCACAATGCCTCTGTGCAGGGGCCCAGCTTTTCCAACTGCAGTTGTCCTTGGTAATGAACTATCAAGAGTGAATCTGGAGCCAGTCATTGCTTTGGCTAAATAACAAAAGAACTAACGGTTGATAAAGTGACCCTTCAAAGGAAAGAATCAACTGGAACTGATACCCAATTACATCCTCATCTCATTGCTTAACTTCCTTACCCTTCTTCCACTTTGACGTCAACACAACCACCAACTTTTCTTTCCTTACTCAGAAATCCACTGTGAGCTCCACAGTAAATTTGGTCTCTGACAATTTTACATTTCTATATTATCCTAAGAGTTACAAAAGTATCTAATGTGCTGAACAAAATTGGGCACAGAAAGAAAATTGGAAAATAACTAGAAAGATCTAAAAAGAATTTGCAGTATGATAGATTATATTATGTAATTCACATAAGAATAGTGGAAATACCAAATTCAGCTTTGCCCCCAAATCTGGAATTATAATTAAAAAGACAGATATGTAATAGAAATTAATAAACATCTATATAAGAGCAAAAATGAATGAAATATGGTGGATTTTTTCAAAATAATCAACTTTTTTGAAGAGTTGGCTTCTAAGTGGGTTGTTTTCAGATAAGGTTGTTTTCCACATCTCAACATTCAAACAAAAGCATAATTATTATTAGAAGACTGTGGTCCCACTAATGGAAACACCTCGAAGACAAGGTTAGCTTCACAGAAACAGAGGCCTGCAAGGCGTTCAATTGGTCAAGCACATGCTCTTATTGGCCCCTAGGAGACATCTCTTTCAGACACAATGAACATGCCATTCATATTATCCAACTTTTCAACTAGGTTGCTCAAATAGAATTCTGATATTCATTTCATTTTTCAATTGGCCTACTAGAATTATCATGCCCCTATTACTCATGTGATTATACCAGTATGATTTCAATGTGAATTACATTTGCACCATAATTTATACATCAGCCTTTAAAGTTTGGCTAACCTGAATGGATCCTCTAGAGCCTGCTAACTCTGGGTGATCTGACAAAGCCAAATTCTCTTCAGCTACACAAAGGCACAGACTCTGATCTTGGAGTGTCCCTTCCCTAGAACCCCATCAAAGTGCAGACAGCAGGTCCAATCTGGCAAGATAATCTGTCAACCTGAGTAATCAAACCATTTCACCTGCAACAGACAGAGGAACATAGTTCACTAACAAAACATGTAGTCACATCATCTCATGAAGTCCTCCTTCTCCAAGTACTTTTAGCAAGTCTCTTTTAAGCCAAATGTTTTAAGTATGGTGGAGGTTAAACTGACTGACTGATCTCTATAGAAATTTTTTAAAAAATTGTACATTGTGGCATATCACAATAGTATACTGCGTCATTTGAAATTACTTTTCTGAATATCTGCTATGGGTTGAATGTCCCCACCCAAACTCATGTTGAAACTGAATCCTATCATGAGATATGTAAAAGCATGAAAACATAATCTGACTGTCATATTTGGAGGTAGGAAATTTGAGAAGGTTAAATGAGGCCAGAAGGTTGGGGGCCTAATTCAATGGGACTGTGGCTTCATAAGCAAGTATAAACAGATCTGAAGGAGAGACAAAAGGCAATACAATGATAGTAGGGCACTTCAATGTCCATATCAGCAATGGACAGATCTTCCAGACAGAAAGTAAATCAAAAGAAACACTAGACACCAACTACTACCTAAACTATAGGACATATACAGAATATCCCATCTGACAGTATATACATTCCTTAGAATACACATTCTTCTCACCTACATGGGAAACATTTGTCAGACATGTTAGACCAAAAAACAAGTATTAAATTTAAGAAGATCAAAGTCAAAATATGTCTATTCTAATGACATTGATGTAAAACCAGAAATTAATAACAGGAGGAACTTGAAAATTCACAAAAACATGGAAATTAAATAATGTGCTTCTAAATAACCAATAGGTAAATGAAGAAATTAAAATCTTTTTTGAGACAAATGAAAATGGAAACACAGCTTTCCAAAACCTATGAGATATAGAAAATGCAGTTATTATGGCAATAGACATCTAAAGCAACAAAGAATATCCCAAATAAACAAGTTAATATGGTATCTCAAGGAATTAGGGGAAAAAAAAGCTGAGCCCAAAGTAAGTAAAAATAGGAAATAAGAAAAATTGGAGCAGAAATAAAGAGTAGAAAAATAATAGAAAAGACAAACTAAATAAAGACTTGGAATTTCAAAACAAGCAAACAAAAAAAAAAAAAAACAAAATCAAAAAACATCACACTGGTATCACAGTAATAAAGAGAACCATACTTCTTTTTTTTAGTTTTATATATAATATTAGGATACTTTTTAAATTTTTTATTTGTTTTGAATTAGTTATATATGACAGAGAATGCATTTATGCACTTTGATATATCATATGTAGATGGGATATAATTTCTCATTTTTCTGAGTGTACCAGATACATTTTAACATAATCACAAAGCATGGAATATAGTTTTCTCTAATTAGGCTTTATGATCTTTTCATTTTTTTTCTCCTCAAAAAATTTAAAGATGCACCTGCTATATGTAATCCAACAATCCCACTGCTGGGTATATATCTAAATCAGTTTGTCAGAGATATCTGTACCCTTGTGATTATTGCAGGGCTCCCCACAATAGCCAAGGCATGGAATCAACCTAAGCGTCCACCAACTTTTGAATGGGTAAAGAAATGGGGTGCACATGCACAATGGGACCCTCTTCAGTCATAAGAAGGAGATCCTGTCATTTCATAATATGCATGAACCTGGAGGACATTCCGAAATAATTCAGGCACTGAAAGACTCTACCATGTGAACTCATATGTGGAATCCAAAATTGTTGATCTCATGGAAGTGGAGAGCAGAATGGCGGACATCACAGGTTAGGGTAGCTGGGCATGGGGTGAGATGTTGGTCAAAGGATGCATGATCACAGTTCCACAGGATGCATAACTGGAGATCTATGGTGCAGCATGTTAAATACATTTGCAACGACATAGTGCATTCTTGAAGAATTCTGGGAATGGATGCTGGGTGTTTTCACCACAATAATCACAACTCTGTAAGTTAATTCACTTGCTAACTAGGTAGATTTAACCATTCCAAAATGCACATATACTGCAGGACATTATGTGATATATGTTAAATATGCACAATTTTTTTCTGTCAATTAACTAATACATTCAGGATAAAAAAAAAAATGTTCCACAAGTTCCATCCCCAACTTTCCCACTGACTCACAACCTGACATGAGACTTCTTATTGAAGGTCCCTGGATCTGTTTCATCCTCATCTGTAAAACAGGGATAATGGGATCTGCCTCACTGGGAGCTGAATGAACTGAGTTATGGTTTGCAAAATGCTTTATGATTCATACATAAAAGGCACTGCAAGAAAGCAAACTGTCATTGAGCATTACAGTCTTCATCCCAATTATTTTTAAGTAAGAGAAGACAAATATTCTACACTTCCAAAAGATATTAAATCAGCATGGTGTTCTAGAGAATTTCCAAAACTAAGGTAGGTGATTGCTGATTTAATTTTGTTTGTTGTTGTTGTTGTTGCTGCTGTTGTTGTTGTTGTCATTTATAGAAACTGGAAATGTCATTCACAGGTAAGTACAGGCAGAAGAAAAGCTGAGGAGACAGGGAGTAAATCCATGGCTCTTGGATCTGGTGAAAAGTTTTTACTTTCAAATCGCCACTAAAATCCAACCCATGAGAATATAGATGAAAAATCTTCCTAGTTTTTAGACACCTACCCAGATTTGATGTTGATCTCTCATTTGCTAAAGTTGGAATGATGTTCACATCTTAAGGGTGAGTAAATTAAGGGTTAACCCTGTTAGGTTTGTTCTTACACTAAAGAGTATTAGAGCTGGAAAACTAAATTCTAAGTTATATGAAATAGTGCTGGGTGCACTTTAAATTTCCTACAAACACCTTTGAAGGAGGCTCTGGGGAAAGACATGATTTGCAGCTTATAAAGTTATAATTGATATTTGACACCAACTAATAATTCCATTTAGCTGCATTGTACTTATTTTCACCTTTAAATTATAACCACACAGGGAAAGAGTAAATTTTTCCTAACATCGTTCGGTAGATTTCCTTATTAAAAAGCCTCCTGGGCACTCTTAGCACTAAAAATATCATAATAGTAATTATAATGATTAACATTCACCCTCTTCCAATTAAGAGACTACTGTGGCTGTGGTGATCCAATGGTGAATGTCAATGTCTTAGCTACAATGTTGACTAGAAATTAGAAAGAATAAGAAAAAAAAAGGTATTTTCTTTAAAAAAAAAAGTGCACAGCAAACCATTCAATGATTAAGGAAGAAATGAAAAGAAAAAAAGAACATTTAAACCAAGAACAGTCAATAGACTCAGAATGACCAAGGAGGGATTTTTCCTGGAGAAATCCTAAATTCCAGATTGAGAAAAATCTTTGCCAGATTTCCATCATAGAAAACCCAATGATTCAGTAATGTATGCAATTTAGATGAAGCAATCAAAAGCCACTGATGTACTAAATTATCTCATAGTGCACTGTAAAGATTAGATGGAGAATCAGATCTACCACACACCTAGCTGAGATCTTGGAGCAGAGAATCCAGCCCTCAGCCCTTGCCTCTTCTATAGAAGGAAATAATAAAAGACCCCAAAATGGTGTTTCTAAGAGGGTAAAATAAGTCACACCTGGTTCATTTAATACACAATGCTTCCCTTTCCTTTTGTTTTCCCTATTTAAGATAAGGCACTATACAGTTCTGATTTTACCCCAATATATAAAAATTTTCAATTTGCATAAAGTTGTGGAAAATTCCTAACACATACACACACACACACACACACACACACACACACACACACACTCTATCTATCTATATATATCGTCTTAATGCATGAAATTAAGAAACATAAAGCCCCAAAACATATAATATTTAACAGCTACAGCTTCATATTTTGGGATCATGAATATGAATCAAGATTCCCACACAATTCTTTTAATTCCACACTAGCTGTAATTCAAGTGCATTCAGTCTCTTGGTTAACTTTTCTACGGCCAAGATTAGCTCGGTAGGCCAATATTATCACCATGGTGACAGAGACAAAAGGTGTTCTTTCTAAAGCTTTAGAAACTGAAGTTCTGAAAGAAGATTCCTGAAGTCAGGGATAATATTTGACTAGGGGTTGTCAAACTCAGATAAAGTAATTTTAATGACAGTAACAGAAACCAAATATCCTTAGGAAATATTGGTAGAACCCTCTAGGAGGAAGCCCAAGGCAAATGCAAACATTTTTTGAAGACTCCCACCAGTCCTAATGCAGCAGTAGAACCATGATTACCCTAACAGCCAGCAGTTGATTCTTCTTAATGAAAGAATTTCTCCTGTCTTGTTGAGGAAACCACTTTGATAAATTCTTCAAGGTAGAAGATGAGACTCTCAGAGTACTGTTCTCAGCAGAAACTAGAGCAACAAAGAAACAGCTGAACTGTTCTGCCACTGGCACACACCAAGGTCCCGGGGAGGGAAAGGGTAGGTGTCAAGAAATAAGAGAAGAAGATGAAAAAGTGCAGATGGGGAGGGGGAATGAACCAGTCCTTTATCTTAAGGCAAAGGCAGCTCACTGGGAAAAATAAAAAAAAAAATAAAAGCCAGAAAAAAAAAATGCTTCCATAGATGTTAGTGTGAAGGAAATTTCAAGAACAAGGGTATCTGCTTTCCAGCATGAAGTCATCCAAGTTGAGACACACACACACACACACACACACACACACACACACACACTATAGTCAAGTTAATAAATTAGGCACAGTAAGAAATTAACAATTTACCTTAGATCTTAGAAACCTCAGATTATTTCTTTTTTTCTTTCTTTAATGAAAACTTTGACCTTTTGTCTTGAAGGAAGCACTTTACAGTTTCTCTTTGGCATGTCCAAGTTGCCAGCCTCAGACTCTGGGGATGTGGAGACAGTACCAAGTCCAATAACAGTGACTTGAATTCAAGCACTGTGACACCTCTAGCCGATGTGAGCCCCTGGATGGCTCTTCGTGCCTAACAGGTGGGTGACTTACGACGGTGTAATGTGGAACAGAGGGATGGTTCCCATTCTGGATAGGACACAGGTGACAGGAGACTCCTGACACTATTCAGAACAGCATGCAGTTTAAAACTTACTCACTGTCCATTCTTGGAATTTCCCCTTTGGTATTTTTAGAGCATGGTGAGTGTGGTTAAGTGGGACCATGGAAAATGCAGGACTGCTGTATTCCCTCCCCTCTCCCTGGCCCTTGCCAGAGTGGATCCTTCCCCGGAGCACTGAGCACGTGTGTTGAGAAGTCTCATTTCCACTTTTGGTCAGATCAGTGTGGACAAAGGGAGCATGCATCAGAGAGACCCCAGAACAATTTCTGGGAAGAGGCTGCAGAGTCAGGTGACTGCGACTTCGAACCCTCTTGAACTATATCAAATTCTCCCAAAAATCTCCCAAGAGCTTTCGACTTCCACCAAGTCAAAATAAACTGGCCACAGCAAGATTGCAGGCCAAGATTCTTAATTGCAATACTCTGCTCACAGAGAAGCTGAGTTACTTTGTCTATTGTCTGATAGTCATTGCTTTCTGGTAGATAAACTATTTCAATCTTGTGCCCAATACCATTAAGCAGCTTACTTTTCTTCAGTATCCACGACAGTCCTTTACCTTAAGTCTACAAACTTGGCCAGGTGTGGTGGCACACGCCTATAATCCCTGTAATCCCAGTTTCTTAGGAGTCTAAGGCAGGAGGATCATGAATTCAAAGCCAGCCTTAGCAATTTAGCAATGCCCTAAGCAACTCAGCATGACCCTATTGCTAAATAAAATATGAAAAGGAGTTGTGGGTGTAGTTCAATGGTTAACTGCCCCTGGGTTCAATCCCTAGCTCCACCAAAAAAAAAAAAAAAATTGTAATTTTTTTTTTCTTCATTGGCTCCTTTGAGTTTGTATCATTATATTGGTTACTACACTTAAAAGCTATTGATTTTTTAACAGTTTCTTCCTTCAATATTAGGCTTAAATAGATCTTCCCTTCGCTGAAAGATTCACCTACATTTGCTACTAATTTTGGAATAAATTTGTTGACATGTACGTCAACAACTTTTCTGAAATTCAGCTTGCCTTATAGAGAATGTTTCAATTATATTTATAAGTGAGATGGGGGGGGGCATTTGGCTTTCTTTTTTTTTTTTTTTTTTTTTTTTGTAATTTCTAACCAGATTCGGGTAATATTAATTCTTAAAATACTGTCAGCTATCTGCACATCTGAAAATAGTTTATAGAGGACAGCAATGATCTACTTTTTTACCTGTCTCCCAACAAAATAAAAGCTCTCCCCATTTCCTTTTTCTGGGCCCAAAGTATTTTCAGAAAGTAACTTTTGACAAAGACTTTCAATGTCTAGCTTGATTATTTGTTTACATGCTCAGATTTCCATTTTTTTCTTAATAAGTTACTTTCCATAATTCATATTCCCTCATGTCCATTCATCACTGAAATTTTAAAACTTAGTTATAATTAAGATTTACTTATAATTTTTAGTCTCAATCTCTACCATTATATCTCCTTTTTTATATATGTGTTGCTTAATTTTTGTTTTCTAACTTCATTAAGTTCTGCCATCCATATAATCTTTCCTGTCTCCTCTATGAATTACATCTCATTTATCTAATGATGTAGTTATATACTGTCTTTTATTTTCACTGTTTTAGAAAAAAACAGCTTTATATCAATTAATTTATCTGAGCTTGTTATGCTATTTATTGCCTTTGCCATTATTTATTTCCTACTTCATTAGTCAAACACTCTAAAAGAGGATGTCTATATTATATTTTAAAATTGTTCTTGAAATACTAACTTTTTATTATAATTTAATTTTTAGATTGGATTATAAAATTTGATGACACTTTTTGATCACAGACTCTCTTTGTTCTGTTTAATGCTTTTTACCTTGAAGCCTAATTGTTGAATATTATTACTATAACTCCCAGTATTTTGTTTGATTTTTTTAATGTGGCTTTTCTTACCCTTTTACACTTGACCTTACTGAATTGCTCTGTTTTATGAGTACCCTCGATAAATAGCTTACGCTCAGATACTGTTCCTGACCCAATTCTAGTATTTATCTTTTTACAAGTGTCAACATATTCAGGTTTATTTCATTTTTGTATTTGTTTTTGTGATCCCATTTTATAGATCCTATTCTAAGCTTCTTTCTTTCTTGGATTAATTTTGATGTATGAATTACATTTTAACTAAACATCTTGTCTTCGATTTTATGTCATCACCTTTTAAAATATTTAAAGTCACAAGATCTGCAAAAACAGCAAAAAAATCTCACCAACATTAGGACAGCTAAATTAATTATGTGAATAGGTGATAAAATCCTATAAAGGACTGAAATTATAAAATGAAGTCACAGCAACAATTAGAGGACACAAATCATTGAACAAAACAAGCAAAATAGAATATAGAACATTTTGAGTTTGATTCTGTTTGTGTAATGATCAAAAGCAGGCAAAGGGAGCCAGACTGTTTAGGTGGCAACAAGATGTCATTTGAAGGAAAGGAAAGTTAGGGTGTTGATCACATCCAGAGCCAAGAAATGGATTTGTAATCAGGGAGGACAAAGCAGGCTGCTGAGGGCTGGGAACAGCCCCTTTCTTCCCCAAGTGGGGAGTATCTCCGAACCCTACTATGCATCCCATGCGTGATTCTTTATAAAACATTGTATCTCATAATTAAATGAATTCACAATCTCTATAATTAAAAAATGTTAATATCAGAAAATGATATCAGCATGACCAG
This sequence comes from Callospermophilus lateralis, assembly GCF_048772815.1. NCBI lineage: Eukaryota > Metazoa > Chordata > Mammalia > Rodentia > Sciuridae > Callospermophilus > Callospermophilus lateralis. The sequence continues at coordinate 12,700,648 of NC_135314.1, read as the reverse complement.
GAGGAAGACTGCAGTAAAATCATTATTGTGTCTTAGGATAGATAACTATGAGTGAGGTATGAGCAGCAAAATGGGGTTCCTGAAATGACAATCTCACATCAATCCTTAGAAAGTGTGGTATAAAAGCCATCAGTATTTCAAACAATAATATGCAAAAATAAATTGAAGACCAAAGCTATATTTCCTTGAAATAGTGGTTAGAAATGTTCATCTATTCATTTAAGATATTTATATTAAGTATTCTTATGATTAATCTGTATTTGAACCAAATTCTGTTCCTATTTATAAAGCCCTCCATGTTAGAAGCAGAATGCTTAAATATGGCCTCTTGATTGTTGCATGGATTTATTTGATATCTAATAACACTTTTTTGAATTGTTGAATATTATTAAAATATATTGGCTTATAGGAATATTTGAGTTCTAGTCTGTAGTGTATTGCCCCTTCCACCTACTGAGATATAAAGGCTAATTTGCTTGAAATAGTATAAATATTTCCAAAGTAGAAACTGTTGGAATAAATTAAAATTTTAACATTAGTGCTTTTGTCATAAATTCAGTAATAACCCTTCCTGGTCATTAGTATAATCTGTATGTTTTGCAAACTTAGTATAATCAGCTAGCTTGGTTATTTCAACAGATAAGATCTGGTTGGTTGGGTTGGTTGGTAGATCACAACTCTTGTGAGAACTGATTGGATTTTGCTTATCTTTTAATTTTACATGACCCCATGATCAAGGTCACAGTAGGAATAGTGGCCTCCCTACCCACATTGCTTCACCAGAAGGACTATGAATAAAGCAACACATCCATTGATGGCAGCAGAATCACACCGCTTTCCTGATGCAATTCTTTTCTGAACAGTTATCTGTGACATTTCTTTTCTCATTTGTGCTCCATTTTTCTCTTGGCCAAGAAGGAACTCAAAGAAATTGCTACACTACCAATTCTAACTCTCCTTTGACTTTTTTTTTTTTTTTTTTTTTTTTTTTTGTGTGTGTGTGTGAGTGAGAGACACTGGAATATGAAAGCAGATGACAGTACAGTGTGATGAGAGTCCTCCCAGCCATAGGCACTTTATCCCTTTTCCCTTGCAATCTGTGCAGGGGTTATCTTAGACCACTAGGTTCCCTGAAGCACTGGAGGGGCCACAGATGACAGCAAAGTCTCATCCATGGAGAATTCTATGCCCTGTAGGTACACCATGTCTTTTTAGCAATCCTAACAGGGAACATGAAAAGATTTTACAAGTATCTTTCTTTTGTACAGCTGTGACATCCCCTGCCTTCCCTCAATTTCTAGTCCTACTTGTCACATTCAATGAGAAAATATGTTGGAATAGCCCTTTATGAGACAACAGTCTATTGCTTCCTAAATGTAACATCAGTGCAATTTGAATAGGTATTCAAGTAAAAGATAAGGAAACTTCATCCTTAGAATTTTATGAAAAAGTATCAGCAAATAAGGTAAATGTATGCTTTCCTACTCTTGAATAAAGAAGGTTTGACTAGTAACTAAAGCATAGCACAGTAACTAAAATAGAAGTTACTTTCTTTCCTGTGCTCCCACTGCTGAACATACATGGAATTGCTGGGAACTGTCATTTCTGAATCCTGCCAGCCTGTCCCTATCTCACCGTAGCATTGCTAAGATTGCTCATGTGAAGTTCTCCAGAGACTGCTTTATATTTCTAACTTATTTCATTGCAACAGATAACACATAAACAAAAAAATCATCAAACAAAAACAATCATCAATGAATTATCACAGGTTACATTCCTTTTTAACTATGTCCTGGGCAGAAGGAACATTGTCAGAGGCCTGGAAGCATCCCTGGCTCCCTCCTCAACCACTGCCCACCCTCCCCTGCTCCCTCAGGGTGACCTCTATCCTTAGGCCTAAGGCTGCAGTTTAGTTTTCCCTGTTTTCTTTTTCTTTCTTTCTTTTTTTATTTGTGTGTGTGTGTGTGTGTGTGTGTGTGCGCGCGCGCATGAACTCATGTGTCTGCCTTATTGCAGAGCTGTGCCTGGCTTATTTCTTCAGTGTTCTGATGGTGAGCTTCGTCTGTGACATTGCATGCACCAATAGCTTATTCATTTTCAATGTTATACAGATATTTGCATTGAATGAAAATGGCATAATTTATCTATATGACTATTAATAAGTATTTAGATTGTTTCCAGTATTTGTGATAAATAATGTTACAATGTAAATTCTTATACAGTCTCCTAAACCACATTTATACATATATTTCTTGGAGGACTAAAAATAAAATTTCAAGTTAAAGAATATACATAAACACTAATAGATAATCAGCAATTGTATTGCTTTCTACTTTTACCACCCAGATAGGAAAGTTTTCTCCTAAACTTTTGAAATTTTCAGTCCCTTTAACTTTAGTCACTTGAGGGTACACATTGTACCTCACTGTTGCTCTAGTTTATGATTTCCTCGTTAGTTGAAAATATTTACAAATATTTATGGACATTCAGGTATATTATTCATGAAATGCTTCTTCAACTCCCATACCCAATTTTCTATTTAATTTTTCTTATTGATTTCTGTTGGTTGTTTACATAATCTGGATTCTAGCCCTTTGTCAGTTACTTGTTATAAAAAGGCATTCTGCCACTCAGTGGCTTATTATTTTCATTTTCTTAAAGGAATTCCTTAATTTTTGATGTTGTCCTATCTATTGAAAGTCCGTGTAACTGGGGTCAATGATTATAAAATCTTTATTTGGTGTTTATAAGGATATTCTCCCATCTTCTACAGGTTTCAAGTTTCTGCCTACATTTTGATTGAGAATTATCAGGAATTGAATTTTTATTCATTATATGAAGTAGAGGTAAAGTAAAACTTTCCTCCCAAAGATATTCAATTGTCCATATGTATTTAAAAGATTCTTTTCCTGCTCACAATCTTGCAGTGCAGACTTCAGTAGGAATTGCTCTGTTCCTAGGACATCTGCCCTACTCCTTCGTCTGGTTTTCTTTGTCTAATATCACAATACCTTATCAGTACAGTTTTAAATCAGGTCCTGGAGCCTGATAGCATAAGGTCTTGCATCTTCTTCTACTTCAAGAATACATTGGCTCTTCTTGACCCTGGACATTTATACATGTACCTAAATTTCTGAGGCAGTTAATATCTTTGCCATGTGGAGTCATCCAGTCCAAGACTGCAGTGTAGCCATCCAGTTGTTCATCTCCTCTTTATTTTTCTCTGTAATATTTTATAGTTTCTATGTACAGTCTAACACATTTTTTCACTAGGTAGGCTCTTAGGTGACTTATAATTTGTACTAATATAGGTAACATTATTTTATTTTGTTGTCTGTTTGGTGTTGTCACATAGAAATTGTTTTGATTATCTACATATAGACCTTGTGCTTATAAAATTGTGTAATTTCACTTATTCTCATTGTGGGTTGTTTTAATTTTTGACATACACAATCATGATATATGACATCTATGATGTGATAGCTTTATTTCTTCTTTTCTAATTCTAGAAGATTTTGTTTCTTCCTCTTACCTTTCTGCATAAAGTCCAGTAAAATGCACAAGAGGTCACAATAGCTGTCGTCCTTGCTTCAGATGCTAATCTTTCAAAATTTCACCAATAAATACAATGTTGACTGAGGACTTTGGATAGATGCTGTTGATCTGGTTAACAAAGTTCCTTTTTCATTCTCCTAGGCTGTGCTCAGCCTATTATTATAAATGAATGTTAAGATTTACCTGCTTTTTCCGCATCTTTTGGAAAGACCAAAACATTTTTTCTTTAATATTTCCTTATGTGAGGTTTATTTTCAAACCAACCTTGCATTTCTACAATTATTTTACTTTAATTGGTTTATAATGTATATAAGGTGAAATTTGCCTATTTTAAATGTACTACTTGATGAAATATTGTAAGTGCATACAGTCACAATTGCCACAATTGACATACAAAGTAGTTCCATTGCCCTAAAATATTTTTTCATGTCCCTGTGAGGTCAGTCACCTCTGATGGCAGGTGAGAAGGCAGCTTAGAAGCTTTCTATCACTAGTCTTGCCTTTCCTAGATTTTAAGTTCCATGAAATTATAGATTATGGCATTTGTTGTTCTTTCACTGGACATGGTATTTGTGAGTTCCAGCCACATTATTGAATATATCAGTGTTTTACTCATTTTTACTTTTGAATACTGTTAGAATTTATTATATATTCTAGGTAAAACTGTCATATACACAGTTTGAAAATACTTTTCAAAAGTTGAGATAGATACACTGATACTTCAATCACTGACTTTTAAAACATCTATTTAACTCATCTGCCTGTTTAAGGCTAAATTATCCCCTCAACACAATTGTATCTTATAATATTTGCTATGTAGTATTTTTACTATAATTTATTTCAAACATTTTTATTGGTCATTTGGAAGTATATTCATTTTCAAAATTGTGGATTTTTTGCTTACCTTTTTAAAGTTGTAAATAACAATTGTATATATTTACAGGGCAAAGATGTGGCATTTTGATAGATGTATACAATGTGGAAGGATTAAATACAGCTAGTTAACATATCCATCACTGCCCGTAATTTCTTGTAATGCAAACATTTAAGGTCTTTTCCCAACTTTAAAATACACACCACAGGATTAACTTAAGTCATCTTGCTTTGCAACAGATGTCAAAAATTGATTTCTAATGTGTTAGCCAATATTTCATTGCTAGGACAAGATATCTGAGAAAAAACAACTTGGAGAAGGAAAGATATATTTTAGTTCATGGGTTCAGCCTGGCTCCACTGCTTTGGACCAGTGGTGAGGCAGAACATCATGGTGGAAGGGTCCAGCAGAATAAAGAAGCTTAAATCATAGCAGCCAGAAAAAGGAAGGGGAGGACAAGGAAAACCCTTCCAGGTGCTCCCCCGGTGACCAGCTTCCTCAACTATGTCCATCTCCTACAATTTCCATCACTTTCCAATCGTCCATTCAAATTATGAATCCATCAATATATTAACCACTGATGAGCGTAGAGGTCAATCACTTCCCAAAGACCCTGCCTCTGAACACTGCTGCCTGGTGGACCAAGCCTTCAACACATTAGCCTCTGGGGGACATCCAGGTCCAACCTCAACACCTTCTACTGAAACTTCGTACACTGTGAGCAACATCTCCCCATCCTTCCTACTCCTCTTTCAGTCTCTGGTAACCACCTTTTTCCATTCTTACAAGATCAGCCTTTTGATTATGCATGTAAGTGAGATGATGCCATGTTTGTTTACCTGTACCTGGATCATTTCACTAAGCACATGTCCTCCAGATACATGTTGCTGCACATCACAGAATTTCTTATATTTTCTTTATCCATTCATCCATTGGTAAACACTTAACGTTGATTTCATTTTCATTAGTTTTTCTGTTACTTATTTTCAATTCAACAGCTCTGTACGCTGGTAAAATTTTCCATAAGTTTTCAATTATTTGAAATTTTTGGAAACTTAATTTATGGTTTTTCTTGTGGTCAATCTTGTTAATGTTCCAAGTATGCTTGAAAATAATGTATATTTTGTAATTATTGGTTATATTTGTATATATCTAATTAGATAGTATTCCTCAAACTTATTTCCATACTGGTTTTTCAACTGCTTCCTTAATCATTTTTTGAGAGAGGCATTTTTAAATTTCCCATTATGCTTGAGAATTTTTTTACTTCTGATAATTTTTGCTTTATGTATATCTATGCTATTAGATATACACAAAAATATAATTTTTATCCGTTTGGTGTATTGACTATTTCATTATTTTGAATGATCCATCTTTATTTTATTTATATTTTTGCCTTAAGCTGTATGTTGCCTGGCATATAAATGTGCATGCAACCTTTGTTTTGTATGATTTCTTCCTTCTGTTTTTACTTTAACCTTGTATTTTTGATGCATCTCTTGTAAACTGCAAAGGATAAACTTTTATCACATTTGACAAGCTTTATGTTTTAAATGAAGAAATCAGTTCATTTATAGTTAATATAATTCATGATATATTTGAATTTGCATCTACTACATACCCAGTCCTTTCTTTTGCCTTACTTTTTCTTCATTGTTTCTTTTCTCCTCTTTTATGTTGGATAAAATATTTTTATCATTCCATTTTTTTCCACTGTCAGCTTAGCAGTAATATCTGCCATTACTATTCTTAATGGTTTTCCATTAAGATTATAACATTCATCCTTGAGTTATCAAAGTATAATGCTTCTGAGCACATTTTTCCTCTATTTCAGATCAATGAAAAGAATTAGAAAATTTTAATCTCGTTCACTCATGTTCTAATTAATTGATACTGTCATATTCTCAAATGAGACTTTACCATTTTTAGTCATTATTTGTTTAAATTGGTTCATCTGTTTCTCATTTTTATATCTTATTCCTTCCTGTACTTCAAATTTGGCACCTGAGTAGTTCCTTCTGTCTTTGGTGTAGATTATAGGAGGCAGATTCTTCTAGCTTTTACTTACAGGAAATGCTACTTACGTGTTTGGGGAAGGTACTTTCCCTGAGCATGAATCCCCAAGAGCAGTTGTTTCCCACCAGCACCATTATGGCTCAGCTTTCATGGGTCTACTCTGAAGTCAGCCTGTCACCTTGTTTTGGATTTTCAGATATTTTGTTGTGACAAACCTAGGTTGGTGAGCTTGTTATTCTCTTGCTCAGGAACTTTAGAGATGAACAATATGTGACTTAATATTTTCTGCTAACTTCAAAAAATTCTCATATCCAGTCTCATCACATATTGCATCTGGCCCATTATATCTGTTTTTTCTTTCTTTGCTGTTCATACTCTCTTCTCTGTTTCCGAATTTTAACTCTCATACTTCACTTTGTATTTTGCAGTTGTAGACAATCCATGTGCTTCATTTTCATGCTTACTGCATTTTGCCCAAATTCTCATTTTATTTCCTAGAAAAATATTAAGCATGGTTATTTTAAAATTTTTGGTTTAATAACATGATTACTTGGAGCTCCAACAGGTTTTTCCTCTTATTTTTTTTCTTTAAATTTTTGGTGTAATAACATCAAACCAATGGATTTTTCCTCTTATTTTTTCTTCTGATTTTGACTTATATTGTCTTGTCACTTGGTTGTTTTATGTTGAATATCAGACAGTGTTTACTTGAAAGCTGGATAAATAAGTATATAAATTATAAAAATGATATGAATCCTATGTTACCTTCCTCTATGAAAAAAAAAGCTACATTTTCTTTTCTGGTGCATGTTCAGGGTTGCTAGCAAGCTGGAACTGCCTTGAATTCAATTTTAGAGATTAAAATAATTCAAAGTGTGGCTTTAGTCCTTGAAAAGACTGATGTACTTCTAATTCACCCTGTCCTCAAACTCAAAATAAGAAGTTTTACCAAGTCCCAAAAAAAGGTCTTAGACTTCAATTTTTTCTCCCTAGCTATAAATTTTCTGCCCAGTTATTTTACCTTCCCAATTCATTCAAATCTGACAGGTCTCTAAGTAAAAACAAGCCTCAGTGCCAGGCTCATCTCTTTGAGAGAGTCACCCTCGCTGCTTCACTAATAACTTGAAGCAGATAAACCTTTCTTGACATTCTGTCTAGATTGTTCATTGTGGAAGATTTAACTCAAATTAGCTAGCCCATCATTACTGGAAAACAATAACTCGTTTGTTTAAAATCCAGTACTCTTTTCAGAATTCTCCTCTAACTTTCTAAAGCTTGCAATACTATTGCTAAATGTCTTACTTAAAATTTTTCTTTTCTTTCACAACATACATTTTCATGTTTTAAATATTCTTACTTTCTCTCGCCATGCACAAAAGTTAACTCAAAATGGATCAAGGAGCTTGATATCAAAACAGAGACTCTGCGTCTGATAGAAGAAAAAGTTGGCTCCAATCTACATATTGTGGGGTCTGGCTCCAAATTCCTTAATAGGACACCCATAGCACAAGAGTTAAAAACAAGAACCAACAAATGGGACTTACTCAAACTAAAAAGTTTTTTCTCAGCAAGAGAAACAATAAGAGAGGTAAACAGGGAGCCTACATCCTGGGAACAAATTTTTACTCCTCACACTTCACATAGAGCCCTAATATCCAGAGTATACAAAGAACTCAAAAAATTAAACAATAAGAAAACAAATAACACAATCAACAAATGGGCCAAGGACCTGAACAGACACTTCTCAGATCAACAAGTACATGAAAAAATGCTCACCATCTCTAGCAGTTAGAGAAATGCAAATCAAAACCACCCTAAGATACCATCTCACTCCAGTAAGATTGGCAGCCATTAGGAAGTCAAACAACAACAAGTGCTGGCGAGGATGTGGGGAAAAGGGTACACTCGTACAATGCTGGTGGGACTGCAAATTGGTGCGACTAATTTGGAAAGCATTATGGAGATTCCTGGGAAAGCTGGGACTGGAACCACCATTTGACCCAGCTATTCCCCTTCTCGGACTATTCCCTAAAGACCTTAAAAGAGCATACTATAGGGATACTGCTACATCGATGTTCATAGCAGCACAATTCACAATAGCTAGACTGTGGAACCAACCTATATGCCCTTCAATAGATGAATGGATAAAAAAAAATGTGGCATTTATACACAATGGAGTATTACTCTGCACTAAAAAAAAATGACAAAATCATGGCATTTACTGGGAAATGGATGGCATTAGAGCAGATTATGCTAAGTGAAGCTAGCCAATCCCTAAAAAACAAATGCAAAATGTCTTATTTGATATAAGGAGGGCAACTAAGAACAGAGCAGGGAGGAAGAGCATGAGAAGAAGATCACCATTAAACAGGGACGAGAGAGGGGAGAGAAAGGGAGAGAGGAAGGAAATTGGATGGTAACGGAAGGAGACCCTCATTGTTATACAAAATTACTTATAAGAGGAAGTGAGGGGAAAGGATAAAAAAAAACAAGAGAAAGAAATGAACTACAGTAGATGGGGTAGAGAGAGAAAATGGGAGGGGAGGGGAGGGGGATAGTAGAGGATAGGAAAGGCAGCAGAATACAACATACACTAGTATGGCAGTATGTAAATCAGTGGATGTGTAACCGATGTGATTCTGCAATCTATATACGGGGTAAAAATGGGAGTTCATAATCCGCTTGAATCAAATGTATGAAATATGATATGATATTCTTACTGTTCTATCTATTCCTTATATTCTTATCCATATCAAATATTCCCTGGTCATTTATTTTCCCAAACTTTGCCCTCTATGCATGCTCTTTTGTACTAGGTGTCTGGCAGGATCAGTATCCCCTTTTTACACACCCCTCCAATAAATGAATCTACTTCTGCAACTCCTTCTGTGTGGATGATTTCTATGTCTTCATGGCCTGTCCATCACTCAGGTTCACATCCCATGTTTTAATTACTTAGAAGACTTCCCCATTTAGATAGCCAGTCACCGCTTCTTACTAAACACATCCTCCCAATTCAACTTCTCATGCCAACTAAACTTTTTCAGACACACATACCAAGAGACCCACTTACAATAATTGGTGACTTCATAGATTTAAGAAATAAATAACAGAATAGTAAAGATTAATCCAGATTTTCTTGTCTAAACACTTGGAATGAGCCTTCATTAGACATAAATTATCTGACTGGGAAGAAAGCTGTTTTGGGGAAATACGTGCTGTGTTTGTTTTCTTGTTACCCACTTCCCTAGCCCTACAACATCCCCTCACCATCACCTCCACTTGATACAGTCCAAATTCAGAATCCACAGCACCTTCTGTTCCAACTCTGAATTTCTCTGCCAAACTTTTAAGGTCATTTAATACCTGTTATTACTCTACCTAGCCCTGGTTCTCCCCTAACCAGCAAAATTCTTCAAAATGCCTCAATTTTCTCACTTCCAGACCATTCTTCATGTTGATCTTAAGCACAAAAAGATCCTCTCTTTTTCCTCTCTGATTTGATAGATCTTAACTATTCGCAAAGGTCCATTTCAAGCCTTTCCTGTCCCATGAAACCCTCTGTGACTATATGCTAAATATGGTATTGATTGATTCAACATAAATACTATGTTTCTTTCTAGAAGACAAGGAAAATCACTTGCAAGATGTTTCTGTCTAGAATAAATCCACTATTTTTCAAATTTTCATCTCAACATTGTTTCATTTAAAACTAGACTTAAGTAAGCAAAGCACAGGACAAGGATATAAGTATATTTTCTCCACTTCTTATGAAATGCCTATTTTTAAGCCCCTGTGTGAATGTGGACTATTGTAACTTGTCATTATTTGAACACTTTCTTATAAAAACGAAAATTGCAAGTGTAATTTGCATTGCATAATATGCGTGTTAGTGAACACACAGAATGGATTTCTCAAAAAAAAAAAAAAAGGCCTGAGTAAATTACTTGATAACAATGTAGCAGTATGTGTTGCAAAGATCCTGAGAATCAGGAAAATACATAGAACTTCAGCTTTTGTTCTGAATAGCCTTATTTTAGGCTTACAATTCAGAGGATATTGTAATCCCATAATTCTCATAGCCTGTGCCACTGAAATACCCACAGCCTTTGCCAACATTGATTACAGCTAAAGAAGTTACACAGGTACTACATGAAAGTCCATACCTGTAACCAAAGCCAATAGCCTACTCAACTGGAGGATGACAGACCAACAGGAGAAAATCCTTTATCGTAAAATCACCCTACAAATTAGTATGGTCAACTAATTCACTACATGCAAAATATCAATGTAGGGAATAATAAGAAAGAAAAATACAAGGGATCTTGATATGTCCACAGGATAATTATAACTCTACAACTAGACCCCAATGGAAAGGAAAGGAAATTGACAACATGCCTGAAAAATAATTCAATATAATGATTTTTAAGAAAATTGAATGATAGACAAAGAGAGTACAGGCAGACAATTCAACAAAATTAGCAAGGCAATTCATGATCTGAATGAGAAATTCAACAAAAAGAATTAAAAAAAAAAAAAAACAGAAACATTGAACTTAAATAAAATTTTAAACAATAGATTCAAGACCCCAAGCAACAGATTCGATTAAGTAGAAGAATTTCAGAGTTTGATGGTAGATATTTTTAAATAACCCAATTAGGAAAAAAATAGTTAAAACAATGAAAAAGCCTACAAAACTTATTAAAAAGCATTAAGTGAGCAAATTCTTTTTAAAATATTTTTTAGTTGTTGATAGACCTTTATATTATTTGCTTATTTATATGTGGTGCTAGGAATCGAATGCAGAGCCTCACACATGCGGTTGAGCTACAACTCCAGCCCCAAAACTTTTTAATTTTAGGTGATCCAGAGGAAAAGAAAGAATGAATAGAAAACATATTCAATTACTAATTGATGAAAATCCTCCAAACCTGGGAAAAGAAATAAACATCAGTTCTAGAAAGCTCAAAAAACCCATAATAGATGTGACAAAAAACAAAAAGGTCCTTTCAAGGCATGTTGTAGACAAACTTTTCAACCCATAAGATAAAAGGAGAATTTTAAGAGCAGCAAGTGAAACAGCAAACTTCTTAGTATTGCATTGATGGAAGAAAATGAAGAGGGGGCGTGCACATAAAAAATGGAAGGGCATCCATCCCCTGTTCATGGATTGAAAGAATTAATATGGTTAAAATATCCATGGTCTCCAAAGCAATCTACAAATTCAATGCAATCCCCATTAAAATGCCAATGGCATTCTTCACAGAAACACAAAAACACTCCTACAATTTGTACATTAGCACAAAATGTCCAAATACAATACAATCCCTAAGAAAATGGAAGAAGATAGAGACATACCTGACTTCAAAACATACTATACACCTATAATAAATAAGACAGCATAGCACTGTCATAAAAACAGACAGAAAGAACAATGGAACAGAATAAAGGGGAAATAAAACCACACATACTTACGAACAAATTATTTTGGACAAAGGCACAGAAATGAATTGAAGAAAAGACAGTCTCTTCAATAAATTGTGCTGAGACAAATGGATATTCAATGCAAAGGAATGAAATCAGAACCCTACCTCTTACCACATGTAAAAATCAACACAAAAATGGATCAGTGACTTAAGTGTAATACCCAAAAACTATTCAATGACTAAGAAAATGTAACTGAAATACCTCAGGACATTGGGATAGGCAAATATTCTCTGAATATGACTCCCAAACGCATAAGAAATAAAAGCAAACCTTGACAAATGGGAATACATAAGACTAAAAAGCTTCTGCACAGCAAAGAAAACCATCAACCTAGTAAAGAAACAACCTACAGAATGGGAGAAAAGTATTTGTGAACTGTTTATCTGATAAGGGATTTGTATCCAGAATATCCATACATAACTTAACACCAAAATAAATAAATAACTTCAAATAATTCAAATTTAAAAATGGGCAAATGATCTCAGCAAACGTTTCTCCAAAGAAGATATACACACTGGGAGTGTAGCTCAGTATTAGAATGCTTGCTTGTCTGGCATACATGAGACCCTGGACATGGAAACGGGAAATAACGCAAATGGCCAATAATTACATTTAAAAAATGTTCAACATCACAAATCATCAGGAATATACTATTATAAAATTTCATTTCACATCAGAAGAGTTGTTACAAAAAGATTTTAAAACAACAAGTGCAAGCAAGGATACAAAGAAAGGGAAACCCTCATACACAGGCTGTAAGAATATACATTAGTATAGTCATTATGGGAAAAAGTACAGAGGCTACTCAAACACTAGAAATAGAACTCCCATATGATCCAACAATCACATTACCAGACGTACATCAAAAGGAAATGACATAGTGTGCTGGAGAAAGTTCTATGCTCACAGGTTGATTGCAACCCTCTTCACAACAGTCCCAATTTGGAATCTATGGAGGTGTCCGTCAATAGATGGACAGATAAAGAAAATGTGGCATATATTCACCAAGCAGTATTATTCAACCATTAAAGGGAATAAAATTCCGTCATTTGCAGCAACATGGGTGAGCCTGGTGAACATTAAGTGAAATAAGCCAGCACCCCACATTCTCTTTTTACATGTGGAAGTTAGTACATTGATACAGAAGTGGTTAGCAGAACATGGGAAGAGTGTGGGAGGCTTAGTGGAAAGAGAATAGTTTTATGGATACAGCGGTGCTGTTGGATAGGAAGAATAACTTCCTTCTTCAGGATGGAAAATTTATTTACACTTTGATCAAACTATGTCAAAAACGATCTGTAACTAGAACAAATGCCTGCAAGAAAATATACTAAAATACTTCTGGTTAGGGCCATAAATTATTCCTTCCCTTTTAATTTTCTGTACTTTCCTAATCTCCATATTAAGCAAGTATATTTTATCATGGGAAAGAGTAACCCATTCTCCTTAATTTTTCTACAAAAGGACAATTGTTTCATTGGCTTTAAAACAGAGTTTGCACTTAAAGCTACATTTTCCTCCAGTATTATTTATTTGCATTTAATTCAAAGCTGTGACATTTTCCCCAGTACCATTTGTTACACAAGTGATCCACAGACATATCCAAGGCAAAAGGGAAGAAAAGATTATCTTCCAGTAAAACTGAAAATTCAGAAGGAATCACTTACGTTGCTCTATTGACAACAATTAATTGTATATTTCAAAATATCTAGTAAAGAGGATTCTGAATGCCTCCTACACAAAAGAATGGCATATGTCTGAGGCGATGGATCTGCTCACTACACGTTGTACACATATACGGAAATGTCACACTGTACCCATAAATGTGTATGCATTTTTCCTATTTAACTATTGTATCAATTAAAAATTTTAAAACTATGTTTTTAAAAATTCTTGGGAGCAACCAAAATATCGCATAGTAATAAACTAATATGTCACTGACATCTTCAAAGGAATGAGAGAAATTTTATAGTGGACAAAGACCCAGAATGAAAGAAAAGAAGAGCATTGTGGAGCAAAATCACTTTTCAAGCAGGCTGGTCTAAGTAGTGGGGGGCAGTGGCAGGAAGGAGGTGCTCCAGGGAAAAGCCATGTGGATCCAAGACTCAAGGATGGAAAGCCAGACTGGGAAAAAGAAAAATAACTGAAAACATTGTAAGAAGGTCCTATGGCCAAAGTCCATTCTTAGTCTCACTGTTTTGTAGCAAGAAACTTGGGGTGAGGGGGGAGTTGCAATCAGAGAGGATTTCTAAGTATTTTAAACCAATTGTTCTTGAAATGTGATCTTGGACCAGCACTATTAGCATTCCCTGAAAATGGTTAGAAATGCAAGCATCATCTGGCCCCTCTCCAGACATGAGGAATCCAAGATCTCAGGGGTAGAGTCCTGCTAACTTTCCAGAAGCTCTGCAGGTGAGTCTGGTGTTCTCTGAAACTTATAGTTCCTCCAGTGAAAAAGCCCAGCTCAAGCCATATTCAGCATTCCCCCGATGGCAATTTTCAGGTCAGTGGGGGTCCCTGACCCACCTATCCCCTGCAACTAAAGAGGAGATTTCTCTCTGTGTCCCCCCAAGAAACAAACAGTTTATCATTCAGCTGCAATTGCCTCAGCAAGGGAGAGGATTAAGCTCTGAAGGTAGAGGACAGGCAGAGAGAGCCCTGTGTGAACCACAAGGTCAACCAGCCCAAAGCCTGCCCTGCCAGGGAACTCTTCAAAGCCAAGCAAGTAAAGGTTCCTATTGTTTAAGCCAATGTCAGTGGGATTTTCCAGAATGTTTCCTCACTGATAAGAAGTTGAAAACCTCACTACTTTGCAAGTGCCTCTGCTTCTGCCAAGAACTCTGGTGTCAGCATCTAAAGTCAAAGACATTCTAGTAAAAAGTCACTATCTTTGTAGGCAAAATGAGCTTCTAAATGAGGGACAGATATGAAAATCAGACACACTGTCCCAGCTATCCAACAACCAATTGGAGGAGTTAGTAAAATTTCTGTTAAGCTTTTATGTTTCAAACTGAAGAGTTAAAATCTATATATGGTGGAATTTCCCCCAGGAGGGAAAAAAAAAAAAAACAGAATCCAGGATACATTCATGGGATGACCACTAAAACCACTAAAGGAAGCTCTGGCAAAAACCTCCCCTCTAATTACTTATATGCATTAATTAAAAGAGGCTGAATGGCCTCCACTAGAATGACCAACTGTCCCAGCTAACTAAGGACTAAAAAGTTCCCAGGACATTATATCTTTCAGGATAAAAACCACTACAGACAAGTCAAATGGTCACTTTTCTATGTGGCCTATGTGGGCGTGTCCAAGGCCAGAATCTACATTAAGTAGACTGGAAATTTTTACTATTACTGATGCGTTGAGAGAGCAGGTGGTGATTTTTCTTGAACCATAGTGTTATCAACCAGGTATATCCCTCTCTCGGTGATATGTTGATATCAGGTGGCTGGGATCAAAATTAGCTTTTGGAGGGAACTTTCCAGGCGTAACCTTGCAGAGAGCTCTCAGCTGCAAAAATACAAGAGTGCTTCCAACTTCCTTCAGCCCATCTTTTTGACAATCATTTGAAATCCTCATTTTCCCTCAGACTTTAGATTAGATTCCGTTTTATGAACGTTCTGGAAAAGGCTCTGACTGAAAACCTACCCACCAGCTGTTTGCCTTTCAAAGATGTAAAATCAGAAACTGGAACACACTCCTGGAAGGAAAAGCAAAAGCAACAAAGCAACTGGATGCAGACGGAACGTGGGTCCTGTTTCTGTGCCAGGTCTCTCCTCTTCCAAAAGTACACGTGAGGGACGGAAATACAATAGAATGTGCATGTTCTCCTTAGGTCTAATGATGATGCACAAAATATCATAGGAACTTATCCATTACGCAATAGCCATTAATAAATCAAACACAGCTTTGGTTAAGATCCATTTCCTCAAATTCCAGCAATGACTTGAATTAATGCCTAAGGGCAAAGGGGAGAAGATTAATAGAGATAATTTATGAAACCAAAATACAAAACACTAAATTCATTTTACATGTCTTGAAATTCAGTAAATATCAAAAGAAACATTAAATCACTTCATTTTATCATCATTAATAAAGTAATTTCATTTTAAAACACTAATATGAAGGAAAGAGGATTATTATGTTATTTTACATAATGGGTCAAATATTTACTTTCAGGAGTCCTGTCTTTTAAACTTCTCACCTGATAGTGGATACATAATGCCCTGAAATTTGCTTTTGTCATTGCAAGACTGTATCTGTTACATAGAATTGCAAACACTGTTACTGATTTTGACATCTGAGGAACAAGTGATGTGATTTAAAAGGCTCAGCTATTCCACAAACACACTAGCTGGCATTGCACACCAGAGCAAAGAGGAAAAGAGTGGGTGAGATTTTCTGACCTCTGAAGTTTTCCAAAGGGTAAACCTAGCTGCCTCCCCAGCTCCTGATTGAGGAATTGGGGGAGGAGAAAAGGGATGGTGAGGGTCTGTGGAGGAGTAGGACCCCTACTGTGACAGCAGAATGCAAGGTACCAGCTGGCCAAGAGCAGGAGGAAGAATCCTCAGTACAGAGAACTAGGTGATTGCAGGACAGGAATGGGGAATAACATACCAGCAGTCTTAGAATTAAGTGGTGAAATTTGCCAACTGATCTTCCTCTTTCAGGAGAATGCTGGCTATAAAAACAAAGGAGGGAATCTGACTGACACAATGGGGCTCTTCTATAATGCTTTTTGATGTACAAAACAATATTTTTTAAAAAAAAATTTTAATACATAATAGTGGGATTCATTGTGATATATTCACACAAGCACATAACATAATTTAGTCCACTTCATTCCCTTGTAGCTTCCCTTCTTCATTCCCCTGATCACTTTCCTCTGCTTTTCTAATTTTCCTTCTAAGAGATTCCTCACCACTACCTTTTTTTCTCTCTCTCTTTCTCTAGAATCCACAAATGAGAGAAAATATATGATCCTAGACTTTATGATACTGGCTAATTTCACCTAACCTGATGTTCTTCAGTTCCATCCATTTTTACTGCAAATGACATAATTTTGTTCTCATTTATGGCTGAGTAAAACTCCACTGTGTATGCATACCACATTTTCTTTATCTGTTCATCTGTTGGCAGACACCTAGTTTGGTTCCATAACATAGCTTTTATGAATTGCGTTGTTATAAACATGGAAATGCACGTATTGCTATAATATGGTGACTTGCAGTTCTTTTGAATACCTAGGGGTTGTATAACTGGGTCATATGATGGTTCTATTTCTAGTCTTTTGAGGAAACTCCATACTGATTTCATAATGGATGGATAAATTTACAGTCTCACTAATAGTATATATGTAAGTGCATGACAAGAATTTTCAAGTACACCAAATTAATCTTCCTCACTGGAACACAAAATGGTCTGGTCTAACTTATAAATTCAAGATACAAATCCTAAGGATGTCATTATAGTTAACAAGACTGAATATTACTCAGCTTTAAAGAAGAATAAAATTATGACATTTGCCAATAAATGGATGGAATTGGAGAATATTGTGTTAAGCAAAATCAGCCAGTCCCAAAAAACCAAAGGCAGAATGTCTTCTCTGATATGCAGATGCTAATTCACAAAAAGGGGGTGAGGCTAGGGAAGAATACAATTATTTCAGGTAGAGGGAAATGAAGGGAGGGGAGGAGGAGAGGGTATGAAGGATAGTAAACAGACACTATTGCCTTATGTACATATATGACTGCATGACCAGTGTGATTCTACAACATGTACAATCAGAAAAATGAGAAATTATACTCCATTTATTTATGATGTATCAAAGTGCATAAATGCATTCTACTGTCTTATATAACTAATTAGAACAAATTTTTAAAAAAATTTTTAAAAAGACTGTATATTACCATGGAGCCAATGACCCAGAATCAATACATTAATCTGTCCCTTGCAATTAAATAACTCATATTTGTTAGCCTGCTATGTGACAGGCACTGTTTTGACTAATTTAAGCCTCAATACAACCCAGTCATGTGTGGATAGTATAATTTTTATCATTTAACAGATAAGAAATCAAAGGAGAACAGATAGTAGATGAACTGCCCTAAGTCACCCCCCCTAGCAAGTGGCAGAGATAGATTCAAACCTCAGCAGTCTGGCCTGGGGGGCCACACTCTTAAGTCACTATGACATGCTACTTTCTGGTAAGAAACAACTCAGTCTGGCTCAAAGTTGGTCACAAATACACTCAACTTTCAGAAAAGGATGTAAATTCTCCTTACTCTTCCCAACCAGTTGCCTCTCAATCTTGCAGCACCAAGGCCACCTTGATGGGCATCAGGAATTCCTATCCTGCGGGTCGAATGTCAGCCCATGTCCCTGGACTTGATTGCTAGTTCCTCTTTATTCTAGTATGCTGCTCTGGGATCCTGATGAGTCAGTCCTTCCTGTGGCTTTCAGTTTCCTTCTCTGTAAAAAGGAAGACTTCAGCTCACTGATCCTTAAGGCTCCCCAAGGCTTTTGGATCACTTTCTGCTAGATCTGATGTCGAGAAGAGAGGAGAAGAACTTGAAAGACTTCTTGGGCTTTGTCCCTGGACCTTATCACCCTTGGACTTGGCCTTAGCCTTCAGGAAAAACAAACCCCAGCAACAGTCACCAGTTTGGTTTGTTCTCTTTGAATGCACCAGGCAAGACAGTAAGCATTCTGCTAGGACAGACCACATAGAAGGCGTGAGGAACTGCCCCATTTGTCTGCAAACTCTCACTCAACCTGACTGCCATCAACAAGCAGGCTAAGTTTTGCTTGACCTCCAGTACAAATAAGAATGGAAAATTAAGCAGACACACATGGGGGTGCTCAGCACCTGGAGACTGTGTTCCTGCTACCTTCCTACACTCAACCAGATCCATTCAAGGTTGCCTTCCCCATCTGCAAAAATGAACAAGCAGCCATGCACCGAGAAGGAAATGAACTAGTTCATGTGCTACTACCAGGGCCCCAACTGGGATGAGGCAAGCAGGCGACTGGCACACAAAATTTAAGGAGGCAAAGTTGTACCAGTGCTGATCCTGCTCTCAAGGATCCTGAAAGGGAGCAAGCTCCTCCTTACATTCAGCACTAAGGGCTCCCAACTCTCCGGAGCACAGAGTCCAAACTTGCACGACCTGCCTCCTTACATTTCATGCCAGAGGCACTTCATTTTTCTCATCCTGGGCCAGGCCTGGCGCTCTGTGATGGAAACCAGCGCAATTCCCTCTGAGTACACCCGGCCTGTTTGTTTTTGCAGACAAGGGAGATAACATTGACTGCCTCTGTTTGGGTCTAGGAGGGTGGCAGAGCGCACAATGCCTGGAAGCTGAGCCCCCTCAGTGTGTGCCAGGGCCTGGCATCTGCTTAGTTCCTGGTTCTCATCCACACGGAAGGCCAAACACAGGCCACAGAGTCGGCCCACATTGTGCACTGGTTGCCCTCACCCTAGACAGGTGGGTGGACGTGACTGACTCTGCTCTCTCCTCCTCACCTCTTTATTCCTCTGGATGATCATTTTGATCAGTTGCCTAAAGAAATCTGAAAATCAAACAATGGAGTTCAGTTAGAATTCATCTTTCCAAACCCTACAATAGTGATTTTTAAATTTTAACATACATAAAAATCACTTGAGGGACACCTTAAAATGCATATTCTCTGTTACTGGGCTGGGGCTGCCTCTGAAGTACCACAAACTGAGTGTCTTAAACACCATTTTTACTTTGTTTTGTTTTGTTTTACAGTCCTGAGGAATTTAAGTCCAAGATCCAGGAATCATCAGGGCTGGTTTCTTCTGAGGCTGGTCTCTTTGGGCTGTCTTCTTGGGTCTTCTCAGGGTCTTCCCACATATCTGTCTTAATCTCTTCTTCTTGTAAGGACGCCGGTCATATTGGACAAGGGCCCACCCTAACACTCTCCTTGTAACTTGATCACCTCTCTAAAGTCCCTATTTCCAAAAATAATCACATTCTGAGATAACTGGAAGTGAAGAATCCTACATGGATTTGGGGGAACACAATTCAGTCCATAACATCACCCCACCCAGTCACCAACATTTTGATTCAGCAAATCTGAAATTGGTTCAAAGATCTTTGTTAGGTTTCTTTTTGGTTCTTTTTCACAAGCTGCCCTATGACTGTGACACCACAGAACAGTCTAGAAGGAGCCCCATTGAATTCCCTTAGGAAGCTCTCCACACTTCCCTTCCTACCTGTTGTTCTCATGGGTCCCCCATGCTTAGTTTCTCCACCAGTCTAGAAGTGTGGGACTTTCTATCCTCTCTCTGATAATTTCTGTCAGTATCTAGCATCTCTGACCATGTTGTTGAAATTTGCAGGACCTCATGAAACCAAATTTCATCAAAGGAGAAAACATGACTTGTCTTTGAATCAACATCTCAAATTAGAGTAAGAAAAGTTTCAGTAAAATATGAGAAATCAAGTTCCTAACACATCTATGGGACCAGGCTTCCTCCTCCCGTCCTGGGACGTGCTGTAGATTCTTCAAAGAAATGTTTCCAGCATGTTCCCCCAGAGAACAGACATCTCCATGGTATTTAGCACAGTCCCTACCTAGGAGGCATCCGACAACACCGACCCCAGGGTGAACAACAGAGGACACAAGGTACCAGGCCCCCAGGTGGCAGCCAGCCAAACACAGGCAGCAAAGAAATGCTCACCAGATGCAGCTGGGGTGCCTGTGCTCGCTCAGCTACAGGAATTTCAAGGGAAAACCTTTCCAAGAGATTCCACAGAATCTGTGCCTCCAGCTTGTTTGCAAACTGCTGGAACAACCTTTTCTCCAGTTGATAGTAACCCAAACTCGGAAGCAAAATACCAAACCCAAAGGCATATTCACCCTTGAAATTTCTAAATGGAAGCCTGTGAATTATTCAAGATCTCAAAGGCACTGTTCAGCTTGTCTGTTAATAACAAAGCAGACTCCAGAAGCATTCTATTTCCTTTCCTCTCCGTCACACATCTCTCTCTACCCCACAGCATCCTACCTACAATACCGTGTACTCCAATGAAAGCTCTTTATGTGGAATTCCAAAAAATATAGAAACAAGAAATCGTTTCTGATTTCAGGCTAGGTCTGTTTTGATCAGATTCATAGAAAAATGTTTACAGTGTTTTGATAAGGAAAATCACAAGCGAAGCCAAAAGCTATTTCTGATTTAAAATCATGAGCTATTTAGATGGGGCACATGATGCCTTTTAGTGTGTGTATCGAGAGGTTTCCTCAAAGAGGCTTTATTTTCCCAGTGCAACCAATGTCTATGCAAGACAAGGACAGAAACAGCACTTCACAGATGTTCTAGAGGCTACCCTGAAAAGGATCCAAGGATTCCCATTTCTGAGACACTATTGACAGAGCCAGCCCACCAGGGGAGGTGACCAACTTCAAGGTACCAACCTTTTTTTAAGTCCAAGATGATAGCAGCAGGCACAAATATAGGTTCTGTAAAAGCAAAATCATTATCAACTGTGTTAGTTGGATTTCCATCGTGGTAAAAACTTCCCTCAGAGAATCAACTTGAGAGGATGAAAGGAGTTTTGTTGTTGTTGTTGTTGTTTGGCTCATAGTTTCAGAGGTTTCAATCCATAGACACTGGATCCCTGGCTTTGGGGCCTGTGGGGAGGCAGAGCACCTCGGTGGGGAGCCCCGAGTGGAGGAAAGCTGCTCAACACCTGCCAGCTGGGAAGCAAAGAGAGGGAGAGGCAGGGGCTGAGGTCCCAATACCATTCAAGGGCACACTTCCAGGGATCAACTGCCTCCCACAAGGCTCACCTCCTAAAACTCCACACACACACACACACACACACACACACACACACACCAACAGTGCACGAGCTGGCAATCAAGCCTTGAACACATGGCCTTTGTGGGACACTTAGGATCCGAACCATGACATAAACCAACTAATAGCCCAAGGTTCTCCTTTCTGCCAGGGAATGTGCACCCAGTGTGTGAAGGTTTGCCAGTGCCAAAATGGTCTCATCAGACGTCTCCGATTAAACATGTACAGATCCACAAAATCAGTTTGGAAAGTATTTATGGGATTTTTCTCTTTTCTCTTTACCCTCTTGTTACTCTGGAAGGCAGCAGCGTGAGGATGTGATGTCTAGCACAACCACAGCCACGTTGTTACCACCAGGAGATACGCACACAATGAAAAGATACCACATCTGATGGAGTCAAAGGATAGAAACCCTCTGATGTATCACTGAGCTGAAGAACCGACTCTCAGAACCACAACCACCTGTCTTCAGACTTCCTGTTTATTAGATAATGAATGTCTTGTGCCTGAAGCTGGTAGTTCTGAAAGTGACATACCTAGACCTGCATCAGCATCACTTGGGAACTTATGAGAAATACAAATCCTTGACTTACTGAACTGGAGATTCTAGGGGTGAGGCCCAGCAGCCTGGGCTTCAATAAGTCCTCCAGGTAATTCTGAAGCAAGCTAAAATTTAAGAACCACTAGTTTAAGCCATTGTTGTGGTTTGGGTTATTTTCACTGTGGTTTGAGTTATTTTCAGCTAAATGATCCCTAACTAACACAAGCAAAAGTGTCAAGTTTCAATAAATGTGATCTCTGTATCACTTTATACACAGAACTTTCCTTCTAACAATACCCATCTCTGTGTTGTTACAGGGCCATGGTTTACTCACACGGCACATAAATATCCAGAGAAAATGCATGATCTCTATTTCTATACTAAATATATTTCCCACCAACTCCTACTCTGCTAAATGGTGTGTGCAACTCAAAGCAGCCTGTCAACCTCTTGGACTTTTCTGATTGAAACAGCCTCTTTAGTTATAATGCTTGGTCTCTCTCAACATTCCCCTCCTGAAGGTGGGTGGCTCTTGTGACATTTGGCAATGGGGTGAAAGGCTTCCCTTGTCTCTGGTGCCTCATCCATCTGGTCACATGCTCCCTGATGGCATTGTGGCTGGATTTGGTGGCTGGTGCAACCCAAAGTCCTGTTCCTCTTGCAGTGCTTTCTGTCAGTCACTTGGCCTGAGGTCTGTGGTTGGGTTGCAGGGTTGGGTCTGTTATCCCTGGAGGTGCCACACCTTCATGCTGTATCTGTCCTCTTCTCAGTGTTATGCCACCGTCTCACCCCAGGAGACTGATTGGCTCAAAGTCCCCTGTGGAGCACAGGAGAGATTCTGGGTCCTGATCGTGACACTAATAATTCAGAAAAGCTAAATTTCATCTTTGCCTTGTTCTGAGCCATGGAATTCGCATTGCCAGTCTATTCCCAGTTGACATAGAGAATTCTTTGAGATAACCTTGTTTTTTGAGTGTTTAGAATTCTTCACTCATCTAACAGACCAAAGACCCGACGTAAGTCTGAGGCAAATGTGTTCCTCAGTGGACATTTAGCAATACCTGGAGACATTTTTGGTTGTCACCACTCAGAAGCAGGGAGAGGTGTCTCCTGGGTAGAAGCCAGGAATTCTGCAACACATCCTAGAACACTGGGCAACAGGAGCCAAGACTCCATCGCCTGGTGTCTGTGCCCTGCATGGTCCCTTTTCCTTTGATTAGGGGAGGACCTGCACATGTGCTAGGACATTGCTCCTGTGATTATGTGACTTTACGTGGTAAACGGAACTTCAAAGATATAACTAGGGCCCTTAATCAGTTGCCTCTGAGTTAAACAAAGGGAAAATATCTTGTGTGGCCTCCTGTATCAGGTGAACCTTCAGAGACATGAAGCAACAGCAAGCATGCACCTGTGAGGCCTGAAGAAGCAAGCAGCTGTGTTGAGAACTTCCCCATGTGGGGCACCTAGGAGCTGAGAGCAGCCCTACCCAACAAGCCAGCAGGGTAAGAATCTGCAGGTATGAGGAACTGAATCCTGCCAACAATCTGAATGAACTTAGAAGAGGACCCAGAGCCTCAAATGAGAATCACACCAACCAAAGCTTTGATTTTTGACCTTGAACTGAGAACCCAGTCAGGCCACACACATGGAAACTGGGAGACAACAGATGTGTGTGTGGTTTTGAGCCACTAATTTTGTGATAATTTGCTGGGTATAAAAAAAATAATAATAATACAAATATATAAGACAGCTCCCCCAAAGAATTATCCATCCAAACTGTCAACAGTGCCACTGTAGAAAAACCATTCCCTTGAGGAAAATGGTGTTCTCCATGCCTCTGTCTCCCCCTGCATCCCTAAAGAGCAGAAGGGAGACACTTCCAGGCATCTCACCTTCTCAGCTCTTCCCTTGCATAAGATTCTATTCTAAGTCTGCAAAGAACGTAAAGGAAGACAGGAGCAGGAAACAGGTATCCAGGAGGCTGTGGAAAAGACCAGAGTGTCCCAGAGGAGGGATGTTCAAAGAGTGAGGCACCAGTAAGCCAGGTTTGGAGGAGGCCAGGGAGATCCGGGTAGACTGAGTATTCAGCTTTGATGTGTGGGGTGAAATGAAAACATGTCTTCTTAATCCCTGTGACATGACTGGCAGCAGCTTTCTTCCTTGCTCATGCTGTGGTAAGTACTGCAAATGACAGAGTCCAGATGTCAGTAAACATGAGGATGAGAACAAAGACTTCCCTGCTCGCATCTCATGGAATTAAAAGGAAAAAAGAAAAAAAAAAACCTGTTGGTGTGGGTATTATGCTGTCAGTTATGATTATTTTATGAGAGAGGAAATTGAGGCTACACATGTTGGGCAATTTCCCAAAGTTACTCAGCTAATAATTAGCTAAACAAGGATTTAGACTTCAGAATACTTCCCAGGGCCTCCTCCTATATTTTGGAGATCTGGAGGTCCTCAGTGCCACATGTCACTACTTCCACAAAGATTCCCATACAGCAAGATGACTCCACACCAGCTTCGCTAGAATGACCCCGGGAGCTGTTGAGGAATGTCAAGGCCCTGGTAACTCTCCTGCTCCGCCAACCCTACCTCTGAATCCCAGAGGATCCAAGTTCATTGCACTGAAGTGTGGTCCCAGGACAAGGAAGAGCTCCTAAATGATTCTAATGTGCACCCAGGCTTAAAAACTATTACTCAAAAATACAATTCCCTTTAGTCCATTATGACACGTCTGAGTCCATTTGTTTCCCTGATATTTTTTTTTTTCAAATGGCTCCTCTTCTATCAAAGGGTGAGTGCACCTATGTATTTATCATTCTAAGGGCCTGGGTTGGTTTGCGGTTTGTTTCTTCCAGCGGGGAGATTACAGCAGAAAAGGCTGCACAGTCTCCGTGAAGAGAGAAGCCTGGAGCATCCAGCGGCAGGCCAGCGCTCTCGAAACCAGCTCCCTGGGCATCTGCTTACTCTTACCCTGTATTGTTGCTCACAGCTCGTGAACAATGAGAAGCTGCTCTTCAACTTATCACTTGTGACTGCAACATGTTGAGACTGTCTTTTCCCCCACCTCTCATCCATGTAAATATTTAAAATGCACACAAGAATTTATTCTTAATTCTTTTGCTGTTTGGAACTCTACCTTATTTTTCCCCTCTCTGAAAAGAACTGGGGAAAAGATTGATGAATGTAAAAGTCCCTCCTCCATGCTTATAGGGAATATGAGGTACTTGTTTTGTTTTACACTCATCATGATTATTTCATTTAACCATGTGAATGAATTACAGCGTTGTTTGTAATCGAACTGATCAAAAACAAAGCAAAAGTACATTTATCTCAAATAACCAACAATAGACACTATTTTTCACAGTCATACAAAGCTTTGGAAATGGGCTGCTCAATTAAAAAAAAGAAAATCCCAGACCCGCAGCCCACACTGCCATGAATCTGGAAACTCCCTGCTCTCCCTGCCTCTGTGTGATGTGTGGGCCCCACAAACCCATAGACAAGTCATCCAGCCAGGACCCGATCCACAAAAGAAGCCCAGTCCCACCACATGCTACCCTCCCTTGTTACATGCACCCCAAACCTCATGAACAAGGTTTCATAGGTATAATCTCCATCTGATAATTTTCATGAAACATTAGAAAGCAAGGGAGGTCAATTAAGAAAATAATAATAATAATTAATATTAGTGTAACCCTGAAAATGGATCAGAATTTAAAAATTTTGCAACATCTGTGGCAAGTGCATACTGAGGAAACTGAGGCCAGCAGAAGACACTACGATGTGAGGAACAAGACTGGTGAGCAGCAGAGTAGAGACCTCGATTCAGATGGCCTGATTCTGACCTCGTATGCCCTGCACCCTTCCAGGGGTAAAGAAGACAGTGTGAGGTACAGAAGTGAGCTCAGTCGGTGCCTTCTGCAAGCACAGCAGGTACGCAGAACTAAACCTGGAGGAGAAAATGTCCAGGCAAAAGCTTTCCTTTAAAAAAAAAGATATGCACTGGGCTCATTGGTGGAGATACTTGCTCTGAACAGGCCTCATAATGAATAACCAGGGCTTCCACTTCCAAGGGGTGCTGTGGTTACCCACTGTTGGGTCCTCAGGGCCTGCCAGGCTAGCCTCATACTTCCTCGTCTCTCTTTGTCCCCTAGCTATGATGCCACATCCTCTCTGCCCACCACCTCCCTCCAGTCGGCTGCCCCAATGCTGTGGGAGTCCTCTGCCATGAATCTGGAAGCTCCAGGCTGCGGGAGTCATCGGCCATAACCCTCCCTAAGATGTGTCTATGACATCAAATCACCCTGCGGACAGACGTTCCCAAACTCTCTCATTTTACAGGAATTTTTTATCTTAATATTTTTTTTCAAAATCCCCCTAGGCCAAAAAGAATACTGAGTAGTTTCATTTACTTATTAGTTAATAAGATCCAAAATACTTAATAATCGTAGTTTATTGGTGTACAACAGAGGTAACTCTTTTCCTAGAGCATTAAAAAATATTTCATGGTACCCCTGGGGCTTAGTATGACCCTCAGGTACCTCAACACACAACCAGGAGAACAGAGTCCCTAAGAAGTTACCCTACCACTGTTTCTTATAGATTTTTTTTTTAACAATACATATCTCCATCTTTGCAGGTACATGTACAACCCACTATCCAAGGTTCAGACAAAGTAGGTAGGGGAAGCGCAGGAATTCATATTTCTTAAGCTCCCTGTGGTTCTGATTCACAGGCAGGCTTGGGTGCCTCTGGCTCATGGGGTGACTGCCAAGGGGTGTTGTGTGACCTTTGGCTGCCTGTTCTGTGTCCTTGGCTGTTTCTCTCAAGGCATCCTGTGAAAACCAAGATCTGTCAAGCAGCCTGCTTGTGATGGAAGGAAAATTTCAAAAGAAAAAGGCAATGAAATTATTTTTCAAAAATATTTTACAAATTTGAAATGAGAATTTAGTTCTGACATCCACAGATCCCTCATTTCTTATTTGTCCTAGCTTTCTTAACAATTATGCCACGCTGCCTCAGATGATACGGAGCTGACGGGATACAGTTTATCTCAGCTGTGGGGTTTCTATCTCTGTTCTACTTTTGAGTAAAATTTCTTTTTTTTCTTTCTTTTTTTTTTTTTTTTGTTATCATTAGGCCACATTTTCCCTAATATATGGACACAATTTGTTGGTTCAAAGTAGCCTTCTACAATAATGAAAGTGATGTTTTAAAAGTAATATGAATGATAGAAAGCAGAATAATGTAAACATAAACAGTGAAAGGAACTTAAAAACAATATTAACTGTAAATGTATGTGTACTAAAATAAGTGAATCTATAAATATGTTTTGTTTGTTCGATAGGAAAAAAAGAAAAGAATGGATATGACATCTGATCATTGGGTCTTGTTGTCAGATACCTGTCAGCCCTGTGAGTAGTCTATTGTGAAGTTTTATCAGGTAACATATTCTGAAGAAATAAAAACTTTTGTATCATTTTCAAAACAAGTCCAATAATATCTCTCTGTTTCGGCAACTTCCCCTACACCCCAACCAATATGTAGCTTCTGATTTATTGTGGACTAAACTGTACAGATCACCCAGCCCAAGTTACCTTGTAGATAAGATACGAGAGACTGAAACGACTTAAAATCAAAGAACTGATGATTGCTCTAGCCAGGAATAACCCTCAGATCTCTCTCCGTCCCACCCCCTGCCCTCTCTGTGTGTTGAATATATAGTAAAATAGTCCCAGCCTATCTTGTCATATATTATCTTACCCAGGGATGTGATCACATGACTCATATCCCTCCTGCCCAATGAACTTGGGGAGGTCTGGTAAGACACAGTGGTTGGCAAACACAGGACCTATTGGGACAGAGGACAGTTTTCACAGGAACTCTTAGCCATTCCAGCCTACCTTTCACTATTTGTTATGGATTACCTATTAAATGTCCCCCAAAATCTCATGTGTGAGACAATGCAAGAAGGTTAAGAGGAGAAATAATTGGGTTATGAGAGCCTGACTCAATCAATGAATTAATCCCCTGATGAGGTTAACTGAGTGGTAACTGAAGGCAGATAAGATGTGGCTGAGGAGGTGGGTCACTGGAGGCGTGCCTTTGGGGTATACATTTGTATCTGGAGAGTGGCGGCTCTCTGCTTCCTGATCATCCTGTGAGTCACTTCCCTCCACCACACTCTTCTGCCATGTTGTTCTGCCTCACCTCAAGCCCCGAGAAATGGAACCAACTGTCTATCTGAGCCCTCTGAAACCGTGAGCCCCCAAATAAACTTTCCCTCCCCTAAATAGTCTTTGTCAGGTCTTTTAGTCACCGTATTTAAAAAGCTGACTAAAACACCCCTCTTCTAAGTGATGCAACTTGGTTTCTCACAGAAGGCTCACTGTGTGCCGTTAGCAACTTGAGAGACCCTTGGCATCCTTCCTTTGAATTTACCTTTGGCATATTAGATGTATCCAGCATTCAGCCCAATCTCCTTTAAAACTACCGCTCTGTAGTTTTTGTAAGTAGATTCAAAGTCATGCACAATGACATTTGTATTTTCCCTTAGAAACTGCTGGAGCAGTCACTTGAGAAGTGGAAGCCAGAGTCCAAATAGAGCAGGCAGCATTAGCAGTCACGGCTGATAATAGGTGACATTCCCAATAGATCAGGTAGGAGACCATGTGACATGGAGCACATGTCATGAAGCCCTTGATCAAATGACTGTTCGGCTACAAGATAAAGCAGGTGGCAGTTTATTTGTCCAGGGAGAGCACTGTGCTGGAGAGCAACCCAGCAGGTCATCGCATTCTTCAAATCCATAAGTTCTAAAGCCTCCCTCTGCCTCCCCTTTCCAGGGGTAAGCTCACTCCACCTCACCAGTCACCAGAATAAGGTACTTTTCCTTACTTGCAAAGCTCAGTGGATTGTTTGTTACCTGAAGCATACCTAATCTGAAACCCTTTCTTATAATTTTAGATTTCTTTAAATTTACATAGGCAACAAAAGTTCATCCAAGAAACCTAAGTTTTAGTTTCAAAAACTCATCTGAGCCAAACAAATAATTTCATATAATAAAACCTGGGTACTCTTTCCCACATGGTACTAACTCTTGTTTCCTACAAGGCACTTTCTATACCTACTCTTTCTTCATAAGCAAGTATAACACACTGGACTAGCTGATTTTCCACTTTACAGCTGATTAGAAGCATTAAAAATGGAATTGAGGAAGTCAAAGTTGATGGAACCAGGCATAATTAGACCAACAATCTCACATCAAGGGAGAAGAGAATAAAATTAAAACAAAAGATTAGGAGAATCAAAAGCACAATTCATTGAATTACCTTTTGGTGTAAAGCCCAGTAACCAAATATTCTTCAATGGCCCAAAAGGCACAAGATTTTATATAACACCAAATGATTTATGTGCTTAATAATTGCCTGCATAAAAGTGCTTGTTTTAGTTGCATTGGTAAAAAGAAAAAAAAAAGGTGAAATGTTCTTATCATTCAACAATGAAATAACTATGAAGTAAATTATAAATACTCAGGCAACTGAATATTCTACAATATTTTAAGTGGCATAATAAGGACATTTAAAAAAAATCAAAAAAGTTTCCAAAAACAATTTAAGCTATGTCTTACATATTCTTTTCATGAGAAGTATAATAGATTTTAGAAAGACATAGTTCAAAATAGATGAAGGTACGCTGTTCAAAGAAATAAGCTTTGATTCTCTAGAAAATTCAGTAGTTTTTTTTCCAAAATACAAGATCTATAACACTGTCTTACATAAATAATGCTGTGAACCTACCACAAAGAACTTTGAAATCATTTTTCTTAGCTCTCTTAAATTAGTAGTGGCAAAATCATAATTGTCTTCATCCTAAATAGAAATTAGGATTTAGTATTAATTATAGCAAAGATGACTTTTCCTTTGGAAAACAGAAAGTCTAATAGATGTTTCAGACGGAGGTAAGAACCAGTGGATGTTCCTTTACACAGTGGGAGTGAGAAGGAAGGCAGTCACAAGCTGGTGTCTACAATCGCAACCAGGTATTACTCCGCTACCAGCAGGAGCTTCACAGTGTCTAGCCCCCACGTGGGTGTATTTTAGAACTAGAAACTGGAATACATGAAGGCTCCTGTTGTTCTGCATCATCCACATTTATTGCTAATATTTACCCAGGAGTTATATTTAAAAGACTTCAAACTAGTACAGCTCAGGCACCAATCAGAATGAAAATAAACTTCATTCTAATGGATACAGATTGTGAAAAAAATTGGTAGATCTGTACCAATGCATACTGGTTGAATGTGCGTACCATGTTAATCCCAAAATATAGATGATGTGATTTTATGTGTAGAAAAACCTAAATGCTCCATCAAAAAGTTGTTAAAATGTATAAGTAAAGTCAGCAAAGTTGCAAGATGCAGCTGATATGGTGGTACCAACCCATATTCCCAGGGACTCAAGAGATTGGGGTAGAGGATCACAAGTTCAAGGTCAGCATGGGCAATTGAGTGAGATAAATAAAAATGAAAGTGAAAGTGGCTAAGGATAAATCTCAGTGGTAAGACACCCCTGGGTTCAATCCCTAATACAAAAAGAAAAAAAAAAAAGAAAAGAAAGAAATCAACACAGAAAAAAACAGCAATAGTTTTACACAAATAATGAACAATAGCATTATTATATTTTAGATACTAGCAATAAATTTGCTAAAAAATAAATAAATCAAGAAAGCAATTTCATTCACTATTACTATAAAAAAATATTTACAGTCAAATATAACCAAGTGAAAGAATTGTACATTATAAAGTCTTGATAAAGGAAATTTCAGAGGACACAAAAAAAGGACATGCAACCTGCTCCTAGATTAGAAAAGTCGATAATGTTAAAACAATAACATTGTCCAAAGTGATCTATAGATTTAATGGACCTCCCAACAAGATACTAGGACTTTGTTCACAGAAATGGAAAGAACAATCTTAAAATCCATATGGAACCATATAATACTCAAAATAATCCTGAAGGAGGACCACATGCTACCTCATTTCTTTACACACCACTACACATCAGAAGCTTCTACCCAGCAAAGGAAACGATCCACAGAATTAAGGGTCAGCCTACAGAGTGGAGGGAAATGTTTCCGAACCATTCATTTGACAGGGAGTTAATATCCAGAATATATAAGAACACATAAAAGATTTAATTAAAAATAAATGGGCTAAAGAACTAAACAGACCCTTCTCAAACACACACACACACACACACACACACACACACACACACACTCGAGTGACCAATAAGTAGATAAAAAATGTTACATGTCACTAATTACCAGGCAAAGGCAAATCAAAACCACAATGAAATATCTCACAGAATGGCTTTCATCAAAATGACCAAAAAAAAAAAAAAAAAAGCCAGCAAGGATTCAGAGCAAAGGAACTTCTTTTATCTTGTACACTGTTGGTGGGAATATAAATGAACATACCTCTCTGAAAAATAGTGTGGAGAGTCCTAAAAAAATTAAAAATAAACTAAAAATAAAATGATCACATGGTCCAATAATTCCACTACTAGGTACATATCGAAAGAAAATTAAATCATCCTATCAAAAAGATTCTTGCACACCCACATATATTGCAGCACAATTCACAATATCTAAATTTTGTAACCAACTCAGATCATCTTCAGTGAATGAGTAGATATTAAAAATGTGGTGTATTCACACAATGGAATATTATTCAGCCCTTAAAAAGAATGGAATCCTGTCATTTGCCGAATAATGGATGGAACTGACAGTCATTGTGTTAGAAGAAATAAGACCCAGAATGACAAATACCACATATTCTCATTCATTTGTAGAAACTAATAAGTCAATCTTGTGTGATGGAATAGAATAGCAATCACTAGAGACTGGGAAGTGGAGGGGACTGAAAAGAGAAAAAGGAATTCAATAAAGATCAACAAAACAGAAAGAAGGAACTAGTTCAGTTTTCTGTAGCACAGTAGGGTAACTGTATCTTAAAACAATCTATATTTCAAAATGACTAGAAGAGAAGAGTACAAAATTCCCAGCACATAAAAATGATTAATGTTTGAGAAGATGAAAACACTCGTTGCCCCAACTGTATCATTGCACACTGTGTACATGTATTGAATTTCCACTGTGTACTCCCATAAAGTTCTACCAATATTATGTCTCAATTTTTAAAATAAATAAAACTATGATGGCTGGGGATTGGGGTCAGTAATAGAGTGTTTGCCCAGCATTCCACATGGCCTTGGCTCAACACCCACACTGAAAAATATATGCATGTGAAATACAGCTATATTTTCCCTATATCTTTTTGGACAAACTAATTCTGGTGAGTTCTCTTTTATTTTCCCCTAATCCATAACTATTCTCCTCACATGCTTTACTATCAACATTTAAACAACATTCCAAAACAAGTGTATGCCCAAAAGATGCTAATGATAATTATCTAAAAGAAGTGGACAAATTTCTAGATAGACACAAACTATTAAAGCAGAATACAACATACACTAGTATGGCAGTATGTAAAAAAGTGGATGTGTAACCGATGTGAATCTGCAATCTATTTATGGGGTAAAAATGGGAGTTCATAATCAGCTTGAATCAAATGTATGAAATATCATATGTCAAGAGCTTTGTAATGTTTTTGAACAACTAATAATTAATAAAAAATATAGAAGTGGTGAAAGAGGAAAAAAAACTGACTCAAAAGGAATAAAATGTCTGGGACTAGGCGTGCAGGTAGTGGTAGAGCCGTTGCCTGGCCTAGGTAAGGCCCTGGGTTCAATGCCCAGAACACTTCAATGGATGCACAAAAAAGCATTTGTTAAAAATCTAATGAACTATAATGATAAAAGCACTCAACAAACAGGAATGTAAATAATCTGCTCAACTGATAAAGGGCATATACGAAAAAAAAAAAAGTCAAAATGAACACCAAACAGTGGGTAATTATCAAAAGTTTTTCTTCTAAGATCAGGAGTAAGACAAAGAAGCCTTCTCTTGCTATTCTGTCCAATCTGTACAGGAGTTTCCAGCCAGGGCCGGTAGGCAAAAATCAATAAATAGAAAGCATCTAGATTTAAAAGAAAGAAGTAAAACTCCCTCTGTTTGCTGATCACATGATCTTAGCACTTAGAAAATTCTAAGGAATCCACAAAAACCCAATCAGCTAATAAACAAGTTCAGCTATGTTGCAGGATATAAGGTCAATATACAAAAATCAGTTGAATTTCCACACATGAGCCCTAAATAACCTGAAAATGAAATTAAGACAAGAATTCTATTTGCAGTAGAATCAAAAATAAAAATACTTAAGAATTTTTTTTTAAATAAGTGCAAGACTTATACACTGAAAATGCAAAACATTGCAAAATTCTGAAGAAGACAAATGAATGGAAAGAAACCCCTGTGTTCAACACATCTAAAAATGTAATATTGTTAAGATGGCAATGCTTTGCATGTTAACCTACAGATTCAAATCAATGTCTATTAAACTATCAACACCCTTTTTGAAGAAATTGACAAGCAGATCCTAAAATGTCACACTTCTCACTTTTTAAACTTACTAGAAAACTATTTACTACAAAACTACAAGATTGTCACATAAGGGTACACTATGAATTAATATGATACAAGTGGGGGTCCAGAACTAAACCCTTACACTTACATATAACCCTTTAAAAAAAATTCAAGAAAATTCAGTGGGGAAAAAAAGGACTTTTCAACAAATGATGCTGTCACAAGTGAATATCTGCATGCAAAAGAATAAAGTTGGGTGCACAGTTCACACAATATACAAAGTTTAAAAATGAATCAAAATCACAATTTAGGAACTAAAACTATAAAACTCTTAAAATAATTGATAGGCATAATTCTTTTATTGTGATCCTGGGCTTCTTCATATATCCAGAAATTATCCCCTTGCCTGAAAAATCAGTTTTAGATACTTCTCCAAGATTATCATGTCTATTGATTTTATCATAGACATTTATCCAAGTACTGATGTTTTTTTTTTCAATGTAGTTAAATTTAATTTAGTACTTTTCATTGCATATAAGCATTTTCTAACATACTTAAAAAGGCCTTCTGAATGCTGAAATTATTAAAATATAAAATAACAATGAGAGGCGATTGCTTGATATTCACCATTATCTGTTTTGCTCTCCTCCTATAGTGAAAAAATGAACTTGAGCAAATAAACGCTTAGCTCAAGACTACATTTCCCAGAATCCCTTGCTTCTAGGCATTGCCTGGGATAAGTAGTGGTCAATAGAAGACAGGAAAATACATAGAACTTCTAGAGCATGCTCCCGTGGAGCAGGAACACAAATGTACCCACAAACTAACAACATTACTGCAGGGGGACATTCCACTAGGTAGTGGTATGATAAGACGAATGGAACCTGGGTATTTGGGAGAACATGATCGATCAAAGCTAAACACCACACTAAACCATTCAATCCAAGATTTTTATTTTGAGAGAGAAAGAAACTTCTATTTTCTTTAAAAACTATATTTTCTGTCTTATTTGTTATGAAAACTAAGAATTAAATGCTGCTTTCTTCTACCACTTAAGTTTGGGATCAATCCAGAATTATTCTAGGACAGATGTGAGCTATTGATCCCAACACAGAGCTGCTTATTTCTAAATGTCTATAATTGCACAAGAATCCATTTTTCCTTCAGAATTTTGACCTGTATCATTTATTAAATAAATCTGTGGATTTTCTGTTCACGTGCCTATAGCCCATTCTCCCTCTGTGATGTCTTAATAGCTGTCTTACAGCATTATGGCCTCATTTTGCTTTTAATCTTTCACTCTTCCTAGCTATTCTTGTCGATTATTTTCATGAAACATAAGAAAGCAAGGGAGGTAAATAAAGAAACTAATAATAATAATTGATGTTAGTGTAACCCTGAAAATGTATCAGAATTACAAATCTTTGCAACATTTAATTTATAAATTCCAACATAACACCCAACAAAATACCTATATTCTTTTTTAATTGGAAAAATTTATCTTAAATTTTATAGATCTATTCTTCAAAACAACTACAAATTTTTTGAGTACTAGAAGATTCACTTGATTCTTTTTTGGATTTCTTTTTTTTTTCTTTTTCTTTCTTTTTTAATAGTGTGCTCCTCCTCTCCCAAACCTCAATCTTTGGGTTTCAATTTCTTCTTTTGTCTTAATAATTTTAAACATACTTAGTTAATATACTTTTATATATTTCCATTGTGTGTATGTTACTTCTAATACTCTAGACTCCAAGATTCCCCTTCTCACCAATTTTAGATTATATCATTGCTTAGTAAGTTTTGTTGGTGATTATTGAGGCGTTCTGCTGTAAAAATTTCCTCATTCTGCAGGTTACATCTACTTCTTCTAGTAGTTTCATGAATAAATATCACTGGCCCAATTTATTTGCATATT
Organism: Callospermophilus lateralis; assembly: GCF_048772815.1. Lineage (NCBI taxonomy): Eukaryota > Metazoa > Chordata > Mammalia > Rodentia > Sciuridae > Callospermophilus > Callospermophilus lateralis. The sequence goes on along the minus strand of NC_135314.1, from coordinate 12,664,875 downwards.
ACTTTTTTATTGGCAGCCTCAGATTACACCAGTTGGGCATTTTAATTCTGTTTGAAACCTCTTCATCTCTTACCTCAAAAAGTTTACAAACAATAGGATTTCATTTCAAAACATTCTTCTGAGGTGTAGAATGGAAGACACAGCATAGATTTTGGTTTTGTTGTGTTTTTTCAATTAAATGCTTTTAGATAAGACAGGTGCTTTTCAGAAATCCAGGAGGAGAGGGGAGAGAGGTTGGGGGTGGGGGAGAAGAGAGGATCCCACAGTGTAGTGGCACCTTCCTCCTCCATTGAAAATCTCATTTAAGCCTCGCCAGAAATCTTCACTATAATTGATTTTAGGACTACCAGCAAAAGAGTCTCTACCGAAGAGTTCAATGTAGGTAAACTTCCTATTTTCCTGTTGCTCTATTTTACTTGGCCACTGGCCTGGAGCTTATCAGCACTCCAGGTGCTGAACACCCCTTTACTAGTTTTACACAAATATTTATCCAGTATAGTAGTTTGTAATAGTGTGTTTGCAAATACAAAGTGTAATTTAAAAAAAAAAAAAATCTTTTAACCATACCTCTGGCCTTGAGCTGGAGCTTCACAGAGATGTCTACATTTCTGTAACATCTGGTAACAGCTGGCAAAGGAAGGAAAGAAAGGAGAGAAGAAGCTCTCCCCTTCTCAGGTGTTGTCCTTGAAGGGTTTAACTTGCACAGAACAGTGAGAGAAAAAGCTGCTTTTATGTGAACTTCTACAGACTATAAACTTCTGAGCCCCTCCCCTTACACTCTGGGTATAAAGTTCTGAAACTACCTGAACTCGGGGTTCAGGGGACTAGTTGATTACAGCAAAAGCTGTGCCCTCTGAACCTGGCTGCAGCCAAGTAAAACTGTTTCCAGCTATCTTCGGTGCCTTGCCTCGTCTGTCCCCTCCAACAACAGAGCTGTGTCTGTGCTGCCTTATGCTGACCCATCCTGTAGTTTATTGCTTAATGCTCCTGTCTGCCCCAAAAGAAGTTAAGTCTTTGCCATACAATATGTTCAAGAAACACCTCATACCAATCTGCTGGTTCTGAATGCAATATTAAGATTTCCTTTCATTAAGTTTTTTCTCTGGACTTCAAATTATAGAAATTATTTCTAAATAATAAGAACTATATACTTCATGAATTTCATGTGAATTTCTTATTTCCTTGTTCATTTCTTTCTATGGCCTTGACCCAGCTTCTGGAAAACCCATATACCTTTGCACACTATTTTCAATCTTCTTACACTAACTTCCTTTAACACTACTCCCACCCCAGGCTTCTCGTCATGTCTTATCTATTTTCAAGCCACAGCTTAACAATAGATTCCCTATGAAATGCTTCCTGCTGCCCCTCCTGTCAGCCATTTTTACTACTTGTTTGCATTTAAATTCCTTTTGTGTCTAATTCTCTTATACATGGCCCGTAGTAGGTTCTCGATCTTTGTTTAGTGAGTTACTGAATAAATGGAGTCATGTCATTTAATTGAATCATGATGTCCCTGAGTCTTAAGTCACAATTACAACATTGACATGAGCAAATAAGCTTAAGTTTCTTTAACAGCAGTCTTCACCCTTGACCAGTCAGGCACTTCCATAACTTTTTATGAGACGAGTCAGATTTCATGTGGAATAGCTCTGTCATTTCTTCACCACTACTGCAAAAAAGCACCACTCCTGAGAACTGCTGGTGGCATTTTTCTGAGTTTAAATAACAATATATTTCCTTGGCATTGAAACATCCATTATCCTGGGCTTGCTATGGCTGTCTAAACATTTGCACTCAATTGCTGGTGTGTGCTCGCCCATTTCCTACTGCATTCTGTGGTACGGGAGAAAAAGAACAACACTTTTTAAAAACCTTTCTCCTTTCTATAGGTGAGAAGTTTGTCTCTGTCACATATATAGGACAGTGTGAAATCAAAATGAGACTCTTTTAGATTCCCATTCTATGAGTTAAATGACATTTCCAAATGATTTTCCCTTAGAGAATTATCCCAAACTTTACACACACACACACACACACACACACACACATGTTTATTTTTTCCAGAATACTAATTAGTTCTAAGTCTGCTGTCCTATCATAGGAAAGGAGAGTTAGATTAATCAGTGGCCTCTAATGCTTAGAATTGTGGTCTTTGGGCCAGCAATAATGGCATCTCCTGGTACCAATCAAGAAAGCAAAATTTGAGATCCCATTCCCAAATTCCTCCATCAGATCTTTGCTTTACCAAGAACCCCAGGTAGCTTCAATGCATGTTAAGTTTTTGTAAACACTGCTCTAGTGTCCCCTTTCTCAAACTTCTGATCAGCACTCATTACATTGAACTATAAGTGTTTGCCTTCCCACTCAGACCCTGGGCCAAAACTGCCTTTCTCTTTTATGCTATGATCCATCAGGAAGCTTTGAGCTTCAAGTAAACACAAACAAGCATGCATCCATAGGCACATGCACATGCCCAGTGACTCCAAGGGATTTTTTTTTCACAGCAAGAGACTCTAAGATGAGGGGCTTGCAAGGTTAATCCATTAGGAAGGAGGCCCAGTTGAGCTCTCCAGGACCCAGGGATCCTTCTATCTTTCCTCTGAGCCCCACTTGGCTTGGGTCTCCTTAGTTTAATTTTTTTCATTATCCTAAAAGTGCTTGATACATGGGATGCTTCTAAGCATCACAATTATCAACAAAAATATCAACAACAAAAATATCTATTTCACTATGACTGTTTTTGTGAATGAAGAAAATATTTTTCAGAATCCCCTCAGCTGACTCTCTCTTGTATCCCATTGGCCAGAACTCTATCACTCGACCTTATTGAACCAATCCTTAGCAAGAAGTACAGATCCCCCTTGATTGGCTTAGACCACTCGATCTCTTCGTAGCTGATTCAAGGGCCTGCTCTCTTGAGACACATACAGTGGAACCTTGTACAAAATAGTGTTTGGTTAGCAAAGAAGAATGTGGGCAAGAGGTGGGGTTCGGATGAGATGTTGGTAGTAGCTGAATTTTTAAGAGCAAAAACAATAATTCCAAATAGAGGTTAACTAAGCAAAAAGAAATTCATCTTTTGTTGTGGCTGTAACTCAAAGGACATTATTTACAACAGGCATATGGTGGAAATCGATAAATCTCAGTCCTCAATAACTGCCAGTCTCCCTGAATGCTCCCTCTTATCTGTTCCTGTTTTCCAGGCTCTCAGAAGCTGGAGTTCTGCTAGTGCTGCTAATGGATCTCCAAGGCCTAGCCCAACAAACACCAGCAAGCTACTAGTCCAGACTCCAGCCACTCCGCCTAACAACTCATCCTATCAACAGTAAGCAAGAAGGAGGTAGGGATACTATGAACTCCTTTGGTCAGACTTAATCTGCAATCAATCATTGCTATAGCAACAACTTTTAGTGTTTCAAACAGACATTGCAAATGATGAGAGAATAAAAGGAAGGAGGAAGGAGTCTTGCCTTTCTACCTTGCTCATTGTTTGATATTAAAAAAGTATGTGGATAATAGAAATTTAGAGATGTATCCATCTCAGCTATTAAATGCATAGATGTATCTACCTTGGAGATAGATGATAGATCAAAGTGTTCAGGAACAGTGATACTCAAATATTAGTGCATAATGCATAAACCTTATCTGCTTCAGAGTTCTAGGATGAGAGGGAAAGATTCAAATTCTTAGTAAGTATCCTTGGTGATTTTAATAAAAAGTGCTCTTTTAAATTATTCTTGAGGAGGCCAATCTGGTGTAACAAAGTATTTCTTTTCTTAATCCTTTGGAGAAATATTGCCCTGGTATCTTTTTGGATTAAGAACAAGGATCATTTCCATTCCGATGTTACAACACACTATTTTTTACTAGAGCAGGTTATTCACCCCAATCCAGGCAAGCAAACCGCAAATGAAAAAGGGAGCATGTGTGTGTCTGTGTGTCTGTCTCTTTGTGTATGTGTGCAGCTTTTACAATAGCTGTCAACTACCACAAGAGTGTAGTCTCTTGAAAAGAACACTGGGTTCTCATCACACCTCAGCCACCTGTGAGCTACCTGACATTGCCCAAGTTACAGCTTTTCTAGCTCTGTTTTCTCATCTATAAAATGGACATAATACCTACCTTGCTTCACATAACTGTCTGGAGGCTTAAATTAGAAAAAAAAAAATACATGGAAAACATTTTAAACTGGATGACAATATGCATATTCCTTTTCGTTGCTGACATAGAATTATTTCCCTGATGATATTGAAATTGTTTAGTCTTATATATTTTCTGTGTGCAACCTCTAATAACATCTAAAATGCTATCCCTTCCACTCCCCCATGGCTTTTATGCACAGGGTGTCAAATGGGGCTCTCTCCTCACGTGCCCCTCTTGGTGATAAGAAAGCAAAGTTGGTGGCATTGATTTGCAATGTCTAAAGTCTGGAATCCAAGTTACCCCTTGAAAGACTCTTAAAAATCAAAGTAAAACACTTTTGACAAATATAATTTTAAAAACCCTGGAAACAAGAGCTCCTTCCATTTCTGCCTCACTAACCTCACAAAGGAAAAGAAGAAAGCCTGCCAGACATACTATCTTATAAGCTTAAAGAAGACTTTCAACTGAGAGACAAACAAAATTATTCCATAAAGCATGAAGATAGAGACATCAGAAATAGCCATAGAGGAGGCAGCTATTCTTTGCTGAATCAAAAACTTGCTCACAATGAGAAATGTATCACCCCGACCTACTTACAAATAAGTGTTCCTATCCTCTTTGGCAGCACCTAACTATTTTCCATGATAATACATTCATTAAAATTGCTTTTTGTTGTTCTTTGCCATATGCACTACTGATTCCAACTCATTCCAATAGGGGCAGAAATAAATGGAATTTGCATGCCCCCAGCAACCCCAGATCCACTCACATGGGCCTGTCAATGAACGCAAGCATAACTTTGAATGACTATGCTGGATGTTCACATAGGAGGAAACTCAACTCAGAAAACAGTCTTGCCCTTTCATTTTAATTTAATGCTGACTGGCTCCTAAATGGGTCAAACACAAATCTCCTCCACCCTGTTTTCAACAGAAATACTAGTACCGGGAGCTATCAGTAATAACTTTCTCTGGTGTAGAATGGTTTGGAGGGATTGCAATGCCCAAGGGCCACAGAGATATTGCGTGAAGATACATAACAGCCACAGTAAACTAATGCGAAACACCTGCTCTGGATGAATGTGGCGGGATTTATTTACCAGACAGTGAAGTCTATAAGTACTTACGATGCCCATTTCCTTGTTTCTAGGTATAGAAACTTCAAAGCTGAACTTGCATGATTTGAATTCTAGTAGGCTTTATAATGGCTATCAGAAAATATCAGGTCCTGACACTGCAACTAATGTTACCTTTGAAGGAAAAAGAGTCTTTTATTTCATTCTATTTTATTTTATTAGTGCATATTAATTTTACAGGATAGTGGGTTTCATTGTGGTGCATTTGTACATGCGTATAGCATACTCAGATCATATCGCCTACCCCATCTCCCTCCCTATCCTATCCTCCCTTCTCAGATCTCCCTCTGACCCCCTTCCTCTTCTCTAATAGTTCTCCTTCTACTTTTATGTCATTCTTGACCTCCTAGATTCCATATATGAGAGAAAATATATGATACCTATCTTTCTGAGTCCGGTTTATTTCACTTAACATGATGATCTCCAGTTCCATCCATTTTCCAGCAAATGACCTGATTTCATTCTGTTCTATTGCTGAATAATACTCCAATGTGTGTATGTACAGGAAAGGAGATTTTTACAGATGTGCTTACATTAAGAATCTTAATAGGGGGAGAAGCTCCTGGATTATCCAGGTGGGCTCCAAATGAACTCACAAGTGTCCTTATGAAAGAGAGGCAGAGGGAGAATATATGCACACAGAGGAGACGGTGTTGTGAAGACAGAGGCACAACCAAGGAAGGCTGGTGGCCACCAGAGAGGCCAGGAACAGAGTGTCCCCTGGAACCTCCACAGGGGGCCCTGTCCTGGCAGTTCCTTGATTCCAGCCCAATAAAACTCACATTGAATTTCTGGCCTCTAGAACCACTAGAGAATAAATGTCTGCTGCTTTTAGACTACTTGGCTTGTGGTTGATTACAGTTGCCACAAAAAACTAATGGCATGAACCCACATCCTTTCTTTTCCCCTTCCTCTCCAACCCCTGGAGCCCAAACACAGATTCACTGTCCCTGTTAAACATACTCCCATCTCCGTGTTTCCTGGACCAGAGAACACAGCTCCATTTCTCTAAAATGACCTAAGCGTCCTCAAAGAATAATTCATTGAATAATAATTCATGAATAATAATTCATGTATTTCCCACATTGGAAGATGGAATTGCAATGTCCAAATGAAGTGCTTTTTCCCTTCATAATATATTTCACAAAAAAAACAAAAACAAAGATAAGTTCATTGCTGTTTTTTTTTGTTGTTGTTGTTGTTGTTATTATTAAATTTTAACTACCTATGTGGGATATCCAGTCCACTCCTCCAGTTCCTAGGAAAATTTCTGGTTTGTTCAGCTCAGCTGAGCTATGGTACGAAGAGATATCCTTTCAGACCCCAAGCCCCACACAAATTGGCCCAGGCCTTCACCCTCTGGTCCTTGGGGCCTGCGAGGGTCTGAGATGCTGGGTGGGGACCACCAGTGACAGGTCAATCGGATCCCCACATTGTGGGGTGGCATGGTGCTAAGTTGCTGTCCAGTTTCTTCCTGACCCTGAGGCTGATGGTCCTGCTTACTCTCCCACCTGAAGGACTGCCCACTCTCCTCTGTTCTGAGCAGCCCTTCCCACACCTTCACAGTCTCCTCCCAGCACGGGTCATCTTGCTTTTGGGAACAAATACCTAGGTGTCCCACGGAGGCGCATAGTTTTTGTTCTGCCTTGATTTCTTATGCTTTTTAAAAATATTAATCTTTTATTATGTAAGCAAAGCACAAACATTATAAGAAAGAAATTGAAACAGAAGGGTATAAAATGAAATGTAAATTTTCCCTCCTTGTCTCTGCTCCTTTCTTCTTCCTCTCTTTAGGGTTGACAATATCTCTAAAATCCTTTCAGATATGTTGTCTATTATCATTTATATGACATGCATATTTTAAAGGTTCTTCTTTTATATTTTCTTTTGGACTACAGCATACAAATATGGAGTTCAAGAAAATAGAGACATTATAAGGAGAATCAGGATTTATAAACTCACCACCCAGATCAAGAGAGCATTAACACACCTCTTAGGCCTCCTGCATCCCCTCAAATTGTATCCTCCTTCCAGACCCTTCAAAGATAGCCTGACTTTTCTGTGAATCATCCCTTTGTTTCATTACACTGCTGTATTTGTTCATGGTCATCCTGGCCTTCTCTTTCTGGCCACTCTGTAGACCTGAACTTGAAATTAGGTTGGCCATGGCACTTTTTTGGCAAACAAAACTTGATCAGAAGTGACTGGGCAGAAATTTGAAAGGTCATTGCAAGCTCTGCCCATTCTTCGGCCAGCCTCTGGCCAGGTTCTGAATGACAGCTGTTCCATCAGCCGTGATTCTAAAATGAAGTCCGCAACAATGTGAAAGCAGAGCTACAATGGCTATTTCAAGACCTGAAGTTTGGGGATTGTTGGTGACGATAGCAGAATGGAGGCTACTGGGGCTCACAGGAGCCCTGTGCTTCTCACTAGAGATGCGTCCTGACCTAGGATGAGATCACATCTCAATAAACCCATTTTAGTTCAAAATACCAGTAAGTCAAAAATGCATCGAATGCATTGAACCTACCGAACCCCATAGCTAAGCAACACAGCACACTGTGAAGTCTTGTAGGTTTCATTGCAATGAGTACAACTTCATGGAAAATAAGGTTCAGTTTCACTGTCTATTGTCTTTACATAGATGCAGGAAAGTGGCTGTTCAATGTTATATTTTGAAAGTTAATCCTGATGATGTGTGTAAAGTGAACATGTGGTGTGGTGGTTCATTCATTTCCACCAAGGCATCATCTTCTGTTGCATAAATAGACTATGATTTATCCACTTCAGTATTGATTGACGTTGGTGGTCTCCCCTGCAGAAATGATCACAGGGATGTTTACTTCTTAGGAGTTCCAGAGTTTCTCTACTTGTAAACCTAAGTGTAGAATTTTATCTGAATTCCATGCTAGTTCAACAGTCCATTTCGCTTCTACTCAGTCTAACCTACACACAGAGGGAGTAATTTAAGGCCAGGATATTTGGCCTACATGTTGATCTCACAAAAAATTCCCTGAGCCTCAGGCAGTTCCACACCAATGGATAGACGAGCATTTATGTAAAGATGTAGTTAGTGACAAGACTAATAGCACTAGGGCTGGGGATGGCATCCCCTCACTCTTAATGGCCATTTGATAAACAGGGTTTCTCTTAAACCATTTACTTTAATTTTCCAAAGGGAGACGTGAGTCTCCTTCAACGATTTGTTTGTTCTTGATGCTCTGTTACTGTGATCTAGGGGTGTTTACTTTTCTCCAGACAAGTAAATTCCATCACATCTAACTTAATACAGTTAACTATTTATTTAGCAACTATAATGAATGTGGAATATGTTGGACATTGCACAGGAGATTAAGGCACCCAAAACACACTGGCTCTATCAAAGCCACCATGAGAAAAGACTTAAGCCCCTCCATCTATGAAAAGCAATCCAAACTATTGTAGTCCTACATTGCTGTAGGTGATCTGTATGCACAAGTTTTGGAAGAGTTAGGTCCTTAGCATCCAAAATCCAGACACTTGGCAACTTTGTCCATTTAGGGCTTGGCCAAGAAGTTAATCCATTGTAAAAGAGATGTCACAAAACGTATGCATTACAGGGAAGGAATTCCCTTCATCCTCACTCAAGGTCTTTTCACATCCACAATTTTATTCAGTAACCATCCAGTTTACAATCTTACTATAACTCAGGGCTAGCACATAAAAAGAGGCAAGCAGGGTAGCAAGGACAAGAACAGCAAGGGAGAAGGTCAAAGAACATGAAGTGCAGATAAACCCATGAACACTTCATGCCTGGTGTACAGGGAAGAACTGCTCTTCATGAATAAGTCCTAAGGCCTTCCTGCATCTCCTCAGAGACCAGGAAACAGCTGCATCTATTAACAGCCTGGTGCATGAGAGAAGAATCAAGCTCACTCTAGTCTATGTAAGGAGAAAAGAAAATGCACAAGAAAATTTTAAGGACTCCTATCTAAAGGGTCAAAGAGTGAAAACTTCATGCCTAAATCAACAACAGTTTTTCTGGCTAAAAAACTCAGGCACCTCATAACTATCACTTCCTACGCTCTATCATGTGCCATGAGAAATATAAGCTTTCCTCTGCCTCCAAGAAGAAGTTCATTATCATTATTAAACTGTGATTCCCTGAGGTTAAGAAGTTTTCTAAGTCACACATCATTACCCAGTTGATCAGGGGTACAAATGCTTGTCTTTCTGACTCCAACATCCATGCTGCACCCACATGGCTTTATTGATCCAAGACTCACCTTTCTAAAGATTATCAAAATGATAAAGTTTTTCTCTCTGTTTATTTCATAAAATTAGTAGGAAAGGGTTTAAGTTGATAACCAGAATCTGTGTGCTATGTTTACATATTTGTCCTAGGGAATACTTAGATATTAAGTTGCTACTCTTTTTAATTTGTACCCACCATATGCCCTGTGCCCTGTGGAGGGACATGTGAAGAAATCCTCCAGCTGACTCCTGAGTTTCCTCATCCCTGAGTTCAGATGCTGTGCGGGGACCAGGGGGATGGTCCACACCAGCACTTCTGGAAGTCACCCTTGGAGCAGAGAAGGGAGGGTGTCCTTCTTACAGCAAAACAGAAACAGAAGTTGCATTGCATTGGCTTATTTACTCCACAAATAAAGAAACCTCTGAGTTTTGCTCTAGAAAAGCAGTTTGTGGAAGAGCTGGAGAAGAAAACGAAGCTCTTGATTACACCTGGCAGCGTCCTGTGGAGGAAGAAAGAAGGTCAGATCCCTGGAGGACACAAATGCATCTAGATGCATTCTTATGAAGAGTAGGGACAGAAATGAGGAGGATCCAAAAAGCTCAGGAATCGAAATAAGTAATATTTTAATGTGATGCTCGAAAAAAATTTAAATCCGCAATAAACAAAATATCACAACTTCAAATAAAGAAAGGATTGTATTTCAGAATTTTCCTTCTGTTTCAGGATCCAATGTGGCTTTGCACAACACCAACAGACAGTTAACAAAAGTGTTAAAGGAAAAGAAAAAGGGAGGGTGAGCATACGGCTGCAGAAAGACAGAGATTTGGGAAATCATTTTTAAATTACAAGTTTCCGTAGACGGAGGAAACAATAATTACCTTCCTAGAGTCTTGTTAAGTCTGGAGAAATCTGCTGCATGAAATAATAATTCTCAATTGTAACTCGGTTCAAAATAATCCCAGTGAGAGTCACGATCAAGAAAAGCAACTTCCATGTGCTGCCAGACTGCAGAGCCGTTCCAAGTTGGGTTGAACCAAGTAACTGACTTTTCCCCTGGAATATGGGAGAAGAAAAGGTGTGACGGTCCAGAGCCCAGACCCCAAGATATATCACATGTCTCCACTCACTTTCTGTGCAGCTTTGCATTGCCACGAAGACAGCATGTCGTGGGAACCCTGCTGGTCCCAGAAGACTTAGATCATATGAATCCAAATAAACTAAACCTATAGCCAAAGCCAAGCTGGGTCAACCATGTTGGGACTCTTGGAACTACCCAGCCACCCTCAGAGATGCATAAGTTTTCAATAAATGCTTACTGTAGTGGGATTTTTGTGGTTGTCGGTTCCATAGCAATAACTGACTGATACGTTGTCAACAAGCCAAAGCAGTTAGTCGTGTCTCGTATCTTCACGTAGATCAGCAATTCTCAAACCTGAATACACGATAGAATTGCCTTGGCTGCATTTTGAAAACACCAGTGCCCAGGACCCACCTCAAATCAGTTGTTTCAGAATGTCCAGTGGCAGATCCTGGGCATTAGAATTTTTCAAAGCTCCTCAGATGATTCTAATGATGAAATGTTAATAACATCAATGTAGCTAAAGATACTAAAATCACCTCTGACATGAAGAAGTACACCTGTATCCCCAGTGGCTCTGGCTGGGAAATCCAGCCTGTTTGATGAATTGTGATGGAAGTTGCCTTGGATGGGCGTTAGCCTCTAGGATGATCATGCAGTAAGATGACTAGGCGCCTGGTGAGGCACAGAGAACCAAAGAGTTCGTTGAAATTTGTGTGCTATGATGATATTTGTTAGGATACAAGTTGAAACATATTCATCCATAAAACAGACTAGATAGAAAGTAGAAGTTAAAGTTAGAGCCAAACTAAAGGGGAAGGACAGGATTGATGAAAAAGAGACATCAAAATCTAAGAGTTAAAAAAAAGTCAAAATCAGAAATCCCACAGCATTGGAATCGCCTAGAAAATGTAGAATCCCAGGCCCCATCCCAGATGTACTTCATCAGAATCTCAACTTCAGTGATAGTTCCAGGTCTCTGTAGGCACGTGCAAGTATTAAGAAACTTAGGTCCAGAAACACCATATGTGTCCATCCATCCAGGTGGATGTATTCTCCTCTGCTGTGAGAGCGCATGACCCACCCAGGCACACAGGCATTGAGATAGGGCAGAAAACGGTAGTGTTGATACAGCCAGATAACCCAACAGCTATTCCAAATTACTTGAATTATACATCTTATAAAGTGAAGTTTAATAAACAAGAAATTCTGATTTTACTGGGGTGGGCCCAAGCCTAGGTATTTTTTAAAGTTATTGAAATGATTCTATATGAGCAGCAGTGAAGAATCATCGCTTTCTACAATTTAAAAAATGGAATTTGATCTGTTAAAAGATATGCTCTTCAACCGTGATGCTGGAAATAGTATTTACATATTAATATTTATGCTTTTTCGCCTTTATAGTGAAAGTTTTGGTCGATAATGGGATTTCTACCTACAAAAGCTTAGGAACATAGAGGTTAATACAAAAGAGTTTTCTCTGGTATTACATTGTCTATTTTCCAAGGGGAAAACAAAACAGAGTATAATCATATTGCTTAGTGTTTTGGTCAACAAAACAGAAATTCCTTCAGGTATTCAAAGTAGGAAGTAATTTAATACAGGGAGGTAAGTGATTATAAAATCCTGGAAGTGGTAAAAGAATAAAGTTCAGTTAAAGCTATTGCTAACTCTCAAGTTTAGCATTAGCTTCCAGAGAATCAAGAAACGGCTACTACTCTCTGGCCAGGAGTTAAAGGAACTCTGCTTCTAGTCACTGATGTGTGGACCCGCAGCGTGGTGATTTGCAGAGGAATATCTAGAGTATCCTTCAAGGTTTGGTAAATTCAAGCTACCGTTACAAATGACCATGCACTGGGTGGCTGATAGAGTTATTTCTCATGGCTCTGAGGGCTAGAAGTCTGAGATCAGGGACCAATATAATCAAGTTCTTGGAAAGAGCTGTCTTCCTATTTATTTCTTCAAATGGCCCTCTCTTGGTTCATGCAAGAAGGGGGAAAGCAAACTTCCGCTAAGGGTACTAATCCTATTATGAGGGCTCCAACCTCATGATCTAATCACCTGCTATAGTCCCCATCTTCAAACACCATCACCTTGGAGATTAGAGTTTCAACATACAAATTTGGGGGGACAAAAACTTTCAGTCCATAGCAGTTGGCCTCCACAGGTAGAGAAATGACAAAGCATGAAGAACTGTGATCCTACTAGCAGAATCTAAACCAGAATCCAGTTGGCCAAGCGTTTTTAGAACATGAGGTTCCAAGCTTCCAAATGTTGCAAAAAAAATGAGAGAGCTCTTCAGCAAAGTAACAGTTTTCACAGTGGTCAAAAAACAAAATAGTTTGAATGACCATGTTGCTTTGTTAAAAAGCAAGTTAGCAAATGATATATTAAGGGCGATCATTTCACTAATAAGCAGAGGTTAAGAGCAGACTCAAGAGCCAGATGCCTGGGGGAAATGCAGGTTCAGTAGCTAACTAACTGTATGAGTTGGGGCAAGTCACTTAGTTACTGCACTTCAAGATCACCATGTGTAAAAGGGAGACAATAATGGTAACAACTACATAGCTTCGTCATGGAGAGTAAATGGGTTATACTCATGAAATACTTAAAAACTAAATCTGCATTTAAGTTAGCATTCAATAAATAAAGCCAAAGATGATAACAGTAAGACAAATTTTGGAATCAGAGGAATTTTTGTAAATTGAGTGATATGAGTTGAGTGTCTGTCTCCCAAAAATTCATATGTTAAAGCCCTAACCCCTAGTGAGACGATGCTGGGATGTGGAGCCTTCAAGAGGTAATTAGTTTTAGATTAGATCATGAGAGTGCGGTCCTCATCATGGAACTAGTGCCTTATTAAGAAGCAGAACAGAGAGTGAAAGAAATCCAGAAGAAAGGCCGTGTGTGATCACAGCGAGAAGGTGGCCATCCGCAAGACAGAATGATAGCAAATCTGTCAGCTCCTTGGTCCTGGGCTTCTGAGACTCCGGATCTATGAGAAATAAATGTCTGTTGCTTAAGCCACTCAGTCTGGCATTTTGTTAGAATAGACTGAACTCACTAAGACACATTTGTATATAGTCTAAGATAATGACACCAAGAGAGTTGAAAACAGGATGACTTTGTTGGAGAGAACTGAGATCCACCATTCTGGATAGGATAGAAGCACTTCAGGGCAAAAGATTTTCTCCTGAGTTCCTGTCCAATTCCTTGGGATTGATCTGATATTGTAGGGTGTACAGTGTAACGGGGCCCCGCTGAGGAGTAGCATAGAATCTCCAAAAGGGAAAGAAATGGGATCTGGCTTGAGATGGTCTCAGATCCTACCCCAGTTCTACTACCTGCTCTGTCAGAGTTCCTCCAGGCCTCACTCAGCCTCTCCGAGCCTCAATTTGTTCATCTATCAAAAAGAGATAATGACAAAGCTGTCCATGGGAAAAGCTGAATAAGATGTTCCGTAAGAAAACCATCCCAGAAGTACCATGCAAGCCTTCGTTGGGATTGTGAGTGGAGAAGCTGTCACGGTTTGGATCTGGAATCCAAATCCAAGTCCCCCAAATTCTCATGTGTTGAAGACCTGCTCCCCAGTGCAGCTATGTTCAGAGATGGGAATTTGAGGCAGTGATTGGATCAGGAGGGCTCTGGCCTCAATATCGGGTTGCCCCATTGATGGATTCACAGCTGATGGCATTATTGGCAGGTGGTGGAAACTATAGAAAGTGGTCTTAGCTAGAGAAAGTAAGTCACTGGGGGTGTGCCCTTGCAGGATAGAGCTTGTCCTTGACCCCTTCATTTTTCTCTCTCCCTTTCCTGGGTTTAATGAGCTAAGCAATTCCTCTCCCCCATGCCCTTTAGCAATGATATTCTGTCTTACCTCAGGCCCAATGTAATAGACTCAGCAAATTGAAACCTCTGAAACAGTGAGCCAAACTAAATCTTTCTCTAAGTTGATTTTCTCAGCTATTTTGTCACAGCAATGAAAAATTGCTGAGTAACACAGAAGTTTTCCAAAACATCTTAGAATCAGTGCTGAGTGTCTTTAGATTTCAAAAAGTTGCTGAGGAAACTGGAGATCTTGGGTTCATCTCTGTCTTTCTGCTCCCATAACTTCTGGATCCTATTAAATATCTGGACAAACTTTAAAACAGCAAGTTTGAAAGGGAAGTAACTGTTTCAAGTGAAGTCATAGTTAATAGTCTGGCATACAGGTAAATTAAATAAAGACATATTTAAATAATCAGTACCTCCAGACATTGACCAGAGATGAACATGCATCTTTTCCCAGCCTGGTGTCCAGTCAGTGGTTAACTGATATTGGTGTGCCACATAGAGCTGTGCAGTGTATGCACTGCATGCACAAGTGGGTAACATCATGCAAACTGATATTCTCTAGAGCTTTGCAGAGCAGACCTAACTGGCTCTATATGGCAGCCTGCTTTGTCCAAACACTTAACCTCTATCTTTCATGGCCTTTTCTTCCAATCATTACCAGCTAACAGGACTGCTTTCATAGATAGGCATATAATCTCTGCAGTCACACCAAGCCCTTTTCTTGGCTTAACACTTTTCTCTCTCCATCTTGAGATTCCTAATAATGTCTTCAACAATGACCCATGTCATTATTTTACACTGGGTCCTGAAAATTATGCGGTCAGTCTCGATGCTTAAATAAAAATTCAGAAGCTCATCAAATTGTATGCAAATATCGGAAGGTTTATAAACAAATTGCCAGCAGGGACACACACAGTAAGGCAGTGACCTACAAACACCCTCATGGTGCCTAGTCCAGAATCCTGTGGGGAGCCTATAAAGCATGCAGGTTCCTCGACTCTGTAGGATAGAGATTCTGATTTTGTGTCTCAGATGTATTTTTTCATTTTAATGTCACAAGTCTTCCTTTGTACAGCTTTGGAACATGCCAGACTGGTTTTGCCAAGAAGCAAAATCAGTTGAGTTGAAGCCCATAAGTTGACCTTTAAACATTCACTGAGATAAAAGTAACTCTTTCCTCTGAACCTTTCTCAAAATTCCCTTCCCAGGAGCCTAAGAAAAGGATTTTCCATCTTGAACATGGGAGAAATTCCTTTTTAAGTCAGGGTATTTCAATCAGATGATGCTAAACTTAAGATTAACAGATAAACTATTTTGCTTTTTATCTCCCCCCTTTCTCCCTCAGGAAAGGTTGCAAATTCAGAGAAGAGAAAGTGAATGGGAATCGGTGGCACAAATGCCACTGTGGACAGTGACAGGCACAGACAGCTTCAGGCAGGCACTCCACGCCCTAACCAAGTGCAGGTTCAGATGGTGAGTTGTATTCAGTGGTCCCTACTGAGGTTTCCAATGAAATCAGGGTCTTGTGTGTTTATCAGTCACTCTAGATGGTTCCCAGCTCTCCCACATGGTGGCTGGATCTCCTCAGTGAGCTCAGAAAGCCCTGTCCTCTACACTTCCCAGGACCCGAGACCCCTCCAACCTGCATGGTCAAAACAACACACATGTTCTATTTTCCAGTCTCATTTATTTTGTGCCTGTGAGGTTTTGTTTGTTTGTGACTGTTTTCTGGGCAGGTCTCTAGACATTATCTAGACAAAAAACTTACAAGCAAGCCACCACTTTACCCTGAAGATCCTTTAAAAGATTCATCATCCGTCCCCCTGTAAGAAAGATTTCTTAATTGTTAGGACACTTTAAAACTAAACAACAGGTAAATTTATTCAGCCAAGTCTTTCAAGGTCAGCTGAAGTCTGTGGTGTGGAAGTAGAAGCTCTGGGATACACTGGGCATCGACTCTAACGTTGGAGCCACCTGGGTCTGTGTGAGAAGCTCCTCAGGTCATCCTTTCACACATTGACTCTCAGACACAGACGGGAGGCTGGGACATGTCTATGAAGTTTCTTACAGAGCCTTCGAGTGATTGGAGGGGACTGTTTAGAAGTGAGGGTGGAAGACCAGGAGCAGAAGCATCTGCAGCCCACAATTACCCACTCACCACTACTACTACCCTGCTCAGGACAATTGAGCATCAAACCTCCTGCCCTGGAGTCTTACAGAAATGCCTGCCATCCCATCTCTCTTTGACACTTGAGGCAGAGTGGCCTCACACACTTCCCACATAAAGCCCGATGTCCCTTCACCTGGGAATGTTCTGAAGAGTCACGTTGCTATCTTAAGGGAACATTCTTCTCACTTAACGGTTGCCACGAGCAACCACCTTAGAAGTGCGGTTGCCAGCTCTCCTAGAACAGGCTGTCTTCAAAGGCCAGAGGCCCCCTCCGGAAGTGACTCTCCAAAGTGCTAAAAGACCATGCTGGGATCATGATCAAAGGGAAATAAGACCCCAACTCCCTTCTGGAGGCGACAATCTAGACTCTCTTGTACTCATTTTTTATTCATTGAACTAACTGAAACCTGAACAAATATAAAATGTTGGTTAAAAAAAAGAAAGAAAGGAAATTTGTAAAGAATAGTTATATATTCTGTTGGGGTTTAAAGGCACTAAGCCCCCAGAATAGGCTACAGAGGTGGTTAGAGAAGATGAGCTCTGTGGCATCCAGGAGAGATAGTGGGTACATAGTAAATGGAGGTATATGACGTGGGCTGAAAACAGGGCACTCACTGAGAGTTTTTATTCAGAAAAATAGCATTCATTGGTACCCACACCCTCATTATCCACCTGGGCTCAAGGATGGAGATGTTGGTTTCAGGAGAGAAGAAAATGTAATCTCAGCCTTCTGCGTTCCTACATGGTCCATGAACCATCTGCCATGACAGCTATGCACACTCCAGCTAGTGGTTTTTAATATCCCACCTCAACTTCCACACAACCTCAGAAAACTTAATAAGGTTTGCATAACCACAAAAATAAATATTAAATATCCTAGCAGTGGTAAAAGAGAGGAGGGAACCAGAGAAGAAAAGTCAGGGGTACTAAGATAGAGGATGTACAGACAGCAGAGCTGTGATATAAATTCAGGAAGAATTTATTTAAATGAACAATGGCAATCAATAGAATAAAGTAACAATTAAAAACTGGGAAAGGGAAGCAGGTGATCATAATGTACAGATGAATCAGGCTTTGATCACAGTGGGGCATCAACAAATAGTGCCTAATATTTTTCAGTCAAGTAATTATTTTCAGAACAACATTTATTCAGAGGGTTTTCTCTAAGAAACCAGAGCCTGAGAGGATTTGGGAGGGAGACCATTGCATTTCGTAAAATCTTCAGTGTGGTATTATTGTCGCCGTGCACATATATAACCAGGTGCCAAGACACATGAACTCTGAGGCCTTGCCAGCTCCGTGATTTAGGCAACTTTTTCTAACTTTTCCCTCTCTCGCTGTCCTAGGTTATAAGCTAGTACTAACAATTATGCTCACTTCGTATTGTTGAGATCATTCAATGGGATGATGTACCTACAGCACTTACCACAAAGGCTGAGAGGAAATTCTCCATAAAGACTGGCTATAGATACTATTTATTTCATCATTATTATCACTTGATAACTTAATTTTATTCATTAATGCATCCTGAACAATTCTTCAGAGACTGACACAAAGCTCTCATTCTTCAATGGCTGCAGAATAGCCCATGGGATGGACGGCCAGAATCAGCCTTAAATCAGTTAAAGTTCAAACAAGCCTTTTATCCAGATGCCATCCATGATTTCTCCCCCTCACTACTGCTGCCAGACTATGTATTGTTGTGGAGGAATGTCTGTGCATCATAGGAAGGTGAACATCATCTCTGACCTTCTGCCACTAGAGCCACCACCACCTTCAGGTTCTATCAACCAAAAATGTCTACAGACGTTGCCAAATGTCCCCCACTGACCTCAGCTAACAAGGCTAGAAATCCATCCATCCTAAGGACTTCAGGAATGGCCCACCTAGAGCCAAGTTTCTTCTCACTGGAAATCTTTATGGAACTAGTTTCAGACAGATGTAACACACTACAGTCTCTATTATGTGTCACTCACTTGAAAGCCAAGGTCAGAGAGACAGTTGTGTTGTGTCCTTCATCTAAAATACACTTTATAAGACTTTTTGAAAGAAACAAGGAATATTTTTCAAGGAATAATTCCAACCCCTCTAATCAAGAAAATCAATAGAAAAATTATTAAACCACTATTATTCATTTTCTTGCCTCTTTTTATCTCAGTTGATCATGGTTCTAGAAAATAAGATCAATAGGTGTAACTTATGTATAATAGTTGCTTTAGCATAAATAATGCTGTTCTCAGATTTTCTTGCTACCCAGGACCAACAGCCTTGCCATCGTGTGCCAAATGACCCAGAGAGAAGAACTGAGAAGAGGTAAGCAATTTCATAGAGGAACAGTCCCATAATGGAGAGAAAATAAAGCACAAAATTCACGTTTATGTAACACTAGCTCAAAGTTTATCTATGGAAGGCAGCAAATAAATGCAAGTAGCATCCCGCAATCATAAATAGCATTTCAACTCAGAGTTCTGTTGAGCAAAACTATATCTATGTCCTTGGGGATAGCTCACAAAAATGATATTTGCCAATGTGGTTTTAGAAAATCATATGAAATGAAAAACCCTGTCGAACAGATGTGTTCGCAAGTCCCTGTCCACGTAGCAGTCGATCTGCTTAATGAAAACACCGTTATGGTTCAGAATTAGCGCTGTCTCCTTTTACAGTATTGTTATGTTAGTGTCTCAGAGGAGGAGAGAAGGTGGGAAGGAATGAGAGCAAGAAAATTGCCAGAAGTTGGGGTCAGGGATAGAATATCTCCTAAGTGGGTACCTCAATATGCTACAGAATGAATGGGAGATAAAAGTGGAGTGTTGTTTTAAAAAAAGAGCTAAACCAGGACATAGAAACAAAATGCCTGCTTTATTTAGATAAACTAAATCAAGTAAATAACACCACCTCTGTGCTCCACTTAATAGGTTCCATTTAGATATAATTGGAATGTAACAAAGCTACTTCCATCTCCCTCAAATTCATTAAAATGAGATTTTACAAGTATTCAGGATCAGTTCTCTCCCAAAATTATCCTTGTAGCAGGGGAATCTGAGGGCCAGTTAGCTTGTCCTCAAGTCCCAGATGAGATTCTATTTGGTAGCAGTTTGATTTGCCAAGATTGGTTATTGTTAGGATAATTAATAACTGTTCATGTTTTGTCTACAGGGCAAGCAGGAACTTTTGCAGCAAAGATGGTCCTTCAGAGCATTTCTCTTAGAGCTCAGTGTGTGTGTGTGTGTTTATAGTCCATTCACCCAGCATGATCTTGACCCAAAGCTTCACCTCCAGCTACCACCCATCCCAGATCCCATCTACCCTCCAATCATCCTGAAACCACAGAGAAGGTTGATTTCACCCCACTAATAATAAGGTAATTTTATAGAAAACCAGGAATTCAATTCTGGATAGTAGCAGAGAGGGTAGTAAAAACAAAAGTTAACTTTGAAAATAATAATATTGGCACTTTTAAAGGTTGCAAAGCAGCAGGATGAACATTCTCTTTGTTCTTGCATGGCAGTCTTGCAGAAGTATTAGCAAAAGTGCTGGGATTTTTATCAATAGCAAGTCTCCACCCAGAGATACCACATCACCTTTCACTTGAGTAACTGGGTATTTATTTCTTAAAAATATAAAAGTTTTCGATCATAACTGGGAACATGCTTCTCATTAGAACGAATGTAAAACAAATATTTTAATAAAATCTATCCCCTAAGACCTTTCTGAAGGAATACTGATTCTGTATACTTCAGTTCAAATTAAAATAAATGTCCACATTTTCACTGGTCTCTGAAACCATCTTTGATTGGAACTATACTATTAGTTGCTTTCTAGCTCTTGTTGAAAAAAAAAATAAACAATAGCAAATGCTTTGTCTGAATTTGCTGATGCTGGCAGTAATATAGTTCCTTTAAATTTAAACAGAAGGATACAGCTTGATTTGTCTGTCTCTTCTCACTAGCTTTATTAAGAGATTAATAAATGCATTGTTCTTTTATCATTTACAATGCAGATATATGATCTCATTTAATCTTTCCAATCTGCCTGTGGGTTTGTTAATATTATCAGCATCATTTTTTAGTCAAGAAATTGGATGGTAAATTGAAGGAAAGGAATTTACCAGATATTGATCAACTGAAAAGTGGTTCAACTTAGATCTCACAGATCCAGCAGTTTTTTATAGGGTATGTCTTGTCCTTCTCTTACTCAGAAACAAACATACACACACACACACACACACACACACACACACACACACACATACAGACAATTTGTTTAACAGACTTATTATAATTGGTGATATATTTGAGACATTTTTCAAAGGTGTGGGGCCCTTGATAACCAATTTTCTTGTTACAGTTTTGCTTGTGTAATAGATTGACTTGCAAGTTAAATAGAAAGTAAGACACTGCAGACTGCAGATCCACCAGGTTCCCCAAGGACATCCCTATTCACTCCGTCCCCAGTGGACCCAAGGTCAACAGCACTTTTTATTTTTAGTTCAGTAACACACATGCAAAGTCTTAAGGCCTGCCCTAACTTCAGCATCAATCAATCAAGCAAATAAGACTTTGTTCATTTCACTTTGAAGTTTTTTTAGAAGATTGTTTATGATTATTATTTTGCCTACTAAACTATGTTATTCAAGAACGTTTTAAAAATATATATTGATTTGAAATACAAGGTTGCTCAGCATTTTCCCATCCTTCCCATTTCAGATGCTACTGCTACGTTGCAGACAGGTTGTATATGAAAATATCTTACTAAATTATCTAGACCCACAAGACTGGGATCCTAATGAAAATAAGATATATCCCATGCTTGTATAAAAATAAATTCTACTGTTCTATATAACTAAAAAGAACAAATAAAAAAATTAATAAATATATAAATTATCTAGATTTTATGGATGATACTCAAGCAAAAAGATGCATACAACCTCAAGTCAGTACTGGGACTCAGGAAACATCACGGTCAAGTGCACATATTTAGATGGAGCTAGACTGCTTAGATGACCATCTCGGCCCCGCTATTTTCACTAACGTGGAGAATTTGGGAAAATTATTGAAAATTCCTGTGCCTCGGTTTCCTATCTGTAAAATGAGTATGGTGGTAATAGTTCTTATCTCACTGGCTGATTGTGGGAATTCAGTGAGTCACTAGAGGTAATGTACATTGAAAAGCAACAGGCACACAGACAGTGCTGGAGAGGTATTGAGAACTATAACTGCACTGCACAAAGATCTGTCTCTTGAGAATTCAAGGTCAAAAATATTTTTGAAAGCAATTTCATTATTAAAATATTCTCATTTGTTTTTCCTCCCTATTTCTAAGGTTTCAGGTTAGGACTTATCCAACAGTAGCCCATAGAACAAATCTGGCCCTTTACTTATTTTTCTATAACCAGAAAGCTAAGAGGCTTTTCCATTTTTAGATGGGTAAATGAAAAAATTAAGAGTAATGTTTCATGATACATGCAAATTCTATGAAATGTATGTTTCAGTCTCCATAAATAAAATATAACTGAAATCCAGCTATGGCCATCGGTTTAAATTGTTTCTGTGGCTGCTTTTATTACTACAAGGCCAACTGGTATAGTAGTGACAGAGACCTCTCAGTCCACAAAGCCTAAAATATTTATTGCTTGGCTCTTACAGAAAAGCTTGCCAACCCACATAACTGGTGATCGGTGTGTGTGCTATAAAATTCAGAGTAATCTAGCAAGCAGAGGGAGATGCTGAGAGGTCCTGGAAGGAAAAATCATGCTCAGGCAAATGACAAGACAAACCTCAGCTGCTATGATTGTTTCTTCTAAGGAGTTTCAGAAAAAGTGTGGCAAAGAAGTCCATTGAAACTACAGGCAAGACTAAGTTTTATACATTCTGTGACATTTCATTATTCATAGTAATCAAGAATTTTTTGCATTCACATTATCAATGCCCAGTTTTGTTATAAAAATTTGCACAACCGTTAATCTTGTGTAGGAAACTCCAAGGCAATCACCTCGCTCTGCTAACCTGAATGGGTTTTTTTTCCTCCCTTCATTTCAATGTATTGCATTTTATTACTCCTTTTAAAAGTCAAAATTTGAATATGAAAACTTAAAGATTAACCATGAAATAAGTTCACCTAGCCTATCACTTTCTCATTTGTCTCTGTAGTTC
Source organism: Callospermophilus lateralis (assembly GCF_048772815.1). Classification (NCBI taxonomy): domain Eukaryota; kingdom Metazoa; phylum Chordata; class Mammalia; order Rodentia; family Sciuridae; genus Callospermophilus; species Callospermophilus lateralis. The sequence continues at coordinate 12,642,126 of NC_135314.1, read as the reverse complement.
TCATTTCCCCTGGATAGAATTGTTCTTTCTTTTCTCAGTAGCAATAATCCCATATGTAGTCTTCTCAGAGTTATTTTTTTGGCACTTATTACTGAAATGTTCACGTTAGAATTTGCCTGTGGTGATAGCTTCTCACCCAACGCCTTCCTACTGCTACTGTCTTCAGCTTTAGGTGTCACTGATAAAATCTTACATTTTTGGTAAGGCACAGTTGAAGAACAATAAAACAGAAAAATCTGTTCATGTCTATAATTTTTACTTGCTTATTTCACATGTTTTATTTGTTTTCTATGATTTTAATGAGATTACTTTTTTCTTAAAATGTCTCCTCTTACAAGTCCATACAACAATGACAGCTTTGGATTTGTTGTGAGGAGGTGAGAAGTAGGATTCAGAGTTTTAACACTGATGTGCCATTAATTAGACAAAGGAAGGTCATGGGACATCCACCAGTCTCCTTTCTTCATCCATGAGATGAAAACAACCCAGGAAATGGCTCTTCATTCTTACATAACTCTAAGTTCTCAGGCTCTTCTATTTGCAGTTCTTGCAGCTAATCAGCCTTTCTGTAGGGAACCGAATCTAACATGGAATGCAACCGTTCATTTCTTATTATCTACGGCCTATTTAATCATTGGGAACTCTAATTGTTAAACCCCTTCCAAATTCTCTACTCTGTTCTTGTGCTTCAAATTCACTCATGCATGTGTTGAAGCTCTGGTTAGCAGGACCAAGGTCAAACGCAGGAGATTAAGAGATGAGCCCCAGGCATATGCAAATCCAGTAGGGACAGCTGAAGAGCCACTTCCAAGCACAGACATCTTCGTCATTGAAATCCCAGGCCTCTTCCTGCCCCGTGTTTAGGAAAGAAAGCGGGGCAACCATGTTTAAAATTACAGAAGGAATACAAGAACCACGTTCTTTTTGAAAACTGTAATTCTAAAAATTTTGAATAAGCAAAACCATCCATTTTATCTCCTTAAAATAAGACTCCTCCCTTGCGCAATCAAAGTACCCTCTGGGGACTTTTTTTATGTATTTACATGAAGAGCTGCAGACTTATAGATACAGATTTCAGTATTTTTTGCATACATAAAGGCACATGTGCCTATTTTTCAGAAAGTTACAGCTTTTTAACTTAATGTTACATCTCAGAATTCATTTCATTTCAGTACACACACGTTATTCTTTATATTGGCATCATAAAATTTATGATGGACATGTAAGTTATTGCCAATTCATTTAATCTTACAAATAAGTAATTCTTGTGTACTTTGTACTTACATATGAAGGTTTTATGTGACAGGAGATCTGAACTAAAGAAAGTAGGGATTTTAAATTGACATGTTAATTGCCAAAATGTTCTTCAAAAATTATTTGATAATTTATACTTCTATCAATAATGTATGGCAATATTCACTTTCCTGCACCAAGTTAACATCAAATAATATTTTGCTAACTAAAATTGTTCACTACTTATTATTTTAATTTGCTACTTGAGGGGAAGTTAGCAACTAATTTTTCACATTCCAATGAACTATGAATAAATTTTTTCTTATCAGTTGTCCATTTTTTAAAAATTTTTTCAGTTGTAGATGAATACAATATTTTTCTTTCTTTCTTTCTTTCTTTCTTTCTTTCTTTCTTTCTTTCTTTCTTTATTTATTTATTTTTATGTGATGCTGAGGATCCAACCTAGTGCATGCATGCAAGGCAAGCACTATGCCACTGACCTACAACCCCAGCCCCAGTTGTCCAATTTTATTGGGTAATTTGTCTCATTGATTTGAGTGTGCTTGATTTTTTATACAAATTAAACATTAATTTATCTTTTATGTTTTTCCATTATTCTGCTTACATTTTAGCTTGGTTTATTGTCAAGTTTATTTATTTATTTATTTATTTATTTTTTTTTTGGTCCAGGGATGAAACGCAAGAGCACTCAATCACTGAGCCACATCCCCATCCCTATTTTGTATTTTATTTAGAGACAGGGTCTCATTGAGTTGCTTAGTGCCTTGCTTTTGCTGCAACTGGCTTTGAACTCTCTATCCTCCTGCCTCAGCCTCCTGAGTCCCTGAGATTACAGGCATGAGCCACCATACCTGGCTCAAGTTTAAACTTTTAAGCTGTTTATGCTTCTGGTATCTATGCTCTTCATCTTAATTAGGAAAAATATTCCCTAAATATTATCTAAATGTCCTATGTTCTTCTTGTACTTTTATAGTTTTGCTTTCTTTTTAAGGTTTTTTTATTGGTTCTAATCAGTTATACATGACAGTAAAATGCATTTTGAGGGGAAGTTAGCAACTAATTTTTCACATAAGTGGAGTATAACTTCTCATCCTTCTAATTGTACAGGACGTACAATCACACAGGTCCTGTAATCATATATGCATATAGGGTAATAATATCTTACTCACCCTACTGTCTTTCCTACCTTATACCCCCTCCTCTCCCTTCACTCCCCTCTACCTCATCCAAAGTACCTCTATTCTTCCTTAGCCCCCACCCCCTTATTGTGAATTAACATCCACATATCAGGGAAAATATCCGGCCTTTGTTTTTTGGGGATTGGCTTATCCCTCTTAGCATGATATTCTCCAGCTTTTTTAAAAGCTTATGGTTTCAAACCATATGGAATTTCTTTTCATACATGGTGTGAGATGTGAAATTTTTCCAGATGGAATTCTCTGGGCACCACTTATGAAATAGTGCATTTATAAAGGTTTAGTTGCGGCATGCACATTACTCTGTAGACTCCCAATTCTACTGCATTTATTTATTGTTCTATTTCTGTGCCAAAACCACTGTTGCACCTGTTGTCATTTATAGTCCAGTTTGATACGTGCCATAGAAAGTCCTCCCTCACTTTGCCTTTCCATTCTATTATAGTTTTATTCTGAGAAAAAAAAATCTGCAGAAATATTGGTTGGAGTGACACTGGCTTTATAAATTACCTTGGAAAGAAACAAGCTAACAATTCTGTCTTCCCATCCAGGAACACTATATATCTCTCCACTGCTCATCACTTCTTCAATAGATTTTTTCAAACTTTCTTAATATACATCTTATACATTTTTATTAGGCTTATCTGTAGGAATTTGGCTGTTTTATTATTGTTGTGAATAGCACCTATTTTTTACTCTCAGCTGTTGGGTAATAGTAAATTTGTGGTTTTACTTCTTGGTCTTACATTTGTTCAATTCACAAATTCTCATATTAACTCTAAGAGCTTTTGAGGTCGTCTTTGATTTTCTAGATAGAAAATTGTATCCTCTACAGAGGATGCTGCTTTTATCACTTCCATTCCAATGTGTGCATCCCAGTGTCCCTTGTCTTATTTCATGGGCCAGTACCTGCAGTGCCATCAGGAGGAACGGCAGTGGTCCTGATTTAAATCAGTATGTCCCTAATATTTCATTTTTAAGTAAGATGTTTGCTGTGTTTTAGATACTCTTTTCCTAAGTTTAGGAGGCTCCTTGATCTTAGATTCTACCAGAAATATGTGTTGAATTTTTAAAAATTGCTTTCTCTGCAGCATGTCCTTTGGTAAAGTGACTGTCATGAACAGGCTCCTCGGTGTCGCAACAGGCTTTCATCCTGAAATTGACTATTTGGTCCTGATGCATTATTCTTTGTAATCATCACTAGGCTTCATTTGCAAATATTTTAATTAATTTAAGATATTTAACATTTTACTTTAATTTTTGAATCTATTTCCATAAACAAGAGTAGCCTGTGGTTTTCTCCCATTAGCCTGCATTGCTCAGTTTTAAAATAAGTGTTAAAATCATTAAAAAAAAAAAAAAAAAAAACCGGTTGTAAGATGTTTGCAGAGCACTCTGTGTTGGCGTTTCTATTCATATGGGTTTTATTGGCACTGTAACACAAACAAGAGACTGTGGGACATGAACACTTTTAAGTTTTAAATTATAGCTGTGATCCAAACATCAAGTGGATGGGATTAGCAGACAGTAACCAGAACAGGATTTTATGACCCGCCTCTACCCTTTGCTATTCAAAACCATTTTGCAATGCTAATTCTCTTTGTCTCTGCATGAAATCTTGCTTTTCTCCAGGTAAAATCTTTCATGGAGCACATAGAAATCTGCCTGTTCTCTGATTATTAGGCACTTTTCTATCACTTGCATTCCTAAGAGTAGTCTCCTTTCAGAAATTAAAATGTAGTATTTCATGTAACCATCAAACTCCAAACCTTCATTCCAGGTGAATGCAGAGAGGAAGGGCCTCTGCCCTGTGCACCCCACTCCCCAGCCGTGGCTTCTCACACCTCCAGGAGCAGAGCTGGAGAAGGTGAGGAGAGAGGAAGAAGCCCCTGGAGGGGTGCCCACGTGACCCGGCTTTGGCTCCAGCAGGGTTGAATGCCAGCTCTGTTGTGGTGGCCTTATGGATTCCCTGGACAACATCTCCAAGCTGGGGAATCCCTCACCTGAACGTCCCTGACAAGGCTCAGTTTGTCTGTGGCTGAGGACTCCTCCTTCAGCCCCAGAATCTAGTGGCCCACCTCCACTCTCTTGTTCCTTGCTCCTCCTTGAAGTCCCCTGGCCAGGATCTAAGGCAGTCCCAAGCTGACATCCTGTCATGTGGCCTTCACCTGGCCCCCAGGTGACAGGAGCATCTGACCCACCATCAGGAGTGCATCACTCCCTTGTCCTCAGTTGCCACTATCACTTCAGTTACCTGGTCCTGCGTTCCCACCTGTTCAAGCTCTGCAGGGGAGACCCTGAGAGCCTTCTCTCTAATGATTTGCCTTTGGTAAAGGCAAATTGCTTTTATGTTGGAAGGGGAGGGTGCAGGCCAGAAGAGCATGAAACTTGACTGAAACGTGGCACTCAGTGCCCAACTTTTGCCAAACAAACTCTCTCTCCAAATTCCAGGTTCTTCTCTCAAACCCCAGACCTCCTTCATAGCCTGGGGTAGATGCCAGGTAAGGGCCATTAAACGGGATCTTTTTTTTTTTCCTTTCTTCTTTGCAAGTCCTGTTTATAAGGCCCAGTTCCTCACTGTGGAATATGGGAGTGGTTATGATTTATTATCTTGGGCTCTCAACAAACATGAGACAGAGAAGTATCCCAGTGAGCAGCAAACCACTCATCCCACTTGCTTAAATGTACCTCTGAATTTTTTACCTCTAGGTGAATACTGAAAGCACACAAAAAATGGGTTTTCTCACTCATAATGCTCCAGTCTATCAACAGTTAAAATTCTCACTCTGTGAAATAAATTTTACAATAACCCCTTTAAGTATGTTTTGAAAACAAGCCTATAGACCAAACCCCTTTGATGTGTGCCTAAAAGCTGGGGCCATGATGAAACCTAAATCTGATTTTTCTTTTCAGTCTCTCGGCTTTTGTCTTTTGCTTTGATCCACCCCACATAAAGCTATTGGCAAATGTATCACCGATTTTGATCTTATAAACTGTACGTAAATTCACACACCCTCGTACTCGCCTCTTAACAGAGACACAACCTGTAAACCATGACACAGCAATGACTCAGGAGTTTGAAGCCCTCCCCACCTCTGCCTCGCCTCTTTATATGGGAATCCATCCCAAGTTCTCCCCTGGGAAACCTTCTTGATGCTGTGGGGGCACTAGACAAGCAGGTATCTGCCTCCTCCCCCAAAGGCTGATACACTGTGCCACAGAGGAATCCCAGTTATGTGGGAAAAGGGGAAATAAAGAGGAAAAAAAGCTTTGAAAATGAAGAAACAAATAGGAGAGTCCAGTTCAACTGCACTGGGAACCAGAACAGGCAGAAGACAGAGAGCTTGACAAGTGGCCTGAGAAGCCAGGTCACACTGGGCAGTTATTTTATCTCTCTGGGCCACCACCTAGTTATCCTTAAATATAGAGATTTTGGAAAAACAATTCTTAAAATTCTGAGATTCTAATTAGTTTTGAGGCAATTGTGTCCCTCTTATTCAGATTTCCTTGAAGCACCAATTTAACTAGATTCATCCGGGTAGTTGTAAAGAACATTCCAGAATGATTCCCTACAGCAGGCAGGCACAGGTAAACCATGGGCTGCTGGTGAAATTCCAACCATTGTCTGTTTTTGTACATCAATGTATGCACTAAGAATAATTTTATGTTTGCAAAATTTTATGTTTAAAAGAATCAAAAGAAAAATAATATTTCATGACATAGATAAATTATCTGAAGTTCAAATTGCAGTATCTGTAAATACAGTGGTGGCTGGATCCCATCCATGCACAAGCCTAGCAGGCTCACTCACGGAGCCCTGTACAGAAAAATGGAGTTGATGATTGCTCCAACATCATTGAGGAGGCTGTGTAAAGAGAGGCTGCATCTGATGGAAGAGGTACTCTGTGTCCTCTGTGTCCCAGCTCATTCCCTAAAACAGTGCTCATTGTCTCTAAGTTAACATTGGCACATCTGCCTTCCCCTAATTTTTTTTTTTAAATCAAAACCACTGAGGCACATAGTATATCTTTGGGTGATGGTGTGGGAGACGATAATGGAAGGAAGAAAAAAGAGATCTAAGGGATTTCTTACACACAAATGATCCAAAATCAACCCTTATTCGACTCCTAATAAATCAAAGTAATTGGCAAAATAATCAGTGCTTTGTCCCAGGTCTGAAATGTTCCAAATTCTTCCTTATTTTTATTCTTTTTTTATGCCCCAGAATTTCAAAACCCTTGCTGTTATTCTATTTAGGGTTGCTATGAAAATAGATTTGAAGTCAGCCTTAGGATATTAGTGCAGAGATATCAGAGACTTCTGCATTGGGAACCTGAACCCTTTAAAGCTATGAGCTTCGCTCTCCAAATACCTTGCTTCCAAAGATTTGTCGGGAACATGTAAGCCAGCAAGGAGCTCATACTTGCGGGTTAACTTAAAACCTATAATTACCATTAGAGTATAAGCTTCCAATGAAACTGCAAGTTCCCCCAATTAAATAGTAACTCCTCGAGGTTGGGATGCATGCCAGCTTCTGCTCTTCTCAAAGAACCTCAAACTAATAAGTGTCCATTGTAAACATTTATTGAATAAATGTTCTACTTATTCAGAGTTTACCTTTTCATTACACACAGCAATTGCATGTTAATTATCAACATAATTCTGGGTCATTGATACATTTTAATATGATTATATTAATTTAAATAAGCATTTGCATGCATCTATCAAGGCTGAGCAATATATAAGGAATTCTATATACACAAATAAAATACAATAGATAACACCAGCTTCCCCTAGAGCCCAATCTCAAGATCTGTGTCACACGAACAAAAATCACATCCATTCACTAAATGAGAATCTGCTATGTGAAGTGAGCACTGTGAAAACAGTTTCCAAAAATGACAAGTAATCTAACCCATTTCATAAATATGCATGAAGCAAAAAGCAAATTCCTAGGGAAGTAACACAGACTTGTTTTTAACTGTGAATCTGGGTGAACATTTGGGAATAAGATAAACCAAAGAATATATCTTCTAAGTAATGGTGAAAATATTCTTTGGATAACCCTCCACTGGAAGTTATTATTTTTCATTCCTAAAGAAAGGAAATGTGTAGAATTTTTCTCATCACAGCATGGATTCGCAGGCATTGCAGCAGAAAAGCTACAAGAGGCATTAGCAGAGCCCATTGCATAAGAAGTTTCTGCTTCTTGGAAGAAGTTTGTACCCCTGACATTTGCACAAAGTGTGCAATTAGCCACTCCAAGAATAAGGCATTAGAATAATAAAAATACAGTGGCTACAGGTTGCTGTATTTCAGACCTTTAACCTGAACAATATGTTGGTCCACATAGTCTCACTCTCAAGTTCAAAGAAAATTTTCTCTTACTATTAAGAAAAGGTCTTGGGGCTGGGGATGTGGCTCAAGTGGTGGCGCGCTCGCCTGGCATGCATGCGGCCTGGGTTCGATCCTCAGCACCACATACAAACAAAGATGTTGTGTCCGCCGAAAACTAAAAAATAAATATTAAAAAATTCTCTCTCTCTCTCTCTCTCTCTCTCTCTCTCTCTCTCTCTAAAAAAAGAAAGAAAGAAAGAAGAAAGAAAGGAAGGAAGGAAGGAAGGAAGGAAGGAAGGAAGAAAGAAAGAAAGAAAGAAAGAAAGAAAGAAAGAAAGAAAGAAAGAAAGAAAGAAGAAAAGGTCTTAAGCCAATATGTTCTACCGGCCTTTGCAGTCAATGTCCTGGGCCCTTGAATGAGGGCACTGGCAGGTTTATGATTCCACCTAATACAAACCAACTCTGGTTATTTAAGGTAAAAAGGTAGTCTATCAGAAGGACCCAGGTGGGGGACAGGATTCTGGCTAAGACTAGTCAACCAAGCACAGAAAGTGAGCAAAGAAAGGCCAGACCCACAGCCAAACTCTAACAAAGGAAGACCCCATGTAGAGTTCATCAAAATCCAGAGCCACGGTGTCTAACTACTTTTCTTTCATAATGGAAAAGAAACTCACTCTGCATTTCTAAACTTTTGTAGAGCAGGGACTTTGTCTTAACTCCATTGCTCAGCTAGGTTACTAAGTATACCCAATGTCAATAGATACGTTACAATAGGAATGGGTTTTGCTTGTCTGCAATTTTTTTAATTGTGTACATTCATCTATACAACGCACATTGCAGTATGGTAAGCACTTCCACCATATTATTAAGGAATTATCTTTAACACTGTTTATACATCTTTGGTAGATTTACTTCCTAGTGACTGTAACCATAAACATTTGTCAGATTAAAGGCAAGGAGGTAGCCCTCACTGCTGAGAAAAGAAATAGGTTCCCAATCCTTATAGCAGGAGTTTCTGACCTGGTACTAAAAGGCTGAATATTGCCCAGGAATGAGTCGGGTGTTATCTGCTTTGCCCTCCAGTCTCCTATCATCAGGGCACAGAAGCTGGTGTCAGGCTGAGCTGAAGGATGGCCATTGGATGAGACCACCTTCATGCTGCCCAGTAGAGGAGAAGGGGCTGAGCACCCCACCCCATAAATCAAGCACATATAGACAACCCTTCTAAGGCTTGGCAAAGGCATCCTGTAATTAAGCATTAGCATCTAATAAATAATAAGTGAATACCATCAAAAAGCACTTTGCCAACGGAGAGGATGGTAGGAGCACCTGCCACTAGTAATAATGGTGGCCTAGTTAATCACATCATTCAGGAAGCAGTTTAGACATAGGCAGCCTCAGCAGGCAAACCACCAATGTCCAAAGGGCTAAGCCTGGCTTTCTCAAATACCTGCCCTGGCTGGAAGTCTTCCCAAAAGACAGGAATCCTCCAGAGCTCTGGGAATCATTCCTGGAAGATCCCATGAAGATGTGGACATTGCTGGGAAAAACCATTCTACCTCCTTAAAGAACATTTAAAGCAGCAACTTCACTCATACATTTACAAGAGTCGCCCCATTCGTTGCTTCTAGAAGAAGCCGAATCTGAGAAAATATTTAAGTAAAACAAAAGAATTGGTCACCCTTGCTGGCCACCTTCATAATCTCAACACAAACTGCCTTTCAAGGAGAATGGCAAATGATAGATGTAATCCATAGAACAATCTCAAGAGAAATTCCAATTCATTTATAGTTTTTTTTTAATAAGATTACTTTCCTTGAAGTAATTGTGGCTTTTTGCAGAGACTTAGATTCTTTTTATCTCATTTTATCTTTTATTAATTTCTAGTTACAAAAAAAATTATTTTCATTGTAGAATTTATCCAAATCCTGCAGTGTTTACTCATTCTCCATCTCTGAATGCCTATGGTATTAAAAGTGGACACTACACAAGTAAGTTATATTTCGTTCATTACATTCTCTAATTTTATGTTTATTTAAACATTTCATTTCCACTCTAAACCCTTATAGACCAAGGATAATGGTTTGGGGTGTTGCTTTGGATTTTTTCTAGAAATAACATGACGATGCTCATAAGCAAATTTGTTGTACAATTAAACTGTTCTAATATAAAATCCTGTATTTGGGCATTTCTAGTCTCAATACTCAGAAAATGGCAAGTGATTTTTTTAAAAAAATAATTTAGACAGCAGTTACATGAAATTCACCTTTGCTTGAAGGTCCCTTCTTCATAATGTAAGTTGATCTTACAAAATACCATCTCTGGAAAGATCCTTCAGTCAAACTACACGTGGTCAAACACCTTGCCAGGTCCTATGGCTCACCCCAGTTCACTTCAAGTGGAGGAGAAAGGTAAGTAGTTTTTCTAATAAAAGATTTCAGAAAGATTTGAGGTCTTCTTCCTTTGAGTGCATTTTAAAAGAAATAATGTATTATTTCATTTATCTTATGGTGCCCCCAAGCAAACAGCATAGAGTATTTAAAGCATTTAAAGAAAAAAACAGAGAACTCATTCCCCGCTCCCATCCTTCCCAAAGCACCAATATTAACACTTTGAAGTATTTTTTTTTCTTGAAGCTGAAATACAGCAAAACATGTTTACTCACATGTTGTTTTGGTTTGTTTCTGTTTATGGCTTTATGGTTTTGAGATATTTTTTATGTTGTTTCTGTTTTGATGGGATTTTTGTGCAAAATTGAGATTTTTACTTTCCGTATTAATCAGCAACTTTCTTGCTTTTTTACTGAACAATACAAAAGGGATATTCTCTTGATCACTTAACAATCATTCTCCTTTTCAATACTTGCATTGCCTTGTGTAGATGAACTGTTTTGAGGGGTTTTTTTCCCAATATTTCCTGTTGTTTGAACATTCCGATTTTTTCATTAGACAACTCACTTCATTTGTTTGGACCTCAGTTTGTACTCTAAGGTTTTATTTAACTCTAAAATTTGAAATTTACCTAGATAAAATTCGATTCTTAAAAAAACTACCTTACCATTCAAATTATTATGTATTTATTAAAATGAATTTTTAAATGAGTTCTATTTGAAACTTAGAACATTCAAAACAACCTTGATGTTGTGGTTTGGATATGAGGTGTCCCCCATGTGTGTTCCTCTTACTGCAGGAATAGTCAGTGTTGAAATGATTGGTTTCTGAGGACTATAACCTAATCAGTCCATCCTAGTTTCAATGGACTAACTATAAGCAAGTGGGCATGGCTGGAAGAGGCGAGTCACGGGGAACATGCCCTAAAGGATTCATCTTCCAAACAGGGCTTCCCTGACCCCTTCCTGGTCATTGTAAGCATAGCAGCTCCCCTGTACCCCATCCTTCCGCCATGATGGTCTCCTTCACGTTAGGCCCAGCACAATGGAGTCCACTGACCATGATCTAAATCTCTGAAACTGTGAGCCAAAATAAACTTTTCCTCCTTAAGTTGTTCCCATCAGGTATTTTGGTTACAGTAGCAAAAAGATAACTAATACACTAAAGAATAGCAGAATGTTCTAGAATCGTCCTTTCATAAATAGGAATGTTCATACCTCTATTTATTTCCCTTAAAATAGTTTAAATAATGGTATTGAAAGTTCTGGCACAATTCTGTTACCATAACACAGAAATTCAGTTAAGATACACACACACATTTCTTATTGTGAAGGGAAATGCAACAGTAATAACATCCTGTAGTAAGTTTAGGCAAACGCTGCTTTACACTAATATCCAATTTTTTAACCTCTGATTTTCTTAAGAAGGTGATCCTCCCCTAGCTTTCCCTTTAAGCAATGAAGATGCAGTTAGAGTTTGTCCGTTCAACAAGCTGCAGAGTATGGGGCACACGCAGTCTCTAAGCAAATATACCAGAGCTACCCTCCACTAGGCTCCTCCTCATCCCACACGCCACTGTCCCTCACTGAAACACCAAGCAGTCAGATAGAAACCAAAAATCATCTTCCTAATTCTGTGCCCTCTATATTTTTATTCTCAAAGCTGAAATGAAAGTGACATTTGGATTTACTTTTTCAAGTTTGTCATTTCCAAGAAATACCTGAAACTACAGGGGAAAGAGGCTTAGCTTTTACTTAGCAATCAGAACACCCCTTAACACAGCCATTGGGTATTCAATTCTCACTTCAAGCAACAGACAAAAAATGAGGCTTGGCCTTAATGTGCCCACCTCCGGGAGACTGGAGCTGTATCCTGGGAATTCAAAATAGCCTGAGGTTTCTCAAAACCAAATCCAAGCCCTCCAGATAAAATTCAATTCTGGCTTCCATTATGCATTAGGATAGACAAGAATTGTTTTTCTAACTGGGTGAGATACAAAATATGTGTCTTGAACATCTATCCTTTGGGAAATACTACTAAAGACTAAGAAAAATGTTTTTCCTAATAGACTTAAAATGTAATTGAAGCAATCAGTCAAATGATCAAAGATAAGCAATACAGGATGCTAAGGGATAGGAACCAAATGGAATGTCACTGTTTTCATAAATGAGAATAGCTCGCTTTCTAGCACAGCGCTTCTTAGGCAGACCTAAGAATCGCCTGGGATTGGTAAAAGACCTGGCCCAGCCCACATCTACTTCATCAGACTATCAAGCAGGTACCCTGGAACCTATGCTTTTACCAGCACCTTAAGGGATTCTGATGAGCACTACAATTTTAACACAATAAGGGAATAGTTTTTCTTCAAGTGTGGTCCCCAGACCAGCAGCATCCGTGTATACTGGATCTTATTAGAAATGCAGATTTTACACTCCACAACAGGCCAGCTAAATCAAAAATTCGAGCAACAGGCTCAGCAATCTGTTTAACAAGCCCTTCAGAGGATTCCGATACATGGTAAAGTTTGAGGACCATGACCAGCATGTGTCTGCAGATCTCAGTTTGGAAAACATTTCAATGGAGTATGAAGAAACAAAAGAACTCCGAGGGAATGCACCACCTGCAGCTGGGACAGCATGCAGACCCTTTTTGAAGAGAGATGCTCATATTCAGGGTGGACCATTTCAACTATGGAAAATTTCGTGGGAGAAAAGAGATGGAGCCTTCTCATCTCTCCCAGTCACATCCACTCTTTATCACTTTCAGTTCTCAGAAGGAGTCAGTCTGCTGTGAAGGAGAGGAAGACATTTCTACGAGACATGTAGCAACTTTACCATGGTACCCCCAGCTTACAGAGGAAAAGTCTAAAAATCCCCCCTGACCCCACAAAACAAAAAAAAAAATCCATCTTCCTATTTCATCTGGAGAGGAACTTCAATCTTAGTGCTCAGAATCTTCAAGGAAATTCCTCAGGGAAACTAAGATGCTCCATTCAGGTAGCAGAGCTAGACACCTGGGTTAACATCTACAGACACTTGACCTGAGCACCTGTGATTCAGATATGCCAACTGAAAACTTTTCTTTAATGTAGCCTTTGCGTGGGAATATACACAGAAGCAGTCAGAGTGTTTTTGCTTCAGCCGACAGTCCTTAAGGCTGTGCAGGTATATTGCTACAACACGTAAAAGTTTTAGGGCATAGAAAAACCTGAACAGTGCCTGCATTCCTGCTTAATTCCTTCCTCCACAGGCAAGCCTTCTGGATATGCTGTTGTTAAACTCTGGCATGTGCTGATGTGTGGCAGCCCCTAAAGACTAAGGACTGGGTATGGGACTCAGCGATAGAGCATTTGCCTATCATGTGTGAGGCCCTGGTTTCAATCCCTAGCACGGAAGTTGTGGCAGGTGGAGGGTGATTAATAAAGCACAGAAGGCGACTTTTTGTTTCAGAAGTTGAAGATAACCTGGATCCTGGCAAGCTGATTTAAAGTCCCCAAACCTGGAAGTTGGTGCCCACATAAGGCAGACGTGCCACTCAACTGTGCATCACTGTGGAAAGTGCCTTAGATAACCAACTTATAAAAGGAAAGCCTTATTTGGGTTCACAGTTTTGGAGGTTTCAGTGCACGGGTGCTTGGCCCTGCTGCCTGGGTCCTGTGGCAGCACAGTAGATCATGGCGGGAGCATGTGATGGAGGAGGCTGTTCACCTCAGGGCAACCAGGAAGCCGGTGGGGGGCTCTCCACATTTCCTCCACTCACGCACCTCCAATGACCTAACTTCCTTCCACTGATCCCCACCTCCTGAAGGTCCCACCACCTCCCAAAAGTGCCAAAGGCTGACAACCAGGCCTTTAGCCTATGGTCCTCTAGGGGACATTTATGATCCAAACCACAGCAGGGCAAAATTGCTGGACAACACCGAGGGAGGACCAGAGCTCGGACCAGGATGGGAGACAGGGATGCCTGTTAAGAACGACTTCTGCCAGCTGAAAGAGCTCTCAGTCACCAGAAGCTGGAACAAACTGAGTGATAAAATAAATAACAGTATTGGATTCTCACACAAAACATGCAGCAAATACCCATCTACCCATAGCTATTCTATCCGTTTCCCGTGGCTACCATGACAAATCACAGCACACTGGGCATCTGGGAACAACAGAGTTTATTGTCTCAGGGTTCTGGAGGCTAGAAGTCTGAGAGCCAGGTGCTGGCAGGGCTGTGCTGCTCAGAGACTCCGGGAGATAATCCATCCCTTTCCTCTTCCAGCCCCGGGGGGCTCCAGATGCTCCTTGTCTGGCAACTGCATTCCTCCACGTTCCATCTCCCCGAGGCCCCCTCTCTTTGTGCCTTCTCTTCTGTCACTTACATGGACATGGTCCTTGGATTTAGGCCCCACCTGGAAATACAGGATGACCTCATCTGAGATCCCTAACTTAATTACATCAGCGATGACCCTTTCTCCAAATAAGGTCACATTCTCGAATGCTGGAATATCTTTTGAGAATCCATTATTCAATCTACGACACTGATATAAACGAATGATTTAACTAATAGATAAATGGAGAAGAACAGACAAATCTCCCATGCAAAAGAATTCCCCAGAATTTATGTACAGCCCTCCCTCTCTAGAAACTGGTGCCTGACTCCTCACCCACTAAGGACAGGCGGCATAAGAAGACTCCCTTCCAACAGGTATGGTAGAAGAGGGTGGTGGGAAGTAAGTTTACAGCAGAGAAGTTGACAGACCCTGTCCCAGCCAGGTGATCAAGCTGAACACCAACCATGATGGGTCACCCTAATAGCATGAACCCCTGACGTAATATGACCTCCATTGTCTTCCTTCCAAAACCCATAACCCCAGTCTAATCATAAGAAAAGCATCAGATGAACTTAAGTTGAAAACATTCTGTAAAATACCTGTCCGGTATCTCTCTCAGCTTATCAAGGCCATCAAAAACAAAGTTGAATAAAAGTCAAGGTTAAAGGAGTCTAAGGAGGTGTGGTGGCTGAACACCGCATGGAATCCAGGACCAGGAGAAGTATCTTTGTAAGTTTTCTGAAAAACTAAAACTATTCTAAAATTTTTTTAAAAAATACTTATTGCTATGTTTCTAAGGGAAAGGATTGGGCCTAAAATGGGGGTACTGGGTCTCAGCATTATTGACACTCAGCCATCCTGAGGACGGTAGGATGTCAAGCAGCACCCCCGTCTTCAGTCACCAAGAGAGTGACACCCCACCTACCCACCTATGGATAGCCCAATATGTCTCCTGACACTGTCAAATGTCCCCTAAAAATGAGGCAGAATCATCCCTGGCTGAGGACCACAGACCTTGTCCAAGGCAGAGAAGTCACATGACATGACATATCAAGACAAACTGATCTGAGTTCAGGTGCTGGCTGTGTAGCCTCAGGCAACTGACTTCATCTCTCTGAGCCCCATATTTTTCACCTTTAAAATGAGGATAATAAGACTGTCTTTTCTATATGTAATCGTGAAGATTGAAAGAAGTTTTTAGCACAGTGCCTGAACATAGTAAATTAAATACAAGATATCCGTTGTTATTATCATATTTCACCTAATCCTCACTTTGAGAAAGATTAACAATGTCTTCCAAGCCCTTGAATTAGAACCTAGGCCCTTAAATCCTTCACAGTAGATATAGCTCAGGAACACCATGCAATGTGTGTCACAACTTGTCCCAAATGTCTGTCTGTGACGCAAGCTAAGCAACCAGCTTACTGAGCAACTGATCTTGATGAGCTTCAACCTGAAGCAGGCTTGATTTTCTCCTAATCACTTGATTCCATGGGCCTTCTCTGAACCCGTTGGTATGACATTTCAGACAGATATGCAGCACTTTATTCAGTTGTGGTGGTAGGAAGGGCTTCTTATAAACTGACTCCTGCAGACCTGCCTCATTGATCTAACTGATGTGTCAATCAAGCCAGGCCCTGGAGTGGGGCTCCCTGTGAAGAGGGAGCCTCTGACACACTTTCCCTCCTCCCTCCTGCCCTGCCACCTGTGCCTCCAGAGTCAGGCAGGTAGGCACAGTATTAGAGCAGAAGAGTAGAGGTGCCTCCTCTAGACACTAGTGAGTTTCCCACTAGGAGGTGCCCACAGAGTGGCTCTTTCTTGGGGTACACAGAAGGATTTCCAAAAGCCTGCAGGGAGCTCTGAATGGTAGTTCTGGGCAGTGATCTACTCTCTTTTCCTGGGGATGCATCCACACAACTCTTGCTGCTCAATTCCCTGGCTGCCACATACCACCCTGTTGTTGGGCACTGAACCCTCAGAACATTTTTTTCCAGGTTACTACCATGATTTCATAGGCCCGTACAAATGCACACCTTCATACCAGACCAAAAGGTCTGAGTCTAACCCTGTCCCAGCTGCCTTCTCTCACTTCAACAACATCACAGAGCATTCCTATCAGCCTTCTCCCTGTACAATGACAAAGAGGTACAAGCTAAGAAACTCACGTGTGTGCAAATTCCAAGAAACATGTCAGGTCTTCCCAAGAAGTCTCTCACCACACCCTGCTCCAGAGAGAGATGCCTGGGTTTCTTCAGCTAAACAGACCTCCAGCCAGGGGATCAGCCTCGCTGCTTGTGGGCATGCTCAGACTCTCTGGGAGGTGACCTGGGAGCCCCGGCCTCTTGTGGCATAAAAGGACACACTGCCTCCTACCCTACTTGATCAAAACACTACCCCTCTGTGAAACGCCTTCTGTCAACTCTCCCCTCAAATGAATTCTTTTGAATCTTCAACCTTCCCTTTACATAGAGCGTGAAAGTAGTGAACCATCCATTATATTTTAGTAAGGCATTTCAAGGAGGATTCTCCACTTCCTCTCATTCTCTTGAAAATGTAGAAATACTTACTTCCCGTTACCCTCAGCTTTAGGCTTTTAACTCAAAATCCTAATGACAGGATGTGTTCCTCAACACTCTGACAATCTTGATATTACACTATAAAGAGAGTCATTTGAATTCTTGGTGGTCTGAGATGTTGACCAGGTAGAGGGTGCATCCCTCCCCACCCGCCAGCTGTAGTGAGGGCAGAACTTCTTCCTCCACGGTAGCTCAGCTGGCCAGGGACTGTGCTAGGCAACGCTGTGTGAATGCTGGGCTTACAGATTGACGGTGGGAGGAAGAAAACAAGAGCAAGACCCAAACCTACCACACACAAGCGTCATCCCTAGGACCCTAGGCTCTTTGGCTTCCTGGGATAACCTCGGGAACAAAGATGGGTCTTACTCTCAGAAATGGAGTGTGCTCATGCCATGAAGGCTACAGAAGGGAGCTGGGCGATGGCCAACCTCACTGTAGCTCCAAGGTGACCACCTGTGCCAGCCTCATATCTGGAAGAGGAAAATAAAGAGTCCCCCAAAACTGTCTCCTCCCATTGCCATGACAACCAGGAGGAGTCAGTCTGTCATTGGTTAGTGTTTGCACTCTGAATCCTCCTGTCCTCTGTGAGCATCCCAGGGACCTGTGCTGCTCACCTCCATATCCTGGCATCAAAGCCTTCTCCATGCTCAGCATCAATAGATCAGAAAATGCTCCCAGTTACATCTGTCCCACCTGTTAAGCAAAGGAAGCGTACACTAAGACATATAAAAGAGCAGACTATTACTGTAATGCTTTCAGTAGATAAGAAATTAAAGGATGAGAACATTTGGAAGGAAATATTAATCAGAGAAGTCTTGATGACAGCTTTCTGTTCCTTGCAGAGAAAGAACTAAAGGGTCTCAGGTCGGCTCCTTAACTTGCTGATAAAGATTCTCAGTTTTACTCAATTCTAAACTACCATCAGTAGTGAGTCACGAAAAAGAAGGAAGGAAGGAAGGAAAGAGAGGGAATATGTAAATATCAAAACTTTAAACACCCCCATCAATAGTAAGGTGCTTCCAATTTTGAAACATTATAATGTGAGGAGGAAAATAGAATCAAGAAAGTAGAAGAATTAAGTAATTCTCCTAGGACCAGGAAAAAAAAAAATCCTTGAGAAGTCTTTGAGCTGACCCCATGTCTCCAGGCAGGGTCCTATCCTCCCACTCAAATCAGAGAAAGTCTGGTTAATTTTGAAGATTTTCATTCTCAACAGCATTCCCTCAGTGGGAGTGAATGATAATTTGCCTCTAGTATAAAAAAGAAAAAAGAAAAAGTGCATATAATTTGCATACTAAAAACTGGAATACTAATGAAGAAAAATCACTCTCCTCGGTGAAATCGTCTGTCGCCGAGATCTTCCCTTCTACTTGGCTTTTAACTGGGCTTAGAGAAAAATAAAATAACGCTGAAAAAAGACTAGGAGGAAAAGAGAATTTCATTTAGGAAGTGGTGCCTTGCAGATTTTAGACATGAACTCCAGTAGATGCACTGACCTTTGTAAGTATCCTCAGGAAACTGGTTCCAGGACACACACAAGGCCCCTCCCCAATGCCAATCTACAGATGCTCAAATTCCTTCTCTAAAACGGTGCAGAGAACCTATGCTTTCAATCACCTCTAGGTTATTTATAATACCTGACACAATGCAAATGCTATGTAAATAGGTCTTATGATGCATTGTTTAGGGAATAATGAGAGGAAAAAAGTCTGCACATGTTCACTACGAATTTTTTTCTCAGATATATTTGAACCATGCCTATTTGAACCGTCAGATAGAGAACCCATGGATACACTCAACTCTGCTTTGCACACATTTTAAGTTTCCTTTCCTGAAAATGAGCTTTTGTAAGATTTAGAATTTAGAATCTAACTACAGAGAAAAGTGAAACCCTCTTCATTGTGCCAGACAGTGCAGGATAACCTCTGGCTGTGGGAGGTTTATTGAGATTATGCATGTGCCAGGTATTCAGTAAATTTTTGGTCAATCCTATCCTCCTTGTCCCTTAAAAAAAAAAAAATCCTAATAGAGTTTTTCAAAGTAAATACTAATTTTAAAATGCATTGCATTGTTTTTAATTATGTTGGTTTACATTGCAACTCGCATGGGAAATGAGGAAAAAGTATTTGGGTTTTATTTAACAAACAGTGCTTACTGTAGACCAGGCTCCTTATGACACCTAAGAATGAATACAGGGGAGGAACTGGAGGATGTAATTGACCAAATTAAGTGCATATATGAATATATCACAATGAATCCCACTATTGTAGAGAATTATAATACACCAAGAATTTTTTCTAAGGAACCAATGTAGAGAAGACACAGCAAACTTCCAGTTCCTGAAGAGTTTGCCATCTGGGACAGAAAGAGGGGGCAGAGCAAAGCCTAGCCACACGCGCTAACCAGGCCCAAACAGAGGCACCCACGCAGTCCCCAGCACTGCTCAGAGCAGTGAACAGTGACCTGGAATACGCTCCACAAAGAGGGAGGCACTGAGCTCAGGGAGTTGGTGAAGCAGGGTGGAGTCTGCCACCAAAGTTGGGCGCCATTTTGTTGAGAGGGAAGGGAATCTACATCATGCCTGTCAGCCAAGGGGCCCAGTGTTTCTATTCACATATAACCTGAAGAATCTAAATGTCCAGAAATGCCTGCACTCCCTCAGGTTGGTTCATCTGGGATTCTGCAGCCTTCCAATCAACTTCCTGCTGACCCTACTCTGTTCCCTTTACTTCCATCTCAGGATTCCTGGCCCCTGTGCTGTTGACTGTGTCCCCAGGCTCTCCCTCGCACAAGGATCTAATTCCCCATGCTTCTTTCCAAGACTGTCCTCCCCAGAAAAACCATGAACCTCCCCCCAACCCCCCATGGTTCCTGAAGCTTAGAGAAGCAACTTCTTACACACATCTCCTCTTGGAGGGTCACACTTAGCCAGTGCTTGGGGCTGGCCACCGATGGCATTTTTGCAGCAGTCAATGACCATCACAAAGGAGGGACTAGGAGCAATTCCAATGTAGGAGAAATGGGGGCATTGACAGGAAAGAAGTCTGGGGTGTGCAGTCTCCCTCTCACCGTGGAGGAGGGCAAACATGTGGATTTGCTAAGGAGAGGAAGTGCTCAGTCTGTAAAGGAAGCACAGAGCTCTAAAAGTGAATACCCCCAAAAAGAAGGCTAGAAAGAGTCTCTCTCCAAAGACACGGGAAGCCCCACCTCCCTCTGAGCCTCCTCATTCTTGCTCTGACTTTCCTCCGCCTCCTTTTCAAGCCCTCGTCTGTACTTGGCACAGCAATGAGCACGCTCGGTAGCTAGAATATTTTTCCACCCGATACTCACCCCTAACAGAGACTGATGGATGTGTGAGCTGTCTCGGCAAAACAGGGGAAACTTTGTGACTTGGCTGTCCTTCGTGTCAAGAGGAGCCCGAGTAGGAGCTGGAACATGCCTCTCCTGCCTACCTGGGGAGTCTGCACCTGTGATTCTCGGTCACCCTGGGCTTGCTGGCAGAGGTTCAGGCTGCTCATGGCTAGGATTCACCTCCCCAGGCTTCGTCTTGCCAGTGTCACCTGAGCTGCAGAGGAAGGAAAGGAGATGGGAGCACCTGCGTCACCCCTTGACGGAAGCAGCCCCCAGGTGTTGGACCAGGCAGGGCCCTCACTGGGGGACTTCCGTAGTCACCTTTGGATCACATTTGGCAAGTGTTTGAAGACCAAATGACTTTGGGATAAAGTCTTGCAGAGGGTGGGTCAGTAGCTCTCACTGGAGGCTCCCAGATAGGATGACGGAGAAAGAAAGGAGGAATTTTCAAGTCTAAACCCTGCTCCAGAAAAATAATTTCAGACTACTCTTAATAACTTCAATACAGGTGGGGTTCCCAGGGTAAAACACATTTCCTCTGATGGCAAGGAAAAGAAAAGTTACATTCAAAAAACCAACACCATGAAGCCCCAGTCTGCTAGAGTCTGGTTTTCCTCTGGATTTTGCAGTAAATGTAAATTGTCTACTATCATTTCTGAGAGCCTCCCCCAACAGCACAAGCCAAAGTGCATACATACCACAGTCTCGAGGCTGTTAGCCCACCCTCAGTAATGGGTCCTTCTCGTGACATGAATAATTCATCGTCTCAAATGTGCATATGATGAGAAGGTTCTCTTCTTAAAGGTCTAAAGATAATAGTGTGAGAGCTCAGAAATTGATTCAGTTGCCCTTTGCTACTTAAAGTTCAAGAAGAGAATTATAAGTGAGGTAGAGTATATCACTCTACTCTTTCTATTTTTTTTTAAATTTTTATCTTATTATTTTAGTTTATGGTCTACATCCTACTAATTGCAGGTGTCAGAAATGGTAAGATCTAGGAATTACCTGATATCTACCGTGTGCCAGTTACTGTTTTAAGTGTTTTCATGGACTCATTTAATCCCCAAAATTATTTTATGACAAGAATTATGATTCTTATCCCCCTCTTAAAGGAGATAAAACAAGGGCACAGAGGTGTTAAGTGACTTGTCCAAGATCACACAGCTTGTGCAATAATAGACCAATCCTAGGTTTAGTGTTTGCATGATTGCTACCTACACTGTTGTCTCTCTAAATGTCATATGTATGAACAAATTAAATGTTTTCAACATTGGAAAAAATACTTCTGGTTTTTTTTTCCTTCACTAATTTGGGAAATGTTCAGAGAGTGTCCAAGCAACATTTCATAAATTTTCCGTTGCTAGTGCTGAAAAGAACTTTAGAAATATCTAACCCCCATTGTCTGTCCAATCATCCCCTTTTTTCTACTGAGAGAATGAGACACAAGGTGATCAAGAGGTTTCCTTGCAGGCTAAGGTTTGAGTCTTTTTCTCAGTTATTGTGATAATAAATACCAGGAAATGGCACCAAGATTCTGGTCCCAAACACCATTAATTAACCTGGGGTTAATCCTAAGCAGTTCTCTTAGTTCTAAAAAAGGAGGATTGAACTAGATATTTCCTGGAATTTCTCTAAGTTGCACATTCTGTAATTATAAATTGAATGGCTTGCGCTCAAGGTCAAATAGTTTTGTAAATAAGTGAAAAAGAATGGGAAAGGCAGATCTAACTTGGAGAAGTATGGGAGAAGGTCTACATCATCACTGGAGTAGAAATATGATCTTCTGTCTTCTCTAGGAACAGATTTAAGAGCCAGAAAGGAAAAAAATCAGAATGTCCAAGCCTTTGCCTGATTTTTGTGCAAGTTAAAGCAGCGTTTCCAGGGGATGACCCACTGCAGAGTGGAGCTCACTTCCAACATATGCAATGGAACAATCTGAGCCAAACTGGACCTGGAGTGCATTGAACTTGACCCGGGAACTTGAAGATTGAGGGACCTGCTAAACCATGGAAGAGGGGAGTCGCGGGGAAGGAAGAAAGAGGGCAAGCATCATGCAGGTCTGCAAGAAATACGAACCCCCATTGTCTGTTCTTTAGTGATTATGAAAGACAAATCTCTCCCCCACAAAAAAATCCCACCCCCTCCAAAAAAAATCTCCAACAAAATCTATTATGCTTGTACCTTATTTGAGAATATAAAAGCAGGAGGCCAAGTTCTACTTCTGGTTTGGCAGCAGGAGAGAAGATGGGAATAAAAGCAATGAGCTTCCTAGGGGCAGGTGCCCAAGTTGTGTGACCTTGAGAACAGAATCCTTAAGAAGGTCATGGGACCTCCCTCAGGATATGGGACTGACCCCAACTGGAAGTGGGTCACCTAACTCTCCCAGCACAAAGTGAATCTTGGGTGACACCTGGGTTACAGTTAGCAAAGAACAGAACCAGGACTCCCCAGCATAGAACCCAGTGGGAAAAGATGGCGGCTTCTTACCCTCAGCATGGTTGACATTGGCAGTGGACTCTGTCGTGGGGCTGTCTACACATTGTAAGAAGTTGAAAAGCCTGGATTCCACCTACTGGATGCCAGAAGGACCCCTTCCCCAGGCTGTGACAGCCAAAAATGTCTCCAAATATGACAAATATCCCCTGAGGGGCAAAACTTACCTCCATTGAGAACCACTGGAGTCAAATGAAAAGATTAGACAGCTAAACTCAGGGACACTGAAACTTTAAAAAAAAAGTCAAACCCAACACCTCATGCATCACTTTTAAGGCACTTTATTCATGATAATCAAGTAAAAAAAGAATCTGGAGATGATTTGGAATTCAAAGTTTCGTCACTAACTATTTTAACAAGTGCCTTCCAGAGGCCCATTGTATTTTTCGAATTTTATTTTTTAAATACGCATCATTTCTTCCTCCTGAGGCTGTCAGCTTTCTTGTCTAGTTACAATTTGGCAGAAGAGTTATTATTTCCTTTTTTTTTTTTTTTAATGCTTGTCAAAGTTTAATCAGCCTGATTACCAGATTGAAGATGAATGGCTGTAAAATGTGAGTTTCTAAAAACAGGAGATCAATCAACACAATTGTGCACACCTGATAAAGGGTTCCAGCGACTGGTTGCTCATTCCAGGAAGCTATAGCTTTCCAGATGGTCCCACTGCACACATAGATTAACCCTCTGGTTACAGGAAAAGTCTGGTAACTAACGCCTCACTCCCCGAGTGGATCAGTAACCAGCTGAAGTGAGCGTCTGCATCACTTCCTTAACTCTCGTTGGTGTGGTGCTCAGAGTTTAGATTTGGACATCTCAGGTCATCAAAAGTGATATGGGTTCAATTATGCCCCCTCTCAAATTCATATGAAGACTTAGCCCCTAGGGCCTCAGAATGTGACCTTACTGGGGAATAGCGTAATCACAGATATAATTACTTAGAATGAAGTCATAGTGGAGTGGGGAGGCCCATCTTTTCCAGTGTGATCGATGGCCTTATAGAAGGAGGGAAATTGTCCCAGGCACTCAGGAAGGACCTTGTGAAGATGAGGTCAGGTTGGAATGATGCATCTATAAGTCAAGGGATGCCAGAGATCACAGGCAAACCACTAGAAGTTAAGAGAGGGCCGGACAGACTCCCCTCTCAGCCTCAGAAGGGATCACCTGACCTCCAACTTCTAGCCTCTGGAACTGTGAGACAATACATTTCTGTAGTGTGAGCCACCCAATCGGTGGTACTTTGCTGCTATAGCCCTAACTAATTCATACAAGAAACTTCTCTCTGCCTCTCCTCTAATTTACCTCCATCCTGCCACATCCAGGACATGTTATGCTCGAATTCGGAACCCCCAAAAGACCACCAGAGACCAAGATCGATGTGAGCAGCAAAGAGGTGTTTATTACGAACTAGCTCAGTCCTCCACGCGCACACAGCAACTGGTGACGCTGAGAGGCCCCGAGCCCAGGGTTTGCAGCAGTTCTTTGGGGAAGGCAGGGACCCCCACATACATCATAGCATCTCTTAGCAAATCATCACACACCGCGGGAAAATCAAATAACAACTCTAAAACATGATGAGCAATTCACTGGCGGGAACTAGTTGGGTAGGGGTGATGGGTTAGTATAAGAGGGGGATTCATTTGAAATGATTGGTTTAAGCCACGAGGGGTGTACGGTGTACGTGCTGAACTACATGGTTTCCCAGCATGTTATCAACCACCATAAACTACTGGGAGGGTCACCTGGCATCCCAGGTATTTTCCCTGTCTCATGCTGACTGGTGGTTGTTAGGGGGTTGCTATGGAACCCCACCTAGCCTGACTGAGTCAGGGACACCTGGCTCTGCAGATCTCTCCTGTTATTTGTAGATAAACAACTCAGCAGGGTGGGTGTGTGCCTAGGAGTGCTCTGTGGGTCTTTCCAAGGACAAGAGTCATGCCCCCTTCCTTGGACAGGCTTTGCTCTGAGGTAGAGGCTGGTTTCTCAGACATGGGGCAAAACCATCTTTCCTCAGACTGACATGGCTAAAATATTCCAGACTGCATTCAGACAATTTGCATTGGTATAAATTGCCTGGAAAAGTGAGTGCAGTTTCAATACCAGCCTATATCAGAACCCAGAAGCCTTGGGAACACTGAGTGACCCTTCCCCAAGAGGGTCCAAGTTTTAGCCTGGACCATTTGTGTTGCTAAGCATCAGGCATTGGCCCCCACGCTCTGCTTCCTGCTTCCAGGACATATTTTCTATTTACTTGTGGAGGTTCCAGATTCTTCAGATATGGGGATGTACTTTCCTTTTTTCTATCATTTTCATAGCTTCAGCTCCGAGAAGGCACAGTGCTCTCAGTTGCCTTATTTAGGTGATTATGAGGAAAACGACTTCAGGAGATGAACAATTTTCTCCAAAGGGGTCCAATTCCCTTTTCCAAATCGTTAGCTTCCTGCATTAACAGGCTTAACAAAGATAATCTGCATCTTTCACATGAGTTATATCATAAATTGGCTACATTATGAAACATCTTCTCATAGGAATAATATTATGTAATATTTTGAATAAAAGGGAAAATCTTAGGCAAATCCAAAGAAAACTATTTAATCCCTAATGTCCCTAAACGACTGGTCTTAAAAGAGAAGGCTGAGTTTGAGTTCCTGAGAGCAAGTGTTCATGAACTGAAAAAAGGGGGAAAAAATTTTCCTTTAATCCTCATTTTTATTTTAGTGCCAGGCAAAGGTGGATGCTTTCATCTTAAGTCAGCGTGGCCATGCCAGAGGATGCAGAGGGGGACATTTCCTGAGTCACAGTTGACTTAGGCACCCACAGAATGATACTTGTATGACTGTAAGGCTCAAACCTTCCCCCAAGAAAATTTGCACTGGCAATTGAAGACCTGTTCCAGGATTCTTGAATCCTTACCAATTTCAAGAATATAAAAGGTTAAAAAGGATGCCAATTTTTTTGTGGGGGGCGTGGGTACTGGAGATTGAACTCAGGGGCACTTGACCACTGAGTCCCATCCCCAGCCCTATTTTTGTATTTTATTTAGAGACGGGGTCTCACTGAGCTGCTTAGCAACTTGCTTGTGCTGAGGCTGGCTTTGAACTTGCGATCCTCCTGCCTCAGCCTCCCAAGCCAGTGGGATTACAAGTGTGCACCACCAAGCCTGGCAAGGGTGGCCATTTGAAAAGAGGATTTCTGTGGTATGAGCAGGTGCCAGGCTCCAGTTGACTCCTTTTTACTGGCTTCCCAAGGGGATGGAGAAGGTTATAGAGCACAATCCTCTGTCTCAAGTATGATGAGAGAAGCCCCTGCCCTTGGCACACTTAAAAAATGTGTTTTCTGCAATTGAGTAACTCAGACAATGGGCACCTGCTGACCCCAGAAAAAAAGCTACAGGAATCTGAAATCTCAACTTCTGACTAGGATGATGTAGCTTGCATCAAACCAACCCGGATAAATCGTAAATGCTGAATTTTCATCTAAAGTAGCAGTTTGAATCCACAGAAAAATCTACCAAGGTAGACAAGCCTTGGAAGATCAAGATGCAGAGAGAAAATAAATGCAGGCATGTGATCTTCATATTCTCTGCCACTTTTCTCCTCAGTTCATATGCCAATTTCTCAGTTGCATGGGAAAAGTGACCAAAGAGCCAAAGTTATACCAGAAAGAAGCTAAGAGTTCAAAAAGCTAAACAGGGTTTTCTAGTCTTAAAATGCATCTTAAAGATGGAGAATTCCATCGGAGGATCTATTCATAAAAAAAAAAAAAAAAAAAAAAAAAAAATCTATTCGTTAAAAAAAAGAAAAAACTGCAAACTTTAGAAATAAAAAAGTGCACTAACTAAAATTAGTAATTAAGAAATTGGGTTAATTAAATAAATTAGAAGAACGATTAACATAAGATTAGATAAATAGAAGAGTCGATGGACCCAAAGATACTGCTCAGTAGAAAAATAGCCATAGCAAGAGAAGAAAAATTCTTAACAGTGGAAGTGCTCCAAAGTGAAAGACCTAAAACGTATAAGCAGAGTCCCAGAAGAAATGGAAAGAGAGAATGAGCAGAAGAAATATTTGAAGAGACCATAAATGATGAGCTTTATCTACCTCCAGAGACTCTACAAATCACATGCTAGATAAACATAAAGAAGATCACCCTAAAACATAGTTTGGCAAAAACTGCTAAAAAACAAAGATAAGGAACATGTACGTGAGTGTGTGAGCACATGTGTGTGCGCGCGTGCATGCGCGCGCACACACACACACACACACACACACACACACACATTCTTACATAGAAGCATAGAACTTCCCTAACACTGCTTTCCTGCTGTAGGCTGTTCTCTATGAAGAGATGCACATCAATTCCTGGACTCTCATCTCTGGATCCCCAAACATCCTTTCCAGTGTACAAGGAGGGAACCAGGTAAGGGTTTCTGTCTTTAGCAATTTAATCAAGCCACTCACTTTGTAGCAAAGTGCCAGTGAAATGGAAGATGCATTCTTCGATTAAATGCATTAATTTGTTGTGAAGAATGACAGCTGCCTTCTTAACAGCTATTCTCTCCCCTTCTTTGCAAAAAAGAACCCAATGAACCTAGCTAAAAACAGATAAAACCAAAAACTTTCATTTCCCACCCTCTATTATGATTAGAAACGGCCATCCAACACAGCTCTCACCAATCATAATTGAGTAGAAGATCTTTCACGCATTCCAGACAGTAAGCACCCCAAAATGGAGTAGCATCAGACGGCACATGACATGTTCACCCTCTGTGACATCCTCTTTCTTCCTACCAGAAAGGCAGCTATGCCGCTGGGAGCTGCAGTGGCCATGTTGCAACCATGAGGGGAAATCTGAAGAATTCCAGAAATTGATCTTGTCACTCTTGAGATGCTCTACAAACTATGGACTTCCTGCCCGAGACTCCTTTGTCATTGGAGAATATAATAAAGCACCTATCTATGTTAATCACTATCCCGTGGGTATTTTTCTACATGTGAAGCTGAACAAAGTCCCTGTTAGGGCTCCTGTGGCTTAAAACGTTTCTCTAAAAACTTCTTCCACTGAGTGTGTGGCTTGTTGCAGCTCTGAGGCTAAGGGAAGCCTTAAAATGACTGACCTATGAAAAAAAATAATCAGCTCCTTATTCTTCTATGGTATCTTTCCAACATAGGAAGAGGCAATTTAATATGAAGATAGAATCATCAAAGTCCAGCCTGTTCCTAGAGGAAAATCTGGTTAGGGAAGAGGTAAGTCCACCTGACTTTGATCTCTAAGACTTACATCAGTTCAGATCAGAGATCAAGGTTTTAATCACACCTCACATTCAAAACATGGAGAACTGGAGGAACCAGTTTCCCTCCAAATCTGAGCCTGTTGTAAAAAAAAAAAAAAAAAAAAAAAAAAAAAAACAGATTTTTTTAAATCTAATTCATCACAGAGCAGTACCTTTATAAAATACAATAAAATCGAATTATTAGGAAAGCATATGCAATACTTATCTCCATATTGTATTGTTTGATTCAAGAGACACAAATTCATTCAGTTGAATTGCTTTTTAAAAATGCTTTCTGAAGTCTTGCTCTAGCACTTCCCTTACATGGTCTGCTAACAAGCAGCTCATATCCTGACCCTGGTATACAGACTACACTCGGCATAGAAAGCTCTACCCTCATCTTCATCTGCCAGGGTTGTTGTAACAAAGTGCCAGAGATGGGGTACCTTCACAGAAATTTATTTCCTCACGTCTGGAGTCCAGAAATCCAAGATGGAGCAGTGGGTAGGTGGCATGTCCTGGGCCTCTCTCTTCAGTCTACAGATGATAGTGTCCTCACCTGGCCTTTCCTCTGTGCACATGCCCCTGTATGTCTCTCCTTATAAAGACACCAGTCTCATTGGGTTAGGGCCGCTACCCTCATGACCAACCATATTTAACCTTAACTATGGAACCAACATCGACATGAGAATCTATGAGAGACACAAGTCTCAATAAGAGAAACATTCATTGAAGTTTCCTGGACAATTCTCTATTTTGCCTTGTGACAGTTGGAAGAGAAAGGACTTTGGATGCTCTCTCACCTTGCAGGAGGTTAAAATGTGCAGAGACAGGGAGGGAGGGAGGGAGGGAGGGAAAGGAGGAGGGAAGTCAGTCGCTTCAAAGTTCATTTATCCACAGTTCATCTCCAGTTGGGAAGAGGTTGTGTTGACAACTCAGCCTGACCCCTCTCTCCACATTCTCCATCCATTTATCTTTAAGTAAGTTTCTCCCAAATAATTTCTAGTGGCTCAAAAATTGTTAATGACTACTCCAAAGGACAACTGAAGAAAGTTATAGGTTTGGAACAAAATGATGCAACGTTCTCTCCTGGTGACTAGTAGATAGCTGTCTTTTTCAGGGTTTTTTTTTTTTTTTTTTTTTTCCTGATCTGCTATATGTTTTCTGTTTATATTCTGCTTGGGTTTCCTTGGGATTTCACAATGATATATGAGTTCTGGTGTGTGTTCCCTTAGCTCGGTGACAGGGACAGAGCTAACAGAGGACAGACTGTAAATCCTGGTTTCTCTAACCCATTCACAAGAGTGCTGGAACACTCCTGAGCTAGTATCTGTCTCTATCTCCTGCCCCATCTCCTGGGTGCCCAGGCAGATCCAGTATTTTGTCAGCAAGCACACACACCATGACAGTGTTGACTCTGTCTTGCAGTGGGGACTGTTCTTTCTTCTTTCCCTGCACCAGGGTAAATGTGTGCTTTCAAATTATATATTTTGTTTCTAAACACATGTTCTTTTCTTTTTCTATTTCCATAGAAGCTGCTGACTCACCTCACATGTCTCTGATTATTCCAGGATCTGGCCCATCCAACACGATATTTGTGATCAGGTTGACAGATGCCTGGCTTAGTAACTCCACTCTTGTTAATAATATTTCACAAAAATTGATGACTGTCAGACTACTTAAAATGGCATTTGTAACCAACAAATAAACACTGGAAATCCGTGCTGCATGCGAAGTGTGCTTGAAAGCCCTTCAAAGGAAATAGAGTCACTCAGAAAGTGCTTTCTTAATGGTTTATGATCCTTTTTTTTTAAAAAAAAAAAGATAAATTAGAAATTTTATGTAAAGCCAAGATGTATAGAATACAAAAATAAATGCATTTTTAAATTATTTCTATCCTAATTGTCCTGCTTGGTCATGCAAACTTAAAATTTTATTTTAACTACAGATAAAGATCAAAGATTTTTCCATGTGGCACCCCACACCCACCTATAACTGTTAATGAACTGTTGTTAGTGTTTAAATCACAGTTAACATCTGGTCATATTTTAAAATGTATTTCTAACTTTGTTTCCCTGGAAACATTATGCATTATTAATACTTGCTTAAAATAGACAGTCTGAACCTCCATTTCTTGACGCGAAAATATTAGAGTTAGACTAAATGTCGGGAGGCTATGTTAGTTAGGTTTTCATCACTGTGAGCAAAACACCTGACAGGAACAACTTAGAGGAGGAGAAAGTTCATTTGATCTCAAGGTTTCAGCAGTTTTGTCCACCACAGTTCCATTGCTCTGGGTCCAAGTTGATGCAGAACATCCCAGCAAAGGGTGCAGTAGAGAAGTTCTACTCTGCTTACGGACACCAGGAGCTAGGAGGGAGAGAGAGAGAGAGAGGGAAAAGGTATAATCCCCAGTGACCCACCTTCTCCAGCTACACCCTACCTGCCTACAGTTACCATCCAACCCAGTAGTCCCTTCAAATTATTAATCTATCAATGGGATTAATACACTGATTAGGTTATAAAACTCATAATGGAATCATTTCACTTGCTGCATTTACACAGGAGCTTTGAGGAACACCTCATAACCAACTCATAACAGAAGCCCTTTAATTCCTTCCATTCTTTTTACCCATCTGCATGTCTAACATCTTGCAATTTAGTTGTTGCTATACTTGCTTTAAAATTTCACATTGTATCTCTTCAATTAAAATGTAAGATTCTAGAAGCAGAAAGTATGCCATATCTGTTTTATGTCCCTGTGTTGGTGTTTGTTGCTATAACAAAATACCTGAGACTCCGTAATTTATAAACAGCAGAAATGTATCTCTTACAATTCTGGAGTCGAGAAGAGTAAGATCAAGGGCCCAGCCAAGATTGTGACCTTTGCTTACAAGATAGTGCCTTGTTGCTGGATCCACACTGGGAAGAAGGGAAGAACGCCGTATCCACACATGGAAGAGAGTGGAAAAACCAAAGGAGACCTGGCTAGTTTCCCCCAACTATTTCATAAGGACATTAATCTCATTGACAAAGGCAGGTCCCTCATGACCTAATCGCCTTCCAAAGGCCTGACCATCATCTTGGGGTTTAAGTTCCAATGCAAGAATTTTGGAGGTACATACACTTTCAAACCTTAGAAATCCCATATAGACATGCTACTCCAAGTACCAATCCTCAAACTATTTGTTACTGGTCCCTACCAAGTTCAGAAGCTTACAGCAAAACATAATTCAACACATAGAAAATCAACTATGTCACCAAGCACACCATTTATTTAGTTTGGCCAACATTCTTCTTTGCAGGACTTTCTTAATGACAGAAGCTGCATGTTGATCTATATTCTGGAATAAGTTTCCTATCTCTCTACAACAAATGGTTCCAGGAAGAGCACCGGACTGGCTGATTTCGGTGGTGCACAGCTACTCAAGAGATTGAGGCAGGAGGATCGCAAGTTCAAGACCAACCTGGGCAACTTAGTGAGTTCTTAAGTAACATCGCAAGACCCTGTCTCAAAATAAAAAATAAAAAAGAGCTAGGGGTGTAACTCAATAGTAGAGTGCCCCTGGTTCAGTCCCTATTACCAAACACACACACACAAAAAGAACACCAGTCTGCAAGCCATATTTTTTCTCTAAAGAGTCCTACAAAAGATTATTGATAAATCAATGTTGTGTGACAAATGGCTCATCTGTTTATTTTATAAATATTGACTGAGCATCCGTGAGGGAAGAAAATACTGAGAGATACTCTATCCGTGTGGCAGGGAGAGCTGGGGGACACAAAAACCTACAGTTGCTTATTACAGAAAGATAATTTTTAAATAATCAAATATACAGTAATTGAGTCATAAATGTAAAGTAAAGGCAAAAGTAAAAGAATATGAGAGTTCAAAGGAGGGAGATAACCCATCAGTCAAGTCACAGGGAAGAGGCCATCTGGGAACTTCTTCCCTGAGGGAGAGACATTGCACGGTGGAGCTGGATGTGGAACCATCACCAGGAGCAGAAACGAGAACACAAGGAAACTCTGGGCACGTTTAGGAGATCGCTGGAGTTTGGCCACCGCCTGTCTTGTTTGACATTGGACCAATTTTAACTTCTGCACAACCCCTTTTCCTCATCTGTGAAAAGGGAATACGAATAATAATAATAATAAAAGTATTCATCTTCCAGGGCAAAGGCTAAGTAGCTTGATTCAAACGAAGTGCTTAGCACAGTGGTCAGTCGTCAATAATTGTCGACCTCTGCTCAATGTTATTGTCATTCTTCACGTTGTTTTCACGGAATATTCATTTTGCCTTCGTCTTTGAGGCTCTTAGTACTTTGGTTTGGCTTTTGTAGAAAATAAAAAGCTACTGAAAGTTTCATATCTTTACACTGTAGGAGAGAGAGCAGAGAAAGATGAATGAAGGTCAGAAATGTGAAGATTGCCTACAATTAAGGAGGGAACAGAGAGAAACGTTAGCAAAGGAGGCAGAAGGCACCATCTGGGAGGTAGGAAGAGAATCAGGTGAAAACAGGACCTGAGCCAGGGAAAAACAACTGCAAATGGAGGAAACAACCAAGGGAAGATGGGAGGGAAAGAAAAGGGGGGAAAAGGAGGTAGTCAAACCTGAGAATCATGAGGTCTCTACAGGGACTTCTACAAGAGTTTCTTAAGGTGGTACTAGCAGAAACCAGACTGAAAAAAAAATTAAGAAGAGAGTAAATGGTGAGGAAGTGGAAATGGTAAGGACAATGTACCCATATTCCTTTGTATTGTTTTTCCTGTGACTGATGTGCATCAGTGTTGATGGACCACCTAAATGACAGTCAATGCCTACTAACAGCAGTCTCCTTCTCTTCAAGATGTCTCTGGTTTTACTGCCCCATCCCAGCTCAGACTGTCAACTCGTCCTAACCCCACCTCAAACCTTGGCATTGACACGAGACACGTGGATTCTTAAAGGAGGTGCCAGAGAGGAGGCATGAGTCCCTCCTTCCCCGTAGTAGGAATTTTAAGATGAGAAGTTTGGCATTTTTGGTAATCATATTTTTCCCCTTCTGGAACAAGCCAGTCAGTCTGCAACAAAAGATGATGATTCCAGTTTTTAGAGAGAAATAGAATTAGGAAGAGAAAGATCCTGAAGGGCAACTGGAGTCTGGTCCCAATCACTTCCGAGTCACAGCTACATGACTGGCCGTCTGGTGAGTTAGTGTTCAATGCTTTCTTGGATTCCATGAGACAAAATATTCACTTTCTAGTCTTAGGGACTCTGAGTCAGATATCTGCCCCCTTGAAACTTAAAATAAATTAATAGGGGAGGGAACATATGTTTGGCAAATGCTTGGTAGATGCTGGAAAATACTAGAACTATGGTTGAAACATGGTGGCATGTGATGATCATTATTATCCACAATAAAGGTATGAAGACACGAATTGGTGTGAATATACTTTGTTTACAACCAGAGATATGAAAAATTGTGCTCTATGTGCGTAATAAGAATTGTAATGCATTCTGCTGTCATATATAAATAAAAATACATTAATTAATTTTTTTTAAAAAAAGCAGGTGGTTGAAAACAGCTGAGTTGAATGAATCAGTCTTTAACAATGTGTTCGAGGAATATAAATTTTCTTTTCCTTAAGTTGACCTAACGTCCTCATCTTACTAGGTGGTAGAAACATTATCCCAGTGATTGTCCACATCCACCCCACACGGTTCTAGGGTGCTTAGAGAGTCTGGAAACACAGTTGGGCAAGGGAAGTTGGAATTGGTCTATGAAGGATTCCGCTAAGACATGCCTGTTTCTGCTCAGAGCACCTTTGAGTTCAGTGGCTCGTTCTGCTGTTTGCATACCATGCTAGTAGTACACCAGGGGTGTAGTACTCTCTGGAAGCCTAAAAATCTATCTACTTGTACATATAACTCCGTTTTCTCTCTGAAATTCAGCTAGAAAAGCAGGCAACGGGTCTCTCTCTAAGATTCACAAAGAGTTTCTGCCCTTTCCACCATCTCAGAGGAATCTTCTAGTTGTAGGAAACGATTGAGGTGGAAAGGGCATGAGAAGGCTGTTCCTTTCCTGTACCTTCCACACATCCAGCCATTCATAGTTGTCCATCTTCCCTTAAGAGCTCAGATTATTTGAAACCAAAGCCACTAAGACCCTGTCCTGCCTGCTTTAAAACAATAACCATGGAAACTGTGGAGCTCAGGCTGAGTAGAGAAGCAAGGGAGAGAGCCTGGGCAGAGAGCCCAGACAACAGGGAGGAACTGTGGAAGCAGGTGTCCCCAAGAGGATGAAGAGCCACTTCAGTGGGGTGACCCATAAGGGTT
This sequence comes from Callospermophilus lateralis, assembly GCF_048772815.1. Taxonomy (NCBI): domain Eukaryota; kingdom Metazoa; phylum Chordata; class Mammalia; order Rodentia; family Sciuridae; genus Callospermophilus; species Callospermophilus lateralis. The sequence goes on along the minus strand of NC_135314.1, from coordinate 12,607,623 downwards.
GTAGAAGGAGAATGTCCTGAATTCCAGGTCTACACACTCCTGGGAGATGACAACAAATCTTGTTTGAGAGCCCCTGGGTCCCCTGCCTATGCCAAGTACCAGGTCTGATATAAAACCCAAAGACACCCACCCTGAGCCGACACTCACCCTGAGCCATCACCCACCTCAGCACCTGAGTCACTTGAGTTTCCACAGGCTGTCTAGAAAGAAGAAGGGCCCAGAATCCCTAGAAAAGCTGAAACTGCCTCCCCCAAACATTTACTTAATTCAGGGTTTCCAAAATCTTTTAAAAATCAGGAGGAAGGATAGGCACAGAATCATCTAAAGGAAAACACTGGAAAATTAGCAACTAAACACAGTTATGCAATGAAGGATGCCGCACAATCTAAGATCTGCTTTGTGGGGACAGTTGAATATTTCCAGAAAAAGGGTATTCGGTGTTTAATCTCCAATGTATACATGGGGTTTTTTTTCTCTTCTTTAGGCAAATTTCATCTCTGATTTTTATCTTTTAAGTTTTTCTGTTTACCAAGAATAATGCCTTCCACCAAGAGCCATTATTCCAGGGACTAAAGTTCATAATATATTTTTAAAGCTGATGAATTGGCAGTCCCTATTATTTCCCCATTTATATTAAAGAGCATCATCTTGCACATCCACAGAAATCCAAAGCTTGCCAGGGTTTCAATGCCATCAGGTGACTGGTGAACGTGACCTTCTTATAGATTGAGATGCCATATTCTACTTTTCAAGTAATAAATGGAACCAACGAGGCATATCCTCAACAGAGCTGGCGTTTGTCCACAGAGTTCTCAGTTGCCTATCTTTTATTTAGAAAACTCGGTTCCAAATCCTGCTTTATAAATGTACACGTCAATCACTTCATGGCCTGTGAAGGTCAGGTGTACAGGCCTTTCCTCTCTTACTGTTAATGGTCTATTTCAGTCGTGTCTGATGCTGAGATCCTCAGTTCACAAATGCAGTCATCTTGGTTCTATATTGTTTACATTTGCTTTTCAGGAACTTCAATAATCTTGTAGAAAGCCTCACCACCTTCTGTTTTAAAATCTGGGGCAATGGGCAGCTACTAACTAGCCCTGCACCAGGAGCATGAGGAAATGAACAAGATTACACAGGAGCTCCCCAGCCTTTCAAAAGAAAGCTCATTTTAATTGGATTGTCAAACAGTATAATCAGGATATCTCTAGGACTTTCTTTGTACCAGACATAAAGGAAAGTAGTTTTGTGGTATCTGTTTTTGAGGAAACCTGAAATGCTCAAGGGCATAGGGAAACTTCCCAACTCTAACTTCAAAAGGAATAGACAAGAACACACAGACACAGAGCAACAATAACTCAATTAAAGATTGCAACAGAATTGGCCAACATCTCAACAGTGAGAGTTCACTGAATTCTCTGAACTACCTCAACTCGAACACCCAACACTGCACCTGGGAATTCCAAATGGAACACATACATACCGTGTAAGTTTTAATTCTGAAACCTCAAAAAAAAATCTGTTTTATTTCATTGCTGGCAGTATGTTGTTTCCATTTTAATTTACAATTCTTTTGTGGTGTCTTAATCTGTTTTTCTGTTGCTGTATTTGAATACATGAGATCAGGTCATTTACAAAGAACAAAAGTTTAATTGGATCATAAGTCTGAAGAGTGGGAGGTCCAGGGACATGGTGCCAATATCTCAATATCAGGGGAGGCCCTTCTTGCTGCATTAACATGGTAGAAGACATTGCACGGTGAGATACATTAGCTCCAGTCTCTTTCTCCTCTTATAAATGTATTATTGCCATCAGGAGAGCCACATCCTCATGGCTTCATCTATTCCTGACCATTTCTCAAAAGCCTCACCTGCAAATACCATTTGCATATGATTTTCAGGGATTAAGTTTCCAATGCAAAAACTTTCTGGAGACATAGCCAAGATAATAAATGAGTTATCCACTTTTTTCCACTAAATAATCATGAACCATACTTGCAACATACTATGTATTATGCTTCAAATACCTTTTCATGTCTGTCTTCCAAATCTTTCTCAATAGATTTCACAAATGCAACTCAAGAAGTTAAGTGAGATCATAAGCAAAGTTTTCTATAGAATCTACCACTCAGGGTTGAGTTTGGAAAGGAGGGACGTGAACCCTAGTTCTGACACCAGGCTCCATGGTTGCAGTAGGACAGCTGTACCAAGATTTGAGTACCCACAGGAAGAAGATTGCTTATGTAGTTCAACACTATTAACCTTGTGTTTCTGAAGCCTTAACATCCTGCGCCATTCTGACCCTGGAGGCCCTTTTTTCCCCAACTAACTCAGAGCTAAGCAATTCCTAGAAATATTGAAAAACTCACCTACAAACATGTCCCTCATATGTAAACTCACCCATCGGAGCCCATACCTTCTTTACTGGATTCTTGTACTGTGGGCTTCCATTCTCTAGCCCCCTCCCCAAATAGCTGGAACAATTCAAACTAGCCAGTCCTGACCCTTCTTGCCCTGCCCCATCAATGACAATCCCAATAACTGTTCTTGCCTGTCTTCCTCCTTTCCCTCTACTTCCTGACTGACCCCAGCACTTCTCTGCAGGGGCCCTCATGGCACAGCATTTCCCCTTCTCTTCCACGCAGTGAGCATAACTAGAATCTTTCCCATGGCAATTATCTGCTAAGTCATTGCCCTCACTATGCCTAAGTAATAAAATCTACACTTGAAGACAAGCACATGTCTTGTATTCAGTGATCCCTGAAAAATTTAAAATTAAAATAAGCCAGGGCAGATGGACACGTGTTGAAGGTAAGACTGGCAGGATGGACTTATTTTATGGGGAGATCCTATTCTGGGAAGAAATTTAATTAATTTTCCAAGCCAGCATACCAGTAAACTCCCAGTGACCTAACATCCAAGTTGTCCTCCTGCACCCCCTGGTCACTTTTGCAACCAGCACGATTTCTGAATTGGAAGATCATCTGCTCAGCTTGAGACATTCCTACTAACTTAAACAAGAGCAAAAGGCACAGAAGAAATGGCCCGGCTGAGGATGATTTTCAGAATCATAACAGTGTTTCCTCTCATGCAGCCCACACGACTCCCATAATGGGATGATTCTATCAAGTCAGGGTTTGCTCCGGAAAGGTGTGGTTGGTAATTTAGCTCCAATGGGAGTTTTGCATTGTAATGGAAGCATAGAGCACCTACCCTTATTCTTTAGGGCAGTATTAGAGATATTTTTGGTGGAATGTGATAGACATCATCAGCCAAAGTACAGGTATGAAGACATGAATTGGTGTCAACATACTTTATATACATCCAGAGATATGAAAAATTGTGTTGTATACATATAATAAGAATCCTAATACATTCTGCTGTCATTTATTTTTTAAAAAAATCAATTAAAAAATAGATATTTTTGGAATTGGAACAAGCTTTGGGGAATTATTTTGAGGTTGGGAAGTGGGGCTGTGGAATAGGATTGGGCTTTTTTCCTTGTGTTTTCCTCAAGGTACTTCTACACAAGACTACAGTGAGGAAGAAAATTTCCCCCCATATTTGAAATATCACCTTCCTGTTAGAGATTGGTTTTAAGGTGTTATATTCCTCTTTTTATTTCAAAGAGCAGATGAAAATGGAAAATTGTTAGCTCTTCTAAGAATCATAGAATCATAATTATCAATTTGAATTCCTATTGCGAATACTTGCAACCACAGTGAAGTGATTTATCATCAAACACATCTCGAGATTTTAATTGTGTGCACTTGAATGAATTTGCATATTCTCGACACCCTTCATCATTTTCATTCCTGATAAAGCACTTCCAAAGAAACTACGCTCTGTCAGCTCAAAAATGTATTGTTCTCGCATTTGTCCAAAAACCACGGGCAATTGCTAGCATATTCTGAATATGTTTAGGACTAAAGGTAACCTGAATTTTATCAAATGGTGCCACAAAGCTAAGATTTCGAAAATGCTGATCTGGGTGCCCAGTGTTTATTGCTATTCATGCCCACACTCTGTTTAATACTATTTGAGGATTTCTTGCATGGCAACAGAAACCCGGGGCAGCACTATCTCCACTGAAGTGAGACTTTCTAAAAGCCCATCTTTGTCCTGCCTTCTTCAGGAGTGAAAAAGCCACAAAGGAGAAGGGAGATGTTGAAAAGAAGCTGGGAGACCCGTAAGGCATTCAACAACCGAGTCCTTTCACGTGGCTCCTTCTCTTCTGTTCATCCCTGACCTCTGACTCCTGGCAGCCCACATGATGTTTCTCCTCTCCAGGGACAAAATAGACTCCGAGAGTCATGACCACGTTGATGGCTCTCCAGGAAGGAAGTGCACAGGAAAAGAAGGGTCATTCATGTGGCTTAATGAGCAGTCAGAACACAAACGCACCACCAAAAAGACACTGAACAATTACACAAATCCACTCGTGCTATTTATACACTCCACTTATATAATGCTTCCCTTTATTTGTGTACTTAAAATGAACATTGATATAAATTTGTGGTCCTTATGCCTGTGCCTTTGAGTAGCTAGGATTACAGGCATGCACTACCATGCCCGGCTCAGATGCCAAAACTTCTCTCAAGTCTTCTCTAATTATGACAGTGTTATCATAGGGCGATGTATGAAGGAGACAGACTGGAAAGCTCAAAACAGACTTGAAACTCGATCTATGTCAGAGATTTCACTGCACATCTGTGGGGAAGAACAGCTTTAAATAAATATTGCTAGAAAAATTGTTATTGATGTGGAAAAATGAAATCAAAGCCCTAATTCATGTCATGCAAAAAACCAATCCCATATGGAGTTAAATATGATGATAAAACCCCTCAAAAAATACAGACAGGTCATTAAGGTATTGATAAATTAGCTAAAGTAAAATTAAGAGCTTTCATTCACCAAAGGATAACAGAAAGAAAATAAAAAGACAAGTCACAAAGTGGAGGAACGTGTTTGTCACATATACCACTGACAAGAGAATATTATCTAAGTATATAAAGAACTTCTACGAATCACTAATAAAACAAATATCACATTTTCTCATTTGTAGCAATTACAAAGTTGATCTCACAGAAGAATAGAGTAGAAGAGTGGTCACTAGAGACTTGGTAGGGCAGCAGGGAGGAGGGACAGGAAGAAGTTAGACAACTTAAACCAGAGTCCAGCCAGAAATAACCAGTTCTGGTTTTCTACAGCACAATAGGGTAACTATTGGTTACAACAGCTATAACATATTCAAAACAACTAGAAAGGAAGAGCACAAAAGTTCCCAACATCCAAAAATGAACGAAACAGTCTAGAAAGCTCAAAACAGACTTGAGGAGATATTACTTTGATTTGATCATTACACATTGCATACATGTATCGAACTATCTTGTTGTATCCCATAAAGATATACAAATATTATGACTCAAAAAATTTTTAAAGAAAACAAACAAAAGATTTGTCTAGTTCTTCAGAAAAGAAAAAAGTCCAAATAAATGTAAGTCAGAGTCTCAACTTTGTTAGTCACCAAGAAAATGAAAATTCGCACCACAACAAGATACCTTGTTACAACTTGCAGCCTGGAAAATGTTAGAGTTTGAAGACATCTAAAGCGATGACATCTAAAGCTGGCAAGGATGTGGAGTTACTCTTCTTGTGGGCTGTAAATTGACACAAGAGTCTTTGAAAATATCTCCTTAGCAAGTGCTTTTAGAGGACAAGTGCAAGCACATAACCCTCTTTGTAATACAGAGAAAGACAGGAGACACCCAAATATTCATCAACTATAGCAGAGATAGATAAACGGCATGACAGACCTACAACAAAATACTATATTCTTATGAAAATGAGTTAACAGATAAACATAAAAACATAGATAAATCTCAGGACCATAATGCTGGACTAAAGAGCCAAGCAGCATAAAAGACATACATTCTTATTTTATTTGTAAAATTCAAAATCATACCAGATTAAGTGATTTGTCATTTAGTGAAATACCACGTTGGAAATACTAAAAAAGAAAATGATAACCACAAATTTTATTTAGCAAGGTGGTTTCTTCTGAATGAGAGGGAAAAGAACAGGACAGGACTCCAAAAGTAACAATTAACAATCTTTTGATTTTGTTGTTGTTGTTGTTGTTTTGGTTTGGTTTGGGTTTTTGTTTTGTTTTTGTTTTTATTTTTTGGTACTGGGGATTGAATCCAGAGGCTGACTCAACCCCTGAGCCTCATCCCTAGCCCTTTTTATTTATTTATTTATTTTTCTAGACAGAGTTTCACTAAGTTGCTGAGGCTGGCTTTGAATTTGTGATCCCCTTGCCTCAGCCTCCCAAGTCTCTGGGATTACAGGGGTGCACCATGGCTCCTGGCCAGAAAAATGATCTTTAGGAGCCAACTTTCAAGAGGAAGCGGGACAGATGGATGAGAAGAGCTAGAACTTTACTCAGAGTGGAAATTCTGGCTGACATATAACAGGTGAGACCAAAGAGTCAGCTGAAGACCCTCCGTCTTAGAGCCGAACAGCTGACCAAAAACCAGGAAAGGCCCAGATGTTTAAGGATAATTATAAAACAAAACAGTCTGGAAATCCGGGATCCAATTACTAGATTCCAATTACAGGATCCAAGTATAGAAAAGGGATCCGGGACCCAGGCAGGGCCAAAAGCCCGAGTAAGCCAACAATAAGGCTGTTATGAGAGTTACTGTCCTGGTCCCCAAGAGAAAGCCCAGAGCCAGCGCTCCACACAGAGGTGTGTTAAGGGAGAAGCCTAGAGACCCAGCCAGAGGGCTGCGAAGATGGGAGGCTAAGCATCTCTCTGCACTATCTTTAAGATAAAGGGGGCATCTCCCCAGTTTATAGAGGCCCCTGAAGGCACTAGAGTGGCAGGTCTTGAGAAGCTTGCCACCAGTCTGGGTCTGCCTGGTCCCTTGGGTCCATGCCGTCCCCTTGACTTCCTTCCTGGTAAATGGTGTAGCAGCCACTCCCGGACCATGGAGGAGGCCGGGGGTGATTTACAGGCTGGAGTGTTTTAGGCAGGGTTTTCTTTCCTGGTTTTCATGACTCTCGTCATTTTTATATTCTGAAAACAACAGCTTTGCTGGACAGAATTCAATGGAAAAAGAAAAGAATTCTCTAATAGACAAAAAGGCAAAGAGTTTACCTAGCTTGATCTTGGGCTCAGCGTCAGAGTTCAGTTTAGTACTGAACCCATGCTTAGTTATTTTCTTTACTGCATCAAAATGGTTTCAGTGTCCATTCATATAACAACGGGTGGGTGTATCAAATGTCAATCAGCTGTATCACCACTGAAATGGAAATACATGGTTCAAACCAATCAAAAGCACATCATTGAGGTTGATAAAACACATTTTTCTGGCAAAATCCAAGAGGCTATGGTAATAAAATAGGCCTTAAAGTAGGAAATCAAACTATAAAATATTTCCCTATGAAAATAGCAAGTCTGCTTCTTACTTTCAATTGCCTTTCAAAATAGTCTTGCCAAAAGAGTATTCCTCTGATTCTTAGAGGAAAGATTTTCAAAAAATAAATAAAACACACTAATTTTTTATGTGATATTTCAGAAGTCTCCCAACCTCTAACCTTCTGTTTTCTAACTTGTCAAACAGGTTTAGAAACACCTGCCATCCCTAGTTTCCCAAAGAGTAGTTGTGAAACCACCTACATGAACATCAGGTGCTCAAAGCTTGATTCCAGAGTGCAGCTGATATTGAATTTCAAGGAATATTCTGAAAATAAATTTGGGAGTATATGGGGAAATGTTAGTGGACCATGGGACAGCCATTTTGATTCACAATTGACTAATCAAATTGCCCAGAGAAAGTGGACTGATAATTTTCTTAGAGGATGTATTAGTTTTCTATTGCTATATAACAAATTATTCAAAATTTGACAAATCATGTTGTCTCATGGCTCCATAGGTCCGAACTGCTGGGAGCCATTAGCCAACTAGGTATGACAATTTCCTTGACAGCGTACCCCATGTTGCTTAGTGGAAGGACTCGTGGAAATAGGACATTTTGCAGTGACATTGCATGTAAGGTGACCTTGCTCAAGGACCAGGGCAGATCCGGGTTTAGGACGTTCTGGTTTAGGACAATCCGGGTTTAGGGCGTTCCCGGTTTAGGAAGGTTATTCCTGCTGGGAATAGGGCGTATCCTGCTGCCTGAGTTCCCCTTGAGTTCTCATGGGATTCAGGCAGTATTTTGGGGATGCAGACCCCAGTGGAAGTGTGGCATTTTCCCCAGAACGTGTTTGTAGAGTGCCAGTGACAGTTCGGGAATAAAGAATTGCTGTTTGAATCTACAAAGCTGTGAGTGGCTCGTGATTTGTGCCCAGCCAGACTGCGGCACCAAACTCCAGTAAGGTTGGCTGGATTCTCTGTTCAGGACTTCACAAGACCAGATCAGGGTATAAACTGGGCTGGGCTTTCATACTGAGGTTCTGCAAAAGAATCGAATTCCAGGCTCATTCAGTTGTCTACAGAATCTAGGTCCTTGTGCATGTAGGTCTGGGGTCCCCATTTCCTTGGGGCTGTTAGCTGGGTACTTCTCTTCTCCTCAAGGGCCTGCATTCCTCTATCTATGGCCTCCATCATATTCCAAGCCAGCAACAGAGTATTGAGTTTTCTTAGTGCTTCATATCTCTGACTCTGTATTATCTGTGAGAAAACTCTGCTTTGAAGGACCCAGTGATTAGATCAGGTCCCACCAGATCATCAGAAGGTCTCTTGAGCAGCCTAACTTAATCCTGGGAAAGACATGTCATCATATTTTCAGCCTCCATGCATTAGGGCAAGACATTATTGTGGGAAGACACCATAGCAATTTTGCCTATCACAAAGGTAGAAGGGGATAAAAGTGAATATGAGTTTTGGTGAAAACTGATTTGGTTTCAAATTCCAGCTCTGTAGTTTAACTATTTATCTCTGTTTAAACTCAGGGAAGTTGCTAAACCTCTCTAAACATCACTTTCCATAGATTTCAATCTATTCAGGAGCAGATGGCACCAATTACCACTTCCCATATGCTGTGCGCAGTATCTATAACCTGTCAGAGTTCTGTAATATTCAAAAAGACAAATGAATGAAGGAAGCATAGTTAACATTGGAAGTTATCCCCCCAAATACACCATAATGGCCTGTTTTGCAAAATTTGTTTAAATAACTTGAGTCAATGAATGAAGTCATAAAAGGAATATACACTAAAGAAATAAGTGAAAAAACAAAAGTTGGGCCAAAAAATGTTGGAGCACAGACCCAAATCAAGAAAAGTCATGGTAAACTTAAAAGGAGAAAGCCAGAAAACTTCACCAAATCAAGTCAAATGAAGATCCATGGGTTTCCTCAATAAGATTGGCAGGTAAGCTAGGAACCAGGCATTTATTCCTCAATCACAATAGTTTTTTCTTAGTCAGTGCTCCCTTTATAGATGTCCCTCTTCATTACTTACCTCTTGCCCCTTATTTCTACTGCTTGGTGGTTTTATTGTGACTTATTTTACTATAAATAGTTCTTTTCACTATAAATCTTGTTAGGAAGTAGGTAAGGAACAACAGTATATAACGGGAGGGAGGCCAGCTTGCAGAAACAAGTTCCAAGGCAAGATGGTGAATGTAGGGCTGGGGATGTGGCTCAAGCGGTAGTACACTCGCCTGGCATGCATGGGGCGCGGGGTTCGATCCTCAGCACCACATAAAAATAAAAAATTAAAAAGATGTTGTGTCCACCAAAAACTAAAAAAATAAAAATAAAAATATTTTTTAAAAAAAGGATGGCAAAAAAATAAAAAATAAAAAAAATAAAAAAGGATGGCAAATGTACTGGCTTTGCCTGACCACTTCTCCCCACCTTGAAAACCTCAGCTGGCGTCCCCTAATCTGTCAGAATGCTTTCATGCATATGAGCTTTTTGGTGCTGATGGTGAAGTCCAGGTGAACAAAGAAGATTAGACAGAGATGGGAGTAAGGATAAAAGAGACCTTGAGCTATGATAAGCCCTCAAAGGCTTACGTGGTCATTGCTGAAATGCAAGAAAACCTCAAGAGAGATACTGGTGGAATAAATAAACTGATCATTGTTAGTTAAACTTTAGTTTTGGCCATTTAGTTTTCTAGAGGGTTGCTGCTGAGGAAATCTAACCATGGAATGAGGTATTCTCTCAGCCAGGCATTATGGTGCAAGCCTGTAATCCCAGTGACCTGGTAGGCTAAGGCAGGAGGATGGCAAGTTTGATATACCTGGAAATGTATGGGAAAATGTTGACAGAGGATACGAGTAATTTTGATTCGCAATTGACTGATCAAATTGCCCAGAGAAGGGTCTGTGCAACTTGTGAGACCCTGTCTCAAAATAAAAATAAAAAGGTTGGGATGAAGCTGAGTATAACACTCCTGGGTCCAATCTCCAGTATGAGAGAGAGAGAGAGAGAGGTGTTCTAAGTTATTTTTTCAAAGTCCTAGATTGTGAAAATATAAACATCTCTTCATTTAAAAGTTTAAAAATTCAAATATTTTGTAGATTCAATGCCTATGAGAGCTATGATAGATCCCTGAATTTAGATATCTATTTGAGCTGTAGAATGTCTAGGAGATAACGTGGACCATTTTAAAATGACAAGAAAACCCAAAGGACTTAGAAACAGCATACTACAGGGACACAGCCACATCAATGTTCATAGCAGCACAATTCACAATAGCCAAACTGTGGAACCAACCTAGATGCCCTTCAATAGATGAATGGATAAAGAAACTGTGGTATATATACACAATGGAGTATTACTCAGCAGTAAAAGAGAATAAAATTATGGCATTTGCAGGTAAATGGATGGAGTTAGAGAATATCATGCTAAGCGAAGTAAGCCAATCCCAATGAAACAAAGGCCAAAAGTTTTCTCTGATAAGTGGACGATAATAAGGAGGAGGGGCATGAGAAATTTTGGATGAAGCAAATGGGGAGGGGCGTGGGGGTAGGAAAGATGGTGAAATGAGATGGACATCATTACCCTAGGTACATGTATAATTGCCCAAATGGTGTGACCCTACTTTGGTACAACCATAGAGGTCAAAAATTGTGCTTCATTTGTGTATAATGAATCAAAGAGCATTCTGCTGTCATGTATAACTAATTAGAACAAATAACCTTTTAAAAAAAATTTTAAAATTTTTAAATTACAAGAAAGTGTGTCAGCCTAGAAAAAAAGACTTTCATGTCAATTGGAGAAAATTCAACTTCTTCTTCATATATACTATATACCCAACCCCTTTGTTTTATTTTATTTTGAAACAGGGTCTTGCAAAATTTCCCAGGCTGGCCTCAAACTTGCAATCCTTCTGCCTCCACCTCCTATATCACTGGGATTACATGCATGCATCACCAAGCCCAGCTTCTTCATTTTAATTATGTTTGTATTAAACCAACAAATTTGAAAAAGCAAACGGAGCCAGGGATCCTTGAGATATGTAGACATCCAGCTCTGGATGAGGAAGTAACCATGGCAGAGACCACCAAGTCTCACTTTCCTGGGCACACAGAGACACTACAATGGGACAAAGGAAACAGAGCTGATGAGTCCCATGCTTCCAAAGCAGCCAACAGCTGGTACACCCTCTCCCTGCCTTCTCCTCTCCCTCTGGTGTAACTGGAATAATGAGATGGTGGAGCTGTAAGAGAGAAGCAGCCCAGAAACCCTGAGCCACTCCAGGGGAAGAAGCCGAGGAGAGTTGACTCACTAAGACTGAGCAAGACCCATAAACATCCAGACAGGATCAAGCTGCTGAAGTAAGTGTGTGCTTGTTACTGTGGTGTAGCCCAGCAACTCTGCCTAACAAGACATACTATTCCAAATTTTGGCAAGGATGTGGGGAAAATGTTCACTCATACATTGCCGGTAGGACTGCAAATCGGTGCAGCCACTATGGAAAGCAGTATGGAGATTCCTGGGAAAACTTGGAAGGGAGCCATCATCTGACCCAGTTATCCCACTCCTGGGCATATACCCAAAGGACTTAAAAGCATCATACAACAGTGACACAGCCACATCAATGTTTATAGCACCTCAATCCACATTAGCAAATCTATGGAACCAACAGAGGTGCCCTTCAACAGATAAATGAATAAAGAAAATGTGGTATACATACACAGTGGAAAATTACCCAGCCATAAGAAGAAAATTATGGCATTTGATAGCAAATGGATGGAACTGGAGATATGAGGCTAAGTGAAATAAGCCAATCCCCAAAATCCAAAAGCCGAGTGTTCTCTCTGATTTGTGGATACAAACCCACAATAAGGCGGGGCAGGTGTGAAGAATAGAAATTCATTGGATTAGACAGATGGGGATGAAGGGAAGGGAGGAGGGATGGAAATAGGAAAGACAGTAGAATGAATCGGACATCACTTTCCTATGTTCATATATGAACATACCACCAGTGAAACTCCAAATCATGTACAACCACAGGAATGGAATCCTAATTAGAATAACTTATACTCTATGTATATACAATATGTCAAAATACACTCTAATGTCATGTATATCTAAAGAAAACATTTTTTTAATTACCAACAAAAGTACTATTCTAAGCCATAAACCCAATTGATGCTTGATTTGAAGTCAACTGAGACTCAGCTGTTTGAAAGTATCTCAGACAGTTAGATATTATAAGACAAACTGGCAAAAGTTTACCTCTGTATATGCAGGTATTGCTCACTGATAGTCCATTAATAATTGATAAGAAATCAGCCAAAATCAGGGGCATTCACAGAATCCATAGTTTTTCATATTTTGGTTTTATACTACTTCTGAACATCTTTCAGATAGTAGTCACTCAAAACTTAAGAAAGAAATACTAATCTCAAGCAACACTGAAAAAATATTTGCATTTTGAGACATATTTTACCCTACCTTATTTTATCACTGTAAGTTAGAGCGAGTTTTGGCCCCAGCACAAACAGGTGTTGGTAAAGCCTCAATTCTAATATCTTAGAGGGTGCGGGGGTGCATCCCAGCGAGAGCTTGCCTAGCATGCCCACAGCCCCAGGTTCCATCCCAGCACTGAAAAAAAGAGAATAACTCCACCGAGTCTTGTGTGGTGGCATCTTGGGTGGTGACATGGGATGTCATCCCTTCCTGGTAACCCTGGTTGAGGGGTTAAGAAGATTCAAATAGGGCACAATTGGCATTTTATTTAGCTGGTGAGCTGGAAATGAATGTGCATTTTTTTTTTCCTAAGCCCTGAAATTTGAATCCAGCCCATACAAGACAAATCTCAGCAAGCATTGGGGAAAGTTGAATTTAGGGAGAGGTCCTTGTGTGGCATACCATTTCTGTCAAATAGAAGATGCTTGTTGCCAGCAGGGTCATAAAAGCAACTGCCTGGCCAAGATCTGTACTGATCTCTATGTCCATAACCCACATGAGTAACTCTTCATTTCCAAATCATTGTTTTTCCACATACATTTTTCAGACATAGGCAACAGTATGAGGAAATGTTTGATGTCAGCATTGATTTTGTTAAATCGCTGATCATCCAACCCACTCACATCAGACACACTATTGGGATGCTGAAAGCTTTATAGATGAACATCGTTAATACTGTTGCCTAGCTAAAATATCTGTTAAAAACACGGAGGACATGAGCTGTATGTCTTGTCCAAACACTGTTAATAGAGCAGAGAGGTTGATTCAAGGAATGGCAAACACCATTCCTGTTAGCACACTGGTATCTTTCATATCAGCATAGCTGATATGACATTCCAAAAAGTAACTTAGACCACTCTATAATTTTTTTTAAATCCTTCAAGAACGATTTTTGGCATCAAAAACCCCACTGAAGTTCTATCAATATTGAGACAGATTTTTTTTTCTCTGCACATTTTTTCATGCACATTGCTTACTTGTATCACCAGAACACTAAAGCGTGGCTTTGAGTAGCAAATACATTCTACCCACTGAGAAGAAGGCACTGTTATATAAGCTAAGGACAGAAACCCATAAGCAAGTAACTCTTAATTCATGTTCTTTTCATGATTTTGTTGTTGTTGTCGCTGTTCCTTAACTGGTTTTAGGTCCTAGTCTTTCAGGAACTGGATATGTGAATAAAGTTGGGTACTAATAAGGTATAGATATCCTAGATTTGGGATGCAGGTACATTAGGGAAAACTTTCCTGATTCTCACATAGATTTTGGATCAGGAGCTCATCATCCCTCTCTCTCTCTCTCTCTCTCTCTCTCCCTCTCCTCACACACATACACACACACACACACATACACACACACACACACACACACACACCCCTTCGATGTGAATTGCTAGATTCTTAGTTTCTTGACACCCAAAAGTGTCATTTGAAATCCCAGCATGTCCTAGAAATATATAGTAGGTACTAAAAACATGTTGGATGGAACAATTCAATTCTCTGCCTTTAGCAGACTCTTTTCAAATTATGGGATATTATCAACATTGTAATATGGATACAACAAATGTGCAGAATATATAAAAACTTAAGTTGCCAGTTTAATAATTTATTCCAGAGATAGCATCCTTGTAACCATGCTCAGGTGGAAACAGATTTCCAGCACCCAGAAACTTCTTTCAGCCACCACCATAACAACTCCAGATACACCCTAATCCAGTTTTTCTTATTAAAAATTTAAACCAGTGGGTTCACAGTGTATTTTAATATATATATTTTAGTTGTTGATAAACCTTTATTTTATTCATTTATTTATATGTGGTGCTGAGAATTGAACCGAGTGCATCACATACGCAAGGCAAGTGCACTACCACTGAGCCACAGTGCCAGCCCTCATACTGTATTTAATCCATGATTTCTAAGTTCTTTCACTCAAACTTAAGACTGTGAGGTTTTTGAGGGTTGTTGCCAGTAGCTCCAGTTTTGTCATTGCTGTGTAGTATTCCCTTGTAAGGATATATTGCGATCCATTTTCCATTCTATTGTGGATAGGCATTGAGTTGTTTAGAGTGGTGTCCAAGTGTGTGCATTTGCCAGTTATGCTGCAAATATCTTTTCCCACCCAGTGATTTGCCTTCTCAGCAAATAATTTTTAACTTAGGTTTCTTGACAAATTATTAGATAGTCTGCCTGACCCTGTCACGGGGGTTGGGGGTGTACACATAGAGGGCTACTGTTGAGGTGCTCTTGAGGGGTTCTGTCAGCTCCTTGAACAACCAGAAAGGATCCTCCATCATAGTGCAGCATGGAGGGAAAGGGTGGGAAGTGGGTGGAGAGGTGGGGAGCACACCATGATTCCAAAACCAGGACGATATTTCAGATCATCGCTGAACAGATTAAAAATGGTCTTGTGTTATAAGACCCATGGGCAAGTTTCCTAGTCCACAGACATTCTCTGCCTGCCTTATGTGTGCCAGGTGCTGTCATGGCACAGAGTACACAGTGATGAACTATCAAGGACAGCCTCAGGGACCTTGGCTCTAGTTCTGTGAAAAAACAATGGAAACGATACTGAGCGAAATAAACCAGTAGCAGAAAGACAGATACCCCAGAATTCACTTATATATGTATCAAAAATAGACCAATTCACAGAATCAAACAGTAAAATGGCGATTGCCAAAGGCTGGATAGAGGGGGAAACGGACGGTGGCTAATCCGGGGCATGAAGTCTTTGGTTAAGCAAGGTAAACAAGCTCTAGTGACCTGACAAACAACTCTGTACCTACAGTCACAGTCACGCATTGTACACATGGAAGTTTAGAGCCAGATCTGGTGGCCCATGCCTGTAGTTCCAGGTATTCAGGAGGCCAAGGCTGGAGGATCATTGGAGCCCACAAGTTCAAAACCAGCCTAGACAACATGAGAAGACTGCATTTCAAAAAAAAAAAAAAAAAAAAACGGTAAATTAATTAAGAAGGTAGATCTAGGTCTCATGTTCAGTGTTCTTGCTACAATAAAACTAAATTTGAAAAAAATAAAAAGTTTGTTCCGCTATTGACACCAATTTACTGAAATGTGGGAGTTGGTACCCCATTGGTATATTAAAAGGAATGAGAGGAATTAGCAGCTTGAAAAGTGAGATTCCAGATCATTCTATGAGACGGGTTCCCCTTGCTGCCACCGCTTCTGGGGTTTATTGCCAGAACTGAGTCGTGATTTTGAAGCATTTACTAGACAGCCTCTGATGATTTATCAGGATTATCAAGAAAACTGAGTTCACTCTTCAGTAGTCAGAAAATCTATATCCTCCATATATCCATGGCCTCCGAATCCCGAGCCTTATCATAACCTCCATAGCCACAGCCACAGCCCAGTCTGTGGGAGTTACCCCAGCCACAGCCACAGCCATAGCCCAGGCCACCAAAGCCTCCAAGGCCATGGCCCAGGTCTGTAGTAGCTGCCATAGTAGTTCCTGGTGTCAGGAACTGTAGATTTGTTTGGATGTCAAGGGGACTTTCCTTAGGATGAATGGTATGAACTTCTCTGGGACTTTTATGTACTCTCATTGATGTATAAAGCAAGTCTCACAGGCTAGCACCATTCTTGTGGTGTAGAATAATTTTAATGGGGAAAAAAAATCTTACCCATCCTATTGGGTTAAATATTTAGTCAATTCTGACCTTGATTAAAAACGTCTTCACCTGATTTCTGTAGAGTTTGCCTTCCAAAGATGATTTTGTGGCCCTCAAAACCCTGTTCTTTGGCCCTCATATTGAACACTCTATGATCATATATCACAACATCCATCAATTTCTTCACCTGGAATTGTGCTTCCATGACAGCACATGAGGTACAGATTTACTTTATAACAACCCTCTCTTGCCAGAACAAACTCACTCCTGGAAGACAGTCATGAATCCCCCTTAACAACCTGCTCACCTCTTAATGTCCCCACCTCCCAACACCATCTCAGTGACAATTGAATTTCAGCATGAGTTTTGGAGGGGATGAACCACATCCAAACCATTGCACAAGCCTGCTTAGAGTGCTCCTGAAGAGGAGTTGGAATTGCTGCTACTTTGCCATCTGTATCAAGACCAAGTTCAAACACATAGGCAATAGAATCATGTAATATGATATTAATAACTTCAGATAAAATTCCTATGATACTAGAATTGGTAAGACACTCTCATCTGACAGGTGATGAAACTGAGATTTAGATTGGCCCGGATCACCCAGTGAGTTTCAAACAAAGCCCAGAACCTCAACCTTTCACCTCCACGTCTTTCCTTGCCCATGGTGCCACACTCTCTTCCTTATTTTTATAGATGTTGTACAACAGAGGCAAAAACAAGAAATAAGTCATTACCACAACAGAAGAATGGAAATTCTCTTTTGCTTTCCCTGCTGCGGAATTTCCTCATTTTGACTTTGGATCAATACACTGATTGGCCTCTTTCTTTCCGGTCGGCTGGAACTCAAGGGGCTAAAATTAGAGAGACAAAAACTGGAAGTAACACTCACTTATTCTCATTGAGACTGCAGTCAAAATGTCTGTAGCAGTGATTGTTCAAGAGATATAAGACTGAGAAGAGAGAGCAAACATTAAGTCCAAAAATTTTAGAGAGCAAAAGGGAAGCCCAGCTCTTCCTTGTGTATGTCTTCATTAAGAGGTAAGTGTTAGAGCACAGTTCAGAGTCAGACTCTTCAGTTTTAGCAGAGAGTTTGTGATCATCAGTGACAGTAGCTCTTACATTGCAGATGAAGACACTAGTCCACCTAAGAATGTGCAAAAACGATACGCTGACCCAGGTCTGCAGCCCATGACTAAGCTCCCATCTCAGTCACTAACATGTTGGAGACACTAAGAGTTAAGAAGAAGGGACTTATTTTGAAAAAGATTAGTGCATTTTCTAGCCAATTTTGTGGAAAGTAGAGGCTCATGGTTTTCTTTATGCTAGGCTTGTACAAGACCATGAAGTGGATCGTTCCACTCTATGTATCCCCTGTTTGTTTGGGACACAAAGAAAACCTGATTTTGGTTTTGGAAAAGTGTCTACAAATGAGGTTAAACAGCCCACAGCATTAGAATCAAAGTCTCACTTTCTTAGAGGTGCCTGGTTCCCAGCTACCAGATGGGAGACTAGGGTAGGGATGACAGCTTGTGTTGTTTTAAAAGGGGTCCTGGGGCTGAGGACATGACTCAGTGGTAAAGCATTTCCCTGGCCTGTGTGAGGTCCTGGGTTGGATCCCCAGTACCTCAAGAAAAAAAAAATGAATCCAGACAACTATGGGGAGAGACCTCAGTGAAAGCAGTTTTGATGGTCCCAGAGGATGCAGAAGCTGAAGGAGGTTGTGAGGAGTCCACCGGGAGGATCATAATCCCAGAGAGCTAGCAGAGACATTGCTAAAAGGCCCACAAAAGCAAGAGTCAGCTCTAAAATACCCACAAAATTTAAAATGCAGCTACCAGATGACCCAGCAAGGCCACCAGTGGGTACACATCCAAAGGAAAGAAAATCGGGATGTCGAAGAGATATCTGCATATACATTGCAGAGTTTATTCAGAATAACCGACATGTGGAATCAACCTAAGTGTCCACTAATGGGTGAATGGATAAAGGAAACCTGACATACACAATGAAATACCACCCATCCATAAAAAAGGAGAAATCCTCTCTTTCCTTCCTGTCTTTTGTAGGAACATGAATGCGAAAGGGGGAGAGAGAGAGAGAGGAGTTGATCAATGGGTCAACATTGAAGTTAGACAGGAGGAGTGAAGTCTGATGTTCTATTGCACAGTAGGGTGGCTGTGGGTAGTATTGTGTTGAATGTTTCAAAATAACTAGAGCATTCTCATGGCAAGAAAATGATAGATACAAGTTAGATATACTAAATACCCTGATCTGATTAGTACACAGCATATCCCTATATCGAAGCATTACAGTGTACCAAATAAATATGTACAATTATTCTGTCAGTTAAAATTAAAGTAAAAATAAACAAAATACTCACAACAAAGGAGACTCTTTGCCACGTGTGAAAGGCCCATGTCTCTCTTCTACTCTCTGCTTTAACCTGGAAGAAGTCAGAGCAGACCAGTGCTTAAGGAGAGGGTAGACCTGCCTCTTTCCTTGGCTGATTTTTGGGTCTGAAGTAGTGAGGCTAGGGAGCCTGGAGTCTTTGCCCCAGAAAATCTCTGAAGTCTCATTGTTACAGAGCTGGGCGTTTTCCATCTTGAACTAACCCCATTCTTTTTTTTTTTTTTTTTTTTTTGTGTATGTGTGTGTGTGTGTGGTTCTGGGATTGAACCCAGGACCTTGTGCCTGTGAGGCAAGCACTCTACCAACTAAGCTATATCCCCAGCCCCACTCTTGAGACTAAAATAATTAGCAGGCTGTTTTTATCTAAAACAGAAAGGAAATAGTATGACATCTAAAAATTTGATTCAAAAGATGGAGAAAAAGTAACCTTATTTTTTAATGGAAATGGGGGGGCGTACAAGTCATCTTCTAGCTGCCCCCTGTTGAGTTCTACTAGTTCAGCATAACAATTATAAGTTCTAAAGGAAATTTGGTAGCACTAGCATAGCTCGATGATCTGTTAATCACATCTGAGAAATTACAGATCTGATACTTGTGGTGAAATCATCTCCTCAAACCCACCTCACCTAAACAGCTAGAGATACACACAAGGTGGATTATGACCGGAGGCTATTGGTAATTGTTCGTAAGTGGCAAGTTTGTGTTTAATAAAAACTCTGATACAGACTCACTTTTAGCTCCATTTATGGGCTGCACTAAGTTTTAGGGTGTTCAGGCAGAGCTCCAACACTGGCTTCTATGTGACCCCAAGGTAACCCCCTGAGCTGTTTGTGCTGTGGGCTGTTCTGTAGCTCCACGTGGAAGGAGTCTCTTCAGCCTGGACTCCAAGGAAGAGGTGCTTCTTCCCACTCAGGTACTCAGGGGAGCCCCAGAAGCCCTCCCATTGCCACAGCAGACAGAACCCCACACAGCAGGAAAAGCAAACACGGGTGGAAGAAGGACAGGCCCCAAAGCCCAGATCTGCAACCAGGGCGATGTCCATAAAGGAGGCAGCCATCTTGGGGCAGATAATACAGAGAAATAAATACTTCCTTAGAAGATGGAGTGGCTGACCCAAAGAACTGCCCATAAAGACCCAGAAATGAGGTCCTGGAAGCAAGAGAAGGAGATCTCATTGCAAGAGCCAGAACCAAGGAGAGAGCCCAGAATGAAAGAGAATTTCTTCTGAAAAAAAAAAAAATGGAGGCAATCATTATTCAAAGTGATATTGCCCTTATAAAAACCCACTATTACTTCCTCCAGAGAAACTGGGATTGGAAGGCCCTCTGCCATTAGCTGGGATGCTCACCTCAGGATGTCAACCCAGGGTTCTTCATTCCAGGGAATCTCTGCTTCTGCTCAAAAGCAGATGGACTTCTCCAGGAAATAGATTTGGGGAAGAGATTGCCAGTGCAGGGTGTTCACTAAGGAGATCTCTGAGGACCAGACCTGAGGGAGGGAGCTAGGGCTGACCCTGGGGGTCCTCTGCAGCCAGAATGGCCCTTCAGCACCATGAGGAGTAGGCCCACGGGCCAAGCCGTATGATATTAGGTGATATCCTCAACTATGGGAAACAGTGTGACCTCAGGAGAGACAACTCTGCCGCTGAGCCAGTCCCCGAGGGGCTTGGAGGCAGTGTGGCCTCCGTACTCCCAGCCCTGGTGCAGGAAGCTGTTCCCTAGATGGCACCTGGGCTGTGCCTCCTGCTGTTGACCACATGTGCTACACCAGGCTCCTGTGGCAGATGTTGCCAGGGCCCTACTGGTGCTGCCCAGAACCCCATGGGGACCGGCTTCCTCTGACAGAACCCACATCTCCTGGCTTTCAGGCTTTTGCCTAAACCAGGGAAGATGGCTTTGCCCACAGATGAGAAATGTCGGGAGTGCAAGGGAGCGCCAGGAGCCCTTATCCTTGATTCTCAAAAGTTGATAAGTCCCTCAGCTTCCTGGCGCCTCTGGGGGCAGCTCTGACCTGGGTTTTCCATGGTTCCTGGAGTTTCCTTGTGAGATTAAGCTCCCGTCACACACTGCAGTCCTACTTAATAACACACCCTCTCCCCTTTCCTTTCTCAAGGTTCCCATTCCTACCAGGGTCCCCACCCGCTTCTGAATAAACTACTTTCGCTCAAATCTACTTCTGGGGAGTAGAACCACCTTCCACGTTCGTAGATGTATGAAGTGTGTCTTCGCATAATAGAAGCCTCAAGTTGGATCTCCGGGTGCCTTTTAGGGGTGCTAATCCCATCCTGGGGCTCCACCTTCATGACCTGCCCATTCCCAAAGGCTCCATCTCCTGAGGCCATCATCTTGAGAGTTAGGATTTCAACATACGAATTCAGAACATGGCATCTACCTGTGGGAACTGCAGTATCAAAGCAAAGGGTGGAGGAAGATTAGAGATGCACGTCCTCACCTTCCCCCACAGCATGAGAGACAAGGTGAAAACATGGAGGAGGACAATGCTGGAGAAATATAATTAAAAACAAAATATCTGCCAACCCAGAAAAAACCTCTCCACACAAGTAGGAAGAGAAAAAGCAATTTTATTATCGAATAGACATTAAACTAGGATGTGAGGCATATCACAGGCAATCTGTTAAGAGATTGCAAAGACAAAGGAAGCTCACCTCATACAGCCAAGCAGGTACAGCCCATTACCCGCATGGCCCCGAAATAAACAATAACCACTCCTCAATGAGAGTTCTTGACAGTCACCATTTGTCATACAGGGTTCATCCTAGATTCACTGGGTAATTAGGGTGGCCATCTGTGTTGGCTAATTAGATTTATCCAAGGGGATAAACTTCTCCCATCTTATGACAGGATAATGGGATCCCTGGCCAGGATCTCATTGGGAGGTTCTTCTTCCTGTCCAGGAGAATGTAAGCCACCCTAAAACTTCAAGTCTCAAATAATTAGTAAATAACAAAACACAAATATTGAGAAATATATTTACAAACACGAATCCCCTGATAGATCTAGTCCACATGGGCTCTGGACCTAGACAAAGAAAAGATGGCTCTGGTGTTTGTTTAAGGGAGGACATCAAATGCAGGGATAAGATTTCAAGGGCGGAGCCTTGCTTCCTGATGTCTCGTAGTCAGCAGTTGATTGGCATCTTCTCAGGTCACACCCATCTCAGGTGCTGTTCGAGATCTTTGGCAGAGCCTGAAGGGGAGGTTCATCTGTATCTTCGATCAATCCCTATGGGGGTGCCATAGGAGGTTCTCACTGCAGACTTATCCCCTTATTAGGCTACGATGCACCACACACTCCACACACAGCCCACAGAGGGCTAGTGACAACAGGAGGCATCATGCATCAAGGACCCTGCAGAAGCTGGCTCCTACCCTCTCTGCAACTGCAACGGGAAGAGGGGTCTCTGGAGAAGAACATTCCTGAGTCATAAAGCTGATAACAGGTTGATTCAGCTTTTAAAAGGATTTACATATATCTCCAAGAGACAGAGAAAGAATTGCTACAAGTTCTCTAAAGCAAATGCTCTAAGGAGAGGTAAGTCCCTTCCTTTATTTTCCACAGAAAGAAGTAAGTCTTTTGTTGACATTTGCCCTTCCGTACCTGGGAACCCCAACACCTGAGGGGCTTCCTGTCAGCGATTCCAGATGATGCTCCCGTGAGCAAGGGGGAGAATCGTAAAAGACAAAAGAAGAAGGGACCAGGGATAAGATCAAGCTGTCCCCCGTCATCTGTAACAGAACTCTGACTTTGACTGTGAGTAAGATGAAAAACCGCTGGGGACTTAGATCAGGGCGGGAGGCCATCTGGTTTACAGCCCCTCCTGATTCTCAAACACCCGTCCAGCAGGACCCTGTCCTTGGTGCTGTTGGTAGAGAAAATACACAAGAAGCAAAGCTTTGTCCCAAGGCTGTTTACTCTGTTTACTCTGCTCTTGGGGAGATAGCAGGGGAGACGGGTCATTACTAACACGGGAGCATATAGGTTTATCTGCCCAAATAACGTCAGTCAGCATGAAAGAAAGATGAGAAGAAAAGAACCCGTAGAAAAGGGGCGTCAGTGAGGATTTGGGAGTTGCAGAATACATTTCGGAGAAGATGCACTGGAGCTGCGCATCCAGGATGGTAGAACTTGGGGACAGGGAGGGAATCGGCATAGACTAAGAGTGGGGGGTGACCCTGCTCAGGCCCTATTTGGGTCAAGTTCAGAAAAATGAACAAGTTAAGATTTTTGGCCTGATGCTGCAGAGGCCAAGTGTAACTGATAAGGAGTCTAATGAAGAGAGCCCCTCAGGTAACGGACCTTTAGGAGTTTCCCGATCCTCTGCTCCCTTACCTTCCTCTCCAGCTGAATAGAATGGCTGTGGATTTGCATATGGACCTTCTCCTTGTTATTTTTTACCAATTAGTTGCATTTAACAAGAAACAATCATGACAATTGCTTTCAGTCATATTCCCTCTTTACCTCCACCTCTGCCTTCCCATACCTCAGATTAAAATTCACCCTCATGTGTGAATAAAATTTAAATAACTTGCAAAAATAACTTCAGCAAAAATTCCAGTTGAGTGGAGGCGTGAGGGAGGGGGCTTCAGAAAAATTGAGAACCAAGTCCCCTGGGTTGTTTTCACGTACAGACTTGACTGGGCCGCAGGGTTCTCAGAGCCAAGACTCTAAGACAGTGCTGTGAAAACGGAAGAATTCTAGGAAATGTGTGGAGCCAGTGCCCAGCGCATCAGGAGAGCCTGATGAATGGAAATTTCCTTTTTCACATTGTCACCATCATCACATTATTCCTTCATTATGGATTTTTTAATACCTAAATTTCTGTCTCTGATAGACATAAAATGCTGAAAGAATCACAACCCAAAACTGTTTCTCTTAAAAGTTTGGCACAGGTGCAGCAGGGATAGGAGTGTCTTCCTTGGCTCAAGACAGGAACAAAGATGACCGCTGGACACTCACCCCTCACCCCCTCACCAGGGTCCCTCAGCTCTCCATCACTTCTTTTTAGGGGGGATAGCAGGGATTGAACTCAGGGCACTCAACCACTGAGCCACATCCCCAGCCCTATTTTGTATTTTATCAGAGACAGGGTCTCACTGAGTTGCTTAGCACCTTGCTTTTGCTGAGGCTGGCTTTGAACCAGCGATCCTCCTGCCTTAGCCTCCCAAGCTGCTAAGATTACAGGCATGTGCCACCATGCCTGACAACTCTCCATCACTTCTATTTCCCATCTGGCCATAGCCACTAAGTTCAAGTATGTCCATTGTCTACCTAGATAGGCTTTTGTCTTTGGTTCTTTATATACTCTAACCTGGACCTAACTTGAGGTACATAATAGGTACTGATTAACAATTTGCTTAATGAAAGTCATTTTGAGGCTTTCTCTTCAATTGCCTCTCTCCCTGCACTGAAGAGAATAATTTAGAACTGACCACGGAGCTCTCCTAAGTCGCTGCTTACGGTGCTTTCATTGTATATCCTCTTTGACATCAACCAAGAAGAAATAGAGAAATGTTCTTGAAATTAATTTTTCTGGCCTGTGTGTCATGCACGATGCAATTACATTGTAATCATTTTCTAGTCAATGCCATTAATTAGATCTCTTTTTTGGTGACAGTTGGTCCTCTTGCTGTTTTTCCTCTCCAGGAAATAGAACTGTACTCAAATATATTTATTAGTTGCCACACATTTATCTTGTAGTTTGCTCATTCCTGATCCCACTCCAGTCCTGATTAAATTCAGCATGAACTTCGGCCTTGGAGGAAGGGAGAGGCCAATCCCGCAGCACTCCCTGGATTGATGAGGCTGCCACATGATTTACTGGGATTGGAGAGAAGATGCTGCCCTGGAAAGCAAGACTCCCGCATCCAGGAGAGGCCGTGTGCCCTCTTCCTCTGACACTGGCAATCACAAGGGATTCACAGTCAGAGCTGTCCTGGTCTCTGCTGATGAGGCTATGACAATGTTCATATTGGGACCAGAACCTTACACGGAGGTGGCATCTGCTCTTCGAGCATTGAGGAGGGAGAGGAAATGACCCAACATTTCTTGATCCTCTGTGACCATGCTTGACATGGTACCGAACACCACCCAATGGGCCCCGTTTAGAACAGGTGGACAGGTTGTGTTAAACCTGCTTTACTAAACCTAGAAAGTTCTAAGGTAAGAAATATGGGGCAGAAAAGAGGGGACGACGGAGTCCTGGCTGTTAGGAGGGGCAACACCAGGAGGGAATAGGGGAAATCTTCAGCCCGGGTGATGATTGGGAGACCCAGAAAGGAAAAGAATACGTGATGTTGTTACAGGGCCAGATTTCAGAGTTGGAAATAGTACAAGCCAGAAACGAGAGCCTGTCTCCTTCTCTAACAAGCTTTCCTCTCTAGCTG
Source organism: Callospermophilus lateralis (assembly GCF_048772815.1). NCBI lineage: Eukaryota > Metazoa > Chordata > Mammalia > Rodentia > Sciuridae > Callospermophilus > Callospermophilus lateralis. Next base: position 12,582,250 of record NC_135314.1, on the reverse strand, counting down.
TCAAGGTGAAGTGACCTGATAAACCTGTTCACGCCACCGTGCTAACTGTTGATAGCTTTCATGGGCTGTGCTGCCAGGGTTATTGGTGCTTAAGCAGGAGCCTCTTCTCAGGCACAGGAAAGGTGATGGAAAGATAAAGGATCCTGCAATGCCAGGGTGACAGGAACTGCCAACGGATGCTGAGGGTCGGGGACAGCGAGGTGAAAGGTGAGACAGCCTCTAGGCACCCTTCCCTCCTTCCCCCCCAGCCTCGCCCAGGGCTGTTCTTCCTCGCCCCACTTCTCTCCTTCACTTGGCTCTAGCCAACGTGGTCTGTTCTTCAGTTCTAGAACATTCCTTCTTTCCTGAAAGTCTTGCACATGGACTTCCATCAGCTTCTCATTGTTCTGGTCTCTGCCTGATGGTCAGCATGTCAGGAAGCCTTCCCCAAGCACCCACCCTCAGGCACACCCCAACAGCACTGAACCCTTCCTCACCCTCTGTCTCCCCACCAGGAGGGTGAGCTCTGTGCAAGCAGGGGCACTTCCGGAATATCCTCAGCCCAGCGTGGTGCCTGGACACCAAGGAGGGAACTGATAAGTGACTGTTTGAACAAACGAGTAAAGGAGTGAGCCATGGGTGAGAAGCCACAGAGGGTCAAGACAAAGGAGGTGATACCATCCGCTGCCATTTACTCTTCTCACAATGGACCTTTCAACTCTTCCCTGTTGATCAATTTTAATCCAACTTTCCAGTATGAAAGACTTGCATGGCAGGGGCCATGAGAAAATTTGTGAATTGGGGTGTGGGGGTCTTATTGTTCCCTACAGATGGTCCAGGGTTTTACAGAGCCCCAGTCGGATTCTGGTGATAGGAACATGTTATAGGCTAATGTGTGTCCTCCTCAAATTCATATGTTGAATTTCTAACCCATGGTGACCCAGAAGGTGACCGTATTTGGAGAAGAGGCCTTGAAAGAGGCAATCAGGTCAAAATGAGGCTGGTAGGGCCTCATCCAATCTGACTGGTGTCCTTTTGAGAGGAGAATATTGAGCATACGGACACCAGGGGTGGGCTCCCACAGAGGAAAGTGCACATGAGGACACAGTGAAAAGCCGCCATCTGCAAGCCCAGGAGAGAGGCCTTCACGAGAAGCCAACCTGCCAACACCTTGATGGTGGACCGCCAACCCTCAGAACAGTGAGAAAATGGACTTCTGTTGTTTAAGCCACCCAGTCTGTGAGGGGTGCCTGTCATGGCTACCTGAGGAGACTAAACACACGTGAACATGATAGCCTTGGTGTGTCGTGGATGACTTCAGGAGACTGTAGCAAGGGGACAGAGCAGACCTCAGTCTAGGGAAAGACTGCTGGGGGGGGGGGGGGGGGAATGCCACACAGACAGACTGCTTCACATCCCAACTCTGCCACTTGTCACCTTGGACAAGGTTTTAGTCAGCTTTTTCAGCGTGTGACCAAAAGACCCCGATGGCAACAATTTCAGAGAAGAAAAGTTGATTTGGCACTCACAGTTTCAGAGGTCTCAGTCCACAGATGGTTAACTGAAGAGGTAGTGTGTGTTCCTAGGGCCCAAGCGAGGCAGGACATCATGGCAGAAAGGTGTGGTGGAGGAAAGCAGCTGGAGACGGGGCGACACAGAAGCAGAGAGAGAGCTCCTCTCAACAGGACAAAACATATACCCCAAAGACGGGACTCAATGACCCACCTCCTCCAGCCACAGCCAGCTGCCTGCAGGGCAATCCCATCAGTGGAGTAAGGCACAGATTAGGCTAAGGTGCTCATAACCCAGTCACTCACCTCTGAACTTAGTTGCACTGTCTCACACGTGAGCTTTTGGGGGGACACCTCATATCTAAACCATAGCAGGCAAGTTACCTAACTTCTCTGCGAATCCGTTTTTCATCCATAAAATTGCACTCATATATCTTTCCAGCAGAAAAGTTATATGAGGTTGGGCTTGTAAAAGGACCTTCCACAGTCCTTGAAGAGCATTGCTTGACCATGTTGCTTCCTCCTCTTGACTTCCAGCCTAACTCAGTTACACTTGAGCAGTAAGACTTTGGCTGCCAGACAATTATAAAATACCAACCAGGTGAATAAAAAGAGCTGAGTGAAGAAATACACACAAATCTTGGGGTGTGCCCCAATTCATGAAAGAGGGCTCCTAAAGAATGGGGCAGGCAAAACTGCTTCTTGGGGTGAGCCTCTTGCTTGTGGCTGGTATCCTGAGCCAGTTGGGGGCCATGATATTAGGTGATGTTATGGTTTAGATGTGGTGTCCCCCAAAGTTTCTGTGTGAGACAATTCAAGAAGGTTTTGGAAGAGAAATGATTGGGTTACAGCCTTAACCAAATCAGTGAATCACTCCCCTGAGGGGATTAACTGAGTGGTACCTGAAGTGGTGGGGTGTGGCTGGAGGAGGTGGGAATTGCGAGTGGCTTTAAGGTATATATTTGTCTCTGGCCAGTGCAGATCTCTCTCTCTGCTTTCTTATCCCATGTGAGCTGCTTCCCTCTGCCACACTCTTCCACCATGATGCTCTGCCTCGCCTGGAGCCCTGAGGAGTGGACCCAGGCTTCGGTGGACTAAGACCTCTGAAACCGAGAGCCCTCAAATAAATTTCCCCTCCTCCGCGATTATTCTAGTCAGATCTGTTAGTCACGGAGGTACAAAAACTGACTAAAACAGGGCAGTAGTCTGAGTAATAGCCTGGTCTATGGTTAACCATAGAGAGACATAAACATTTGGAAGAGAAAACCAGAATCTGAGGTGCGTATTTACCAGTTCCCCAAATGACAAATGGAATGAAAACCAGATCCCTGTCCACGTGAGAAGGAATCTAGATGAAATATTAAGGACCAGGGTCATTTGGGGGCTCCCTGGAATCACCAGGTCTCTCTAAGACCTCTGTCTGAAGACACTCAGGTCTCTTCTGAAGATCTCTCCTCGATGATGACTTTAGAGAAACATGAACTTCCTGAGGAGGAGATCTCTGGGAGCCCCTTGGCTCATGGCAAGCTTCCAGGTGTCGGGGTGACCAATTAGGACAACAAGCCAAACGGAAAACAACCATCAAGCTGTGTTCACTTACTCCCAGTGAAAGCAAGAGGCAAAGAAAAGGAAAGGTGCTCTCCATTTCCATTTTCCCTCAGGGGAGAGAAAGGGGAAGGGCTGGGATTTGGGGGGAAACCTAATCCAAGGGCAGAGTGAAGTTCCTGGGGAAGCCCCTCGCACCCTGGGAGGACCACCCTGATGCCGGTGACTGCAAAGAAGCCCAGCCAGGTCTGCAGGTAAGAAGGCCTCGGAAGGGCAGCCCGGGGCTCCGGAGCAGGGGTGTGTGTGTGCCTGTGTGTGAGCAGGGCTGGGCACAGGGCACTGGGCCCTGGGGTACACCTCCCCCAGATACTGCATGCACAGAGGCACACAGTTTTGTCCCAGGGACCTGCCAGGAAAGGCCTTGCGGTGGCTTTTATTCAGACCTAAAGGATCACATGTAAGATTCTGGCCTGGGGCCAGAAGGTCTCCACCCAAGGTTGATGTGACATGTCCTAACCCTAGAGTCCTGGTTTGCTGAGAAATTTTCATAGACCTATAAACCTTCTCCCCGGAAAATGCTCAGAAATATATTTGCATGAAATATATCGTAGAACTTATAAAGTCATGACATCTACCTATGGTCCCAAGGTCAAAAACGACATGGGCTAGAGAGAAACGGGTTGCTTTGTCAGAAACTCGTATGATGTGTGGGTTTCTGTAGCTTCAGTGGGAGATGTCACTACAGGAGGAAACCTGGTAGGGTGGCCATGATTGCAGAACCACCCTTCTGGGGTGATGCCACCCCAGAACCTCCCTTCGTCTGAGACATAGCTTTAGCACCGTGCCGACTTCTGTATGTGTGTCTGTGGGTGGAATTACAAAACATCTAATTGAATAAATGAAAAACTGAACAATATGCAAAGTTTGTGAGTCTCAAGAAAAATTTAAGTTCACCAGACAGGGTAGCGCACTCCTAAAATCCCAACAAATCAGGAGGCTGGGCTCGAGATACAGCTCAGTGATAAAGTGTCCTGGTTCAATCCTGAGGACCAGAAGAAAAAATAATAAATAAAGGGTTAAATTCATACTCAATAATTACATTAGTCTGCTCAGGCTGCCTTAAACAACAGGGATTTATTTCTCGCACATCTGAGGAGTCAAGTCCAAGATCAGGGTGCCAACAAGGTGGGGTCATTCTGATACTTCTTCTCTTGGTTTGTAGAGGGCCACCTTCCCTGTGTGCTCATGACAAAGAGAAAAGGGAGCTCTGCTCTCTAGCTGTGTTCTGACAAGGATGCTAATCCTATCAGATCAGGGCTTCACCGTTGTGATCTCATCTAACATAATTACTCCTAAAGCCTCCACCTCCAGATATAATCCCAGTGGAAGTTAGGACTGCAACATATATACTTGGGATTGGGAGGGGAGCAATGCCGTCCATAGCAATAACATTTATATCAGCTCTTCTTTCTCAATCTCAAAAGGGTTCTTCATAGTTAACTCTCCTACACTAAAAACAAAAATCTCCCTGCACTACTGGAGGGAAGCCAAAGAAGAATAATGGTAAATTATTTTCTGCTGGGAGCCATTAGCCAAGTAGGTATGACAGTTTCCTTGCCAGCATACCCCCATGTTTCTTAGTGGAAGCACTCCTGGAAGGTGACCTTGCTCAAGGACCAGGGCAGATCCGTGTTTAGGGTGTTCCCAGTTTAGGATAATCCGAGTTTAGTGCGTTCCCAGTTTAGAATAGGGTGTATCCTGCTGCCTGAGTTCCCCTTGAGTTCTCACGGGATTCAGAATATATTTGGGAGACAGAAGCCCAGTGGAGGTGTGGATTTGGGCAGAGAACGTGGATTTCCCCAGAACGTGTTTGTAGACGGCCGGTGTGAGATCGGGAATAAAGAATTGCTGTTTGAATCTACAAAGCTGTGAGTGGCTCGTAATTTGTGCCCAGGCAGACTGCGGCGATCTTCAGAGTAACTTGGGTTATAAGAAACATCTTGGCCCTGAAAACTTTGAGATTCACTCCCTATTTAAGTCTGGGGGGAAAAATATTTTTTTTCTTTCTTTATCCAAAGGAAAAATAAAATTTTTCCAGATTTTCTGATGGGCTATATATATTGGTAGAGAGTAAGCACAAACCCACACCTCCCTGTGAGCCTAGATTCAATTTCCATTCTGCCTCAGAAGGATGCAAGCCTTACTGGGTACAGGGGCCACAGAGGCAGGAAAGGATGCCACATATTTCACCCTAATACAGGGCACATGGCCCATTGACTTCTTTGCTCCAGGTGAGGTCTTGGTGAATCTGAAATATGGCCAAGCTACTGTCCTCTTATACACAGGGCTTATATCATTATTGCAAAAGCATTCACATTATCTGTGTGCTTCCATTTAACAAAATGCTTACAAACACCAAACTGGTTCAGCACCAGCCAGGCTCAACCTCCAGGGCACGAGAGCAGCCCGTGCCTTAGTGCAGGCCAACAGTACAACCCGTCCATTTTCTGCAAGATTCATGTCCTTGCAGTGCTTAAAATGCCATGATTCACTGCTTTTTCCCAGAAGGTGATTCAAACATCCACAAAAAAAAATGTCAGGAGAAAACTAACTCAATTAAAAAAAAAATAATAATGTGTTCAGTAAAAGAAACTCAGAGGAATGAATGAATTAGGCTGAGAAAATAATCAAAATACAAAATCTACTCTAGTTCAGTAGCTCAGATTTCTGTTTCCTTTTTGCTTACTAACATTCTGTGAATGATTTTAATTGTTTCATGCAGATCATCTCCACCAGGCCCCACAAGAAGAGACTTTTCCCATAAACAAGTGATGGCTTTGGGGTTAAAAACTCATTAAAAATTACCTAATAAATTATTATTCCTTGAAGCCAGTAACTAAAATTGTCAGAATATTAAATCAAATATGTTCAAATCTACTTTTTAAAAAGTTATAAGATATTGATTAAAAAAATATTTTTTATTTTAAATTTTAAAATAGTGGGTTTTCCCAGATGACATTCAGCCTTAGGGAAAAAAAAATCATCTTTCACTTTATAATTGCAAGTATTATTTGCCATGGGTAATTTCATTTTTTTAAAATGTCACTACATTTTAATTTTTTTTTTAATTCTGTGAGTTTGATGTCTGGAATTCTTCCTGCTACTTCAATTGAGCTCACATTGTCACTGGTAGGTGCTGTAGGATTTCAAAATTATGGCCTTAAGTTTTGAATGTTTGTTTAGGAGAGGGAGAAAGAGAGGAGGATCCTTTCAAATGACTCTGGGCATCTATTGAGTGACAGCTGTCTTTTTTATGTACACAATTTTATTAATCATCATTTTAATTCTGCATATTCTTGGGGTACCTGTGATAATTCTACACAATATGTTCTGATTATATTGGGTTAGTTAGAATTCCAGCTTGAACACTTTTTTAAATCTTTGATGAACGAGTTGTAATTGTACCTGTTTATAGGGCATGGTGATGTTTCAATTCATGAACACAGTGTGTACTGATCAAATCAGGGCCGTTAGCATTTACCTACTGTCATTTACATTTGGAATCTTCAAGCTCCTCTCTCTAGTTATTCATAAAATATATAACAGGTTCTTGTGAACTACAGTCACCCCGCAATGCTATAGAACACCAGAACTTATTACTCCTGCCTGGTTTTGCACCTTTTATCCAGTCTACCTTTGTTCTGCCTCCTGTAGCCCTTCCCATCTTCTAGTTCACTATTTTCTACATTCACATTGACTGTGTAATGTCCACATATGAGAGAGAACAGTAGTGTTTGTCCTTCCATGTCTGACTCATTTCGCTTAATTAATGTTCCATCCATTTTGCTGCAAATGAGGGGATATCACTCTGGTGTCCGAATGGTATATTCCTTTTGTATATATGCCACATTTTCTTTAGCCCTTCATCCGTCAGTGGACACCCAGGTTGATTCCATATCCTAGCCATTGTGAAGAGTGCAGCAATGCAAGTCAAAGGATATCACTTAAAGTTAACAATTCTAGTCATACAAACATATTTATCAATACAAAAAGAAATGTTTAGATAATACTATTCACTACAATCAAGTCAGAGAAAAGAAGGTAGCAGAGGAAGAAAAAAACACTGATTTTATCGGAGCTCATCTGAGCAGCACAATTCATAATAGCTAGACTGTGGAACCAACCTAGATGCCCTTCAATAGATGAATGGATAAAAAAAAATGTGGCATTTATACACAATGGAGTATTACTCTGCACTAAAAAATGACAAAATCATGGAATTTGCAGGGAAATGGATGACACTAGAGCAGATTATGCTAAGTGAAGCTAGCCAATCCCTAAAATACAAATGCCAAATGTCATCTTTGATATAAGGAGAGCAACTAAGAACAGAATAGGGAGGAAGAGCATGAGAAGAAGATCACCATTAAACAGGGACGAGAGCGGGGAGGGGAAGAGAGAAGGGAAATTGCATGGTAAAGGAAGGAGACCCTCATTGTTATACAAAATTACATATAAGAGGAAGTGAGAGGAGAGGGGAAAAAAACAAGAGAGAGAAATGAATTACAGTAGATGGGGTAGAGAGAGAAGACGGGAGGAGAGGGGAGGGGGGATAGTAGAGGATAGGAAGGGCAGCAGAATATAACAGACACTAGTATGGCAATATGTAAAAAAAGTGGATGTGTAACCGATGTGAATCTGCAATATGTATACGGGGTAAAAATGGGAGTTTATAATCTGCTTGAATCAAATGTATGAAATATGATATGTCAAGAGCTTTGTAATGTTTTGAACAACTAATAATTTTAAAAAAGAATAAAAGATTTAACATGAAAAAAAAAGAGTGCAGCAATAAACAAGGGTGTGCAGGTATCTCTTTGATATGCTAATTTCATTTCCATTGGATTCATACCCAGAAGCAGGATAGCTGGACTATCCACAGAGTGACAGCACCTAGAGAATGGGAGAATGTTTGCAAACCAGTCATCTGACAAAGGATTAATATCCAGAATATATAAGCACTCCAAAAATCAGTAATAAAAATAATCCAATGGAAAAAAAATGGGCACATGATACGAGTAGACTCTTCTCAAAAGAAGAAATTCCAATGGCCAGCGAAATTATTTTAAAATGCTCAGCTTCCTTAGCCATTGGGAAAGTGCCAATCAAAACCACAATGAGATATCATCTGAGCCCAGTTAGACTGGCTAGCATCAAAATAAAAAAAAATAATAACTCAAGCTGGGGAATGATTTCAGTTAGTGGGTGGGGTCTGTACTGTTCTGGTGTCACACAGAAAGGGCAACTGTAGTTGGCATCCCCTGCTGTCTTCCTCCAGACCCAACATGAGGCTGCATTTGATCCACCAGGTCTGCTCCAGAGTGCCCCAGCCCACCCTGGAGAGCTGCAGGGGGCAGAGAATGAAGGCTGCAAAGGAAACACCTAGTGGTGTTTCCCTGCTCCACCCCACACACAGCGCTAGACGTCACGGGGCTTTCTGGGCCCATTACCTGGACACCTTAGCAGGACACGTAATCTCTGTTGCCATGTTGGGTGTTCTTACATGAAGGGAATAAAACACAGTCAGCAAGAGGGAGAGAGGCAGCTCCAGCCTGCACTGAGTATCAAGACCACATCTACATTCTTTCCAAATCTCCTTTTCACACCAGTGGGAAGACTCTTACCCCCCCCTTCCTGTTATGGAGAAGTTTTATATCATTTCATGTTTAGGTATAATTACATACAGGGTAATAATGTACAATCGGTTTGTTTTTACAAATGCATGCGCCTGTGTCATCTACACTCTTAGAGATGCAGACTGTCCCATCACCCCTGCAATTTTTAGCCTCTTCCTACTCCAGCTGCTCTGTAGGAAGCAAGCACTGTTCTGATTTCTACCATCCCAGATAATTTCCATGTGTTCTAGAATGTACATAAATGAAATCACACAGCGGGTTCTCTTTGGAGTCTGGCTTTGATCCCCGAGAAGCTTGTCTCACAACTCCCTGGAGCTGTTTGTATGAGTAGTCTCTTGCTTTGTATTGCACTGTATGAATATTTTGGTTTGTTTATATATTTGCCTAAAGGTCTATATTTTCTTTTTGATTTGTTGTTGTTGTTCTGTTCTTTGTGCTACTTTGAATAGAGCTGCTATGAACTTTGACATACAAGCCTTTTTTGGACAGACATTTTCATCTCTCTCAAGTAAATAGATATAAAATTGTAAGTTTATGGGATAGCTGTGTATTTTACTAGAAACTACAGAATAACTTTCCAAAGTGGTTATACTTGTCCTTTTTGGAAAGAATACTGCTCCTAGTCATCTCCCGAGTTCTCTGTTCTATGACGTAATCTCCACATTCTATACCCTTAAGCAATGGATGTGTTAACACATTTTGTACTTTCCTCTCTAAGAGTTCCATCTTCACATATCTGCGATGCTGTGTGGCTTTCAGATGGTGCTCTCTGCCAGGAATTGTAAAAGCTTGTTTTAGGATTAAAGCCAAGGGCTTGACCCTTTGTCCCACTGTGTTTTTGGTCTTCCTTTCACCGATAGCCTAAAAGATGTTGTTTAGCTTAAATGTTCAAAAAATAAAAATTTGCTAAGTCAAAATGCATGAGAAGAAGGGAAAAAAACGTGAAATCATGTTTGAAAATACTATGGACATTCAGTAATGCCCAATAAACTTTCCAAACAAGTTTATTATTAATAAATAATGACCAGGACAGAAAACATAAGCTGGGGACATTTCATTTACCACTCTAGTGGCATTCCCAACAGAGTCCCAAGAAAATGAATTCGTCTTCCACTTGATAGCTAGCACATCAGGGCACGTCTGGGGGCTGATGTTCGGAGAAGCCCAGATATCACCATATATGTTATGGCCCTGTCTAGAAATTATATTTTATAGAGCTTTAGGGCTAAGAGTTTTATATGAACAATAAATTTTTCTTTTTTAAAAAAAAAAGTACCATCCAGGAAGAAAACAGCCTTGTGACACCTTGATTTTAGCCAGGGAGATACATTTCATGTCTCTAACCCCTACAACAGTAAGATAATAAATTTGTGCTGCTTTTTAAAAAAAAATTGTGGGAGTATATACAGTTGGCCTTCAGTACCTGAGAAAGAGTGGATTTAGGAAATCCCCCCCATTGATACCCAAAACTGCAGACGCTCACATCCCATAAATGAAATGGCAGAATATTTGCACATAACCTACAGACATCCTTTAAATTGTCTCTAGATTCCCTAAACCTACCTCAATGTAAATGTTTTGTTAATAGTTGCTATACAGCATTCTTTAGGGAATAATGACAAGGAGAAAAGTCTGTCCATGCTCAATACAGACATATTTTTAGTCTTGAATATTTTCCATTCATGATTGTTTGAAACCAAGGGTGTGGAACCCACAGATAAGGAGACTCAACTGTGTATTTTTGTTGTTGTTGTTGTTACTGGAAATTTAACCCAGGGGTGATTTACTACTGAGCTACATTTCAGCCCTTTTTATTTTTCATTTTGAATCAGGGTCTCACTAAGTTGCTGAGGGCCTTGCTGAGTTGCTAAGGCTGGTCTCAAACTTGCTATCCTCCTGTCTCAGCCTCCCAAGTTACTGGGATTACAGGTGTGCTCCATCAACTGTGTATTTACTATTCAGCTAGAGAGTTTCTCTGACTATCAGTATTTATGCCCTTGGGTAGTTCTTTCATCTTTCAGAGGTACATAGATGACACTGATCACAATTTGCTTAGAAAATACTAGGACAGGAGCTGGGGATGTGGCTCAAGCAGTAGCACGCTCACCTGGCATGCGCGGGGTGCTGGGTTCGATCCTCAGCACCACATAAAAATAAAATAAAGATGTTGTGTCCACCGAAAACTTAAAAAATATATATTAAAAAATATTCTCTCTCTCTCTCTCTCTCTCTCTCTCTCTCTCTCTCTCTCTCTCTCTCTCAAAAAAAAAAAATTAAAAAGAAAGAAAATACTAGGACACAGAGGAGTTGACTCTATGACAGCTCTTGGCCTAAGCCTTACAAGGCATGGCAGCTCTGCAGTTTTGCTCCTAGGAACACTAACCCTGCTTGGAAAAAGTTCAGCTACACTGCCAGAAGGATAACTTGAAGATCACACAAAGAGAGGGAGAGGCTACAGAGGAGAACCGAGGAGTCCAATGGACAGTGAGAACAGAGGTACAACCCAGTCAGGCCATGTGGAATGGTCCAGTCCCAGCAAACACCAATGGAGCAGAGGCAAGCTGTCCCCACCTTCCGAATCCCTCACCCACAAACCAGAAAGCAAATAAATTCTATTAGGTCATCAAACTTGGGGGATGAGTTATCTATCAGTAGATATGGTCTTATGGGGAATTCCTCATCTTTACTTGACTGAGGAAGAAAAGCTGTCAGCTGATTTATAGATGGTTCTAGGTGACCAGCTGGCATCACCCCAAAATAGGCAACTATATCACCTCAACCACACTCAAAAATGGCCCTGAAATGTGAGATGCTTGGATTCCCTGTGACTGTTCACTAATGACCAAGCTGGGAGAGTGAGTCTTAATAATACAATCTGACCTATTGTGTGACTCTCCATTTGACTCTTTGTCAAACCTCCTCAGTTCTTGCCCAAAATCTGCATTGAAAAGTGGTCCTGGCAGAAAAGATGGAGGAGCTATATGGGCCCAGTGAAATGAATCTGATCCAACTACTGTTGAGTACTCAATCTTCCAGCAATGGAGCTCCACAGTGGGTCTCTGAATCATCCTCATTCCCTGGGAAAGTTAACCAGTCATGTGAAGATATTGCATGAGGGACAGTGGTTTATTCTGACTGAAAAAGACATCTATTCTGCTTGTGACTTTGCCTTCCCTGTTCATAACGCTTCTGCCAAAATCAATATTTGTCGACTCTGAGACTGCCTCATTAATTATTATGGTATTCCACAGAGCCTGGGTTCCAACCTAGTCAACCATTCTACATCGAATAAAGTAAGACAACGAGCTCATGAATATAGAATTTACTAGTCTGGCCATGCTTCCAATCAGCCTGTGCTCTGATAGAACAGTTGATTGAATTGTCTATTGACAGCTCAGTTACAAGAACAAAATGGTAGACAAAATTTTGCAGCCATGAAGTTGTTTGTATAACCAAGAATAAAAGTTGAGGTCATCCTGTTAAACAAAACAATGACTAGCTAGAATGGGTAGAGGAAGAAGGAAATTATAAACACCAGTTAGGCCCACCTAGCAGTGATAGAAAAAAAAAATGGCTATAATAATTTTGACTATTGCTTTTCTTATTTGATATGGGTATTTGTGAGGCCACACGTGAAGGCGGTTTGTTTTCATTACTGTAAGTCTGGCAGTCAGCAAGAGCACCTCAGGGCTGTTGCCTGTCCGTCACGTGATGTGTCAGGAACTGCATGTGGGCAAACCAACTCGTGACGAGATCAGCCTGGGGAAATGATGATCTTTGCTCTCGAGACGGCAGAACGGAAAATTATCTCATTAACAGGTTACTTGGATCAGATGTGATCCTCTGGATACCCCCTGTGAGAAGACACCCACCATCTGAGGTTCCCCATCATCTACTGTGAGAAGGAGCCCACCACTCTGGGAATGCCCATCACGGCCGCCAGCAAGATGGACTTTGTACAGACTCCTGCATCTTCTCAGCCAGTCACCTTCCTGCCTCAACACCTTGTCTCTGGAATTGACTGGCCTGTGGTGCAGTGAGCAGCTGGACTTGGATCCAGTATCATTTGTGGATATATCAGCCAATTGTTATTCTCTTCTTCCTCCTCTCCCCTTATGCCAGTATCTACTCTCATATTTGTTCATGATTGACCTTATATTTCAGTATTTAAGTTACAAAATAGCAAAAGAAGACTTTGGTACAATTTGAGAGGAATAATATCACTTAGAAGAGGACTAAGTGAGACTTTGTACTTTTGCAGGGAGAAATGTTTGGGGTTGTTTGAGAGACAGCTGCACCATGCTAGAAAGGTAAATAGTATCAAGAAGGTATGCGTGTATTGACAAGGAGTGTGCTCTGTAGTTTTCTATTATGGCAACCTGTCTTCTAGAATGATGATTAACAAGACTCCTTTTTGTGAAACTTGAGCACATTTTGGAAGATAGAAGTGAACAGGAGCCATTGCTCTTTCAAGATCACCACTGTTAGATTCAAAGAGGGATAAAGGCAGACTGCTGGCAGAGTCTAGCTCTGGCCCTGTTCTTCCCTCCTCTGTACCTGACTCTTCTTCCTGACTGCAGCCTTGCTGACTCTAATGGTTAATTTTATGTGTCAATTTAAAGGGTGGTTTTGGATAAAGTTAACATTTAAATCAGTGAACTTGGCCTCTAGCAGATTTCCCTCTCTAACATGGGTGGGCCTCGTCCAATCAGCTGAAGTCTTTAAAGGGTCAAAATATCCATCTCCCTGAGCAAGAAGAAATTCTCAGCAGATCCTTTGTTCTTTGTTGCCTCTCTTGCATCTCGAGCTTGCCATGCTCACACTAGATTACAGACTTCCACCTCCATAAACACATGAACCAATTCCTTGTAATTATTAATTATAAATCCTTAAGGTAAATGAATGAATGAATCCTATTTGTTCTATTTCTCTGCAGAACCATGACCAAGACCCTGACCAACGGCCTTTCCATGACCACAACCACATGCAGAGGCAATGGCCCTGTACCTCCCACTGGCTCTCCTTCCCAGGAGGCCCCCAGCTGATGTCCTCACCCTCCCATATTCCCTGTGAGCTTTGCATTAGTCCCCTGCACTAGTGTTTCAGAAGGCAGAGTGACATTTCTCAAACCCTTCCTTCTCCAGCTCCCTCAGTAATTATGTGAGGCCTTATTCCTATAATAAATCTCTTATTCTATAAAACTCATAATGATTCTGCTTTTGCTATTGTACCATGACTGATGCATGATCATTCTTTTAACTCCAAAGAAACAGTGCTCACATTCTCAGCATAGAGAGCAAAGCACTCAGACACTTAATGGCTCTGATTCCCTGTCTCTCTCATTCAGGGACCCATTCATGGAAGAAATCATAGCTCACTGCCTGCTATGGCCAGGTGCTGGTCTGAGAGAGCAGAACTAAAATGCACAAAAGCTGTGATGTGCAGAAACTTCGAATCCAGAACTAGGACCCTGATGGGGAAACTGCCAGGAGAAGGTTCTGGTTCAGTCTGAACAACTCCGGACAATGAAGCCTGCCTAGGACAGAATGTGCTCTCCATTCTAAGGTACGGAGGGCCTGGGGCTACAAGACCACCCACAACTTGCTTACCAGGGACACTTCAGAGGTACTGGTACATCACTTAGCAGTGCTTAAATTGGTGTGCAAACTAAATTTCACCAGATTCACCTTTTATTTTTCATCTTTGACTCTATCATAAAACATTTTCCTATCTATGAGATCCTGAGATTCCACGTTCTGTCTATTTTCAGAGGTGACTTTGACGTACGGTAGAATGATAATATTCTCAGATAATACCAAAAGGCAAGACAATTGATATTTCTTTGCTCACCATATGCTGGGCAATTTTCATTAGTTGTTTCATAATCTTCCCAAAACTCTGAAAAGTATGTTTTTTATTATCGCCACTGTATGGGTAAAGACCTAAATTCAGTAAGATACCCTGACTTGCCCAAACTTCTTGGTTACCAAGAGGAAGACTCTGAAGTCTTTCTAACCCCAAAGCCCATGAGTTTTTCCCTAATGCTTTCTTGCCCCAAGTGTCGGCATTATTGTGTGAGAACTTACAAGATTATTAACTAATATAAGATTATGATTCATAATTCTTATTATAGATTATTAATTCTCACATAAAGATAAAAGCTTAATTCGAATTTTTTTCAGGTAAAATCTTAACGAGTACATATTTTAATTCTCTCTTAGAACACAATTCCTTTTGAACATATTAAATAGTAATAGTGCATCATTTCTTGAATGGTTTGCACGTTCCAATCACTCCAAAGTGCTTTACATTCCCATTCCTTCCCTATGATAGCCCTGCAAAAGCAGACAAATTTTAGCCTCATTTTACAGAGGCAAAGAATGAAAATCAGAGAGGTTAAGAAGTTTTTCTGTAGTCAGTTAGCTGGTAGGAAGTGCTGCTGGACTTCGGACTCCACACTGATGGAATCCGCAGCCCACTCTCTGGATTCCAGATGCGCCTCCTTCAGCCGGGGCAGGTGGGTGGATTTGGCTTTCTGTGTGTCTCAGGATGACTGGTTTCTTTGCCTGCAGGTCCCAGGGGTATTTGCTGTTTCTTCTCCCTATAGATTTCACCCTAAAATGGTGTCTTGTTATCTCTCTCACGGTTTCTACCTTCAGACCCTTTTTAAGATGAGGAAGGCTCACCCCCATTGAAGCATCTGGTTATGAGGAATTTGTATGTAAATAAAAAGAAAGATCTTAGTTGACTCAAATTGCAGGGAGTGACAAATAACTGCTGTTCGGTGCAACCTAGGTGTTCCAGGACTTTTTTTTTTTTCATTTGCTCAATCAACCATTCACTCCTCAGGAGATGACTTTCAAACCCATGAAGGATTTCATTTTGCCTTTAAACCGTAGCTGGCTGTTGCTGGGCAGGATGTTGAAAACACCCAGGTCCATGGATTGCCTCATCAGCAATTAAGGGGAAAATGATTGTCTCTTGGGCTAAAGATGGGCTTGTCTGCTATTTGCTCCCATTATCAACATCAGCTCCAAAGCAGAAAAATAAAATTGAAGGGAAGAGAATTGGTTTTCAGCTCATTACAGGGAAAGGAAAACTACATCAGTACATATGATTCATATGTAAGGAGAAACACACACATAAACACACAGTGGGAGAGAGAGAAGCTAACATTTGTAAGGGGCTTAATGTACACCTGCCCTGCAGAAGCCCTAGGTGATAGATGTTGCTATTTCTGTATCTTAATGGAAAGAATTGGTTTTTAAAAATCCAAGTTTATAAACACCTCCAACTCAAAAGTCCAGGCTTCTCCTCCCGTGTTTTATTAACTTTGCAAACAGTTTTATTTGAAGTTCTCTTCAACACTCTGAAATGATTGTATGTGGTTATCATTTGCCTATTTAATGTTTCAGAATAAAAATGAAGTCATAAATCTCAACAGGGAGCTTTCGAGCCCTCTACAGCCTCTGCCCAGCATCTCTCTTCTCCGTACCTCTCATCTCCACGTTTAAACCTCGATAAAAGTTGTTTTGAAACCCTGAAGTT
The DNA here is from genome assembly GCF_048772815.1 of Callospermophilus lateralis. NCBI lineage: Eukaryota > Metazoa > Chordata > Mammalia > Rodentia > Sciuridae > Callospermophilus > Callospermophilus lateralis. Next base: position 12,565,971 of record NC_135314.1, on the reverse strand, counting down.
TATAATGAGAGTAAATAGAAAAGCAACTGCCCCCACCCCCATTTAGAAAACTTCTAGCTCTCTGGCGATGCACCTGCTGTTGCAGCAGCCCAAAGCCCGCCCTACCCGACTTGGGAGCAACCCCTCGCCCTGTCTCCTGGCTGATGGTTTTAGATGGGGCTGTCATTCAAGACCAAAGGGAGAAAACTGGCCAGTTCTTTCCCACCCCAGGATTCAGATTGTGTGCAGCGATATTCTAAGAGAGAAAGCAAATGGAGAAGGTGCTTCCCAAAGGCGATGCCCAAGGATCCTGCCCATGGCTGCTCCAGCTCTGTCTGACTTCTTACGCCACACGACTATTTAGTCTCTTTTCTTTCAATTCTGTGTACTATTCCACATCCTTCGAAACCATTTTTTATTTTAATTTCCCTTTATGAGCTTGTGTGTGTGTGTGTGTGTGTGTGTGTGTGTGTGTATATATATATATATATATATATATATATATATATATATATATATTTTTTTTTTTTTTTTTTTTTTTTAACCAGAGACCACAGTGCCTGAACTGATAGACCCTCCCTCCAGGCCTTGACCTAGATGGGCCACAGTCTCACAGTCTCTTGTCATTGCTCTTGGTAACTTGGTAACATGGTGTCTCCTGGATACTGTGATTTCTTCCAGCCGTGTTTACAAGATGAGCACATCTATGGTCAATGTGCCATTATCAGCTAATTTCATCTAAGATGATAGTGACTGATAACGTCTAGAACTGTATCACGTAATGAAAGAAACTTATAGTCAGTGGGAAACACAGAAAAAAAACAGGAAATGTTTCAAACACAGAAGAGTGAGACTCTAATAATGGGATTCTAGGTATGCTAACTAAAATATCCACAGTAAGTGATTTCATATAATCTGTACAAGGTCATTTAGGACCCTTTGCCTCAAAAGATCTTCATAATTCATGGAATCTCATGCTTAGGGAATTTCTCTGTATAGATTCTTAATTACAATCACTCTTGTACCTAAACACATAACAACTTATGATGTCAGTCTGTGTTCCTCTAGACTCGGTGGAGATGAATTTATTGATTCAAATTTTTACAAGTTTACTTGCTGATATCAAATTTTTACAAGTAATTTTTTTTTTTACTTTTTAAAAATATATTAATTCTTTCACTACTAGAAATAGGCCTTACTATGGATTGCTCCGATATTAAGTTGCTGGGATTGAAACCTCAGCCTTACCTCGGATTGCTTGATATTTTCTTTGCACACTTACGATGCAATCGTAGAAGACTTCTGCCATCCACGGCATCTCACAGACCTTTAATTATGTTCCTTTATAAAATAAGCTTTTTAACTAAGGACAAGAGAAAATGTCAGTTAACATCTGTCTCATTTCCTCTGCAGGTGCATATAGGGCTGCGGGGAGACAGCTGTGTCTCCTGAGGGGCTTCCAATTAAAAAGGATCAGGAGCATACCCATGTCCCTAGATTCCCAGATTTCTTGGTTTTACCACTCTTGCTCCATCTATGAACTTCAGCTACAGCACGGTCCTATAAATATCAGTTATATTTTAAGCAAGATTCAAATTAGGCAACTAAAATTGCCTTTGCAAATCAGTTGAAACTAGTTTAGGATCTGAACCCTAAACCCTACAGACTCCCACTTTTCGCTTTGTTCACACCACTGGACCCTACCTGGAAAACATTCCCTCCCCTCGATTCAATCAGGTCTTCCTTTTCTTCTCAGGCACAGATCATTTTCTTCCTCCATGTGAGGTTCTGTAAAGCCCCACCTCCATGAGGCATCTATCCACTGGGATCCACCACACCGCGCCTGCCTCTTGCCCTCCCTCCAGCTCTTCGCACAGCTGAACCTACACACCGTGACCGCCAGGGGGAGGCCGAGGTTCCTCCCTGAGCTTTTTTTTTTAAAGAAAAAGTCTCGCCAGCAAAACACAATTGGGGTGCAGGGCTGAAGAGGCACAGAAGGAGATGTTTAGCTGGAGGAATGAACATGAATTAAGTGGTCGGCTTTTAAAAGGGTTTAAGAGGATTTCCTTCTCTTGTGTGTGGACAATGAGTAAAAATTAGCAGATCAAGATGAGCATTTGGAGCCAGGTGCGGTGACACATGCCTGTAATCCCAGAGATTCAGGAGGCTGAGGCAGGAAAATTGAGAGTTCAAAACCAGCCTCAGCAATTTACCGAGGCCCTACGCAACTCAGAGAGACACTGCCTCTAAATATAGAAAGGGGTGGGGGTGTTGCTCAGTGGTTAAGCGCCCCAGGTTCAATCCCCTTACCCAAAACCAAAAAATTAGCATTTGGATAAAGAAATGAAAAACGTTTGAGATGGTGGATACTTTGATCTGACACATACGTCTCACCTGCTCTTCACACATTGTACCTGTATTAAAATGTCACACCGTGCCCCATAAATACTCACAATTATTATATGACAATTAAGCATAAAAATATACTAAAAATAGCATAAAAACAGTCCCTATTAAGAGAATGAAGACACACCACATATAGCAAATAAAAGATTTATATCCAAAGTATATAAAGCTTTCAAAACTCAATAAGAAAACAATCTATTTAAAATATGGGCAAAATCCCTAAAAAACAAATACCAAATGTCATCTTTGATATAATGAGAGCAACTAAGAATAAAACAGGGAGGAAGAGCAGGAAGAAAAGATTAACATTAAACAGAGACATGAGGTGGGAGGGAAAGGGAGAGAAAAGGGGAATTGCATGGAAACGGAGGGAGACCCTCATTGTTATACTAAACTACATATAAGAGGTTGTAAGTGGAATAGGAAAATAAACAAGGTGAGAAATGAATTACAGTATAGGGGGTAGAGAGAGAAGATGGGAGGGGAGGGGAGGGGGGATAGTAGAGGATAGGAAAGGTAGCAGAATACAACAGTTACTATTATGGTATTATGTAAAAATGTGGATGTGTAACCCATGTGATTCTGCAATCTGTACTTGGGGTAAAAAAGGGAGTTCATAACTCACTTGAAGCTAATGTATGCTAATGTATGAAATATGATATGCCAAGAGCTTTGTAGGGTTTTGAACAACCAATAAAAAAATAAATAAATAAATAAATAAATAAATAAAAAGGAACAGGAAAATTAGAAAAAAGAAATTAGGTAAAAAGAACGAACTGAAAAGACAATGCCATTTAGAAGGAGAACTCCACTCAATGGGTTAAATAGCAGATTAACTACATAGGAAGAAAGAATTTGTGAAATAGGACGTGGCAGAGAACATAACAGAAAACAAGAAAGGGAATAAATATAAAAAGAAGTTTGGGTAAAAAAGAGAATATAATATGCATCATAATTTTAGGATGAAAAATTGGAAGGAATGGTGAAGAGGTGATTTTATTTTATTTTTTTACCCTTTCTGGAACTGGGGGTTGGATCCAGGGCTTCATGCATGCTAGACAGGCATTCTACCACTAAGCTACCTCCCCAGCTTTGTGAAGAGGGGGGTCTTTAAAATTTTTTAGAATTATTGAAAGACATGCATCTCCAGATTCAGATTTTGAGCAGGAAAAATTAACTCAAACCTTGACTGTCTTAGTCAATTTGTGTTACTATAATAAAATACCTGATTCTGAGTAAAAAAAAAAATAAAATAAAAAAAAATAAATAAATAAAATATGGGCAAAAGATAATTTTATGAGCACAAATGTATGTCAAAACCACATCGTAATATTTAAATAAATACAGCTTATTGTATATCATATTTTCTATAATAAATCTGGTTTTTTAATTTAAAAAAAAAAAAAAAAGATCAGTACTTGGTACAACCTTGACTTGCCAGTACTCTAAGTCTAAATTTAAAGGAGCACAAGAGGCTCTTGAAGCTTAGCACGGTCCAGACTAGGAAACAGAGATGAGGTCTTCAAAGGAGCCAGGACGTGGGGTCCTGTCCATGGAACATACCTAGGATTAAGACTGGAAGATGGAGATTCAGGGATCTCTGAGTTCTACTCCTGGTCAAATCTTGTTCTACCAAAAATCATAAACCAACCCGAATAATCAATTTCTATTTCAAACTCTGTCCAATCTAACTGAGGAATGGATTAGGCCATCTATGGATAGAGACCTCTGAAACTATGAGCACCAAATTAACTTTTTCTCCTTAAAAATATTCTTGTCAGGTCTTTTGGTTCCAGCAGGAAAAAAAAAAAAAAAAAAACTGACTACAACAACTTGTTCTCACAGCTGTTTCTCCAGACTGCAAGCTGCGAGGATGAAGGGGTCAGGCCTAGGTTACTCACCACTGTGCCCCCCACACAGGAAAAGCCCAATAATTAATGAATTAATTAATTACAAGGAACTCAAAAGTTAGTATTTTTTTTTCTATTGCTACTGTAGCAAATTGCCACAAACCAAGCGACCTAAAATAGCCCAGATTATTATCTTCCAATCACATAGGTATAATGTCTCCCTTGGATAAAATAAGGAGAGCTGTGTTTATTCTGCAGGCTGAAGGAAAGAACCCATGTTCTTGTCTTTCCTGCCTCCTAAAGTTGGTCTGCAATTCAGGGCTTTATGGCCTCCTCCATTTTCAAAGCCAGCAGGGTAGCACCTTAGATCTTTCTCTAACCAGGACACTCCTGGCCTCCCTGACTTGTAATTACATTTAGGACCAACAAAAGTAAACCAAGATAACCTTCCCCATTATCTTTAACTTAATCACATCTGCAAAGTCCATTTTGCCAGATAAGGTAACACATTCCCAGGATTCGGGGACCAGGACATGCACATGTCAGGGCCTTTATTCCACCTGCCACTTCCCATATACAAACATACATGCAAATGGCCTGTAGCACATCAGACATTGCTGAAGTGACCCAGTGCAGAGATGGAGGGTTCTAGAGTTTCTGGCATTGTTCCCACCAGAGAGGCAAAGAGAAAACAAAGGAAGCCACCACTCCCCCTCTTTTCGACGGTCTGGATAGAAATTCTCAGGGGTAGCCAACGTCCTCCTGGCGTCTTCTGCTGGAGTACCACTGCAGTGTTCATGACCAAACGTTCAGTGACCAAATCATTGTTTATGTGTGACCAAAGCTCATGGGAAACACTTTTGCGAAGAAAATGTTCACTCTCCCAATTAATCTCTTGCATAATACATATGAATTTTCATACCAAGAAATCACTAAAACTTGGGGTGCGCCACATTTACTTTATCAAGCTCAACATCCTGAATCCCATTAGGAAACTACCTCCCCTTGATTCCTTTGGGCATTAGCCCTGAAGATGAAGAAATGTTGGGAGTCTCCCCCAAAACTGTATTCTGTATGACCTGGTCTGAAACAAAGTAAGAGAGAGAGGAGAGGCGGGAACAGCAGTGTTTTAGTCAGCTTTATCACTGCTGTGACTAAAAGATCTGACCAGAACAATTTTAGGAAGGGTTTATTGAGGGGTGCACAGAGTCAGAAGTCTCAGCGCATAAAAGGATAGCTCCATTTCTCAGACATGATGACAGAAGAGTGTGGCAGAGGGAAACAGCTCACATGGTGATCAGAAAACAGAAATCTTCATTTGTCAAATATATACCCAAAGCCACGCCCCAGTTCCCACCTCCCCCAGCCTTACTTACCTCTTCAGTTACCGCTCAGTTAACCCCTATCAGGGGACTAACTCACTGATTGTGTTGAGGCTCTCACAACCCAATCATCTCTCCTCTGGACCTTCTTCACATTGTCTCAAATGTGAGCTTTGGGGGGACACCTCATATCCAAATCTTCACAAAAAAAAAAAAACAAGGGCAGAGCCAAGCATGGTGGCACACACCTGTAATCCCAGAGGCTCCGGAGGCTGAGGCAGGAAGATCGAGAGTTCAAACCCAGCCTTAGCAAAAGCAAGTAACTCAGCGAGACCCTGTCTCTAAATAAAATATTTTGTAGGGCTGGGGATGTGGCTCAGTGGTTGAATGTCCCTGAGTTCAATCCCCAGTACAGAGAGAGAGAGAGAGAGAGAGAGAGAGAGAGAGAGAGAAAGAGCATTATAGGAGAGGAAAGAAGAGAGGAGAGAGGAGGGTGGGGGGTGGATTCAGAGGAGGCCCAGGAAGATAGGGAAGGGGGAGGGGAGCGAGGATAGGAAGCCACCACTTCAGCAAAGCTCGCATTTGGTCTCCTACACTGGAAGCCAGAGTAGCAAAACATGGCAGGAGAAGGTGGGTCCTTACCAGCTGGCCACATCTTCAGCATAAAGTGCATTCTGCCCACCAGTGAGGATGGTCTCCAGGTGCCGCATGAAAACTAAAGCCAAGTGGGGGTTAAGGAAAGCAATGAATCCGTAGGCTTGCCTCTGTCTCCTGCCTCTCAGGGGTCCAGTCCACCCAACTTGTTTTACCTGCCCCTCCAGAGGGAACACCCTTGGGCATGGCCTTTATTCGTGGAAGAGGGTCAGATCCCTGTGAGCCTGGTCTTGACCTGCTCCAAATCCAATCTCAACTTTCACACATGGCTGGGGCCTTTGCAGGACAGACCCTGGTGGGGGCCTGCAGCCTCAAACCTCCCTGGTCTAAGCCTTTGAATACATCATTCAAGCCCTCAACCAACTCTTTAAGAAGACAGCCCACCCCCAAGGAAATGAGACTTCCATCCTGTCCCCTCCTGGCCACAAGACCAGGACTCCGTGTCACTTGAGCGCTGGACTACTGTGGTCCTTGCATCCATGAGCACAATGGTCCAAGGCAGCCCTTCTGCTTTGATGTAACCGTGTTCTTTTATGTGAAGGAAGTGAGCCAGGGGCTGCCAAGCCTGCTGAGCAGCTGCCCAGGAGCCCGAGCCATGAAGGAGGCTAGGATCCAAGACTTGTAAAGGTAAAATAGAGGGGACCTGAAGCCTAGCAAATCAGAGACACATAAAATTAGGCCCAATATCAAATCCAAACACCTAATTATTTGTACACAACACTTCCTTATCCTATGGAGAAGAAGCGCTTTTAGATTTTCATTGGAAGGCAACGTCTCCCAGGGCTGAGGACAGGATGGTCTCAGAAAAGAACTGACTTTTATTAAGCCAGGAAGGAGAGACAATCATAACTGATTCCCAGAGATGCAGGGTGCATGATCATTTTTTTAACATAAAAAAAAAAATGCACCAGGCTCTGCCCTAGAACTGTTTCCTACAACTTTCCGTTTGATCTACAACTCTCTCTGCAGAGCTAAGGGTTGTTATTCCCATTTGACTAACAGGGAAGCTGACAATAGCTTGGAAAAGGTCAAAGTAGCAGAAAGAGCCTTGAGATATGCAGGAGTTAAGGGTTAGGAGAGAAGGATGCCGGTGGTGGTCTGGATGTGAGGTGCCCCCCAAAAGCTCACGTGTGAGACAAAGCAAGAAGGTTCAGAGGAGAAATGATCAGGTTGTAAGAGTCTTGACCCCATCAGTGACTTAGTCCCCTGAGAGGGATTAACTGAGTGGTAACTGAAGTGGTGGGGTGTGGCCGGAGGAGGTAGGAATCAGGGCTTGGCTTTGGGGTACATATTTGTATCTGGCGAGTGGAGACTTGTCTCTGCTTCCTGATCATCGTATGAGCTGCTTCCCTCTGTCCCACACTCCACCATGATGTTCCGCCTCATCTGGAGCCTCGGGGACTGGAGCCGGCATACTCTGGACTACGACCTCTGAAACCGTGAACCCTCAAACCTCTCCTCCTCTAGTTGTGCTGCTCGGGTCCTTTAGTCACAGCAGCAAAAAAGCTAAAACAATGCCCAGGCCAGCACCATGCTCTTGGCCTTCTCAGCCTCCACAGCCATGAGCCAAATAAATCTCTGTCGTTTGTAAATCACCCAGTCTCAGGTATTCTGTCACAGCAGTAGAAAACAGACCAAGACAGAGAGGAAGTGTGTCCGACTTTCACAGTCCATGTAGAAGAAAATAGAGGCACTCATGGCTTTGAGGGGTTGAAAGAAGACAAGATGGCAGAAAGCGTGAAAGATGACCCTGAGGTTCTGGTGGGAACCCATCCAGACAGCCCAGTGCAGCTGAGGGGAACCCAGTTCGCTCTTCCCCCATCTGCGTTGATTGTACCAACGACAGCACACAGCCCTCACCGTGGAGCCTGGCTCCATCACATGCTTCAGACAAGCATGAACCTTCCCATTCACAGTGACTCAGGGGTGGATTCCCAAACACAGAAGGTGCCTGAGGAACCAGGACCAGCTTGCCTTATTTTCCACGTCTCCTTTCCCGTCCCGGAATACTACGACTTGGCATTTCAATTTCCAGGGAACGCCTAGAGTTTCCAGGTGCTCTTGCTGATAACTACAGACCACCAGGTGCCGGGGAAGCAGCAGCAGGGATCACAGTCACGCTCAGGACGCAGCTGGGTTCAGTGGAGAGAGGAAGATAAAACGCAGGTGACCTGTTTCCACAACGCGGCGTCTCACATCCGCCAGCGAGAACACAGGAGCTCGTGGATCATCTTTCATGCAGTGAGCTAACTCGTCTCAGGAAATGGTGTCCAACCTGAGATTTGATATAAAGGAACATGCAAGTCTACATGCCAATGCTTATGAGAGGCAGGTTAGATGAGCTCTGGGCTTTTACAAGGACCTGAGTTTCCCTGGAGACCACAGAAAAGTCACCACAGAGTGTCTTCTTGTCAGTCCCCTGTGGATGAGGGAGGGCCTGGGGGGAATGTCTAAAGCACCTTCAGAGCCAGCAAGTGTGTACCTTCTGGGCTCCCAGATGCCCTCCCAGGTCCTCTATCCCTTCTTCTGTGCCTGCAGTTGGAGATCATTCCTCCCACTCCCTTCAAGTCCTCTCTTTCCTTCCCTTGGAGTCCTCAAGGTAGAGTTTAGATCTTCCACGGTCTCCTGTAAAATTTGGATCTGAAAACAAGGCTTAGAGAAAAATATTCAAGACCTACAAGGAATTTCGAGAGCACATTTCCACATATGCCAACATGGTATGTTGAAGGAGGATCCCCCAAACACACAGGCCCCTGTTCTAATTCCCAGAATCTTCTGAACCTCGATTTGGAGAACAAGAAAAAAAAAAGTCTTTGCAGATGTGTTCAAGTTAAAGGATTTTTACCATTTGGACCTGAAATGTCCCAGAGGCTTATGTTTTGAGGGTTTGATCCCCGTCAGTCTAGCAATGTGTAGAGGTGGGGCTTCGGGGAAGTGCTTGGATCATGAGGGCTCTGACCTCACCAGTGGATTAATCCATTGATAGCGGAGGGAGCTACTGGGGGCAGAGGAAACCGTAGGTTGTGGGCATGGTTGGAGGAAGTAGGTCATTGGGAGTGTGCCCTGGAAGGGTGTTTCTTGTCCCTGGCCCTCTTCCTGTTCCCTCCCCTCTCCTCCTCTCTCTCTCCCTCCCTCCCTCCCTTTCTCTCTTCCCCTCTCCCCGATCCCCCCTTCCTGGATGCCATGATAGAGCAGCTTCCCTCCACCGTGCCTTCCCTCCATGATGTTCTGTCTCACCTCAGGCGCAAAGCCATGTACAGCTGGCCACAGACTGAACCTCGCAACCTGTCCTCCTTAGACTTGTTCACAGCAGGTAATGAGAAGCTGACTAACAAGACCTTGTGATGAGATCACCCTGGATTATGAGGCGGTCCCTAAATCCAGCGACTGGTCCCCTCATAAAGTAAAGGTAGAACGAGACATGAGACAGAGGACAAAACCCAGGAAGAGGAGGGTCAGGGCAGCCACGGAGATGGAGGTTGGACTGATGGATACCAACAGTGACCAGAGGCCAGAAGAGGCAGTGAGTAGAACTTTCCTAAATCCTCCAGAAAGAGCACACAACACCTTGACTTCAGTCTCCTGGCCTCCAGAACCATGACAAAATACACATCTATTACTTTAAGCCTCACAGTGTATCAGAGTTTGTTACCCAAACTGCAGGAAGCTAGGATACCCGGTTTTTAGAAAACAGCTTCCACCACTGTTGAATTTTTTTCTTCTTCCAGCTACCACCCCAAAAAGTACACAGCAACACCACCCTCCAAGTCCAGCCCGCCATGCCACACCCAAACACCTGTGCACACTCCCACATGACCACTCTCGCCAGCACTTAACCTTCAGAAAGCTTTATCTCTATGACATTCAGCAGGAAAAGCCCTTCAGAGCCCACAGAAGACGTTTATGGCAACCTTACTGGAGATACTGGGAAGAGAGGACAGGGTGTTAGCTGGAGCTGTCAGGAGCCATCATGACACCACAGAGGGATATGGGTCCCACAAGAGGTCAGCTCTGAAAAGAGCAGGGCCAAGGGTAGAGACCAAGGACAGACCCTGAGACATCCCTGGACACCTGTGCTATTAAGTAAAACAAACATATCCCTTTTATGAGAATTTGAGTCCATTAACTTTCTTTCATGTTTAACTGACTGGGTTCCAGACTCAAAGCCACGTAGACCCAAGGTCATAAACATTGACTGGGGTTTTCTATGAGAACAGCCCTGAAAACCAACATTCATTGGAGTGATGCATTCTTGCCATTTTGTTTTTGTCTTGCTTTAAAATTAGGTTGAAATATAATAGAAGGAAAAAAATGAAAGAACAAATCACAGTACTGATTTTTCCTGGGGGTGGGGTTTTCTATGACTTCACCCCCAGTTGTGGCCACTGTAATACTGAACTACCTCATCTTTTCCACTGAATCCTGCTTCCTCTCAGCATCTATCACCAATCTTCCCGCCTTCGGGGAAATGATGTACAAAATGAGAAGTTTGTGGATATGAAAAAGGGAGAACAAAATGTACTGAATGTGAAGTTGATAAGGTGAGGACATTGCTTCATGTCCTGCTGGAAAGAAAGTCACATTCCTCCTTCCTAGAGGCAGAATCTGTCCAGCCTGATAGCAAAGAAATGAATGGTGTTTGGGATTTACGCAGTTCAAGTGCTTTCCCATCAGCTTCTCTTTGAACAGTCTCTAGTTCCAGAGCGCTAATGTAGATCAGCACAGAAGGATACTCTGCCTGTTACAGATGAGGCAACGGGCTCCGGTGGTCGAGTGATTTTTCTGGGCCAATCAGCTAATGACTCTTAAAAACAGAACAATTCCATTATAAAACAGGTGAATCCGAGCCTTGCTTCCTTTGCCTCAGCAAGGAGTCAATGAAGCTCTGTGCTCACTCAGCTCTCCCAAGTTGCTAAGCAGAGGCCTGGGGAGGCTCATCTTTTTTTTAATTTGGTTGGCTTCAGTTGTAGATGAAGAGAGAAACAAATCTACCGTTTGTTTCCAGAGCTAGGCAAACCTCCATCCCCAACTTCCTCCTCCCCACCCTGGCTGCCTCACTCCTGAAAAGGGCAAGACAGCCCTTAATTTCTCAGTCACCAAGGAAGCTGCTGCCTGTGAGTCATCCCCTTTAGTGCCAATCCCACTCCTTAGTGGAAGGCAGTATTCCCCTCACTTTGTAAATGAAGAAATCCATGCTCTGAGAGAAAAAATAAATTGCCCAAGATCATACCAGAGTCAGAAACAGGATTGATCAATTGCAGAGCCCATGTTTGGTTGGTTAGACCATTGTTATGGTTTCGGTATGAGGCGTCCCCTAAAAAACTCATGTGTGAGACAATGCAAGAAGTTAGAGGTGAGATTATTGGGTTATGAGACCAGAACCTAATCAGTGTAGAAGTTCCCTGATAGGGATTAACTGAGGTTAATGCAATCAGTTAGTGTGTCTGGAGGAAATGGGTCATTGGGGGATGCTTGTCCATGGCAAGGAAAACTAACACTCTCTCTCTCTCTCTCTCTCTCTCTCTCTCTCTCTCTCTCTCTCTCTCTCTCTCTCCACATCCTGAGCTACTTTCCTTCACCACACCCTTCTGCCATGATATTCTGCCTCACCTGGAGCCCTGAGGAATGGAGTCAGTCTTCAATGGACTGAGACCTCTGAAGCCTTGAGCCCCCATATAAGATTTTCCACCTCTAATTGTTCTTGTCAGGTCTTTAGGTTGCAGCAGCAAAAAAGCTGACTCAAACAACCATGTTGATCACACATATGCACACACACACACACGCGTGTGTACACACACACAAACACACACACACACTTCCTCTCCTCACTCCAGAAGCTGAGGGTAGGGGTGAATAGAGCTCCCAAATACAAATGTCAATTCTGATTTACCACCTCCATCTAGGAATTCTGCTACTGATTTGTATCTATTTCTAATCATCCAAATGCCATATAATAATTCAAGATATAAACTCCAGCTTGTCATTTCCATTGAGTTTGAAACAGTATTAAATCAAATGCAATTCAAAGCAAAGGGCAGAGTAGATTAAATGATATACTAGAAGGTAGGGTGAAGGATTTTCTAAAGAAGAAATCAGTGTGTGTTTAAGCAACATCATTAGAACTGTAGAATGCTCCTTGTCAAATGTAATTGCCTTTTTAATTGAAGCGCCCATGTTCAATCCCTTCCTCCAAAGCCTCAGGCTCTCTAGTGCAGTCATAAATCTTTTCTGGGTCATGTCATTGGATGGAGGTCGGTCCATGGGCATTGCTGTGCCTCTTAGGTGATACACCAAGGAAAGACACCATTTGTTTTCAAGGCAGGTTTACAAAAGCTAGATGAGAAAGAAAACAGGTTGTCACTTCAAATTATTGAAGGATGTTGTGATAATCAAAGTTTCAGAGCCATCCATAATGAGGTCCCAAGTTCAAGCCCAAGGGCATGTTATAGTTAGTGTCTCTAAGTAGGACAGGAGAGGTACAGAGGCACATTCAGAGAGAGAAGAGCTGCAAACCAGAGCGCCATTCCCATCCTCCTAGTGAATTCAGCAAAGGGAAAGGTCTCAGACTTTGGGGACAGGTAAAGTGAGGGTGGAATGGCACTTAGAAAATGGGCAAAAACAAGAAAGAACTCAGTGTCGACCAGTCACCTGCCCACAGACCAAGGAAAGCTGACCTGAACCTCTTAATCTGGACGCTGCAAGTCCATGACCAAGATGCCAATGTGTTCATTTTCAATTTGTATTGCGAAATATTGCCACTATACAGAAATGAAAAGAATGGCCACTGGACATCAGGAGCCTGTCACCAGGTCTATCAAACCCCATCTTCTGGGCTTCCTTTCCATCTTTTTTTAGAAAGATCCATCAATTCAAATCTTTCACCACTACTATTCTTCTCCTTTCTCTCTTTCCCCAGAAATAACCAATATTCTGAACGCTGGTGGTCATTTTTATACAGGTTTTCCGATGCTATTACACACAAACATAGTATTGTTTCATGCATTTCAAACTTTAGTGAAGGAGCATCTTCCAGTACATATATGCAATGATCTGAATGTTTGCACACTGCCAAAATTCATATGTATAAATTCTAACCTCCAAAGTGATGAAGAATCAATATTTTCCCACTGTGTATGTTTTGTGTGAGTCTCTTTTAAGAAATCTGTCCCTACTCAGAGGCAATATTGTCTTCTAAAAGTGATTTGTTTTCCTATTCATATCCTTAACCCACCCAAATTCTGTTACTGCCTAAGGTATGAAGTTCAGGCCTAAGACAGACACCCTCTAAGTGGCCCCGTAACCCCCATCACCTGTCCTCATAGAGGACCCTGGAGAGGTATCCTGCAACTTTCTTCAATACAACCAAAAAAAAAAAAAGAGGAAACAAGCACAATCACGTGATTATGTACTGTAAGACTGTAATGCCACTTGCTGGGACATTTCTCCTTGCTGGCTTTGAAGAAGGAAACTGCCATGTATGAGCTGCCCATGGGAAACAGGAACTGAAGGTGGTCTTTGGCTGACAAACAACAAGAAACAAAGCCTTGAAGCCCAACAGCCTGGAAGAACTGAATTCTGCCAACAGCACAGCAAACCCTGTCCCAGTGGAGCCTCAGATGAAACCCTGACCCAGCCAACAGCTTGACTACCATTTTACAGAGGACCCAGCTAAGCCATGCCCAGATTCCTGATCCACAGAAATTGTGAGATGATAAACATGTGTCATCCCAATCCTCTAAAATGTGGGTGATATCATGAACACAGCAATAGATAACCAACACAAGATCCTATTGATCCTTATCACACTAGTTTGCAATGCCATCTCTGTTATAAATCAAATCGCATATACGTGGACCAGGTCACAATCACTCCATTCTATTCCACCTGCCTACTTATGTTTTCCTAGGTCAACACCTACCACGACTGATTTGATTGTATGCATTATTAATCTGTTCAGGCTTCCATGACAATATACCACAGATCTGACAACTTAAACAACAGATAAGAATATACATATTCTTATAGTTATGGAGGCTGGAGACCCATGCTCAAAGTGTTCACAAATTCATCTTCTGGTGAGGGTCCTCTTCCTGGCATATGGACTCCTGCCTTCTGTTGTCCTCACATGACTTCACCTCAATGTATGTGCCTGGAAACGGCAAGCTCTCTACTGTCTCATCTTGTAAGGACACTACACTACCTTACCAGATCAGGGCTGCAACCTTAGTACCTCAGGGCTTCAACATATGAAAAGGGTGGGGATTGCACAAACATGCAATCCATTTAATATTATAATGTGTCTTGAGATCCACATAGAAAATATTTTTAGCGTCTTTGCTGTCCATATAAACTTTGAAATTGGTAACATCTCATGTAAATTCCAAAGATGTTAAGTGGAATTACATGAGTCTTGGATCAAGATGGGAAGAACTGATGTCTTCAAGATGTTGAGTCTTCATGAGCATGGCTCATGGGCATTTATTCAGGTCTTCTTTTCCATAAGGATAAGGGATTTCCTCCACAAACGTCTTGCCCAGCTATTGCTATATTTATTTCTGTTTTGTTGCCATTTTTATGGGATTGTCACCTTTCCTCGTTGACATCCCAAGACCAAGCAATTATCTTGTATATGAATCCACTTCTGATCGTTAGGAGAGAGGAGGCATGCAGACATCCCCTTAAGTCACAAGCCTTTACTGCAAAAGTAACACAAAAACAAAAGGCGACATGTCAGGAGCCATCTTGGATTTTCCATTCACTGACTGTGGTCCCATTAAAGACCCATCAGGAAAGAAGTCTGGAACTACAGATAGAGGAAAAGAACCCTCATCACTGGATTCTTCCTGCGCTCCAAGTGCCAACCTCCAGGTTGTATTCACAACCACAGGCCTACGGAGCCACTGAACAATAACTGCCCCATAAGGGCAATACTGTGGCTCTTGTGCCACAGCAGGTAGAACACTATCACCCACTATGGTCACATCACTGAATATCTAGGGTCTTCATTCAAATGCAGATTCTGACTCAACAGCATGAAGGGAGACTTGGGAATCTGCCCTTCTAACCCACCCAGACGATGCCTAATGCCCCGGCTGCTGGTCCTCAGAACATCCTTGGAATAGCTCACCTTGTTAATGGTTTGCACCTGACAAATCAGCCATGTGGTTAATCCATTGCTTTTCCATACTGGCCGTGTCTGGCCCTGTTTCTTGAAGGGGTGTTGGAAAACATAGAGAAGAGATGATCTGTGACCTTTGAACAACCCCCAACACTGCCCTCAGTTTGCATTTTGATGGTAAATCTTACAAGGTTGGAAAAAGTGGGCCCAGGACCATGTTTTCCACAAAAGATGGTGTGCCTCCTATTTGTAAATGGATCACACTAGGAAAGCAAAGAGGCCGATCTCATAAAAATCATAAGTTGGCAGGTATAATCATTATAATGCTGATAGCTGTCATTTATTAAATATAATCATAAATCTAAATAGCTTACTCTTTACAACAATCCCAGGAGGTAAGTGATATATTTAGCCCTATTTTTTGAAATGAGAAAACATGAAAGCACAAAATATTTTTTTGAAGAAGGAAAGTTTATTGCTTACAAGTAGCGACAGAGCCAGAACTACTGAAGCCTAGAAATCCAGCTCCAAAGGTTGGGTTTGTTCTTTCATTTCTTTCTCTCTCTCTCTCTCTCTCTCTCTCTCTCTCTCTCTCTCTCTCTCTCTCCTTTCTATTTGGGTTGGGTTGGTTTAGTTTTTGTTTTTTGCCATCCAGCCCAAATAAAGTCCAGAATTCATATAAAAGGGTTTTTCAGCTCACACCTGTAATCCTAGGGGTTCAGGAGGCTAAGGCAGGAGGATGGTGAGTTCAAAGCCAGCCTCAGCAACAACGAGGTGCTAAGCAACTCAGTAAGACTCTGTCTCTAAATATAATACAAAATAGGGGATGTGGCTCAGTGGTTGAGTGCCCTGAGTTCAATCCTTGGTACCCCCCCCCCAAAAAAAAAGCTTTTTAGGATCAAAAAAAAACATCAATACTGATAGTATTTCTACCTTTACTGTTAAGACCATTGCTTGGAGGAAAAAAGAGTCTGAGCATGGTGCCTGAGTGACTATAAAGACAGGAAGAATCATAAAGAGCTGGCATTTGAAAAATGCAGCAGATAACGTAATTCCACATCTCATTTTGCAACTGGGACAGCTGAAACCTAGACAAATTAAGAGACTGGCTCAAGGTCACACAAGCAACAGAAATCATAGTTGACACAAATCTGGTGGGAAGGTCCTCCAAGCCTCCTCTCCTGCTGGAGAAGGAAAAGCAGCAATGAAACTGATGAGACCCAGGAGCACTACCCTAACTCCAAATGTTCTTAAAAACTGTGAGGTCCGAGACACAAATGCCATCAAAGGTCTCACCGACCGGCTTGTGCAATGAG
This sequence comes from Callospermophilus lateralis, assembly GCF_048772815.1. Classification (NCBI taxonomy): domain Eukaryota; kingdom Metazoa; phylum Chordata; class Mammalia; order Rodentia; family Sciuridae; genus Callospermophilus; species Callospermophilus lateralis. The sequence continues at coordinate 12,549,326 of NC_135314.1, read as the reverse complement.
GTGTTTGTGCACACTGACAACCTTTGGAACCCTTACACAAGCACCTCAAAGTTAAAGGCAATAATTAACCATCTACCCCAAGTTAGATCAAAATAAAGGCGACATCTGTATTTGCAATACACCTTTCCCACACCTCTGCCCCCTTCTCTCTATGGGTACATTGCTACTTTTTTTAAATGAGGTCATTTTTTTCTAAGTGATAAAAATTCATTTTGATTGTTAACCCTCACAGTGAAAATTCCTGGCTTCTACTTTTTTTTTGAGTAACTCAGGTGGGAGTATGTAAAAGTGAAGAGGATCCTAAACCCAGTGAAAGCAATGAAAAGAAATACTAAAAAGATTCATTGGGAATGTAACCCAGGAGTAGAAGGCTCACCTGGCAAGTGGGAGGTCCTGGGTTTGATCCCCAGGACTGAAAACACATAAATAAATAAACAAATACAATTTTATTAGTATCAATTTAAAAATACAAAATAAATACAAAAAAAATTTAAGTTTCCTTTCATCAGCTTAACAAAGAAATTCTAAAAAGCTATGGTTTCTATGAAGAAAATGAGTTTTAACTATCAAATGTCAAAATGTAAACACTTCCCAAATTTGACAATGGAGATTTTCTCTTAACGACTTCCACATGATGCTCTCGGGGTCAGAACAGGTTGAACTCTGAAAACAATTGAGAAAAGGAGTTTTGCTGTGTGGCTGTTGGGTGTGATTACCCTCACCCCAAACTGAAAGTCCATCTCCGGTGCTTAAAAATAGTAAGGGAAAGGTTAAGTCTCTTTGCTAGAAGAGTTTGTCATTAGGGAAGACTGTTCAGCAGGGAAGAAATGTTCAAAGAACGTGGTACCTAGAAGCATCACCCTCCTGTCATCACACGTGCATTGGCTGATTGAAATGATGGGGAGGGGAAAATTAAAGGAGGAGGAAAGGAGGGGAGAAAGAAAATGAGAATGAAAACAACCCTTTTTGACCTGAGCAATATGCTTGAATTTGCTACGGGCCCTAAAAATATTCATAGTGAAAGAGCGACCTCCTCTGGTCACAAGAAGGAAATTCAGGAACTTCTGTTTCTTAATCAACTTTAAACTTCAAAGATGGATGAATTACACTGGAAAAGAACTGCATTCAACAGTAATAAATCTGCCTTTGTGATACAAAATAAACCGCATCAACTAACAAACTCAACTCAAAGTCAGTGCTCTTAGGATAAGGACTTCCAGCAAAATCCAATGAGAAATTAGAATTGGATAGGATCCTGCTCACATTTAATCTGTTCTCTTTCAAGAGGTGCTTTTCTCCAGTTAAAGGTCAATCAAGTGAGCTCAGAGTTATCTCATTACAGTAAAACAACTTTCCCAAAACATAGCTCAGATCCAAAAGCACACTTTCTCTTCCCAAGTGATGGGAAGACTCAGGACAATTGGGGTGGCAGTGGTCTCCATGGGCTCCATTGGGAAGCAGCTAGATTTGAATGCTGGGTACACATACTTGGGAAAATTCTGTCAAAAACACAAGAGTCTGTTTTTCTCACTGTAAAATGGGCACAGTAGCACCTACTCTTAGGGTTTAACTGCAAATTCAGTGAGAGTGCTCAAGAAATACTCAGCAGGTGGGAAAGCTTCAATAATGCCAGACCCCTTCTGGTGTGGGATAGCTATCACCTGTACAATATAGCTTATGGCAAATTGAATTGTGCAAACACTGTCTGTGAAGTAGTTCTTCTGTTTTTACTTTTTAAAAATGAAGATAATCCTTTTATATAATTTGATACTACAGTAAAATATATGTAGCATGGATCTGGGATCGTAGCCCTGTGGTAGAGAACTTACCTAGCATATGCAGGGCCCAGGTATGATCCACAACACTGCAAAATACAGGTATATACATATATGTGTACATGTACATGTGGGTACATATGTGTATGTTGTTACACAAAATTTGTCCCTTTTAGTCATTTTATGTTACATGTATGTATACATATGAATAATAGACATATATGTACACATATATATAATACACACACACATATACACACAAAGGCACACATTTACAACATTCACAATGTTGTGGAGCCATTTCCAAAATTTTTCGTCACCCCAAAAGGAAGCCCTGTATCCATTAATAACTCTTCTTTCCCTGCTGCCCCAAATTCTGATAACACCTCATCTATTTTCTGTCTCTAAGAATTTGCCTTTTATAGGTATTTTGTATAAGTAGAATCATACAGTATTTATCTTTTTTGCAGCTAATTTTACTTCGCATAATATTTTCAAGATTCATTCATATGTGGAATGTAGCAGAACTTCATTCCCTCCACAGTTGAACAATATTCCATTGTGTGACTATATTTTGTTTATCTATATATCTTTATGGACACTTGAGTTGCATCTTCCTCCTAGCTATTGTGAATAATGCAGCAATGAACATCAGTGTATGAACATCCATTTGGGTCCCTGCTTTCAAACTGTTTCTGTTTATGCCCAGAGTGGAACTCACAGGGTAAATTCTGTTTCTTTCTTTCTTTTTTTTTTTTTTTTTTTTTTTTTTTTGAGGAACCAGCATGTTGTTTGTACAGCAGTTGCACCATTTTAGATTCCCACAGAGAATGCAAGCAGTTCCAATCTCTCCATACCTTCGCCAACACTTGCTATTTTCTGGAAGTTTTTTTAATGTAAATTTTTGTGTTTATATATGACAGCAGAATGCATTACAATTCTTATTACACATATAGAGCATAATTTTTCATATCTCTGGTTGTATACATAGTATATTCACACCAATTCATTTCTTCATACCTGTACTTTGGATAATAATGATCATCACATTCCACCATTTTTAATTACCCCATGGCCCCTCCCTTCCCCTCCAACCCCTCTGCCCTATCTAGAGTTCATCTATTCCTCCCATGCTCCTGCTCCCTATCCCACTATGAATCAACCTCCTTATATCAAAGAAAATATTTGGCATTTGTTTTTGGGGGATTGGCTAACTTCACTTAGCATTATCTGCTCTAACTCCATCCATTTACCTGCAAATGCCATGATTTTATTCTCTTTTATTGCTGAGTAATATTCCATTGTGTATATATGCCACATTTTTTTAATCCATTCATCTATTTAAGAGCATCTAGGTTGGTTCCACTGTTTAGCTATTGTGAATTGTGCTGCTATAAACATGATTTGGCTGTGTCCCTGTAGTATGCTGTTTTTAAGTCCTTTGGGTATAGACCGAGGAGAGGGACAGCTGGGTCAAATGTTGGTTCCATTTCCAATTTTCAAAAAAATCTCCATACTGCTATCCAAATTGGCTGCATCAATTTGCAGTCCCACCAGCAGTATATGAGTGTGCCTTCTATAGCCTTCCTAGTCACTGTAAAGGCTGTCTCGTTATGCTTTTTTTAATTAAAAAATAAACACGTTATGGAATTCACCATCTTAATCATTTATAAGTATTCATTTCAGTCGTGTTAAACACATTCATATTGTTGTGCCACTCTAATACTTTCTCATCTTGCAAAACTGAAATCCTGTGCCCACTGAAAAACTCCCCATGTCCCTCCTCCCCCACCCAACCCCTGACAACCACCTTTGCATCACTCCAAAAGGAAACTCCGTACCTAGCAAACACTAAATCTCATTCCATTCTTCAACTCCTGGTAATTCATAATCTGCTCTCTGTTTCTATGAGTCTGGCTATTTTAGATACCTCATATAAATGGAATCATACAACATTTGTCTTTTCATGACTCGCTGATTATAATATATACTCACTGAATAGAAATGACTCAGGGTTCATCTATGTCATAACATGAAAAAGATCTTTTTTTTTTCTTTTAGAGGCTGAATAACATTTGTTGTATGTTTATTGCATTTACTTTATTCATTCTTTCAACAGTGGATATTTAGGTTGCTTCCACATCTTAGCTATTGTGAATAATGCCATGCCACAATAAACACTGGTGTGAGTTTTTTTTTTTTCAAAATTCTTTTTTCAAATATTTTGGAAACATACCAAAAGTGGGATTACTGGATCATATGGCAATTCTATTAATGTTTTGGGAGCCCCTATATGTTTTCCATAGCAGCTGTACATTTTACATTCCTACCAAGAGTTGCACACAGAGGTTCCAACTTCTCTACACCCTCTCCAATTTCCTCCTCCTCCTCCTCCTCCTCTTCCTCCTCCTTCTTCTTCTTTTGTTTGTAGTTGCCATCCAAACTGTAAAATTCATTATGGTTTTCATTTGCATTTCTCTAATGATTAAGGACTCTAAGCATCTTTTCATGTGCTCAGTGGCCATTTGGAAGTATCTTCTCTGGAAAAATGTACATTTATCCTTTGCCCACTTTTTAATCATTTTTTTTGTTGTCGAGTCACAGTTGTGGTCTAGGTGGCCTAGATATTAACTCCTTATTAGACATAGGGTTTGCAGATATTTTATCCTATTCCACAGTTGCCTTCTCACCTTAGATTGTCTCCCTTGACGTGAAACATTTCTAAGTTTGATGTCATCTGTTGTCTATTTTCTTCTGAAACCTATTTTATTTGTGTCATATAAGAATCCAAAGATTTGTTCCTATGTTCTCATCTAAGAGATTTTGGTTATAGTTCCTATATTTAGGTCATTGGGTCATTTTAATTAATTTTTTATAGGATGTAAGGAAGGAGCCTAACATTATTCACTTATATGTAGAAATACAATTGTTGAAAAGCTATTCTTTCCCCTGTTGAGTGGACTCGTCACTCTTGCCAACCATCAACCCACCATGGATGTGTGAGCTTCCCAATTTTATTCCACTGATTTAGATGTCTGCCCTTGAATCAGTACCATACTGTACTTACCGTGGCTTTGTATTACGCTTTGAAATCAGCAAGTGTGAGTTCTCCAACTTTATCCTTCTTTTGTCAGATTGTCTTGGTCATTTGGGACCCTTTGCAATTCTATATGAACTGTAGAGTCGCTTTCCCATGTGACCTGCCCAGCATCAGAACAGCAGCAGCAGCAGCTCAAGTGAAACCCTGCCGTGATGCCCATCAGGAAGATGTTCCCCAGCAGCTCAATGGACAGGTCGGACACCATGTGACCTGCCAGATGGGCAGCATTCCCGTGACCCACTATGACACACCCTGGCCAAGGCTGGCCTCAGTGGCTTCTGTGTGCTTCCCAGGGGCACTGGCCTTGTAGGGTAGAGCCCTGAAGGTCAGCCTGGGAGACTGTGTGTCTGTGGACGGTGGAAGTCCTGGTATTTGTGTGGCTCACAATCAGCCATGTGAATCCCATTGATCTCCCATGTGCAAGCAGACACCAGGAGTGCTGCAGCAAGAGCCCCAAGTTTATTGTCACCCAAGAGTGAGGCAAGGTGCTAAATGGCCTCTTCAGCTTATCATTACTGGAAAATGATTCCCTACGTTCTCTCTACATGCACACATAGTGAGTGTGTGAATGTGTGAATCTGCATACACACAAAAACACGTATGTATATGTCTGTAGGTATGTGTATATATATTTATGCATCTATATACATGCTAAATTGGGGCTTACACACATGCTAAATGTATATAGTATCTCCTTTCTCTTTTTATAAAACAGATTTACCTCAGATCCATGCCACCCAATATCTCCTGCTGAGTTATTTGATGGGATTTGCGGAGGCTTCTCTGGGAGAACCTAGAGGCCCCACAGTAACTGCAAATGAAGCAATATACCGCTCACCTGCAGAAGAACAAAAAGTCTCCCACTGTCTCCAAGGCTGAGACCTTCCAGAACAGTCTGCCCCTAAAGAACAGGTGGTACCTTAAGGAGGACGGAAACCCTTCAGACAAAACTTGTTCACCACAGACACCCTTCCCTTCCACCTGGAGGCCCAAGGCCAACCATACACCCCTCCCTCTCCAAAGGCACAGGAGGACGTTCACAAGAAGATCCCTGACTACAGCTGCCCTGTGTTTATACAAAGGATCAGGGGAGAGTGAGACCCTAAACCCCATCGTAGCGCAGTATTCCATGTGGTTGAGAAAAAGGAAAAAAAAAAATAACACTACAGTGGTAGAAAATACTTCAAATCCTAGAAAGGCTATAGGAGTAAATCTGTGGCAATGAGAAAGACAGGCAGACAGACAAACAGACATGTATGTACATGTACACACACACACACACACACACACACAGGGCAAGTTTTCAGATACTTCTAAGTTTTCTGGAAAACCTAGTGACTATATATTATAGACCAGGAAGGTTGGTTCGGTATCCTAGTTAATCAGAGAACGCATCCTGCCCAAGACAGAATGTCCTAGTGATGACATTATCCCTGCCCTGGAAATGAAACACCTGTCCCATTTGCATATTCAATCACCTGTCATGTTCCTGATGAATATCCATGGAGCCCAGAGCAGAGCTCCACTCTTGATTTACAAGATTGCAGAGTGTTTGCTAAAAAAAAAAAAAAAAAAAAAAAAAAAAAACCTAGAATAATATCACTGTTAAGGAGGTCACCCAAACTGACACAACCCAATATGTGTTGACCCTCAAAGTGGTCCCAGAGGAAGGGGATTATATTCCTAAAGAGATTAATTTTAATCAAAATCCTTATTACAACTCCTCTCAGAATGGATTTCTCTCTCTCTCTCTCTCTCTCTCTCTCTCTCTCTCTCTCACACACACACACACACACACACACACACTCATTCCCATTTGGCCAACCTTATTTTGGGGTGAAAAGCAATAGTATATTACCTACCTGTTTGCGGCTTCCTACATCAGCTTCATGCCTTACATGTGAGACTCTGTCCCCAACCAGAGCCGTTCCCAGCAGGTCTTCAGTGCCCACACCCTGAACTTCATGCCATCTCACCAGCTCAATCTACCTGGGCCTTAACTCTACACCAAAGGAACTGCTTTTGTAAACTGGAGTTTGAAAACCTGAAGAATGTAACCTCTTACATCTATCTGGGTCACCCTGGGTCATAACCCAAACAGGAATCCCTCACCATCATCTAGGGTCCCCTCTCCTTGGCCTCATTCCCAGAATGACCCCATGCTGATGAGCTCTGCCCTCAGCCCTCAACATGTAGCTGATGTCCACAGCGACAGCTCCTGGCTCTGCCTTAGGACACTTGTCTGCCTTCTGGGAGCAAGGGGTATGAGAGAGGGCTAGAAAGGAAGTTGGCCAGATTCTACCCAGAGAAAGCAGGACAAGGCCCCCAAGGTGAAATGCTGTCTAAATACAAGAAGGATGTTGGTCCTTTGGACAGTCGCTGCTGGCAGATGTCCATTCCTGAAGGTGTTTTTGTTTTGTTTTGTTTCATCACGAGGCAAGAGGAAGTTCTGATAGTAAAGGATTCAGGATAGGTTTTAGAAGAGGAAGGACACAGAGAGACGATTGGTCCTCCAGTGGGGCAGTACCTCAGGAAGGCAATGCCATTTAAAGGGAAGAAACATGATAAGATAAAGTGCATGTGGAAATGAGAGTACAGTTTTGGAAATATTGACTTAGAAGGGCTTGTAAGTCTATAGGTCAAGGAAGTTTCGAGATTCTCAGCCTCCATTAGTGACATCAACAATCACCTGATGGCTTTGTATGTGGTACCTACCCCTCAACTATGCTCATTATGTCAATCACCAGCTGATTCTCCATCCCCAACTCTTTGTGGGCTGTCAACCTCTGGAGACTTGAGTTACCCTCTCCCGTCTCTGAAAACCGCCCCTCCCCCAGCCAAACTCCACTTAATCTAATTAGTAGGTGTGTGAACCCTGAACAAACACTTCACTGCTCTGGGGTTCCGCTGTAAAAAGAGAGGGATAACTTCAAGGGTCCGTCCAAGTCACTCTGAATCCGAATACCATGAGGCACCTCGTTGATGCATCGGGAGGGGGCGCCAGAGAGGCTTCTTCGCAACTTGAGCCCAAAGTCCCCCAAGGTACCGCCTGAGATGCTACTGAACTCTGTAAGTTGGAACACGGTTTTGCACGTGCTCCTTAGACAAATCCGTGAGTCTGAAAAATCATTCAATAAACAACACGTGCACCCAGCTTTCTGTATCTTTGTGCTCCTTTTGCTTTATTAAGGGGAAAAACAAAAACACTGTTGCGTGCTCTTCACTGCCCGAGACTTCGTTAAGTATGTATGGATTTTCAACGTATATTAGATCCAACCGGTGCATAGCAACCATCTGGATGCTTTTAAATATTCTGATGTTCCCAGCCCAGCACAGGGCAGAGCAAGGTGCCTCAGCTCTCCCTTCAGCTTAGGACCAACAAAGGTTGGTCCTGCTGCGGTCGGGCTGGGTCCGTCCCCAGTGCTGGACCTCGGAAACCCGCAGTCTAGATGCAGCGTGAGGTTCAACCCTACCCTGTAGGATTCTGCAGGCCCTTTTTAAACTTGAGATTGTGCGGCAGGCATCCAGCAGGGGGCAGTAGGGTACACATAGTACCTTCAAAGCTTCGTGCAAACCGCTTTCGTGGTGGTGGTTAATGAAGAGCTTGCTCTGCTCCTTTTTCTGCCGGGATAAACCTAAGAAGGAAATGCCCTCCGAGCTTAAGAGGCTAGCAATTCCGCTTTTTTTTTTCTTTTATTTTCTTTTTAAAAGAAGCAGAGTCATCGTCTTGATGTTTGCAATTATAACCAATCGGTGAATTTTCTGGCTTGGAAACGGGCAAGATATGCCAACTCCGTGTGGGGTCTAACCCTGCTCGTTATCACTTAACAGAAAAGCTGTTATTTGTTCTGTGAGCCTTATTTTCTCGCCTCTAATTTTCTCGCCAATTTATCTCAAAGGATTTGTACAGACCAGATGAATAATGCATAAAAAGGTGTTTTGAAGTGTGTAAAGTGGCTGGAAATGCCAGCTGTAATTATTTTTTAAAAGGTGAGGTTCACATCACAGTGTCTTATTTATAATAACCCAATATGTAAATGATCCAAATGTCCGAAGTTGTCGAATACAAGCTGAGACTTATTTTGTCAGCAAGTCTTTTAGGGCCTTGTGGTGTGGTCTACTCAAAGGAATTCTTCATGAACACTAAAAGGTACAAAATGTATCATATGCTAAAAGGTGCTTACAGGAAGATTTTTAATTACAGGGGTATTATATATGATGTGGGATAAATAAAATAAGACAGACCACAGTATGATATAGGAATTGATTCCATTTAAATATGCAGAGATTTAGATCTATGCATAAATTAGATACACATATGCACCTAAAAATGGGGAGGGGAATTTAAAAATGCTAGCAATGATTTGGGGCAAACTGAATCCAATGAATAGGGACACCTTCTGTGATCTGCAGGCTGAAGAATGCCAATGGGACCATTAAGTGGTTCCATCCACTTTAATTTATTACTAACATATATTAATGTAAATGAGTTGTATGAATTTGAATTTATGTTAATTTAGGAATTTTAAAAAACGAACAAAAAAATAATTCAAGTGAAAATACTTCAAGAAATGTAGGTATTTTAGGAAATTCACACCCTTGAAAAATCTCACTGTGCATTTTGCATTCCTATTTCTATTTCAAATATTCTTCTTTTTAGGACTGGAAAAAAAGATTTTTCCCCTACCCATCCTAGGTTCTCTGCAGTAAGGCCCTTTTTCAAACAGACAACAAAAGGCAGGTTAACAAGAGAAAAACAGGCATTTATGGACTCCATTTTCCATGACAGGGGAGCCTTGGTAGGGAAATGAAGACCTGAAGAGTCAGTTAAGAGTTGTGTGGAGAGTGGAAGGTCGTGGGAAAACATGACGGACGCAGGACATAAGCTAAGTGTGGTCCATCACGGGAAAGGGCAGGGCCTGCTCCTTCAGTTTTTCTGGGCATCCCTCTGATGTGGGGATAAGAGTCTCCTTTCTTTGGCTACAGGGAGGGAACCTCTCACAAAGCATCTTGTAAACTGCTTCAAGGGAGAAAGAAAAGGTCAGAGAGTCCTAACTTACCTGCTGTTTCCCAGATTCATTCAGCTGAATGTGCTCAATAGGCCAAGGCTCCACATGGAATAGTGTATTCTGAACCCTGTCACCTTCTCAGGAAGTGCTTGTACAAGGGAGATACAGTGGATCTCAGTGAACAGGAGCACTAAAGGACGAGTGACTATCAGGGGCATTTTGTGCATTGGGTACTGCTGGATTCTGAGTGTCTTAAGGAAGGAACTATACTTATCAATATTGTATCCTGCATCTTATAATAGATGTTCTATATAATAGATGTTCAATAAAAGTGAGTCATAGGAATTTTCAAAATACTAGGATAAATCAGATCCAATTAGAAACTAGAGAAGGAGAAAAGGATTCATTTTCATGTCAATGCATTGATATCAACCTAGAGTCGGAGTGTTTCTGGCAGACTGGAATCGCCTGGAAGATTTGAAGTAAACTGGTGCTCTGACCCAGCCCTCAGAGATAGGATTCTCTTGGTTTTAGGTGGGTCTTGGCATCAGTATATTTTCAAAATCACTTGGATCTTCATGGAACTCGCGTGAGGTTCCTAATGATGTTGTTCTTTTTTGTCACCTGAAGGACCCACCAGAGACTTGGAATCCACCAACCAGAGCACGTCTGGATGCACATGAAACTGTCCTGAGCTTCCTTCCAGGAGAGGTCTCAGCTCTTTTAGAGTCGAAGGGATCTCTGAGTGAGTTGTCCCATTGAGGACCACAGGAAACGGCAAAAATAAGGCCTTCCCCTGGCTGAGTCCCTGCACTGTGTCCTGCCAGTTCCGTCTCCCAAAAGACCCAGGAACTCATCCCATAGGTCCCTTCCCTCTATCTCTGCCTTAACCCCAGTCTAGCTATTGATTGCTAGCAGCAGAGATGCTGAGAAAATAACCTAGGGAACCATTTCTCACGTTACCACTCTCCCAGAAAATAAGCACAAACAGGCATTTGTGTGTAGGTGTGTGCTTGAAATTTCTATGAGGAATCAGGAAATAAAAATAACAAATATGAACAGTACAAACCATCTCTTGAAATGTCAATCTTAAGCCCTTGTCTGAGTTTGATTTGGGCATTTCCATCAACCCCAACCTTTTTCCTAGACTATTTGTGACTTCATCTGAAACAATCCCGGGACTTCTCTCTAGGTCTTACCCTGGGGAGGGGCACTTTTCTGCACCCTAAACAGGTCGAGCTCTTTGACCTTAACCAGCTACCAGGACCAATGGGAAGCCCTACACCCCCCCCATTCCCCCTAGCTTCTTTTAGAACTGAGTTCCTATAACATTCAGTCTTCATCTAACAAAGTTCTTTGGAATGTGTTCTCCTAAGATTTCTCATGTGGCTTGAGAGCTACCTCTAGATCTTGCAGTGGTTGTTCTAGTTCTTCTAGAAGTCTCCGGGGGTCCCTCACCCAGGAAATCCTCTTCCAAGTTCTCCATTTGGTCACTAAGATTGGTGGGACCATTTAAAATCTCAGAATCGTAACCCATTTCCTACGGTTTGAATATGCCCCCTTCAGAGTCACGTTGAAACTTAATCTTCCTGTGATGGTAAGGGTGGTGGGAGGACTGTAGGGAAGTGATCTGAGTCATGGAAGCGCCACCCTGGCAAATAGATTGGTGGCCTATACAATGGTGGGAGGGAACTAGCTTAGGCCATTTTGCTCTTCACCCTGTGCATGAGGTAGCACTGAGGAAGTAAGCAATAGACAGAAAGGAGACATAAGGAAGGACGAGGAAAAACGATTTTAATTCATTCTGCATAGTTTCCCAGGCCTGTCACTACTAAGCCTGTCTCTTTTCCCAGCCTGTTACTCCAAATTCCTAGGAAATCTGTAAATCTACCTGAGCACTGTTAATCCTTACCTCTCAATAAATAGATTAAGCAAAGAGAAATATAATAGCTTGAGGAACTTGTAATACAGAGGACTTTCCAGTGGTATATATTTATCCAGTAATGAAGAACAGGTCAGCCTAAAGATTCTGAGATTGACCAGACCACCAATCTGTCTTGAGATCACTGGCCAATATCATTTTTACATGCCTTCCCATACCCACGCCTGACCAAGTTTCCTTTAAAAGAAGAGCTGAGAACCTCCAAAACTCTCTCACTCTTGAGAGGACCCACATCCTCCCTGAATGTGTAGTCCTTGCTCTACTCATAAAGGTATCTCTCCCTTGAGATTGCCACCCTTGCATCCTCCCTTGCCGCAGTCTGGCTGGGCACAAAATCACGAGCCACTCACAGCTTTGTAGATTCAAACAGCAATTCTTTATTCCCGATCTCACACCGACACTCTACAATCACGTTCTGGGGAAAACCACGTTCTCTGCCCAAATACTCTCCTCTGCCTCCCAAATACTCTCTGAATCCCGGGAGAACACAAGGGGAACTCAGGCAGCAGGATACGCCCTATTCCCAGCAGGAATAATCTTAAACCTGGAACCGCCCTAAACCCAGATTGTCCTAAACCGGGAACGCCCTAAATCCAAGGAGAGCCTAAAACCCTGATCCGCCCTAAACCCGGATCCACCCTGGTCCTTGAGCAAGGTCACCTTACATGCAATGTCACTGCAAAATGTCTAAGGCAAGTCCTATTTCCACGAGTCCTTCCACTAAGCAACATGGGGTACGCTGGCAAGGAAATTGTCATACCTACTTGGCTAATGGCTCTCAGCACTCCCTTGAATGTGAAATTTTCCTACATAAACCTCTGTCTAGACCTCTGACACATGCCAAGATTCTTTCCCATCACACATTCCAAGAATGCTGCTTGTCCTGAATCAAGTTCCCCCTTGTCTCTAGGAACTCGTTGGACCTTTCTTTGGAGACAGGTCTGTGCAAGGATACTACCAGAAAGTCCTCACCAGGCACCAAAGACTCATGTCAGCTTCCAAAACTGTGAGAATTAAATTTCTCTAGGATTTAATTACCTAATCTCAGGTATTTTATAGCAGCATGAATAGACTGAGATGATTTTATAGTTTGGATGTTGAATGTCACCAATGGCCCTTTCATTTGAGGATTGGTCCCTGAGGGGGGTGCTGAAGATCTGTAGGAGGTAGGGCCTAGGGAGAGAGGTCCTTAGGTCATGGTGGGCATGCGTTCCAAATGGATTATGGGATCAATCTTATTCTATTTCCTTCCACCCTCTCCTCTCTCTCTCTCTCCCTCCCTCCCTCCTTTTCCCCTCCCTCCCTCCCTCCCTCTGCTTCCCAGCTCATAATGTGAGTGTGGGAGTGCTTTAGGCCTACATATGCTTCTGCCATCCATGATTTGCCACCCTCGCCAGACACCCAAACAGATGGAACCACTGATCTTGGACTGGACCCTCCGACCCGTGGGTATACCTCTCTTTACTTCATAAGTTAATGACCTCAGATATTCTGTTATAATGACAGAAATCTGGTGAAGATAGGCACCATATCTTCTCCTATCACAGAATCTCCATGAGGATGATAACTATCTTGACACCCCAAGATGCTTGTTACTTTGTAGCCTAGATGGCAGGTGCCATTCCTTCAGCTGGACCGCCTGTTTTAAGATCCATTATCCAAGGGATACACAAATTTGGGGTTACTCAGGAAATATATTCCAGCAAGAGAAAATAGCATAGTATTAGGATATACAAATGATGTCACTGCTTGGGGAGGAGCATAAGAAGCCAGCCACAAAGAAGACATACTATCTGGTATTTATGTGAGGGCGACACTACAGACACAGGAAATGCTCTGAAAACACAGAGGTTATTCTTCTGTAAGGGAAATGTGTATCTACAAAGGAAATCTACCAGGAAGAGGATGACTAAACCCCAAGGGACTTACCAATGGAGGTGACTCCGACCCAAATCTGCACAACAAACTCCAGAGCCTCTTTCCCTTGTTTAGCTGAAGGTTCAACATAAGCCAGAGTTCTAAGTCACTTCTTTGCAACTTACTTATTTCTCTAGATAGCTCCTGTTTTAGTCAGCTTCATGTCACTGGGACCAAAAGAATTGATAAGAACAACTTAGAGGAGGAAAAAGTTTATTATTTGGCTCATGGTTTCGGAGATTCAGCCCATGGTGGGCTCACTCCATAGCTCTTTGAGGCAGAACACTGTTAGCAGAAGGGTGAGATGGAGGAAAGCCACTCTGGACATGAAAACCAGGAAGCGGAGAACATGCTCTGCTCACCAGGAAAAAAGCCTAAACCCCAAAGTCGTGCCCCAGTGATCCATCTCCTCCAGTCACACTGCAGCTGCCTATAGTTACCACCCAGTTAATTCATCTCAGTGGATTAACCATGGGTTAGGTCACAACTTTTATAATCTACTGATTCCACCTCCGAACATTCCTGCATTGTCTACCGACGTTGGGACTCAGCACATTCCAATCCATTACAGCTCCCAAATAGATACGAGACATAAATGTTAATAAACTTCTGCTTGTTTTTCTCTCGTTAACCTGTATTTTCTTTCAGGAGTACCAGCTCAGAGCTGAGAGGGCAGAGGTAAAACTATTCTTTCCTTCCCTACGTCGCATGGTACTCATTATGTAGCACACTTTGCTTGCCTCAATTTTGAAAGTCATTTTAAAAGGCTCCTCTCCCTCTTTTGAGACTCTTCCTAGGTCCTTACCTCTCATCAAGCTCACAGTTAATTAATAAAGCAAAGCTATTATTATTTTTTTTTTTACTTTAAGGTCTAACTGAACTTGCCTAAGGCCTGGACACACCATGACATAAATTCCTTATCTTAAATTGTCTTCTGGAAAAGCCACCGAGGTCTTTGACTAATGATTTAGTCTGGAATCAATTTTTCAAGAACAGACAAGAGCAGGAATAAGGGACCTTTGGAAACCTTAGGAAAAATATCAAGATGCCTGTCAGACTTGCTGGCTGCTCTGGAATTAATGACCACCCTGGCACCCACCCACCTATGACTAAAATACTTACTTCCCCCAAGTCCCTATTAAGCTCAGCTCCTGCAACTGATGTGGAAGGGAACTTTGGGGCGAGAGCCCCCACCTTCCAGCTTGCTGGCTTCTTGTCAATCAAGCTCTTTCTTTTCCTATACTCACTCCATCTCTGGAGCCGATGGCCTCATCAGTTGTCAACAGAACTGAGCTTTTCATCGTTACACAGCCAATGACTTGAGACAGTCGGGAGCCATCATGGTGGGACAATGAAGTGGACCCCCGGATGCAATAAAGGATGACCCTTGGTAGCAGTCCCTGTTGCTTCTCCACCCTTTGCTCTTTTCCAAACACTGGGGCAGGACCTGATCAAACTGCAGAAGTAGAATGTTTGCCCAAGATAAATTTTGTTAGCAGTGAAGCAAACTTAATAAACCTTCTAGCTTCCCTTGTTACTAGTCACTCCTTTGGGAGGTCACACAGCTGGGCCACATATTATTCATTTCCCACTAGCTTCAGAGTAGATGACGTCGTGGGTTATGGTGATAATGATTGCCCAGGTGACTTTTCAGGGACTTGACGTCTGCTTTTGCTGAAACCAGTGACTGTTCACCTGGGCCAAGTGTCTGATGTGTGACGGGGGTGGGGGTCTCTGTCTTCGTATTATCTGTCCCCTTTACTGCCTTGACTTTGGGGTCAGGTTCCACCCAGCTCTGTTTGTAGACCTGCTGATTGCCCACCAAAGCTGCTGGGTTTTCTCACTGGGCCTTTGTGCATTTTCCAACAGCTATAGTGGCCCAAGCCCCCAGAGTCCCTCAGCCCCATGACAAGGCCCAGAGCCAGTCATGAGGATGTTTGCCCAGGATGACGGTGTCAGCTGCAAGAGCAACTCAGCAGGACAAGTTGATGGTGACCGCCCTGTGGCCCAAGTCTTGTGTAAGGAGAAACATCTTTTGGATTGTGCCCCTGGTCATTGGACATTACCAGGTCCTAGCTCACACCAGCAGATCAAGAAAATTTACTCCCCCTTTGTTCTGGTCCCTCGCTCCATGCTGCCTCCCCCGTGAAGCCCAATGAAAGACTTCTCTGCCTGTTCATGCTCACTTGACTTGATATCGTTGTCACTGTCACAAAGTCAGAAATTCCTATCTCTGATGTCCACTTGGCCTTCTCCAGCTTGGGAGGCCAGCTCTCCTCTCCCTTCCCCGAGGCAATTTCGTTTTGCTATGTCAAAATTTCTTGAAGATGAGCATCTGCCCAGGTAAGTAGGACCAGTTCCTAGTAGAAGCATTACCTTTTGTTTGTTTTTAAATTGTCAATAGACCTTTATTTATTTAAATGTGGTGCTAAGAATTGAACCACGTGCCTCACACACTCTAGGCAAGTGCTCTGCCACTGAGCCACAAAACAACCCCAGCCTGCATTTCTGTTTTTAATCTACTGAATGGTAGTGGCAGCCTGCAATCCCACTCTCAGGATTAGTGAGATTGCTAGACTATACATCTGAGACCTAAGATGTTACCTTGTACTGTTCATAAGACAGCTCTTCATGAATTAAACCTAGGCCAAAATTTCTGGGTTATTGGAAAACAATGAGCAAAATAAAATAATGAATGAAGAGTGGCAGAACATGCCAGATGGAAACATGCCATACTGGCCTGTGGGTTAAGAGGCTGATAGGAGAAAAACCCCTGCCAACCCTCTATTTACCTACAGGCAAGTGTCCCTCCTGAGCTCTCTACCAGGAAGAGCCAGCTTTAGACCCTCATCTGCCTGGAGGTGGCCCAGAGAAACCTACATGACAAACACTACTAACCAGCCTTAGTACCATTGGCTTCTCATTTATTTGCCTTCCTCTTCCTTACCTCCCCTGGAGATTCAAAGTCCTTTTTTTTTTCTTTATCTTGTTACTTCTCTAACCATGTATATTACTCTTTGTCCAAGACACTATAGATCTTACCAAAGTTCCAGGCCACCTCTTTGGGAGGCATTCTTTTCCCGAGTTTTCTCCCATGTTAATATGAAATACACGTCTTAATAAATTTGTTTGTTTTCTCTTGTTAATCTGCCTTTTGTTACAGGGGTTTCAGTTAAGAACTCAAAAGGATAGAGGAAAAAAATTATTTTTCATCCCATATACAGTTGATTAAAATTTTAAAAACTCACAGAGCACTTTTTAAAAGAATTTCCAGAACTATCAACTGCTGGAGTATTTGGGGGTAGGGAACGAGGAGGAGGAAAGTATTAAATCTATGTGGAATTCTCAAGTGTGCTTCCAGTAAAAAAATGAGTCAATAATGTAATTTTCATTAAGACAAATTGCGTGTGTCCCAGACAAGTTTTAGTGAGGAAAAGAATGAAAAATCAGTTGATGGAATTCTATGTGTCTTTGTACTGTAGATTTCTTATTGTGTAAAAAGTTTTATGAGTGATATAAAATTCAAGCAGAAAGAAAATTATTAAATTTTTTATATCTTAGCTAAGACAGAGAAATAGATTTTAGTTTTTTTAATTTCAAAATTGAGATGCTTCAGATTCAGCCACCTGAACATGAATTATTTAGTAATATTGTACGTGACATAGCACACATCTACAAGCTGCTAGTCTGCTCCAAGCTTTTACATTTGTTTTAGAAATAAAGTATGAAAAATAAATGCACTTTGAAGGTGGTCTTTCCATTTTTTAAGTTCTACATAAAAACTTTTAATCAATTATATCTCTGTTAAGTCTAGATAGACTTTTATATATTTAACAGGGTGAGGTAGAACTCTTAAAAAAAAAATAAATACAAATCCCTGACAATAACAAAGGCATTTTCCAGATGTTCTCTATAAATGCCAATTTTCATTCGATTGGTCAAAACCAGAGCTAGAAGATACATATACGGCACCATCCCATAATCTCACACTGAAAGGCTGAGGTGCCAGTGAGCATGAGACCTGCTGCTCCCTGGTCTTGGGCTGCGGGGAGGAAGAGGGGCATAAGGAGCAGGTGGGGACCACCTATCGAGTCATGTGATGAAGTGGGCATTGTTTCCCCTGTTTTGAAAAGATGCAGAAAGAAATGAAAAGGGGCTTGGTGCTTTTCCCAGGTTCACATATCTATAGGTGAAAATTTCAGGGTTCAATTTGTGCATGGGTGGGGGAGGGGAGTTCCACCCCAAAGCTCATTTGCTTCTTCTTCATCAGTTTCCTTAATTCTCAGTGGAGAGAGGAGAGTGAGAGACTGCCCTCAAAAAATAACCCAACCTTCTCAATAGTTTCCAAATGTATTTCTTCATCTTTTTTTTTTCTTTTTTGCTACTAGGATTGAACACAGGGGTGCTGTGCCACTGAGCTACATCCCCAACCCTTTTTATTTTTAATTTTGACAGCATCTGAACAAATGGCTCAGACCTGCTGCAAACTTGTGGTCCTCTTATCTCAGTCTTTCAAATCACTGGGATTGCAGGCATAAGCCACCATTCCTGGCTGCCAGTTTTTTTCTCAGAAAATCCCTAAAATAATTGTGAAAAAGTGCACCCTCTCATTTACATCTAAACACCAACATAAAATGTTTCCATCATAACACCAGGCACAGTGGCCCATGCCTGTAGTCCAAGGTACTCAGAAGGCTGATGAAGGAGGATTACTCAAGCCCCCAAGTCCAAGACCAGCATGGGCTACACAGCAAGACCCCGAATCAAATAAATAAAAAAATAATAATAAATTTAAAAATTTTTTTTTCACCATAAATTTAAATAGTTTAAAAGGATATCCTTTCTGGCTATGGTAGATGCAGTAACAGTCCTGAGTGGACCCACATCCTGGGGCCTCTTTTTCCCAACATGACTTTGGATTGAGACTCGGGACATGTTTTATCTAACAGAATATTAGCAAATGTGAGGCAGGAAAAGGCCTGAAGTTGCTTGTGCACTAACTTACCTGTGGATTTTTGGAACCCTAAGGGCCACCATACAAAGAGGCTGGTGGTAACCTACTGGTGGAAGAGAAATCACATGAACAGAGATGAACTGAGGCTCTCCGACCAGCCTGCTACTCACATGTGTGTGAGGTAGAGCATGGGAAGCCATCCAGCCCCAGCTGAGCTGAACTACCAACTGACCACCCAGTCGTGTCCTGAAGAACTGTCCAGCTGACCCACAGAGCACCATGAACATCACCTGTGCTGGCTGCTGCTAGCCACCAAGTTTTAGAGTGGTTTGTTGCATAGCCACTGGCACACACTGTAAAAAATTGACTTTTTTTTTCTTTTTTGCAAAATTGGGGAAATATGGTGTTCTAAAGTAAAAACCATTATGTCACTTTCAATGTCTACAACTAACCTAAATATCATAGTGGTATTTTTTCCTGAAGTCCTGGGGATCAAATCAAAACCTTAATACATGCTGTGCTAGTGCTCTGCCACTGAACAATCTCTCCATATACCCAGCCCAGTACCCTACAGTTTGATAACCATTATCCATTTAAAAAATATCAAAGAACTAAAAAAATTCTATATTTAACTCATTTTCTGAACCCCCATTACCCTATAATACTGCTTTATAACAAAAACATGTTATCTCTCACCCTGCACAAAACAACTCAATGTGGATCAAGGACCCAGGCATTAGACCAGAGACTCTGAGCCTACTAGAAGAAACGGTAGACCCAGCTCTCCATTGTGTCAGCTTAGGAGCCAACCTTTTCAACAAGACTCCTAAGGTGTAAGAGGTAAAATCAAGAATCAGTAAATGGTATCAAACTAAAAAGCTTCTTCACAGCAAAGTGAATAATCAAGAACATGAAGAAAGAGCCTACATCACGGGAGAAAATCTTTGTCACCCGCACCTCAGATAGACCATTGATTTCCAGGATATTCAAAGAACTCAAAAAACTTAATACCAAAAACCCCCAAATAACCCAAACAATAAATGGGCAAAAGAACTGAATAGGCACTTCATAGAAGAAGAAATGCAAATGGTCCATAAATCTATAAAAAAATATCCAACATCTCTAGCAATTAGAGAAATACAAATTAAAACTACACTGAGATTCCATCTCACTCCAGTCAGAATGGCAATTATCAATAATACAAGTAACACCAAAATGTCTGTGAGGATGTTAGGGGGAAGGTACATTTATATATTGCTGGTGGGACCACAAGTTGGTTCAACCACTATGGAAAGCAGTATGGAGATTCCTTACAAAACTTGGAATGGAATCTGACCCAATTATTTATATACCCAAAAGTATATAAATCAGTGTACTACAGTAACATGGCCACATCAATGTTTATAGCAGCTCAATTCACAATAGCTAAGTTATGGAACCAACTTAGGTGCCTTTCAATAGGTTAAAAGACAAAGAAAACATGGTATATATACACAATGGAATATTATTCAGCCATAAAGAAAAATGAAATTATGGCATTTTCTGATAAATGGGTGGAACTGGAGACTATCATGCTAGTGAAATAAGCCAAACTCCAAAAAACCAAAGGCCAAATGTTCCCTCTGATGGGTGGATGCCAACACACAATAAAGGGGGGGGATATGGGAAGAATAGAAGTTCATTGGATTAGACAAGAGGAATGAGGGAAGGGAGAGGGGAATAGGAAAGACAATAAAATGAATTGGACATCATTTTCTATGTTCATTTATGAATACATGACCAGTGATACTCCATATCATGTACAACCACAAGAATGGAATCGTAAGTTATACTCCATGTATGTATACTATTTCGAAATATGCCCTACTGTCATGTATATCTAAAAAGAAAAAAAAATTTAAAGAGAGAGAGAGAGTATTTTTTAATATTTATTTTTTAGTTTTCTGTGGACACAACACCTTTATTTTTTATTTTTATGTGGTGCTGAGGATCGAATCCAGCGCCCCGTGCATGCCAGGCGAGTGTGCTACTGCTTCAGCTACATGCCCAGCCCAAGAAAAAATTTTTTAAAAGAAAAAAAATGAGAAAAAAAATTATAAATTAATCCACATTTATGTAAAAAAAAAAGTTGTGACATTTCCTATGACCACAAAGCTACAATAATTTTAAAAAATCAATTCTGGATTAAGCTTCCATTACAATTATTATTGATACATAATTGATCATATAAAAATGTTTTGAAAATATTAAATACATAAAGTAAAATTTCCCTGGAAATAATAATGAAATGGGTAGGGCTTTTCATTTTCAATTATCTTATGTTTCCATGAAATAATATAACTAGAGTTCAACACCAATTCTACTTTGATTTTTCTGTTTTATAAATATAAGCACAGAGAAACCTTGTTTGGAGATTATTGGGAATAAAAGGAGCTTTATTATTGCAGTTTTATGAAGTGCCACCCAATTACTTGCCATCTTGAATTATAATGCCCAAATCCAGAGATATCTGCCATGGTTTGAAGGCATCCTCCAAAAATTGGGAACTTAATCCACAAATTCGTATGTTCTTGGGATGAAATAACACTATATGGGTTAATAAAACGGAATCAATTTTGAGTACATGCACATGGACCCACGTGTGTGTACTCACACACACATCAATGTATATATTCAAGAAAACAATCAAGGACATGATAACAAAATGCTAATATCTTGATTGACAGGGATGGGGTTAAAAACCAACTACCCATTAATGTCTACAGTGCAACATAATGATGCCAGGCAGCAATCTGGGCACAAAGCTAAGCACAACAGAACACATGACACTGTGTCTCAGACGAAAGCACCAAACTCAAAATCCAAACTGTTCTTGAGAGCAGTTGAGGGAGCCCTAGGTGACTTTCAAGAGAAGTGGCTCAGTGCTGAATGGGCATGTATAACCCCTGGTATCTTTAAAATAATTCCATATCACAAGACAACAGCAGAAGACACATGGCCCACAAGTTAGAAGCTGCAGACCATGAGCCCACTGCTTGACAGCAGGACACAAGGACCTACCTGATCACGTTGCACTGAGACGCAAACCTGGATGGTGGTAGACGCTGGCCTAATGGAATAATGTAACTTATGGGCTGAATGTTGCTTTATACTGTAGGATGGAATAGACCAGAATAAATTCCACTGTAGATGAATGAGGTTTACTATGCAATGTATTCTATGGGCTAAGAGTGGTGAGATGGGGACAGAGAGAACAGAAACAAAGTGGTCCCAGGGACATGTTTTGGGAGAGTTTCTACCACTGCTTGATTAACAGAAGACAGTAACAAGTCAACAGCTCCTACCGTGTTTGAAGTAGCCCTAAACAGTCATGATTTATATTTTGAATATAGATAGCACTTGATACACTGATGGTTCAACTTACATTTTTTTACTTTAAGATTGTGTGAAGATGATACGCATACAGTAGGAACCATACCTTTGCAGTTTGAATTTTGCTCTTTTCACAGTCTAGCTGTATGTGGTGTGACACTCTCAAGATGCCAGGTGGCAACAGTGACCACGGTGCCGGCTCGAAGGGTGAATGAGCCACATCAGTGTGCCCTGATGCTGAGCTGGGGTGTCTGGAAGGATGAGTGAATTCAATGGAGTTTTGACTTAGGATATTTTCAATTTAGCACGGATTAACCAGGATGTATCTCCACCTTATGTCAAAGAGGCTTCATGCTCCTCCTTTCTTCAAACGTCCACTCACTTTAGAGAAGTCTCTGGGGTAGGCAATGCTGCCATCCTGGCCTCATACATTTTGCATGTAAGTAGCTAAATATTTTGAGTATTGATTTTTCTCCCTGTATTTTCACTTTTCCTTCCCTTCACCTGCTCAATATTTCCCCTTCTTCGAAGGCAACTGTGATATCCTGGAAGAGGCACATGCCCAAAACCGGAAATTGCCTGTAAAGCCCTCGGAGGGACAAAGAGTCGGTTACAGGTGAAGACGGCTTTTTTCCACTGTTCTTCTTCCCCATATTCACCCTGCACAGAAAGGGCACATCCACTGGCAGGGGGTAGGGGCAGGCTGAGGGACTAAAGGGGCCAGAACTTGAGCAACAGCACAGGGAGCAGACAAAACACTGAGGATCTGAGTATAGAGATAACTCGGGGGCGCAGCTCGGAGTTGGGCAACTGGGAGCACTGGGGAGCCCACCTCCAAACAAGAGGGACCCTGAGCGCAGGAGCATTGGCCATCGCTACAGTAGCCTTTGCAGACAAATGGACACCAAGACTGGAGGCAAGGACCTTACTCAATGCCCCAAACCCTGACAGCCAGGGAGAGTCAGGGGCAGTGAGGATGGTTTCTGCCAGGCAGGTGGGATAAGTGACTGAAAAAGAAATTGTTAGAGGGGGAAAGGCCCTGGGATTGTTCTTCTGTACCTGACTTTGAGCACTCACTTTCTCTGCACAGGGCTACTCGGGAATGCAGCCCAAGCCACTAAGTATCACTAACACCGGAGGACAAACTGTTGGGATGACTTTATCAGTAAGTGTTAAAGCGGCTTCAGTCAGTCCCAAGGAGGACGGAAAGAAATCTTTCTATATCTTCAAATGAATGTGTTGATGCACGGTGCCTATGAAAGTGTCGTGGCTCTAAATCACTGCTTAATGTCAAAACACGGGGAGACCAACAAACTGATGTTTCTCAAATGAACATGCCTCTGAACTATCCAGTGATTTTCTTAGAACAAAACAGACATTATGACTTTATGTATGTATGTGACTGTATGACCAATGTGATTCTACAATATGTACACTCAGAAAAATGAGAAATTATATTCCATCTATGTATGATATATCAAAGTATATAAGTGCATTCTACTCTCATGTATAACTAATTAAAACAAATAATTTCTTTTTAAAAATCTGGTTTGATTTACACATCTGTGCTGAAGGCCCATTTTCTACAAGCTCTGGGGGGTTGATGCTGTGGTCCACAGACCTCCACAGGAACAGCAAGGAGCCACAGAGCAGAGCTCAGCAGGGTCTACATCACCTTAGACAGGAAGGAGAATACCTTCTTACCTGGAGGGCAGGTGTGGGTGGATACCTCGGACTGGGTAAAGTTTATAAAGGATTCCGGAAAAAGGTCAGGGGACTCTGACAGGAAGAGAAAGCTGGCCAAATCATATTTAACACTATATGTGTGTGTGTGTGTGTGTGTGTGTGTGTGTGTGTGTGTGTGATATTCTATGAAAAATCCAGGCAGCAGGCCACTAGTGACAAACTGTGGAATGACCCACGAGTTCCCTCATCCAATCCTGAGTTCAGCACACCACCCCAACACTTCCCCATGCACCCCTCCACCTACTCCCTCCAGGATGGGGCAGGAGACCAGGAAAACAAATACGGTTCTACCAAATACAAACTGCTTCTTAAAAACTCTACTGAAGATGTAGACTTTTTTCTTGTCACTATTCCTTAAACAATATAGTATAACAACTATCTGCATAGCATTTACATTGTATTAAGTATTTTAAGTAATCCAGAGATGATATAAAGTATACAAAAGGACTTGGCTAGGTTATATGTAAATACTACTCTATTTACATGAAGATCCCTGAATTTGGGTACCCACAAGAGTCCTGGAACCAATACTCTGCAGATACTGAAGAATGACTGTCATCCCACTATGGGTAATGGATGTATATTTTTGGTATTTCCTATTCTCCAAGTTTTTAGACTAAGATGTCAAGGAACTATAGGGCTTTTTCTCCCTTTTAAAAAATTTTCTTTTCTGTTTTGGTTAAAACTTCAAGCCTTACCAAAACAGTTTCCCTTGATGATCAGAAGAGTGACTTTTAATATAGACATTCCCAGGAATTTTTCCCCCAGGGACTCTTTCTAGTCCCATTTCTACTCATCTTCGTGCCCCAAAAAGGCACAGAACCACACTGGTACTTTTCAATATTTTTATTGTTTGACAGGCATTTACAACGTTCCATTCATAGACCTAAAAACATAAAAATAGACCTTCTTTCAGCTTATAAAAGAAATATATAAGAACTTTTGACATCGACACGTCATGACCTTATGTACAAGAGACAATGGCACCCTCTCCAAGCACCAGACTCTCCAGTATTTTCCATGGACGCGCTGCAGGGGGACCAGTAAATTCAACTATTCGACGCCTCTGCTTCAGTTTTCCATCCAGACACAATCGAACCCGAGATGATATGGAACAATGCGGTGATACAAAGGGCATAGAAACCATTCTAAAGCTTTTTAAGAAAACCAGAAGATATAGCAAAAATTTAATAGAATAAAATTTTCAAAAGATCAAGCTCAGAGCCCTGGAAACCCGAAAGGGGGAGGGACGTAGGATGGGAGAGAGGGAAAAGCAAGCAGGGGCACGGAGCAAGATGTTCTGAACTCTCTATTGTCTGGAAATATAAAGTCATAACTGATTCTTATAAAATATAATTCCTAAAGCTACTATAAAATTCAGGTCTTTAAAGTACCTACTGATGTGTCAAACACCAAATAGATATTTTTTTTCCCCAAAAAGAAAGTTTTCATATTATTTAAACCCTTCTTAGGAAGTGGACATTATGAAATGGGAAGAAGGAAAAAAAAAAAAAGCTATAAACCTTTTTTAAAAAAAAATTTGAAAGTGCTAAAACTTGTTTTTGTTCTTCTATTTGGATATCTGTTTAGAATGTTAGATTTATCAGCATGTTTACCCTGTTTTGTTGGCATGAAGAACTTGTTAAATGCAAGAGATGTTTTTGAAGAGGTTGTTTGGTTCAGAGGTTTGGTTGTGGGCTGTCAGGGAAGGGGGCGGGTCATCTACGATGAAGATGCAGTTCTGATGGGAAAACCAATCAATGATCACCATGGCAACCCCACACGAAGGAGGCTCCCTCCCCTGCCATGTGCTACAGACGCACACACAGCCCATTCCCTGTCTTATGTCACCCAGCCAAACTCCCATCTCAAATATAGACTCAAACATTTAAAAAAAAAAAAAAAACAGCTTCTTAAAAAAGCAACATTTATCCTTACCATGAGCTGCTTCTTGGCTTTTCGTATATAAATATAAAATCACCATGCCTCACTCTCTGCAAAAGGTTATATGCTCATTTCTAGACTCAGCGAGTTACATCTAACACTGTAAAATTCTCATCTCTTTGTGCCCCTGCATCACAGGTTAAATACAAAAAATAGGTTTTTTTTTCTTCTTTTTTCTCTCAAGTGATAAATTTGGATCTCTTTTACAAGAGTTTGGCATCTTTATAATTCTATGCAAAACTAGAGCTTCCAAACACCGACATAGAGTCAGACCAGCCATAGTTCAAAACAGAAGAAAAAAATAAAAGGCTCATCAAGACATAAATGAGACCACCCTCTCCTCACACATTCTTAAAGTACACTGATACCCTCAGACACGGAAGAGAGAGGGAGGGCGAATCCTGCAAGCTGTACAGATACTTCGTCTTGTTCCATTGTGTGTTTGAAAGTGGTTTCCCCAGCTAGGACACTGGCTTCAGACAGGACGGGGTGTGTCATCTCTTTGTGTGTGCTATCCCTTAAATCAATCTGTCCTAGCTGCTGGGGGTGGGGGGTGTGGATCTGCTTTCCAGTGCTATAGATTATTTCTTCTGATTCTGCAGGCCCTGTTTAATTGAGAATAAATAAAAGCCCTTGGTAATATACAGAGGACAGGACTCCAGCTTGTTTGGGACCCTGAACAATTCTTTCTGATGTTGTTAAGAATGACGAAGGTGGGTGGCTACATGGCTTCAGAACCGAGTCAGCTGCCGGAACCGTGTGTGCAAGAGTGCGACCTAAGGGGACATTCTCGAGGATGGGACAGGAGGGCGGGCAGAGTGGGGCGGTGGGAGAAGTATGTACACAAATCCTCTGGGGGACACGACACAGTCAGATCTCAGTGTTGAGTTTCCTGGAGGGGGCAAAGTCTTCACGCCTGACCCAAATGACTTCCTCACTGGTGCTCTCCAGACCTCCATTGATGCCCGACAGGGCGGTCTGCTTCCTGAGCTGGGTCATGCGGGATGCGTGACTATCCAGAGTTCTCCGGCCTCTTTCTCGCTGACTGATGGAGGCAGCCTGAAGCTGCTCCTGCAGGTCTCTGTCCACTGCAGTGCCCTTCACGGACTCGCAGAACTCGTCATCGTCACTGAGGATGTCTGTCTCCTTGATGTCATCTTGCTCCTCATACTGAGCAAGATCAAACTGTTCCTCTACCCATCGGTCAGTGTCCCCGCCACCGGGGGGCTGCTGGGACTCTTTCTCCGGGCTGCTGGCGGAGACGGCATCAGAATCAATGGTAAACCTGTTGCGGGCCAGTCGCCGCCTCCTCCTCCCAAGAGACTTGCTTGGGGCGGACACTGCGCACACACACAAAAACACAAAAATAAACCCCACACGCTTCACCATGAGATGGAAATCCAGAAAGCAAAGGAAAGGAACACAACAATGAGGTGATATGCACTTGACAGTCTCTGGGGCTCAGGGTTTGGAGGCTAGAGGTCACCATCCATCTTGCTCAGACGTCTGGACTTAAGAGGGCCTTGTAGCCACTGACCCAAGGGAGTAGGCAGGACACAGGAGAGGGTGTAGGCTATGGAGAAGGAGAACTCAACACCCTTTAAAATGACCTATTACTCTAGCCTGTGCATCTGGGAGACGGGTAACACAGACTCTGTAGGTCTCAAGTGCACCTCTAACCTTGGGATCAGTGAGTGATGTCTCAACCCGAAGACGTCTTATAGCACAGAATGAGGAAGATCCCTCAGGGCTGTGCCAGGGTCACTTGGCTAGAACAGCTATTCTTCAATAAATGAGGGGGATGCTGTCTTTGGAGATACTACCATGATGCACCAAGGAGGCAGAAGCACTGGTCTAAGCTGTGGTGCTTTCTGGGAACCTGAACTGAACCTTTCTTGAGTACATGCTGATTAAGGTTGCCACCCCCTTCTGAAGGAGTACGTGAAAAAAAAATACAAATAAAGCAGCTCTCAGAGATATGGAAATGTCTACTAGTCTCCTGTCCCCTTTCAGACAAAATCCCACACGAACTGTGAGGCTAAGCAAATGAGAGCCTCAGTCCCTCCTAACTGCATTTTGTGAATCATTCTACCACAATGCAATTAAGAAGCCAGTGCCTGAGTGGAACGAGAAACAGTCAGGCAGCTGAGCAACAAAGTGCTGCATAAAGTGACTAAAAGTAAGAAAAACTCAGCTTTGAATTCATTCTTTTACCCTACTGCCTTCTAGGAAGTTAGAACTACTAAAAACAAGCAAACAAGGGATGCCACCCAACCAAGCAAGCAAACTCTCTCTCTCTCTTACACACACACACACACACACACACACACTCACACTCACACTCTGGCTCACTTGGAAATGATGCCATTTCTCCCTCGAGAGTAAAGTGGCTGCTGCATTAAACACAAAAAGGTGAGATGCATTGTGGGCTTTCCAGTGGCAGGGAAGAGCCTACGCAGCAGTCAGGGGATGCTTTACAGAAACTGAAGTCCTAAAAGCCATCATTGCTAGATGCTGCCAGAAGGAGGCTGCCTGTTTTCGTTTACTGCAAAATGCTGTCTTGATTTCAAATACAGCAGGTACAAGGCTGAAGAGCTCAACATTGGCCTAAGCCATTGGCCAGGCCATCCTCTGTCTGAGACCTGTGTGCCCACCACCATTCTGAGCGCTCTGTCATCTCAATGGGCACAGCTCTCGCCCAGAGAGGGGGATGAAAACCATTTCCAGGCAAAATGGCAAAAGGAAAGAAAATAACTGAAAGACAAAACCTACTCTACTTCATTGGGAAGAAGCATAAATCCCTGTCCAATTTTATTTTAACCTCACCATAGCAGACCTTGGCTCTCTCTAACCACTTCATTAGAATTATCCAAATTCAAAATCTGTGAACGATATGCATGCTAAAGTACCGAGGGGTGAAGTGTGGTAATATCTGTATCTTTGAGATGTGTCACAAATAAGAAGAATTGATGAATGACAGATAGAAAGATAAATGATAATGAAAATATAGGAAAATATTGGTCCTAGAATATGAATGGTAGGTATAAACTCTTTCAGTTGCTTTTTAAGTCCAAAAATTTATAAGTAAATGGCATATTATATAATATATATTATATATGTATATATGTGTATATATATAAATTTTTTTTAAATGGGTCACTGGCAGAAGTATAGTACTTTTCAAACAAATATGGAGGCAGGATATGTTTCTTTACTATATTATCAAACAGAACAGAGGTAGAAATAAACTACCTGGGTATTCATGACAATGGAGAATGAAGCATGAGTATAGATCCTTTATTAAAAGGATATTTAATAACCCAGTTAATATTAGTGGGTTCTTCCCAGTCTTTCAGGAAGACAATCTTGGATTTGGATATTTCCAGTGTTCATTGCTAAGCGAGTGCTGAGAGCTGATCCACTCAAGAACCATTTTTTTAAAATCATCAAACATGAATATTCTAATCATAGCTGCCTTGGAAGCAGAGTGATCAAGACTTCATTCGGCCAAAAATGAGCCATGAGGCAGGAACATCTTTCAATCATCCAAATCCAACAGGTTGTGACATCAAGGGTTTCCCTGGGGATTCATGATGATGATTTAGGTTGCAGGTTGCTTTGCTTTTCTTTCCAAACGATCTCTGCAGGAACATTTCTGCAGATCCTAAAGACTAAACATGATGGGCTCAAAGCAGAAGCAGCTCTGAATTTTGGTTCATTAAGAAATGAATCCTGGCCACTCATGGGCGGGTTCCCTGAGAATAGGAATGTTCCCAATTAAACATTCCCCAGTAACAAGAGGAGCAGATGAGATGATTCTAAGACAGAATTCCCTCCAGTGAGCTATAAAGGGTGGATGAACTGTCTTCACATGGGGACCCCATGAGAAACTGTGGGTGTGGGTACATTTGTGACTCTTAGGATACCCTGGAGAACCCCATAAAGTGTTGGGTGTTAGCTTAACTAGATTTTCAACTGGTTGGAGAATAAATCTAAGATAACCCTAACCCCTACCTACGGTGCTTAAAGAATGTAATAGCCCATGTCAACTTAGATAGGATGTGTCTATGAAAACCCTTCAACCATTCACAGTTCTGTCCACACCTCTTGAACCCCACTGAGAACCAGTGTAAAGGGAATTAGGACAAAAGTTAGAAACTTTTTTGGCAAATGCAAAGGAAACCCCTTTAACTGGAATCCCTGCAGAATTCTGGCCTGCCTCTTAGAAAGGAGTGATTAAAATGTTAAGATCTTGATGTCATTTAGTACCTTGTAGTGCTGTGATAATACCTTTCTTCCTAGATATGTTCTACTGCCATTTATAGATAGTGATATTGATCTTCCTTCTTCCCTGCTCCAGATTGATGGGATAAGTCCCACAGGAATATTTATTTGGAACCATTTGCATCTTAGATTCCTCTTGTCCAGGAGTGGCTTAAAATGTCCCCTAACACTGAGAATAAAAATAAAGTGGCAGGCACAAGGCAGGGTCAAAATCTGATGTGTCACCGGGTCTGTCAAACCAGAATCCTCACTGCTGTGCTGCCAGATAACAAAGCCGCCACCTTCTCAGGACGGTGGGCTGTGACTTTGCTGACACGATGCGTTTGCTTTTGCTCAACCAAGCTGAGCGTCATGCAAAGCAGCAACTCTCACCCCGCAAGCAGGCTAAGAGGGCCACTCCAGAGGGAGGATGCGCTGGCTTGCTGCTTGGCAGAAGACAGGGAGCTCATAGGCAACAGAAGGGGCAGCAAAGGGTAGATGGAAGGAAGGGAAAGTGAAGGGCAGAGTCCCAGGGAGCCCCGGGATGATGGGAAAGGCAGGGACCCTCATACCAGGGAAGAAAGGTACTCCTACGTAAGCCCCCCAGGGCCACATCTAACTCTTGCAAAACATGAAGTCAAGCTCTCTGGAGTTCTAGAGCGGAGTGGGGGTGACGGGGATCTTGTACGTCTGAATCCCCACAGTACCTGCCCTGCTCATGGCTGGCCTGGCACCTTTCAGCGCACATAATCTTTTTCCTCCAAAAGGGACATACTGCTGGGATGAGGGAAGGCTTTCAGTTTTGAGGAGCTGTCTTCTGTGCTTATCTCGCAGGATCGAATGCACAGCCTTCAGGAAATCCTTTCGGCTCTCTGGGGAGCTAAGAAAAGAAGGTTTACAAGGGTTAGAGAAATAGCCCTTAACACAGAGAGGGTACTCATGCTATTAGGTGCAGCCAGACAAATATCCCTGAGGACCAAAGGGTAAAGACTGGGCGTGTGGCTCCAATTCCTCTGCCTGAGCTGTTCTCTTCTCCCTTTCTGCTTTGTGATTCATCTTCTGCAGCCAATTTGGGATAGAGAATCCCATTAACCAACAGATCAATGGACAGAGGGATTTTGTAGCAGGAAGTTGCCAAATTCTGCCTTGGCACTTAAGGCAGCCTTACTTTCTGAAACGTTTTTTGAGGAAAATTGAGCCCCAGGCTCTTGCATCTCTGCAGACAGACATCCCAATGCGCTTAGCTTCTTCTTGTGTCCCTGCTATTAAATGGCAGCTCCTCCCACCATCTATTTCAGCAGAGGAAGAATGAAGGCTACATTGTTAAGAACTGTCAAATCATCCCCGGTCCTAATTTTCCTGGGGAAAAATGTGCCTCCTAGGTGTGAGCTTCTTCTTTGCTAGTTCACAGTATTTTCACCCAGGTAAGCCTCAGCTGGTATTCCCTATCGACAACACACATGGCAGCTCTAGACAGGATTGCTGAGCCCCAGGTACTTTACCAGCAAAATCTCAAAAGGACCAGCCTCTGCAGAGGGTAAGGTAATGTTCAAAACTCATGTTCAATGTTTCAAAAAATTTTCACTTTTACTCCTGACAGCTTCCTAGGTTTCTGTCGTTTGTTGACACTTGTCACTCATCAGAGAGAGGGGATGTAGCAACACAAAATATGGGGTTTAAAGCTAAGTCCACCTGAGTTGAACCCAGTGTTTGTTTTCTATAACCCACTGGGCAAAGAGCCGCCTATGAGCCTTGGCTCCCTTTAATAATGAAATGAAATAATGAATGACAATGGTTAGTATCATCTGTGTTTGGCAAATGCACCTTCTTATTATACTAGCAACAGCATTATAAAATACCATTAATAATCATGATAGTATTGATTATATTGTTTTTAATAAGTAACTCACAGCATACTACTACTCTCTCTGTGTAAAGTACTGGATAACTATTGAGGAAACTAATGAGTGCCTATGAGAAAACTAAAGAAGGATTAACTGTGGATCATATTTAAAGCCAGTAGGATGCAGTCTGTTGAGACTAACTATCTTAATATTTCTCTCTTTTTTAAAAATTTATTTTTATACGGTGCTGAGGATGGAACCTAGTGCCTTACTGGGCCAGGCAAGTGCTCTACCCCTGAGCCACAACCCCAGCCCCTATCTTAATATTTCTAGGGGAAAAAATAAAACAGAATTGGCTGCACATGGGAGATCTCAAATTCTCATAAAGGTGATAGAAGAAGAAGAACAAGAAGAAATAAGTAGAAGCCCACATTGTAAGTTTAGTGTCCACTCAAGATCTGTAAGTGATCAAGAGTGGCCAGCCTCCCTATGTTGAGGCTATTCAAAATCATCAGGAGGGCTGGGGTTGGGGCTCAGTAGCAGAGCCCTTGCCTCCAACATGTGAGGCACTGGGTTTGATCCTCGGCACCACATAAAAATAAATAAACAAAATAAAGATATTAAAAAAACCATCAGGAATCCTGATGGTAGTGGCTTCATGTCACTACCCCCCTCCCAGCTGCACCTCAGAGGTGTTACAGTGTAAACAATGTGCCCAAACATGACAACATAGCACCACCCTGTCCTCCTGTTTTATTCAAGGTAAACACAGAAAGAAAGCCTTCTCTGGAATGTTGACTGTATGTGAAAATTCCTACATGCTTTTAGATAGATACTAAACTAACCAGATTATCGTCTATATTCTAATACCTTCAATTTATCCAATTACTGTTATTTGAAAAAGGTTATTTTCTCAAATTAAAACAAATAAAAAACACTAAAAATGCACATGGAGACGGGCAGGTACAGGCTGTGCATCAAACACCAAAGGCTGCGTGGTGGGTGCTGAGGCCTGGACTCTCAGGCTTACCTGCAGCACAGGTGGAAGACTCTCTCTGGCCTCCCTTCAGATTCCGATTTCACATGGACAATTTCACACACGGCATTTGCTTCTGCATCTAGGTAAGTTAAAACAAGGACATGTTAGGGTATGTTTCAAATTGATTTATTTACATGTTTATAGAAACATTCTTCGCACTGTGGTATATGACCAAGTATTGCACAGCAGCACAAGAACGAAGAGACTTCACTCCCCTCCTAGGATCTAAAGGGAGAGATCAAAAAATTAATATGCACTAAGAAAAAAACTCTTGCAAAGAGTTGCAAAAATCTCCTTCCAGCAGGTCTAAAAGGCCCTTCAGAAATCATATTGATTGAGGAATACAGTCTTTCAGCTGTGCAGCTAAAATTATTTCAATTAAGTGATTAGTTCTTTTGGCAACAGTTGGACTACACAGCACCCAGGATAACAGTGCACATTTTCATCAGGCCAATGACAAGAGGCGTCAGGCCACTGCTGACTGCTAGGGGAGCCCTCCCGCTAAGTGACCAGGCCTGACCTTGTGAGCTGCCCTGGAGACCTAATGGAACTTCTCTTCCCAACTTTCCCACAGTGCCCTCTCTCAGTGAAGCAAAAAATGGCACACTACAAAGATGAGGAATAGCTATGTTTTAAAATATAGTCACCCTCAGTTCCCAAGGGGGTGATTTCAGGACTCTCATGGATATTAGAATCTGAGGATGCTGAAATCCCTTACCTAAAATGTCCTAGTATTTCCATATAACCTGAGAAATAGACTCTGTGTACTTTCAATCATCTCCAGGTAATTTACAATACCTAATATGATATAAATATCATGTAATACTATATTGTTTAGGTAATAATAATAAGAAAAATAAGGCTGTGTATGTTTTCTTTTTCCCAAATTTTTCTATGCACAGTTGGCTAAATTTATGAGCACGGACAGAGCCCCTGGAATACAGATGGCTAACTGTAATTTCCATGTTTTGCAACACCAACACCATCATGTTATGTTAGTCATGAATAAAGTGTTTGTGAAAGAAACAACGTGCTTTAGACACAGAAGCAGCCCACTGTGAGGTCCCGCTCTAATCGAATGGTACAGAACCTTGGTCACAAACCCTCACTGTGCCTACATTATTTAACTCCAACCAGAATCCAACTGCACCAAGTCTTACAAATATTCTTCAACTAAGATTAAAATCTAGAAAATTCACATTCTGACTCTCAGATCCACTGGCATTTACTTCATAATGAGGAACATGTTGAGTAGTCTTTCCAACAATTAAAATGTGTTTCTGTCTTGATGGTTGTAAAGAATCTGAATGAAAAATAGAGGGTGAGAATGAAATGTCATATCACAAAGATAGCTTTGTTTTGAAAATGTAAAGTCTTTATGTGTTTAGTCCTTAATGAAGGCAGAATTCTTGGCAAAGATGCCTGCAGCTAGCTGGAGGAATAACTTCCCATTTATAAACCTAGTGCAAGGAAACATGAACTAATTTAGAAGCAAAGATTCTAAAGAGGACAATGCTAGTGTTTAAGTTTCTAAACCTCAAAATGCTTGCAGACCCATGTTCTATCAGTTTCTGCAAATTCCTGCAAATTGACTTTACAAGTCAATTCTAAGTACAATGCCTCATGGTAAATCATTGCTAGAAGCTTAGACAGAAACCATCTTAAGGTGGATAATTATCCCACATATATTGCTTTTGCATTTGTGCTTTCCTACCACAAAGGACAACTGTAAAGGGAGGTTTATGTACTTTAATTTGGGGGAATAATTGAAATGCATCAAATATTGCAAGAGTGCTCTCCTTGGGATATCAAAGTAGTTGGTTTTGTGAGATTGAGACTCAGCTTTATTGCTTATGGAGCCAGCAAGTGGAGACAAGGAGAGTCTGAGCCACACAAATCAGACAGTAAGAACCTAAGGTCACATTTGATGCCAGAATCAAGACATAGAAAAAGAGTCCCTCCTGGGGCCTCACTTTACTACCTGAAACAATACCTGCTGTCCAGGTGGGAGAAGGAATAGGTGTGGCCAATGTGTCTATGTGACTCCCAAAGATGCTCTTTCCAGGATGTGCCTGGGGGAGCCATTATTAATTTCCCCGTCCAGAACTTGGCCTCAGATGAAGCCCAGCTGGGCGGTGTGAGTCATTGGAGTATTGACTTTCTTAGTTGATAACCTGCTGACATGTACTTCCCATGTGTTTAAAGCATCATTGAACCATACCATCAAGCATGCTGGTTGCTACCCAACAACTTACTTCACTACAATTTGGATGACAGAAAAAGAGCCAACATTTCAAAAGCCTTCACACTAGTACCAAAGACTGAGATGTGTCATACTTCAGGCAAAGAAATGAGTGTTCAATGGCTCTTTCGTGCTTCCCGTGGTCTTTCTGGGTTGCTTGGTTAAAAGGCAAATAAGTCATTTGCATGGGCTTTGTCTGCTCAAGAACTCTTTCCAGAAGTTCAAGGCCCATTGCTACTGAGATGTCGGTCATTATAATATCATTAGCATACGTCACAGAATGACCCCAATTCCTTGGAGCAACTTTGAAGACATTGCACATCTTTTCACTCAGTTCATTCACCTACTTGGGTTCATTCATTCATTCTTTCACTCAATACTGGCCAAGTAAATAAGAAGCAGTGGGAGGGACCGAGGGAGAAGGGAGAAGCAAAAAGATGGTAGGGTGCTTGGACCAGGAGCATGGACACAAACAAACAGTTCACACACTCGAGTCCAGCCCGTGGCAACTTTACCTGCACTCGCCAGAGCGCGGACCTGCAGAGCTTCAGTGGGGATCATGTGGCGAAACCGGAAGGGGTCCCACTCTTCGTAAATTGACAGCCTGTGAGATCCCACCTGCAGCAGAGAAGGAGCAGCTGTGGAGCACAAGCGCATCTACCCGGGAGTAGGTCCCTACATTTCTTACTCAGTTAACTGCAGCACATGCCCAAAGGAACTTCACTCCCACGATCTTTTGTTCATGATGCTGGAAGTGAGGGGGTGCCGGATAACTATGCCCAGGGTGTGCAAATAGGTTTGCCGATCAAATGTAGGAAAGAGAGAGAAACAGTAAAAAAGGTAAAAAAAGGAATCTTAAAAGAGCAGAGGCAACAGAGAAAGGAAAAATAGTGTCAGAAAGGTTTTGGGCCATGGGGGTAGGCAATGGCTATTCATTCTCATGCTCTAAACATGAGCCTGCCTGAAAGAAGGCAGATGGGCAGGTGGTCTCCACCAGAGTCCTCAGGAACACACAAAAGAGAACAACTCAAGGCGGCTCTGGCCAACACAGGGATAGACTTAGGCAGATACAACTGAGAAGCAGAAGGAGAGAAACTTGCAAACTGTGGGGTGACGTGAGAAGCCTTACAAGTTTCTTCTTCTGTTTGGAACCATCTTTATACACGAGGACCACAGCAGTTTTGAAGACTGGAAAAAAACAAACAAAAGCAGTTATGGCAGGAAATGCGTGGGGTTTCCCCCTTAACTTCCACAACATGTGATAAGGACACCACAGGTGGTGGGAGGGCAGGGGGAGCCCAGGAGACTGACCCCCACCTACCTTCCCTCCATTCACATTCAGGAAAATCAAAGGGCTGTTTAGACAAAAATTTCCAGGTCCAAAATAAACAGAGAAAGTCTAAATAAATGGAAATAACACTGCTTCCCCAAACTTTCAGGAAAAACATTATTTTAGTTATGTTATTCAGAGGTCAAAACTTTAAGCTGGTATATATTGAACAAAAATGTACTAAGTAGTTGGAGAAATAATGCAAATGTCTCTATTATTTGCTGAAGGTAATTTACATTTATGAAAATCAGGTCAACAACACACACGCACACCAGGATTCATAACTCAGGAAATAAAATTCAACTTTCCGACCTAAAGAAAGGAAATTAGTTTATGAAGTAGAATTGCAATTCCACTTCTTACAAACAGACTGAATCAGAGTACTCTTTGGAGTAGTGAATATATAGTTTTGTTCTTATGTTCTTTTAGGGGTGGGGACATACGACAAGAGTTATGCATAATATTCCAGGAAATTCCTTAAGCAATGCCAGACAAGTTTATTGAACATGCAGGGATTCTGTCTCTCTCTGAGGGGGAGGTAGCGTTGGTGGCAGAGGAAGGGAAGGGCGATTCCAGCCCACACCCCATTCTCTGTCAGGGTCTCTGCTATGGTCTATGTCTGTTTTCTCCCTGAATGTTGAGACTAATCACCAATGTGATGGTTTGGGACTAGGGCCTCTGGGAAGTGATTAGGCCATGAGGGTTCTGCCCTCTTGGGTGGGACTGGTGCCTGGGAGAGATGCCTGGCCTTCCCTGCCACGTGGAAACCCACCTAGAAGGCATCATCTCGGAGGGATCTTGGGATCTTGGCTGACTGTGAGGAATAAAGTTCTGTTTACCCAATTTATGGTGTTTTGTGGTGGCTACCCCTCAACATCCCAAGGTAGCCTCTGTATCCCTTCCTTCTCTAACCCCCCAGGAACCATCTAGTCATGAAGCTGTAGCAGGAGGCACAGCCTGGTGTACCAGCCACAGAATGAAAAGGAAATGAACATTCAGAGAATTCTCATTTGGGCCACCAGGCTTCCAGGCCTTGGGAGACCATCCCAAAGCATCTGGCTCCATTTTCCATCACACTCAGGTCAGGTCAACTGCAGAGAAATAAGCCTTGAGCTGCAAAGACCTCAAGGCCACCATGGGTCTAGAGTGCTCCAGCCTGTCACCCCTCATAGCATCTCAAGGTTCTCAGAAGAGGCTTGAAGGTTTCCTTCCAGAGGTTCTTACTGACCTGAGGAGGCCACAGCAGCTCTGCATAGCAGCTGAGCATCAGCAACCCCAGACCCTTGGTACCTACCATGAAGCCTCCAGAAATCATGGTGGCCAGGACAGTTGGGTCCCCTTAAAGGTGACTGACCTCCACTACAGGAGATAAAATCCAGTGAACATAGTCTCTCAGGGGACCCATCAGGTCATTGGGACCACAGCTCAATGTTGTGATTTGCTCTAAGAAGGCTCATGTACCTGCCTCAAGTTACCTTGACCTTGACCATCATGGATCACAGCAAGAGAGCAAGAAAGTGAGCCTCAGCCTGGCTGGAACCATCAATACCTCCCGCTCCTCCTTAATGATGTTGCCCGATTCCTTTAGATACGGCCTTGACTGCAAGACACCCTCGTCAGCCTAAAGCTCCTTCTCTGTGCCTTAAATGTTAAATACCTAACACACCTCCGAAGCCTACATGAGATATATATGTGGGAGGGGGTCTGGGGCGACAGCTAGCCCATGTCAGTTTCAGAAGAAAGCTGTCCTACTTCCTGAGATTAGAGGTTTAAACCCAAACAAAAAGCAACCACATTTCAACCTGAAAGCGGTCTGACTGATGGTAACTAACCTACTTCTCTCGCGGCCTCTCTTCCCTACTTCAAAACCCATTTCTAAGGCTCCTTTAGTTCTGCTTTTGCTCCTTGAAATCACATCAGAACTGTCAAAGCTGACACCTTTAACGACCTCATTTATGACCTATCCGTAAATAAGCTCATTATGGTGACTTCAGTCAGTCGCCCTCATAATCCCAATTTTAATCCTTCCTCTTTCCTTTTACTGTGGCTCTGGAGAAGACCCTGAATAATGATCAGCTTGCCTCTCATCATGCAGCCTTCCACAGCCTTTACCCCTGTGACCCCCAAGTGTGCCATCAGGGGGTGCACGGGGGCTGGGGATACAGGAGGCACCGGGTACGGTGGCCCACCTTCCTAGATCAGCAACCAACACCTGCCTCCAGGAAGCAGAGGACACTGAGTGGCACCCAAAGTCCCCCTCCGAACTGGCATTTCAAAAACTGGCATTCAAACCGTGGTTTGGCAAATGAAGGCCCTGAGGCCACGTGCACAGAAATGGCCGCCAACAGCCTTCTCATTCATTTTATTGCCTGTAGCCTGCTTTTGGCTACAGTGGCAAAGCCCGTGGACTCATGGCCCTGAAGCTTAAAATTTATTCTGTGGCCCCAAACAAATAAAAAATTTTGTGGATCCTAATTTACTCCCACTCAAATTATTTTCTTATTCTAAATTTGTTTATTTCTAATTATATGAAATCTGTAAAAATCTAGGGGACAAGTCATGAGATATTCAAATGCTGAACTCTGGAACTGATAGCTTATAGCCCTATATCAGAGACAAGAAGGGGTTTGGGTCATGCAATGACACAGTAAGAAACATCAGAGACCCGGCCTTCTCCAAGAAGCCGTCACATAATAAAACATACCAGTGGTGAAACTGCAGGGGAGGGAAGCATATACTACTGCCCCCCGTCCCCCCACCCGGCCACTTCCCCCTCCCACCCCCGCCACCACGGCCAACTTGTTGAAACACTCCCAATACTCTATATGCTCTAGCTGGTCACATTTTCTCAGCATACTATGTACCGTTTGGTTGTTCTTAATGAAATGTCATCAACAGCTACTCTTGTGAAATTTTAGGAATATCACTAATTTCTCAATGAAGGCTAAGTGGATCTAAATAGGAATTCCAATGACTTTTAAATTAAATGCTCTGGTTTGAATACCACCAGGATGTTCCATATGGGAATACCCTGTTCACATCACGGAGAGGGGAAAAAAGACTTCAGATAAAAAAAGTAAGCAAGGTGGCACATGTCTGTAATCCCAGCTCCCTGGAAGGATGAGGCAGAAGAATCACAAATGGTTGGTTTGTGGTTCAGTGGTAGAGGTGGTAGAATTGCCCTGAATTCAATCTTTAGTCACACACACACACACACACACACACAAAACAGAAACAAAGTGCAATAGCAGTAAGCAATGTCCCCTCCCCTCAGCCCAGAAAAATAGTGTAAGAGAATGGTAGATGCTAATTTCCTACCCTTGAATTTTCTAGAGGGAAGCTGGGAAAAAATACAATGTAAGACAAAAGCATGAGCTGTGGATGGTTTTGTGCTCAAGAACAACCCTGCAACAGACGACACTCACACCTACACTGCAAACACAGGCTGTATTTCCAGAATCATGCATAATTCTGAGTGCACCATCCCATAATTTTTTTCTCTCTCAAAAAACATATTAATACAGTACAATCACATGAGATCTCTAATTGTACCACATGCATTCATCTGAACTAGTTCATTAAAAATATAGCTTGTTAAAAATAAATCATTCACAAACAGGTCTGTTTGCATTAGTGACAATGTCACTGTGCAGAACCTCACCACCAATCAAGCTGCAGTAACACCCAGCTGAGAAACACCCTCACACACCATTATCTTGAAAAGATACTTGGACCAGCAGCAAACAGACAAAAATAAAGTCCTTTTCCTGTTTGTGTGTTCACATCTGAGATAGACTTGGACACTGCCATGATCACCAGCTCCCGCAGCTGAGCGGCCACTACACTGTACATATTTAACTGGAAGGTTTAATTTAGTGTTTGTGAAAGACTGGCAGCTGGAGCGGGAAGACCAATTTTAAACTGAAATTAGCTTTATTTTAATCAATCGTGTCTTAGAAAAGAAAGAGCATTGCTTCGAAAAATAAGCTAGCCTTTTCCCCTCCTCCAAAACCTCTTCTGATACATACCAAAAGCTGCCAATTCTGGCTCCTTTTTCCACTTCCCCAGAGACGCCGGTGGGTTTAGCCAGATGACAGTGGTGTGCAAGAGAAGGTCCCCCATGCTCAGATCTGCAACCTGCAAGTCAGAGACAGGGTGGTGTGATCAATGCTCAGATTTTCGTGAAGTTTTAAAATATGGGAGGCTGGTGTCAATTTTACTTCATGAGAACATTTTCCTAAAAACATTTCTGTAAGTATGTGAGGTAATCCATAAGGTCAATAGCTGGATGTGGCCATTCCACAGTGTTTCTATACAGCAAAACAACAAGTATGCACACATATGTACACACACACACACACACACACACACACACACAGAGAGAGATAGTCCCCTCCTTATCATAGTTTAAGTTAAGCATGGGTTTTTCAACTTTACGATGAGCTTACTGGTGAGTTAATCAGATGTATCATGGATAGTTTCGACCTAAGATGTGTTGTTCAGGACATAACCCTCTGTCAGTTGAATAATATCCAGGACAATTTTTACTTATCAATTTAAATGAAGTTATTTTTAAAAAGTGAATTAGCATATAAAAATGACAGATCACATTTAAAAAATACTCATGAGTTGTTATTGTGTCAATAAACACATCTGTACTTGAAGCAATGGGCTGTGGATATTATAGTATCTAGTTTACTCTTCTAATGCCAAGTTTTAGTATTGTTATGTTCTTCCATGTTTGAAATACAAAAAATATAATCAAGTTATAATAAAATTGCTTTAATTCATCTTAGAAGTCCAGTTGAATCCTCTGATTACTAAAAAAACATACAAAATGTATTTATACAATTTTGTTGTTGCTTTTTCTTCCTTTAAACTGACAAGTGCTTCTGTTTGTAGAGTCACCTAGACATATTGACCCACAGAGCCCAATGGTAGCCAGTGTTTACACTTCACAATACAGTAGTCCCTCCTTTTCTTAGTTTCACTTTCAATAATATCAGTTCCCCATGGTGAACCAAGATCTGAAAGTATTATGTGGAAAATTCCAGTAATAAATAATTTGTAAATTTTAAATTGTGTGTTGTTCTGAGTAGTGTGATGAAATCCTATACTATTCTTCTCTTTCCTTCCTGGGACATAAATTATCCAGTGTATCCACACTGTATGCACTACCCACCTTTTAGTTACTTGGTAGCCACCTTATTTTTAAGATCAACTGTTACGATATTACAGGGATTTTGTTCAAAAAACACTTATTTTTGCTTAATAATGGCCACAAAGCACAAAAGTAGTGATAATAACAATTTGGATATGCCAAAGAAAAGCTATAAAGTGTTTTCTTTAACTATAAAGGTGAGTTCTCAAAAAAACATATATATGTAGAGAAAAAAAAAAAACAGTGTATCTGGGGGTTTGGGAGCATATCCTCCATGGGTAAGAGGGGACTACTGTGATGTACCCAGCTTTCCCACTGAAGTCATTGGTCCATTTAGAAACCTATCAAAATCCCAACCCCCTCCCCATGGTGGGGTTACAGCATCATCACAGATATACCAGCAGATAAGACTTTATAACAGTCACAGTACACAGTTCACCCTGTTTGTAAATGCCACCAATTGTCTGGAAGTCCTTTTTCTAATACGACTTCCCACTAGCCTCTCACTTCTACTCTCTGAGTTCATAAAAATCAAGCTAAAATGCCCTCTTCACTAAGGCAACATTTCAAACATTTGAACCTTGGAGTTGAACTCCTCGGGACAAATGGCTCTCATTTGTATTGCTGTTTATGATCTCACTGCATTACTTGACACAGCGGCTACCTGGAAGCCCTCCACCAGTGCAGCTTGCATTCCCTTCTCAAGCCACCAAACCTGCTACAGTGCTGACGATGTAGATGTATTCTCTCCACTGGTAGAGAATACAGATATCACTGCCTCCCCTGATGGGTATTATAATAATTACTGTAATTATTGCTGAGTCATATGAATATTGGCACATCAAAAGTTAAAAAATGTAAGCTATCATATTACTTCATTTATAGATATGAAGTAACAAGTAAAAAAAAAAAAATCACAGAGACTATATAGTCTCTGCTACCCATTCTGAATTCCCCAGCCCCCCATGGAAGAATATACATACATACATAAATCAAATTCCTGGGCACTATCTGAGCCACAGCCTTCAAAAGCAATTAAAGTCATTGTGGTAGATGTTCCAAACTCTACTTCCTCCAACAGAATCATATTACTTTAGCATCCTTGGCCATATGATTCTCTAACACCTCCCACCAGACTAGACAGAGGGGAGTGTACATGGGCATGGCCATGTGATTTGGGGCAGGCAGTGGACTTGACACAAGTTCCCACCAACCCTCGTGAGCATCAACTTTCTAGCCATGGAAAGGACCTGCCCAAGACAGCTATGGCTACTTCCACCTGGATCCTGGAAGGAAGCAGCAGCACACCTGAGCACACCTTGGCATGCACCAGGAGAAACTCAGCTGACCCAGACTCTCACGTGAGACATTTATTTGTTGCGGTGAACCACTGAAATTTTGGTTGCTTGTTACACAGGAAAAAAATGGGCTGTAGAGCCCCTGGGCACCTGGCTTTTCTCTTGACAAGTTTCTACGTGGCAACTCTAAGGACACTCAGTCAGTATCAGGGACACTGGGTCTGGCCAACAGCCTCCTCCTTGGGCATTTACTGGTCCCTTCAAAATCTTCCTCCAAAGATCCAAGAGTGGGCTCTGCTGGAAGGAAGGCCCTTGCCTTACAAGGACTGGGATGACCTGCTGAGGCTGCTTGAGGCCGTCTAAGGGAAAATGCCCTCTTGGCTTCTTCTTCCTCCTACCCAAGGATGCTCCAAGGGGTCCAGCCCAACTCCCCAGATGGTATCATAGGGGTAGAAGATTGAAGATCCAGATTCAGCATAAAATATTTCCTTGATGGCTGCTTTCTGTGAACATATTTGCCTTCAGAGATATCCCAAGGAGAGCTGGAGACAGAATTCA
Organism: Callospermophilus lateralis; assembly: GCF_048772815.1. Taxonomy (NCBI): domain Eukaryota; kingdom Metazoa; phylum Chordata; class Mammalia; order Rodentia; family Sciuridae; genus Callospermophilus; species Callospermophilus lateralis. The sequence goes on along the minus strand of NC_135314.1, from coordinate 12,505,832 downwards.
GGTCCCTGTGGAATGCCACCATTTCAATATAAGCCTGCAGTTACCAGCAAATATTGATGTGTCCCTACCCCTAACTGCTCTCAAACTGTTCATGAACCCATTCTATGTTTTACTGGATGCTGCTGTTAAAAGGGAACTGCAAGGATCCGAAACCACCTTTGTGAGACTCAGAACATAACCTGTGTACCTCCACAATCGCCTGCCTAAGTCTCCCTAGGTGCTCCACACACTGCTGCAAGTGGCGGAGTGGACTTGTCAATGACCTGGGCAGACCACACTAGGCCCCAGGATTATTTCTCCCAGGTTTTATTCCTATGGAGTCAAGGTCATTGGATCCTTTCCAGTTTGAAGACCATTTTCCTCAATGGAGAAAAAGGAAATAAAAGGGGGCTTTAGTTGTACCCCTCCGGTAATCAGGAGCCTTTGGGTAATCAGTTCACACTGTGGGCCTCTTGCCTGCTTGTTCACTTTATGTTGCTAAAACAGTCTTTTGTTGCTCTCTTTTGATATCTTTTCCAAGCTTTACTTTTTTTCTGGGCTTTGGACCTTCTGATACCAATATGCAATTTTTCTGCTCTTTAATACTGGCATCTAGTCAAGGTCGCTCCTTCCATCTTTGGCTCTTTCTATTTATAATCTCAGTTCCATAGGAAATGCTTTGTGTGGCACTGTGTCTCTTTGTTCTGTGCTGGACAGATTTCTTACTTGATTGTCAGAGTTTCATTTCAAAGGACCTCAGTTTCACATGAACTAAGCCATGTTCCCTTTCACCGTCTCTGACTTCTGAGTGTATTCATCTTTGTTTCCTTATATTCTTTGCAATCCACTATGCCTATCAGCTACTTCTCAGCAACGCAGTCATTTGCTGCAAAGGTCACTGAAATCCATTAATTTAGCACATAATGAAAATATAACAAAGTATACTGAAAACGTTCATTTCTGTGACGCAGTACAATGTGCTTCTGTCAGAATGAAAAACAACAAATACACACACACACACACACACACACACACCCCCCAAAAAAAAATCTTGAAATACAGGGAGAGGGAGGAATCTTATGATAAATAATGTCTGTAATATTATTCATACAAGTCAACAAAAGAAGCCAAGAAAATTGCCTACCAGGAGGAATTAAGTATATTGCTCAATCACACAAAAATTAATATGAAATTCCGTACTCAATATAAAAAAGGTATTAAAATTACTTTCAAAGTAAGTATGTGTGTATATATATATATATATATATATATATATATATATATATATTTAAATCAATATATATTAAGTCATATATATATCAAACACCTAAACATTGAAAGTGGTAAATTCTGTGTTTTCAGAATACGAGAGGTTTCTTGCCTTTTCCTACGTTTTACCCTTTTCTTTAATCAGGGTTTTTTTTTCCTTATTATAAATTTTTTTTTTAAAGTGGGAACTAATTCCAGAGTAGCCATATCCATTTTTTTCTATCTCTGATGGATTAAGTTATCTGCAGGATAGGTTGAGGACAGTCTCATGTTCTGCTCATGGAGGGAAATGGAGGGAAAAAACTGTGTTTACTTGAAAACTGAATGTCTGCAGCTCTCCCTGGGCTCTCCAATTCCAACCCGTGTGGTGCCTTCCCAACTCTTACAAGGCACAGGGAATAGACATGTAAATCTGTCCAGTCTGGTGCTGGCCTGGTTCCCCCCAGCCGTGGAAAGCAGAGCTTACTTCCATCTACAATTCACTGCAGACACAAATCCCTTCTCCAGACATATATTGGTGATCTCTGACTTTGCCAGCGAGCTTTCAGAGCACCTGCCCAGGTCGCTCACATCTGGTGAGTAAATTAAATATTTTAGTGTGTTTACTGTTTTCATTTCTTTAAGATATCACAATTTTGCCTCTTTGTCAATGCTACCTTTAAACAATCTGAAAACTTGCTCTGTTTCCCTGAGGACATAAAAATCAACTTAGATAATGACCTTCTGTGTCTCTGAAGGGAAGGTGTCTTCTCCAGTATAGTCTAAACAATCTCCTGATCACAGCAGGGGTGTTTCTCCTAGCTTTTCTTCTCCTTTTTATTTTTATTTTTTAGAAGGAAAGCAAACCTGAATTCACTGCTGCACTTGAATCTGGAACAGAGACTGCTCCATCAGAGACGATGGGTGTCATTACGTATCCTATCCCTGTGATTCATCTCCATATTATCTGCATTTTCCCCGCATGTAAGTCCCTTTCAATGACTTGGGGACAGCTTTCAGTTTTATGCTAAGCTTTTCTCAGGTGAATCTGTTCCTGTCACGGCCTCTCCTCAACAAAAAAGATTTAGAATCATTGAAAACTTGCATTCACTCGACAAACATTTGTCTAGCACTGACTACGAGCCAGATGTTATTCTGGTCTCTGAGGACAGCGCCTCGGCCTTTAATGGTACTTAAAACAGCTCAGATTTGGGTAATGAAAGTTCATTTGCACACTTAGCACAGAACAAAACCAGAGCTCCCAAAGGGGAAGAGGTAAGCAATAAGAACACGTTTCTTATATTAAGAGAGTCCAGTGGAGGAAAAACATCTCATGATGTAGCCTTGGACACGGGGCAAGAGTGCTACCAACATAAGCAACAGTGTCCGCCCTGTACTTACAGCTAACAGCTCATTGAAAGAAGAGCAGCGGACCTGAGCCCGGCTCCACAGACGGGCTCCTCACCTCTTTCTTCTCCCCAGTCTGCTCGGCAATCAGCTGGTCAAACACGGCCCCGAATTCCTCGTGGATCTTCTGCATTTCGTTGATATGACTGGCGACCTTGTTCATCGTCTTGATGGCCACTGCAAGAACACAGGTCGTGACATGAAGGGCTGCTCAGAGTGCCCCTGGAGCCCAGCGGGGAGGCCGGCAGGGCGCTCACCGTCCAGGTGGTAGTGCTCCTCGCTGTCCGCGTCCGTCAGAGCAAACAGCTCCTTGAGCAGAAGCGGGTACTTGAGGACCCTCTGGATGGGCTTGATGAGGTATGACTCGAGCGTGGACGAGTGCTGCTGCCGTGGGTTCTGGATGTCCAGGAACGCCTTGAACGCCGTGTCCGTCTTGGCTGGAAGGGTTTAAACACAGGCTGTCAGGGGGGTCGCCCAGGGGACTCCCTTCTCTGCATTCCACTCACTCGATCTCATCCCAGGACGGACTAGAGACAGGGCAACAGGAAGAGGGTGGAAGAGCTCGGCTCAGACCCCTGGACGGGCCGGGCAGTCTGACTGTTTATGAATTTATGGGGGATGCCAAAGAGTTCAAAGGATCATAGTTTGTAGATCCCAGACTCCTGGATTTTCTCCTTAAGTGTGTCCATTTGTGCTGTTTTGACTTTTGGTCCCTTACAGACCCTGGGAAGGATGCTCCTCCCAGGACCAGCCAGTTTCAGAAGATGCTTGCCTACAAGCAGCAGTCAGGGTCCCCCACCCGACCCCACCCCACGGCCACCCCTTCTACGAGGCTCTGACCCTCTGGACCACTGTTCCCTGCCCTCATCACCCCAGGGGCAGAGAGCACACAGCTGGGTATCTGTCACACACCACAGCCAGCAACACTAAACCTCCCTGCTCCTGTCCTCAGAAGCCACAGTGAAGGTTCTTGCCCACATTTTGCCCTCACTCCTCTGTCTCTTGACCACCATGGTGCTTCCCCAGGTGGCCCTGCACGGCAGGAGCAGCCCCTCTCCTGGGAACTGTGGGACAAGCTGTGACAATCATCTGAACTCTGGGCATCACCAGGCCTGGATAATAATAAGAGCTGTATTTTAAACACTCCTTCCCTGGGTTTCTAAGCTCTCCAGCACCCAGCGGCTGGTAGCAACTCCTTCACAAGGCGGGCTCCAGCCTGGGGGCGTGGAGCAGGCTGCCCTGTTCAAAGCCAGAGCAGCTCACAGCTACTGCTCCCTAGGGTGGGGTCCCGGCCTGAGGAGCTCAGGCAGCACTTTCTCACCAACCTCCCTTTCACAAAAGTCCCAGTTAGGGAGCCACTGCAGGGGGCGCCCAATAGGGAGGGAGGCATGTGCCTCTAGATGATGAGGAAACATGGCCGTGCCTTCTGGGTGAAAAATAACGTGTGGGTGGAAAAACTTCCTAAGCTTTCTCTGAGGCTCTGACACTTCGGATCACTATTCCCAGAAGAGGGACAAGATGTGCAAATGACTTAATAGTGGATGTATGGAACGTCCAGGCTGGGGAATACCTGGAGGTGCTGGGAGGGTGGTCCGCCTTGAGCGGGAGCCCAGGGGTCCAGTCCCTTCCCCCACACCCTTCCCTGAGTGTTTCTTCCACTTGTCTGCTCCCGAGTTACACCCTTTATGATGAACCGTAAACAAACACAATCAACATCTGAGCCTGCTCCTTCTTCCCACTCAGCTCCTGCATATTCATCTGGGTGAGTTCTGCCATCAGAAATTAGATACAGCACTCCAGGGATTCAATATTTTCACAATAGCACCTGGCAAATCAGAGGGACTCCGTTCTTGAATAAATGAATAATGACTTTAAAAAACTCGGTGGGCATATAATTTTGAAATAAATTCACACACACACACACACACACACACACACACACACACACAAATGCATTTCCATCCCCAATGGTGAGGAGTATGAGTTAAGACCAAAGATACTGCAAAGGTCATCCTAAAGTTGTAAAGTGACTCCTCTTGTCTTTACTCAGTTCAGAAAAACAGAAAAAATCATGGGGGAAGATCTCCCAAGACCATAGTCTTGTCATCCCTTTAAGTCCTATTAAGAGGAATCATACTCCAGAGGTTCAGCAATTTCTCTTCCTTTCAAAGAAATCCCTAAAGAAAAAGGACACTAGAGGTGAGTGACCCAGTGGCCTAGGTGCCAGGGAAGCTAGGCCAGGTGCAGAGCCGACACATGGGGAAGCTATGGCTCCCCTGGGCCATCCCAAGTCTTCAACCAGGTCTAGGAGAAGCCTAGGAAGCACCCCACACATGCACACATCCCCACTAACACCCCCCAAATCCTCAAGTCCTGAACGCGGCTGTGGGTCTCTAACCCATGACATCCACTTCACATCAGAGGAGGGCAGCGTGGTCTGCAGGAGCGCCACTCCCTCCAACCCGCTGGGAGTCCCTGGTGCACTCTGATTCTCTTAAGCGCTCTCCTCATCTTCTCTGCCAATCTGGCAAATAGAACCATGTAGGTCATGCCCACTGTTCTAGTTTAAATGACAGTATAATATTTTTCAGGTGCAAAAGATAATGTTACTGAATTAAGAAAAATCTGGGAGGGCAGAATTTAATCTAATTATGTGATTAAAAAAAACATTAACCTGCTTGAAGGAACATAATGGGTAAAGCTCTTCAAAACAGTTACTTTAACAATCTGACAACAGTTAGCAATTAATAAAAGTTTTGAAAGAAACACATACACACAGATCTACATGACCAACGGGGCCTGTGTTAAAACACAGTGACGATCAGACAGCATGACAAAATACCTGCTGGAACCCACTGCACAGTCCACCCCCGATGACAGGTGTCATTACCTGGGGCAGGCTCTTTTCCAAGTCAGAGGCCTGTGTTGTATTAACATTTCCTATAACAGGTTTTAGATTAAGTTCAGCTAGTTGTCTTTGGCAACAAATCTAAGCGCGACACGTGGAAATTATGTACATATCCAGGGACCTGATTAGCAGATGTTTACTTGGCAGCCACAGCAAACTGCTAAGTAGAATAACAGGCTGATTTCCAGAGATTCTTTGAAACTAAACCTCCTCTCAACTCTAGTGCTTACCAAGGAAATGTTTAATACATTTTGGGTGTGGGCGTGAATCTTTATTAATATTAATGGAAAATTCGTATACATTATGTATTACATTGGCTTGTGAAAACCTTTTCATTCAATAGAGGTGGCATTTTTAAGTGGGTACATAATGACTACATGTTCATAAGTACAGTGTGATATTTCCATACATGTACACAATCCATGATGATCCAGAGTTCTTAGTGTATCTATTACCTCAAATATATATCATTTATTTCAAAATTATCTCCTGTGATTCTTCTTTTTTAAATACATATATTTAGTTGTAGATGAACACAATACCTTCATTTTACTTATTTATTTTAATGTGGCACTGAGGATGGAACCCAGTGCCTCACATGTGCTAGGCGAGGGCTCTACCACTGAGCCACAGCCGCAGCCCCTCCCCTCTGGTTCTTTTGAAGCACATATTATTAACTATACAGTCAGCCTATTATGCTAGAGAATTCTAGAACTTATTCCTCCTATGTAACTTGTGTTTTTTAACCTGTGAACTAGCTTCTATTTCTCTAACTTCCTGTTCTTCCCAGGGTAGGGACATCTAGTCTTTTTTTCAAGATCAATTTTTTACCAATTGCCAACCTCCATGCACTGACTAGAGAAGCAAAACTACTTCCTAAAGACCTTCAGGATGTTTCATCTTCTCAAAACAATTTCAAGAAAAACTCCTGGGGAAGGGTGACAGCTCAGCATAGGTTGCCTGCCACAGCACCATAAAAACAAAGGAAGAAGGAAAGGAAAAATATCTTGTCACTATAAAGACTCTGCTTTGTTCTGTGCAAAAGTAACTGCAACTAGCAGTTTTCATGAAACAACCTTGGCAGTGGTGTCCAGCTGTTACCACACCCCTCGGGGCATAAACAGGCAAAAGGAAGATGAAATTCCACAAAAGGGCATACGAAGTGTGGTAGGTTGTAGCAGAAGTTAATGAAACATCGGAATAAAGTAGCGGTTTTTAAACTCCCCGTGTTTTTACGTAACTGCAAGATGACCCATTATTCCAGCCCCAAAATGGATATGTCAAACTTTCATTATCAAAAAATGGATAAAATGGTGAATTCAGGTCAGGAATGCATTTCAATTCTCAGTACCTGTATCTGGGACTTGTTGGGACTTCTACCTGGCAGATCAATGACTTAGATTTCTAGAAGCCATCAAGCAAGTCAGACAGACACATGTAACTTAGCAGCTGACACACTTGCCCTCCGCCTGGTACTTAGAGGCCTTACCTTTCACCAGGACCTTGGGGACTTTTGTGTGGCTGGCACAGAAGGCACTGTAGAGCTTGAAGCGGTCCGCGTAGTACAGAAAGGATCCCCCCAGAGAGAAGAGCACTTTCTGGATTTAACGAGAAAAAGGGCAACTGGTTCATTTTCTTCTTCATTTGGACACATTGGCAGGATACAGCAGGAGCTCACAGCTGCCCAGCCCTCCCCAAATCAGCGCCACACCCACCCACCACAGCTCTTTTTGCTCATGGTTGTCCTAACATTGACTGTGAGGAAAAGTGAGTGGGCTCACAAATGTGTGCGAGAGGTGTTGGATTCCGTCCTCTCCATTTTTACAGTGGAGATGTCCCAGGTTTTCCAGGGCTGTGTCTTTTAATGAGCTATCTAGGATGTTTCAATGTTAATGCCAAATTACACACACACACACACACACACACACACACACATATGAATGATATTTGGAAAAGGCAGAAATCTGAATTCTCTTAAGAGCTCCTGTTGGGAGACAGAAATGACAAACCAAATAGTGTTGGCAAGGATGTGGGGGAAAAGGCACACTCATACATTGCTGGTGGGACTGCAAATTGGTGCAACTTATCTGGAAAGCAGTATGGAGATTCCTTGGAAAACTTGGAATGGAACCACCATTTGATCCAGCTATCCCACTCCGCAGTCTATACTCAGCATAATATAAAATCAGCATACTATAGTAACACAGTCACATCAATGTTTATAGCAGCTCAATTCACAGTAGCTAAACTGTGGAAGCAATCTAGATGCCCTCCAAAAAAATTATGGCATTTATTTGCAGATAAATGAATGGAGTTGGAAACTATCATGCTAAGCAAAGTAAGCCAATCCCTAAAACCAAAGGCCAAATGTTCTTTCTGATAAGTGAATGCTGATCCATAATGGAGAAAGGACATGGGGAAAATGGAGTAACTGTGATTGTGCAAAGATGAGGGAGGGGTAGGGAAGGGAGATGGGGGCAGGAAAGATGGTGGAACGAGATGGAGTTACCCTAGGTACATGCATGACTGCACATATGGTGCAACACTACATTGTGTACAACCAGATAAATGAAAAGTTGTGCTACAATTGTGTACAATGAATCAAAATATATTCTGCTGTCATATATATATATATTTATTTATTTGTTCTAAATAAATAGAAATGACAAACTACAAACTAAACCAAGGGAGGAAAGGCTCACACCTCCCAAGGCAGGAAACACATTTCCCTGATCGCCACCACCCCTTCTCCAAAACCACCCTCCCCACCAGCAGGGAGCAGGCAAGAACATAAGGAATCTGGGCAAGAAGAGAGCTCCACTTTGAAATGAGGTTCATCTCTCAGCCTCAGGCATCCCTGCAGAATGGAAACCATGGTGGCCTTCCCTATGGGGACTTGAATATAATTGGGGTGGGATGCTTTTCATCATACACATTTCATATAAATAAATGAATAAATGAGTCACAGAAAAATATACTCCATGTTTCACACTGATCTCATCTTCTCAGAAAGAGGTTTTGTTCCTTTAGGATTGAAATTAAAAGTTCGGTTCCAAGCAAAGGAATCAGTGATAAACTGAGCTCCCGATGTGCACTTTATCTAATGCACAATGCAGAGAGAGTTTTGATAGTCTCTGGACAAAAAATAAAGTTTATTGTAAACCACACATGATGGGCACAGTTGGTAATCAGAGGCCTAAGTTCTTTTCCTATGTGTTCTACTTTTCCTCCTTTACTTTTGGAGCCCACGTGCTTACAGTGCCAGCGGGAGCCACCTGGCTCTGAAGATATCCCCCCAGCCAGGCCCAAGAGTTAAATAAGACAAGCCATGGAAGAAACACTCTCTGTAATGCCTCCCCTCAGCCACACTAAAGCCCTTTGTTTAACTTAATATTTACAAAGCGCTGACTACACAGTAACCACAGATACAATGTTAAGGTTTTCCTTTATCCTTCTAGTCTTAAAAATCAAACTCAGTATTACGAAACTACAGGGAAGATCAGTAGAGCAGAAGAAGGAGATTGAGTGTGAGGGAGGAGGGAGGATAGAAAGTGGGCAGAAATATGGATTAATTTACCAAAATCACACTATAAGCACATACAAATATACCATGGAGAATTTCACCTCTATATACATGTAGAGAGTACCAATCAAAAATAAATGAACAAACAAGCAAAGGAAAATGGGTAGAGGAGAGAGAATAGGGGGAGGGAGGAGGGGTGGGAAAGATGGGGGAACAGGGATTGAAATCAAATTCTATTCATGCATGATTTTGTCAAAATGAATCCAACTACTGTGTATAATAATGTATAATAATGTTCTAATTTAGAAAAACACAAAAAGCTAAGCAGTTAGCAATGCTTGAATTCTGCAGCTATTTAGATAAAATAATTTCAAATACTAAAAAAAAAAATTTGATCTCAGGGGACACAGAGTACGCAGATGGGAGCATATATATACCAGACCACATCTGTGCACCAGACCACATGTGCTCCTCTGTGGCACTTCAGAAGGCCTCTCATAGGCTGAGGTACACTGCAAGCTCCCAAGTGGAAACTTCATCAAACTGATTTGAACCTACCTTAGAAACAGGAAACAGAGCATGGTGCTGTGGGTGGGTGGAGGTGAGAGGCAGGGGAGAGAAATCACAGGACAGGAAGAGGCTTTGAGGGATCAGGACTATGTCCATGGTCCTGACTGTGTTGATGATGTCACAGGTATGTGTGTGAACTGGGTCATCAACTGTATGCTTTAATTACATGCAGTGCATTATGCCTCAATTAATCTGTTCTTTAAAAGTATATAAAGATAACACAGAAGCCAATACATGCATTAGTGGAATTTTGTAAACTGAGGCTTAGCATAAGAGGGAGACCTCTGCAATAAAGTAGGACCAGCCAGGAAAGAGGAAATGAGCTCTCAGCAACCTTACTAAGGCACTAGTCATCAATCCTCATTAAGGCTGCCAGGACACTGTGTGCTGAAGATCTACTTCCTCCCGGATAATGATACGCATTTCTATTCGGCAAAGCTTCCCAGAACAGGATAATTTAATTTGTTTACTGGGAGACCAGAGGTGCGATTTTAATTTGCTAACAGCTAATGTTTGAAAGACTTCCTCATAAACAAAACAAAAGGTTAAGGTTGGTACATCTTCCAAGTAAATGCAGCAGCTGAACAATGAACACAAGTAGATGGTATCAGTCCTCCCTCAGCCAGACTTGCAAGATAACCGGTTCCCCTCCCACTCCCTTGAGGAACACCATGAGCACCAGAGCTGACCAAAGAGACCATAAAACCCCTGCAACCAAGGCATGGGAGGCTGAACCCAAGGCAAAAAGAGGCAGCTTTGCGCTATTCAAGGGCAAGACTGACCTTAAACTGGTCGACTTTCTCAAGCTTTTCCAAATCAGGTACCAGTCTCACTCCATCTTCTAGGGTTTTAAGGAATTCTACTTGAAACTCTACCATTTCGGTTAAATTTCCAAAGAGCACGTCAAGCTGAAAAATTTTAAAAATAAAAATATAGAATTTGATCTGCAAAAGTTCATAAACTTCTTTTGTATCCTATCACAAAGTTTTTCTATGGACACTTAGCAATTAGAACAACGACCCCACAGATATTGAAGTTTTGAGATAAGACTAGATTCCTTGCAATCCACAGACAACACAGAAGGGAATAGTAATGGAGTAGGATTTATTTAAGCTAGAAGAGAAAACTCCCATCATGCAGGAGGGGGTCTGATGGAAGAAAAACCCGTCTTGGTGTGCTAGCTTAGGAGCTTATATATGGTTCTGGGTACAGCATGGAGCAAATCTATGTTAAACAGGTATTGGAGACAGCACCCAAATCATTGCTCCAAGTCTATGTAAAACAGGCACTGAAAACACTAAGGCTAACTTGCCTTTGAGTTTTAATTCTTTCTATCAACTTCCATCTGGATTTACCCCACCTTCCTATTTTCCCTCCTGTGGGATCTCGGTGTTGGCTGGAGGCACTCCCACAGGTGAGCCTCATGGCTACTTTCAGTGGAAATAGGCCTTGATAATGTTCATTAACATTTCCACTGGTTAGTCTCCAGCTGTGGTACTTGCATGTGAACAAGACTGACTATTGGTATTTTTCACTACTACCAGAGGCTACGGCGGCAGCTCCTTACCCTCCAAGTGCAAGCCAATGTTAACAGGCAATATTTGATCCAGCTATCACACCTAAGTGAATTCAAAATGCTTTGAGTACTGTGTGGGTTCCCTGTTCCTTCCTCTTTACTGGCAAGTCAATCTACAGTGAGACGCTCCATCAGGTTAACAGGATTTTCACCATACCTCATCTTGGGTGAGAAAAGTCTCCTTTTGAAGAGGTTTCAGGTATCTTTCCATAAGACAGTTTAAGTCCTAAAAGTTGAAAGGACACCTAATTAGCACATTTAAAAGTGTAAAGAACATAGAGGAGAAAACCAGATGATGTTCCAAATGCTGACATGATAGTGATTAAGGTCCACAAACTCAGGAATAAGCCAAGCTCTTCTGTCAGCCACAGTCTCTGCTGAAACTAGCATTGTACCCCGAGAGCAGGCATGAATGACATGTGAAGACACGAGCATGGCTCCAATAAAACTTGATTTGCAAAAACAGGCAGCAGGCTGCATTTGGCCAAAGGGCCATAATTTGCTGATTCCTGATTTCATTAAAGATTAAAATGCAGATAACTAAAAACAGATCACACTGCTTTCAAATGGGGAATGCAAAGGAACGTCAGAAAGTGTGAATACAAAGCAAATAGACCTGAACCCTTCTACCAGGACTCAAATAGACTATGAAGATGATGCCCTCAAATTTTTGAAAGACCCAATTCAGTTTTAGTATTAGCTGTGCAATATGTTTAGAAAGGTCAGAAGGGTCATATGCACTAACATAACCTTTCTTGGGTAATCAATTATATATATAAGTAAATTGCTGTAAGAATTGATATACTTCCTTAAAACTCAATGGGCATCTCAACATTCAGAATAAAGGCCAAATTCCAAAGGACAGTCCCAATGCTCCAGGTCCCCACAGTTGCACCTCATCCCTCCAGGGCGGCGCAGACACCCTGATTCCATTCTCTGAAGAGGAGGGGGGGGGGGCAGGACATACTTTCACGTAGGTGCGCTCCGTCTCCAAGAGCTCGCAGATCACCTTGCGCAGTTTATCCGCGTCTGACAGCTGCCTCATGGTGGCTAGCTGAGGCCCCGTGGTGTCCTGAGGAGACGGGCTGGGGTCTGAAGGGTTCATCTCATGCAAACTGCGGCAAAACGCGGCCACCTGTTCTGTGCTCTTCAGAGCAGAATGGAGAAAGCAAAGCAGATGCAGTTAGCCGTCTTAGAGAGCCTCGCCTGGAACCTGTCCCTCCTGGAGGCGTTTCTTCCTGGTTAACGAACTGTCACATATGAATTACATCTCATTTCTCAAATTGCTCCACATATACAAGAGCACATGGATCGCTGAAAACAACCATAACAACAAGGGCTAACATATATTGAGTGCAGGTCACACACTGATCTGACACACTTAATCTTCCCACCTGATGGGCAAGGGCTATTATCATTCATTCCAATTTAACAGCTGGGAAAAAGAAGGCCCAGAGAGGTTAAGTAACTCAGCTGAGATGACATAGCTAGTAAGTGGAAAAGCTGGGATTTGAACCAGTATGTCTGTTTTAGAAACCTGTATGATTTGCGGGTGATGGGGAAGGGGTGCTGGGACTATGAACTGAGACCGAGGTCGGGCATGCTAGTAAAGTGCTCAATCACTGAACTACACCGTCAACCCAAAGCCTGCGATCTTTCTTTCTTTATTTCTTTTTTAATACCTTTATTTAATTTATTTTTAGAGTGGTGCCAAAGATGGAACCCAGTGCTTCATGCATGCTAGGCAAGCATTCTACCACTGAGCTTCAACTCCAGCCCCCAAAGCCTGAGATCTTAACCATTCCATAAGAAGCTGATAAATCAGGAGACATAGAAGTTATCCACAACTCACGCAACATACAGTTCAATTAATTACCAGGCTCACTTCAAAACACAATCTGCTTACTTTACAATGTTGGAAAACAATTTCTTCCCATCTCCATTAAAAACTGGCTCTGAGGCGACTCTAGATTAAGGCAGATACCCATCCATTAAAGAAAGAAAAATATGTTTCTCTCTCTCTCTCTAGATTCTCCAAAGGCAGAAAGGTACCACCACCCCACACAGACCTCGGTGGCAGATCCTGTTCTCCAGTCCCCAACCGTAGAAGGTAATGATTCAGGTAAAGTCTGTGCAAGATTTTGTTATCAAGTTGAAGTTTAGGATTCTGAAATTCCAACCTGTCTAGTGATACAAAACAGTTCTAAGACTGGGCTGCTGCAAAACCAGTGTGGGCGGCCATTCTCCTCTTTGGAGGGCACTGGGGTAACCTGGGGAGCTCTCAGGCATCCCCCTGCCAGGTGCACACTCAGAATCATTTTAATCAGAATCTCTGCAGTGGATGAGCACCTATTGCCTCAGAAGCTATTTTGAAGCACAAAACTAGTCTATTTGTCCAAATGCACCTAGTCTATGTTGGATGGATGCCTCCTTGAGGGCAGCAGCTGCCCTCTGTACTTCTCCAGGCTGTTTCTACTGGCTAATTCAACCCTAGGTACAAAGCAGGCATTTCCTGCAAAGAAGGGTGCAGGTAAAGAATTCCTTCTCTATCACCCAGGAAGAACATGAGCTTCCTCCCCACCAAAACTGGTTCACAGAGCTGAAGGTCAAGGCTGGTGTTCTGTGTAGGGCAGGAAAGGAAAGCTAAAGCCACGTGCATTCCAAGGGCAATTTTTAAACACAGAGGAAGGCAGGTAACAGTAGGAGGCCATTCCCTCATTAGCATATGCAAACCAGAATACAGACAGAACAAAACAGGGAAAACTGCGACCTAACAAGGATGCATTAGCAGCAGTGTCCATAGAGGAGTGGAACCAGATCCAAACCCACATAACCATTATTCTCATTTGCTGATAACTGCTGCAGCTGATGTTCTGCTCCCACCAACCCTGGTCTCACAAGCCAGAAGTGTAAGTCACCTGCCAAACCACACCACTCAGTGTTCTCCACGGAATTGTGTTTGACAGTGAATATCCCCACAGGGAATCTTCCCTCAGGTGACTGGAAAAATACACCAAAATGGGCTGCACTATATACAGCATGTGAACTCTATCTTAAGATATAACACTGTTTAAAAACAACAACAACAACAAAACAAGACTATGTGTTTTCAATCAAGGCTTTTCAGTAGAAATAAACCACCCAGTTTTATTTAGTTATGATGGAATTTTACTAACTCAATGTCATTTAATATGTAGTCAAATAGGACTTTATCTTAAAAAAAGAAGAAATATATCCATGCTAACAAAAGGTTCAAGTGTTTCCCAATGATCCAATGGTGACTATAATAAGCACCACCATAAATAATAATGAGGGGAGAAAATATGCCCACAGAAATGAAAAATCCCATGGACAGTGGTGATCACAGCTGACAACCAGATGCCCTGTCCCCATCTGACCCAACTCTCCTCTGCTGCTTTGATGTGGTACCCAGCAAAGAAACTAGACACAACCCGTGTACAACTGGCACTCCTGTTCCCACAATGCTTTTCCAAATAGTCCCTCGAACTACAGCTGTCTGTCCTCCACATAATTCACTAACCTACTCCCCATGAGAAATGCAGCAACACTGTAGTCCCTCCCATTAGCAATCCTATCACTTAGACAAACCATCCCCACGAGATCTGTGTTTCCGCATTTTATATGAAGTATCTCCCTTCACCAGAGGCAAAAGTTAAAGCAAGGGCACTGCCATGGTAGAGAATTCCAAAAGATTCTTCCCTCTGTGCCTCCAATTCACATAGTCACCAGCCTGAATCCCCAAATTCCTGATAGCCTGTTGTCCTCTTGTAAAAGTTAAAGACGGATGAGGATAACTGCATTCTTCCAACTATCACCACTGGGCTATCACAGAGGGGAACTTTGACACCTTGTTGACACTCCAAAGGACCTTAACTTGCAATAATCTCATTATAATGATAAAGAATACACCAGCCAGGACAAATCCCATCACGCCCAAATTAGGGAAGAAAAGAGGAGGCGGTACCCTGATTCCTAAAAATCTCCCTTTCCATGAAAAACTCTGATGACAGCATGCTCCACACCGGCTTCACTCCCCTTCCAGAAAAAACCCAGATCCCAGGGCTGCACAGGGAGAAGGTGCTTTAGAGTGAGCGCCCCTGCTCCATCCACTGGCCACAGAGTGAAATTTCCTGCCTGCTCTCAGAACTGGCTAGTTATTTATAAACAGTCCTAGGTAGGAACAAGAATCTGTATTGGGTAACACCACCCCAGTGACTCCTTACCACTCTCGACCATATCCTGGAAAAATGACTGAAAGCATGGGTGGGGGTTTCTAGGTTTTTGTTTCTTGTCACACCATAAAAACTTTGAGATTTCCATTTTTACGAGCATGAGCAGGGCAGATGACTTGTCCCCTGGGCCAATTTCACCCCTCGGGGTTGGGGAGTCCTTAGTTTAAGCAGAGCTGAGGCTGGCGGCATGTGGGCCAGGGTTCATTGCACCCCCAAACAGCCTGGCTACTCATCTTTCTCCTGTCATATCCTCCCAAGTCCTCGATTACCTTAGGAGAGATGGCAGCCCTCCTTTATCTGCAGTGTCCCTTCCTGAGGTTTCAGGTACTCATACTCTTAACCACAGATATGTAGGTGTAGGAAAAACAGCATATAGAGGGTTTAGTACTGTCCACTGGGGATCTTGGAGTGAGTTTCCCACAAATAAGGGGAGACTGCCGCACCTTTAGCATCCAGGGGACGTCTAAGAACCCTCTAGGGTTTTCTTCCCAGTTCAGAGTCTCAGGTATCCCTTCCTCATTAGACACATGGCTCACCCTCTGAGATTTAGCTGGGTGGTCTCAAGTTGAACAGGGACAAAGCCATTTCCCCACTGGAAACTCTGCTCACTGATTCAAGGTACAAACTTTCAGGTATAGCCCAAGGAACTGAGTCCAAATGAATGTAACCTGTTTACTGTCAATTACATGTTGTTTGAATAAAGAACAAAAAGTACCATGGTATTACAATTTATAACACATATAAATATTAAGGTTTTTTTTTTTTTAAATCATTTATTTATTCTTGGTACCAGGGATTAAACCTGGTGTGCTTAACCACTGAACCACATCCCCAGCCCACTGATTGATTGATTAGGAAAAGGTCTTGCTAAGTTGCTGAGGGCCTCCCTAAGTGGCTCAGGCTGTCTTTGAAATTGTCATCCTCCTGCCTCCGCCACCTGAGCTGCTGAGATTACAGGCGTGTGCCATGGTGGCTGGCTTAAGGGGTTTTAATTACA
Source organism: Callospermophilus lateralis (assembly GCF_048772815.1). Lineage (NCBI taxonomy): Eukaryota > Metazoa > Chordata > Mammalia > Rodentia > Sciuridae > Callospermophilus > Callospermophilus lateralis. The sequence goes on along the minus strand of NC_135314.1, from coordinate 12,489,371 downwards.
AGATTCTTAAATTTCTGCTTGGAAAAAAATTAATTTAAAAGGATGTCATAAAGTTTGAGAACTGTGTTTTATTAAAATGCTACCCCAAAAATATCCTTGGAAGGAAGTACGGAATGCAGGGCTTCACTTTTAAATCTGCTGTCCATCCCCACTGCTGCGGCCCAACTTCTAATTTAGGTCAAAACCCATCAGGACTTTCTCATCGTAGCTCAGCCAGGATGCGGCACGAGGCGGGGCTGAGGCAGGGCTCAGCCCTGCTCCTCCACTGGGGGTTAGGTGGCGACCCCGTCACTCACACACAAGCACAGGACCTGCAAGCACCCAGAAAGGCGGTCTCGGTGGGAGCCCAGAACCGGTGGGAGCCCAGAACCGCTCTGCAAGCCAGGCCTCCTGGCTCTGGGGCAAGAACTGAGGCCTCTGGCAAGAGGAAGATGGTGAGGGTGTCTCAGTAGGAAAGCACAGGCCGCTCTCCACTGGAGGACTGTCATCGGTCACCCTGGAAACCAAAGAGCACTACAGGCGTTTGAGAGCCTAAAACTGCTCGAGGGTAGCCGAGCCGTCCATCATGAGGACCAAGATGACCCAGCCCACAGAGAGCCAGCACAATGGCAGGAGGAAATGGGCCACTTTACTGAGGCCAGCGCAAAGCTCAGTGTTTATAATATCTCTTTCCTCCTGTGGAAGATGAAAAGAAAGTACAAGGGGGGGGGGCAGACTCTTCAGGACACTGTCAACTCAAGCGACCCAGCATTCAAGCTTTCCGTTATGCAACCACCAAAGCAGTTTCTGCTTCCAGAGGAGCTGAGTTCTAAAAGTGTTCTCTGGCCGATTTAACACATCCCACAGATTTAAAAGGGGCCAGAGTGGCCTAAAATCTTACAGCCTTTATTTAAGCATTTTTTGGGGACAAACACCAGAGCGCTGATTCCATGATTTTGGAGCCCATGATACATCCAGTGGTTGTTCCTATGTTCTCTATCATCTTTTTTTTTTTTTTTTAAATCTCTTTTTGAACAAACTTCAAAGAAGAAACAACTACCAAGGATGAAGACTTATTTGTGCAAGTCAGACATACCCATTGTCAAAGTTAACTTCATTAAGTGACACAGACTGTAATACTCAACAGACTGCAGACTGATGTTAACAATAAGCTATCAAAAGGTCTAATTGGGTTTTGTTAAATTCTCCCTTGCCATGAACCACTACATTTTCTCTCTGAGGTAGAATTTACTCTAGGAACTGATCTTGAAACAGGCCAGTTAATGTTCAACTGTTAACACATTCCTTGAGCCAATCTTTCTCTATCTACCTCCTTCTCAAATCAGCAGAAGTAAAGCCCAAAACACTGAAAGCTTTATAGGAGGAGGCAAGTTGAACACCCTTCCAAGCTGCTTGCCGATCCATCACTCAGCCTTCCCAGTTTCCGGTCCTGAGGTCAGGATAGGGGAGGCTTTGTGCATCTAACACAAAATACGCTTAAAGTCTCAACAACCAAAAGAACAGGACACTTCCACTGACAACTAGTAAAATAACACCAATTTAAAAAACAGCCTTTCTGCTCTTTAATCATGAAAGAACAGATAAATGCAAACTCAACTGCATGCTAACTGCTGACCCCCACCCTCTCCAAACTGCTATAATATATCTTCTTTGTCAACAGGAGGGGCCTTAGAGCCAAAGCATAAAACACGGGAAAATGAGACATTCGGATTGGAAAACAAATCCCCGGAACAAGGCTATAAAGAATTGAAACAGCAAAGGCGCTCACCAGACGAAGTGTCCGATACACAGAGTCACCAGACTTGTCACTGTCTTCGATCCTGGGCTTGCGCTTTACTTTCCACAGAGCAGACAGCATCAGGGATAGATTCTCATGGTAATTAACTCGATCACCCCGTGTGTTTAGCAGGGAAACAGAAGTTTCTTAAAATACACAGAAAGCACCGAATGCATTACAGCGCCACGGAGAGCATCCTCTCAGGAGGCTATCCCAGACTGGTTCTGCCGTGAAAACCTGAGGACGGGACCGGGACGGCAACCCCCACGCGGCACCTGCTCCCCATCCTGCCTTCTGGGAGGCTGTCAAAGGCTGACTGGTGCCCGAGAAGTCATGCTTTGATTTCTACTGGCGAGACAACAAAGGTCCAGATAGGGACAGCCAAAACAGACGTGAGAACAAAGCACAGAAGCCTCCCCAGGACGCGAGCGCCTGGAGATGAGCTGATTGGCCAGCATCCTGCGCTGCACGAAGATATTAAACCTGCCCAGCTCAGACGTGGTCAGTAGCAGGCAGGACACTGGAAATGACTTTCCTTTACAGTGCAGGCTTCACAGTTGGTGCTAATGCCTGGTTGTGAGAGCCGACATTTCAGAGATAAGAGCAATGTGAATTTAAAAGAAAAAAGAAGTCGTTCGGAATGGGAATGTCCTGAAAACAATTCCAATACATTTCCTACTTGGAGAGCAAGGTCACAGCTGCTGGGGCCTGGAATGCATGGCCCAGGATTCCCAGGACCTGAGCTGAAGAGCACTCGGCTCCAGAAACAAGGGTTTTCCATTAGAAATGGGGACAGGACAACGAGCAGCCAGTGGCTAGCTAGGGGCGTTGGAGGCTGTCACCCACAGTCACCAGATGAAAGGCCACCAGATTGTCCTGCCTTGTGACAGCCCCACCCTCAGCCTGTGGCAGTGACATTCCAGTGCCACCACCTCTGGACAACAAGCACACAATTATCTACTTGCTCAACTCCAAAAAGTCACGTGTAGCAAAAACTGCTACTCCAGAAACTTGAGAACTAAGCAGAACTCCAACACGCTTTCTCTTTATCCTGCCCGAGGCTGTGAAAAGCAGCCCACTGACAAGATAAGCAAAAATATTAAACCACCACCAAGTAACAGCCTGATATAGTCAGCCAGGATAAAAAATGATTACGCGTTCCTAGTTATTTAATTATATCTCTGCACCCTACCAATGCAAGATACAACTGAAAAATGACTTTGCAGTCTATTCTCAGAAAAGAAAAAAATTCCATGTTATATGAGATGCCACAAAAACATTTAACTTTAAACAAGAGACTTAGGACCTCTGCTTGCTCTAATTTTAAAGCATGAAAAAGACATCCAGAAATATTAAGTGGTTCATGGCTATGTACCCAACTGACTTCAAGCACCACTAATTAATTAATCCTGTCTTTAATGAAGCCTGCATTTAATACCAGACCTTAACAATCAGGCCAGAAGTGAGTTTTGACCATTAATAATACAAGACCTGGAGCCAAACTGGGTTGCATCCTGTTTTGCCAGCACAAAGCTGTGTGTGTGACTCTTAGCAAGTCATTTAACCTCTCTGCTCTAGTATTCTCTGCAAAACAGGAAAAATAGAGTATGACTCTTAGGTATGTTGAGTGGATGAGTTAATATGGAATCAAGTTTCATGTATACAAAATGTTAAATTAGCATGACTTCTCATTTATTATTAATAATATGCAGTAGGACCTGGGCACCAAGATCTGCTGGTACAATACAAAGTTTTTTGCTTTCAAATATTCTAAATGAGACTGAAAAGGCTGTTTTAGTTAACAAAGCAGAGAGGAATGGGAAGAGATGGTTTCAAAACATCCAGCCGCCCCCCTCCCCAAAACTTGTTGCCAATAGTTTTGAGGAAATTCTCTTTTTCAGAAAGCCCATTGTGAGATTTGATAGAGAAACCTGGGAACATCCCTGTCCCTGCTTTGGACCCCCTGCTCCCAGAGGGACCATGCAGTCAGAGACACAGCAGACCAGGCTTCAAAGCCTGGAGCCTCTTCCTTCCTCTGCACTGCTAGAAGCTTCTATTACAGAAGACTCTGAGATTTCATGACTCACTATATTTAAAATGGAAAAAAATTCTCAAAATCCACAGGGGAATGAGAACACTGAGCTATTACAGTGAGGTAAAATGATCCAAGTTAAAAAGTACTCAAAAATAAATGTTTAGGAAAAAGAGGTGTTTTCCAAAGTGCAATTAGAAATTGAAAATAGCATATTTAGGGCTGGGAATATAGCTCAGTCAAACAGTGCTTGTCTAGTAAGCATAAGGCAAAAATATGTGTGTGTGTGTATGTGTGTGTGTGTGTGTGTGTGTGTGTGTGTGTTTATTTATTTATTTTAGTTCCTCTAATAAAATAATGTAATACCCTTCAAAATATATCAGTATAGAAACATCTGTCTCTCTTAAGGGCAACTAGATCCCTCCATACCACCTCCCCCAAATTGGATAAAATTAATTAAATTTAAAAATTAAATAAATTAATTGAAATTAAGAGCCACATAAATTAAAAAGTTATTTTAGCAGTTTTGTTTTCTGGCTATAAATGAAATGTGTCTATTAATCTGGTTTTTAGTTATAACCAACAACATATTGACTTTTAGTTCATAAATATTAACATTACTTTTAAATATTTAATTTTATACTGTGCCCAACTTAAAAAAAAAATCCAGAAATGACTATCGTACCACGGTGAAAGGGAAATAAATATGGGTACAAGAGATATTGAAGACAGTAAAAAAAGTCATATAAATATAGAGGGAGGAAAAAACAGGAAATGAAGGTTTTAAAAATAGCTCATATTTGAATAGCATATTTCCATGATCAATGATGTGCTTTCCCATAGCGAGAATATTTGACCCACTCAATAATCCAATTGTGGTTTAAGAAGCACCCTGATTCGGCAGATGAGAAAAAAAGGGTGTAATTTAAATGGATGTGATTTATTCAGGTTAAGTGGGTGATAAGTGTCATGCAGAAGAATGAGAAACTGGTAGAGTCATCAACATAAACACAGCAACAACATTATGTAAAAAGAAGAATTATGGAAACAACCACATACATTGCTTTATGGCGGCGGGGCGGGGGGCGGTGGTGCTTTGGGCATATTTTCTTCTGATACTTGCACTTTCTTGCAAGTATCAGAAGAAAAGCTCTTTCTCACAGAACTCAACTAAAGAATAATCTATTTAATTTTTGTTAAAAAAAAAAGTTTGTTTCTTTTTAATGTAAAGATGTGCAGCTTTAACAAGAGATAAATGCAGATCATTCAACTGGAGCTCATTACAGGAACCCAAATAGCAGGACAGCAGAACTGGCTCAGTCACACACATGGGAGATGCTGTTGCATCCTACCTAGATGAAGCTGTAGGAAGGAACCTGGATGAAGTGGCAGCATTACCCAGGAGCTCTGGCAGTAGCAGAAATTAAAGAAAAAGGCCTTCATTTCATACAAGTGATTTCTGCCCTATGTCCCTAAGGCTGTCATTTGGATTTCACATCCTGCTATTTAGCAACCTCTCGGAAGCAGAAACACTTTGTCCCGTGGAGAGGCCACTGAACCACACACAGCTGTAGAGGTGGTGTGTCAGCTGTGACTCTCCGGTGGTGCGAAACACGGACGTGCAAATGAAAACCTCTCACCTTGCTGCTGTGATCAGTCTCATCAGAGGATTCCAGGTCTGGCCCTTCAGTCTCTTCCGGAGCGGTCTCGGCACTACTGCCCTGCTCGCTGCAGAGGCCGTGCCCTGTCGGGGGAAATCAGAAGAAAACCTGGGTCAACATGTATGGCCACTGCTGACAGCCACTCCTGTGTGCCGGCCAAGGGAGCCAAGCTCCAGAGGGGGCACTGTTAGATGTCCAAGTACAAGCCATGATCCTGGCTTGGTAGATCAGTAACTGCTACTGTTATGTCATGTTACACCTGTATAATTCATACTGCATGTTTGATAATACAGAAGAGTTGCTACAGAGTGACTATTTGTGCCTCTCCCACCTCATGTTGAAGCCTCAACCTGCAATGCCACTGTGATAGTACTTGGAGGTGGGGCTTTGGGGAAGAAATGAAGCTCAGATTAGATCACGAGGCATGGAGTCCCCATGAGGGGGTTAGGGTTAGGCCTTACAGAAGAGGAAAACGGACTGGGCCTGATCCAGACCGAGGAACTCCCCGGCCTACAAAACTGTGAGGAATGAATGACTTGTTTGGCCACTCAGTCTGTGGTGTTATAAACAGCCCGAGCGAAGACAATAACATAATTTATAAGACTATGTATTTATGCTATCTTAAATTGATTTAGAATCAGTAAATTAATTGATAGGTTGATTCATTATTTGCTAAAATGATCAAATAAACCATACCAAAAAGACAGCATAACCAAAAACGACTGTCTTACATCCATTATCTGAAAGGCCCTACACTGCCTGTTTCTGCCAAGTGTGGAAAATTGTGAACTTCTTATGACACCCACTCTCTCACCATCTTCTGTGTAAAAGTGCAGGAGATTGTGTCCCTTTCCTGTTTATTGAGTCTTTACTGTAGTGTTGCTACAGTGGTTCTCTGAGCTGGGAAGAGAAGATAAGTCACTGTCCTCTGAAGGGCCTCTCAAATTTCCAGAGCCTCTGGATCCCCCGGTGACCATGTTAAATGCAGGTTATTCAAAACCTGTGGGTTGGGGCCTCATATTTCGCCTTTCTTCCCAGCTCTGGATGATACTAATCAAGACCACAGGTCCATGGGCACACCTGGAGTAGAAGGACGAACATCCGAACACCTTCTCTAGTGGAATCTGAAAACACAGTGACCCGAGGACCACTGTCTTGGCACATCAGAGGCACTGGATCAGGGACCAAAGCACTCTCACTAAAGCCAGGCAAGAGAGAAGGAACTAGAGGAGGTGGGAGTGGAGGAGCCTCCCCTGATGCTCTGGATGACAGCTTCCCTCTGTGCTGTGGTGTGGCTGTGGTCTGACCAGCCCCTCCATCCTCCCTCCATCCCCCCACCGCTTGGCAAATGCTCATGTGTTAGAAGCTTGGTCCCCAGAGGGGCAGAGATGATGCAGCAGAACCTTTTAGACATAAGGCCCATTGCAAGGTGATGAGGTCACTGGGGGCACTGCCCAAGGAAGGGATGAATGCTGGTCTTTAGGAGTGAGTGAGTTCTTGCAAGAGCAAGTTGGTATAAGAAGAGCAAGGCTGGTCCCTGGATCTCTCTGGCTTCCTGTCTCACTATACCATCTCTTCCTACACGTGCACCTGCCATTGCGAAGCCATCTGCCATGAAGTCCTCATCAGAGGCCGAAGAGATGGGGCTGCCTGATCTTGAACTTTCAGCCTCCAAAACTGTGAGCTAAATAAACCTCTTTATTAAGTACAAAGCCTGAGGCATTTTGTTATAGTAACAGAAAACAGACTAATAGGGTATGCAAAGTGGCTGCCTTACTCCAATGACACCATTAGAGCCATAGTTGTATGGCATCATTTCTGTTAAGATTCCAAGCTGGCCAGGAAAGTTAGGGAGGTAGTGGACCTCCAAGCAAACCTTCACCAAATCTTTCTCTTGTGGGCACCTCCCCCTTTCCCTGAAATGAAGCACCAGTTACAGCATGCACCTTCTGTGGTTAAGGAGGTTTCTATTTCCCTGCCTCTTGCTCTGTGCTTGGGTTTTCTGGCATGTCTTTTCACTACACTCAATCTACAACAAGGAGGTAGTGGCCAAGAAACAGGATCAGGATCAGCTAATGTGGCGGACATCACCCATGTCATGCCATCCCCTCCATCAGAAACAAAAGTGATAGAATACTTTATATAGGAGCAATGACCTGCATGCTGGGACCAGAAAGAAGATGGGCAGGTTGTTCCTCGACGTGGAAGAGCTGACAAGCTCATTTAGGGACAGTGTTAACAGAGCTCAGCTCTCTAGTGGCAGGAGCATGCTAGGCTGCTCAGGGGATGGGCCCCTTCATCTCACTGTAGTCTGCAGAAGAGTTGCTAGACTGTGCAGCCAACTGCTGTGACTCTACAGACCCCTGTGCTTAACACTGTGCCGGCGGTGCAGCAAATGCTCATCAATTGTGAGAAAAAAGGTTTTTATTTTAGTAATATTATGGGCCAGGCATCCTGAAAAGCAAATAAAGCCTACTTCTGCAAAGTATTTGAAAATGTCAAATGAGAGATAACAAATACGCTTTTACATCTCAGAAGTTCTGATAGATTCACCAAGCCCAAGCGCTAGAACAATGTTTTCCAGAGGGGGCGGGAACCTGTTGGTGTCATCAGTGAGACTTCTTTTAGGATAAACTGTGTACTTGGCAGGTGCACCTGGCATTAGGATCCCTGGCTTCTGGTCACCAGACACCATTAGGATCCCCAATCAGAGTGTCAGTGACACATGCACCTGTGTACTTTGCAACAGAAGCATCCCTTGGCTAAAGCCCTAAAACCCCGGGGACTTGGATTTTAACTTTAAGCATGAAACAGAAAACAAGTCTCAGGTCAATGCTACCTGCGGAGTTAGAACTTAATCTTCCACATCCACAGGGTACCCTTGAAGGGTGCTATAATTTGGATCTTGACCCCTGCCCCAAAGGCAAATATATTGCAGGTACTACTGGGAGATGGTAAAACTCCATCTTTGAGAGGCGTGCTCCAGTGAGAGATCTTCAGGTCACTGGCTGTGTGCCCTGGAAGGGGACTGTAGAGTCCTAGTCCCTCCTTCTTCCTCTCCTTTGCTTCCTGGCCAAGAGGTGGGTGGTTCTGCTCCATCACATTGTGGAGAGTGGAGCCTTCCAGACAGTGATGTGCTGCTTCTTCACAGGCCCTAAAGGCACGGGGCCAATCGATCATGGATGGATACCTTAAAACTGTGAGTCAAAATAAGTCTTTCTTCATGAGTTGGTTGTGTCATGTATGAATCACAGCGATGGAAAGCGAAGGCGTTATACCCTCACTCTGAAAAGATGTCAAATGAAAGCAGGACGGACAGAAGGAAAAGACAAAGAAGCTTCTCCAACTCTGCTCAAACGCTGGGTAAGAGATGGGGGAGGGGGGCAGGTTTCTTCCCTGAGATATAACCACAGGCCTGGCCTCAGGAGTATTTAGGGCTCAAAATTTACATGATGTGCCGCATCTTGGAACCCCAAGATGAAAAACCTCCTTAAAGTCCTTCTGGGTTTGCATTCCAAGGGCAAGTGGCAGAAGCAAAGACCAGTCAACTCTGGAAGGCCCCTCTCTCCATGATGTCATCATAGAGAAAGGCTGATCAAGCAGAAGCCTTAACCCAGTGTGACCAAACACAGGAGGAACAGTCCCTGTGAGCCAGACGGAGGTGCAGACACGAAGAACACAGGAAACAAGACCCCAAGGATGACACCACGGGTATCAGATGCAAGATGTCACATAAGTAGGCCAAAATCATTAAAAAGCATAAGAGGTGCTTCAAAAGGAGGGGAAGGTAAATTAAGCATTTCTAGAAACAGGAGCTGTTGCTACTGGAATCAGTGGATAAGAATATAAGTTGAAGAAAAGACAGAAGACTGGGAGATCTCTGAAGGCATTTCCTTACTGCAGGGACTGTCACAGCTCTCCTTGTAGGACTGCATTTCCAGCTAAAATGCTATTCACAGGGGCTTGGGGGGAAGCTCAGCAGCAGAGTGCTGGCCCCTATGGGCAAGGCTACGGGCCCAGTCCCCAGCACACACACTCCCCAAAACAAATAACCAGACACTATTCAAGAAAGGACTATAATAAGAACTTTGGAGAAACAAAGAGTGAGAGAAAATACGACAGACAGAACCTCACTAAAACCAATTCTCTAAAAGATGTGTTTTAGGAAAACTAAAATTAAAAAAATTACATGATCCTGGAAAAAAATAGTAAACAAGCTGAAAAGGTAAAAAGAGGATAAAGACAGGAGTGAATCCTAGAATACAATAAAACTCCAGCCTCTCAAAAAGGCTTTTGGGGGTGAGAAAAAAATAAATAAAAAGATGCAACCAGGACGATGGTCAGGAGTGGTTACATTTAAAGCACTTCATGGTAATTTTATGCTTCAGGAGGGAAATAGAAAGGCTAGCTTTGGTTTCTGCTAGATTAATAACCATGCACAAATGCTAAGAGCAACCATAAAAGAGTAGAAGCAGATCATATAAATTGAAAAGTGAAATTTGAAAATGCAACCGGGAAGAGGGAAAGAAATGGAAGGATACATACGCAGGGCAAATAGAATCAAAAAAGATCATAGATACAAGTCCAAACGCACAGATCTTTTAAGTAATTGTAGAACACACTAAACCTAATTCTTCAGCTTCATTGACATGCACAACAACCAAAAAACAAAGCTCTTTATGTTCAGTTCCACTTCCTGCATGTAACGTGAAGCTTTGCTCCAGCTTCATGTTACATGCAAGAAGTGGAACTGAACATAAAAAGATTAAAAGGATGGGAAAACATATTAGGCAAATGTAAAGAAAGTTCTGTACATGCCAGATCCACGATTGAGTGAAGCTATAGAGGATGTAAACAGAAAATTTTATGCTTGACCCATGAATGTAGTTCAAGCCCTATTCCCGAAGATGATGAATACACATTTTTCCAAGGATTTACAACTTTAATATAAACAGTTCATCTAGGATGGCACAAAATCAAGTCTTAACCAATACCAAGGAGTCTCTATTCATGTAGACCAGCCCAGGAGCATTTTTCCTAAAATTAAACTTTTTACAAAAGAACAAAAGACCAAAAACACCAAAGACAGTTTTAGAGAAGAAAAGCAAGATTGGGTACTTATCCTACCAGATATCAACACACAGTCACAGTAACGTGACGTGGTGCAGGAGAGAGCAGCCTGGCAGAACAGAGAGCACAGCCCCACCCACATGTGGAAGTGTGACAGAGAGCAGGCACACCACTGCAGATCCCTGGGAAAGGAGTGGAACGTTTGATAAAGGTTGCTAGCACAGAAGATTACCTGCACGATTCAAATTTACACAATGCACGAAAATCAGGGTCAAGTGGGTGTAAACCAGAAGGTAAGTAGTGCAAGCTGCTAATCTTGGATGTGAAAATACATGGGGCAAATATAGTTAACAAACAATGTATTATATATTTCAAAATAGCTAGAAAAGAGAAAATGATGAATGTTTGAGGCATTAGATTTGTTACTTACCCTGATTTGAGTATTATACAAGGAAAACACATATCAGAACATCATACTGACTCCACAGCACGTACAACCACAAGAATGGCAAATTATACTCCACATAATGTGTGATATGCCAAAATGCATTCTACTGTCATTTATAACTAAAAGAACAAATTTTAAAAAATCATACTTCACCCCATAAAAATGTACCCTATAAAGATTAATGTGTCAATTAAAATAAAAAAGAAAATATAGAAGATGATGCTCGTTAGCTCAGAGGAGAGGATTACCTCAACAAGGTATAAAAAATACAAATCATGCAAGATCAAACATCGCATCTGGCCACAGTTGAAAACTACTTTTGAATTTGTCATGTCTTGGGACTCACTCTGACCCTGAGACTGTAATGATGTAATGATGTGTGAATACCTAGCCAGGACTTCCACTGGCTTTGCAGATCCTCATGTTGCCCACCAGACAAGCTTCCCCCTGAAGATGAGAGACCTCTAGGAGAAGAGGACCAGCTGACCATCTCCCAACATATGAGCAAAGTGAACTTGAGCCTCCCCTCCCCAGGCAAACCACCGGGTGACAGAGCCACGGTAGTGGCTCCAGGTGAGGCCAGCAGAACAACCGAGCTGCAGAGCCTGGCCCACACTGCTGAGCCAGACACAGGGCAAACACAACCATTGGGCAAGTTTGTCTCACAGCAGTGGGTTACCACTAAAGAAAGCTGAGGAGGGACATCAGGAAGGATGGATTGGAGAATTCAAGCGGGAGAGGGCATGATCTCCCTCCCACACATCGGGGCCTTCTCGGATACCCCCAGCTTAGGAGGCTTCTACAGACACACTGTTGAGTGTTTCTGGAAACTTCACACGAGCAGTTCTGCAACTTTCTACTCCAGCTTCCCTTTGGCTCCCAGAGACTGCCTCAGACAACCGGCACGGACGGGATGACGTTTCTCCTGGACACTCCTGCCCACACTCACCAGGACACCCCACACTGCACAGCTCTGCTAACAGTCAGAGAGGAGCGAGCTGGAAGCAGGGCTCAAAGGGGGTCGATGAAGCGGCCAGAGCAGGGGACCTGCCTGTCTCTACGGCAACACTGAGCTCCTGGCCGGGCACACGGGTGCCCACAGGAGAGGGGACAGGACAGGGCAAGATCCATGGAGGTAAGGATGATCAGGAGGCCAGCAGCCTAAGAGAATGCACAGGCCCAGAGCAGGGCTGCAGGACAGGACTTACTGGCCTTCTCAAAAACTGCTGTTAAAAAAAATTATTGTTGGAACGGAGAAGATAATTTCTTTGCTTTTTAAACAACTTCCACATTATGTTTCTGTGGTTGAAAAGCCCTTGCAACTGGCACACCCCACACACCATTTGCAAGATAGACAATGCTGAGATTCAGGGTGGTACAAAAGCATCCATGTAAATTTACACTGAGATTTACCTTTCATTGACTTGGATTAGTCACATTGACACAGCTTCATTTAAGGTCACGCAGGACTTAAATTTAAAGGAGAAAGAAAAAACTTCTTCACCTGATATGAGCAAGGTGCATTAAGCAGATTCCCTGAATCCAATACCTCCAGAGAGGAATCAATTTTTGAAAGACCTTATTAACATCTGAGATTATTATTTTGTTTTTGTTTTTTTTCCTCTGGGTGCCAAGGATTGAACCAGGGGCACTCGACCACTGAGTCACATCCCAGCCCTATTTTGTATTTTGTTTTAAGACAGGATCTCACTGAGTGGATTAGCACCTCGCTTTTGTTGAGGCTGGCTTTGAATCCTCTCACCTCAGCCTCCAGAGCCAATGGGATTACAGGCGCGTGGCACGGCACTGGCTTAATATCTGAGTTTAAATTTCAGTAGGAAAAACAATTTATGGGATTGGTGGGAAGGGGCAAGGGAAGATTAGACACAGGCTGGGACCAACTGTTAGGCTCTGCTTTCATTTTGCTTTCCAGGTGGTTAAATGATAATGAAACAGTAAGAATTATACACAAGCAGTCATCGTTCATAACCTCAGCACCAACAGTCAGCCACCCTAGCAAAGCTAAAAAACAAAATTGTTACAAAGCAAAACTATTATATAAATTAAATAAAGTTAAATATACTCTATGGGGAAAAACAAGGAGGGAGTGATATCACAACATAAACTGGGTAGACAACTTAATCAGAAATTACACAAAATTTCAGTGTCTTTGTTTCCTACAGAGAGAAAATTTTAAAATGTATAAGAACTGTAGAGTTAGGCCTCACTGTCAGCTTGTTGTGAAAGTCATTTGTAAGGGACAGTCACAATCTTTAAAAACATAAGATTGGAAACTCTCTGAAACAACACTTTTTTCCACATGCAGGATTTGATGGGCGCCATCAATCAAAGCTCCCTGGAAATCAAAATTAGGCATTTGGATTCCTCTCATCCCAGCAGGGCCCACAGAAGAAGGCCATGTGCTAAGTGACAAAAAGCAGGGCACACAAACAATTTACAAGACACACATGGCTCTGACTTTTATCGACAAACAAACAGGGGGCCATGTGCTGCCTGGTATCTGTGAGGCTTCGGAGAACCCAAACGCTAGACCATATTTGTTTGCAGAAAGATAAATCTGCTTAGTGCCTCTTTCCTTGCAGACCCTCCCTGCTGCCTGATTGTCTTCAATGTTTTTGGAATCGAGTCCCACAGTCTCCATGGAACATCAGACTAAAATAGAACCTTGTGTTTCACAGGTACGGAACAGAAGCGTGCACAGCCCAGGCTCATCTAGTGCTGACCACGCCTGGCGCTAACAGTTTCTCACTGCGACTCAAGGTGCCTTGGACTTTCATGGCAATCACAGGAGCCTTTCCTGTTAAGCAAACGCTGCTTAATCTGCTCCCTGCAGGAGGGACATCTGTACTCCTGCACACCACCAGCTTCCACCCAGCATCAGACAGATGTGCTCATCAAAGGGTCTGACTCTCAACTCCAAGGCTGGCCCTAATTGTCTCTAAGTACTGTGGGCCTGCTGTTAGCCTCAGACGCTCTGCTTTCTCCAGCTCAAATGCAGCAATAACCACCTTTAAAATAAGAAGCAACTTCAATCCACAGAGCCCTGGTGCTTTTATTGTAATACCGGGAGCTAGTCACTGAGATAAACCAAGGCACCTGCCTGTCACAAATGGTCAGGTGGAATTCTAGGGCAAGTACATCACAGCAACATTCACTACAAAAATGAAATGTCAGCCCTAAGGGCAGAACGCAAAATGAGACCGACAAGCAGATGCTTGAAACCTTGGGAAGACACCACCTTGGGATGCCACCTGATCTATGATTCATATAATTTGCAAAAAAGATGAGTATTTGCATAATTACTGATGCAAATATCTTTGTTTAAATGGTGAATTTTATGATCTACAGCTTATGCCACCACAGTTCTCACATTTGGGGAAAAAAAGTAGGCATTCAGAATAAGCATTTACTTTTTCTTCTCCCCTAGTTAGAAAAAGGGGTGGGGAGAGGGTGCCAGAAAAGGACATTTATGTTTCAATTCTCTCAATAAATGTTTTATAAAACCTTTTAAACAATTACTTTAGATATATATTTGCTTCCCTAAGTTGATGTTCACTGACGTATTTCCCCCACTGGGTGATACAGGTATCCCGACCAATAAACCGGGCCAGTGGCTCTCAGCTAGCGGAGATTTTGCCATACACCACTGAAGTCTTGCTGAGACTACTTTCATCACAGAACAACAATAACAACCAAAAACCTGGCTCGACATGTTAATAGTGCTAGATGAGATCAAAATAAATCACAGGAGAACATGAGAGGGGCTTTTGGAAACCTCACACAAACATCAGCTTGCAACTTCCTACTCCGGCTTCCCCTTCTCTACAAGGGCTTTTCTAGAATAACAGCCACTGAAGGAACTGTCTTTTTGTCCTGGACATCCTACCAATATGTACATAAACAAGTGCTTTAAAAAAAGAAGAGAAAGAGAGAGATGAAAGCAGTCCCAGTGAGACTTCAACCAGAAGTAACTGGACGGCAAGAGGCCAAGGACAGGAAACCAGGTCTCGGAGAACACGTAGGGTAGACTGCCCCTATCCAGTCCCTGGCTTTCTATGCCAACATGGCAATCCATGGACCACGTTTCCATCCTATGTGGATGAAGGGAAGGAGAAAGCACTACTCCATGGCCCCCTAACAGATTTTCCCTACAAAAATCTCAGTGAAAGCAGATTCCCATGTTACCAAGAAGCTACAGGAGCTTTGCAAGTCACCTTGATATTCCCACTGTCTTAGCACCCCACCAGGACAGGAAAAGAGGAAGGGTCCCTAACCAGAAGACCCCAGGGCACCTTAGAATCCCCCGGGGAATTTGAAACAACCACAAAGAATGCCTTCCCAGGCAAAGTGATTCCTGAGCTCTGAAAAGGGGCCCTGGGATCTCAGCATGCAAGACGACAGAATCCCTTTCTTTCCACATGGGAAAGTATAAGCAAGCTGTAATTCATGAACTTAACTTTTATCAGAAAAAAAATCAGCTGTTGAAGATGGAAATGAAGGAGAATGTAGGTAGTAAGGACACCAAGAATTATCCATCTTTGTTTACAGGCCAGCCCATGATCATGCTCCCCAGAGACTGGCTTGGATACAAGCGTTTATTGAGTTCTTACAGGTATTATTTTAAACATCTGAGTAACTCACTTAGTCTTCACATCAACCTAGTGAGATGGCTAATGTCATCATCTCTATTGTGTAAGTGAGGGCACAGAAGGATTAAATAGGACTGTTTAAGGGCATGACGGGAACATTGACGGGAACATGGAAATGAACGCAGTCCCCAGAAATCTGGATCCTGAGCCCACTTTTAGCCACCAGGCTGTCATGCTTCCATATAGAAGCTTCTATGTGAGAAAGAGGTCCAGAAATAACCCAACCTTGAAAAGGAACCACATATTTCCATCAGGATTCTCAGAGGAGGGGAGGATCTGGCCAAGTCTACGTACTTGGGCTTATGAGATGGCAAGAGCTCGGCAGGAGCAGCTTCCAGCAGACCCTCTCTGGTCCCCAATACGCTCACCTTGACTCACTGTCAAGGTTGCCAAACACTCACTATGACCACCTGAGGATGGTTCCTGCATCAAATCTCAAACCTGCCACTCAGAATGGTTCTTATTTTTAGTTACTTTTCTAAATTTAGATCAAGGTTGCGGACCAGCTGGCCCATTGTATAAATTATCTCAGTTGTTTTCCACGTTAACTGCAGCTGTGTGTGGATACCGCTTTATCTCTGCCTCATTATGGAGCAATCTTATGGGTTATTTTATCCTGTTTACTTGTTTCCCCTTTTATCTTTCACTATTACATGGGGACTAGGAAGTGGAAGGCGGACAGGCAGGTACGCAGGCAGGAACCCGAGTCCCACGTTATGGCCATTCCATTGTGATACAACAAAGGAATGAATAAATCTCCCAAAGGTGATTCTAAAATTGCAGCTTTAATGTGTTTTAAACAAAGGTGAGTTCAGTGGATTTAGTTTGGTACCTCCACAGCGAAGTGGTCTGCAGGACACAACAGCAGTGGGACGGGAAGGCCAGCTGCTGACTGTAAATCATCATGTAGAAGGCAGAATAGTCACTGTGTGCAGATCCCACCAGATATTTATAAAACACATAAATATATATGCATTTTTAATTATTAAAATTGGAAATATATATGTACACATATATATGTGTACATATATATTTATATTTGTGTGTGTGTATACACACACACACACACACACACACAGTTTTTTTTAAGGAAAAATAGACCAAAACATCAACAGTGATTTTTTTTTAAATATTTTTTTAGTTGTAAGATGGACACAATGCCTTTATTTTATTTATTTATGATTTTATGTGGTGCTAAGGATAGGACCCAGTGCTTCATGCATGCTAGGCAAGCACTCTACCACTGAGCTACAACCCCAGTCCCAACAGTGATTTCTTTAAAGAAAGACTGTAAGTAATTTCTGGCACACTTTACGCCAGTGTTTGTCAAACCTGTCCACACAGGGCCAGATAGTATTCTGGACTTTGCAAACTGTAATTTCTTGTCAAAACTTCTCAATTCTCATTGTAATGGGAGAACAGAGAAAGGTGTAAATGAGTAGGTGAGACTGCGTCCCAGTGAAAGGTTATTGAAAAAACATGCAGTTGGACTGGTTTTGGTCTGTGGATTGTAGTTTGGTAATCCTAGTTTTATATCTATAACTATAGGAAGGGCTCAAATAGGGGAAATAACATAAAACCAAAAGACAATTTAGCACACACTGTTGCTTGGTGTTATGCATGTCCAAGCTTTAAAAATCCTTTAAATAATGTAATCTAACATAATACTGAAGTCAAGAGAGAAACAAGGCTCTATGAGTGGAATTTTAAGGGATCGATGCTGCCATCTTGTGGTCACATCGAAGAATAACCTTCAAGGTCTCAATTCCCTTTCCTTTAGGGTACATGACTCATTGGAGCCAATTTTTTAAAATGAGACTGGTACATGGGACTCATGAAGTCATGTCACTCACTCAGTGACACGTGAACCAAGGAGGTCAATAGTAACCAAATGAAATGCAATCAATTTTCTGAAGCTGCAACAAGTTGAATTCTTCCAGGAAGCCACTGAACAAAAGAATGAGAAGCTTATAGGGTTTCTTAGCTGGCCTAGCTTCATATGGTAATTTTAAAAACAACAATGGCAGATAAAATGCCCAATTCAGATGCTACAACTCAGATGTGAAAACTAAAAATGACCCCCACCCCCCTTTTTTTTTTTAAACCCAAGCCAAGAGAAAATAATTCCAAAATGCAACTTCCAAAACCCAGACCCCAGAACCCAGTCATGGACAAATAAACAAAACAATCTACCCTGTCCATTTGGTTACTCACTCGCCCACCTCTCGCTGAACAGAAATGGGTCACCTATGTGCAAAGAGCAGGGAAGACAAAGACTTAGAATATAAAGCCACTCCCAGGAAACAAGCACAGAAGAGACACAAGAAAGTAAGCATAGTATCATAGGGTCAGAGCCCTCAGGGCAGAGGCATTTGTAGGATCACGGGAGCCCAGGGGAGACAGCGAACTCTGTGGGGTTCCAGGAAGACTTCCAAGGGCAGGTAGCGTTCAAGCTGCGTCCATTAGGATGAGCACAAGGTTGCCAGAGTGAGGGAGAGGGAAAGGAAGAGCAGCAGATGGGGAAGGGCAGGGGGTTCCGCTAACGGGCCCATGTTCAGACTCCAGGTTGGAAGAGCCAGAGAGTCAGAGACCAAGGAGCTCTGAACACATTTCCACTCTGGTCATTTCGAGCCCAAGGACAGGACTGGGATAGGCTGGGAGAGGACTCAAGAGTCTCAGCATCTTATGTGATTCCCAGCGGGGTGTCTCCTTATCTCTACCCATAGTCAACTTTTCTCCAAAATAGCAAACACATATAAAGCTTTCTATGGAGGACGGGTAGATTTGAAGAAAGACAGTCAATCCATGACAAGAACACTCCTTGGCCCTTTGAAATTTCCACAGGAAGCACAGGGTCGGTAATCAGCCCATCTCACATGTTTTGTTCTGCCTGCAAGACAGAGGAAGTCCACTGACATATGCAGGCTGCGTGGCCAACCTCCCAGGACTTGGCTGAACGGCCATCACGGGCCCCCAGCCCTGGGCCTACCTGGGTGGCTGGTGAGGAAGGCCAGGGGGCTCTCGCCGAGGTCCACGGGGCCGTCCACTCGGTGGGGTGGACTTTCCAGCAGCTCCACTCCTCCCTCCAGCTCAGGGTAGGTCCTCACCAGAAGGCCCAGGGAGGGCTGTGAGAGGAAATCTTTGAGCACAGAGGAGTTGAGGGCACCAGCAACACGGTTATTGATCTCGAGAATTTCATCTCCCGCCTTCAGGCCTGCCAACGCAAGGTGGAAATTTTTAATGTCACATGCAGAAATCAGAACACAACAGCTTACACGTTCAGCCAGAAAGGGCACACACCAAGCTCTCCAGAGCAGGGGCCTCAGCTCCCGGTGCTGCTGCCAGCAAGCCGCAATGCTCCAAAATGATGATGGGATTGGAAGGTTCTGGACATGGGATTGGAAGGTTCAGAACATGCCTGTCCTGACCTCAAACATCACCAAAACAAACTCACTCCTTATTCAACTGATACGATCTAAGCATTTGCCAATTTCTCTTCACAAATGCAAATTCTGGCTATCTTCCAATGATTCTGTGCTGCAATCAGAACGTCTGGGGCATATTCATGTCTACTGGTCATTTCTATAAAACCAAAACCTCGATCCTCAGCACCACATAAAAATAAAATAAAGACATTTTATCCATCTGTAACTAAAAAAATAAATATCAAAAAACTTTATTAAAAAACCCCCCAAATCTCTGGCTATAAATACACAAGCAAAGCTGTCTTATTCCAAATACATTTAAAGACAACAGTGTACAGATGCAAATGCAATACTTGGTCCCCTCCCTCTCTAATGACATGGGACCTTGGGGTGAATTTTTTTCAGGAAGTCCCAAAGTTCTGCTGCTACTTTTGCAAAGCATGAAGGGGGAGGTCTGGGACCTAAGGGAACAGCCCAGAACAAGCCCAACCTGGAAGAACAAGAAGTCGTGACTAATTCTGGGGCAGTTCAAACCAGTATGGAAGGAACATTCCAGCAGCTGGAGCAAGGGTGAGGCTAGGGAAGAACAGAGAAGGGAAGCGTGAGCTCTCAGCTAAGGGAAAAGGAGTCGCATTCCTTATTTTATATGCTAATGTGTAGAAACAAAGTTGGAGAAAGGAGTGAAGAAAGACCAAAGACAAATGAACTGCAAAAGGGAGAAGTGACCCAGCCCCTCAGGCATCGGGGATCCTACCTCTGGATTCCGAAGAAAAATGATGCTACAGTGAGGTTCTCAGTTCCCAATTTGACTGAGTCACACACCCTGGCTCTCCTTACTCGGGTTTCCAAAACATGTGAAATCTATTTGCTACCACAAAACACTCCAAGAAACAGTACCGGTGGAGAGGGAATGGACGAGAAAAAAAGAATGTTTTTCTCCAGATCAGAGGCAAAATTCTGTGAAGCTAATTTCATTATTAAGTAAAAGATTGGGGCATCCCAACATTCAGATCGAAAATACAAAAATTTCTATTTGTGAAAAGCAAGGATTGGGGTTTTTTGTTTGTTTGTTTGTTTGCTTTTTGGTCTTTTCTTACAACAACCCAAGTACTTATAGTTAGATATTAAAGGAACTTACTTACTATAAGAACAAAAAGACTTAAAAATCAAAACCATGGATGAGATTTTTCAAAAAGAAATTCCAGGTCCACGTGAGCAACAGAACATGACTGTGTGGTCGGTTGAGTGGTGACCCCACAAAATATGCCACACCCCAGAACGTGCGAACATGGTCTTATTTGGAAAAGGTGTCTTTCGAGTTGTCATTAAGTTAAGGAACGTGAGAAAACGTGATGCTGGGTTACCTGATCCTAAGTCCAGTGACAAATGTTCTTGTAAGGACACTCGGAAGACCCAGAAAGAGGAGGAGGAGGCACACGGAGACAGAGTATGGAATGATTCATCCACAAGGCAAGGGAGATCTGGGGCCACCAGAAACCAGACAAGACAAGAGAACAAGAGAGGGTTCTCCACAAGGACCTTCCAATGGCTTCCTTTACTTCAGACTTCTGGCTTTTTCCAGAACTGTGAGAAAGTACATTTCTGCTGTTGAAGCCCTGGGTTTGTTGTGCTTGGTCATGACAACCGTAGGAACACAATACAGGTAGGAATGAGCAGGAGGTAACCCCCATACTGAGAACCAACAAAGCCCCCCCAGCATCCCTCCACCACTGCCTCCCCAGGGGATGGCTCTGTGACTACTGGTAATGCCATCGAATCTCTTCCAGTTTTCATTTCTAAGAGGGAAAGCGGGTTAAACGAGAGTAGATGAAGTAATCCATATAAAACTCCATGGAACCTAGTCAACAGACATGAGCTCTTGCTGTTGATATTTGGTAGAAGAAATGCACAAACTTTTCTTTCTAGGGCTGGGATTGTGGCTCAGTGGTAGAGTGAGAGGCATGGGGCTCAATCCTCAGCACCGCATTAAAAAAAAATAGATAAAATAAAGGTATTATATGCCCATCAGAACTAAAACATTTTTTAAAAAAACAAAACAAACAAACAACAAAAACAAAATTTTTCTTTCTAACAAAGAATCGCAGCCTGCTCAGAAATAATCCCCACCCACCGTGGAGACAGTGACTGACCATGAGGAAATGCTGGAAGTATCAGGCTGTCTAGAGTAATAGGGCACATGGCTTTCTTGATGGCTCTGTCCTATGTGCCATCGGGAAAAAACTTAGATGACATCAACTGACCCTCAGGTGACTCGAAGAGTAGAATGACAGCCCCAAACAAACACGCCACAGGGAATAAGTGCAAAATACCATCCTTGGGTACAAAACGTCAATTCTACAAGCAGAGCCACCAGGAGCTCCGCCAAGAGCAGCATGTGTGTGAAGGGGAGCAGGTGGGGGTGGATCCAGGGTCGATGACATCTAGGACATCTAGCCAACGGCCCAGTGAGGCTGACAGAAGTAAAGCAAAACTGAACCTGAATTAATGCAAATGGAACATTCAGGTCCCATTGAGAAACGTCCCACTGGACTCTCCCTGGATGCATCAAGGTCATTTTAATAGGGACACTGAGACCCTGACAGTGTCCAGAGAGCAACGGCCAGAGTTGGATTCCACACTCTCATCAGTGGTTCGAGGATCTGAAAGTGTTGCATCTGGCAAGAAAAAGGTTTACGAGTCACCACAGAACAGATTTCAAAGGCTGGCTACAGAGAAGAGCAGACTGAATAAACAGGAGCGGAAGGCTGAAGAAGGAGGACACTCTGGAATCAAATGTCACCCGCAGGAGGATGCATGGCCCCAGCAAGTCCCCCATTACCAGGAGCAGTGCAGGGAGGGGACTGAGTCTTCACATACAGGCTGGATCTAACAAAACGCACCCCAAGACCCTCCTGACACTGCCGTCCACACTCAGGTATCCACACATGGGTGTCCACAGGTGGCGTGTCAGGCAGTTTGTGGCTCAAGAGGACAACGCTCCTCTACTCACATCTGCAGAGAACAGCACTATGTGGGGGAAGAGGGTTGGAGCTGACAACCGTCTGTTTTCATCAAACACCAGGGTTTTGAACTAACACAGGATGTGACTGAAAGCGGCACAGCAGATCCCCCACCCCCGGCCACGCCACCCAGCACACTCATCGTGCTAAAAAAGATAAAGATCAGGCTTTGGGGTTCGAAGGGGAATAAACCCTGTCATCATCTCTGCACTTGACTGAGACACAGCTCAGCGTCTGTATCCAACTCTGGCCTCCAGGCTGCCTATGGCCTAGAAAGGGCTGAAGGAAAAAGAAGGAAAGTCCTCCTCTATGACAGACAGCGGGTAAATACTTCTGCCTTTACTTCCCACTTGGCCAGTCATGGCCACTTCTAGGCATAGCAGGTCTGTGGGTTGCGCGTCTCCAAGTTCTTGGCACAGGGCAAATCAACCTGCACAGGGAGCTCGCACGCCACGACCCAGAACTATGCTAAACCAGAATGTGGAAGGAGGAGGAAAGAGCCACACTCCTCATACCCTGGCCACGCTGTTCAGCCATCTCTAACAGAAGACACACAGGTACGTACCTGCAAACACGTGTATCCTAGCCAAGTTTACCAGTGACATTCAACATGGGTTTTATTTTACCACTGTTTTAACGAAACTAAAAATTCCACAGCAAGAAGAAATAAGGACGGATCCCAAACCTTTACCTATGGTGAGCATAGTGGGTTGCATCGTGTCTCCTCAAAGATGCATGTCCACCCAGAGGTCGTAAATTGCAGAGATAGCTAAAATAATACAGTAATTATAATCATATTATATTGCAGATATGATTAAACTCACAATGATTTAGGGTGAGTGTTCCACTAAATGGAAGGCCAGGTAAAGACAGGAAGGACATACAGAAAGGTCATGTGACTACTGAGACAAAATCTGAAAACAGATACAAGCCAAGAATGGCTGGCAGCCACCGGTGTCAGGAAGAGGTATGTGACAGATTCTTCCCGAAGACACAGAAGGAATCGATCCTGCCAATGTCTAGTTTAAGACTTCTCGCCTCCTGAACGCAAGAGGAGAAGTTTCTGTGGTTTGAAGCCACCCAGTTTGTGGTCATTTGTTATAGTGACCCTAGGAAACAGTGAGTAAATACCATCATCCCTCGGGATCCTTGGGGGCTTGATTCCAGGGTTTTCCCTGGATATCAAAACTTGCAGATGCCCAAGTACCTTATGTAAAATGGCACATATTTGCATAAAATCTACAACATCCTCTTGTAATACCTTGCTTGTAATACCTAATACAGTGTGAATGTTGTGTAAATAGTTGTATTGTTTTGGGAAATAATGCCAAGAAAAAAAGGGTCTGTATGTTTAGTACAGTCCAAACTTACTTTTTTAAACAATATTTTCAACCTGCAGTAGGTTGAATCTGCTACTGCAGAACCCATGGATAGGGAGAGCCAATGGTAATCTATGTTATAAAGATTCCCCAGGAGTAGAAAGAGGATGGAGATTCAGGATTCCAAGAGCAGTCTGAATGCATATGAGTCCTTTGAAGGCAAACAGGGGAAAGGGAGGATTTCACAGGAAAGAGTTCTGCAAGGTGAGGGCAAGAGGGCTGGATCATGAATCCCTAGGTTCTCAACTTCTGAAAATGGAAGCAATGGAACGCATGCTTCACAAGACTTTACAATGTCAGGCAAGGGCCAGACAGCTCTGACCAGTGCAGAGAAGTCTCCCACAAGTTCTGCTCCAGCAGGAACACCTGCAGATCTCCACAACCCCCTAGAGATGCAGAACCACCATTTATGGTTTGAATGGAACTTCCCACCAGCACCATAGAAATGGGCTCAGAATCAGATTTAAAACCCAAGAAGATGACATTTCTTGCACACCGGAGTTAGAATAAACCCATATTCTTTGAAAGGGTTTGCAATGTGCCAATGTTCAAACACACCTTACACAAAAATCCTCTGGACTTGTCTTTCTCATCCACCAACTGGAGAAACTCAAAAAGAATTGCAGAAAGACAGACAAGACACTCACAGACTTACCTTTCTTGGAAGCTAAACCAGTTTCCTTTACACTGTTCACATAGAGCCTTCGAACACCGTCTTCTTCCACGGAAGAAAGTGAAAACCCTGCAAAACACGAAGAACCAGGGCTCATACCTTCGGCATGTTTAGCAAACAACAGGAAGCTCCTTCTGTGAACCAGGTGTGTTTATGCTTTGGGTTATAGTTTGGAGCCAGAACCTTTCCCCCAACTCAGATGGTTTTACAAAGCAGAAAAAAAAAAAAAAAATGTGCTTTGTGATCACTCTAAATGGAGTTGCTCCTTATAAAAGTAACTATCACCATTGCATCAATCTTCACATTACGTACCCAGCCACCCACTTGGAAGAAGCTATTTTGTTTTTTCTTGCTTTCTGGTAAATGTCACCCATTTGCCTTTTCCAAACTCTAAGAAGATTAGCTAACCTCACTAGTGTCCCCTGCACTGCACCCTAGGATACGTCACAAATGCCCCACCATACCATGTGTTCATGCTGCCATATGGGCACTGCTTAACAAAATTCTGCAGCAAAGGATAAGTAGCAACTCACTTTACAAATTGAAACTGATTAATTGATTACATACTCCATTAGTGATCATAAGATTATGAACTAATTAATCTTAGACTTTTTTATTAAATCAGAAAAGAAGACAGAGTAAGACTCAGACATTCTCAATCATTTCAGGGATTCAGGCTGCTCCCAGTCCTGTGGTTATTAGCTTCGGTCAACCTGTTTCTGGATGGCCTCACGACAAACTCCTCATGGGTGAATTGAATATCCAACCAATAGCTACTTTCCTTAGCCCCTTAGCAAATACTCCTAAAAGGGCCACAAGAATGAACCCAAGTGGAATAATTTCAACTCTGGGAAAAAAAAATAATTCCAGAAAATTTATCAATCCCTGTCTAAACGCAGAGAGAGAAGACACAGTGGTTTAAAAAAAAAAAAAAAAAAAAAAAAAACAGACAAGCAAACAAGAAAAGAGAGTACTTCATTACAAGGCTGGGTACCAGGGACTCATTGAGGCTTTTCAGGTCATGTCCAGATGAACATATGGGTTTTTGTTTAGTTCATAGGAAATGGACAACCCATGTGGGCAATGCTGCTCATGGCCCTGCCCACACCCCTGGGTACTATAACTCCCTCAGACAGCAAATGTCAAAAAGCTGCTGGAGGACTTTCCAAAGTCTTCCTGTTATTCTATTTTGAATGTTATTTTTACAGAAACTTGTAATTTTCAGGTTTTCAAGATGCTTCAATGAAATAAAAATATTTTTATAGATAAACCACTGATGTGACATTAGTGTTAACACAGACATATTTATTTGCATTTCAGTAGTTTTTTTTCCCCTTTTATATATTATTACAGAGCAAAGGGATGGCAAGGCAAAGAATGAACAGGATTCATCAAACGATAGGCACCTCCTTTCTGAAAGACCTAATTCTATAAAATTCTGAGATCAACATTTTGTTTTTCCTAAAAACAATTGCATCCTGATGGGGTGTAGAGGGAGCAGCCTACTTAACTAGAAGATGGCAGGGGGAAATGCTGAGAGCCTGCTCTAAGTCACCACAAGCCAAAGTGTCAGAGAGGGCTCAGGCATTTATCTGTATTACCACCTCTTTTCTTGGTCCTCTTTTTAAATAAAGAAGTTAAAAACAAGGAGTGAGAGCAGGGAAGCCATGCAGTCTGAGGACTGCAACTGACTATGAAACTTTGTACCAGGTAAATTAAGGATCTAAGAAGGGGACTGGACTTCTCAAGGTGATAGGGAACTAACTCTCTGTGACCAGAAAGAGGGCATAAACTCCTTTCCAAAGACCACTCAAGGAAGCCCAAATTCGCAAATGTGAACAGAACTCTGCTCTGCCCTGGACCTCACACTGCAGGACACTATCCAGAGATCAGGCCAGAAAGGGTCTCCGTCACCATCCCCTGCAATGACAATTATGAAGAAAATAGTCAACACCCTACAAACGGTTTGTTCTGAGGTGTCTGAAGAACACAATGATCTGAACAGCTAACTGGCAGAACTCAGATATTTTTTTTTTCCCTTTTAAATAGACTAGCAAAACTGATTCTCAGCAAATGGGTCAAACACAGTCCAAAATGATTGCCAACAGGGGGCAGAAGGAGCTCATTCTATATACACCCAACCTCCCCAACACCTGGAAAGTTGTCACTTGCAACAATGGGAAGGTGTCATGTGTGACAACCAGAGTAATGATCCTGGGTGGGATTGGGGGGGATTAAAACCATGTGAGGAAACTAAGAGCAACTCCCATGATGAACAGCCAAATTCTTCATGCTGAAACTCATGGCCAAGGGGAATTTAAACAAGAGACTCAACAGAGACTCAAAACTGGAGTCCAGGATACAGTTAACATCCACACCTCTGCCCTCAGAGGACACGTGAGTCGAAATACAATTGGAGCATCCAGAGAAAAGGAATGCTAAGAGGCTGAACTGGGGCCTACCACCCTTGAGCATCATGCTAGGTCTAAGCATCATGTAACCATCTTGATTGATTTCCACAGTATGGTCTGAGAGTGGAGAGGAGAGAGAGAGAGAAAGAGAGAGAGAGAGAGAGGGAGGGAGAGAGAGAGAGAATTAACTCAGTGTTAACTTTCTAACTTTGTTCCATCAATTGGACGGTTAGATCATATTTTCCTTCCTCAAGTGTTCTAAAATAGAAAGCAGCATCTGCTTTGTATTGTTAGATTTTATGTGTGTGTGTTGGTGTTGTGTGCTAGTAGCTTTTCCATACGCTGAACTCAGCATATAAAGGAAGCCACGCTTAAGTAGGTGTCAACATTGGATGCAAATGAGCTGACTTTGGACTCCTAAGTAGCTCTTGAGGACAGAGGCCAGCAGGTCTCCTATGATTGCAACGAGGGTGCTCTTTAACCTGCTCGGCCACAGGCTTTTGGAACAGTTTATCCCAACAGGAATGAGAGCACTGGGAAGAACTGGCTCAGGCTGAGGTCATCAGCCATGCACAGCAGGGCTTTCCAAAGTGAAGTTCAGGAACTGGTGCAAACTGTTTGCTACTGGCAATAATGTAAGAGCAAGACCAAGATTAAGCCCTGAGAACCCCTTACAAAACTGGACATTGCCACCACCTCCAAGTATGCGGCCTGGTGCTTTACAAAAGCAGTGGCAGTTATGAAAAACTGGAAGTTAAAACAAACACTTGCTTCTTTGCATTGGATGGTTCGAGAGGCACTGTTAATAATACTGTGTGGACTGCTGCCTGCTGCCCTATCACACCCTCAAGATGGGAAGGGAAGTGGGCTCTGGGAGCAACTTGATTACTTTAATAAAAAAAAAAAATTAAAAATATCAAGTGCATCCATAGTTTCACTCGCCACAGTTTCAGTTCCCCGAGGCCAACTTTTATTTCAATATATGGTTATGGTTATAATTGTCCTATGTTATTATTGGCTATTGTTGTTAATTTCTTGATGTACCTAATTAGAAATGAAACTTCATCATAGGTATGTATGCAGAGGAAAAACAATGTACAGGGTCTGGTACTGTCCACAGTTCCAGGCATCTGTGCAACACCTTGTCACACGCCCCCTAAGTTCAACTGGGGCGGAGTGCTACTCTTGCAGTTCTATATTCAATTCCTATTTCTGATTTCCTAAATCACTCAGTCTTAGAATAAGAATCCAAGGGCTTTGGAATTCAGCCTTCTGTAGCTCACCCTCACTCAACAGAAATCAAGTCAACAAAAGAGAAAAAGAACAATCATTGAGGAGCATCTGGGTTTGGAGGCCCAGACACTTAATCACACCAGGGCCACCAATTAAAGCTTCAGTAACTGAGTCCACGCTTATGCATGAAGAGCCTTCCATAAACACTGATTCTTTGCCATCAAAATCATCCTGCAGGCCTTCTGATGTCTTAAGTTCTAAGGTTGGGCAGCAAGTAGTGTAAAGGTGTAATACAAGTGGCCAAGAATTCAAAATCAGCTCTTTTCATTAGGCCAAAACACTTTAATGAGCATTGTGAGAGCCGGATTAGCTGCCTATAGCTGCAGAAGAAATATTATATCCTGCTGTTCAGGAAAGGGTTTAAGACCTTCTCATACTAAAAAGCTTAACAATTTCATTCAGAGAGAAATCTTAAGTTTGCATATGCAACGGCCTTTATGTCACTTCCAAAGGAACTTTAATCTCCTTCAAGCACATAGTAGGCCTGCAATTTTCTGCACCCTTGTAGGCAGGTGTAGCTGTGTGATGTGCTCTTCCCACTGATTGTGAGTGAGCCCATACTTGTTTCACCATCTCCTTTCTTTCCTTTCTACAAAGCCACAATGTCCCAGGTGACAG
This sequence comes from Callospermophilus lateralis, assembly GCF_048772815.1. Classification (NCBI taxonomy): domain Eukaryota; kingdom Metazoa; phylum Chordata; class Mammalia; order Rodentia; family Sciuridae; genus Callospermophilus; species Callospermophilus lateralis. The sequence goes on along the minus strand of NC_135314.1, from coordinate 12,460,894 downwards.
CTGCTTAAGGCCTGGGTACTGGGGTGAGAATAACAACCCACACAGGATGCATGGTAAACATGAGAAAGAAATTCCACTGTTTTGAGCCGCTGGGCTTTGGTGACTGCTTGTTACCTCAGCTAACCTTGTTGCTTCTGACTGATAACAGCACAGAACGGATTTCCCCACCTTCTTTATTCAAGCACCAACTTTGTTACTATTTAAAATACAGTAGCGTAAGACTAAGTAAAGAAGCCTAGTCTTAAACATATGGAAAGGATTCCATATTTAACTGCACCAGAATGGAGAAAAACATTGACACAGTGGGCCTGACTGTGATTTCTTTGAAAGACCTGCTTACAAGTGTGGTCTTCAGCTGGCTTCTAGGAACTTGGATATGAAGAGAGTTCCCAACACCCGAACGTGACTCCTGGTACCCAAACTATTTGCAAAAACAATGTGACTTATGGTGAACACCTGTTCTCCTCCTGAGCGCCCAGAATTTTGTGGGCTGGACCGTAGTTGCTTCTATGACAAGCCTCCCAAGAAAAGCTCTGGGCATTGAGTCTCTAAGGAATTTCCCTGGTAGGCAGCATTTCCAGTCGGTTGTCACAGTTCACCTGACGTGACTCCACTGGGGATAACCGTGGAAGCTGGGTTTCCCAGACGTTGCACCTTTGCCGATTTGGCTTCGTGTCATTTCATGGCAATCATGGGTCAGACTATGTGCTGAGTCCTGGTCAGTCAGCAAACCTGGAGGTGGCTTGGGGACCAAGGACACAGCACCAAAATCAGTCCCTTCAACATTACTTGTGGGAGAAAGGCAGACAGTGCTTCTGTTTGTGGTAATGCGAATAGATACTTCCTTTCTAAGTAAAGTACCGTGTATTATTAAACAATCCATTCCCATGATATCCCTGTTTTCATGATATAGAATCCCAGTGATTCAAGTGAAGGAATTGAAAGCTGAATCTTAAAGCATAGCTTTTCTTCCCAGTTTGGCGGCTCTCCATAGCACCGGGGCCAGATGTGTTCTGTTTTAAACAGGCCCCAAAGACTTTTTATTGAATTGTAAATAAGTGCACGTTTGCACAGGAAATGCTATAACTCAAACACAAACACCAAAGATCAAAGACAGACAAACCTACCGTAATTATCAGCGGCTGCATCAGACTTCTCAATCTGAATATTCTGAGTGACTTTTGGACAAATTTCAATTTCTTTATACAGCTGCAAACGACAAAGAAGAGTCTGATTAGGATTTCATCAAAAATAACTTCTTAGGAATGGTCATCATTTTGTAAATCTATTTTTTCATGATTGATACTTAAATGGAAATTCATATCACATCACAATCTTCTCATTGGATGGAACCTATTAAGAGTCAAAGCAGCAACTAGAACTCACATTGGCAAACTTAGCTACAGCTTGATTTCTAAATAATTCCCTAACATCACTCTTTGTGTCCATTCTTACCCTACTCATCTATCACAGAGCTGAAAAATAATGCTAAAGTCATCAAAATCCCTAGTACTGGGGTGGGAAACGTTAAAGAGGTTGTTAGATGCCAGCATGGGCGGCATGGAAGTAGGAGAAACCTCTGTGCTCCCATTCTTCTCTGTTCCTGTAGGACTTTTACCTAAAAAGCTCACCAGGGTACAGACAGGTAGAGACAAAGGTTAGCCTTGAAACAGACAACAAATTACATAAGCAGAAGGTGTTCTCTTTTAGCCACGGAACTTCACCAAAATTAGCTAGAAAAATTAAGTACCTAAATTAATTTCCCATCTATAAACTCAAGAGAAAGAGTTTTTTTTGTTTTTTTTTTATCAAGCCAAAATAAGAACAGTAAATAGTTAACACATCAGAAAGGCTGCCATTTAAGTTAATTGCCATCTCGTCTTCATATGTCATCAACACCATAACTTATGAAGACCTACCTGTACGTCTTTCTACCTATCTCAAACTAACTCTATTAGAAAATTGTGGTCTCCCTTTTGCAAATGAAGGGAATAAGGCGGGAGAGAAAGTACTTAAATAAATTCATAAGGCTGGTATGGGCAGAGCTGGGATTTGCTGAAGTTCTTTCCACTATGCTACGATCCTCCCAGGCAGGGTCCTGGGTACCCCAGTAAAGAAAAACAACATGCTTAGGTAAGTAAGCCAAAACTTGCAATTCGAAATTAAAGATAAAATTCCAAAAATATGTCAAAGGCTCTTAAACACTGTTATTTGATTGTGAAATGAAGACAGAATTTGTCCCATGGTGAATAACAGAAAAATCTGTCCTATAGCAGTAACACAGTCATAGTGAAGAGTCAAACCTGCCCCCGTCTCTCACCATCCACTCATTCACCCATAAATCATCTTATTCGAGCATGTAGGAAAGAATGCCAGTTCTTTTCATTTAGTTACTTTGGCCATTTGAGAAGACTAAGTACTGAGTACTAAGACTAAGCAAGAGTACTCAGGACCCAGGAGCCCAGAAAACAGCCCGGATTTGTTTCAACACCCTAATGTAAGGCAGCTTCCAGCAAATGAAAGGTGCTAAGGGTAAAAGTGAATGTGGTTGTATTTGTATACTTCATAAATGCTTCCTAAAAATAAATTCCTTAATTAGAAGAAATCAATTATACTGATTTTTAGTTCAGGAAAATATAGTCACCAAAATCATAAATATCAAATTCGATACAGTTAATATATATCATCAAACCACAGAATGCTCACTGAAACAATATCCAATGGGTTCAGGTCAGCTGAGCTGCAGCCTTAGTCTTATTTTCTTAAACATCCTTGAGAGCCAAGCCTTTCCCCCAGGTGGCAGTGTGTAACTGTTCCAATCATCTCTGCAAAGACCAAGAGGGAAGAGGGCTTTGTGCAGTCTTTCCTATTTTGCACAATACCACCTACTTCTCTTTGGAATTGGTGTGAAAATGCTCCTGTCTCTTGCTGGTATTGGATGATACCTTGGTGATCTGTGAACAGTCCCTGGACCACGATCCTTCTTAGGCTGGTTGGATTAAAGCCAGGTTTAGTAAAAAGCTCTAATAAAGTATATTTCAAGAAGGGGTTGTGCTTGAAAATGTATTTGAAATTCAGTCATTTTATACGTAATATGTAAATCATCTTATTTGTAAATACCTTTAATAATTTCCTTTTCTTGATTAAAACAATGATGTTGAACATTTCCCTGTTTTTAAAAAAGTAGATCAAAAGATCACCAGGTTTGAGGCAAGTTCTGCAGGCAATTGAGTTCTCACAAAGTCATTCTTCCTATCATTCTTCCTATGTCTCCTTGGGGTGCCCCAGACCAAGCCACCATCACCTCTCAACTTTGGCTCCCTGGCCTCCTATCAGTCTGCCTGCTCAGGGTCTTACACTTATGTATGGCCCACAAGGGAGCCACAAGGAGCCCACTGCAACAGAATTTCAGACAGTCCTCTCTGAGTAACAGAGGAGACTGCTTTCGGGACTTTCCCTACATAAGGGACACTCAAATCTCTATGCAAAGTGGCATAGTATTTGCATTTAACTATATACTTTAAATCACTTGCTTATAATATCCAATACAATGTGAATGCTATGCAAACAGTTGCTACAATATATTGCACAGGGAATAAGGACAAAACAAGTCTGTACCTGTTTGACGCAGGTGGGACCAGCACATGCCTAACTACGTAGTACAGACCAACAACAATTAAATTTTTTGGTTTTTAATATCTGCAACCAGCAGTTAGTGTACTCCACAGATGCTGAACCTGAGGGTATGGAAGCCGCCTATAATCTCCCTTCTCTCCTGAGGTTCCCTTCTCACTTAGGCCCTGCATGGCCTGTCCTGCTCCCTGCCCCCTTCCCCGACAGCATCCCACCTTACTTATCCTCCCCACTCATCCTCCTCACAGGCCAGGTAAGCTACCTCCTCCTCTGCCTTCTTTGCTCCCTCAAAGACACTTTTGTATAAAACCCCGATAAGTCTTAGGTCCTCAATTTCCTCACATCTAAGCTTGCAGGTGCACCATCTCTCTACATCCATTTGCTCTAAGTTTATTGACTTGTTTTTATGTCACCATCTCTGAAAACTGGATAGAGGTCCTAGCAGAATAGCAGAAGCCAGGATTTTTTCTTTTCTTTTTTTGTTTTTGCAGGTGGTAGGGTGGTGGTGCTGGTAGTGGTGTTTGTATATCCACAGTCCACAGTGTATAAAATAGGTAGGATTGTGCCAGGCACACAAATGCTAAATAAATATTTGCTATCTGAATGAATAAATAAATTGATTAGTATTTCTGCAAGCTCTTTATTCCCACTTGTCACTTTAAGAAAAAACCCATTTAGTGTTGGTTTTTGACAAGCCTGTGCTTGAGGCACTAGGTTCATGATTATTCCATGGGCTGAACCTGACGATCAACTAATCATGAAAAAGTAGCCAAACGGGGTCAATTACTTAACACAACCAGCAATGCAGATAAATAGATAGCTATTCCTGGTCATTCACAAACAGGAGACTCTCCTGACCACCAAAATAAAAATACTAGACCCTTCAAAGTAGTCTTTCAGATCTAGTACCCACTTTTGCTAATAATTATTGATCTTACTACTAATGATGGTTGACAGGAACAATGGCATAGAATGAAGTATTTAGAGGGCTCATATATGAATGAGTTGTTTCTAAGGAAATGGCTTCAAACGCCTGCGTGTTCCCCCAGGACACCGACATCAGAACAGGGTGGGCTGGGGAAACACTGTACAGTGCATGGACTGATGCCTGTTTAGAATGGGATGATAAAGTGAGATTCTGGAAACTCTCAGAAGCAGTCTAGAATGCCATATGTTCAGAAGGCCCTGCCTCCAGATGCTATTACACCCAGCATTAATGGTCTAGAGCAGGAATTCAAGACCCAGGACCCATGGATAGAATTGACCTGGTCTGTGATCTTGGATGATTGGTGTGTGGGGGTGTCTTTTATGCTTACAAGCCTTTAGTTGAAAGTGCCTGGTGAAGCCTCTAGATCCCTTCTCAGAATATTGCTTCCATTGCACATGGCAATGAAAGTGAGCATCTCCTTCAATCATAAATGCACATAGGCAACCAAGAGCACTACATCACCAGTGCCCGTGACTTTGTCATGAATAGAAATCAGTTATTTTCAAACCACATTCCAGTTGTTACTAATATCTCAAGGTATTACAAAGGTCATCACTACTGCAGAACAGCTGCTACTAGACCTATCACCAGGCCTTGTCATTTAGTGAGCACATATATGATCTTAATTAAAAAAATAACTACTTCACTATAACTAAGCCATGTGCAAAGGAAGCATTATTCTGAGAAGGATCTACAGGCTTTACCAGGCAGCCAAAGCTATCCAAAGCACAAAAAGGTTAAGAAACTTAGGAAAAAATGGAGCAAGATAGCAAGCAATATTATGGTATCTGCTTCCTTAGGGTCTCTGGGCTGGAGGTCTCCTGCAACAGGGCAAGAGAAAACCATGGTCTCTCTCTCTCTCCTTTGTATATATATATATATATATATATATATATATATTTTTTTTTTTTTTTTTTTGTACTAGGGATTGAACTCAGGGGCACTTAACCTCTGGGTCATATCCTCAGCCCCTTTTATATTTTTATTTAGAGACAGGTTCTTGCTGAGTTGCTTAGGACCTTGCTCAGTTGATGAGGGTGACTTTGAACTCCAATCCTCCTGCCTGACTCCTGAGCTGCTGGGATTACAGGCATGCATCACCACACCTGACTTCAGATTGATTGATTGATTTTTTAAATTATAACATGTACAGAGCAATTGTAGATCCAAACAGACTAAACCTGGCACACCTTAGTCTTCTATGTTGAATAATACCATACAATAGCCAAGATGTAAAAGTAAAATAAATCAATAAAATTTCAAAATAGTGCCTTGCACCAGCTCTTTGTGTATAGGACATGGTAATTAGCAAGGTATAATCTCTGTAATTTAGGATGGAAACAATTCACTAACCTCCAGGATACAAAGTATTCACCCTATCAGCTATTCCAAGGTTATCAGCAAGGCATTTCCCTTTGGGGGGTTTATCTGGGAGTGGAGGGCAAGGTTGAGACAGTGTCTTGCTATGTTTCCCAGGCTGCCCTCAAACTCCTTGGCTCAAGCGATCCTCCTGCCTTAATTTCCAGAGTCATTGGAACTACAGGTGCATGTCACCATGCCCAGCTGATGTTTCCCTTTTTTAAGGAAGGAAACAGACTTTCCTTTCTCTATTCATAAAGCACAAATACTGGGCTTCTCTTCACATCAGAGAAAGAATAGATCAGCTATTTTCTGTTGAATGTAGCTTCTTCTATCAACACTTATTAAGTGATGGCTAAAAATGGACTCATTTTGATCCTCTTCTATTGTATAACATGACAAGATTGTTACAAAAGCACATCCTCTTTTATGTATCCTTAAAAACACTTAAAGTGACCCCAGGTAACCTTTTAGGGTGACAGAAATGTTCCCAATTATGATTGAGGTGTAGAGACATGACTGTATACATTTGTCAAAACTCATCAAATCATGTGCTGAAAACCCGTGAGAGTTTCATTACATGTAAAGTATACCCCAATAAAGTTGCCTTAAAACATTACTAAATCTTTAAATTATGCTTCTTCCCCTTTCCAAAAAGAGAACATTGGGTTTATATTTTCAGTTCCAGTCTCTGGTGAAGTCTGAAGTCCTCCTAGTATCATTCACATATGCACGGCGGCAGGCAGCAGTGGGCCCCCAGAGGGATGCCTGAGTACACACCAAGCAGAAAGATCTCCAAAAGGGAGGCTCCTTGCTCCCCAAATCATCCTTTACTGGAACTAAAAACATGCACCACCCAGCTGGAAAAAGGAACTTGTCACCAGTTTATTAGAATAACAACCATTAGCATCTACTATATGAGTCATTCTCTCTAATCTTTGTTAAACCCCAGACATGAAGTACGGTCATCTCACGACTTTGCCAAGTCCAAATGTCAGTATGCAGTAGGACTGATATAGAAAGCCAGGTCTGGTTCAGAATTCATGTCCCGTGAAAACACACAACTGTCCCCAGAAATCTGTCTGAATAGAGTTCCAACAGGTTGGGACACACAATGAGATGGCAGCTTTTTTCACCCACAAGATTTGACCCTTTGGTCTTGCTATGCATGTGGAAGTCACAGAAAACTGGAGTTAGAGCTTTTATTCTGACAACAGCCAGTTGATTTCAGAGTTACAACTGAAAATAGAAGACCATCAATGCTGCCAGGAGGCTTGGTAATAGGGGCTAAAATTCCCAGAGATGGCTCTGGATTTCAGTGTCTCACGATGGCACAACAATGCACCTCAGACAAGCAGAGGTAGCATTTCCACTCTGGAAACTCCATGCTACGTAAGGCCACTGCCACCAACTTCAGAGCTCCCGATGAAGCTCATTTATTCTACAACTCTGTTCCTCTCCACCAGCTGCAATTAACACAAGTGCGCAGATAATTTGAAAATAATCTCCTACAGAATGTGCTTGGACAACAGTCATAAACATTACCAGCTCATAAATGTCCTCCTCGGGCTGCGGGATGTAGAACTGCATTTTGTTTTCTATTAGAAATTTCAGACGCAGGTAATGAGCAGAATGATCCAGTTGATGTGTCTGGGACAAAAAGAGAAGAAAACGTCTGTTCAGTAGGAAATAGGAATGACTAGGTGCCCACCAACATGTGATCACGCCTCCCAAGAACAAAAGAGATTTGTTACTGCAGAGAGGGCGACATTTCTATATTTCTTTAAAGGTTTGCATTCCAAACTCAGAATGAACATTACTGTTCCTTGAACTCATTAGTAAAATTCCATGAGTATCATAGGATTTCATAGAACCAAACGAGTCACATCGTCACTTCTATTTGATTCACTGCGCTGTTTATCACTGGTTTTCAGCAAAAACTATCAAAGAGGCCCCCAGACAGTTTCATATGTACATGGATGATTAAAGAAGAGTGAAAAGAAAGAAATATGTATCACAAAAGAAAAAAATCTGGGCCCAGGGAAAGTTGGCTTTTTAACCAGGTGGAAGGAGGTGAACAGTTATTAACCATTCGTTTGCAAGTGTGTCAGTGTGAATACAGGCATTTGGATTCCAGTCGGATGCACTATTCCCCGGTGAGACTCCCTCTGTGTCAGTGCAATAGGCACGTGTCCCACTCTGGAAGCACACCAAATTACTTGATGGAGGAAAAGTATCCTCCCACAGTTAAGGACTGAAATTCCAGGGCTTCTCTTTTGGTCCAGGATGGGTCAATGGATTTTCTCTATCTAAAAAGTCATCCTTAAATTAATTTTTATAAAAAAAGAAACAATGATAACATGGTTGCATAAATAATTCCCAAGACACAGTTAAGAAGATATCAGAGGAAAAAGAAAACGCTCTTCAAAATTTTACTTGGCAGTGTGAAAGTACATTGCCACAGAGAACGTGTTTACATGGAACAATGTTTTTAAGTGTCATATCTTTTAAAGATACATCCTAAAGTACTAAGAGATGAAGGATGGGATGTTTGGGATTTGCTTCTAAAACAATTCAGACTGTGACTTATCACTGTGACTCATCACATTATTCTCTGACTTTATAGGAATCTGAGATTTTTCATCAAATAAATAAAAATCACTTATACTTAAAGCTCTACAGATGAGAATTATTCAAAATAAAGAAAACTAATTTTAATTTTAAACTAATTTTAACTGGTTCTACAGGCTTCCCACTTGCCCTACAATCCCTCTTCCAAATGTGTTAAATGTGTCTGTACATATACATATGTGTGTGTGTATCTATATGTATACCTATGTATATCTAGATATAGATACACACAAAAATATGTATTTCAAGGCTGGATAAACAGCATTCCAACACTTATTTTAATCACAGTCACTTAATCAAATCTTATAAGTGTGCCAGACATGGTGTGAAGTACTGAGAATACAGAAATTAATAAGAAAAACTGCAGTCCTCCGCAGTGTGCATGGCTGGGAGAAGGGGTGAGCAGAAAAGGAGTGGTGGTTTAGCTTCGTAAATATAAACACACATGTAAGACAGGTACCCTGTATTATTCCTGAAGCACATTCCTGGAAAGTGGAAATTAGCTGCCCCTGTACACTCAGAAGGATGATAAAGACTCTTTCTATTGGTGATTCCTGAGAACCCCCATTCTGTATCCCATTCCTAGGTATCATGAGAGTTTGAAGCCCACTGGCTGAACACCAGTGCTATTCAGCGGCCCATTTTCGGTCACCTGGTTTGCATCCTGTTGCAATCTGTATTTGAACCGGATGCTATTGTCAGACAGACCCAGGACTGTTGATGCCAAAAACAATAAGCGGGGATGGATAAAACCAGGGAAATATAAGACAGAGAAGTTTGAAGAGCGCTACCTACTGCTTGTGGGAGAGATACCAAGACAAATAAACAGCAAAAAGATCATACTATTTAGGGTGATAAACAAAAAAATGTTTTTTTTCCCGTAAGACAGAAGAGTGGCATATGCTTCCCATCTGCCCAGGTCTTCAATAAAATCATCAATGAGACGCTAAATGTCTAGGTCACAGTCTATTCCAGGCCAAGGTGGAAGGAAAGCAAATGAAAGTTTCATGGGGTCTTAGGAACAGGGACAAATCCACTGGGAAATGTATTTGATATCAGTAAAAAGGATTCTGTGGACACTCCTCATGAGGCTGCACGTACACAGGCCACCTTCAGGCCCAAAGAGCAGCCTCTCCTAATAAGACCCTGGTATCTGGAACCTTAGTGTGAGGGAGAGTCGGACCACTGTCAGAGTCCAGAGAGCTTCAGGTGGCCCCAGTGCAGAGTACAGATCCTCATCACCCCTCCAAATGCTAGCATGCCCGCAGCACCTCTACACTGATACAGAGAAGGTTAAACGCTGGTGTGTTAGCTCACATAAGCTGCGGAATACAGCACAGACAGCAAAAGCATGATAAATAGAGCAATGGTAATAAGGGTGATTCTTGCTACACCCCCACCCCCCACCCCCATCCCACTATCCAATATAATGGCTTTACTTGAAGCCTAAGAACCCTTCATTTGGCCTGAAAAAGGTTACTCTAAAAACAGGATGCTGGATTAATATTCCAGTGCATCTTCTCACTTTGATAAAAGTTTCTGAATTATGAACCCTTGTAGTCACGGCTGGTTTAAAATAAAGAACGAATCCTAATGAACTAATTAAATCAGATCATCAGAAATCTCCAGAAGGATTTTGTGCTCCTCAATATCAAGGCAGTCAAATAACCAACCATGTTCACAACACATCTTTGTGCAAAAAGAATTCCAAATGTGAATGAATATTTTAGGATTGTGATTCAAATAAGTGACCTGCTTTAGGCTTATTAAACATTCAAGAAAAAATATCCTAACAAGAGAAATTCAGTTTGGAAATAATTTAAATACTACAAATTTGTTTCCCAATGTACATTTTCTTGAGTTACTTAGAGAGCACTGGATTCATTTTCAGGCAAGGCAGCTGCAAATTATACCATAAAATAAATAGTATTCCAGAGCAATTTTAGTTTAGTTGGAATAATTTTTTAAAATCAGTATCTTACTACAACTAATTCAAAGGATGAAATAGCAAAACACAATGTAGACGTTTCTGTAAACAGTGCTAGCCATTAAAATAAGTAAGAATGTATTGTTATGGATCTTCTAACCCATCATGTTTTGCTCTTCCACTTCTCTTTCGTTTCAGTGAAACTGGTGTGGGAAACATAAACATGCAGTTACTGAACACAGAAATCCATGCACACACAGAATATGCAAGGTGCTACTGCAGAATTTCCAAAGATATTTTCCTTTGCCTTTCAAGCGACCTTTTATTTTTTAAATGCCAATCATTTTTAGAATATCCAGAGCCACAGACCAACACAGTGAAAGCAAGAAATAAAACAGACACCATGTCACACATGAATAATATCAGTGAATATGAATGAGAATTTTTTGCAATTATCTTTATAATTGCAATAATCCAAATAAATCCACTTGTAGGCCCACATGGTTACCTGTTATATTTAATAACAATCATTCAAGTAGCATCTATAACATGAAATGTAGATCTTGAAACATTTACTATACCAGAACTTGACTGGTGATCAGATGGCAGATGGCAAACTGATGGGAAATGATGTGGATCAGAGAGAATAGGAAAGAGAATGAGCTGAATGCAAGAGACAGAAGAAAGAGATTGATTATTAAATATTAGAGGAAGCATCCATTGCCAACATTGAGCATGACAATAATGAAATAAAGACATGCATCCTTATAAGCATATTTGCTTTCAATCCCTCCTTCAAAAACAAAACAACAACAAAAGAACCCCACTCACCATTAGATCAGATCATTAATAACATGTGGCACTGTTCCCCCATTATCTCTTTCTCTCTTACGAATCAAATGGTTCCACTAATTACAATAAAGTGTTTTCCAAGAAGAGGCAAGCTTAGAAGACACCTGGCTCCAAGCACACGATATAATTTATCCTCCATAGATGATTTTCCAGGGAGCTTCAGTTTCTTAAAGCGTACTGTAAAAGTTTTGCATTTTTAAATGCATGACATGTACACTTGTCCCACAGCATGTTCTTTTTTTTTTGTTTGTATGTTTGGGGAAAAGAAATGAAGACTCAGGGAATATTAGCAGGACAACCTTTTATTGTTGGAGAAAGGGACTTGTACCTTAATGATGCCATCAGAAACATTCAAGTGGCAGAAATAAATCTCTTATAGAGGAAGACAAACTGGCAGTTAAAATGTCATCTTTCATTGTCTTAGTTTTTACCAAACGTAAAGCTTGAAAAGTATCTAAAATTGGGCCAATCATTCATTGCTCTTCTCACTGATCAGTTTCCAAGCAATCAATGGTTGCCAGAAAAGCATGGCTTAATCTTTGATTCCTAGTGGAGTCTAAAGATGAAGAGCACAGGTCACTGCAAGTCCAAGCTATGCGCTGCAAACACGTCCCAGGCTTTGGCTTCTACAAAAAAGTCCAGAGTCCTGCTTCTAACACCTTCAGCTACAGATCTGAGAATAACTCCCACAACTCTGCAGAATATTAAGAGCTAGTTAAAAAACTGTGCTTCTATAAATAAAAGAATGCAGAAATCCTCAATAAGCCAATTTTGCTAAAAAATTAAAATGAACAATTATGAACAGATGTCATTATCTTTAAAAGTTAGAACTCACTTACATGAAGCAATCAAAGTATGTGTAAGGTGACAAAATTTATTTTTAACATCTACATGGGGGCTGATTTTAGCTTATCCTGAAACCAGTGTCTGTTCCACTTGCCCTCCACACAAGACCACTTGAAAGGCTGATTTGTACTGGGCTGTTACATTTCCCCCACTCATAGGAAGAGCCATATTTTCTCCTTAAAAGGGCTCTCTTAATTTGTTTCTTTAAAAACACATACATTGATCATAGAACTACAAAGGTTCTTTGTGAGTGAAAGTTATTCAATATTTACAAATTGAGGATCGAATGAAGAAGTCTCATCTGTTCAACTTCTTTGAGAACAGAATGATAGAAATGTTTTCTGCTCTCCCTTTTTTAGTACCAGTAAATACTAATCCACTCCCCTGAGAATATATTCTGGATTCTTCTGAGTCTTATGGACTGTCCTTGCTGAAGACTGACCCAGGTTCTTAAGAGTTTTTGTGACTGCCCACTAGCATGCCGGGAAACTCCCAGGTTTGGAGCACCCACTAGGCTCAGTCTCTCCCTTGCATCTGAGAGTGACATGAGCTCAGGCAAGGTACGGAGGCTCTCTGAGACTCCCTTTCTCCACCTGTAAAATGGGCAAGTAACTGCTCTTTCTCAGACTTGATGTGACTACTCAATAAAACCATCTCGAAGCTGTTACTTTGGTAAAAATAAAAACAGGCACATAATGCCCTCACTCAAGGATATTCATCTGGTTGTGCTGGGGGGGGGGAAATGAAACCAGGTTTACCTTGAAAAAGATCAAGATATTTCTATAGCTTAAGGTGAAAGGTGAGGAATTGAGTTCAATCAAAAACAAAAACAAAACAAAACAAAAACAAACCAACAAACCCACAACAGGCTAATTCTGTGTTCACATTAAGAATTTCCCAGCACAAAGGTCAAACTTACACTCCCTTTGGTGTTTCTCTTCTTTCAAGATGCCTATGATGTATCAATTGCTGATTAAAGGGCAGGCACAAAACAGTATCCATAATATGACCTACTAAATATGTGTATGTGTAGGAAAAAAAAATGGAAGAACATTGAAATGTTTACTGTGGTTATTTTTGACTTTTGTAAATAAGGTCCTGAATAGCACGGTGATGTGCTGTCTTGTTGTTAGATTTTCTAAAATGTAAGGATGTAATACTGCAAAAAACACACACATTTTGAAAGAAGTTAGAAGAGTTCCTTTCCTCCCAAAGTGGAAGTTCCTCCAAGATTATTATGCATATGATCCTAAAGGCAGGCAAAAGGCAGCTCTGAAATGAAATGGAAATGGGTTTTAAGTGCTGCCTCCTTCTATACGACCAAGTTTCCATATGTATCTTAGAAGAATCCTTGGCCTCATTCTGCTTTTCTCAGGGAAACAATCTAAAGTAGCTCCATACCTTGCAGATGAGCTCCAGGGTGTCCCGTGCAGTGTCACCTGGCCGGACAACGGTCAGAGCTGGCTGATTATTGGGCAGACAGAACCAGGAAGGACTGAAATATTCGTGGACCCAAATGTCGCAGTCAGGATTGTGCTGGTGGACACTAGGTAAGACCACTTCTTTCTCCCTCTGTAATAAGAAGCCAGGTCAGCAGAGCTGCAGCTGTCAGTCTCTCACATCCCAAGGCCCCAGATTTTGCACACAGGGATTATCTAGTTCCAGGAAGTCAGCCCAGGGCAGAAGAGGTGGCAGTGGTGGGAGGCAGGGGAACCCTTGGTGAGAGAGAAACTATTGAGAAAGGAGCATTGTCTGGAGCAGGGCAGGAAGATTTCTGACTTTGAACTTGGCCCCAGGCATTCAAAAGTCAAGCACGACATGAATAAGTAAATACTGAAATTTGGAAGAAAGCAAGAAACAGGCCACCTAATCAGCTCAGCTTTATTGCTATTATTTCTTCCACAAAAACATTTTAAGTTTTGGGCCAAGAACTTCAATTAAGAATATGTGCCATGTGAAATTTATACTTCAAAGCAACGATGATGCCTCAAGGGAACTTGTTCATAAAGATAATGTTTCAGCATTACATAATGATAGGTAATGTTGTTTCTGTATAATCCTTGTGCAATTCTGGGAAAGGGAGAGCTTTACTTTTGAGATAAACTTCTAAGGTTAGAGGAGGGACCTCATAGCAACCTCCTAAAGGCCACTGAGATGGCTCTGCCCCGCCCATCACTCTGCCCCCTGTGGCTCTGCCCCTATGGCTCCACCCCACCACTCTGCTTGCTGCCCACTACCCAGTTAAGCCTGAGGATTGGGGAGGACCACCAAGCAAGCGCTGGAGTGTCTGGAGCAAAGTATCATTCATCGGCTACATTAAACTTCACACTAAAAAAGCTGAATTAGAAAATGCTCCAAAAGTTGATGAAATGTTAGGAACCCAGTGAAATAACGAAGGAATGAATTATGTTAGATTTTAGCAATGTAAACATGATATCAACAGTTTATATGCCAAGTAGCATGCCTTCATTATTGTTTATAACCAGGCCACTGGTGGGTAAATACATGTCTACAAATTACCAAGAACAAGACCATATCAGAAAATTACAAGAAGGAACAAATTTCCAAATACAGGCTGAGAGGTGGTAACATAATGATTTCCATACATAAAAAGGATCCAAGAATGGGGGAAATGGTTCAGTAAAGGGCACTAAACTAAGCCCAGTTGCAGAAGATGATTTCTGTCTTTGAACATTGTTGCTTTCACAGATAAGTTGGACCCCAGGGAAAGAGCTGTCAAAAAGCAATCAACTTGACTCCATCCCATTAACTATAATTGGAATCTTCCAATGCTGCTCCCACGTGCCACATCAAAAAAGTGCCCCTTAGCACTGGATTAGCCCAAGTTTTGCAGCTAAACTGCTCTTTGAGAATGAGGCATGCTATCCACGAAGTGGAATAAATAAAGAGGTGTTCTGGAAAGTTGGAAAAATCCAGAAAGCTAAACAGAAATCCAAAGGAAAAAACCATTAGTTTCCACCTTCTCTGTGTGGGAGAGGATATACCATCCTTAAAAATATGTAATAATGTGTTAGATGAGTTGGCCAATCAGAGCTGACCAGCTAAATATCAAAAACCGTGCTTGCGTTACAGAGAGGCACAACAAATACCCATGCTCAATGAGAGGACCCTGATTGGAATTTTTTTTTTTTTTTTGGTAGCAGAAATTGAACCCATCAGTGCTTAGCCACTGAGCCACATCCCCAGCCATTTTCATATATTACTTAGAAGCAGAGTCTCACTAGGTTGCTTACAGCCTCGTTCAATTGCTGAAGCTGGCTTTGAACCTGTGATCCTCCTGCCTCAGCCTCCGAGCTACTGGGATTACAGATGTGCACCATCACATCTGGCCTAGTTGTATTTCCAGTATGTCCTAATCCACAAACTGCTTGAGTACAAAAGAAAGAAAAGCCACCTGTTGTCACTTTACTTTCTTTCCCGCCCAGAGCCAGAACTCTCTACTGCACTCTGGTTTCTGAGGCTTGGCTCCTTCTAGAATATGGGGCCGTGCCACTGCTGACACTGCTTGGCAACCCAGAGATGAATTCCATCATCCGAAGTCAGAGAACCAGAGAATCTTACCAAGGTAATGTCCTCAACACCAAAACCCCCAAAGAGGCCATTGGTATGACTACTAGGGTCTGGAAAACTAGAGATGTCCATTTATTTAGAGGTGGAAAAATGTGGCCAAGGGGGGGAAAAAAATCAATACCTTTATGGACTTTCAATCAGAGCCATTTAAAAGTCCCTATTAAACCCAAGTGCAAGGTTAAACCAAGTCTGTGAATCTTTAATTGAATACTTGACTTGGGAGGCAGATGCATTTTTTAAAAAGAACATACTATCGGAACATTTCTTTGGAATTAATGGAAGCAAAATAGCATGTGTGGGCACAGTGAGGGCAATAAGAACTTACCTCCTGGGAATAGAAGTTGTACATAAAAAGGAATTAGCAATGACATAAAATATTCAGCTAACTCAGAACTCAAATTTCCTCTCATATTCTAGTCGGAAACTTTCACATCAAATGATAAGTCTGGAAAATGTTATGTCAGCAGGAGAATGTTCTTATCGACAAGTTTTAAACATGAAATGATTTTCCATCTCTCGTTGGCCTGTTATATAACTTTTCAAAAAAAACTGATTATTTCAGTTTTTCATATTGAGTCTACTTAATTTTAGTAGCCCGAGAAACCATGCATCGTGCACATGTTGATGTACTGGTGGTACTTTTAGAAAAGGAACACGTGTTTATTTTTACCTTGCCATCTGGAACAATGTCATCAAATATTCCCTCTAAAGATTTCTTTACAGCTTCAGTTCCCTCTCCAAACACCTGCATATACAAAAGTATCATCTTCAGAAGAAACCCGGGCAATGGGGCGAATGAAGCATGGACAATGGACAAGGTTATGAAAGAACATTACAGTAATTTTCAGATACTCCTACACCAAATCCCAAAGCAAGTAACACATTTATGGTACCAGATTGTGAAAGCCATGTTCCCACCCCTTTAACCATTCAAACACAAACAAAACAAAAATAAATTGTTTTTAGATCTGGATAATTTGTCTCTAAATCTGAAGAAAACAAACTTGCAAAAGAAAATAGCTAGATTCATTCACAATGAATGAATTCTGCCTTATATACCTGATCAGGTATTTACAAAGAATAATGTTTACTTTTATTATTTTCTGAAGTAAGACCTGAGAAGATATTTATAGTTTGTTACTGCAAAATGTCTGAAAAATTTTTTTTTTTTTTGGAAAATAGAGAACTGCCTATTCTTTGAAATTTAATGAATCCTGCTAACTTAAAGATACCATGAAAACCATAATAGGGTACCAATACCAGTAGGTAGTCAATACCCCAACACATGGACACAAGGAATTTTATGTATTGGCTCTAAAATAAGTAAGTATCATCAGGATAATTTGGGACATGATTAAGAATAAGCTTTTCCTCCAATGCAAAGGTAGACTACAGAAACATGGACATTTTTTCTCTTTCAAAGTACTGAATCACGAGTAAATTTCTATCAGAATGTTCATGGCTAAGCAGGAAGTTTTTAAAAACTCTTACTTTAAGAAAAAAAAATCACAATTATTTATAAGACATTACATTGTCCTTTTGATTTGGGGGAAAAAAAACTGAGAACATTCTCTCGAATTTATTTAAATCCAATCCCATATTTCAAGAGCTATGAGCTCCAACAACCTGGGGCCAAAAAAGCAGAACCACATGAATTAAGAATTTTGATCAAACACAAGTCCAACTGGGAGTTCCTGACCCATATGTATAGCAGGTCTGAGTGAATCATTTGTAACGACACAGGATGGAGGCCAAACGACACCCAATTTTCCCAAAAGGATGGGTGAAACGCTGATTGTTCATATCCTGCTCTTGCTGGCTTACAGAGAACTATCAAAATCTTGTGTGACTGTTCTGATAAGCCACTGACTTCCAGTTTATTTTTTAGATTCATATAAGAGCAGAGCCCATGGGAGCAAACTCAATGTACTCTCTCCTCAAAGACCACAGGGCAAACTGAAAATCCTTCAGGTTCACAGTCCCTCATCTTCTGCTCATCTGGTCTCCTGCAGGCTCCATCTCCACTGCTGGCTGGCCACATCAGCTATCAGGATTGAGCTCCTTTCAAACTTTGTTCTTAAGGGAATCCTCCTATCAAGCCAGGCAAGGTCCTCCCACTTTGTGTAAGGGCACAGTGGGAATATGTCACATAGGCATTCTGTTCATGACTTCCCAAATGTTTGATGCCTCTTATCCATCCAGGAATCAGATGTTCTCCTTCTTCCAAAAAGACTATAAATACTCAGGGTCCTATAGTCCTTAAAATCTAGAGTGGCCTTGGCTAGTAAAGCAACAAGATCAGTGGGGAAGAACAGGGCCACAGTGTATGGCTACGAGGGGGCCCACACCGCACCCATCCAGGTTGGGCTGAGATCCCTTTCCACCCCTTGTCCCTGAGTAGGAGGGGTCACGATGGTAAGTGTGCACTCTCAGATTCCTGGCTCCTCATTCCCAAAAGCAGAGAAGTGCCCACTCCAAGTCAACCCCAGAAAGTCAAGGGCAAAGAGATAATCCAATCACCCCGAAGCCGGCCTTGGAGCCCGCACCACTGGCTGCTGAACTAGCCTGTCCTTAGGTGCCCGTTTGGCTTCCTCATCAAGGAAGCCCTGCTTTTTTTTCTGAAGACTCAAGATGAATTGTGCACTTTCAGTAGGTCTATAATTAACCACGGTTTGGAGAGGATGCAGGTGGGAGATAGACTAATAGCAGAGTTCAATGTTATGGGTGTACATTATCTATTAAAAGTGTCTCCATGACTAACTTCATGTCAACTAGTTGGTTGTAAGTAGCACTCAGTGTCAATAAAGGAACAACACACAGCCCCCATCAAGGTGGCCACAGAAGCCTTCTGCAGGTTTCCTTTCCGTCCACTCTAGAACTTACCTGATTGATGCTGGGGCGTCCCTGCTTCTTTTTGGAGGTAGTGTCCAGACCCCAAAGAGAAGAAAACCTGCTCCTTCTCTTGCTAGCAGATCTGGACATGGCCTGAGTACGTCTTCTCACTCCAGTTTCACCTGTACGGGCTGCCACCTAATGATAGCAAGGACAAGTGGCATAAGAGATCTTTTAGGATGGCCATCTGTTCCTTGAGGTCCTCACTTAGTCCCGCCCTTCAAAACCCTTCCTCCCTCTTAGCGGTCAGCAATGACCCCCCACCCCCCGCCCGCCGCTCAAAGCGTCTATCCACGACTCACACACATGGGAACTTTCAGGCTGTTCATGGATTCAAAATGGAAATGAAAGGTTGGCAGACCCGATCACTCTATGAAATCATCAGCAAAGATATATAAAAGAGTCATAAAATAATATATGTTGTTTCCAAGAACAGATGTCCTTCTGGTCACAGGTTTGAACTACAGCATCCATTTTAATGAGCCATGCTTTCTACAGAGTCTCCCCAAATGCTACAGAGCTATTTCTGCATTCTAAAGAAAAATGGTGCTGAAGGTCAGCAAAACTAGCAGAAAGACAGCAGACTTTGGTACCTGTGAATCCATATTAAATCTCCTCTCTTTAGCTCTCCCAGAATATAAAAATTATCGCAAAATGAGATTTGCCCCCCCAACCCTCGTGCCTGTTGTCTTTTCTCCCTCAGCCAGAGAACCCCAAATCTACTTTGGCACATGACCAGGAAGTCAAACTTGACTTGCTTGCCTGGAGCAGGCCACGGCCTTGTGACTAGGTTCCCTGTCAATGGGACATAAGTAGAAAAACTCTTTGCAGCTTCCAGTGATGGTCCTCAAGAGAAGGGGGCTGTCTGTCATCCATGGGGTTATCTAGAATGTCAGGTGCAACTCTTCTCAAGAATGGCAGCGTAAGAAAGAAGGGAGCGGTGTTACTGAAGAAGGCGAAGCCACAGTCCTGATTTCCAGAACTTACATGTTCTATGTTTAGGCGAACAGCAAATAAAACTTGCACGGTTTTTCTTTCTTTAAAGAAGATATTTGCGAGGTACCAGCCACCCAGAGAAAC
Source organism: Callospermophilus lateralis (assembly GCF_048772815.1). Classification (NCBI taxonomy): domain Eukaryota; kingdom Metazoa; phylum Chordata; class Mammalia; order Rodentia; family Sciuridae; genus Callospermophilus; species Callospermophilus lateralis. Next base: position 12,441,095 of record NC_135314.1, on the reverse strand, counting down.
ATTTCAGGAGGGAACACCCCAAATTTAAAACTCCCACTGTGATTACTGATCCAGCGAAATCTCACTGAAGATGCCCTAAAGTCCTTCCAGGCACAACCTCCAGGCTTGACCTTTATCCTACAGGTTGTGAGCAGAGCCCCAGGAACTTCAGGGAACCTCTGCCAACAGGTCTCAGTAGGCCACCCATAGGCTCTCCTTTCAAAGAAGAGCGTGGCAGGAGGTCTAGCGAGTCAGACTTGAATTGAAACCACCCCTCCCTCACTGCTGGAGGGATCTTGGAACCCACTTGTCTCAATCCCATGGGGGTGGCTCCCACAGGACAGATGCCAGCTGGCAGCAGCTGGGGATGAGACAGCACATTGGCCACCTGGCACGCCTCTGAGGGTCTTCAGACACAGAAAACCCACAAGGAGACTGGCAAGTGGACCCCACGGGTGCTAAAAGCAAGTCAAAACAGCTTCTCTGCTGGGTGTGAGGGAGATGTTTTTTGGTCCTAAATGAAAACAGGAAGATTAAGAAGTGCAGAGAGCTTGCATGTCCCCAGGTTGGCACATCAAAAGCCCAGACACGGCATTAGAAACATGGTAGCCAAGACACCAATGCAAGACTTCATCTCAGTCTAAGATAATTCTGGAGGTATTCTGGGGAACAAAACTTGCAAAACAAAAAGCATCATTAGATATGGAAAAATTTTCTCTTCCCTATTTTCACCACATTCCATGGTAAAGGTAAACAAAGGTAAACTGAATAAATGGTTCTAAATTTTAAAATTCTAGAGGAAAAAAAATCCTGTTTGATCTCATGTTTCTGTAACTACTTATAAACAGGAAAATCCAGGTTCAGATTCACATATGTACTATAGAGTCAACCTCCTGTATCCATGAATTCAATCAACCTCACATTGAAAATACTCAAAAATGCCGGGCATGGTGGCGCACACCTGTAATTCTAGTGACTTAGGAGGTTGAAGCAGGAGGATTGCAAATGCAAAGCCAGCCTCAGCAAATTAGCAAGACCCTAAGCAACTTGGTGAGACCCTGTCTCAAAATTTTAAAATAAATAAATAAATAAATAGGGCTGGGACATGGCTCAGTGATAAAGTGCCCTTGGGTTAAAAAGGGGTTGGGGGAGAAAGAAAGAAACTATTCAGGAAAAATATTTCACCTGCACTAAACATTATGTCTGGACTTTCCTCCTCATTATCATTCCCTAAGTAATCCAGTATGACAATTATTTACATAGCATTTACACTGCAGTAGGTATTATAAGTCATCTAAAGATGATTTAAAGTATATGGGAGAATGGGCAGCAGGTAGGTTACATGCAAATACTACATCATTTTTATAAGGGACTTGAGCATTCCCAGATTCTGGAACCTTCCTTGGCAGACACTGAGGGATGGCTGTATGAATATCTGTTATGCTGTTTACTTCCACATATCCATAACTGCATGCACTTATTTCTTATCCAACTCTCCCATATGAACAATTGGAGAGGGCCTCTGCTGTTTATTGCTATAACCCTCATCATAAAGACACTAACTGGCCAGGTGCAGTGATGCACACCTGGAATCCCAGCAGCTCAGAAGGCTGAGACAGGAGGGTTGTCCCAAACCAGCCTCAGCAATTTAACAAGGCCCTAAGCAACTCAGTGAAACCCTGTCTCTAAATAAAAATATAAAAAAGGCTGGGGATGTGGCACAGAGGTTGAGAACCTCTCGGTTCAATCCCCAGTAACAACAACAAAAAAAGATAGTAACTGACGTGTGCCAGGCAGATGTCAAATGTATTTGTTGACTGAATACATAAATAGAGGCCAAAGGGCAAGTAGCTTGGTGATGTCCAAAAGTAACTCTTCCAGCTTTGGGGAATAAAAAGAGCATGAAGGAGAAATTAAAACACCTACAAATATTCTGAGTGGCCAGCTGACCATTTAGTCTAGTCTGTTTGAATGTTGCTATAGCAACTATTCACAACTACTGGAGCCCTGTACACCACAAAAGTAACCACTACCCTCAAGACAATAACGACTCCAAATGAGCAAAGGGACGTAGGAAAAAGGCTGGCAGAAGAACACTGGACCAGAGCTCAACAGTTTCTCAATGATCTGCCCAGACAAAGCCTCCCTTTGTGGCCAGCACCTGATTACTCTATCATTCAGCTCATCTGTGCAAACAAGAACAATGATAACCTTTTTTCAAAGAGTACAGCGGGGACCCTTCAGTTAATTACAGCAAATCACTCAGCATTGAGAGAAGCTGCCCCAGTGAATGGGGCTTCCATTGTAGCTCCAAACCCTCCCTTGGCCCTGTTGCCCTCCCACCCCTTCTCCCACCACTCTAACTTAAAAAGAGAGAGAGAGAGAGACACTTCAGGACAAAGGCTAAATTGAATAATGTTTTGACTGGGGGTGGAGTGGGGAGGGAGATCCCTGGGGTCAGATGACAAAAAGAAGAGGGAAGAAATCAGGGTCCAAAATCTGGACTGAAAAATTCCCTGCCCGGGAAGCTCCCTAAGAGCTAACACAAGGAGCAGGAACAGAGACCCAACAGAGCCACCTAACTGGATCTGTCTCAAGTGAAACTCCTCATGAAAAAGAAAGTTGGCAAGGACACATAAGTACCGAGATTTGTGACACTGGAGCAAATGGCAAGAAAAAAGAAACAGGGAATTAAATATCTTTCTTTAACATTACTGACAAAAAAAACTCACTAACTCTCTTATGCTCGTCTACGACAGGCCAAATTTTAATAGCTTGCCACCCAAAGAAAAGGACACACAGGTCACAAACCCAGAGGTGGAGGAAATGAGGTCTTAAGATAAATTACAGAGCAGGAAAACAGTGCCTTTCACTTTATCCGTCTCCTAGAGGTTAGCTCCAATGGCATGGACGAAAATAATTAAAGCATACAAGTTTTGGTAGAATGCAAAGTTATTTTCTCCAAATTTCATCAATCCACAGTAAAAGGGAGGGAGCTTTGTGGACACTGACACGAGAAGCTCTCAGTAAAAGACGCTTCCTGGATGAGGACCTTCTGACAAGGAGGTAAAAAAGAATTCTCATCCACTTTTTTTGAAGAACAAACTCAAAGAAACCGACCTAGATCATGCCATAAACTGAGAACTGTTTGTAAGACTTATTCATTACAGCACTTTGTACCACTATTGCTTAAAAAAAAAAAAAAAAAAAAGATGTAATAGCTACATAGAGAGGAGGTAGGCAGGAAGGCCGAGAGCAGAGCTGTAATTAGCAGAACAAATCAGGATGCCAGTTTTAATAAGTCCAGAAATTGGTTTAAGACTTCTTTAAAAATGTAAATCTACCCCTAATTATCTGAATGATGACGCTAATCTATTTATAAAGAACACAAACGCCTCTGACTGAATTACAGCTCTGAATTCAATTGAGGGTACAGCTGACATGGCAAGACAAGAGCAGCCCAGCTAAGGTTTTCCAAAGCAGTTTCTGGAACCTGAAACTTAACATTTAATTCCATAGCAAATGTACTAAGGTGCAGTACATTTTAAGTGGGTGTCGACTTGGATAGGCTAAAAGCATGTTACTTGCAGTGATCCCCCCGCCCCAACAGAAAGGAGCCAAAAGTACATAAAGCTGTTTGCAATTTAGCAAGTACATGAAATTACAGATTACAAACACACAACACAACTAGACAATCTGCTGCTCTGGAGGTCACATGAAAATTCCCTTCCTCAAGCAATAAATATGTTCTGTTAGTACATCACGGAAGTTCTTTGCCTTTCTCCAGCATATCCAGTATTTACGGCCATGGGTGATAAAAATAAATGGAGAATTCCAAAGATATCTGTGCTCAATAATATGATGAGTGTGAATATGAATAAGAGAGAGAGAGAAAAAGCCTTTATGCATGAAAGAAAGCCCACCACTCAGCATTTCTATTAGATTCAAATAAATACGTATTTGGGTTCAAAAGCGAATACTACCTAAAATACTACCAATAAATAGTACAGTGGACATCTCCTAAGATAGCACCTTTCAGGGTCTGAGAATGAAGCTCAGCAGAAGAGTGTTTGCCCAGCATCAGCAATGCCCTTGGATCAATTCCCAGCACCGCAAAAAAAAAGTTTAGGCTGCATCAAGAGAGGCTCAAGTAATAAATTTCTGAATAGGTTCAAATGAAAGTTCGCAAAGGGAGGGCATGTCAGAAATCCACACACAGCAGTAAACTAGCAAAACCCTTGAGACTCCTGTCTGGTCCTGTTTAGGACTAAGCATCCAGATGAACATTTTTCAAAAATTTATTAGCTTCTACTCACCAGGGCATGAAAAGATGATACAGAAAAGATTCCGAGGCGTCCCATTGCCACTTTCGTTGGTCGACTTGCAAAAGCGAGTAGCCTTTTGGGGTTTGGCAGCTCCCCACCTTGGAGGCTAGCTAAATAACAGCGGAAACGAAATAGGTCCATTTGGAACTGTTCAAGATTTTGCTCCCAAACAAAGATCTACAGTAGTGACAATATGGGAAAAGACAAAGTGAGAAAAAGGGGAAACAAGCATTAACAACTTGAGTCTATACAAATCTTAAAATCTACATGTTGTAAAAGTCCTAATTATAACCCTAAGGGGTAAACGTCAAGTACCTTCAGGTTTAAAATATGTTTTTTTCAGCAAAGACCTATTAGCCACAACTTTAGTATGACAAGCCAGAAAGTATATTATTAGCTGCTCTGTGATTCTCCTACCCTAGATCTCATGTTTAAGGGCATTGGAGAGGGGGCATCTATCACCTCCAAAATCTAGACTACACACCCAAGATAGGAGTAAAAATGTAGGGACTTGCTTTATCAAGAGGTGGCTTTCCATGAGAGCAAGTGAAGAAAACTGAAGTGAATTAAAGGTCAGAGGCAAAGAGACCAAGAGCTTTAGAAGGAGATGGAAGGTATTGAACAGAGGACAGGAGGTGAAATGCAAAAGAAGGTCAGACTCTGGGACATGCACTGCATGGTCCTTCATTTTTCAAAGTGGCAAAAAAACACCAGCCTATGGATGTAATGTTTAAGGAAACTAACACAAGAATAAGTACAAAGTCAGGCAGGTAGTGAAGGCTCTTGATGACAGTCCAGTTAATGAACAATGCGTGATGTCTAGTTTTTCACCTCAACTTAAAGTACAGTGCCAATGTACACACATGCTCATGGTGACATGATTCACAATAGCAAAGAGTTGCAAATGGTTCAGATGTCCTTCAGTGGATGGGTGGATAAAGAAATTGTGATGTATGTACCGTGGAATAATATTTGAGGAAAAAAATGAATTAAATGCTAATGTACACTACCGTATGAATCAATCTCTAAAACATTATGCTAAGTGAAAGGAAGCCAGATACAAAAGTCACATAGGTTGCAATTCTATTCATATGAAACATCTCCAATAGGCAAATCCATTTACAGAATGTCAGAGGTGGAGGGGAGTAAATGCTTATCAGGTGTAGGGTTTCCTTTTGGGGTGAAAAAAAAGTTTGGGAACTAGAAAGAGGTGGTTGCAGAACATCATGCATGTGCTAGCTGCCACTGTTTACTTAAAAATGGTTAATTTTATGTTATGTATACTTTATCTTAATGTGTGTGTGTTTCATCCAGTAATAGAAAGAATAGGAGAGAGATGTGAAAGGCATGGGCTGGCTCATATCATCAACTACTTAAATATTACTTATTCCCATGGTTATTATCTAAGCATTAAGACTAGATTTCAAAGCACCACCAGGTGGCTATCACTGATTTTAAAATAGCTGAATATAAGGCAAAAACATCCTTGTTTATTCTACCAAAACTTTCCTTTTTAGCATGAAGTAATACCTATGCCCATATAGCAATTATATACAGTGGCCCTCCTTATCATTGGGCTCCACAACTGTAGAATCAACCATGGATCAAAAAAAAACCTGCATCTTTGGGGAACATGTACAAACTTTTTTCTTGTCATTAGTCACTGAATGTTACAGTTACCTACATAATGCAATAATTATCTCATAACATTTACATTGTATTTGGTATCATCCTAATCTGGTGATGCTTTAAAATTATAAGGGAGGATGTACATCAGTTGCAGGCAAATATGACCCCATGTTATATAAGGTACCCAAGCATCTGCAGACTTGGTTATCTCCAGGGATCCTGGAACCAAGCCCCCGTGAAGAATGAGGGATGTCTGCACACATTTTTGAAAACACACTTCACCTTTCCAAATTTAGAATTCTCATTTACTGAGGAGCCAGAAACTAGTCCCCACCACAGCTGAGCTCCAAGTCAACCTCTCCAAGTGGGGAAGGAAACTGCAGACTTTCTAATGACACAGACCCCTAGAATCACATGCCATGGAGGGAGCTGGGAGGTGCCTCTATTAGATTCCTGTCTTCCATTCAATGTAATATTGTTCCCTTTAGCTCATAACAATCAACTGTGAACAAAGGGTGGAGAAAACTGACAGTCACAATAAAGAATTTAGCAGCCTGGATGACAGGCTGACAAGCAGATAACCCAGGACTTTTCATGACTCTGAGGCAAAAAAAAAAAAAAAAAGAAAGAAAGAAAGAAAAAAAAAATTGTGAGGACCTGACGAGTTTGCCTGGGTCTACACCTGGAAGAACGGTTACCTGATCTAATATAGTTTTCTTCTTCTTTGAGTCTGTGACGGAAGACAGCTGCATCTCGCCCATTTTCTTCATCTTTTCATCCATGTCAATCTTCTGTTCCAGTTTTTTGATCTCCGACTTCAGGAGCCGGAGCGTGTCCTCTTTGTGATGGTGTCTGGCGACCGCGGCTGCGCAGGCAGAGTGGATGGCGGTGATCCAGTTCTCAAGCTCCGTCTGGCTGGTGGTCTGTTTGGGGGAGGGTGCAGGAAGGAAGAGCCACCTCTCAGGAAGTGAACAGAAACCAACAGTGCACATCCAGAAAAGCGGCGTTTGTGACTCAAGGTGTCGGGTCTAGACACCCCCCATAGGCAGGGCAGACCTGACCTCCTCCTTCAAGGAATCAATGAAAGTCAGTCTCTGTTCACACCTCCTCACCACCGCTCTCCAAGGGTCAGTCTGAATGAAGCTTCTATGTCTGCCTACCCCGTGGATTTACGGAACTCACTTGTGCCTGTGCAACTTCTACACAGTTTGGAGTCCAGAGGGCAAAATCAGTTTCCAGAGAGGACCAGATGGTGATAAGTGATGGCTGGAGGTCAGGGGACATCACTGCCCACGGTACCACTGTAACTCAGATTCAAAGGCTCGACTCCCGCGTTAAGCATAAAGCCAGAGTTGGGGAAGATGCTCAAGGCACTGTCTTAAGGGGCCCTAGGGAGACATCCTCAAGTAACAGACACCCAGCAGGGCTATTCAGGAGGAACATTAAGCTGTTGGTTGATACCCAGGTGACCTCAGAGTGGGACTTGTGTAAGTCAGGGATGATCTGAAGGGCAAAAGTCAGAACAGTTTTGGAGAGACAGCTCATGCATAATAACTTAATGATTCTTTAGGAACAATCAATGAGTATTTGTGAGGATGTACTAGACCTTTCCAAGTATTTCCTTAAGCCCAGAAGTTTAATAATTGCTCAAAAGTTAGCACACCAGATGTTAGCGCACTTAAATAAAGGTCTGTTTGGCCACTGCAGTACTAAGTAGCCACTAACATTATTATTTTTTTTTCTTTACCATACTGTTTCAGTTTACTGACTCATTGGAGAGATGGCTCGCAAATAAAATTCTACTAACAGGACCCCACCAGCTGGTAAGGAACAGAAATTTTAGTTAAGTCACCATTATAGCTATCTGTTTTATTTCTAAATCTCTGCCATTCTGCATTCCACCAAAGAAACAGCATCAAATATTTAAAATGGTGTTTAGCAATAAAGCCACCTCATATTGGACAAACCTAATTAATCCAGCAATGGTTATGTTAATCTAAAAAAAAAGAGATTCGCCAGTGGATAAAGAAATTTCAATCATCTAGACACTATTACAAAGGAAGAGCAGAAGAACCGGCTGACAAAGCGATTGGAATCACTTTATGAGGACAGAGTGGGAGGACATGAAGACACTGGGAGCCACAGGTAAACACCTGCAGGTTGAGAAATCTAGGGGTGGGGGCGGGGACGCATGTCTACACATGAGCCTCATTTTTAACTATTAAATTTGCTTCAAGTTTTTAATACTTATATTCTCTTTAAGGTCACCATCTTACACCTTTTTCTTACATATCACTTTGAAATGACACAAGAAAAACCATCCCACATACAATGAAAGTACCCAGCTTGCTCCTGCCTGGGACCATGCACCATGTTTGACCTTAGGAACTTTTAGCATCTCAGCATGAAGCAGGTATTTTGTTAAGTGGGATTATTTTTCTCCACCTTTATGTTTTGTTGTTGTTTTAGGGGGAAGAAATAGCTCAGATGGAAAAACAATTGACTGAGATGATTTTCTAAAAACAAGAAAAAACTAAAATCTTTCCGCATTGGCCAAGATCTGAAGCAACCAGAAGCCTTATGTTCTGCTGGTTACAGAGTAAGTGGGTACAAGGGCTTTGCAAAACTGTTGGGCGTAATCTGCTACAGTTGAATATATGGACACCTTGTGACCCAGAAAATGCACTCGGCAACCAGAATATGCATAGTAATAATTTATAAAGGGCAAAACTAGAAGGTGTCCAGCTGTCCATCCACAGAATAGATGAAAATATGGTACAATCACACAATGGAATTCGGCATGGCACCGAGAATGAAGAATCCATAACCACCTACTGGTAAAAGGAGAAAGCTCACATACGTAATACTGAGAAAAGGAAGCCAGACATGCTGGAGTGTGGACTATAGGATTCTATCTGTATACAGTACAGACACAGGCAAAAGCAGATACACGTTTCCATGAGTGCAGGACATGGGTGTGCTGAAGTCGCCATTGCCTCCAACAGGTGTTCCTTTATGTGTGTATACTCATATATTTTCAAAGAGGTTTTCTGCAAAATTCTTCCATAATACATTACCCTAATTTCAAGTATGATTTTTCTATACCTAGACTAAAAAAATATTATCTTTTATATTTTTCTTTCCTTTAAAAATTGATCCTACAAGACTATAAAGGAAGTTTCAAAAGCTTGGCCCTTTACCGTCATTTCTTTGTCCTCTAAAGTGCCTGGCTCCGCTTGATAAATAGCTGCTGTCTTGACCCCAAACAGGCTTTCTGCTTTGTATGCAGAGCTCAGTGTAAATGAGGAACTTTTAGACATTGAGGGAGCTGGTGTTTTGCCCATGGTAAAAGGGCACCCAGATACCACAACTACACAGGCACCTGTGCCACCAGGACAGGCCATGTCTCCTGCCTAAACACCACATCTCCTGCTTTAATACTCAAGGGAAGGCAGCAGTCGACGTCCACCTTCTCAGGCTGAATAACGAATGGAAAGAACTTAAGCTCTTGATAACAAGTTCTGTCAAATACATGGTACGAACTTAAAATTTGAAATAGAAATACTCATCTGGAAGAGGCCCAGGTGACCAATTTATAGATGAAGAACTAAAAGCTTGGAAAAATTAGGGTAGATATAGCCATTTATGATAAATATCACACTTGACCAACTCTGTATTTTGGAAATATTTTTTGGTTCTTTTCTAATAATAATGCAAACCAATCCTGACCTCTGAGTCCTGAAGTTGCTCTAAATGTCTAGGGACAGGGTCATCATGTAGCCTACTAGGTATTTTGAGCTTTTCCCATTCTGGCAATGTGAGAGGAGGGGGCTTTCTTGCCCCCTTTAAAGCTAGGCATGGCCATGTCACTTGACTTGGACCCATGAAATGCAAATGGAAGCAACATGTTACTACTCAACAATAAGTCTGGCTCACCCCACCCTTGTCCTGTAGTCCTAAAAGTGTGTGTCTGAGAAGATCTGGCTGACTGGCTCCCAAGGATTCCAGATGTGTAAGGACCTCACAGTCAGCCTCCATCAAATACAGGGCAAGAATGAGAAGGTACCTTAAGCCACTGAGCTTTGAGGGTTGCTTCTAAGAACAACATGATCTAACCCATCCTAACCGAAATACTAAGTAAGTAGTAAGACTCCCATCTCCAAACAGGTGATGCTTTGAAAATAAAGGAGTCTATATTATGCACTTTTGAACACCCAGAAGGGCCACACTCTGATGGATTTGACAGAACAACAGATATTTACTCTCTTTACTGAATGAAAGGGGTTCTCCTTCTGTCTCCCTCTAAAGAGGATCTCAGTCAAACTCAGCTAAGAGCAACACGGTATGACATCAGAGGGGTCATACTTGTCTCCCAATTGAGAAGGGGAAATGAAAAGAGGTCATACCAGTCAAAGTTAAACATCCTTGGAAAGCTGTGTATTTAACTCTGGCAAGAAGATATCCTCAAACTTATCTACTGAAAAGAAAGGACGATGGTGGTTACCGGGGGCAAGGGTAGAAGGAATGGAGAATTGTGTTACAGAGATCCAGCCTCGCAAGATGCAAACGAAGTGGACGGTGGCAATGGCTGTGCTTCAGTGTGAATGCACCTTATGCCACTGATGGGTGCCCTTCAACACAGCTGATAATTTTATGGCAAGTGTATTGTACTATGATTAAAGGAAAAATGAACAGTTTGAAAATGAAACATAATAAAAAGAAGAGGGGAAGTATACCAGGTCCTAAAAGGTAGAGAAAAATACACTGTATAAAAATGTCTGATGACAGCTTCATGAAAAATGTAGCCACCAGCTCTTTTAACCATTAAGTTTGCCCCAGCCCTGCAAACTCTCTTAAAACCTGTCAGTGGCTGAAGGCAGTTCCATTAGAGAGAATTTTTGTTCCCGCTGTCCTGTCTAAATAAAACAGCGGTCCCTGCCATTCTCTATCATTAAGCAAATCAATTCCTAGGAAGCACAATGTAGCAAATGAGCTTTTCTGCAAAGTCTGTCCTTCTGCAGTGACACACAAGCAGCTTTGTGTTGACAAGAGGGAGGGAACACTGTGCGGACTGCTCTCAGCAGCTAGTTAAGTGGGGAAAAGTCTTGAAATATTTTATGACTGTTCACAGACCTAGCAGTTCAGCAGATCACAGCATACCACCAACTTGATGTAATGTGTCCCGAGATGGCCTCTCCAGGATTTAAGTTCCAGCTCCTAGAGAAAGCTGTTCCAATCACTAACCTTGTATCACCTTCTTAAAGATGAGGTAGGGACCCCAAGTCCAAGAAAGACCCCTCACACCAGCACCCAGTGATCACAAAGGCGGGAAGGAGAGACCAGCCCGTGGTAAGCACCCTCTTGACATCCTCAGGCTGTCTCCTTCCATCAAACAAATGGCAGCAGACAGGTAAGAGTGAATGTTGTGATTCTTCCTTTGCCTTCTGGGGATGCTATAAATACTGTATGAAGTTCAGTGAGGGGAAGAAGCAATGTTCTTGCCAACAGAGGAATATAATCAGCAAAAAAATGCATTTTGCATGAAGAGTCCCTTTGAGCACAGAGTTATGATGAAGCTCAGAGCTTCATTATGTATTTAAATAAATGTTGCTTCAATTACCAACTGCATGGAGGACACTTGGTGATTTCCGATAATCGATGGGTTACGTGAGTAGCAGGAAAAGGGAGGTTCATGCTAAACAAGGGAAATAGCAGAGAGTATATGCTAGATTTGGGAAATTAAGATTTTGGATAATTTGAGTTTACAGAAGCACAAGAATAATTGTAAAGTAGGTCAAACTTCTTCTTTTTTCATTGTAAAAGAACAAAAAAGAAAGAATAAAGTGATTCAGTTTTAAGAGGTTAGATAAGAACAAAAGTTCCTATGTGAATTCTTCAAAGTCTTTTTTTTCCCACTGGTTTTAAATTGATAATACTTAAGGATTAATGCAAGCCTCAATTAAGCAACAATTTTAAAATTTCTGTAAAGAGAACTTAACCCAAGTTTCCCTTGCCCCACTGGAGAAAGTCCTCACCCACCCCTCACCAGCCCACGTGTACTCTTTGGAGATGGGAAGTGCTAGATTCCAGGAAGCCAGACAGCAGCGAAGCAGGAGCAATGGAAACCTGCCCAGTGAACAGAAATTCCAGGATTCATCTCTAGCAAAGTTCAAAGACCCCAAGAAAAGATGACCAAATATTGCCCACTGGAGTCCCTCAAGACAAGGGCACCTGCTATCCATTTAGGCCATCGGAGCCCTAGTAGTTGACCAGGTGCACAGACGACAGTAGTTTTTTGTGTCTTACTCTTAAACATGATCGGATGATCAAGGATCATTAGGCACCTGATGAAGACGTCTAGCATGAAAGGCAGAGATGGAAGCATGTAGGAGGAAACCCACTGGGAGAAGAGAAGCAGAGAGAGCTCCCCGAAACCCACAGCATCCTCAGAGAAGTTAGGAACAAAGGCTCAGGTTGCAATGAAGAAGGAACAAGAGCTAGGAAAGGAAAGGCGAGACGAGGGAAGAGAAAAGAACAGGGAGTGGAGAGGGAGAAGGGAGGAAAGGGAAAGGGAAAGGGAAAGGAAAAGGAAGAGGAAAGATAGATTTTCAGGACTAATAATCTAAAATAACCAAACTCAAGTGTCAGTAGAAGAAAAATGAAGGATCACACCACCACCGATAAGGGAGTGACTCCACATTCTTCAAAACAAGTAGACATGAGGAATCAGGAATAAGGATGTGATCATAAAGTGATTAAATGATGCTATGTAGCTCAAAGATAGAAAGAAGATGTTTCAAATATGTACCATTCTGTAGGAAGTTATTCCAGGTTATTTTCATGAACATGCAGAGATTTGGTAAGAAGGAAGGAAGACTGAGATCGGGAATCTAAAGAGGGTCACGAGTGGAATCCCAGAGTGACTTGTGCATGGGCCTCCTGCAGACCCACAGTGGCAGAATAGCCGGAGGGGGGGACAGCGTTAGGGAAGCGTCACTGACAGCTGCCCACAGCGCGCGCGGCAGGTTTAGGAAACATTGCTGCTTCACCAGAAACACAAGCAAACCGAGCCAGGAGAAAATGAAGAGAGCAGCCACTGCTGAGACTAAAAGATAAGATCTTAATAGGCTTCTTCACTCCGGAGTTACTGTTGTTTACACGGTCACAACACCACAATGTCACTGACTACGGATTTAATACCGAACCTGCATATAACCACCCAGAAAGATGTAGAAAGAAGCATTTGACTTGTATGTAATTCAGCCAAATATTCATCTATCTTAACACAAAGTAAGGTCAGTGTCCTCCCTTACCTGCAGGGGATACGTTCCAAGAACCCCAGTGATGCCTGAAGCCACAGAGGACCCAATCTCTCTCCCTACTCCCCCCCCCACACACATACATGCATGCACACGCGCGCACACACACACACCCCACTTTTGTGATGCATTCCCACCTAAGATATTAAGTTTAATTTATAAACGAGGTACAGGAAGAGTTTAAGAGCAGTAACTAATAATAAAATAGAATAGTTATAACAATATCCTATAATAAGTTATTTCAATCTTATGAATTTTTTCTTTCTGAAATTTTCCATTAAGTATTTTTAGACCCAAATGTACCCCAGGTAACTAAAACCATAGAAAGCATGACGATAGGTAATGGGGGACTACTGTAGTCAATGTCTCAAAACCTCTAAGAAATAGCAGAGTAAGCCTGTTGGTGAGAAATGAAGACGCATGCAAGAGCACAATGAAAGAAACAAAAGTCCCCGGCTAAAACAGTTGAGCATAGTTCTGGGGATGAGACTATGGGGAGGAGGGAGCAGAGCAGGAAGAGAATTTCACTGTAAGTCTTTTAAGATTAATTGAATCATTTTAAGCCATGCACTTATATTGATTTAGAACAAATTTAAAACAGTGCAAAAAAGGAAAACAAATAATGTTACTTAACACTATTTGCATGATACATAACCATTCACAAACTGTATACTTAAGAGCTAGCTCAGACCCAATTACACTTCTTGATATGGTTTGAAAATGGTTAGTGTCCCCACGATCCATGTTCAACACTTGGTTCCCAGGGAGGTGCTGTGGACCTTTGGGAGGTGGGGCCTCGTGAGAGGTCCTTAGGTCCTTGGAGGAGAGAACTCTAGAGGGAACCTGGAACCCTGCCCATCCTGTTCTTTCTCGCCACTCCCTAGCTTGTCATGTGAACATTTGCTCTAACATACACTCTTACCCTAACACCCAAAGCTATTAAAGACACCAGGTCTGAGACTTGGACCTCCAAACTGTGAGCTGAGTAACCCTTCTTTTCCTTGTAAGTAGCCTGTGTCAGGCATTTTCTTATAGTAATGGAGAGCTAACTCCTATATCTCAGCAGTGTACTTTTAACCTGAGTGGGGAAAGTTCTCGCACAGTGTAAAAGAGCATATGATGCAGCTTGTTGCTAGTCCTGCCTCTGCACTTTGCACAGTAACACATAGTCTCCCTCAGGTATCCCCTAAGAGGTAAGAAGTGGCATCATGCCCTGACTCTGCACCTCAGGAGGCCCCATAGTTCAGAACGATTTCCTTGAAATTTTCCATGTATCTGCTACACTCTAAATATGGTTTGTCCCCACCAAAACTCATGTCCCAGCTTGGTCTCTGATGTGATCATCTTGGGAGGTGGAGTCTAATGGGATGTATTTGGGTCATGGGGATGGAGGTCTCATAAATGGATTAATGCCTTGATTGTGTGAGAGTTCATGCTCTCATGGAACTGGATTAGTTACCATGAGAGAGGGTTGTTATAAGGGAAGTCTAACCTTCGTATTCTCCCTCTTTCTCATATGCTTTTTTGACCTTCCAGTTTGTACCATGAGTTGAAGCAGCACGAAGTCCTCACCAGCAAATAAGAAGATACCACTGCCATCCATGTGGACTTCCTGGCCTCCAGAATCATTAAGCAAAACAAATCTATGTTCTTTATAAATTCCACAGTCTTAGGTAATATGTTATAGCAACAACAACTAAAAAAAAAAAAATGGGTAAGACAGTTCCCCTAATGATGCCTGAAAAGGACAAAATACAGGAAGAGCCTCCATGCTGTTTCTCCTCTTTTGGGAGTTCCTAAGCCTGTATCCCGCAGGTGAAGTCAGTAAGATGCCCTAAGTTCATGAACAGGATTCCCTGCCTAGTGGGTCACTCCCCTGCCAGCTTATGTCAAATTTCTTGCACTGGCTTCAGTGAGATCGGGCTACCAGAATGGTGCTGAAAAGAGGGTCTGAGATGAGACAATTCTTTACATTGGTAAGCCTCCCATCCCCGCACCCCCACCCTCGCACATACACAAAATTGCTCAGGGCTCCACAAATTCTAGAGCTGACCCTTGTCTACAACAAATTGGTGCCAAAATCAAGGTTAGATATTTCTAAAGCAGCTGGCTAGGGGCAGGGACATGATCCATGATGTTGGAAAAACAGGATTTAGCTGCAAAGTAAGTCAACATGTAAATCAACAGGAGAAGGAAGATCCCCTATTCACCCTGTCATACCTGAGATAACATAAAGCTATGAGGGAGGAAGCCCCAGGCAAGATCACAGGATCCAAGACAATTTCAACAGATTCATTAGAAGAACAAAACCCACAAGGGTCACATTTCAAAGAAATAAAGTTCTGCATTTGAAGAAAAATCTATTAAAATAAGATGCGGAAGCCCTTGTTGGGTAAGAGTGGATGCTGAGGGCTTGAGGAATGGGAGGCTCAACATGAGCAGTCACTACGATGTGGCTTACAGTCAATTACAGGACTTGACAAGCAAGAGCCCCTGCAGGCTGCATGGGGCCGGAGGACAGATCCCAGCTCCAGAGCTCGCCTACAAATAACAACAGGGAGAACGGCTCAGGAACCTCAGGCAGGGGAACCCAGAGAGGAGACACGGTCAGAAGAAAAGGAAGGCTGGGTACACTTATTTAAAAGGTTATGAGAAGGATAAGCAGAAGACTTGCATTAGACGCTGGGAGAGAACATGGAAACAAAGGAAGCCATCAAGAGTCACCAAAAAGAATGTTATCTCAACATGACCGGGAACCTTCTGGGACTTATGGACAGCTAATGCAGCAGATGGTTGGAAAGTAGGGAGCTCTCTCCAGGGTGGGAATGGTGTCCAGTGGCAGACTAACCAGTTGGCAGGGTCCTTGTGGAGATGGCGCCCACCTTGAGAGGGAGGCTGGACTTGAGTGTATTCAGGTCCAAGATGCCAAGTCTCCTCTGATGTCTTTTCTGTCACTTAGAACCATCTGTGAAAGATGGATTCCGGGATTTTTCCTGAGTGCCCTTGTCCTGGGCATCTGCCAATGAATGACTTTCCTCAAGTCTCCCACATGAGCCAGATGTGCCACTGCAAGACAGATCTCCAGAGCCCAATGAACGCCAATCCTCAGACCATGCAGTGAAGCCACACTCCATTCTGTAAAGATGCTTATGTACAAAGAGCACAGAAAACCAGTCTCTTTTTCTTTATTACTAAAATGGCAACTGTTATTAACATTTATTGAGCATCTGCTCTCTATCAGACACTTAACTGCGTTAGCACATTTAATCCACAACAGGATATGATGGTATAGATGCTATTTTGTTTTTAAAAGTCTCTCTCTCCCCTCTCCTCCATCACCTTCCCTCCCCTGCTGCTCTGCCCTCCTCCTCCTCCTCCTCCTCCTCCTCCTGCTCCTCCTCCTCCTGCTCCTCCACTTCCTCCTCCTCCTCCTCCTCCTCCTCTTCCTTCCTTTCTCTCTCTCTCTCTCTCTCTCTCTCTCTCTCTCTCTCTCTCTCTCTCTCTCTCTTCCTTCCTGGTACTGGGATTGAACTCTAGCTATACCCCCCCACCCCTAGGAGTCTATTTTTAATATGCACAAAGTACCCTAGCATAAGTGACTTTCTAAATAACTTGGAAACTTTCTATGAACTTTTGGCAATAAATATTTTCTCCACTGCTTTAGATATGTAACTGCATATGATTTTTTACCAAATCGGATAGCTTGCTTGCCCTGTCCTTAGCTATGTTCCCAAGGTATTTGGTATAGAGATTAAAAACTAATATTGAGATATGTTTCTCTCTAAGTTGCCAAGCTTTTCATAATTTTCCTCAAATAAAGGATGAATGAAAGCCCAAGGAGAAATTGTACTTTGTAAGTGACAGGAGCTATCTCTGCCTTCAAATTGGAGGAAAATAACTCTGATTAAAAGAGTTTAGAGCTGGGCACAGTGGCGCACACCTATAATCCCAGTGGCTTGGCAGGCTAAGGCAGGAGGATCACAAGTTCAAAGCCAGCCTCAGCAACTGCAAGGCACTAAGCAACCCAGTGAGACCCTGTCTCTAAAATAAAATTCAAAACAGGGCTGGGATGTGGCTCAGTGGTCCAGTGCCCCTGAGTTCAATCCCCTGTACCAAATAAATAAATAGAAGAGTTCAAGTGCAGGAGCTATAGCCTCACTTTGCAGATAGCACAGAACTCTTTTATATGAGCTGCCCTAACATTCGTGTTTACAACCACCCCCACCATGCACATAAAACCCCTTTTCTACTTTTCCTGGTAACACGAATCTCTTTCCAGGGGCAAAGCTGTGGGTATATTAGTAAAAGAACCAAATCAGCAGTATGAGGCTCTGGAAACTGTGCACTGAATTGAGCCCTGAGGCTGAAATAACCTACAAATTATTTCCATAATCATGGTTGATCTCCCTTGCTTTAACCTCACCCCCTACACACCCAGGTTTCTTTCAAATCCAGCCCCTCCAGAACTATGTGGATTACAATAAGTAGAATACAGAAAATGCCCTCATGGATCCCAAATAGCAGTAATTTCCTCTGAAAAGGTTCATTTTGTGCTTTATCCCACATAAGTACCATAAAAAATTCCCATAACAAGAAGACACAGAGGTATTCATGAATAAGGTCTTATGTTTCCACAAAAGAACTTCATACAATGTGACCTATAGGGTATTTAGATTCTAGTAGCAATTTTATGGCCTTGAAAGTCCTTTCAAAAGGAATTCATGTAAGAGGAGTGTAAGAAAAGAAAAAGGAGCCTCCTTGAAACCAATCGGATGATCATCTAACTTGTATGGTGAAGACAGAATGGCCAGAATCAGGATATGGTTTAGAAATATTCCCAATGAGGGGTATTGCTCACTTTTTACTACAGCCATTGATATCTTTCCATGTCCTTCTCAGGGACAACAGCAACACTAATAGTTAGATAAACATGATACTCAATATGAGGCTCTGGAGAAAGCAAGGCTTGGTTTAAATACAACCCTAAAGAAAGATTCAGTTTAAATCCAACCCTGAGTGCAGTGGCTGTGTGCCTCAGTGTCCGTTCCTGTCTTCCTAAGTGTTAGCTTGACCAAACAGAGTCCATATCGATATGTTAAAATATGGACACACAATCCAATTCACTGCAGCTCTAACGATTAGAATGACTCATCCTGTAAAATACTTTCAAGACGATGGCATCAGTGAGAACTCAGTAAAAGATAGCTGCTGATATTACAATAATGTTGCTGCTCTTAAGGTGCTTGGGCATAGCCTCATTTACAAGATTTCCAATTAATAGATAAAAAGCTATGCCAGATGCATCAAACAATAGTCTATAAGATATACAGAAGAATATTTTTATGACTTTGAACATGCAGATGTTCAAAATAGGCTACCCGATGCATTACTCATTAAGGATGATTTGAGAAGTGAGAAATCAACAAATGACACCTTTAAGGAAGCAAAAGATAACAAACACACAGTGTAAAAAAAGATATTTGTAATGAATGTCATTTAAAAGAGAGAAAAATAATATAGAAAATATGTGAAGAATTGCTATGAATCACGAAGACAGAAAACTCAATGGAAAATAGGCAGGAGATGGAAAAGAGTACTTCACAAAAGTGAATGGTATTGAAATGGCTATCAAACACATGAAAAAGTGCTGAACTTCATGCTAAAAGTGTAAAAAGGAAAAAAGATCTGATGACACCTGGTATTGTTGAGGATAAGGAGCATGTGGAATTCTCCTTGGTTGCTGAAGGGACTGACATTATTTAAACCACTTTGGAACCTGGTAACCATTTTGGCGGTATCTGGTAAACCTGAGCATGTACCTGTACCAGGGCCTATAGTGCCATTCCCAGGAAGAGACCAGATAGAAATATGGGCAAAAGAATCCTGAGAAAAGGTACAGAGTGGTCGCAGAAACTGCTTATGATTCTCCAAAGTTGGGAAAAACTCAAAATTATCCATGGAAAGGCCACCATATGTCCCAGTTGTCTTAGGACTACCTCAGCTCACAACTTTCATCCCGGCATAATAGTTAAACCTCTCATCTCTAAAGAGTCCTTGTGAATGCTGTCAGCATCGATGGGGAAGTCAGAACTTCCAGGAACCATTTTTCCATAAGCACCCTGGACAAATTGTTAAAATGAACATTACCAGCATTTTGGAAATCAATCAAAGTCTTGCAATAATCTGAGATGCATTTATTAGAGATAAATGGCTAAACCTCAGTAAGAAAACAGTTTTCTATGCATTTCCACTTGCCCCATTCCCATGTCCATCTCCACATCTGCACAATCACATGGAAACGAACAGCCTAACAACTACTGGTGGGAACAGAATGAGTTTGAACTTCATGCTAAGACCTATTCTCAGAGAACTGTCATTACCCACCCTGTCTAGCACATCCCAGGAAACCCCATTCACAGGGCTTGCCGTTTTTTGACTCAGATCTCACTCATGCTAACAGTCTACTCCAGGGATACTTGTGAAAAACTATTAATATCACAGCTGCCTGAGGCAGTGATAAAAGGTGGGTCAAACAAGAATTTGACCAAGAAACTTGAGGGAAAACAAAGGCATAAGATTTCCATAGGGAGCTTTGAGAAACCCTGGCACAGTTATGGGAATTTAGAAGTTCACACACATGCATTGAGCCGTACATGTCCGGAAAGCCCTGAGAAGGAACCTCGGCTCATCCTCTGACTGACCAAATGGTTCTGTGGAAGCACCAAAAGAGAAATAGACTTTCTTTTTAATGAACCACGTATGAATTCTGGCATTGAAATATAAAATAACCAAATGGGCTCAATAATAAATTTGAGTTGGCAGAAAAATGAATTAGTGAACTTGAGGTACATCAACTGAGATTATCCAGTCTAAGAAAAAAGATTAAAATAGACTCTCAGTGACCTGCAGCTCAGTCTCAAATATATGAATTTAAACCAAAAAGGGGTTACAGAAGGAAAGGAAAGGGAGAAAAGGAAGACTGAAGAAATATCTAAAAACCTTCCAAATGTGATTTATAAACACACACACACGCATGACTACACATACAAGAACTACAGTGAATTCCAGGTAAAGTAAACTCAGATTGATTCTACATACATCATAATCAAACTGTGTAAAAAAAAAAACAAACACAAAATCTTGAAAGTAGCAAAGAAGCAACTCACAAAAATGGAAGCCTCATAAGACTAACAGCTGAATTCTTAGCGGAAACTATACAAGCCAGTAGGCAGTGGGAGGACATTTTCCAAGCGCTGAAATAATACTGTCAATTAAGAATACTATATCCAGCAAAACTATCTTTTGAAAATAAAGAAGCAATTAAGCCATTCCTAGATAAACAATGTCCTGCTTGCATCATAGAAGACATGTTCATGGTATTCAACTAGTAGGCTGGTGTGGATATGTGGGTAGGGGAAACTAATACTCAGCCTGAAACTTCCATTTCTTGTCCAGGTTGATGGTTACATATTTACTTTGTAACAGTTCACTGGGCAGAGCATTTATGTTTTGTGCACTCTATTTTTGTGTGGTTTCCTTCACAGATTTTAATAGAGAAAACACAGACACTTTGTCTTTATGTAAGAGAAATCAACATACTTTATGCTTCTTACTTTAATTTCCCAAATAGAAATAACTTACAAAATTTGATGAAATAAACTATTTCTTCCCTCCATACCTTTTTTTTTAGCTCTTTCCTTGCATAGAATATTCTCACTGTCCATTTCACCCAATTTAACCCAGTTCTTCCTTACTGTCTGGGCCTTACCATAAAGTAAAGATTTGTTCCTGTGTCTGTGCCTCCCATTACAAGTGAACACTTTTAAGGGTGGAAACTACGTTAAGAGGGATTCTCAACAGCCCTGTGTATAGCACAGATGCAGTATGGAACGAAGGTTTGAGTGATTAATTCATTAATGGGATAAACAAGGAAGGCCTTCATGATTGAAAGCCACAAAATATTCTTGCAGGATGTATCCCAATTTAAAAAAAAAAAAAAAAAAAAAAAACCTCAGGATTCCTTATAACAGCAAATATCAACCCTAAAGCAGGAAAACTATTTTTTAAAAAATTATCAGTCAAACTTATAGAATGCTAGGTAGTGAGCTCTGATAAAATGAGGAAGAGAAACTATTTAGGGACAGCAAGTCCTTTCTGGGATTTCATCATTATACTTTATGATTAATATTAGAAAAGAACAGATTATGATACAAAAAAATTTTGACAGCTAATCATGTCTAAATTAAGGATCTCATGATCCTTTCTTAAATGCTACACAAATGGTACTGAAGCTACGTGCAGAAATTCTAAAACTCACAGCAAACTCGGCAAGTTTCTCAAACTCAACTCACAACTCTCCTCAGGCTTCACTCTGAAAATCTCTGCATGGGAACTCTCATTCCTGGAACCCATTATAGATGCATATTCTGTCATTCGCCCCTTTTGTTTCCATAATGAACAACAGACAAATCCCACCACTAAAATGAAAAAGGGGGGTGGGAGGGGTATTCAGGCAGGAGAGGCAGGTATCCCATCCAAAGATTAGAAATGTCCTGCAAAGCAAGTGTCCAACCAACCTGAAACAGGAAGGCATCGCCCAGGGAATTGCTGAGGCAGAAGACGAAGTCCTTCTTGGGGTGCTCGGGCACAGCCTGCACGATGCTGTTCTCCACCCAGACGGCGTGCTTGGGGATGCTGTTGTGATCAATTCCAGACCTGCCGTCACTCTCATAGAAAAAAAGCGTGCATCCTGAGGAAGCAGAACAGCGGGCCATGTCAGTATTCGACACTGGGGCAGTGAAAAGTCAGTCTAAAGTGTAAGCTAACATTTATTAGCTGGAAAGGTCTAGAAATTAAAGTGTGCAGAACCCAGGAAATAAAGAGAATGGGGTCATGCTTGTACTCAGGTTTATGACTGGCCTAGATAAAGGTTAAGATCTTAAACCACAGCTTCTAAACTAGCAAAGAGCTCTACACATGGCTTCAACTTCTTTGAGAATCTTACTTCCTGTGTTGGCATGTTAAGCTATGAGCATCCTTATAGGCATATGGGGGTCCTGAGGCTCCTTTGCAGTGACTGCAAATGTGGCTCCCAGGTTCTAGGGTACTGTATCCAGTACTGGGTGAAGACTCAGCAGTCATTACTGCTCAATTGAAGCCCATTTCCAATGTCTCACACGACAGGAAACCAGGAAATGGATTTAGTTTTTGGACCACACTCTTGGAGAAAAAAATATATAATATTGGCTTTAGGTGCAATCAGGGTAAGAAAAGAGATGATACATTGTGGTCTCAGATCTATCTATATGTGGTTTTTGTTTTTTTCTAGAAATAAGCCATGTTCATGTCCTGTTCTGAGAAAGGGGAAATGTATGGCACACATAAGGAGGTCTAAGGGAAGCCAGAATCCTGGTCCATACTTAACTACACTATAAAACTGAGACAGTAGCAAGAGATATTTCATAGGATTCGGGTAAGGCGGCTTCATTAGAGTCTTCCATGATCACCTGAACTGGAAGCTCATTTTAATTGCAATTACTAGCTGAACACTTACTCTCAACTAATTGAAACCAATTTCAGGGAAGCCTGGGTATACTTGTATATCTCTTCCTCAACTTGCAGATTCCTTACCTCCAACAAGTACCATGCTTTTGGGGAACTGCAGAGCCTGTCAATGTACAATCTATTTGGTTGCAGTATGAGTCTCTAAAGGAAATTTGTTCATATGCAATATGTAGAATAATGAAGATCAATAGAAAAGTCGTATTGCCTCAGAGGCAATGGTTCCTCGCCCATAGTATTTCACATGTCCTCGTGACAGCTGCTGAGAGCAACATCCCTAAATGCAGCTCCATGGAGAATACTGGTCTGCACGGCCCACTCAGTTCACACTGCCCCTGCCCTTGGCCCAGTTTAACCACAGGCTCTGCTTAAAGTCCTTGCAGGGGCTGGGGCTGTGGCTCAGTGGTAGCGTGCTTGCCTAGCATGTTTGAGACACTGGGTTTGATTCTCAGCACTACATACAAATAAAATAAAGGTCCATCAACAACTAAAAATATAAATATATATTAAATAAGTCCTTGCAGCACAGAGTTCCTGAGCTTTATAACTTCATACCTGTTGTCCTTGTCTCCATAATTCAGGAGTCTCCATTATACCCTCTACCAATTTAAGTTACACTTGCTTCTCTTTTTAAGGATAAAGTTTTCTGGTCATTTTTTAAAAAGAGACAATGTCTTATGGTGCTTATTTTTATAAATTTTTAATAAAGCTTAATAGAACAATTCTTAAATTTGGGGTTCTAAATTGCTTACATATGACTTAAACACATACTGTTCAGTGTTCTACCTCAACACTGTTTTCCCCATAATCCCTGTGATTTTGGAGATCTCGAGGGTTTTCAAGGAACAGTTTAATCAAAACGCTAAAACATCTGTACCTCCTAGTCTCATGCCTTAAGAATGGGAATTCATTCAGTAGAGATAAAGAAACATAAGAAAAAACAAAAACGGAAAGCGACACTATTTTCCTCTAAATCAAAGGTTCTCTGTGGACAAATTGACAACGCCTGCAGATATTTTTGATTGTCACAACTTGGTGGGGAGGTGCTACTGGCATCTAATGAGTAAGAACAGGCACTATAGAGTTGGGTTCTTAAAGGTCCCCAAAGGCCCATGTGTTGGACACTTAGCCACCAGGGATGGGGCTACTGGAAGGTGTTAGAACATTTAAGAGGTGGGGCTTAGTGGGAGGCCTTTAGGGTTTATCGGGCATGGATTAGAAAGGGATAATGGGACCTCAAGTCCTTTTTCTCTTCCTCTCCATTTTACTCCCCATCCAGAAAGTAATTGGTTAACTGTGCTACTCACTGTCAACATGCCGTACTACCCTGCCACAGGACCAAAAGCAACAGGAACAACCAACAAAATGGACTCAAATCTCCAATACTTTGAACAAAAACAATCCTTTTCTGTTTATAAGTTGTTGATTATCTCAGGTATTTTGTTATAGTAATAGAAATCTGATGAACACAAATAAGGAGGCTGTTAAGCATTTTATGCCCAGGGAAACCCCCAGAATAAAGAATTATCTGGAAAATGTCAACAGTGCTACTGTTGAGAAAGGCTGCTCTAAATAATCTTTATGACTCATCCAACCCTAATGATCTGTACTTAACACAAAAGAAGCAACACACTTTACTGCAGGTGGAGAATAGAAAAAGAAGTCTATATGTAATGAATTAGGGGGCACCCACAATCCTAGCATATGCATACAACAGTCCTTCCGGATAGCTGTTTTTAGACATTTTTAGCTTTCATTTGGAAGCATCCACACAGGAGGTGTTTGAAATTGGCTTTTACTCAATGATCAACTTGTTCTAATTTTAAGACTAACAAGAAGCAGCAAATCCAAGAACCACATACTCCCTGATCAAAGTCTGTTTACCTTTATCTTCACTTGAACATAAGCTCTAAGCTCTTCAGCTACTCATGAAGTTATTTGCAAGATTCATTCTAGATAGGTTTTCTTTTAATTATTTATTTTGTTTAGTGCAAAAGAATCTCTGGGAAGTCTCTATCCCAGTTTCCAGTGGTTCAGTCTTTTCTTTCTAAATATCCAAGGATTGCTAAGAAAAGTCAGCAGTGAGTCTTGTTTCTGAGTGGCAAGTACAAAGCCCGGAGTGTGTCTGCAGATAATGGGAACCTGTCAGGATTAAGAAGTGAAGGGCTCTGTGGCTGCATGTTCTCAGCTGACTCCTGACAGGTTGTGTCACTCAGATCTGGGTCACCCAGAGAGCAAAGGCTTCCTCCTCTAATGGGCTCATGGACTATGCTCCCAAAAGCCTGCGCCCTGCCTTCCTATGTCATTTATCCTTTAAGGAAATGGCAGGGGAAAGAATATTCCCATACACACCATGTCCCAAGTAAAAACAGTCACCTAATTATTTCTGTTCCATGCCACCATCATCGCTTTCAAATTTAGAGCAAGAATCACCAGAGAAGTTTGTTTAAACCACAAATTCAGGCCTGTTACAGATGAACTCTGTCCCTCAAAACTCCTATGTTGAAGTCCGAATCCCCACTACTTCAGAATATGATCATATTTGAAGATATGAACTTTAAAGGGATAATTAAGGAAAAGTGAGGTCATATGGGCAGGTGATCATCTAACATGACTGGTGTCTTTCCAAGAAGATGGAATTTGGACACAGGTATGAGAGATGGCCACATGAGGATACCCAAAGAAAATGGCAATCTCTAAGCCAAGGACAGAGGCCTCAGGAGAAACCACCCTTGCTAACACCTGGGTCTCAAACTTGCGGCCTCGAGGACTGGGAGACAATACATTTCTGTTATTTCCAACTCCCAGTTTGCAATCCTGGCCACCCTGTCAACAGAACTAGGTGTTGCTACCAGGGGATTGGGCATGACATGCTCCTCGTGCTTAACCATGAAGAACAGTAAAACAAATCAGAACCACCGCCAAGCCTCATTTGCACGAGATGGGGGACAGGGCAGAGGAAGTCCTAATCAAGAGGCTTCAGGTTCCAGTGGAGGCAGATGAATAAGTTCTGGAGTTGTGTCTGAAACGTTGCACACAGAGTCAACAAGAGTGTGTCATACATGAGAGATCATTAAGAGCAGACTTAATGTTATTATGGTCTTGCCACAGTAAAATAAAACATTAAAAACTTCACACGAAATAATTCTACACCATAACACAGAAACCTCCATCAGGTGAGGTCCGGGGCTCATCAATGGTGCATATTATATGCAGCCAGCGCCCCCCTTACCTTTCAGGGATACCCAGTAGTGCTTCCACTTCCTGCGGGTGGCCGACTCCACTTTCTTGTTCTTCTTGTGCACCAGAAAGTTCTTGACCGCCAGCGCGCCGGCCTTGCGCACCGTGCCCTGCGCGGCCGTCAGCAGGATGTCGGACTGGCCCGGGGAGCTCAGGGTGCCGCTGCTCTGCTCGTCGCTGTGCGCGGAGCCGGCTTCCTCCAGGCTCTCGCTCTTGGTGGTACTCATCTCCAGCTCCCGCCTGAAGTTCTCGTACACCCCCTGGCGAGCTGCATCCCCCGTGGAGCTGCTGCCGCTGTCGCTGCCCACGAAGGCCCTGCCGGTGGGGGGCGAGTCACTGGAGTTGGTGGCATTGGATCGCCTGGACAGGAGGTCGGTGTCGGTGGTGGCCCCTTCGATCCCGCTGTCTGCAAACTCGCTGCCCTCGCCTGCATTAACATCCTGGGGAGCAGAGAGGGGAAGAGAGACATGCATCACGGAAGCAGGAACCTAGGAGCTCCCCAAGGTCCGGCCAGGCGCTCTGTAGCGGCAGGAGACCCCCAGGGGATGGCGGCTGGCCACTCCTCCTGGACCAATTCCTTACTGCCCCAGCCACCGCGGAGCTGTTCAGGAAACCTTGAGCCACCCAGCACGAAGGCAAACAAACCATTTGGAATGTTCAAGAAGTAGAAAAGAAACAGGGAGCACTTCCAAGAGCTGATCATTTACCTGACTTAGATAAGTAGCTAATTGGCAAATCTGCTTTGAGATTCTCCCATGACCATGCTGAGAGAACTCAGCGCCCTCACCGTGCTCACGGCTGGCCTTGAACTCCAGGAAATCCCACAGGCAGATGAGCCCCTTGTTCCAGAGGTAGGGGGCTACAATGCATAACTAGGTGCTCACAGCTGATGTGATTTTTTTCTTTTCTTTTTAAAATAAAAGGCCTGCCTAGGAGTCTGTTTTATAATAGGGTGACTAACCAGATAGTGTACCGCCTCACCCACTCACCCAGCAGGACCCTGTGTCCCAGGAGCCAGCAAGAGTCCTCATGCCCTAATTAGCCTCCTTCTAGAAAACAGCAGTCTCACTCCACATTGTACCAAATCAGACTGTGGGGCCCCGGCCTCCGACTCCTGCTCTCCAATTACCTTGCCCTTTCAAAGTGGGGATGCTAAGAGCCAGAAGCAGGTGACTCACTGCCCCTGGGCCAAATAACAGTTCAGGGCAACTGCCAAGATGCTGGGTATCAATTCCCACTTTTAAAACATTTGGAACTTCTAAGTGCCCCTGTTCTCCAGTCAAACATTTCCAGGGCAGACTGGTCTGTTCCTAAATCAGAATTTTAATTGCTCTAAAGTGCTACAAGCATTACTATAAACAATAATTAAATAATGGTAGCCATCAAGGGGCGATAACAGCAGTATTGGACAGGACGACCCAACAGTCGTATGGATAAGGAAGGACACTGACTTTCATCAAAGGAAGACAGCAGGAATAAGTCTGACACAGAGGGGATGGCAAAGGAATACACAGTTTGATGATTCTCCAATTTTGGAGCTTTTACTAAAAACTAACTAATTATGATTGAAACGTGTTAAAATGAACTGGATATTCTGGATTGTCATAAATAGAAATGCTTTGGATGCCAGTCTGTGCTGAAAGGCAATTGGGCCCAAAGAGCCATGCCACAAACTGATATTGCCCCATGTAAGGCCCAGACAGGGGCCGTGCCCACATCTCCATGGGTCTTACTTAGTTGTTCCAACTTAGAATTGTTCAAAGGTCATCATGAAAAATTCTAAGTGAGCAACTAAAAGAGGTGCAGAGCCAGACCTGGGGAAAGGTGGGAAAGGGCGGTGGAATGGTAGCAGGGTGTATCTGGACAAGCTTCTGAGGACTGGGTCCATTTCAAGTAGAGTTCAGACCTCTGGGAGTTAATAGGAACTTAAGGGGACTCAACCCTGTGCTATGATTTGGACATGGTTTGGAAGCTTGGTCCTCATTGTGACAATGGAGAGAGCTGGTGGAAGTTCTAAAAGGAGGGGTCCAGTAGGAAACAATAAGGTCACTGGGGGTACCACCCTTGGAAAGGATTAATGCTAGTCTCTTGAGTTATTCTTGCAACAGCAATTTGTTATTAAAAAGTATGCCTGACCCCTGTATCTCTGTGGCTTCCTTTCTTGCCATGTGCTCTCTAATGTGGGCTTCTACCATGACTTTCCAGAAGGCTCCCACTAAAGCAGCAGATGCTGGTATCATGCTCTTGTACCTCTAAAACTATGAACTACTTGAACGTGTTTTCTTTACAAATTAATCAGCCTCAGGTGTTTTATTTTAGTCATGACAATTGGGCTAATACATCCTGTAATTGCTGGTCCCATCTCTTTGCTATCTGTTCTTGTGCCTATTTACAACCATAAATGGTCATAAAGAACCAGATCCAGTTGGTAAAAATCCTCTATACAAACAGGAAAACACTTGTTATCAACCCACATTTCTCCCTAGCAGGACATTTATCATATGCTTCCCTTCTAATATAAGACAATAAGGAAATTTGACAACCATTGATTATAGATAACCATGAGTCATGGAAGATAAGAAGTCCGTGAATTTCCCAAACTTCTGGCTTCATTTTCATATGTCTCAACCCTTCCCTGATGAGGGTTAGGTATGTGTAAAGGAATCAGCTATAATTGCTCTTCTCTGAAATGCAAAGAGGTTCGAGGCTTCTCTATGAGACAGGAAAAATATAGTCCACACAGACAGCATTGCTAGTCCATCAGAGAGACTTAAGTACAAAGCAGGTGAGAATTAACCCTAGGCATCTTTTAATTTCCAGAGTTCCACAACAAGAAGGAACACTACAAGGACATCTCCCGATTAACAGATAAGAATACTGGAAATCATAAATCTGGCTGGTGGCAGACTAGAGTTTGGCACCTGTGCTTCTGAGTATCTTTCCCACTGTTGTATGGCAGTCCCATGGTAGAGTACCTGATTAGATTTTGCCTAAACATTCAGCTCCCTGCCCTCCTCTTGGTTACACAGTGCCTTCTAGGATTTCCCAGGAAAAACTGGGTAATGGTCCATCCATTTGTCTTGACTTACCCAGCAAAGAGCTAAATGCTGAAAGTGGAGGGAACCAGGCCAACTCTCAACCAGGCCAACTCTCTTACAGGTTCCTACGGCCCTACAAACCATTCACCTCTTTACAGAATACCCCCAAACCTCTCACCATGTAAACAAAGCGTTAAGGCCTCTGAGGACACTCACCTCTGTCTCACATCTGAACATCTGCTCATGCCACTGTCACGGTAACCATGCAGTGGCCCAGGCTGTGTGTGTTCAGCTCTGAGATGGCCATCAAACTAGGCCAGGAAGGGATTCCTCCAGGTAGGAAGCTGGCTGGCCACAGCTGAGCAGGCACATGTGACGCAGCATGATGCTAGGCAATGCTCTGGGATCTGTGACCCAGGACGACTCCACCTCATCCCCAGAAGTGGTTAATCAGGCTTGGCCACACACATCCCCCAGCTGATAGGTGACCCAACCCACTGGGAAGCAGATGCCTGCTGCCCTGCCCCAAATCTTATGAAGTCATGAAGCTTGGCTGTCCCAAATATCCAGAAGCCCATCCCCTAGTGTGGAGAATGGGAGGGCCCAGCCAGGGTCACTGCTCAACACTGTTCTTTCTTTCCTTCACTGTGACATACATTTTCTGTGGTCAACTTCTGGAAGGCTCTTCCTCCTCCTATCTACCTTGACCTCCAGGACATTTCACAACAGGGAACGTTGATTCTCCCCATACCCACAGCACCTGTCAACCTCCCACCTCTTCTCGACCTCCAGCAATACAGAAGACTGATGCCCGTGATGAGGTCACGGGAGAGGCTCTGCAGTCTTCCTAGCAAAGGCAGGGTATGTTCCTTCTTACCAAACGAAAGGACTCGGCATCTGATTTGTCCTCAACTATTTAGCCAAATACTGAATTTTGACCTAAAATATCAGAGGAGGGCTGGGGTGTGAACTCAGTGGTACAGCGTTTGTCCTGAATGGGCTAAGGCACTGGGTTTAATCCTCAGCATTTGGGGGGAGGGGGGGTCAGAAGAAATCAAAAGAAGTGGTAAGATCCTAGCCAAACAGAAACAGTCCCCCAATATGGTACATGACCCAACAGAGATTTCCAGAAAACTGCGTTAAAAAAAAAAACTCTCCATGTTAGAAATGCTCCACTGAAGAGCCTTCCAATTATGAACATTCATGGGCTGGGAAGGTTCTTAAGTCCTGCTCTTCCGGGACAAATCCTCTCAAATCAGATTTTCAGAGCACTCACCAGTTTCCATTCTACTGGCAGTTCCTCAAAATGAATGTATGTACTTCCCTCCTGGATGTACAAGTGGCCAGCTGTAGCCCCAAACATGCAAGAGCTGCAGGGCAAGAGTCTTCTTAGTAATTTAAGCTGGGTAGCAAATGCTCAAATGACTTCCTATAGTAAACTGGGGAGGCAAGAGGCCAAATCAAAGCCTGTTTACACTGCCTTGGAAACTGGAGGGTCACCCAGCCAGAATATGGACTGGTGATACATTGTAGCGAGGCTCAAATGTTTCCACAGGAGACTTGCAAACATAAGTACTCCAGGGAGAAGATTTTCTGTGTTGATATGCAGACACAATTGTGGAAAGGTAATTAACTACAAAGTGCAAGGGCTCTGGGACAATTCAGGGACAGCAGAATCAATTGGTCACTTATAGTCACAAGTCAAATGCAATTAAAAACTGCTTTTTGATCACCTTAATTTCCCCAAGGGATCCAGCTTAGCCTGAACATACCTGTGCAGAGAAGCTAAATATAATGTAGGAGAATTCACTGAATTTCAGTGGGGCAAGGAAATTTTGAACTGTAAAAACCTTAAATTAGAACTATTTCTGCTTTACTAAATTCTAAAATGTTCCTCCTCTTGTTTTTCTCTTTCTTATCACCAAAATGTAAGAATCCTCCTCCCACGTGTACCCATAGACTCCCACACATACACACACGCGCACACACACCCCCACACACCCCATCTTTGGTTCTCAGCATTGCCCTTGGTTTACTCACATACCTATATTGATCTCAGTAGAAATATCAATTCTAGGTAAAATATTCTGCACCATTCTGTGCCTTACTTTGCTCATCTGTACGATGAGGATGGGAAATGGTCAACCTTTTAAGACACTTTTTAAGATGCTGTGTAACCCAGGAAAAGTGTCTAGACTGGTATTCAGCACACAGAAGCAACTCATAAACGCCAACTGTAATTACCATCATCTCTACCTTCAGCCTTACTTAACACTTGAGCCACTGGAGGGAAGGCACTGCCTGACCTCAGCTCCAAGCTTCTGGTGCTAACATGGAAGAAGGGCTGAGGAATCTGGGGAAAATAAAGTCTCGTGGGGAAAACAGAAGGAGCATAAGCGTGAGCTTCATACTAATGACGCTTTTTAATGATTTTTAAATCCATAAAGCAGTACAATAAAAGAAAATGGTGACACCATCTACATTATTACTAACCATTGTCCTGTCTGATTTGCTAGAAATAGGAAGCCAGCTCTATTTTCCCTTTTTCTGCTTTCCCAAGGCAAGATCTCCATAACCTTTTCTGTTTCCAACACCCATTCCTCCTTCTCTAATGATTCCCAATGGGAGTGACTCACAGTTTCTCTCAATCCAACCACTGAAACTGAAATCCTTGCTGTTACTAAAAAGGGACTCCAAAGTTAAGTTGGCAAAGGCTTGAAATGTTGCTTCAGGTAACTTCTAACTGGAGAGTGTTTTATGTCCAAGTCAAATGAATCATCTTCTCTCCCTTCATCTGTTTTTTCCATGGATGTGCTTTTCCCTTGTAATCACCATTCCTCTGCTTCCTAACCCATCATACGTTACACTTCCAATCCCTTTGAGTCCCCTCCTGGAGCCACATCCTTGATTCAGCAATGAGTTCTCTGTTCTCACTACCTTCCTTCTACTAATCCACCCCCCACAACATAGCCAGAGAAGTCTTCCAAGAGTGATATGAAGAACTCCACACGGGCTGTCATTCAAAACCCTCCCCAAAAGCCCAGCATGGGAGCTTCAGCTCTGGATGCACCTCTGCACCAGTGACACTGAAGGACTCATTCCAGAGCATTCCTCTTTGCTCTCAGGAGCAGTCATGCTCCTCCTTTTCTGCACCTTCTCTTTCCCTCCTCCAATAGCCACGTCAACTTCTAAACATCTCCTCTCCCCATCCCCAGTTCTACTTCGTCACACAAGGCTTCTCTGCTTTTGCTCAAATGTGTGAGGCGCCCTCCTACTGTATAAATCTACAGCCTCCTTCCTCCTTTCCTCCAAGTCCCAGCCTCGTCTGCCTTTCCCCAAAGGCCCACCCTGAGCCCCCTACCTGGAACTACCTCCCCCTGCCCCCCACCCTCCCACCGCCCCTTGCTCTTCCTTCCCCTGCACACGTCTTACTTGTGGTGCTGTCTGTCCTCTGCCATACACCCCCATTTCAGCACAACTAGCTCCGTGAGCTGAGGGATCTTTTCTCGTTGACACATCCCAAGTGCCAAGAATAGCACCTGGCATGGGGTAGGCACTTTAAAAATAATTGTTGAATGAACTAACTGCTGCTCATTTCCCACCACAATCTCAAAACAAGGAAAACAGTTTCTCATGGAAAACATTTTAGTTTGATTTCAAGGTTTAGTCATCGCCAAGCACAGCTCACGCGCAACCAAAGTTGCGATGACAAATTAGTCCTAACTGTAAAGCTTAAATTTGCAACGCTCAAGCCGTCCAGTTTTATTATGTCTTATACGGATGCAACCGGAATTCATTTAAATGTTTTTCTTCCTTTCTTTCTTTCTTGAAAGTAAGAGAGATAAGTTAGAGGGCTATCTTATGACCTCGGCAAGATACTCTGCCAATGGGTGACCCAAGAGACAAAGTGAAAAGCCTGTCAGGTGTTTCCTAAGTTCTCCACTGGGCTCCATGGAGACCCTGCCAGCCCCTCATAGTGGGCTGGTTTCATGGTCCTATCCAAGAGGGTCTCGTGTTCCTGCTCAGAGGGCTCTGAACTTCAGGCACCGGTTAGGCTACAAAACCAACACTTACACCTTGTGACACAATTTGAGTTGAGGGGCACAGACTTTCCTTGACTTGTGTACTAAATCAAAAATTTGATTTTTAAAAGACTAAACTTTCTCAAACTGTTAGCATAAATGGGCAGTTCTTGGGTAGGAGCCGGAGTCCTTAAGATACTTTCAGAGAATCCCTAACACCTTGCTTTTCCAACTACCTGTGTAAGGGGCGAACTTTGCTCATCTAGTCCAGCCAAACAACATATTGCAAGCCAGCGGACACACAGCAGACACGGGCACTACCAACAGCTCCTGGAAAGAGAGGCCACAGAGATCACAAAAATACACAACAGTGCCTCTCATTCCGGGTCATTTCTTGTAAATTTTAGAGAACAATTAAAAAAAAAAATTTTTAAAAGATATCTATGTGAGGGCTGGGGTTGTACCTCAGTGGTAGAGCGCTTGCCTCGCAAGCATGAGGCCCTGGGTTCGATCCTCAGCACCATATAAAATAAATAAATAAATAAAAATAAAGATACTGTGTCCATCTACAACTAAAAAATATATTTTTTAAAAAAGATATTTATGAGAACATCTAATGTTCATTTAAAATGAATCAATAAGCATTTTTTATGTTTCTATTTCAATTACTATGGTGATAAATATCTACAGATATAACTTGCATAAACAGAAGCTTCTTGGAGTCCAAAATGCTTTAAAAAAAAAAAAAATGGTCTGAAAACTGCTGACATAAGTTATCTCTCAACTACCTACCTACCCACCCACACCCCTGAAAAAGATCTTGGCAAAAGACACAGCTATTCTTGTTGAAAATGGATGGGCTTGTTTTCAAAATAAGAATCTCATTGCTTAATTTACATGCCAGAAAAAGAAAGATAAAGAGGGAGGCAAAAAATAGCAAAGGGGGGGGAAAGGCATTGAACAAAAATAGAGGAAGAAAAGGAAGAGAGGGATTATTTAAAAATTGATTTCACATGAAAATACTTTGTTTCATGAAAAAATAATGTGAGGCTCTTAACTAGAAAGCTCTAGGTGGACTTGAGACCCCCGGGCCTCCTGAGTTGTTATACAAAAGGGTGGTCCATGTGTTTTTCTCAGGAAAAGGTCCAAATCCTTTAGCCAGTTCTCAAAGCAATCTACGACAAAAGCTAAGAATCACTTGGATGTGGATGCCAAGTTTCAGCTTGGGAAACAAACTTATTTCTGAGCCATTTCAGATAAG
The DNA here is from genome assembly GCF_048772815.1 of Callospermophilus lateralis. Classification (NCBI taxonomy): domain Eukaryota; kingdom Metazoa; phylum Chordata; class Mammalia; order Rodentia; family Sciuridae; genus Callospermophilus; species Callospermophilus lateralis. Next base: position 12,406,721 of record NC_135314.1, on the reverse strand, counting down.
TTGTCAAAGAATATGAAATTTTAAAAAATAAACACAATTTCGGGGAGGAACTCAAGATCCTCTTCTGCTAACACTGCACCCTTTGTCCTGTTCAACAGGATCACAGACAGATCAAACAAAGCTAGCATCTGGTGTGGCTTCTTCTAGAGCTGTCCTGGTCATCTCTCCTTATAACCACTGTTTCAGGTGACAGGAGTGGACAGGAGCTTCCTTTTCAGCCCACAAGTCCATTCTTGTTTCTATACCAGAGTTGAAGATATTGATCTTAAAGTCTAAGGACAAGGGAAGGTGCCACCATGTGGGGTATCCTTTGGGGAAAAGGCAGCCGGCATAGAGCCAGAAGTCCTGGGTTTTAGTACAGTTGGGAAACCTTGTCACCTGGTCTCTTTTGAACCCTTTCTCCTCTGGAAAGCAATGGGGCTGGGTGGACAGGTAACCCATGAGGTCCCTCCAAGGAGTTGGTGACAGGAAATCAGGCTGAAGTGAGTCCCTAAGCTCTGGTTGAGAGCTCTGCCTTATCCCATTCCCACTCCATACAATGGTGGGCAGCGTTTCTAGGAATGCTGAATGAAGTGTTGGAAACTGTGGTCAGTCACACTCACAATACTAATCCCAGGGATCATACCCTGGCTCACATTCCCTTGCAACTCTCCCAAGACTGTGGCTCCTTGAGACAGGCTCAATGCAGCTGGGCCTCATTCTTCCATCTCCCAAGTGAATGAAGCTCTCCTCACAAATCTCTAAGCCAAATCTTCCCTTGGAAACTCAAAACCTGGCTGCGTGAGGGTTGCACCATCAGATGGCATTGTTTTATTCCAACTCACTCTTTGAAAGTCTCAGAGCTACAGAACAGCTGGGCTCTGAAACATTAAGTCAGACGCCACCATCACAACTAATAAGCACTGTTTACTGAGCATCCGTATTCAGTGCAACAAACTGTGCTGCAAGTTTTCCACTCATTCCCTCCTGGAGTCCTTCCATCAGCTTCCTTTAAGGGGCATTGAGATCCATGGAGGTTAAATGCCAAGAGGCAACCTGTTATCTGCTTTTACAGAAATCAATACAAGTAAATTCTGCTTCAAACAGTATGAGGTTTTACTCACACAGACCCGCAACACAAAGTTACATGCATGGTGTGTGTGTGTGTGTGTGTGTGTGTGTGCACACAAACACAAACACACAAAATACACACAAGGTCAGATACGTGGTTAAACAAAGAACTGTGTACCAGACACTGGCACATAATACACATCACTTTAAAGACCTAAATATGAACTCAAGGGTGAACACAACCTACTAACACATCCAACTACCGAACAAATACAAAAACAGTTAGAAGAGCCAAAAACTCTTTTCTGATCATTTTTGAATCAAATCAAATTGTTCACATTATTTTGGATACAATGTATTTTCTCCAGGCTGAGAGGCCATGCTCTTGGGCCAAATGTTTGCCAGGGATTTTCTCAGAGGGGAATAAGATTGCTGTCAGGACTTGAAGGGATTCAACTACATCACCAGAGCAGACAAGGAGACTTTAATATCTATGATTCAAGCTCATTGGAGAGGTCCCTTAGGTCAAAAACTTAAAAAAAAAAAAAAGAATACTTTTCAAGGGAGCTTCCACACCCACTGTCTCTTAAAATACACTGTTTGGAACACAGTGGGCTCAAACTTAGACTAGGAAATGTGGGTGGATGGATAGTGTTGTGCATAATTCTGTGGTTTGTTTCAAGTCATTAAAGATCCTTGCTCAACATATAAAGTCAATACGAAAATAATACTTCCGTTCATTTTATACGCTCGGCAAAAGGCTTCCAAGTATGCGATCCCACTAGGTTCTCCTAATGGCCCTGTTGGAGGCCGGTGTCAATCTTACTGGGCAGAGAAAAATCCACAAGATAGAATGACTTGCCCAAGGTCACCCAGTGGGTACGCAGTGGAGCCAGGATGCAAATTGTCCTTCTTAGGATTCCTAGTCCATTGCACTTTGCATTACATTAAGCACTGACTTATGAGACACTATACTTAGATGATCTCACTCCCATATATTAACAATTTTAGAAGGCGGCAAGCCAAGGAATGGAGAAGTCATACAGCAATTACACATGAGAACAGTCAGTGGGACCGGATCTAGAAGGGGAACTGCCTAGCTTTGCCCCTCTTTCATGGGCACCCATGACTAAAAGGCTCATATCCTCATCAGCCAGCTGGGTATGGGGGCAAGCAGAGGTCTGGCTGTCCCCAAGTTAGAACCATAGAGACAGGGACAGCCGGATACCCCTCTTTAATCTTACACAGAGCAGGTGCTAACTTAGCATTGCTCCAGGTAAAAGTGAAAGGCAAAGGTGATGTCCCAGCTTTAACGGTCTATGTCACTGTGCCCTTCCCTAATCCTAAGGTCAGGGAGGCAATCTCACAAAGCCTTCAAGATGGCCCTTCAGTACCTGTCAGGGGACCTTTTAATAGGTTCCCCATCTCCATGACCTCTCAGGAGTAACCCTTGCAGGGTAGGCAAAAGGACCACAGGGGCTTATCCTATAGATTCCATCATTATAGTCCCAATTCAGAAAAGAGCTGGGTTAAAATTCAGGCAGTGCCTCCAGATATAAGCTTCATATTCAGTTGGTTGTTTTTTAATATATATATATATATATTTTTAGTAGACAATGGACTTTTATTTTATTTATTTATATACGTGGTACTGAGAATCAACCCAGTGCCTCACACATGCTAGGCAAGCGCTCCCCCACTGCACCACAACCCCAGCCCCCATGCTGAGTTTTTTGAAGCTCGGGTTCACTCTTTTTATCAACTTCATTTCTTAGATTTGGATACAAACACCAAACTACCCTGGGTCTATCAGGCCACACAGCACCACTAACAATGATGGAAAGTACAAATCTAGCAAGTTCCCCCTGCCTGCTTTCCTGAATACCAGTCACTACACTTTACAATTGTTCCATTTTCCCTGAAAGTCATTTTTACCCTCCTCCTTCTTCTTCTCACAGTGCTGGAGATCAAATCCAGGGCCTCATGTATGCTAGGCAAATGCTTTACCACTGGGCTCCACTCCAAACCCTGGCATCCCCACTTTGATAGACGAAGAAACTAAGGCTTCAAGACAGTGAATACCTGGCCCAAAGTTACCCAGGTAAGATGAGGTAAAGCCAGGAATGTGGCTTGGACACCATCAGCAATACTCGTCCACATGAAGACATGGTCTAAGGTCAAGTTCATTTAGCTCCCCCATGCCCTTCACCATTTTCCCATTCTATTTAGACCCCTGTGCCAACAGACTTGTAGCTCTGAAAGCCTAGTGCCACCCCTACTGTGCACGGCAGGTGCTGACTGCAGTGGTCTCTCACTCAATGACCAACCTGAAGCACAATCGACATGTCACTTCCCCCCACCTCAACATAATCCAAAATTCCCTGAACTCCCCCACAAGGAAAAATAGTACCAGAAAATGACCAAAATGTACAGGATTGCTTGATATTATCTAATGTTAAGTAACATTGCCAACTAAGCTAGCAGGTCCTCCTTTCATTAGTACACTTCTTAAATCTTTTAATTATGTGTCCACACCCACTGTCTTATGTACTAGACCCCAAAGCAGGGCAGTTGAGCATCCTTATCCCATTTTTCAGAAGAACAACTAGAAGTCAGGGTTTGCCCAAGGTCAAACAAGTTGGCTGCAAAGGAGGATCTGGAACCCACCCATGTTATTCCTTCCGCTACACCTCCCTCCAGAGATAGGGCTGGCCAGCATCGCAAGGAACAGGAAATTGAAATGGCTCCTGGTAAGACAGCAAGCCTGCCAACCCCAGAGAGAAGCTGTCAAGTGACCAGAGCCCGCCCTGAATTAAAGATCCCTCTTCAAATGAGCTGCCTTCAAACAAATTCCCACCTGCGGCAGTGAAGACAAGCTCTGAGTGCCTACAAAGCACCATGCCTATTTGTCCACAGAAAGGACCAAGCTAAAAGACAGCTCAGATCAGCGGGATGCTGCTGAAAAAGTGAGTTGAGAGGCAGTTTCCCAGTTTGAACTTGTCAGCTTCATTCTCATTCCTAACACATCACACACACACACACACCCCAACACACGCAGGCACCCACACACAGGCACATGCACACACAGAAGCATACATATACACACTTTCCATAATCTCCACCCCTTATCCACAGAGCTACAGAAAGGTGAAGTGGAAGCCACTCTAGGACAGTAGGCACCAAGCAAATAGGGGGAAGCCCAATTTAAAAGGTTGGGAAATTTCTAAGAGCAAAATCATGCACTTCAAGAGTCATGCATGGGTTCCCAAATATTGAAACAGATTTCAATCGCTTTACCTGAGTTGTTTTGGCTCTTCTGCCTTGCATGCTGTTGCTATGGTTAATTTGTGGGTTGGTGGCACCTTCTGAAAGACAGTGAGATTTCCTACAGGGAAGTGTGTTATAATTACTGTACGGAGCAGTCTCTTCGGCAGCAGCTGGTGGCATCTTATGGTTTGCAAGATCAGGAATATCAGACACCAAATTCCGACAATAGCCCGCAAATTTGCTCCTCGGTCCCCCGTTTGCCGTCACCCCAGAGTTTTTCTGAGCATACAAGTCATCCAGGGAATTGGCACGCTGACAGGTGCTGAGCTGCCGGGGACTTGCCTGTGTTTCCATCCCCCGAGCCTCCTCGCAGTCCTTCTCTTCCGCGGAACCCAAGATTTCTTCGTTGCTTGTTAAATGTTCTTGGCTCAGATCAGAGAGTGAGAATTCCAGGCTGTCCTCCCGCCAGATGTCTGCAGATTTGGAGCGTTTCTTCTTAAAGCTCACAGTCTCCATGAAAGTGGGCCCGTTGGATGTATAGGGATGCTGCCTCCTGTCTCCCTCAGCCAAATACGTAGCGTCATCCCCGTAAAGCCTGCTCTCCTCCGAGTCTGGCATGCTTTGCACGGAGGCTGCGGTGAGGACGATGCTGCTGTCTACGCTGGGTGTGACAGAAGAGTCGGTGTAAGACACGGGTCTCAAGCCCATATCTACTCGGTCCACCCAAATGGGGCTCCCGAAGTCCTCTAGGGTGCCTTCCTGGGAGAAGGGTTCCAAGCCATTTTCGGCCAGGGACTGGGGGATGCTCGGGGTGCTGCTGGATCGGGTGCTCACTTCGGAGTTCCTGTGGATCACCTTTCCCGAGGAGGCGTGCCTGGTCCGCCGCGTCTTGTGCGACAGGCGCAGCGAGCGCGACGTGTGCTTGCGCCCCAAGCTGGCATGCTTTTCTCCGTAAAAGTCATGGTCTACATTCTGACTTTCTGCGTTTCCCATGGTTTTATGGTCTGCAGCAAAGGGGGAGGGGGAACAGAGGGGATAACTGAGTTACTTTTAGAACAGGTAGAGTCCGAACACAGCACGCAGGGCGAGCAAACACCTTGGCTGCGGGGAGAAGGTAATGAACAACCCAACTTCTTACATGCCCCGGGGCAGTTCTGTGGACTTTTACCTGGTTGCAGATGAGAACTAGCATCATCTGCTGATGTTGTCCCTGGAGATGTGAAAGGTGCCTAAGTAGGATCCTTAGAGTGTTAGATTTGTCCCCCGAGGGCAGATGCCCAGGGACACCCAGAGTGCCTCTTCTATACAGCTGACAACTCCTCTATTCCTAAATCCACGATTATATGCTTAAAGTTCTACTCATATAATAAGTTGAAAACCCTAAAGTTCAAACCAATGTATCTACCAAAGGAGGATTTTTCTGTTTGGAATTAGGTCTGTATTCCAAAGCAAACAAACAAAAATTCAGAGGTGTGGGCTGGGGCTCAGCGGTAGAGCATTTGCCTAATGTGTGAATCCTTGGGTTCGAGACCCAATACCACATGAATAAATAAAATGAAGGTATTGTGTGGAGTGGAGAGGGATGGGTAAAACAAAATAAAAGCCCTGTTCGGCATCAGACTAATGGGTTTAGTTCCGGGAGCACATCCAACCTGCAAACATGAATCTGGTACAGAGTGCCCTGCAAACAGAAATTCCCATTATAAAACCACTAAATATCATCCAGTCTGTCTTTTGGGGCTATCCAGGTCAACTCAAATCCCTCCTTACTGTTTTCCAAGTCTCTGTTGCTGACCCAATAGCACAATTCTGTTATAAACAGCAGCAAAGAATAAAGTCTCCAAAGCTCAACAACCATGACTTCTCCTTGCTCCACAAGTCTGTCCCTCCACAGCAAATACACCCATGATAATACGAGAACACAGTGGGAAGGAAAGAGGGAAGACAGAGTAGGAGGGCATATCTCTGAACTCATTATTTTAACCAGCTACATGACTGCTCACTTATTTACCAAGCACCTACCACGTTCAAGAAGCCAGAGACAAAGCAGAGACACATTCCTCACTCTCATGAAACTGATAATCAGCCAGGGGAGGTAAAGCAATAAACAAGAAAGTAAAAGGCACAAGAACTTGCGGTGACCACTGCAGAGAGAGCAAAACACACTGGACGATAACATACCTTCATACTGGTTCAGGAATCACTCTGAAATTCCACTACTCAGTCTAAATGCTGTTTAAGGTCTCACAGCACAACTTTACTGAAATAAAATTTATGGCAAGAGGGAGGGAAAACCTCCCCTTACTGTTCCAGTGAGTTCAGAGGTAATTCATAAAGACACCAGATGTTAAGCTATTCCTCTGCTGGAATAGTCCCTACTAGGCCACACATCATAGGATTCTCAGAGGGAACTTTCCAATAAAGAGAATCTCCCTTTTGGTAGCAGAAAGTACATTTCAAAGCAATATGTTCACGCTTCTCTGGCTAGTATGTTTAAGAAGCAAAGGAAAAAACTCATTATAGAAAAAAATGAAAAAAAATCAACTGTCCACCTGTGACCACTGATGTTTATCTTAACTCCTAAGACAAGCATGGGCCACATTTGTCTTTTTACAAATCAAGCAAATAAATACACATTTCCGTAACACTAAAGGCCAGGAGCGATTTCTTAGAGTTCTTGATTTTTCAAATGTATAAATTAAGATGTCTACATATGGCTATGTAACTATGTTTTGCCAACAAATAATAAAAGAATAAATGATAGTCAGAGCCCCATTCTGAGAATCACATTCAAAAGAGGAGGTGGCTTGGGCAGTAGCTCCGTGGTAGTGCATACATGCAAGGCCCTGGGTTCAATCCCCAGCTCCGCCACATACATCCCCCAAAGAAAAGAGGAAAAAATAATGGTGAGATAAATTGACTGAAAGAACAGGCAAAACTGTCACCTCAAACTTGTTCAGATTTACCCTCCTCAAGCACACATATCAGAAGTTTGCTAATATAAATTGACAGACATATTTTCAGCAACTTTCTGGTTGGGTTCATTTCTGCCAACAGAAAACTAATCACGTTAAAAGCCTCAGAAGAGACTTCCTTGGGAAATGGCCCCAACCCTCAAGAATTACAGCACTCCATGCATCACACTGACGAGTCCGTAATATTAATAGCATTTTTAGTAGCAAGAGTCTTTTCAGGCAGCCAAGGTAGGAAGGAAGCCACTTTCATCTTCAGAACAAGAATTTAGAGACGAATGCCAAATCTCCTAAATCCTTACCAAGAGAGATTCTCAGGGGATGACCTAAGTACAGTGAGCCTTAAGTTTAAAGCCACGAAACTTAAGAAAAATAAGTTTCTAGGGGGCTGCAGGAATACCTCTTAATTTGAAAGCTTTTCCTGAAAGGTTAGGGAAAGGTCCGGTAGGGAACATCCATAGGGGGCTCTGAAATCACATACACATGAAAATATTTTTATAGATTGCTAATGGTCCCAGGTAGCTTTCACATTCCAGGGATAATTGGAGGTAGTGAACAAAATTTTAGTGCAAGAAAACTTTCAGTATTTAAACCTCGAGTTTGACTTCTAGACTTTCCTTTTTCATCTGTGCTCTACCTTCAGGCTTCACTGGCCTACCTCAGGGCCCTTGCTCATGCTCCTCCCTCTGACTAGAGCCCTCATCCTGTTCAGCATCTGTCTCGCTCCTTCCAGGTTCATCCACCCAATTGTCACCTTGTGAGGAGATCTTTCCTGGCCTGGCCTCTCTAAGGTGACAGCATCTCCTGCAGAAAACAACCCTTCTTATCCCTCCTCTTCTGTTTTCTTTCTTAGCCTGTATAATAACACACAATAGAGTTTAGTGACTTGTCTTTTGATTTTCTATTCTTCCCCACCAGAACTAAGCTTCAGGAGGGCTGAAAATTTGACTTGTCTTGTTTCCTGCTGCATCTTCAGTGGCTGAAACTCAGCCTCAAAAGTAGTAGGTGCTCAATGAGAAAAACACCCTGGGTGAATGAATGACAAAATGTTCTTCAGTGGCCTGACGGTTCATATTTGCTCACCATGTTCCTCGCCCTGCCTCCCGTCACCTCAGGGGAAATTAAGGGCTTGCTCCGGTCTGGTTCCACTTAATGCCTGCCTTCAGTTCCTCTCTTCCACCTTCTTCTGGAGCTGCCTTGCAGAAGCCTGGGATCAGGCTGAGGGTTGAGAGGCCACCCCTCCCCAGAGTCAGGGTGGCTAGGGCAGAACTAGCAGCCCCAAGACGATCTAAGGAAAATGAGGGGATGGACACAGCGGCCTGAGGAGCAGAGGTGACATCGAAAATGGCAGGGGGATCAAAAGGTTGAGAGATCACAGAGAAGTCCTAGGGTCAGAGACCAAGGATTAGAGGGTGAGCGTGTCTCTGCCCAGCTTGTCAGCACCAGGATCTCTCTGTTCCAGGGGTGAATTAGACTTTTCAGTGAGTAATTACACTACATGTAGTTTTTAAATCCCATCAAATTCAACACACAGAGAAGGAGCTACAAAGCCCCGTAGGGAACTTTATCAGTATGCACCGACATCGATTAGTCAGGGTGTTTCACACGTACACCAGGTAGGAGGTGATTTCTCAGGATGTTTCAGCCTTATGTAGTGAAATGATGGAGAACTATACACACAAAAATCGAAACGATGTCAAATTCCTGGCTAAGGCCTTTACTATAATTATGCAAGATGCAAACACAAGGAGAAAACTGGGTGATGGTTACCCCTTCTGTAAAAAATTTCTTTGAATCCGTAACTATTTTTTAAATAAAAATTTAAAACAAACCAACCAAGTCTTAATGAACTGCCATATTCTGACCAAATGAAATGTCAGTTTAAAAGTAAGGATTCTTCCTGAAGAAAAAGTACATGGATCACACATCTGCTCCCACCCTCCACCCCCGCCCTTTCTTTTTGGCTAAAAAGAACTGAAAAAGAAAATCCTCTGGTGCTGGGTGTAAGTCCACACACAGCCCAGACTCATTCTTCAGATGCCCAGAACATTCTAATGTAATTCCCATGAATCAAACAATAAGAAATACTTATTTATTGAACACCTTCTAGTGAATTGCTATCAGGAAATATAAAGCAAACATACACTGATGGTCCACAGTGAGTTGATTACTGCCGCAGTCTGGCAGATTACCTGGGGATAGAGCTTTTGTCTTAATAAATTAGTGAACAAAAATGAATTGTTAATATCTAGCACCAGCGGTATGGACTAAACTACCCTGGCCTATCTCACCTCCAATAACTGCAACTAAAAATGCTAGACAAAATGTAAACAAAAGCAGACAGATCGAGGAAGAGAGTCAAAACTCAAAGAACTACTCTTACAATAGTAGCTTCTTGTTTTATCCTTCCAATTCCTCACCCAGGCTTGCTCCAAGGGTGGACACCAGTATAGCTATGGAACAAGAAGCAAAACCATCAGGACAAGCCCTGTTGTTCTGCCCAGAAGAACTGAGAAAGATCCCAGCAAGCCAGACACCTGGATGTCAGAGAAAAGAGAACTGAAAAAAAAAAAAAAAAAAAAAAGAAAAAGAAAATCCTCTGGTGCTGTGTGTAAGTCCACACACAGCCCAGACTCATTCTTCAGATGCCCATGCATGGGACTGACTCAAAGCAAGATGGCAGAGGCCTTGAGAATGAACAGCCCAGTTCTCAGACTAACCCTGATGATGCAAGAATGGCACAAACCCAGAACAACACAGCAGAGACTTTGAAATCTGAACCAACATAAAGCCACCAATGATGAGGCAGACCTTCAGGTCTGAACCCAGGTGAGTGGAATGCCTACAAAAATAAAAACAACGAAATCAATATTCTCCAGGTGGTTTTAAACAGACCTGGAGTCCCATGACATAGTATTTGAAATGTCCACAAAGCATTTCAAAGAACCAAGAAAATTTAACCAGTTCCCAAGGATAAAGACAGTAGAAGCCAACCCCAAAGTGGCCCAGATAATGGAATTATCAACACAGACTTTTAAAGCAGTTGTTATAACTGTGCTCCCTGAATAAAGGTAAACACTCTTGAAACACTTAACTGCTTGCAATGTGTATGAAGGATCATTGTGAACATCAATGATGACACGAGTAGAGAAACAGAACACATATGAAAAAGAAAGGTAACATACAAAGTTTGGGTCATAAGTAGAAGCCTGTTTATGAGCCCATAGGCCTTTTCTTAACTTGAGAAAATCATCTGGGAATCTATTAGCCATGATGGAATGTTCCCTCCTACAAAAAACTTGAACTTGGAAAAGTTTGAGCTATCATTTATATTAGGGAATAAAAAGGTAAACCGTATATGATCCCAGATGTAACATGTATGCTACAATTTCCAAATCAATCTAATGTTATATTTTCTCAGTACTGCATGAGAAAGCACTCCAATAAATAGGAAGCCACCTCACAGGTCAAAGTTGCAGGCACAGAGAGCAAAGGAAAATCCGTCAGCAAGAGCAGATTGTTGAGGGGGAGAAGCGGGAGGAAAAGAAAAAAAAAATAAAATGGAATCTGGAAATAACTGCATCACCTTGAGGACTAAGGAGGTTTGAATTAATATTTTTATGGCTCAGAATGTCTAATTCTCTAAAGAAACCCAAGGTTCCAGTGGCACCCCCTAGCAGACACAGGATGATGCTCCACACCACAGCAGAGAAACAGGAGCAGTCCCCATGACCAAAGGCCAACCTGTGGGTCTTTGGACCAATACTTGCCATATTTGAGAGCAAATAATGGAAAAGATGATCTTGCAAATAATGGAAAAGAGATCCAACATCAGTGGAGCAAAATTTCTCCTATCAACAAGTGAAAACCTACATTTGAGATGCATTTCCAAGATACGAATCTCAAAGCAGGTTAAATTTTGAATAAGTAAATATTTCCCATACCTACACATGCAATGAATCTGTGAAAAAAGTTTTAAAATGACTATTCTGGATAAAGTGCTTTTGGGTCATTTCAATTTTCACAATACTTTCTTTTTTAAAAAATTTCTAAAGTTCCTAAACCAAACATGCAATTCATTTTTTTTTTTTTTCAGGAAAGAAAAAAAAAAAAAAACAGGCAAAACATGTTAACAGGTTTTGAGTCACTGAATTTGTTTCTTTTGTTTTGGCCCATTAAAGAGAGTAAGGATGTAGGCACTATGCCCACAGCTATGAAAGCGTGTCTCCAAACCTAAGCTCCAGACAGATGGCCTGGAGAAAGTACTCAAGATAAAGAATACACTATCTGGCTTGGAATTAATCCCTTATTTTTTAATATTTTCAATTTGTTTTTTTTTAGTTGTAGATGAACAAAATACCTTTATTTTATTTGTTTACTTTTTATACGTTGCTGAGGATCGAACCCAGAGCCTCACCTGTGCTAGACAGCGCTCTGCCACTAAGCTACAGCCTTTATTTCAAGAATACAATGGCACTTTGTTTGACCTCTCACTGCATCCGTGGCAGGGTGACCTTGACCCTTTCTGTTTTATTATAATCTTCCTGTGGCAGAGACCAGGTCTTATTATCATATTTATAACCTAAATTTCCTTAACTTTTAATTTGGGGGAGGACTTTTCATCATTGAGATTGCCTTAAAACAAGGGAACTCCAAATATAAAAAACATAAGATTTCAGTGCTAAGCCAGATAATCCAATTCACAGCATATTCAACACAAAAGTTAAGCATGAAGTCAAGGTTTCTCTGTTGCTGGTAAAGATAGTGAGATCCAGCCATAAGGCATGTTATGATGTATCTAAGTTATAATTATTAATAATATCAGTTTTCATTCCCCTGAGGTATTTAAAAACCTATTAAAATAAATGTAATCATTACCCTTCTCTGACTTGAAAACAGACCTCTGAAGCCGCAGGAGAAAGGATGGAATGTATTTATTTCAAAGTTAAATTTGAAGCAAAAATCACAAGACAACAGATTGCAAATTTAAAATTAGATTCTAGTGGGAGGTCTTGGTTTCAAGCCTGTTTTTTCCCTACTGGATGTTGCGCTTGAAGCAGAGGGGGAAAGAGCTAAGATTAAACTGAGACTAAGTTCTGAAAGTTTTTGCTAAATCGTTACAACCCATGAATAGAGTTTTGCCAAGTCACACACAAATACCTCTAACCCAAGAGACTAAACAAGAAAGTTTTACAACAAATAAAAGATGATCTTTGATTTAGAAAAGATTATTATTTTGACTGCTTATTTGTGCTTTTTAAAGATTATCCTAAGCAGAAACAAAATATATCCTTGTTCTGAGGATGGATTTTGAAGCTAGGTTTGCCTTTTTCAAACATAATCCAATATAAAGATGGTGAAACTCAGGGATAAAACATCCCGAGGGCAATTCACAGGGGAATAAAAGATCTCATAGGTACCTGCTTGGTCTTTTCCTTTTGTTTTAGGTCTAATGCTTTTGCTTTGTTGGATGGGTGTAACCCTAATCCAAGGAAGCGATTCCAGATTCTTTTTCCCATGAGCTACATACAACACAGCAATTTCGACTGTGATAAAAACGCAACTGTCCCACCGCCTTTGAAGCAGTTGTACTTGGTGCAGACACACAGAGGCTCAAATCCACACAGGCAACCTTACCTTAAAAGGCAACAGTGGTCCCCAGCCCAACTTGCCCCAAGAGCACTGTGGCATTTAGATATTGATGTTGGAAGTGATGTCGGCGGTTGGGGCTGGGGCTGGGGCTGGGGAAGGTGTCAGCACCTGCCCTCCTGCTCCGTGGCCATCAGGATCTCATCTGAGTCTGGGAGAATGTGCCAAAAACCTGGAGAGGAGAGGGTCAGAGGGGACAGAAAAACAGAAGGGAATGGTCAGCCAGAAAAAAAGGAAATGGGCATCTCCCATCAAGATCATCTGCATTAATTATCCCACATCAACCTGGGGTGCAATGGAACACAAAGTTGCCCCCAAAACCCGAAATCAGAGGATGCAACATTTAGCTACAGGTATAAAATGACAGGCTTAGTCAGAGAGATAAACAAAGGCCAGCATCCCCACATTGGTGGTCATAACTAGCCCTGCACACTTAAGTCATTTGGTCACTTTAGTCTGTTTCTGTAAGATGATGACATCGGATCACAGAAACAGGTTGCTATCGGGTGATTTCAATTACCCTCTCTTACTTTTCAAAGAATCTCAAAAGAGAAATGGAAGGCAACAAAGGAACCTCAGTTATTCTCAAACTACAGTTGCATTTAGATGGAAGTTGAAGAAAACACTAAAAGACAGAGGGAAAAAAAAAAGAGAGACCAACTGAAATCCATAGCCCTCCTCATCATATGCATGTTTTCTGAAGATGAAAACATCACATTCATAGAAAACTCATATGAAGAATATGCACAGAGAAAAATTCCAATTGTTATTTAACAGCAAAAGTAAATTGAAAAGGAGGGCTCCGAGAAAAAGCAGGGTTAATGGTCCTTTGATTCTTTTTTCTTTTTTCCAGTTGTTTTTAAACAGTTTGCCTTTTGAGGTGAAATTGGAAATGCAAAGGCAGGCAAAAAGGCCTGGAGGGTCTCTGTGAATGGCTTCGTTTCATTACTTTCCAACTGGACATTCCCCTGTGGACTGCCTGCTGCTGCCACCCACTTGCTGGTGGTTTCAGCAAGGTAGGAACAGGAGAGAATTGCCCACTTGTAGAAAAGAAGCTGAGAGAGGCAATAAGTAAATAAATTATACATCCACACGGAACAGAACAAGAAGTGAAGTTTCGCGCCTTCCTCATCTTGGAAAATGTGCTATTTAACCATGAAGCTAGTGACTCACGCTTGCAGGGGAAGGAACAGGAGTTCTAGCAATACCCCATCATTACCCCTACAAAACTTGCCCTTTCATGAGTCCCCCCATTGCTACCCTGTTCATTCCCTTTTCCTGGGCATCCTCTGTGAACGGCTGTCCGCAAATTTCCAAATTTTCAAAGCAGTCCCTGAATTGCTTAGAACTGGCAGAAATTAATAAGCAACAACCCATTTATATTGAAATGGACTCATTACAGTGCCAGCTGCCAATAATTTGCAAGGCTGGGTTCTTGCTGGCAAAGGGGCCTGCGGGCGGCTGTCCTTCCACCTGCACCACAGAGGCTGATGGTGCAATTTGTACACTATCAAACAGACTTCATTTTTTTTTTTTCTATCTATATTCTTCAAGTCCTTGAGCAAAAGAACTAAAGAAGAGGAAAGTTAACATTATGGAGTGTTATTTATGAAATACAAGGGAAAGCAACACTGATCAATGGGCATCTTTTATTATTATCATTATTATTATTATTATTATTATTATTACCATTATTATTATTCTGATTTGGGTAGAAACAAATTTTACCCATGACCTGGGCTGTGGAACTGATCCATGAGGTGGACAAATAGAGGCCTCCACATTTATTATTGTACAAGCAGCAGGTAAGCTAAGGAAGGCCCCAAGGCCCCACCAAGTACCCCATGATCCGTTCTTTTCAATGCTAGCTTCTATTTCTGCTGTTATTTAACATTTGTAAGACATGAAGAGTGTCCTAGGGGGTAGGCTAGTGTTATGGAGGCTAACATGACCTTATTTCATTGAAAATGAATCTGTTTAAGTTGAATGAAATCAATAGCCTTCAATTTGTTAGCAACGAATATGGTGAGTTAATTAACCCAGTTGGAAGATGCTGTGTGCTCAGTTTGCCACAGCACTCCCCGCCCCCCCCCCCACACACACACACGTGAGCCACGTTGATGAGTCCCTCTGTACCACTCACCTGCTTGCCTTACAGTAAAATGACATGCATACTCAATAGACGGAGTTTCTCAAGATCACTATGATTCACTCTCAACTCATACAGTAAGATTCTGGGTCAGGTGTCAAATGACCAGCTTTCACAGGGAAGTGTGAAAGGAATAACCAAAACTAATCTCAGCCTTCAAATACCTGCAAGAATGGGGCTCAGAAGCCCCACGGATCCAATCCTATGGCATGATTGACGAAGAAACCATGACATGTGTCAGAAACAAGTGCCCATGGCATCGAATCCCTGGCTTTTCCTAAAAAAGTCTGCTAGACCAGAATTTTTCTTTCTTCATCTTCAAAAACACCCATTTTTTTTTGTCATTTTTAAGTTCTTACAAGTTTCAGAAATCAAATTATATAGAGAAAAGTGTATTATACTTGGCCCACAAATACCCAGGTTCAATTACCAGACTTTCTCACTCTCTAAATTATGTGATCTTGGGCTACTAAATGATCCACTCTGAAACCACTAGGAAAAAAAGGATGTAGAAGTGTCTGCCTTACTAACACCCACCCGAAAGGATGTTTATAAGAAAGAAATTAAAGAATCACTTTAATTTAGCACCCTCAGCCATAAAATTCTACATAAGTGTGTTAGTTCTTTTCCTATTTGTCTTTTTTTAGTACCCAAGAAAGTTCCATAATTAGTGAATTAATGAGAATCAGGTAGTCTCCTCTACCTGAAACCTAAAAAAGGGAGAGAGGATGTAGAGATCTTGGGTCAAAATTCTTAACATTTATTTTATATGTAATAAGCACCAGAATGATTTGGTTTTTAGTCTTCAAGTTAGCTCCTGAATCAGTACTGATTGTATGGACAGATGGATGGATGGATCTGGGACACCAGAATATAAATTTTAGAAAGTTAAAAAATTAATCAGTCGTCTTTTTAATTTCTTTTAACTGTTACTTTCTTTCTGAAAAGACTCGAAGTGACTTCCAATGATATATAATTTAAAATAAAATAAAGGAAATTACTTCTAGAAAAAAAAGAGGGGGAAAAAATCGCAAAGGTAAGACCAAGACCAAGGACACGAAGGGTGCTGGTGTGCACCTTGTGGAGCCTCAAGCCATGTCACTGACAGGAAGCCTGTGACAGCCACCTCCAATGGGGAATGCAATGACCACTGCGAAGTTCACAGTGTCCTCACAAACTCTCAGAAGAAGGACACACGTCCTTGCTATTAGGATCCGACGGGAATTTCCACTGTGGCCCCCTGAGGCCACTGTGATAGGATGAACCATGTTCTGAACTTTGACAATTGATTGAAAAGAAATGACAATTCAGGGACAGCAGCTGGGAAGGAGAGGATAAGGCTGGGTGGAGAGGCTGCTGCTGCCTCCCAGGAAGCACTGTCTGCCCTCCATCCACAGTGCCAGATCCAGAGGAAGGACTGAGACCAGAAGGTGGGGCTCTCTGGTTCCCTTGAGTAGAGGTGGGTCCAGCTGCCAGATGGCCACACCCCACCTGAGGTTAAGGACAGGTCCACCCAGGGGTGTGCTGTCTGGCTTTTGGGAAAGCTGAGACTGCAGCTAAGACTCAGACATAGAGATGAGGTATCCACCTTCCCTCCTGACCCCTGGCAGCTCTGGGGCAGGGCCAGGACTCTCAGAAAAATTGATCTCTCAGCACAAATGAATGAGCCAAGAAAGGGGCCCCAAACTCCTATTCCATAAAGCATGAATGAACTGACTGTAGGCCAATTGGTGGGTTTTTGTTGTTATTGTTGTTTGTTTGTTTGTTTGTTTGTTAAAACAGACATTCCAAGCAGCCAAACAAAATCCCCCAAACTTTCCATATCCACGGATTGCTCTAATTTTCAGCAATAGTACTTCCTAATATACCCAAATGTATCCCAAAGTAACTAAGCAAGAAACATATTCATAGAATCAATACTTTTAAGCAGGCTACAAGTTGGGAGCTATCTACTAAAATCGTTTTAATTTTAGAGCAGTGAATCTTTGGCAATACTCGATCAAGTTCAGCTGGGACAGACGTTACCATATTTCTTACGAGTAAAGTCAGTGCATTTCAAAATGAAGTAATGTGTTCTACCCCAGCCCAGGGAGAGCTGCCATTTATGGAAAGCTCACTATCTGGCTCACACTATGTTAAGTGGCTTTAGGCCAAAACACTCAGATTCTAAGTTTCCCTAAGTTCTGGGTGTTTATCGTCTTGCAACTACTCTTAGACACCTCCAACCGGTGACTGCCAAAGTATTACAAAACCGAATCAGTCACTGCAGAGTTCCCTACTAGTGTCATTCTAGGGAATTTGGAAACCACCAGTCCCAGAGGGCTCTGCTGCACAGCTGGCCATCCAACCCGCGCCCCCCCATACCCCTGCAGCCTGACACTTTAGGCTCCTGGGAGGCCCTGGCCTGCTGAAGTGGACATACCATGAGACTCACATGATTTCTCAGAAACCCATTCCCATTTCTAAAAGCCATGAAGCTACTGCACACTTGAGAATCCCTTCCAACACTCCAAGAGCAGTGACCAGATCACAGCTTTGGGCTCTTGGTTCCTAAATTATCAATTTTGAATTACATCAAAAAAGCACTTCCCATTGTCACTGCGAGAGACTGTGGAGCATTTGATCCCAGAAGAGAATGGAAATAGAGCTGAAGGTAGCTCGCTTCTAATGCTGACCTCTGTCCTTTACTGCTGTGCCCAAGCTGCAACTTGATTTCCAGGGCGTTCCCAGTGAAAGAACTAGGTTAGCTGGGTGCCCTTAAGGAGAAAGAGGGAGAGGATGCTACTCTCCTAGAGGTGCTTTCAAGCCTCCTATAAAACATCACAGAATTGAATCCTTAAACTTCTTACCAAAGTTATGTTCTCAAGAGCACATCGAGATCTCCGTTTAGGAGAGACTTCAATTTAAAACCACTTTGCCCAACAATAAATTTTCTAAAATTGGGCCACCCAGGTGTCTTTCCCTTGGTAGATCTCTCTCTCATCATCCCCCTGCCCCACTGGGGCCCCAGGAGCTTCGCCATGTACAGGAAGAAACCATGTTTTCAGGACACACAGCTGGGATGGTGGTGGGTGAGGGGTGCTTCTCTTTCACTGTCAAAGATTAAAGATCCAGGAAGGGAACGTGAGTCTAATTCCCCCTGGTTTTCCAGGCCTGACATCTAGCCTCAAGCCAGCACGGAGACAGAGGGATCCCCAGTCTAAAGAAGATGGCCCTAGGTGTGTCAAGTGGAAAGGCACCCACAGGAAGTGAGTCTGGGCCATAGCACACGCTGCCCTGCCACTGAGGTCACTTGGCCAGGTGACCTGAATGTATGAAAGTGCGACCAACAATTCCATGATGGTCCCCAACTCCTCCAATGTGGACCCCCCTCAACCAGCTCCCTTACCATGCAGCTCTGGGGGAATCAGTCACAAACACAGTCAGGGTGTCAGGAGATCCCCTTCCCTCATCAGGAAGCAAAACAAGATAAGGTCACTATTCACTATGTCCTTCTCCAAACTTCCCCACAAGTCGCAAACCTCAGCCTGCAGCTGCTATCTAGAGTGGGAGGCCATCCTGGAATCAGGGAAGCACTCTCTGGGTGAGGCCACACACCCCAAAGGCTGGTGTGGCATGTAGGCCTATGAGCAATGCAGTCCGGGATTGCCGCCGTGACACAGAGGACGGGGGAAATACCACCAACCCTCTGAAGAGCTTGCAGTTGTGGGGGAGGGGTGACAAATCCACTTTACTGACCCCTCACACTTTGCATCTAAATGGCCGCCAGGGAAAAAAGCCCTCCCTCATGAACTCCTTCCTTCTTTGGTCCCAGCTCTTGCTGCACTTGGATTGGCAGGAAAGTGTGAGATTCTTTGAAGAGAAAAATGATTAGAGAGAGATATCAGCACTCCAGCTACCAAGGAGGTGGCCTCCAAGGCTGTGGCTTTGGGGATGCAGGAAAAGAAGAGATTAAGAAATACTAAGTATGTATGTGTGTGTGACTATTCCATTGGCAATTCCCGAAATAACCAAAAGGCACTGAGTGAGTGCAGTCCTGGCGAAACATGCTTGCCCTTCCCAGAAGTGAATCTCTCACATGTCCCTGAATAAGGCCACCGCTAAGCAGGTATTATGAGCACCCTGAACTTTGATATGTGTTCACGTCGTAACCTAATGGAAGAATTTTAATCAAGAAATAACTGAAACACTTTAGATAGCCAAGAGTCTTGAAATTCAAATGACTTTTTAAAAAAATTTTTAAAGGAATTCCTCCCAAGGATTTTCAAAATGGAGAGGTTTGATTCTTTACCTATGAGTCTCCATCTAAGTGAAGGACTATCTCAAATTTGAAGATGCTGTCAGAGGTGTTTTTGACAGAGCAGAGAATGTTCCCAAGGCCTGGTCCCTCCCTGGATGCCTTGCCCAAAACACTCCCTTCCACTCTCCTCATTTCCAAATGCAAGACACCTTTCACAATGACCTCAATTTTTTTATTTGGAAATCACTTCAAGTTACTTGGTAGTTATACAATTAAGACTACAAGCCCTAACAAGTTCAATGTAATTCCTTATTTCATTGATGCTAAGAACTCTGTGTTTTCACTTTAACATCTCTGGAATTGAATGTTTCTCACAATCATAATGGTGTATTCTAGTTTAATCAGCAGTGTTCTCTTTCCTTCCTAGTGAGAAATAAAAGTAATAAATATTAAATAAAAATATTTAATATTTAATAATAAATAATAAATAAAAATATTTCACACAAAGCTATCATCTTACAAATGATAGTTTTGTGTGAAATAAAAGCAAAATAAAGATAATTTCTAAACAGCTGTATTTATGACTGGCTAAAGTTGCTTGTGACTTGTTTGGATAAAGCAGAGTATCTAAATAAGAACTATCCTAATTGCTGCCCATTCAGTTCAGCCTAATAGACATTTATTGAGCACCTTGGGATAAGGAATTAGGCCATTTCCTAAGATACCTAAATCCATGAAACTGGTGGTCACTCATCCCCTCTAATGAGGCCAATCTGGCTTTATCAGTAGTGAATGGTGGAAGAAATAGATCCATTCTGCAAGGAGAAGCTATTAGTTGAGCCTGGTCCTGGAGGGCTATCAGGATTTGACTTGCCTTTTGAGGAAGGAAGGGAACAAACAAGGATGGGGAGGTTTATACTAGGGAGAGGAAAGGCAAAACAACTCCAAGAGAAGAGAGGGCTAAGAATAAAGACTGAGGGATGAAAGTACCATCAGCCCAGTGCTGTAGAGACAATTGCAGGAAAGAGCTGCAGCTGATAAGGCTAAAAGACTGGTCTGGGACCATGGATGCTCCAAGAGAAATCAGATGTTACTGAAGCCAGATTTAAAGTTAGGTAGTCAGTGTAGTCAGGTAAATCAGGTCTAATATCGAGTGAAATCGAAAATGGAGGCCATGCTGGGAATGACTCAGGGAAAACTCAGGACAACTCATGGAATGTTAATGAAGTCCTGAAAAGGCCCTAGGCCAAAGTCCACCTCAAAGAAATGTTAATGGAGCCCAGGAAACAGCCCCAACAGACTCGGAGATAGCCCATCCCAAAAGGTGATAATTAAGCCCACCTGTAGGCCTCCAACCTACATTCCATCACTGAAAGAACTATAAAAAGGGGAAAGAACAGCCCTTCCACGGATTCCACCTCTTGGGTCCCCTTCTTCCTCCGGGAGAAGTCTTTTCTGCTGTCCTTTAATAAATTTCTAATTTCTACTCTGACCTTGCCTCGGCGTGTGCTTTCTGGTGTTATTCTTCAACATTGGGGAAGCAAGAACTCGTCACCGGTCAACAGCGGTTTCATTACTACGGGTAACGGGAAGAGGTGATGGGCTTTTACTGTGGGAGTTACAAGATCAAACACGGTATCCACCTACTGCAGGGCTTGGAAGAGAAGGTGGAGCTTGTTGCAACCAATCACATGAGGTCGCCCAAATGGGTACCTTGTAGTAACGAGAATGGCAGGAGGGATCACCAGCATGTGGATAGCTGTTAGGAATGAAGGAGGGAGACGGAGGCCGGTCACCTCCAAGTTCCTCATTTGTCACCCGAAAAATCAGAAGGTGTCTATACACCCTTACCCTGAGGGCTAATGGAGCCCCTAGTTCGGAAGTTTTGTCCTTGAGAGCCAGAATCCACTATTAGTGAAATTACCAGATACCTGGTGTTCAGTCCACAAATGGTCTCAAAACAAGGGAAACAGGGTTGGAACCCACTAGACACCAAATTAAAATGTAAGACGTTTGCTTCAAATTTTGAATTTATTTTGAAGGAAATTTAAAATATCAAGTACTTTGGTACTTTGGCATCTTTTTTCTGTTTAATCTTTTACACACACACACACACACACACACACATACACATACACTTTTGCTCAGAAGTTATGTTGTGGCGTTGGGTCTCCCCACTCCCTGCCTGGGAAATAGTTATTACTCTGGACTGTCAGAAGGCTGGAATATCTTTTTATGAAAACAATGTTATCCAAAATAATAAAAGGTAGACTCTCCTTTTCCTGTATTTCATTTCTTTAATTTTTTAAATTTTTCCAAAGAACTGAAAGCAACGTTTAAAACATGCTGCTGTTGTACATTAAACAAAACTCTGCGATAACCAGTATTTAATGTATTAAAAAAGCTCTTTTTTTAAGAAAAACTTTAAAATTACTCTCCTGTCCTAGTTTAGGCTGCTACAACAAAAATACCTCAGACTGGGTGATTGACAACAGGAATGTACTGCTTACGGTTCTGGAGACTAGAAAGTCCAAGACCAATGTGCTGACAGATTCAGTGTCTGGTGAGGGACTGTTCCTCACAGGCAGAGCCTTCCGGCTGCATCCTCACATGGGGAAGGGCAAGCTGGCTTCACAGGCCTCCTTTACGGTCTGATCTCACTTGTGGAAGTGGAGATCTTGAGACCTGACTCCCATCACCCCTTAATAATTGCATCACACTGAGTACCAGATTCCAACACATGAATCTGGAGGGGATGCCAACACCAGATCACAGGAGCTCCCAAAAAGTTTAGATAGGAAGGACATCAAAACAGAGATGCCAATAATAGCCAAGTCCCTGTACATTCAAAAAGCCAAAACCAAAACCAAAAAACAACAAAACTCATCAAACAACTTGTGAGAGGCCAGTTTTATCGTAACCACATCTTTCATTGACCAAAGCAATACATGTAATAACAAATGCATTCAACAGCAACAATAATTTTAGTATAAAAATAAAATATGATGACTCCAGTTTGGTACTATAAAGTTAACAGTTAAGTCAGATTTGAGTTCAGTCTCCAAAACTCTCTTGCCTTCTGGGATACCCACTGTGCTCCTTACTCCCTGGGAGCCGTCTTATTATTTAAACAAGACTGTCAACTGCAAGCAATGCTCCAAGCCTTCACAAGTCAGAGTGAGATGCATTGGAATGCATAAGTAAGCAAGCCCAAGTGCCACTTCAAATAAATGCAGCATTTAAGGATGATCGCTTAACCTTTCTATAAGGGAGAAAATGAGAAGTCAATAGCTATGTGACACCAAGCGGATCGCAAGTGATGCTCTCACTGGTTGCATTAATAGCCAGACTGGCGGAGGCTGAGAGGGGAACGCATGGCATGAGGTCAGAACGAAGGCAAGAAAGAAATGGATTAACCACAGTCCAACCCTCACCGTTAGGTAGCAGAATACAACAGTTACTATTATGGTATTATGTAAAAATGTGGATGTGTAACCGATGTGATTCTGCAATCTTTGTAATGTTTTGAATAACCAATAATAAATAAATAAATAAATAAATAAATAAATAAATAAAAGTCAGTTGGTGGTCTGCAAGTGACTTTGCTTAACTACATCTGAAAAGAAATCCACGTTGCTTTGCCTTGCTCAAGTCAAAACCCACAGGCATCCTAATGGTAAGCATCATAAGGTTCTCTCTGTTGGGCCTTCCTTTTTCAATTAAGACAAAAGTACCACCGAATTGGCCCACAGAATGGCAAAATGGAACAGCAACCAAATCTCACCATCCAAAATCTAGTGCAAGATCTTTTTGGCTAAACAATGACTAACATTCATCCCAGCCAAATTACAAATTGGGAGAGAATAAAAAGCACATGAAGCAGTTGCAAGCTGGATTTTTAAAAGTAGAAGGAAAAAAAATACAACAACAACAAATCAAATACAGCACACATATGACCCTCCCTGAAGTCACAGAGGATAATCAGCCTCTTTCAGCATGAAGGCAGTTCCCGGGGAGTCACTGGAATGCTTGCAACAGTGATACATCAAAGTTCCCCTGCAGAAAAACCGATACATAAAATCACAAAGCAAATCTGTTTCTTGTATGACAGCAACTAGCTGGAAAAAAAAAACCTTGACATCCACTGCCAAGTAATATCTATGGGACCACACACAGAGCTAGTGAGGCAGACAGCAGGCTGCTTGGAATCAATGAGCACAGAGTCCTGTCCAGGGCACTGATAAGCACTGGCTTCATGAACATCACCATTCAATAAAACGTTTCTAAGCATGCCCACCTACACAGTATCTCTGTATGTCATCACTTCTTGATTTAATCAATGTATAAATTACCTATATGAATGCCCGCTCCAACAAAGTATGCACACTCTGATTTTTGTGTATCTGCAAGTATATTATTGATTTGAACCTAATACTCTGTAGAAACGGAAGTGCAAAAGAGGAAAAAAACTTCTGAAGTTTCCTTTCCGTGTCCTAATGAAATCATCTTCACATCCATCCAACAGTAAAAACCACCAGTTATGAAGCAACATCACATAAGGCCAAAATCACCCAGAACTTTCAGAAGGTAACACTACCATTCAGGAGCCACATGGTGAAAACCTTAAACTGCTCTGAAATTATCTACGGAGAGCCCTAGCTCCCACTAGGGCCCATTAAATTATGTTTTTGCAACAAAGATAGTAGCAAATATTCCTTCACCAGTAGCTAATGAAACAATGTCATACATAGAAAAATAAAGTAAGACAGAAGGATTCATCCCCACCCACCCCACAACAGTGTAACCAGTCAAAATTGGCCAAGATGTAGTAAAGCAGAAAATGTGTTTCCAACCATAAATGCATTTTATAGTGTGATTAATTTCAGACACTATCAGAATAAGTGCCAAAAACTTTCAGTTATATAGTCTGAAAAAATAAAAGCTAGCAATGAAAAATCATTTAAAAAAAAAAAAAAAAAACTTGGTTTAGGTTAAACAAATCTCAGGTCCTCAAAAATGAGAAAGAAAGGATTCGTCTTCCAGAAGAAATCTTCTGTCTCTGCCCAACTTCCAACCTAGATGGTCATTGCTGGGGGAAAGGGCTTTCTGGCCGTGGCCTCCAGTTGGCATCTGATCCAGCTACCTGCACTTCTCCAACCAACACTCCTTCCCTGAGTTCCATGCTACTCCTTAGATATTCCTCTCACCCCCACTGGAGGTTCTGCCCACCACCTTCCATCTGGCTCTTTCCATGCTGTAGTTTTCTCTTTCCCAATTTATCTGGCTCACCACAAATCCTTCTTTCCACTCTCCTGCTGGACACCACCATGGGGGCCACCCGCTGGTAGTTCTAATCTGAAACCACATTTAGGGTCTAAACATTCCACATTTATGATTCCACCCCAAAAGGCAGCACGACTCGTGAATATCACAGAGACTTTGGATTCAGACAGACCAGGTTGTGATATGCCATTTATTGAATCAGTGGCAGTAAACCTGATCGTTGGCTTCCATATGAACCTCTGTTCATCTGCAGGTCTGGGCTGCGGGTTAGGTGAGATAGGGAACTGAAAACATGGATCCTGTGTTTTTATTGGGGGTTTCATGGGTTATGATTTCTTTCTTTCCTCCTTCTCCTTCCTCAACTCCTGTTCTTCTCCCAAAATTCCTGAAGGACCTTCCGAATGCTAATCCCCATTGCTATCCCTCCCCTCTTTCATTCCCCAACCATCGACTGCTTTGCCAACTAATGTACCTTTGAGATGCATTCACTGACCTCCAAAAATGCCACCACTCCAATCACTGCTCTGCTGACTGAGGTACAAACACCCACAGCACACACAGCAGACGGGAGACCCACGGGAGACCCACGGGAGTCACTGAAAGATCTACCTGGGAGGTTACCAAGGGCAGGGAAGCAGGGCAGATTAATAGTAAAACAAAATTTGAAATCTGCATGATTTTTCCAAAGATGGAATACGTATCCTCCCCCCACCAAAATGTCATGTGTGGCGATTAGAAGCCCATACTCTCTCTCTTTGTTGTTTTTATTTGTTCCAATTAGTTATACATGACAGCAGACTGCATTGTGATTCATTTTACACGAATGGGGGCCTTTTTTATTTCTCTGGTTATTCACGATGTGGAGCCACATCATTCCTACAATCAGACATTCAGTCCATTCTGTCTTGATGCATATCTGATCCTCAAAGATTTTCTTTATCACTTTTTCCCTCTAAGTCCTCATGATTATCAATGATTCCATCATTTGTCTTAATCCTTCTCCTCAGGTCGGACCACAAGTTCCATGAGGGAGTGGACCACAGCTCAGTACTTTCAGTCATAGTGCTGGATGGCACATGTCCCTCTGTATTCATTCTCTCTCTCTCTCTCTCTCTCTCTCTCTCTCTCTCTCTCTCTCTCTCTCACACACACACACACACACACACACACACACACACACATAAGGGGAGACTACCGTACTTGAACTAACAACAAGCACCATACCCTCCTCCTACAGATCGCTTCTCCAAGACCAAGGCAATACCCTCAAATATGAGCCAAAGGAAGAAACTGCAGAGTTTCTTTCCCCACAGAGCATTTACACTGAACTATCCAGCAGATGCTTTGACTAACTCCCTACCACCCTTCAAGTCCACTTGATTTCCACTCTCTAGGGACATCTACTTAAGGTGTTCCAGGTGGCCACAACTCCAAGGCATGGGAAGTCACCAAGGAGAGAGTGGTATGGCTTCTCCAATGTCACCTCTGCTGTATGTTTCTGAACAACTGCATCCAACCAAGCTCATGTCTGTTGGTAGCCAACACCATCCAGGGTCTATTATCTCAATATGGAAAATAGTATTGAAATATATTTGCAGATTGGAAAACACAAACAATGTAGTAGTTTCTCCCTCAGCTCCTGCTTCTTGACATAGTCCCTACCTTTATTCCTTCTCTGAACCTCCCTTGACACACATGTCAATTATAGAGGCCCTAGGTATACTGGCTTCCCTGCAGCTGATGTTTCTGCCCAGATTTTAAATCACCACCCCCTCCCACCACCGAGCCAAGAATCCAAGCACACAGCAGGTGGGGTGGGGGTGTCCCAGCAAGTCCTCAATTCCAATGCAGCTGGGTTTGAAGTTCAATTTGAAAGCCCAGCAACAGGGAGGAGGGTCCGAACAATTGTTCAACATCCTCCTACACCCTGTTTCTGACTAATGCATCACACTGGGAAAGCCTTTCCTCCCAGCTAGTTAGAAGTGACAAGTCCACATTTAAACCAAACCATCCTGAGAAGGCCCAGGATGTACTCCCAGCCCTCCACAGCCTAATGAATCCCTTTCTGAAAATATCCACCTGGTGAGAAAACAAGCAGAGGTTTGAGGCTTAGGCATCCTTCAAATGCTGTTCTCCATGGAGCAGGATGCTCGTGGGCCAAATCAAAGAACATACAGAGAGGGTAGGCAACGGGTATTTCTTTTTGAGATATGGGACAATTTGTTAAGTTGGTGAAAATCACTTGATTTCTCTATGGCTTCAGATTCCTCCTCAATAAAATTTAACACCTAGCAAGTGCTTTTAAAATGTTTTACATCACAAAAAAGGGGAGCTGTTGGATATGGTGTTGTGTTATAGCCAGCTTTCTGTTACTATAACACATACTTGAGATAATCTGTTTACAAAGGATAAAGGTTTACTTTGCTCTCACAGTTTTGGAAGTTTTGGTCCACAGTTAGTTGGCCCCACTGCTCTTGGGTCTGTGGTGAAGTAGTACATCATGGAAGGAACCCATGGTAGAACAAAACCCCTCACTTTATGGTCAGGAAGCCAAAAGGAGATGAGGAAAAGGCTGGGGTTTTACTACCCTCCTCACGGGCACTTGCTCCCAATGACCAGAAGACCTCTCACAAGGCCCCACCTCAGAACATTCCAATAGCACCAGGCTGGGGACCAAGCCTTTAACAGATGGACCTTCAAGGGATACTCCAGACTGGCATGCAAAAGGGGGGGGGGGAAGAGTACTGTGTACATATCAATGTAGAATTTTATTTTTCCAGTAGTGATTTTCCATTGAAAACGGCATCTATGAGAAGGAGGGGATTAATCAAGGGCATTCACTACATAGAGCCTGGCAATCATGACAACCCGAGCCTTCTGCTTCTCGATGCTGCATTCGCACAATCGCAGGGCGTGGGGGCTATGTGAGGCCTGAACTAATGTGGGCGCCAGGAGCTCCGGAGCCTCCTGCTTTGATCTGCACCCGAAGGATCAGCCTGCCCTTTGCCCCATACCACCCAGCTCTGGCTCGGTTTTCCATGAAGGTAAATAAGATTACCCTGACATCACTGTTGGTCTAAAAACTTTCCTCCAATTATTGCTCCCAAACCTCACTCTCAATTCAACTGGATGCAATTCGGTCTTGATCCACATTGAGCTCTGAGGATGGTGCGGCTCAAGACTCCACAGGTGATACTGAAAGGAGGAAGGCTTATGGCCCCTTAAAGAACCTTACAGGTTGCTTATTTGGGTGGCTGAGGGGGAGAAATGTGATAAGGACCCTAAAGGTATCAACTAAGGCAGGATAAACTTGCTGCACTATGTAAGAGGGAGGGGTGAAATCTAACATCTTGAGGCCCAAAGTCTATTAATGCAGCTAATATTCATGGAAATTATGGATGTGCCCTTGACAAGGCAATGGTAAAAACCACGTTTATCTTTTAAGAAAACCATGCACACCAGGATAAGATGATAGTTTAATTTGACCATCATTTTATGATTACTCAGGAAAAAGAAGAATGACGGTCATTTTGATATCATCTTTATAATTAGAATACTGTAGAAATCCTTGGAAAAGGAAACATTCTTAATCCTGGGGATTAATAATGGGCAGCTGGAAATCATTTCTCTATAAAAGCATGGTAGGGAGGAGAATTCTCATTTCAAAAACATCGTACACTTCAAAAGGTTTGTTTAAATCTTATGCAAATAAGAAAAAGAGGTAATTTTAAGTGATCTGAATTTGGAATGGATGATTTTCATCCTGACCATTAAAGAACTTTTCCCCTCAAAGTGTCCTATATCAAGAGGTGCCATTTTAAAACAGGCAAAAATCATGACATGTAAAATTTTTTAAAAATCCTGCCTGTGTATAAATCATCTGCAAGATAAACCGGCAAAAAATAGGTATTGAAACTCATGTCTCTTCTATTTCAAAAACCTGGTTTAACAAGGAAGAAAACTCCTCCAACTTGTGATAGAAAATCTGGGTCCTTTTGGAGCCTATTTGAGACTGGAACAGATCCCTGATGGGCCATTCTCAGGGACACCCACCGTACCCCATCTCCTGAAGTCACGGGCCTGACTAAGGGGAGCACAGGTATGCTGGAGAAACACTCCAGGGGTCCACGCACTTGTCCCACATCATGCTACGTGTTAAAAGAACAGCACCAGGGTCAAGTGAATTAAGAAAATAAAATTCCATTAAAATCCACATCACATAAAAATCGTGGGTATACCTGACAACATGACGTTAAACGAAATAAGACAGAAGAACAAACTCACTGGGACAGAACATAGAAGGGTGGTGACCAGGGTCGGGGAGGAGAGGGCAGCTGCTGTTTCCAGGGCACAGAGCTTCACCTGGGAAGGTGAGAGAGTTCTGGAGAAGGATGGTGGAGACAGATGCACAACCATGTGAAGGCACTTATTGCCGCTGCACACCAAACAAGGTTGACATGATAAATTCTATGTTCTGCATATTATACCATGATTTTTAAAATTAGAGAGTATAATGGTAACTAATATTTGCAGGGAGCTTCATCATCTGAAAAGCATTTCTATGTACATTGCCACTGCACACCAAACAAGGTTGACATGATAAATTCTATGTTCTGCATATTATACCATGATTTTTAAAATTAGAGAGTATAATGGTAACTAATATTTGCAGGGAGCTTCATCATCTGAAAAGCATTTCTATGTACATTGAATCATTTAATCATCATAGTCACCTGGGTCTTACTCTAGTGCCATTTCTATGCACATGACATCTATTGCCTGGTGGATGAAGGAGTGGCTTGGTATCATATGAGAACCCAGACCAACCTCCCTCAAAACCTGCGGTGCTCCTTCCACGGTGCATATTCTATAGAAACACAAGATGTGCTTACAGATGCTCTAAGATATGCACCTTATAAGGTCAAAGTTGGGAAATCCAGTTCCAACAGCCAAGAAGTAAATTTCACTCTGTTTAACCTAGGGTTTCCCAAACTTCCATAATCACGAAGGCTGACTTTGTGGGATATCTACTGACAAATTGTAGAAGAGTCGGTGGGTCTCTGCTGTAGGAAACCATCTCAACAAAAGGTGCTCCTTTATGTACAACAGATTGGTTCCATCTGCTCTCAGGAATCAAGGTGTTTGCCTAATTGGCAGTTCTGAGTATCAATGTCATCGCCAGCACTGGTAATCTTCCCTCTCCAATTTTCTATCTTCTCTCATCCAAATCTTTCCATCGGCCATAAAAGCACCGCAGAGACCACATAGAAGACAATGATGACGAACTTGACACACGTCATCCTTGGCTCCCATCCTGCTTACTCAGGATAAGGATCAGATCAGACCCATCTGAGGGGTGGGGGGGTGGGGTGAAAAGAAAGATACTAAGATACAGAGATGGAGTCGGAGCAGGAGCAGGAGCGGGGTCTGGGATGTGCACTTTGGGGAAAAAAAATTAAAAGATGTGTAATCATAGTACATACCCCCACCCCAAATGCTAGTTCACATGGCCTGGTATCAATGACTCAGAGAAAGAAACATATATCTCTCTGCATTAAATAAATATATCAGAGGAGTGACGTAGGGGCCAACAAGAATACAGGTTTTACAGGTGATTTTATACAGCAATGATACTTAGATTTGGAGTTTCATGAAACTCATTAGCAGTTTCTTCCCACTAATTAAAACAAACAAAATAAATCAACAACCATGAACCAAAATTTCTAATTATAGGTTTCTTGCCTTGTTTTGAATACAATGCATCCAAAAATCTCCAGAACAAAGCAAAGAACTGTTCAAAAATTATTTGTAAAGTGACATGCATATTTAGTTCTTGAAGAGACTTCCCTATCTCTTACCTCAATCCCAAATCCACTTTAGGACAAAGGAGAGCACAGCCCTGGGTTTTAGGCAGAAAAACTGGCCGTGCAACTGTGACACCACCATCCCCTGGCGTGACATTTCTGAGAATGCGTTCAACTGCTGACATGGGCCTGGGCGTCAGTGGAACAGACACTAAACCTGTCAGCTGCTACGTCTTGTCAGGGCCTGTGCTGTTTGTTTGCTACATATATTCAATTTATAATGGGAGTTTGTCATCTACTTTATGTTTGAACTTGACACAATGGGAAAAGCCCTTAAGGGTTAATTATTAATCTCGAAATGAAATCTGAAATAGATAATGAACAGGTCTTGAGCAATCATGAAAGACACCCAGCAGCATTAGGCAAAATAAGGGCTGTTCCCAGAGCTGCCTCCAATGCAGGTGTGTTAGGCTAGCCACCGAGAGGCAAGGAGGAAGGGACCAGCGCTCAGAGGATGGATGTGAGAGTCAGACGGAGTCGTGGGAATTCTGCTTCTACCACTGAATACACAAATGACACCGGAAAGTTACTCCACATCACCAAGCCTCAGCTTCCTCCTCGGTAAAACGGGAATGATAAGAGTGGGTGGAGCAACCCATTGGAAACTGCTCGGTCCACTGCTCGAGCCACAGCTGGAGAAAATAAAAACATGGAATCCTTCCAATCTCCAGGCTCCAGAGCCATAATTAGAAGTTTTCAAAAACCAAATGAGAATGAAAAAATGCCTTGAGAAATTAGTGCCTGAATTCAGCGAATCTGGTTCCTGAAGATGCACGTTGCTCTCCCATGAATGGGACACTTAACACAATCTCCAGGGCATTCCATACCCTCCTCAATGGTAAATTTCAATGAAAAGTGACAACCCCTAACACCCTGGCCCTGCAGAATAATACACTGATTCTCTAGCTTTTGACATTTTCAAGGGCTTTTTGAAAGATCAGTGCTACCCAAAGTTAAACCATTATTGAATAAAGAGGAATAAAGATGAAAAAAAAAAAAAAAGGGAATATCTATCTTGGAAAGAATATTGCCAGTGGCAATACTGCCCAGGAACTTGTAAGAAAGCCACAAAGCAAATCAGATTTTCTAAATATAGATAGTAGATTTAAAAGACCACACTTTTAAGGGATAAAAATTAAAAATTCCAGGTACCTTACGGTAGGAGATGCCATGTAGTAAAATGGATTAACCTAAGTTAACTCAGAAGAGTCAGTACCAAAATCAAAACTCATAGAAGACAATTCCCCAGTTATAAACAATGTGACAAGGGGATACAAATTCTGGAGCAGTGTTCATCTAGAGAGAGATTACCTGATCCAGTCTCTTTGTTAACAACCATAAACAACTGGTATTATGTGGGAGACACTATGCACCCAGTGCTCAGGCCTGGGGGAGGCAGGTGGACTCCCCGACAGGGACATCATTGTCCTCACAGATTAGCCCAAAAGGATCCAGATCATGAGCCCACACCCAGAAGCCCACGGCTGATTTCTCCAGGACTCATCTATAGGAACCAGAGTGATACAGTGGAATTTACAACTAGACAACAGAACAACTCTGGGTTCAATTTCTCATTCTTCTCTAGAATCTCCTCTTCGGGAGCCCAGAACGTGGAACACAAATGAGGTCATTAAATACGGACACCGCTGAGACTGCATAAAAAGACAGCTTTGACTGGAAATCTATCCTACGTAAATGAATCAAAATATTGAATATATATGCAGTTGCCTATCCCTGCTATCTAGGTGGGACATTAGGCTTGGAGAATAAGGGTGATTTTACCCAACATGTAACTGGGATGTCAACTATCCTGGAAATCTCTCCTTCATGACCACAGATTTTAAATCATTTCCAGGGTTAAAGCTTCTGGATTATAGAGCAGCATCCTCTTCACAATGGTTAACACCAAAATGTTAAAACAAAAAAAAAAGAAAGAAAGAAAAAACTTGTAGGGGAAAAAATAAGCTAAAGCAGAAAGCAAATGAGATGGTGAGTCCAGATGTAACTCTGACTCAAGTTCCTTCTTCCCAAAAGAAATGAAATATAAGACATTTAGGTAGGGGGCACCCGAGAATTATGAACTCCCCTTGACTGTGAAAACCAAGACACAATTCACGTGCTTTATTTACTCCTAAGCAATGAAAAAGTCCCTTTTGCAATTCCCTCAGGAACTCCAGGCTAAACCAAAGGTTTCCCATGTAACTTACGACCAGAGGTGTAAGAAATGCTAACTACAACAGAACAACTCTGGGTTCAGAAGTGGGTTCAACAACTCTGGGTTCATGCACATAAAAAGCTGGAGGAAAGGAAAGCAGAGAAAAGGGGGGAAATAATCCAACACCACACAATACAGTGCACTTAGAGAAGAAGAAATACACAATACAGGGCTCCTAGATAAGAAGAAATCAGGAATGGGCTGGGGATGTAGTCCCATGGTAGAGCACCTGCTTGGCAGGTGCCGTTCCCTAGGTTCTATCTCTAGCACACAAGAAAAAAAGAAAAGAAAAAAAAAAAAAAGTCAGGAGACACCAATTAAATCACAGTTGTAGGTTTTCAAATGCTCTGGTTCTAGGAAGCCATCAGAAGAAGCTTTTCCGAGGAAATCTATCCTGCCAGGCTCAAAATCGGGGTGTCCAGGTCCATGCCATTCAGCCAAATGAGTACCATGTGCCAAAGATAAGAATGACATGCCGAAATGAGAACCTGGGGACAGTCTTTAGAAATGTGGGTGTGGAGACTGAAAATTCAAAATGACAAAAAGGACTTTTTCAGTCTTAGGACCTTCTGACAACAGATTAGAAGATGATGTCATTGACATGCTCTGAATTTCTAGATGTGTCCAGTTCCTGTCTCAGATAAGTACTCTCCTACATGGGTCTATGGTAATTGTGCGAGGGTGTGTGGCATCTATGAAACAGAGATACGTTCATAATATAAATGGTAAAAATGGCATTTGCTCGACAAGGATATAAACTGGAAGTGTTCATTAGGATGATCACTTCCCTAAAATGCTGATTTTTTTTTTTAAAAAAACACCTATCTACAACAAATTTTTTAGATTAAATTTGGAGTCCAGAGTTTTTGTGGATTATTTTGAGTACGGAAAGCAGAGTCAACATGCACTCAGAACGTGCAGCGATACAACAGGTGCCGGGTCCTAGGTCTACACCTGGATAGCAGGGCAGGGTCACAGGACTGCAGGCAGGGGCAGTAGGATGGGGATTCCAGGGAAGGAGGGGAAAGCAGAAGGGAGTAATGAGCATGAAGACTACCAAGAAAAACAGTTCTCAGCTCTTTCCCTTTCCAGAACCTCAGGTGAGAATACTAAGACAGTCTTTGCAGGTTTATCTGATAACTGCTCCTTGGTGGAGGTCTGGGGTTCAGGTTTTCTCTCACCTACACCCCTCCTTAAAAAGTGGCCCTTTTATCTTCTTGGAAATCTTATCGACACCCGTTGCAGAGAGAAAAAGTGATTATGACATTTCCAAACTTGGATCTTGACATGACTGAACCCCTCCTGAGTCTTTGAATAATTTGTGTAAGAATGTACCTGGAGGCACAGCGCTGTCCTTCCATGCCAAGGACAAATCCTAAACAGGCCTGTCTTCCAATTTAGGAACAAAAGCAATTCTCCCTCAAACCTTCCCAAAATAAATAAATAGTAAGTAAATAAAGCCTCTGGTTTATTGACCCCAACATAACAGAAAACTTACTTTTCAAAAAGCTTAGTGACTAGAGTGAGGAGGGGTATCCACCCTGAGAGGTGACCGGCCATGGGCGTGTCAGAGTCCATGCAGGGGGGGCCCAGGGTCATCAGGCTCCAGAAAGGTTGAGGCTCAGAGGGACAGAAGAACCTGCATGAGGCCTTTCACAGGCCCACTCAGGGGAGAAGTGATACCACAAGCAGACTGTAACTCACTTAATGAGACAGGTGTCTTCAAAAGAACATCTGAGACCAGGAAACTGACCAGGCATCTCTGGCTCCTTGTTCTGGGGGCTGGGAAGTCCAGCAGCACGGTGCTGGCACCAGGTCTTCTCGCTGCATCATCATGTGATTGAGGCTACCACGTGGCCAGACCAAAGCAGCATCCAGCAAGGGTCTCTCTTCCTCGCCATGAATGCCATTCTTATGCCCTCCTCTCATTCCACCTCCCCAAGACCCCACTGCCAAATACCATGAACACATGACTTCAGGGGGACACAGTCGAACTGCAGCTATAGAGAACTGCAAGTCCACACAGATACAAGTAAGATCAAAAGCCCGTGGAGAAATACGGAAGCTGTATGTATATAAGTCAACGCTTACTTGTGACAAAAAGAGCAACTTCCCAGGGGCTGGCTGATGGCCACCTGAACCAAGTGACCCAGGTGAGTGGGATACTTCAAAAGTGGACGTTCCTGGGGAAGACAGGAGAAGAGACACGTGACATCAGGTATGGTGTGTCTGCCAATGCGGAGGAACCTGGACGGAATCGTAAGAAGATATCGACGGAAGCCAAACCAAGGGGCCTTCTACAAAATGACCACGACAGCCAAATGCAGCGCATGACCCTCAGTGGGAAACAGGCTTTCAAGGGGACCATGCTGACTGCTCTCAGGACGAATGACAAAAGCGGAGTGAGGCAGGAGGGGCGGCTGGCAGGAATGTGCACCTTCACCCAGTGATTTCAGTCCCTGTAGGGTGGCTGCACAGATGGGTAAAAACTGCCAGAGTCTGAGGCAAGAGCTGCTTCCTTGCAAATGATCTGGAGAAAACAAAATGATTTACACCATAGTCCCAGCTCTTCTCAAAGTTGGTGGCAACTCCAAATAAAAACAAAATTCTAAAACTAATTATGCAAAGTTATGTAGACACAGAAGTGGGTAATCTGTATAATGAAATGGTCAGATAATACTAGGCAAGCGATCGATATTAAATATGAGAATTAAGGAAAGAATGGCTAAAATTTGCTAATGTCACATTAGAAAGAACAAAAAAAAAGCCCTTTAACCACACCTGTCGATGTGCCCTTCATCTGCTCACCAGTCAGCAGGCTGGTGTAAATTCAGACTTTGCTTTGCCTTCTCAGGTCCAGCCACTCTTCTGACCACTGCACATGGAAGGCTCAGGAACTCCACCTGCCCCGAGCATCCTTGTTAAGCCATCAACAAGACTGCCAGGAACCAAGGAACAACCCAAAACCCCTGACATGCTTCCTGCCTTAGTCCACACTGTCATGCACCCTGAGGACGTGGACCAGAGCTAACCTCCAGAGCTCTGAGATGGCACCACACTGGGACTCAGTTTTCTTATCTGGGATTTGGGCAGCTGGCTGTGATCATCCGATTCTGATCAATCCCACCAGCAGCATCTAACAAGGCCTCCCCTTTGCCAGGCCCTGGTCTGTGCTCAAGCAGCTCAAGCCCAGGAATAAGAGGAACTCAGAACAGGCACCCCTAGCCGTGGGACCCTGGGCACGTAATCTAACCTCTGCCTGTTTGCTCATTTGCATAAGGCGCAACCTTCCCACCTCAGCCTTGGGAAGGTTACATGCTTTATATGTTCTCTGTGACTATATCTTTCCTTATCGAATTATTCATCTATGGCATGATTATATACAAGTCATATACAATTACTTACTGGTTATTGTTCAATATTTAATAATTTAATTAAATTTAAATTATTTATTTAGTTAATTAACTATTTAAACATTTAATAATTCCTTTCTGAATGGCCGGGTCTCTGGGAATGTTCAGAGCTCTAGGGTATTCCATGGGAGAACCTGCCACATGGTGAACACACAGTAACTGTTGGTGGCTATTTACTATGATGACAGCATAATGTGAGGGGAGTAATGTGCAATCAGCAGGGCCAGGCTGGCCACTGCCAAAGGCCCACAGATGCCCAGATGAGGCCCTGGAACTCAATCCAGCCAATGGCAGGAGCCCACCTTGAGAGCCTACTGGTTGACACCCCAGGTTATCTGTTTCGACAGCCTACAGCAACTTGAGGCAGAGAGTTAGAGGGACAACTGCTGCAGGGAGGAAGACGAGGGATGGAACCCACAGCAGCAGTGCAGGAAGAAAGGAAGCCACTCTACGAAAGAGCCCTGCCACTCCAGCCTCAGCGACCTCCCGATTACCAAATCTCAACCCGGTATCAGGATTGAACCCGTGGGAGAGGGAAAACCTGACTAAAGATTCATTTATGCACCGCATATTCCGCTGAAGATGTCAGGGGCTATATGAGACATTTTAAATTCTTCCAAAGATTATTTCAAAGATGAAAAGCTTTTGAATTTACAAGGGGAAAAAAAAAGCTTTCAACACAAAAATCACGTAGCTAGAATTTCACACTTGGAGGCAGGAACATCTGTCCGTGGTCCTCCTCAAAAATCACAAGAATGCTTCTCAAATGACCAAAATGAAGGTGAGGTCTTCCAGCCCTGGAAAGCTATCAACTCGGGGCAAAGTGAGCCACAAAAACAAATGTGAGGTTACCTCTGAAGTTATTAGCACAGACCTCTGGGAGGATCCGTCAGAAAACCCCAAATATGATCACAACCAGACCTCATCACACGTGAGCACACACTCACCTTGGAGCTTTGAGCAGATTATAAACACATCATCAGACGAAGAAGAAAAGTCCACCGTGTAGCACTTGAAAAATAATTTCCACACCATAATCTCCTCTTTACTATCTGTGGGAAGCTCATAACCGCCTAAGGCAAAGATCAGCCCAGAAACTCAGATCAAAAAAAGAGCTCCACATGAAGTCAACTGCTCCTAATTGAAACGCTTCACCTTCAGGAACCCAAAATTGTGCTCCATTTGTGTACAATGAATCAAAGAGCCTTCTGCTGTCATGTATAACTGATTAGAACGACTAAATAAATAAATAATTTAAAAAAAAAATACTCAACAGTGGCAGAGACACTAAATCAATCCCTCTTCTACTTGGAAAATGGGGGAATGTGTACTTCCCAGCCAATCAGTTACATGGGAGCCAAGTGCCAGAACTCTGCCAATAGAACAGGACAGACCAGCCCTTGCACCACCCAAAGTCTCCAGGTACTCGCCCTGATGCTTCCTGCACAGCGAACCAGAAGAGCCAGGGTGGACCCTGAGAGCTTAGGCCACTAGATGGAGGAAGCTTGGTCCTTGAATGGGAAGACAGAGAGAGGCACTGTCATCCCCTCCCAGCTTGGGCCTGTGACGCCTGCAGTAAGTAACACTCTGACTACAGGAAGCAGGAAGTCTGAGGGTACATGTTCCAAGGAATCAGCCCACCCACAATACAAGGTGCCTTGGGTTGATGAGATTTTGTGAGAAGTCATGAAAATTTACCCTCATGAAGTCAAGTGAATTTCACAGATGTACCCTGGGCACACAGGATGCCCCAAAGCTCAGATATTCCAGCCGCCTTTCAGAGTCGGAAGTTCTGATCCCACTGAATCCTGCCACAGATGCATCCTCTGCTACCCATTTAATGACATCAAAATGTCAAAGCAGACAAGTTAGAAAAGTGCTTTTACAGCCACCAACCCTAAAGGAAAGGTTACCCAATGCTGGATGGGAGGAGGATGGTATGCCAGTTAGTCACTGAGGAAAACTGTTCAGGGCAGCACATCCACATGCTTATTTCTGCAGCCAAGTGTAATTTGCATTGTTCTATATTTACGTTGAGCTCATGACCAGTGCAATGCAAGCCTCTGACAAAGGGCTGCATTCCAACTTTTTTAAAGAACAAACAGAGCCAACTTGTCTTAACAAGTCAGTGACACCTGCATTGCCCTGGCAGGACTCTCTCACGCTGAGTAAATAATGAACTGCCAATAAGCCCCGTCCAGAACAAAGGGGGAAAGCCCTGCACTCCCTTGCCTGATGTCTCCACTGGCAGGAAATATCTTCTTTCTCAATACAGCAAGAGGAATTTTGCCCAAAACTGCTAACTCAGGGGAAGGGCGGGAGAAGACCCTCAATTAGGCTGCCAGTTTCCTAAAAAGGATATGGATTCTACTTTGGGAAGAATTCATATTACCAAGAAATTCACTTTGAGGCATCATCCAGTAAAAGACTAAAGCTTAAAAATTTAAGTCAAATCATCCTGAATAAGCCCACACCAAGGATTCCGGGGATTGTGGTCCAAACAGCAACAGGAGGTGGCTCACCATCAGCCTTGACCAAATGACATCCTGAAGACCATCTCACACCTGGGTCTAAGCAAAAATCCCAAACAAGTCTATTGTCTGCCATGTGGGAATTTGTCAGGGTGCGTGAGGAGCAGTCCATGAGTGGGGGAGGGGTCCCTATGTCTGAAGGATGGTCCCTGCACACCTGATTCACCAGCTCACTTATCGCCAGTACTGACCTATCCATAGGGAGAAGGAAAGACAGAGCAGTGCTTGAGACTTTGAACTCTGGGGCCAGGGGATGATTAGGCATGTTACTTAACCTCACTAAACTTTAGTTTCTCGTTTGTAAACAACGTTTTTAATAATACCCACACACCTCCCAGGTGAGCTATGCAAGTTACGCACCTAATACTGGTGTCGGAATGTAAACAATAATAAAGGTTAGTTATTATCATTAGTATGTATTACCCAGCATGTAGTCTCTGAGCACTTACAAATCATACAAAGACAGAAATAACGAAATTTCAGGGGTCCTAAAACAGACCCTCCCTGTTCACAAAATAATTTCCCTAAAGAAAATATTTTTTAATTTTTTAAATATTTTTTAATTTTTAAAAAAATTGTTCTTCTTCTTAGAAGACAGGTATTCTAAAGAGAGGTAAACTTGAGCCCTAGCAGTAGCAAGTATTCACTGAATCCATAGATAATATGCAGGTGTTCATTGAATCCAAGGATAATAACAGGGCAATTTTACAAATGTGCAACCTGAACTTCAGGTCAATTTCATTGCCAAGTTGCTCAATAGAAATTCCAAGACAGGTCCACTTGACCTTAAGTTTGTCCTTTCCTTGGGGATTTTGCCCAACAGTAGCAATTGCATTCCATCCTAAGGGAAGGTTTTTATAGCTAGAGAGAGTAAAGGGAAGAAAAGAAAAGGAGAATATGAGAATATTGCATAAAGAAGAATGATATGGAAATGTCGGGAGGCACAATCTCACAAAGTTCAGGCAGCCCTAGGGGACACAGCTCAGCAATCATCTCCACCACACATCACACACACGCCTAAATGACAGCAGCCACTCACATGCCTACTGCAAAAAGAGTGTTTATATGCTCAGTCGGTCTCATATATTACTTAATAGAACACAGCAAGCTCAAATGTAAATTCTTCTAAGAACCTGAATACATTTGTTGAAGGAAGACATTTGCTCTGAGCATAACTGAACAACCCTGGAAATCCAGTAAGTTTCTTTCCTTGAAGATCAATGCAATACCTACAAAAAGTACTTCTAAGAGGAGAGGAATACCAGGAAAATCATTTAGCTGTCTTCATCTATTTTTTTTTCTACTACATTTACTTTAATGACAGAAACTTGCAGTGGAGTTTGAATGGTATTGTGAGTCTACAGGGAGACTCCCATCTGGGTTCCAAATAATCGCCATTTGCAACATTTGTAGGTGAACAGAATGTTGGTTCACATTCTAGAAGGGAAAGACAGACTGTTCTTTTCATGTGGTTTATGATGTGTGGGGCAAAATAATTGATAAAAAAAAAACTCAGGATTTAAACAGACTACGTTTTTCAAAAATGAAGCAGATGCTTTTGAAATGAGGACACTACTATATGTACATGAGTGCTAACCCTCTTGGCTGATACAACCGGAATGGACAATGTCACAGATTCTGAGAAACTTTAAAGCCGTCTAAAATGTGATTCCAACATGGTAAACAGACAGTGTAATTACTGCTGGAAATAATGACTAATGTTTACTGATGACTTACGTATGCATTTTACATAACAAGCTCATTTAGCCTTCCCAACAATCCTGGGAGGATCCTGTTATCATTCTTATCAGAACCATCTTACAGATGAGGAAACTGAGCCTAAGGAAGAGTGTTTCTCCCCTCTAAAGCAGGAGTCCCAGTGTGGGGGCAGGACTCACACCGCTGCTCAGGTGGAAGGGGTAAAAAGAGTTGGAATATTAAGGAAAATCAGAAGATTCAACAGCAGCATTTAAGTTTACTGACACTGGAGGTATCCTGAGAACAACATGAACACAGGATGCTTTGGGTGGGCTGTAAGACAAAGACGCCAGAGGGACCACCAAACTCCTTGGCCCTATTAACAAAGAAAAAGGATCATCAAAGTACATCATGGAAAAAAAAAAAAAAAAAAGCAAACATTTCTTTACGTTGTTCCCACTGCCCTAAACATATAGTAAAACAAGCAGAGCATCTCCGTTTTTCCCAAATTTAAGACCCATATTTTTCAAGTCAACCCAGTATATGGACATACAACCTTGATTGTTTTCTATTCTTTTCCGTTACATCTATAAAACACTGTTATTTGATAAACTCCCAAAGCATCCCAATGCTCATGTGAAAAGCACTACTCAGATGGTAATCACAGTTTCCTACAGGGAGCTATCTATACTTTTATGAGTGCATATATTTTTAAGGGGGGCGGTGTTCAAATCAACTTGCTAACTTGACCCAGTACACAATTCTTACCAAGGATCCTGCAGGACTTATCTGAGCCTTCTGGAAATGGAATGAAAATCATGTGCATGAACATTACTGCATTTTTATAGGGAATGATGACCAGCTTTTCTAATAAGTGGAAACACAAAATTAATTCATTTCTTTCCATATGGTTGGCATACCTTGTAACAAAACTACACGAAGCTTTTTCATACAAATAAAATTTCCCTGCCACCGGAAGAGATCATCCCAATCAATATAGCCATAAAATTGTGCTGCAAAAACTGCAAGTGGTAACACCCAGCAGAACATAAATAGCATTCATACACTTCTTCTACAAAGTGAGAGCCGACTTGGAATTGTACTAAAAAAAGCACAGGGGATGGAACAAGAGGGTCCCCAGTGTTCTTGCGGGTTTTCTAGAGAACAGAAGACTGTCACCCACCCTGCCTTCCACAGAGAACCTGATGAAATGCTCAGAAAGATAATTGTCTTCGAACAAAACTCACTTTGCTTTATCCTTGCTTGTTTCCAATCAAAAGCCAAAATGCTTCAAGATAAAAGTTCACACTGGTTTAGGGAATTATGAGATGCAGCTGCCCCCAGATGAAAAGGTGTGAGCACTCCTCCTAAGGAGGAGTATTCTGGGAGAGCCAAGCCAAGAATGGCATTTCCATTTGAAAGTACATGAACAACACAAACATGGCATTCTCAGGCCCCAATTAGTTCTCTCACTGAAACTAATCAAGACCTGAGTGGCTTGATCTTTATCAGATCAAAGGTGTTCAAACAGATGATGTTTCTGTACTAAGTTGCCATCGAGCCTGCTGCCACATGGGCCTCTTCCCCAGGCCTCAGGTTCCCTTCCACATGGAGGCCCTTCCACATCTCTGGCCCCTTAGGATGTCTCTGGGGGCAGGAGAGTTGCTCACCTGGACAAAGC
Source organism: Callospermophilus lateralis (assembly GCF_048772815.1). NCBI lineage: Eukaryota > Metazoa > Chordata > Mammalia > Rodentia > Sciuridae > Callospermophilus > Callospermophilus lateralis. The sequence continues at coordinate 12,364,709 of NC_135314.1, read as the reverse complement.
GGAGGGTCTGGGAGAATGACCAACACCTGCCTGGCTCAGGCCCTTCTCTTCCTGCTCTTGGAGGGATCTTCCCAGCCCACAAGGAACCTGAGGTCTGACTTGCTCTAGGTCACACAGCAGGAGCTCCCAACCATGCTGTGCCTGGGAGGACGCCTACCACTGTCCAGGGCTAGGTCTGCATAGGAGTAAGCCCCTCTAACTCTACACTCCAGGGATGTTCTGGTGTCCTCCTGTGGTATCCTCCACATCTCAGGCTCCAACCCTAGCTACCAGTAGTAAAGCTGATCCTCTGGTTTCCATCTGCTGCCTTCACTGTGTCGCTCGACTAATCCAGAACTTGGGCAGGAAAGAGCTTCTCAAATCTCAACCGGCTCAGTTGTCCCCACAGTCTCAATTTCAAGTGGGTTGACAACACTTAAAATACTGCGCTTAACTCATCTGTTACTTTCCAATTTTAGGACACACTACATGTGCCTACTTGATCAGACAACTCTACTACATATTCATATTTGCAGGCAACCCTACCCAGCAGGGAAGTTCCTGGAAACCAAAGCACAGAACCAACGACCTAGATCGGGAGAGAATTTCAGAAACGATATTTTTTTGTGGATTAATGTCCAATCACAGGCTATGGACAGGGTTTCAGGATGAATTTAAATAGGAATTTGGTTACAGCTCCCAAAGAAGATTTCATTCTATGGTCCCAAGTGAATTTCCCAAATAACATATATTCAGTTGTGAGCATTTAGATACACCTACATCCTGAGCGAATAAACTCAGAATGAATTCCCAACACTGTAGTAGGCAGCTAAGAGACTCTACCCTGCTGATAAAATAACTTTCCAAGAATCCAAAGTCAACGTTCTGGTTCCTACTTGCAATTTCTATTTGAAGATCTGATTGGCAAAACCTGCCAATCTTATCATGGAAGTAAAATCTTTTGGGCTCTGAGGCTAAGAGAATAAAAAATAAGAGAACTCTGTATCCAAATCTCATTGACATGATTTTTGTCTTTATCTTGACAATGTTACCAGAAATATAAAAGTTGACCCAGCCTGGTTTCTCATTCAAAAGATTTTCTGTGACTCCACATTCCAAGATGGCCTCAGGCTGAACCAAACTTCTACTGTCTCTGGGGCAGTATAGGTGGGCCTCAGCTCCTCCCCGTCATAACATACAGCATGAAAGTGGCTAAGCCTTCTGTTGTTTCTGGACCTCTGGTTTCTGAGGCACCCCATGCTAAAAGTCCAGGTGGCCATGTAAATAAATCATCCCTGGGAAGAATTAATGATAAGCAATGATAACACATGTCCAAACCCTGCTCAAGTGGTGAACAAGTATATATTTGGGTCCCTGTTTTCAGTCACTCTTGGATTAAAAGTGGAGTTGCTGGGTCATATGGCAATTCTATCTGAAACTTTCAGGAATCATCAAACTACTTTGCACCGCAGTTGTACTCTTTTATATTCTCCCAGCAATGTGCAAGGGTTCTAGTTTCTCCACCTTCTCATCAGCACTGGTTATTTTCCACTTGTTAAAAAAAATTATCATCACCATTCCAGAGGTTCAAAAGGTATCTGACTGGTGTGGATCTGCACCTCCCTAATGATCAGTGAGGCTGTGCATCTTTCCATGTGTTTACTTGCCTTCTGAATATTTTCTTTGAAGAGATGTCAACTCAAGTCCTTTGCCCACTTTTTAATGGTGCTATTTTTTGTTGTTGCTAAGTTTTAAACCAGTGTTCATGGCAGCATTATCGACAGCAGCCAAAAGGTGGAAACAACTGAAATGTCCATTGATCCATGAACAGATTTTTAAAAAAAAAGAAAAGAAAAGAAAAAGTATGTATGATGAATGAAACATCATTCAGCCAAAAAGAATGAATTTCTGACCCATGCTACAACATGAATGAACCATATAGCATTATGCAAAGTGAAATAAGCCAGACATGAAAGACAAATACTGTGTGATTCTACTTACACAAGGTATCTAGAACAAGCAAATTCACAGAGTGTAGAATGGAGGTTACCAATGTCTGGGCGGGAGGTCGGGGGGTGGGGATGAGAAATGAGCAGTTATTATAGTCTGGATATGAAATTTCCCCTAAAAGCTCGTGTGTTGAAAGTATGAACCCAATGCAGCAAGGTTCAAAGGTGGCACTTTAAGACAATCATTGGATCATGAGGGCTCTGACCTCATCAAGGGATTAATCCACCAAATGGATTAATCCATTGATGCTGGATGAACTACCTGGAGGTGGGACATAATTGGAAGAAGTAAGTCACTGGGGTCCTAGAAGGGTATATCTTCTCCTAGCTCCTCCCTGCTCCTCTCTTTCTTCCTCTCTCTCCTGTCCGGCTGCCGTGAGCTGACAGCTTTCCTCCACCATCCCCTTCCACCATGATGTTTTGCCTCACTTCAGACCCAGAGCAATGGAGTTGGCCAATCATGGACTGAATCCTCTGAAACTGTGAACCAAAATAAATGTTTCTTCCTCTGAGTTTTTCTTGTCAGGCATTTTGGTCACAGTGACAAATAATTGACTAACACAATAGCTATTGCTTAATGAGTACAGTTTCTGCTTAAAATGATGAAAAAGTGCTAGAAATAGTTTGTGGTAGTAGTTGCACAATTGTTCACTTAAAAAGGGTAAGAATGGTGTGCTTTAAGTCAAGTATATGTTACCATACCAAAAAAAAAATGTTATCAGCTAAGTTTAATTTATTTTATACTTGGTAATAAAATCAGTTGAGAAAAGATAATCATCATATTAGGGAAAAAAATGTCTTGGTCAAGTTGGTTGAGTTAGGAAATTTCAGAAACCAGTACAAATCAGGAAATGGCATTTAGGTTACATAGTATCAGGAACTCAGCAAATTCCTAGCTGTACACTGACCAGCTAGCAATTGTGGGCAACTTCACACTACCTTTCTGAATCCCACCAGATGTAGAATTGAAAGGCGGAGAACAAGACGTGAAGGTTGCCTCAGGGATCCAAGAAGTCCTGGGTGAAACGCTTGCAGCAGGAAATGTTACAGGCAGGGTCAGAGAGTGTCTGCAGCCTGCACCTCTGCAAACAGCTGAGGTCTGTCCAGCCTCTGGGGCCAGTCTGTCCACTATCCATGAAAGTACACTACTCTCCATGCTCTTCTGCATTTTTACAATATTTTCCAGGACATAAGTTTTTAAAGTAAGTAATAATTGCTCCTGACAACACAAAGAAAGCCAAACGGATGCAATTAAGTGCAGGAAAACAGCCTGAGACCCCCAAATACCAACTCAGCAGAGGAGGCAAAGAGAAGCCCAGAAGGAAATAAGCTAAACAATAATGGTGGGTCCCACTGGACACAAGTTACGGGGTGGCTTTGATGACATCTTTATGTTTGGTTATAATTTATTAATATTTCTACAATAAATGTGCATGATTATTCTAAAATATTATGTATGGAAGAGAAAGAAAAGGCGAGCTCAGAGTCCACCTTCTCTGGAGGAGTCCTTGCCCCTTTCTCCCCACTGCAGAGTACACCCCTCTCCTCTCACTGCGTTCATTCCATCTGCCTCATAAGGGTGTAGAGGACAATTCTAGCTCACATTAGCCAACACAGACTTGTGCAGGCCACTCCTCCAAGTCACTCCACATGTCCCTTTACTAATCACAACAGCTGCGTGGGGTGGCTATCATCATCCCCTCTTACAGGGAGCTAAGGTATGACTGTGTCCCCCAGAGTTCACATGCAGGAACCTTAATACCCACTAGGCAGTACTGGAGGTGTTCAGGTCACGAGGGTGGATTAATGCCCTTCCAGCGGGAGTGAGTAAGTTCTCAGGAAATGGGTTCATTCTTGCAACAGTGGGTTATTAGAAAAGTAAGTTCGGCATCCACAGCTTTCTCTGGCCTCTTTACCATGCTGTGAAGCAGGAAGAAGGCCCTCAGCAGAAGCACACATAGCACCACGCTCTCGGACATCAAAGACTTTAGAACAAACTTCTGGTCTTTATAAATTACTCAGTCTATGGTATTGTGTTATAACAACAGAAAACAGACTGAGACTCAAGAAAGAACTGAAGTTCTACAAGCAACAGCAATTTACCCATAGGCACCAGTGACAGGGCTGGTTTCAAATTCACAGTGAATCCTGAACCCACACTCCAAGCTCTGAAACTCTGCCCCCACCTGTATAATCTCTACTGTTGCTGCCACCTTACTTTGTCACCATGCACTGACTTTCCTGTCACCTCCAACACACTGTGAGTCAGGGCTGCATCCTATCAATCTCTTCCTGAAATATCTATCCCATAGCCAATTCTCTAGTGGGTCCCCTGAACTGAGTTACTGTTGAATGTCAGATCCTAAGCCAAGTGAATGTTTAAAATCATCTATGCACACAGGTACAGCTGCATTCCTAATTCCATAGGATGTCAAAAGCCTCTTGAGCAAAGTGTGGCCAATTTTACAAGTTACCCCACACAACTCAGATGCAAAGTGGCCAGTCACATTTCTCACTGGGGAACTTGGGTTCCCTGGACAAGTCATGGTAGAGTACACCAAGGTAAACCTTTGGCTTTCACAGCCAAAGTGAAGAGAGATGAGAGAAAGTTTATGAAGAAGCCAATAAAAAGTAATGTAAAGTATGCAAACTGTAGACTCTGGACTGTGGGACTTCCATCATATCTCATTCTAGAAAAGGCAAAACTACGGACACGGTTGAAAGATCAGTGGCTGCCAGTGGCTAGTGGGGAAGGAGGGATGAATAGGTGGAACACCAGAGGACGTTTAAGGGCAGAGAAATTATGCTCTATGATACTGCAAAGGTGGATACATGCCATTTTACATCTATCAAACCCACAGAAATACACAAGAGTGAACCCCATGGGGCTGGGGTTGTAGTTCAGTGGTAGACCATTTGCCTAGCATGTGTGAGGCCCTGGGTTCAATCCTCAGCACCACATAAAAATAAATAAATAAAAAAAGGTATTGTATCCATCTACAACTAAAAAAAAAAGAAATTTTAAAGTGTGAACTGGTGGCACAAGCCTGTAATCCCAGTGGCTTAGGAGGTTGAGGCAGGAGGATTGCAAGTTCAAAGGCAGCCTCAGCAACTTATCAAAGTCCTGAGCAACTCAGTGAGACCCTGTCTCTAATAAAATATAAAAAATGGCTGGAGATGTGGCTCAGTGATTAAGCGCCCCTGAGTTCAATCCCCAGTACCAAAAATAAAAATAAAAAAGAATGAACTCTGTTGTAAATTATGGATGCTGGGTGATAATTATGTATCACTGTAGGTTCATCAACTGCAAAAAAAAAAAAAGTACCACCCTTGTTAAGAATATTGAAACTGTGGAGCCTGGGGTTGGGAAAGAGTTGATCTGGGATACTCAGAGCATTCTCCTCAATTTTGCTTTGAACCTAAAACTATTCTCAGAAAGCAGCTGGGTACAATGGCACATGCCTATAATCCCAAGAGATTGGGAGGCTGAGGCAGAAGGACCATGGGTTCAAAGCCAGCCTCAGCAACTTAGTGAGGCAACTTAAAGAGACCCCATCTCTAAATAAAAATATAAAGGGCTGGCAATGTGGCTCAGTGGTTAAAGAGTCCGGGTTCAATCCCTGGTACCAGAAAAAAAAAGGGGGGGTGGGGGGGAAGGAAGGAAGGAAGGAAAGCTGGCTACAGAAACATCAATAGGTGAATGAGAAAACATACCCAATAGTGATCTCAAAACCATGGTGTCTACCTGCTGTGGATAATGAAGATAAGACTCCCGGCTGTAAAGGCAGGCCGTAGAGGAAACTGGCTTTGAAAATGGTTAAACCCTACAACCGTAGGACAGGTGGCAGAAATCTCCTCAAACATCAGTAATATTCATGGGTCACCTGCCTCGGGGCAAAGAGATGACGACATGATTCCAAGAACAACAGAGGAGGTAACACTTTTGGGGGGAACCTATGATACGTCAGAAACTTGAGAAATACTTTAATCTTAACTACTTTATCAGAAATTTCCCTTCAGTTCATTTTATTTTATTTTATTTTATTTTTAAAGAGAGAGAGAGAGATAGAGAGAGAATTTTTAATATTTATTTTTTACTTATCGGCGGACACAACATCTTTGTTTGTATGTGGTGCTGAGGATCGAACCCGGGCCTCACGCATGCCAGGCGAGCGCACTACCGCTTGAGCCACATCCCCAGCCCTTCAGTTCATTTTGTAACTGAAAAAGCCAAAGCACAGAGAATTTAAGTGACTGCCCACGGCCACACAGCTAGTCCGCAGTGGGGCTGAGGTCTTCATTCTCAGTGTGCTGTTCTTAGCCAACTCCTCGGCCCCCACCTTTCAGACATTCCCAGGAGCAGAAGGACCAACTGCCCAACTAGAAAATGTAATATTCATGACAGAGACAAAGTCGTTGGCTTACTTTGGCTTCCAAATGCCAAAGTGAATTTCTAAGTCATTTCTTTGATCCAATTATCTATTTAAGGAAGATTCCAGTAATGTTCTCACCAACTAAGGCCCCCACAGTACGAGGAAATGGGAAATGCTTATCCTGTAACTACATACGTAAAAGTTCCACCAACAAAGAACACACCAATGTGAGAGTAATTAAATAAAGAGTAGAAGTATTTTTCACAGTTCAGTTCTACTAGAGAAAAACCAAGTTACCTTTTTCATGTTTTTATGAGCACATTATGATTTTGCATAGTAATAGAGTTCACTTTTGACATATTCATAAGCAAGAAATATAATTTGCTCTTTTTCAATCCCTGCTACTTCCTCCCTCACTCCCTGTTCCCCTCCCTCTTTTCTGCTCCTCTTCCTTTTATTTATTTATTGTTTTTCCAAGCGGTGCTTTATAGATATACGTAGAGATGGAACTCCCTGTGCTATATTCATAATATGCACATAGCATGATTTAGTCAATTTCGTTACCCATTTCCTCTCTTTCCTTCTCCCTCCTCTCTCTCCCCCCAGCCCCTTCCTGGGCTCCACCAATTTCCCTACAGAAGGATACATTTTAATAGAGTGTGTTTTAAGATTTACTCAGAAGGAACTTCATCTAAAATAATATAAACATTCCTCCTGTATCTATGGAAACACAGATACAGTTCTACCTTTTAAGTCATAAGGACAGGAAAAAACCAGGAGCCCATGGGTTGCAGGTATCAATCACATGGAGGGAACATTCAAAACACATACATTTCAATACTTCTCCGTAATGTTGTTTATTTCCACAGGCAACTGTAAATAAGGCAATATTATATTGTAAGATCAATGACATACGTTATATTGGCAGTTAAGAATTTTTTTTTAATTAAAATGGGAGACTTTCTGTTTAAAATCGAAGAAGTCCGCCCCTTTGCAAACTAATGGTGCATGTCACGCACTTCATGTCCCGCCAAGCACCTTTCCCCATTTGTCATGCAGCGCCCTCCTGAAGCACACTGTGTTGGGAATATAAAACCCTGGTCTCGGGGAGCAGACCCCCGACTCCCCTCCCACAGGGCACGTTTCCCACCTATTACCGGCATGGCTGCACCGTTTCCTAGTTGTCATGCTTCTGTTCCACTTTTCTTATGGGCAAAATCAATACCTCATTTGCCAGAAAGACATGGCTCTCCCCTGCCTTTCTATTGTCCCAGCTTATCAGGGAGGCTGTCTGGGGGAGAGTCTTAAAGTAAAAGGGCTCTTCTGGCTGTTCGTGAGGATCACCTATCACCCGATGGATGGGCAGCAGAGATTTCAGAAGGAACGTCCCACCTCTCTGCATACCAAACCAAAAGAGATGGACAGGAAACCAAACAGCCTTCATCAGTCTTCAGTCCACACCGTGAGACTCCAGAGAATTCCCAAGAAGGCCCTGGACAGAAAGAAGCCCTCTGCCGCAACGATGCTGTAAAGCTGGGCCAAGTCGCTGGCATCCCGGGAGATTTCCCTCTCTGCAGATGTGCCTGATAATGCACTTCCCACCAGGTAACACTCGCACTGGACTGCAGATGCTAGATGAAAGGCCACGGTGAAACGCAACACGCTAGTTACTGTGCTGGCCCAGAGGCGGTCCCTCCAAGTCCTTCCCAGTGGTGATTAAAGAGATGGCCCTCCGTCCCTTCCCTACCTTCCAGTGATGTGAGGCTTAATTAATATGCACTTGGGGTTTGAAGATCCCTAGATGAAAAGGGGACCAGATGTGAAAGTTATTATTATTTTGTTCAAAGGACACTGGTCTACTAACATCTGTGGACAAGTTTACCGCACACCACTTAAAACAGACTAACAGGGTCAACGCCAAAAAAGTTCAGGTTGGAGTTTTTTTAAAGTCTCCGAGATCCGCCACGTGTGTTTGGGCCATGACTTAACAGGCGGCTCTGTCAGAACTAAAGCTCTCAATGAGCACCAATCAGCAGCCCACACCAAAAAGGAATGTGGAATCTGATCAGAGGCGAGGCAGGTGCTCTAACAGAGAGCGCAACAGCTAAGTGCAGGAAGAAGGGATGATTGTCCATTTGGAAAATAAATGAAACATCAGGCTGCAAGAACCCTAAATTATCTTCAAGCATTTTTCAGCCCATTCCCCCCCGCCCGGAACTTGTTATAGAATTCTTTTCCCTCCAACTATGAGGAAAGGGATTTATGCCTAGAGAAGCTGAAAAGACTTGTTAAGAAAGACCCAAGAGCACCAGCAGGATACAGGTTGTGTGTGTAATAACAAAGTCTAATCAACGCTCACACACAAGGACTACAGGGAGCACAAGTCCAAAGGAGAGAGTTATCTGGCCTCCCTGCAACACATGATCGCCAAGAGAGCCTGTTAAAACCTAAATCAGGTCCCCGCCTGACCTCCGCCCTCTGAGGATTCCACTATGCCAGGATCGCCCCTGACCACACTCTGTCATCCACAGCTCCTTGACCTTCCCTTTGCTCTTTCCACCCGAGAGCCACAGTGATACTGTAGATAGGCCAGACCCAGCCCCTGCCCTCTGTTACCAGAAAACTCGCTCCCCAAACCGTTGGCCATCTTTGCTACAAGGTCACCCATTCTGGGGCCTCCCTAAGCCCCACACTTCCTGGCTTCACTGTCCTGGTGGCAATGCTCACCCTCCAGCCCTGGAGAAGTTGTAACTGCTTGCTTACTGTCCACCCTCCTCCACCATATTGGCAGTTACTTGAGGGCAGGGCAGGGATTCTTCTTAGTCTTACTCACTATTTATCCCCCACTGTCAGAAACTGTGCAAGACACGAGAGAAGCACTCAATAAATACCGGTGAAGAATATGGATGCTGGCTTCAAAACGTAAAAGATGAACCTCAGGAAAACACACAAAGATAAACTTCCTGAAAATTTTGCATGATTCCCCAGTTCCGTGCTCATGTGCCCTGTGCCTAGAGAACCCTGGCAACTCCTCATGGGAAGAGAAAGAGAAAATACAGAATTTAGCCAAGTTGGGCAGAAAGCACAGGATGTACCCCAGTCCCACGTGGACAACCTCCCCTGCTGTCAACATCCTCCCCTAGAGCGGCCACCTGTTACAAGACAGGAATCTACACTGATGCATCGCTATCAACTGGCCCCTCGTTTACAAGGGTTCACTCTTGGAGTTGCATATCCCCTGGGCTTGCACGCGAATATTGACTTGTGTCCACCAACCTATGGTACCAAATAGAGGCGGGGCCTCCCTACCCTGGAGAGCCTCTGCCCTCCATCTACCCATCCCTCCGGCCCCCTGGCCCCTGACAACCACCCTGAACAGTCCTCCACAGCTTTTCACAGTTTGGCAGTTCTTTTGTTTTCAGCACTGAAGAATAGCCTATTGTATGAATGAAGGTCTCCATTCGCTACAGAAAGACATCATCTCAGTTGCTTCCGAGTTTTAGCAATTATGAGTGAAGCTGCGGTAAACATCCGCGCAGGTTTTGGTACGGAGCTTTGTATAGGAAAGACACAGGGAGATGTCGAGAGCAAACTGAGTGAGTTAAACACAGAATAGCTTCAGATTCTCTAGAAAAGCACCTCTTTCTAAGAACACTTTTGACAAATTAAATTTGGCAAAGAAGTCTCATTTTACTTTTATACATGAATGAATCCATCACAAACGCTGGGTTTTTTTTTCTCAAGCACTTCAAATGGGTTTATAAACTCTGAAGCATAAAATGTGACCCGATTTTTTTTTCTCCTACTAAATACAACATGTCTGCAAAACCCGTAGCACACTTCGTCTGTTTCCCGATTGGTCCCACTAACCTGTGTGGGCTGGGAGGAACTCCACCATGGCTGCCATGTTTTTAAGGCAGGTGCTAAAAAAATTGCTGAGTGACAAACACATTTCAGACATGCAACCAAGTAGTCAACAAAGATTATGACAAATTTTAAAACAAAGATGCCTACTTGCCTCTGGACACAGGTGTAGATATGAATTAGTAAAGTAAGTGGGCTGGGGATATAGGTCAGTTGGTAGAGTGCTTGCCTCGAATGCACAAGGTCCTGGGTTCAATCCCCAGCACAACCAAAAAAAAAAAGAGAGAAAGAGAGAGAGTAGAGAAGGAAAGTAAGTGTTCATTTTACCAATTATGTCTCAAAAATCAACATATTAATGATTGTGCAATAGTCACAAAAATAGGTCTGCTTGCCTAGCATGCGGAAGGCCTAGGGGTGATCCCCAGCGATGCAAAGAAGAAAAAAAAAAAAAAAAAGACACAAAAATGTAGGCATCCCAAGTCAGATGGGCCACCACCTCTTAGAAAGGTATAGCCTACCATATCAGAAACAGACTTCAGGCCTCGGCACCAAACTGATCTAAGGACCATTAGCCACAACAACTCTCAGGATGATGTCCAAGAGCCAGGTCCCTTTTTTTTAAAAAAAAAAAAAAGAAGGATGCACCAAAAGAAGCCATCTCTCAACAATTCCCAAAGTGAAAACACATTCCCAGGATGGAGCCCCTCAGCTACCAAGTGCCCAGCACAGAACCCCAGGTAGGCCAACCCCTTTAAACATCAGAGCTAAAGGTGCACAGAAGACTTGCCTTCACAATGCTGCACTCCTGAACGTACCACAGTCTCAGCATCCCTGGGCATCCCCACCCATCCCCAGTTGTGAGTCAAAAAGAAGACTCCAGAGGAAGCCCAAGGCTAAGTACACAGGATCACGTAAATGGTTGCGTTTGCAAGATTTCAGTGTGATTCCAAATGACATAATCAGAAGCAGGCAATCAAACTCTAAATTCTGATGTGATACCTTTTCGAGAAAAGGGAACCACTGAGCATTCGGGCCTGTTTTTGTTTTGTTTTGTTTTTGTTTTCTTTTAACTACAAGATCCCAATGAAAACATTAACCACAGATAATGTATCTAAATTGCTGAAAGAAAGCAAGCTCGCTCTCCGATGTATCCCTCATCTGACTAGCAACGAAATGGTGTTATTTTCCCATTTTGTTTAATTTCTCTCCTGCTGAAAATTACTTCCAGATCCTAGGTCTTCTTTAGTTTCCGCTTTCATCCTACATGAAATCCCCTACTCCTTGAGGAAAGAGGAAAAAGAAAACACAATCCCGTAATATCATCATACTTTAAGTGGAACAAGAAAAATGTAAAATCCAGCTGTAAAACCTGGGTCTGAAACAAATAAATAAATAAGAGGTGTGCAGGGTTCAATCCTCAGCACTACATTAAAAAAAAAAAAAAAAAAAGATGTATATAAATAAGAGGGTTACTATCAAGCTAAGAGTTGAGTCTTGACACATAATATCCCTCTTCAGGCCTGGCTTCTGTGTTAAGGGAAACTTCTATGCCTTACAAGGCCCCCAGGACGTGATTGGCAGCCCTGGGGGGTCAGCCAGGAAAGCCCAGGATGAGAAGGTGACTCTCCTGACTTCTTTCTTGACCACTGCCTGCTCTCTTTCATATTTTATTAAGTAAACACCAACTGGCAAACACTTTATTTAAACATAAATGACTGAGCTTAATGAATATCCTCACTCATCTCATTAAAAAAAAAAAAAAAAGAAAGAAAGAAAGAAAGATTTTTTTCACCAGGAGAGAAAAATCATTCTGCTTTGTGAAGGAACAATTTCTAACAGAATCAACAGGGACACTAGAACTACCCAGAAAAAAAAAAAAAAATGCTCAAACCACTACCAGGAAACTGAGTGATAAAACTCCTACACTCATATTCACACTGTTTATATGATCATTAAAATCACCCTCCAGAGTTTTTCCCTACATGTGTGTTGGATTGGACCTTTTCAAGACTAAATGGCCCATTATGTATCTGTACAAACTAGATTCCTCTAAACATTGAGAAAAAACAAAGCAGAAATACTAAGAGTTCACGCTGGTTGTTTGGTTGTTTCTTAGAAAGAAATATAGCTGCTCCTTCTGAAGGACCTGTATGTCTCCAATAAATCCACTGTCAACTGAAAATACCTTAAGTCAAAAATGCATTTACTGCACCTGAACTCCTGAAGATCCTACCTGAGCAACCCAGCTTCCTGCAGACTATCCTGATTTCTCCTCCTAATCGTATGGCTGAGCTGTGGTCACTGTCACGGCCTGGCATTGCAAAGAGAGGACCATGCCGTGAAGGATCCAATTCCAAATCCCCCAGTGCAACTTCTACTGAATGTGAATCACCTTTGCAACTCTGTAAAACTGAAAAGTCCTAAATCACCCTCACAATACTGGGACCCTCTGAATTACAGGTGGGCTGGCTGTTCACTCAGAAAGAAGGATCAGAAATGCAGAATCACAAAGGCTCAGGGTGCCAGACTGCCCCGCTGTGGGTGGCCAGGGAGGAGTGGTTAGGAGGGCAGTGCTAGGGTGTCCACCCATCACCAGCACCTAGCTGTGTCGCCTGAGCTTCTCTCTACCTCAGTTTCCTCAGTTATAAACTGGAACGATAGATTCTCACTGGATTATTGTGAAGATCAAATGTGCTCGTGGATGTTGAGCATGGAGAACTGTTCCAGGCAGGGAAGGAGCTCTCGATGAGCAGAGAAAATAGCAATAATAGTATCTTTCATACTTTTCCCATCTTTAACCCTCACGGTTCAATGGCTAATGTCCTGATGCTTCTCATTTATCACATTTCTAGATTCTACTCTTGTTTGGCCCCTCTTAGCTCTTGTATACAGTAAGCTCTCTGAGGGAGGATGAGCTCTGGGCCACATCTCACCACAACTCCCAGATACCTCCGAAGACATACAGCTACCAAGGAAGGGCTCACTGAAAGAACAAATCAATGATCTCCCCTCCACACTCCCCAATTAATATGAAGCAAAGCAACTAAATGTCGCTCCGTTAATTTGACCTGTTGGGACTTCTGTAAATGCATTAGAAAAATAAATAGCAACAGTTATTACCCCGAGGCTAGAATAAGAAAAGCTCTGAGTGGACTCTCCTGGCTTTTAGCTCTTCCTCATTAGCTGGACTTTATACTTGGGTTGCAGGGAGGCAACTGCAACCAGTTCCTTCCTCCATTGTGCCCCCAAAGGCTACAACCACAAAAACCCACTCCATGGTCACACTCTTGCTATTCCCTTCAGGGGGGTTTCTGCCGCCCCTCACCCTCCCTGTCTGGGTGCTGTTCTTCATTATCTCACTTCCTTTTTCCATCAAAGCCTTCCATCCTCATTACACAGATTGATGCTGTTTGAACAGCAGAGAATCCCATGGAAGAGGGCACCTACTGCTCTCTCTGGATTACCCAGGGACATCAGGTGGCTTCTCTGGAGCCTTGAGCAAAACCACCCCAGGCCTCTGGAATTTTTTTCTTGCCCCAGCTCTCAAAGTAATGACCTACAGCCCATCACTCCCCGCACCACCCCCCACGCAGTTCATTCCCATTCCCATAAGAAAACCAAACTCTGCAGAGCATCAATTAGAAGCAGAGAGGAAAGGCAGTGTTTTGAGCAGGCTGGCTCCTTCCCAAGCTAAACACACTTATGTAAATCTGACTGCATGGCTGCCCGGCCTGCATACACCTACCAGGGCGCCCAGCTTTTCCGGAGTTAAGCTTTTGTTTACCCACTGTCGAGTGGGTATTTCCCAGGCAGCCTCTCCTCCTCCCGTGGAGCCTGGCTGCAACCACCGGACCCCCCACCCAGGCAACCAAATGTGACATCAAAAGAGCCCCCGGAATGGCCATCTGTCCCTGCCACGCCAATGTTTATGCAATGTGGGCAGCAGAGGAACAGGTCAGGGGAAGGCCCAAGGGTATCCTGCAGCATCAGACCCAAAGCACCAACACCCCAGGCCGAATGTGCCACAGAGCAGGAAGGCCAGGGTCCTCAGTCTAGCTGGAGGGCCTCCTGCTTCAAAAAAAGAAGAATAGAGACTATTTAACATTCCTGAAGAACCAGTTTGGTAAATTCACCTGTGGATGAGCATTTAGAAATAAAGTGCAATCCCTAATTTTGCAGGTTTTCAAATATTACCCATCCATCCCTAAAAGTCATACCTAAACATGGTCTTTCAGCAATAATGACTTTAACAAATTCATGAAGTGCTAAGAGGAACTGGCCAACATAGAAAAAGTATAGATCAGAAGTGACCTCAGGAATCTCCAAATTCTAGAGTTAATGTGACTATTAGACATCTCCATCTAATCCCCTCTGTTCATATCCAGAACCAAAGGCCAACAAGCTTGGGGATAGTCATGGGTTTAGAAGTCATAGAAAATGCAGTTCAAACCCAGAGACAGCTAGCAATTAGAGAAATGCAAATTAAAACTACACTGAGATTTCATCTCACTCCAGTCAAAATGGCAATTCTCAAGAATACAAGTAACAATAAATATTGGCAAAGATGTGGGGGAAAAGGTCCACTCATACATTGCTGGTGGGACTGCAAATTGGTTCAGCCAGTATGGAAAGCAGTATGGAGATTCCTTGGAAAACTAGGAATGGAACCACCATTTGACCCAGCTATCCCACTCCTTGATTTATACCCAAAGGACTTAAAATTAGCATATTATAGTGACACAGCCACATCAAGATTTACAGCAGCTCAATTCACAATAGCTAAACTAAGGAACCAACCTAGATGCCCTTTATCAGCGAATGGATAAAAAAAAAAAAAATGTGGCACCATAAACACAATGAAATATTACTCACCCTTAAATAAGAATGAAATTATGGCATTTGCCGGTAAAGGGATGGAACTAGAGACTATCATGCTAAGTGAAATAAGCCAATTCCAAAAAAATCAAAGGCCAAATGTTCTCTTCAATATGTGAATACTAATACACAATAAGGTGGGGGATCGGGGAGTGAAAAGAACAGAAGTACTTTGGATTAGACAAAGGGGAATGAAGTGAAGGGAGAGAAGATGGGAAGAGGAAAGACAGTAGAGTGAATCAGACATAACTTCCCTGTATTCAAACATGAATACATAACCAGTATAACTCCACATCATGTACAACCACAAGAATGGGAAGTCATACTTCATGTATGTATAATATGTCAAAATACATTCTACTGTCATGTATAACTAAAAAGAACAAATAAAGAAAGAAAGAGGAGAAGGAGGAAAAGAAACAGAAGTGGCACAATGTGGTCAGCTGGACTTAGGAGAGAGAATAGACAGGTGTGAGGTGTGGTCATACACATCCACCCTTCACATCCATTTCAACCAACTCAGATAGCAGATATTCATAAAGTATGCAGAAAAAAATGCATCTGTACTGAACACATACAAGCTTTTTTTTTTTCTTGTTGTCATTTTCTAAACAACACAATATTTGACATTCTTTACATAACGTCTCTGTTGCATTAGGTCTTAGAAGTCATCTAGAGATGATTTACAGTACACTGGAAGATATATATAGGTTAAAACAAACACTGTACCATTTTATATATTAGATATTTGAATGTCCACATATTTTGATAACCAAGGGGGTCCTGGAACCAATGTTGGAGAGTACTTGTTAGGAAGCCAAGTGCATAACAGGTGCTCCTGTCTTTCGCACCCTCAGTCCCAGGCTAGCCCTCTTTTTACTACCTTAGGATGGGAATAACCCAGTGGACACAATGTCCAAGTGGGTAGGAGCAGAAGGGGACTGCCGTGGACTGTGGGGGTCCTCAGCTGAAGCTCAGCACTGGCCCCGCTGGAGGATGTCTTTGTTACCCTCTGGGGTGGGGGGATGCTGGACGAGTTTCCCCTTCATTTCATTCGCTTGGAACTTGTTCAACCTCGGCCCCAAGCATTGGAAGGGGATCCTCATTATTCATCACATAAATCTGCTTCGATTCCCTCCGGGGAAGATGGCCTAACTCCCGTGCCTGAAGCCAAGGGATGATACATCCACTCTATGATTCAGCTCCAACAGCTGCAGTGCGAAAATACACACCAAACTGGGATCACAACTCTCAGTTTTACCCTCGCTTTTGTTTTTTAGTTTGGTTCTTTGGCCTCGTTATCTGCCTTCGTTCAGAGAACCTGGAAACAACCCTAACATTTTCTCTGGGCACCTCTGACCAGGCTTTAGTTGATCCCAAAAGATTCCCGAATGCTGGCTGTGGTACAAGGCACCGTGGCAGGTCTCAGGGATGTGCGACCCAGCTGGGGAAGGAAGATACGGGAGACAATGTCGGACAGGTATCGCTGGTTCTGGGGTAACAAGGACAGTGGGCTGGAACAGAGTAGGAAGACAGCGAGGAGGGGGTGGACTTGAGATGACCTTGAGGAGAAGTAAAACCTCAATCAGCAGAAAGCTGGTGGAAGGCTGCTCCCAGGAGAAACGCGGAAGGAGAGGAGCCAGGGGAAGTGAATCCACCAGGCTATCCAGCCACTCACCGAGCAAGCCTTCAGCCACAGTCTAAGGCAGACGCTGGAATCCAGGCTGAGGCAAATTTAAAAGAGAAGGGCGAGGAGCCCACTGGAGGAACACCCTGGACACACTGGTTAAGTGAACAGGCTTCCTGGATTCAGATCCTAGCTGCCCCCACCCCCACTTCCCAACTCAGTTGCTCTGGACAAGTGACCTAAGCCAGGCGAGAAGTCGTGTTTACCTGGCCTATTAGGAGGCGTTTCCAGAGAAAACAGTTGGGACAGGAGGTGGGTGGGACACTGGACGGAAGGAAGTCACAGGGGCTCTCTGGAGACAGGACTAGTGAAACCTTGGAGTCCTCCTGGAATATGTGCCTCCTCCTCATGGTTGATCCTTACTAAGGATGCCCTGGGGGTACAGGGATTCCCAGACACTTGGTCAAAGGGGATCCAACTCCTGAGGCCAGTGCTCCTGGGGTGAGAAAAGAGAAGCAGGGGTGTCAGCACTTGGTGGGGGGTAAAGGGAATCCCAGGGGCAGGGACAAGAACATAGAGAGCATGTGCGAAGAAGGGTTAATTCTTGTTATTGGTATTATTATTGCCACCTCTTTAAAAGAGCACAGAACCCAATTATGATCACACAGTGTGATATAAACTGGGGAGAGAGTCCTCTATCAGCCACTGTGAGCATTCAGAGAGGAGTGGCCGGGGCTGGGCTCTGCAGTCTGGCAGGCAGAGCAACAGGCAAGACTGGAGGAACAAGTTGCAGCAGGATCCCTGAGCAGGGCCTGGAATGCTGGGTAGGAAAGCTCAGAAGTTGCGGGGGTCAGGCCTCAGAAGGATCTGCTGCGATTCTCGCTCCTATTTTGTGTAAAGTCTGAGCCAACCAGCATTTTACCAAAACCTGGTTCATGTCAAATAATGCCTCAATATACACCATTAATAAGATTGGTGGGTACGTTCATGGGAGGAAGGCAAAGTTGAAGAGAATAGCAACTTCTTAGAGCCTGAAGTCCCCTTGGGTCTAAATCATTCTCCCCCTGTGATGTAAGTGGGTGATGTCACTATCCCCATTCACAGCCAGCCCTTTCTGCTAGACTCTGGAGGAAGTGGAGAAGATCTCTTCCCAGTGTCTTTCTCCTTGGAGTGACTGTGAAAACACATGTTTATCCCTTGGTCCTTTCTGCAGAAAACCCCAGGCTCATTCTGCAATGAAAATGTCTAGTTTGACCACAGCAATGAAACTCCCATGAATGTTCCACTTTACCCAAACCCACTTTGCAGGGGAGATAAAGGTTCACCCTCTCTCATTAAAAATAACATGCGCCCACATGCAAAAGCCCCTCAGCAAGCTCCTTCTGATGCCAAGTTTCCCCCACTGCAGTCCATTTCATTCCTTCTTCCTCTTTCCTAGTATCATGGAGACAGGCAAAAGAGAAGTCAGGAAGACAAAGGTAGGAAATTACCCTCTGAAGTCTCCAAAACAATATCACCATAGCAACGACCCAACAAGAATGGACCCCCAAGCATCAGAAGGTTCCCAGGAAACAAACTTCAAAGTCTCAGACTGCAAGAAAGGAGACTCACCAACCTCTCTTCCCACCAAGACAAGTCACCAGTAATGAACTTCCGACTGTCCTGAAAAACTTTAAAAGTTGCAATCCTCATTCCCCAGGCTTCTGCAATGCCACACTTACCCCATCCCAAACAGAAGAGGCTTTGTCAAGATCTCCAAAGGTGCCATCTGCAGGGGCTGCTCACGTCGTAGGGGAGGGGCTGGAACTCAGAGTGTGATACTCATGGACTGACCCTCTTCCTCCTCCTCCTTGCTTTCAGGTCTAGAAAGGTGGGCCTCAGTGCACAGTGGTTCTACCTGCAAGAGAGACATAGGAAGAAAATGGGTTTCTGCATGTTTCTAGAAATCACATGGTCACCTTCAGAAATATGAATAACAGAAAAGCACCTCACTTCTTGTGGATTCTCAATACTTTAGTATTTAGTACTAAATTTATATTTGAATATGCAAGAGTGTTTTAATAGTCAAAGGCACTTACCAAGCCCTTGTGCCCTGGGGGTTTTGTGGAAAGCACCTTGGCAGTGGTTACTACTGCCCACCCAAATCTCATGATTTATGAAAACATCAGTGCGTATGATTCTGAAGTCCTGAATGAGGCTCTTCAGTTCAGGACAAGGTCTCACATGTCCACACAAACCATCAAATGAGTAACACTCTCCAAAAGTGATACTCTCTTTCCCCAAAGTTTTACCAAATGAAAGCCGCGCCAATACTTGTTTTCAAGCACCTGGGGTGGCTCTGCTGCAAGACACCTGTGCAACTCCACCTCCTTGTCTAAACTCTCATAAAAGCATCAGCTAGAACAAAACAGCACCACTGGCCACAGTAGACAGGCCAGACCAGGTCCAGCTCCACAATCTGTCTTCTGTGAAAATAACCGCCCACTTGAGGCCCATTCACTACTCAAAATGCAAACCGAGTCTGGCTCCTTGGGCAGAGCGGCAAAAGACTTTAGCAAAGCCCCCCAAAAGCAATCCAAGCCTCTGGCCAGCTCACCATCTCTTCCCATCTCCAGTTCACCCCTTTCAATATATTTGCTAAATAAGCATAAATGATACCATGTATTTACCAGGACCTTTCCACTGGATGAACCTGAGGAAAATAAATGGCTTGGGGTTGGGCCACTCCCATAAGGCTCCATTCATTCCTTCTTGAGGAACTACTGAGCAGTCAGCTTCCTCAGCCCTCTGCTTTTATCTCCCCTTCTTGGCTGCAAGTGTCAATCACAGTAGTCAACAGTGGAATCTTTCCCAATCTCTGGCAAGTTTAGAATTTGTCCTCATTTCATTCCTACCTCTAAAGGTAAGGGAGGAAGAAAAAGCAGGATGGAGGGAGGGAGGGAGGGAAGAGAGGAGAGACAGAGGAAAAGAAGGAAGAAGAAAGGAAGGAAGGGAGGAAGGAAGGGAGGGAGGGAGGGAGGGAGGGAGGGGAAAGGAAAGGAAAGAAAAGAAGAACCAAGCAATGAGATGCTCAAGGAGGGAAGATGATCTGCAGAAAGAACAACAACAACAAAAATGTCTAGGAAGGAAAGCTAAAAATTGGAAGGAAAAAAATACAAGACTAGTTTCTCACCAGTCAACTATGAAAATATAGTGACCCTGGTAACCCACTCACACCTAAGGAAGAGAGAGCAAATGGGGAGGGTGGTTTTTGTTTTACCCTATTACAGTAACTTTTCACTTTTCTGGAAGAAAGGCACTGAGAAAGGTGGTGAGGTTGGAGGAACAAGAAAGAACAGGGGGGCAGAAAACAACGTAGTATAATTTATTAAGTGCCTACTATGTGCCAAATCACGTGATAGGTGTTCTCCATGAATATTCATAGTGAAAACTCTCACCACAGCCCCCACAAGCAGTTTTCAGTATTTCCATCTCACAGTTGGGGAAATGTAAGTTCAGAGAGCTTAGAGAACTTTCCTGAGGCTACAAAGCTAAAGGCAGTAGAGCAAGAATTCTGGCCTTTCTGACTCTAGCATTCTTGATCTTATACTGTCACTTTCTCAGAAAGAAGTTGTTCTAAGAAAACTTTCAAATGCTCAGGCTCATGCATTAAATATGAATCAAAATGAAATGTTCTTCCCCAGTCATTACAGCAAATTTGTTCTGCTCCTGTACAAGGTAAATGTGTATTGTCAAGTGGGTTGAATGCACCCACAATTCACATTAAATTACCAGTAAGTCTCATGCATATTCTAGTTAGACGTTTCTAAAACAATTTCACAGGGTGTGCACATGTGAATACACAAAACCCACTGTGGAACAATACAGTCCAAGGTGTATGATGCTCACAAACAGAAGGTATGTATGTTTTAATAAAAGTGAGAAACCATCTACGTCAAGACACAACAAGAAATACGTAATATCTTCCTCCTTTGCAGCTAATGGACTCAATGGCTGATTTATGAAGGGTGTTTTAAAACCTTCTTTGACAGCATTCCACCAAGCATAATTTTTTAAATGCATACAAACTCTGCTGAGTTTTTTGCTTCAGTTAAAATACAAACAAAAAACAAAGTTGGTTCTTCCAAAACACCAATAATATTGATAACACACTAGCATGACTGATCAAGAAGAGATACCCGACTGAGAATATAGCCCTGTGGTAGAGCACTTGCCTAGCAATGTAGAGGCCCTGGTATGATCCCTGACATATAACAGAACAGGCACAAATAATGCCAGGAAGATAAAGGAAACAGTTCCACAGATGCTATGGTGTTTAAAAATATTATGAGAGGATATTATGCACAACTTTAAATCAATCAATTTTAAACTTGACATGAACTAGAGAAATGCCTGTAAAAATTAGATACTACAAAATAATTTTAGTGGTTCTATATCTATTAAATAAACACAATCTTTGAGTTAAAGAAAAAAAAATATCCAGAACTAAACTGGGTCACTTACTGAGAGGGAAGTGGGGACCAAGTGAAAAAATAATCAATACAGTAAGTTGCTGAGAGCCATAGCCAAGTAGGAATGACGCTTCTGTGCCCAGCTAGACTATGGCAGTAAGTGTAGCTTTCTCCTGCGCCTATACCAGCATTCAGCAGAATTAACCCCAATTTCAGATGTTATCTTCTAACAGTCCCAAGTAATAATATCTAAAAATCTCTCGTCTATGAATCATGTATTCCCCTTTCTCTAGCTAAGGATTACTGTTCCATAAAACTCCATCTATTAGTCAGTCTCAGCAGCTAGATCACAAGGTCATATTTGCTTGTCTTTCCTGTTGAGTGAGTGGCTAAGGGTTTCTTGGGGGTGCGAGAGTAAGCCACCAACTGCCCGTCAGCCTCAAGTTCACATCTACCTGCCCAGTCCTTCCTAGATGAGCTAGAACTTGGGCTCTAGCAGGTGTGACAGCACTGGGTTATTCACCTGTTGTTCTGCCTGAGTCAGGTCTAGTATGGTTTAAGAATAAATTTTGTTATAAATGTTATCTTTAAGTTTAAAGACGCCAGAAAGTCACTTCAAGCTGTGTCCTGACATGTAACATTCAAGTAGAGGTTTGCTAAGAAAGCCAGTCTATACCACTCTGAAATTAGGAAAATGATAAAATCAGCTACTAACCTCCTCCTCACTGGACTTGCCCTAGAACTGGAAGAGAAATCTTTATCAAATAAATATTTGGTTTGTTGTAAATGTAAGACCTAGACATTTCTTCACCTTTGTTTCTTGCCCTAGAAGTAAGGCGGTTCTCTAAACCAAAATTTATGAAAGATTCGATTACCAGAAACAGAACTGAAGCTCTAACTGGGGCTCCTGCTTACCAAGTGGTTGATCAGACACCAAAAAAAGGAAACAAGTAGCAGCCCAAAAACCTCTACCAAACTCGGTGAAATGAGCAAACACCACACACACCAAAGGAAAAGCCCACTGATGCCTGGAAATAAAGCCTAAAGAAGGTTTGTGAGAAACTTTATTTGGGTCAAGTTTATCCTATGCGGGGACATAGTCACCTGCAACGATCCAACCCCAGTGCCTGCCTCCTCCCATACTTCCTCTCAGCACCCCACCCAAAACTGACTTGGGCAACCAAGCTGAAGATAAACCAGCTGCCCCAGAAAAAAAAAAAAAAAATAGTTCCAGATAAAGCAAACACCTCCACAGCCAGGAGACCTTAAGTCAGACTTTTTCAAATGCAAATCAATGAGAAACCAAAGCTTCCCTGCCTCACTCCAGAAAGCCCCTCGAGGTGCTGGTCCTCAGCACTCCAATCCCAAGCCCCTGGGCTGGGGGTGGGGGGGGGGGATTGTCAACGACATTGACCTGCAATTACTCAAGCTCAGCGGAACAGCCCTGGGTAGGACGCATCTTTAGTGGGTGACTTGATCCCTCAACCCCCTTCCCGACCTCGAATCCCAAACGGGTGATCCTGGCTTTCAGAAGGCCAGGGGGACCCATGAAGCTCTCTCTTTCAAAGTCCCTTTACCACCGAGCCAGAATCAACACCGCGGCGGCGCCCGCAGCTCCCCGGCCACGCGCAGCGCCTGGGGGCGCAGCCTGGAGACGCGGCTCCCACCCCGCGCTCCGCGGCGCTCAGGTTCCCAGCCGCAGGTCACAGCTCGCAGCTCCCGCCTTCCCACCCTCCGGCAGGTCCCCAAGCCGCCGCTTCCCGGAACCACCAACCCCGGGGATCGCCGGTGGAGAGAATCGATTTTAAAACTGAAGCTCACCCCTGCTCAGCGAGGCGCACACGTCTTTCCAGTCTGGCTTCACGTCCCTCAAACTTCCAGTCACAGAAATGAGGAAGCAGCAGCCTTCCCCGGCTGGCTGGCGGAGGGAGTGGGTGTAACTTGTGAAGTTTCGTGCTAGGATGAATCTGGTCATTTGGGTGTGTTGGACGGGTCCGTCGCTCCTCCCTCCCTCCTCCCACCCTCATCTCCTCCCTCTCCGCCTCCTTCTCCAATCCAGTTCTCCCCTTTAGCGTTCCCAAAGCCAAGAACTCCGGGGGGCTGTCACTTAAGAGTCCCAGCGCCCAGCTCACAGCATCCTTGGGGGGAATTTACTTCTAACAGGTCTTAACCATTTTATGGTGAACCTGGTCATCGCGCGCAAAGCAGAAGTTCTGTCAGGTTTGATTTGTTGTTTGGTCTTTGTTTTCAGATTTGGGGGGGGCAGAGGTGCTTTTCTCCAGTACATGGCAAAGAAAGAAAAAATAAACAGCGCCTCTTAAGAATTCTAAAGGCTAGAAATATGAAATCACTAACCCCTCTAAATGGTTCCCTTTTGCAGGCAGAAAAGAGGGTATTTATCAGATGGAGACCTAACTTCCAAACATCTGCCTAAAAAAGATTAGAGGACAAAAATGAAAAACCCCAACTTTTTACTGGCTATCTGTTCTTCAAAACCTAGCACGAAGTAGTTCAGATACGCAAAACTATATTTGAAAATAAAATAATAAAAACCCAAGTGCCCACCATGCTGCATAAATAAATTATCAACATAATTCAAGCTATGTGTAAACTCCTCCCTGAAACACTTACATCTTCCCCATCCCCTAAAAAGAAAGCTGCCATATACTAGATTTTCCATGAGCAATTTTTAGATCACAGTTTCTAAAGATTATAAAGGAAAACATGGTCATTTCAAGTTCACCAAAAAGCAATCCAGTGTGCCTGCTGGACTTGACCTTGGTTTCCAAACAGAAGTTTCATTAATAAAACTTTAAATGACCTCAGGTTACATGGAGCCTCAGGTGTCTGGTTAAAGAGAATGACAGAAATCACAGTATAGGAAAAACAGCAAATCTGGAGTGACAGGTGAGCAGCCCTTTCAGGAATGGCTGAAGCATTCATGGATGAAATTGATAGATTAATAAGGCATTATCATTTTATAAGGTCAATAGCTATGCCAAAAGCCAAGGATACGGACCCATGCTGCAAGGGGCTTTCCTCAAAGACACAAAAATAGAAACACAATAGTCACTAAAGAAGTCATAATGATTCAAATGCCAGCCTAAGCTACAGGCTGCGAGCAATACTCAAATAAGGGAACTTTCAGGAAGATAATAATCAGAATCAATGTGGTAAAAATTATATGTATGTTTGGGGCAAGTCTGAATGTAGCATGGTTTTTACCACATTGATTCTGATCATTATTATCCTGAAAGTTCCCTTCTTTGAGTATTGCTCACAGTCTGTAACTATGGCTGGTGTTTCATATATCTATATGTATACACACACACACACACACACACACACACACACAAGTGTGCGCGCACATAGGAAAAGATGCCTGTCCTGGCTCATCATTATATTCTTGGTAATTTGCATAAAGTTGGCATAAGTCAAAATTTAATAGATATTTAATAAGTGAAAAAAGCAAACAAACAAAAGTGTGCCCATGAATACTTTGAAAGGAAAAGAATGAAAAGAAGACTGTGTGGATGCATAGAGCACTGGTCCCCAGAAGTGATTTTGCCCCAGGGAACCTTTGGGGACATCCGAAATGCCTTTGGTTGTCACAACTTGAGGAAAAGGAGGACTGCTGGCATCTGGTGGGTAAAAATCATGGGAGCTGCTAAACATCATACAGTACACAGGATTATTCCCCATAACAAAGAATGCTGCTGGTAAGAAACCCTAATGTGGAGGTCTCGTGATCAACTGCCGTTTCATTAAGTATTTCCTATAGCATTGTTAACATGACCAAAAGATTCTCTCTGGGGACTTAGAAAAATATGGACCAGCATTTCTTCTTCCTTTCCACCATGCAGCATTTGAAGGCTGAGAATCTTCTTGTGTGGGCTCAAAAGAAAGTGGATGCTGAGGTCAGAGGCGTTAAAGCATCCAGTGCTCTGGGGCATAGACTCAGCGGCCACAGCCAGGCATTCACCAAGGTAATAATGACCTGTGCTGAATTTGGATGAAAATAATCATGAAGGGGTGGGAGGGAGATGATGTAAAGCTAGGGTATCAGCTTCAGAATCAGAGATAGCACCCCTGGGGGAGGAGACTTGGTGAGCAGGAAGAGATGGGAAGGTACAAAGACAAAGGCAGAGCTATCTCAGCCCTATCAGTGACTTCTCCGTTAACAATCATGAGTCTACCCTGGAAATACTCAGAACAGGAAGACGTTTAATCTCATTGAGGCTTTTCAAAAAGAATGTTACAAATCACTTACAGGAAGAAGAGTGTGACTCTTAAGTCAACCTGTGAGAAGAGACTTTCTAGTCTCATCATTACCTAAGAAATACCCCCTTTTTCCCCTTTTTTGGGGGGGTACTGGGGTACTCAGCCGTTGAGCCACATCCCCAGCCCTATTTTGTATTTTATTTAGAGACAGGGTCTCACTGAGTTGCTTAGTGCCTTGCTTTTGCTGAGGCTGGCTTTGAACTCATCCTTGTGCCTCAGCCTCCTGGGCCTCTGGGATTATAGGCGAGCACCACCATGCCCTAGTTTTATTTTTAATTCATACATAATAATCGCACAAATTTATGGGCTAAAATGTGATGTTTGGATATGGGTATGCAAAGTGTAATGATCAAATCACGGTGTTAGCATACCCATAACCTTACTGATCCTTGATTTGTGGTGAAACATTCTAAACCCTCTGCTGTAGCTATTCTCAAGTACACAATACGTCACTATTGACTGTGGGGCAACAGAACTCAAGAAATGATTCCTCCCATTGAGCTATTACTTTGTACCATTGAGCACCTTCCCCTATCCCTCCAGCCCCACCCCTTTCCAGCCTCTGTTAACCATTACCTATCTGCTCTCTACTGGAAGAAGAACTTCTTTTAACTCTAGGATCTCATATCTACTTCCCCCCCTTCCTTTTGATACTATTGAATTTCTGCTTGGAGGGAGAAAAGAATGTGCTGTTCTTTTGTTCTCATGGCTCAGTAATGTTCAATGGGAAGCAGACGACAGAGGGCTGGTTCAACTTGAATCCCCTTGAAGCCAAACACATGGCAGGAATTGGATAAATACATGTCAGATTGGACTCAGTCAGTCCCCTCCGCATTTAGGCCTGGAAGCAGAGTCCCTGTTGCTGCTTCTGGAGAGCTCTCAGGCCTTCCTGAGGTCCAGTCTGATCAACCTATGGAGCATGCTTAGTGTATAATACCTGCTGCAGTAGGGCAGACTTCAAAACACCTGGACAGGAAGACTGACATGAACCAGGTAAAACCCACCAACACTGAGAATCCAGAGGTTCCCAGGCAGTGGCCTTGGGCCTCACAGAAGAATATCCCACCCCCCGCCCCCGCAAAAAAAAAAAATATGCTCCTGCAGCGAAGAGCAAGGTCCTAGAACCTTCCACACACCACTGGTCAAATGGGTGGCAAGGATACAGTATCCTTCTTGAGGCTACCAACTTCTTAATCTGAGGTTTAGAAAGCCAGTACTATTGCTTATAAAAAGTCTTATGAATTTAGGAAAAGAAAATGTGAACACAGTTGTGAACCCAAACCAAAGTAATGCACATATACACAGTATTTTTGCTCCAAAGAAATGCAGCCAGCAGGGGGAGCACAATTGATTTTTCTTAACAACTTGTCAAGATCAAGATAAAACCCTGAGAAGATGCTAAACGATCCAAGTTACAAAAATAAACACACATCTGCGAAAGTGAAAAGATTTATGTAACAATATTTTTCAAAAACTAGAAACCATGACACCCTTAAAATGGTATCTGTATTATCAATGGATACTGACAAAAGAGCTAGCTAAGCAGTCAGAGGAGACAATGTAATAAATAAAGACGATGGAAAACAACATTTGGTATGTGGAGAAGAGGTCAGAAAGGGTCGAACCTATTTCCTTCCGTCAGCTTAATTTATACTCAGAAACAAACAAACAAAAAAAAAACTGCAGATAGTTCATTTATGCCTATTTTCCCCAAAGATTTTTAACTCTGTCTTTAGCCATTGTACATATTAGATCTACAATAGCTATCTTTCAAATTTCCTTTTACGTCATTTTCTCAATGACACAAACATCATCCATAAGCAAGTATCTTCTGGATTCCTGCACAAGGGTCTTCAGAATCTACTGGCAAATCTGATACCACAGCCTGCAGTGGCACTCACCTTCACCTTGTTTGGCTGGCACAGGGAGATCAGGAGGGCTCCCAAGAACAAGGCAAGCAACGCTCACACCAACCTGCCAACCCCTGTGTCACCTAGCAACAGCTTGTCAGCAGCAAGGATGGGACAACTGTCTTCTCCCACGTTAGGTAGTGCCCAACAGGGGTGATAATTAACAGATTTTTCCAAACCCAAATAAAAACACCACTTCCCATGATACCTGTGGTTCCAAACACAGATCCCATCAATCCTATGGTGTCACTATGGAAATCCAGGCAGCTTCTCAGGAATACAGTTTTACAGTTAGCTACAGACTGATTGTCAAAACTACTTTTTTTATTTGAAACTGATTGGAGGGCTATCTATGGATTTATCCCACCCACTTCCAGGCTCAACAAGCTGAAGGTCTGCTAGGGAAACAGGACAGGTTTGGAAATCCTTTATTTAGCCCCAGGTGAGGGCTTCCTTCTTTCTGAGAGACAAAATAGTTACACCCTTCCAGGTGATATCTTCAATGATAGGCCCTTATTAAGTTTGACTTGAAGCAAGTATACTCACAATGTCAAATTAAACCTGTGCCAACCAAACTTGGAGGCTCATTGTTCTATTTGAAAACTGAGTATCTAACAAATATGCAGAGTAGTCCTTAAAAAATATGAGGTCTGTCAGACAGAATCCAAGAAAACACTAATGACCTTTAAATGTCACCTCTAGAAGACATTATAGTGACTGTGTCCTGATCCTTAAAATCCAAGGATCAAGGGCTTCGATTTCCTCAATGACCAAATCATGATGTTCAATTTCATTTTCTCTGGCTTCCTTTCTCTATCTTCCAACCATATTTTTCCACGATTTTAAAACTTCCATTTCTGCCACTGCTCCCATTTAGATTTCTTTGCAGAAGAATAACTTCAACACACCAACATCAGGAGTTTACTGAGAACTGCATCCTTGGAAATGAAGCCAGGTCTGCACTTTGAAGGACAAAAGAAAAATGGGAGGAAGTATGACCAGGGATAAGGGTAAGTAGGCAAAGGAAAAGCCTATGAGCCCTTAGCACCAGTCAGCTAAGGGCCAGATGCTGTCCCACCCACAAACACCGTGAGCCTGTTGATTCCAAGGGTGCTAGGTGCCTTGCACAAGAAGTACAGGTGGCCCTAATCCTCTGGATTTTCCCAGCTGTGGGATCTTCTAGACACTCCTCTTCAGGGCACAATAAATCATTGTTTTTTGACAATAAAATAGTGCAGGACAACTAAAAATAAGAAATTAAGTTTTAACTTCAGTCCTGCCTTCTCTCCAAAGGATGTGTGGACAACAAATCCTTCTCACCCTCAGTATGGCCTCTTGAAAAAGCTGGTTCAAGGAGTGTTCCCACTGCGGAGGGCTCCCTTGGACATGGGAGAGGCAAGGGCATGGAATAAAAGGACCTGGTTCAAGTCCAGGCTGCACCAGTAACCACCAGAGGATGATTGGCAGTGGACTGTGTGGTTAATGGGCTGAGTGCTGGGCACACACCCAACACCTTCTGCAAATGGTAGGGGACACTCAACATGTCCATATCATTTTCAGTCAATATCCCAAGTTGCCATCTCAGACTCTCTCAATGTTGTGTGATGTTTTCATGTTAATATTGCTGTTTTGAACATGGATGAAGTGTAGTTCAGGCACTACTTCTATGCTGGATAAGAGAGTCTGGTCTTCCATGACTTTGGACCAGATAGACTTGATCCTGGAGCCTTCCCCAGATCCCTATTGTGGGGCAGCTGTGGGCCACCATCCATCAGGGTCACAAAGGAGCCCACAAAAGCCCCTGGCATAACCAAGACTGAACAATGT
Source organism: Callospermophilus lateralis (assembly GCF_048772815.1). Taxonomy (NCBI): domain Eukaryota; kingdom Metazoa; phylum Chordata; class Mammalia; order Rodentia; family Sciuridae; genus Callospermophilus; species Callospermophilus lateralis. The sequence goes on along the minus strand of NC_135314.1, from coordinate 12,335,513 downwards.
TAACAGTATTTGCTCTTATTAATCATGGGTTGCAACAGTTTTGATTTTTAGTTTATATTAAGATATAGTACTAAATGTCATTTCATATTTTCTGGACCAAAGCATATTGCAGGACATTGCAAGGAAAGCAAGTAGGGAATGAGGGGAAGTTGGAAAGGAAGGGGACACTTAGCACTTGGGCACAAAGATGAAGAGAAGGACTACACCCCTAGTTATGTTGTTGACACCTGGCACCTTACAGCATTTGCAGCTAGTGACAGGCACATAATCAACTACGCTTAGGTGCCTTCTTACGAATAATGGTGGGGGAATGTACCAATGAGAGTTATTTGCTTTGGCTTCTCTTCTAAGAATGTAGGCATTAGATTCTGTAGTCTCTAGAAGCACTGGCCAGCCTCTTCTCTAATGTAGAGATTTTTCTCAAACAGGAAATACAATACACCTGTAACTCAGAACATTAAATGACCCGAGGTAGCATAACAGACACATGACAGGACATAGAGCTATATACAGAAGAGTAGAAAGGGAATCTGAGATATTAATTACTCATTCATCTGAAGTCAGATGGATTGAATGACTTACTGAGGTTCACGGAACAAAAGTAGTGGCAGTTCAACCTGAAATAAATGTGCTCTATGCTCTCCCACTCAGTTACATGCTTAAAGTTTTTTCTCGAAAATGAACATGAAGTTAGTATATGCATTTATAATCTTGGGCCCAACACAGTACAAAAAAAAAACCTACACACAAATTTAAAATACACACACACACACACACACACACACACACTGTGCCCATATAAACCTAATAAACAAATCAGAATAAGTGGGTATATGAGAAATTTCTTGGCTCAGCCCCCAAACAAGCAAACAAGAGGCCCAGAGACCCGGGAAAGATGGACACATCAAACCAGGATGGTTACAGACTGTCTGACTCAATAGCAGCCAGCACCCTCCCAAACAAAATGCATCGGCCAGCAACCACAGGGGAAGCCCAGGAGGGACAGAGGACAGATTCACACACACATCATGTAGTGACCTGGTCAAAGACCCAGATCTCCCTATGTCCTACTACTGGAGCCCAAAGAAATCAAAATGTTTTTCTACAAAGGCTGCAAAACCTCATGTCATTTTTACTCGTATACCAATATTCGTTTCAATAATATTCAAAAGAGCCAAAAATTGGAATCAGCCAGGTGTCCATCAACAGAGGAACAGAAAAACAAATCTAGTACAGCCACACAATGGAACACTATTCAGCCATTAAAAGAGATAGGTTCTGATCCACGCTGCCACCTGGATGAACCTAGGAAACATTATGCTAAGAGAAATACATGAGGCGCAAAGAAAAACGGGGCACGGTTCCACTTAGACGAAGAAGTAGCTGGTTCCACAGAGAGTGGTGACAGCCGTACAGCACTGTAAAGGCGATTAATGCTGCTACATTGTGAATTTAAAAATAGCTAAGATGGCAAACTTTACATAGACTTTATTATTTTTTTAAGGATAAAAAAGAAATCCAACCATTTGGCTCAAGCATATGTATTTTTTGAAAACACTGCTGCTAAAAAGCAAAAGTAATCCAAACTTTTATCTACACACATCAACTGAGGTCTTAAAACGTGTCTTCTCTCGGTCGTGTCACCGCGATCCTCGCCACACATCCAGAGGAGCGATTCACTCTGATTTTAAGAGGTGAGACGGGATTGTCTCAACTGTCAAATTAAATCTTGCAAAACTTCCAAGATAAAACAAGACACCTTCTGACCGGATGCCAAGCGTCACAGCTGTGCAGAACGTCCCATGCACAGAGCCACGGCCACCACCCCGTTCCAACCCCAAATTTCAAAGCAGATAAAGAACCAAGAGAGGGTTGAGTATGAGTCCACAAGAGTAGGGAAATGAGTTCTCCATTAAAAGTATTAAATGGGACACATTTTCACATACCAAACTCATATGCACCCCAACAGCTGTTTCAGAGGGGCGAAGACACACGTGGGGTGCCAGGCAACCCGAGGGAGAATTCTGGACTTGCCAGGAGTCCCTTTTCTAGTCACCGGCCTATTAGTTCATTTTTTCCCCTCACCTGCAAAATGAGGGCATCATCAAATGTCCCTCATGAGGCCTGTGAGGACACTGTGGATGGCAATTAGTTGCTGTCACTTCTCATCCACTGTGCCTGGGCTCCTGCTCCACTTTTGCCCTCCTGACAAGGGGCAGCACAGACAGGACCCATCGTCCAGATAAAGACAATGAGGCTCAGGGAGGCGAAGGGAACTGCCCCAAACCACCCAAAGGCAGGAGGCAGCTACGAATCCTACTAACTTAGTCTCTCGGAAGCTAGGACCCAGCTCTTCCCAACCTCGTGACTGCACCTGCGCTGCCACCTGGCCACCGTGGTGGACCTCAGCACGCTCACACTCCCTATTTCATCTTGATTCCTCGTATCAAGTTATTTTGCACCATTTCTCTTGGGTTCTGGGTTCACAGTCAGAGAGCCTGTCGCGATTCCCACAGCATGCACTCCCAGCACACCTCCTCCCCAGCTCAAGAACGAGGTAGCAGGCAGGCAATGTACTTTAGGGTTTGTCATGAAGCCACTGGACTCAATCATCAGTGCCTCTGAGAAAGAAGAACAGGGTATCTAACCTGAGCAAATTTAATTGGGCAATAGGCAAAGAACGTGCATAATGCATGTGTAGGACTTTGGCACATGGATTCACGGGGCCTTTCACAGAACCAAGGTCTCCTTCAAGAAGCAAGGTCAAGGTCTAGACGGAGATAATGAGCCATTAGATGGATACCAAATACTGACCTATTTACCATACCTACCTTGAGAGCTAATGCTGGTTCACAATCAAAAGAAATACATAATAAGCAGAATGTTGCTGATGCGCCCACCTCGCGCTCTCCCAGACTTCCTGGTGAAACAAGGCGGGTGACTCATGGGGATGACACACTGTTCCTGGCACAGGTGCCAGGAGTTATGCATGCCGACCGCTGTGGGGTAGGCTCAGCTGGCAGGTTGACCAACAGTTCACCACATCGCCCCAAATGGCAAAGGGCAGCCCTCCACTCCCAGCACCTGGATTTTGAGAAGGGATTTCTCGTCACTAGACCACGATTCAGCTGACCTGCCACACTGAGAATCCTTGCTGTGTGCCTGCCGAAGCCCGGATAAGCCATCTCTGCCTTTTACTCTCTCAGCTGCAACAGATTCACACACCTAGCTAAGCCTGGGCTTATGATTCAGGCTTCTCGCCCCTCCCAAAGCCCTGCACCCTGGGAGCCTTTGTTCTTCTGACCACAGACAACTCAGCCCATTAAAGAACAACCATAATCCCTCGCATGCCTAACTTTCCATGGGCAAAAAAAAAAATCAGTCTAGTTGCCTGGGTCCGAGGTCAGCAGCCTCCTGTAGAAAGAGCCACCAGACATTGATCTTCGCTCCTCATATTAGTTGTAACAGTTAATGAGTTGCCTGTTTCCAGCCTGGTAGACACACTCTGGCACTCACAAATTCTGTTGACTCACGCACTTGCCAACACCATATTCTTGGCCTTTTGTATTAATATGGGTTTTTTGTTTGTTTGTTTGTTTTTAAAGAGAGAGTGAGAGAGGGAGGGAGAGAGAGAGAGAGAATTTTTAATATTTATTTTTTAGTTATCGGCGGACACAACATCATTGTTTGAGAGAGAGAAAGAGAGAGAGAGAGAATTTTAATATTTAGTTTTTAGTTATTGGCGGACACAACATCTTTGTCTGTATGTGGTGCTGAGGATCGAACCCGGGCCGCACGCATGCCAGGCGAGCGGGCTCCCGCTTGAGCCACATCCCCAGCCCCTGGGTTTCTGTTTTGATAAGAACAGGCAGCCATGGTTCTATTTGCTCCCTGGTGGACTTGCTTTGGTCCCACATGCACAGTGTGACCTTAGATTGGAGGTCTTTGGTCAACGGGACCTTCTCAGTGAGGTCCTCCAGCCATTTCCCCGGCCTCCACCCCTTATTCCCGGCACATTTCCTTTCCTGCTTCCCTGGCTTAGGCTCTTAACCTTTATACACAGCGCACTAAATATTTTCTCATTTTGTTGTATGTCTTGCTTATCGTTCCCCGCCCTGCTAGAAGATGAGCTCCAGAAGGTCAGGCAGTCCGACCACTTTTGCTCATGAGTCTCTCAGGTGCCCAGAAGTGCACTCAGCACAGGGTAGATCCTCCAGGTGGGTCCTCCACGACTGTCTGATGACCTGAATGACAGTGACCATCACCCGTGACGGTACTTCCACACCAGAAGTATGATGCAGACCACCCAGGTTCTCTTCTTTAACCACAGATACGAAGCCCTCTGGCAAAGAGCAAGGGGAGAAATAAAGAACCTGGGAGAAATATGCATTTATCACAACGACACACAGATTCCTGAGATTCCCAACTTGCTCCATAATACTAAGAATTTTCAAGACACTGCATCCTACCTCTCTGAAATACGTGGACCACTGAACAAAAGAGGGGGGGAAAAGAAAATACCCTAACCGCCCCCCCCCCCCAAAAAAAATCCATACGTTGGAATTCTAACCTCCAAGGTGAGGGTGGCATTGGAGGTAGGGCCTCCGAGTGAGTTGATCGTGAGAACGCGGCTCTTGTGATTGGGATCAGTGCCCTTTGGAAAAATATCCCAGGGACCTCGTTTGCACCACCTGAGGATAATCAGAAGTCCCGGAGGACAGAGGCCCATGCCAGACACCAACTCTGCTGACACCTTGATATTGCACTTCCCAGCCTTCAGAAGTCAGAGTCTCCAGCAAGAGTCTCCCTGTACCCACATGCTCTCCCTCCCTGCCTGTGGACATGGTAACAGTCCGTGCTCCTTCAGAAATCTGTGTGATTTCTAAGCAAACCAATTTATGGTAGTTTGCACAGCACCCCGAGCACCCTAGGACGTACCCCTGACCCAGCGATCCTTTCCCTGGCCTTCCTGGCCTTGATGCCTCACATCTTCCCTAAGACACTTACATTTTATGGCCTACCGTTCAATCTCCTCCCTCAGCTTGCTTGTCCCTAATTCTTTTAGAAAAATCATCAACGTGGTTAAACAATAGATTGCCTAGTTCAAACCTAAATCTGGACAGTTAACTCTGGCTAAGAAAACAAAGCAGGCAGGCTGACCGGTCTCCCTTTAAATTCAAGACCATTAATGTCAAGTGTGACCTTAAATACCATCGGCAATCACATCGAAACTTCCAGTCCATTCGCTTACCTACTCATGAAGTTTACATTTTCTTTTCTGAAATTCCCCATCATTCCCTGCTGTCTGTTTTCTCCACTGGTGACCTTTTATCCTACTTTTCTGAGAGAAATGAAGCCATCAGGAAGGACGACCAATAACTTCCAGGACTGTCCACACCCACCAGCAAGAGTCTCCCTGTACCTACCTGCTCTCCCTCCCTGCCTGTGGACATGGTAACAGTCTGTGCTCCTTCAGAAACCAAGCCCTTCACCTGGGACTCAAACCTATGGCTGCCCCCGACTCACTCCACAATTTTTCTCTCCTCTGCATTGTCAAATCGTTAAGTATGAAAATGCGTGGTTTTCAGCCTCTTTTCTTAAAAAAAAAAAAATCTCAAGAGTCTTGACTCCCTGCTGTGTTTCATTCTTTTTCTCCCGTCCAATGAGGCTTCCCTCATTCCCATGCCCTTCTCAAGGGAACTGATGACCTCCTGGTTGGTCAATGCTTCTATCTCATTCCTCATCACATCAGCAGCTTCTGAATCGTCTGTTGTAATTTCTGCCATTGGCTTCTGATTATTCGGACCCTTTTTGATGGCTACCTTTGCTGGTTCCTTCTCTTCTCCCTGACATCTTGATGTTGGAGCGCCCCAGGGCATGGGAATCTGTCTCTTTTCTATCTACACTCTGCCTCCATGCAGGAAACCTGCAGATACGGCCCAGATCCTAGTTAGACTATGGTCATGAGGAAGCCTCCACCTGCAGCTCCCCCACCTCTGTCTCAGCTACACGGAGCAGCAGCATCCACCAGGTGACCGAGTGAGGCAGGGAGGGAGGACTAGCCTCCACAGAACAACTGAGAGGGAGGGGTGCTGTGTCAGCTCCAGAGCTCCCTGGTGGGCTGCCCCACATACCATTTGACTTCTCTGCCCAGGCCTGCTTCTTCCCCCTTCCTTCTGAGAAGGTGACCTCTATTAAACATCTTCCACGTAAATGCCATTTTCCTGCCCTGCTTCTGGAGAAATCAACCCACAGCCTGGGGGATCCCAGCCAATCTCATGACTCTGAATACCATCCACATGCTGGCAACTCCCGGTGTGTGTCTCGGGCCAGCACCTCTCCCGGGGATACCCACCTCTCCCAGGGATATCCCAGGGATACCCAACTGTGACCCATACTTCCCTCTGGGTGTCTTCCAAGCACCTTCCCAATTCAGCTGAGGCACTTAACACAGGCCAAAATACAGGGAGCTGACTTGACCTCTCTTTCTTTCACAAACCACATAGAACCAGTCAGAAAATTCTGTGGTGTCCTCTTTGCAATCTGTGCACACCGAAGTCTCCTCTCACCACCTCTGCTGCTCCCACCACAACCTCAGCCACAGCTGTCTCTTCCCGGGATTCCACTGGGGCTTCCTAACAACCATCTCCACTTCTGTTCTCACCCCTCTACCCTAGAGATCTAGAGGGACCCTTTTAAAGTGTCAATAGATCACATCACTTCTCTGCATGGGGGACCTTATAGTCTACCCCCCCACTGGCCCCCTTTCTTTCTCTGCCTTTGTCTCCTACTCCTTGTCCTCCCATCCCCACTCCAATTCATGCCACTGAAGCCAAACTTGCCTCCAGATGTTGCTCTTTCTGGAACATTCCCGCCTACTTTCAGTCTTTCTTTGAATGGTAGCTTGTCGTACTCTTTGCCGACTCGCTCCCGTTTCCCCCAGAACCACTGTACATCCAGTGTAGCTCCACTTAGCCTTTCGTCTCAGTAGCACTGACCATCTTTTATACACTACATCATTAAGTTAAATTTAATTCGCTAATATAAAGTGAAGAAATGATAATAAATAATTTATCACCAATAACAAACAATCGTTAAGTGTTTAATGGTAATTCACAGAGAGAAGGTTCTTCATCTGCCGATCATGGAGGAATTCCAAGTACCTCGGACAGTGCCTAGCACACAGGAAAACCCAAGAATAAAAACACTGGTTGAGTAAATAAACCATTTTAGTTTAGCTGAATGAGGCATAAAGGTCAAAGATATAAAGATATGAAGAAAGAGAAGCTAAGGGACATTGCAAACCCAGAGAAAAAGTCCAACAGGCAGGAAAAAAGAGAACTGGGCAGGAAACACAGACTGCAAATAACCCACCTGTGCAAAAGAAACCAATCCACAGATTGAAGAAGTCCGACAAACCTCAAGAGAGTCAGTAAGAATGTTCTCCATGTCCCAGTGGAAAATCCAGAGAGGGACAACCGTCACAGAGCAAGAGGAAGAGGGCGGTCTACAAAGAATCAACCATCTGGCTGCGAGCCCACTTCTTGGCAGGGACAAAAAACAGAAGTCAAGTCTAAGTGTTTAAGCAAAATCACTGCCAAAGGGGAATTCTATCACAGCCGAAGTAACGATAATCTGAGACAGAGATATAACAATGTTAGTAACGATTGTAGGAGGATTTATTTACCATAAAAATATCTTAAAAGCCAAAAGAGAGTTAAAATACTCGAAAGCCTTTGGGCTATCTGGGAAGGCATTAAAGTACACATTTTTATATTCAAGATATGTACCTAAGGTAACTGGGGAATCTTGAGTCAGGGAGAGAATGTTAAAAATAGGATAGACGGCTGGGCACCGGGGTGCACACCCATAATCCCAGCGGCTCAGGAAGCTAAGACAGGAAGATCACAAGTTCAAGGCCAAGCTCAGCAACTTAGTGAGACCCTGTCTCAAAATTTAAAAAATAAGTAAATATAAAGGGCAGAGGATGGGACTCAATGGTTAAGCACCCCTCGGTTCAATTCCTGGTACCAAAAAAAAAAAAGAAGAAGACAGACATAAAAGACAAAATAACTGATAATTCTGGCTACAGTCAGGGTAAAATCTTTCCAACTCGTGAAACAACAAAGGGATATTACTCGGAATATGCTTTAAAATATAGACATATGCTCCCAGTGGCTCAGAAGGCTGAGGCAGGGGGATTACAGATTTGAAGCCAGCCTCAGTAACTTAGTAAGCAACCTAGTGAGACCCTGTCTCAAAATAAAAAAGACTAAAAAGGGCTGGGGATGTGGCTCAGTGATTAAGCACCTTGGGGTCAATCCCTGGTACAAGTAATAATAACAAAAATAAAATAAAATATAGACAACTAAACACTACACATCAGTAAGAAAAAGACCAACTCCTAAATAAAAATATGATAAATCCACGCATGGTAGCACATACCTGTAATCCCAGTGGTTCAGGAGGCTAAGCCAGGAGGATCGCAGGTTCAAAGCTAGCCTCAGCAACTTAGGAAGGCCCTATGTAACTTTAGTGAGACCCTGTCTTAAAATAAAAACTAAAAAGGATTGGGGATGTAGGTCAGTGATAAAGGGCCACTGGATTCAATCCCTGCTCCCAAAATAAATAAATAAATAAAAATATGATCAGTGATTTGAACAGGCAAATCACACAAGAGGACAGTCAAATGGGTAATAAACCTACAAATAGGAGCTAAACCTTGCTGATTAATAAGAAAACATAAATTAAACCCAGAAAATCTACTTGATAGCCAAACAGTTAGAATTAAAAAGAACCAATAAAATATCAAAGTTTCCCCAGGACATGAAGCTAACAGGAACTCCCTTACACAACCAGGGGGAGTAACTGGGTCAACCACTGTAGCAATTTAAGATGAAGAATCAGCAATTCCACTCCCGGAGACATACCCCACGCAACACATGCCCTTGGCCCAGGGAATGTCCCAGAGTTCGCTGCAGCATCGTTCACAGGAGCCAAACACTGGAAACGACCCAGATGCTCATCACAGTAGAATGCATGACAAACTTACGGTATATTTATACCATGAAACTGCAATAACGAAACTGTACCAACTAGTACTCCACACAAGAAGTGAATCTCACCCCTGCCTCCTCAACAACTGTGGAAAAAATAAAACCAGATCCAGCATACTAACGAAGTGTGAACCCACTCATACACAGTCCCCAAAACAAGCAAAACTAAACCACAGGGCTTAGGCACGCACTTGAGTTGTGAGCATGTGAAGAAAAACCAAAGATGTGACTCCATAAAAGTTAGGCTCAATAGAGGCAGGAAAGGACTGAGTGAGGATGGGAGGAGGCCTTGGGGGTCGCTAGTGTTCCAGTCTTGCTCCTGTGACAATCACATTACCCTCAAGGCTGGACATTCATCTGCTGTGTTCTGCTGTCTGGATACAGGGTGCTTCTCACAATTTAGGAAGAGTTAATAAAACCCACATGAAAACTAAACTATCTTAGAGAAAATTATTTCCCATTGGATGTTAACCCCCTTCCCAAATAAGAAAGTCTTTTCAATTTTCGTCTCTAGATACAATATCCTGGTTAAATATCACCCACTTTGTTAAACATCTCAAAAGCCCAATGAATAAGACAGTTAATGACAAATAACTTGTTACAAAGGAGATGCTTAGTTTATGATCATATTATTCTCCTACCATTATTCAAATGATGGTAAAACATACAATCATCGACTAAGATGACCCTTCTTTGAGGAATATTGTCAAGTAAATATATAATGGATGGATGGATGGACAGACAAATGTGCATATATATTTAGTGTGCATATGTATATATGCATGCACGTGTGCACACATAAACATACCTATGTATCACGTGTGCACATGCATATACACAGCCAGTATAAGAATATAGTCCATCCTGTGACTTTATTCAAAAATGAAGGAAGCATTTAACCGTGGGCTCAAAAACCCCTGGCATCACTGGAGGAGCTAAGCAACGACGAACCTGAGGCTTCCAGACCTGGGCACCAAAGAGGAAGTAGGAAGGGGACACACCTCACACAAAGCCCAGAAATTCAGGCCATCTACCTAGTGTTCACCTTTCTCCTCACTGTGACTCACAGAGCCATTACCCAAGGTTATGGCAACAGCTGCCTTTAGAGAATGTCGTCTGTCACCCCTGGGCCACAAGCACAAACTCTCCTTACCTCCTCCTTACCGCAGTGGGAGGCACCTCGCAGCTATATTTCCTAATTAGGATCCACCCCACGGAAGAGGTTCTCTGATGGTGTCTTGGCACAGCATTGGCAGTGGGAGTCCTTCCTTTCCCCCTTGATTTGGGGTTGTTTTTCTCTTACTTTCCTCTCCCACCATCCCTAACCACAACCATGGGCACAGGATCCAGCCTAGGGTCACTGTTGAGACTCAAGCCCCTGAACACAGAGAATGGTCCAGAGGTGGGTCCGTGATCCATATTGGCTACTCAGAGAACTTCCTTGGGAGTCAGTCTTTTAAACGTGAAGGTGTCGGCCTAGAAGTGCTAACAGCAGCGGGTCAAGCTGACCTGAGGAAACCTAATCTGATTCCTTCCCCACATCCAGCTTTTCCCTGATCCTCACCAAAGCAAGTACAATTTCCACTTTAGCCTTCAAGCAACTTGAGTTTCTGATTCTGGCAACAAAGAGTTCTAATTAATATTTCCAAGAGTGGGTTTTTTGTAAATAATTATGTTGTTATTAGCATTATTTTGCAGGGCTAAGAAGCAGAGATCTGCCCTATGATTGACAGTCCTCCTCTATTCCACATATTTGTGTGAAAATGTTTTGCCAATCCCTAAGTTTTCTCTGATTATGTCTTTTAAAACTGTACCTCCTGGCCAGGTGCCCTGGCACACGCCTATATTCCCAGCAACTTGGGCTGAGGCAGGAGGATCTCAAGACCAAGACCAGCCTGTGAAACTTAACAAGACCCTGTCTCTAAACAAAATTAAAATGACTTGGGATATAGCTTATTGGTATGAGCACCCCTGGGTTCAAGCCCCAGTATTGGAAAAAAAACAAGCAGGCTGTACCTTCTGTCTCTTCTCCTTGTTTAACATCTTTATGTATTTCTTATTCAATCCTTCCTTTCTGTTTTCTAAATTCTGAACAATGACATAATTAATATTTTAGGTTTTTCTCTCTTCTACGAGAATGCTGATCACCCCCCAGCTACAAATTGAAAATAGAACAGCAGCTAGAGATGTCTTGCAGCCTCCAGATTACAAGTTCAGAGCTTTTCCAAAGAAAGCTCTCTGGTTTTGAGGAAACTTTGGTTGCTTGTGGCAACCATCGGAAGTCTCTCTGAAACCACACAACATGCAGTGGAACCTCAGGAAAAAAAAAGCCTCTTCCTGTTGATTTGCTGAAGCATTTTGCTTAAAGAGATATTGGCAGTGTTCAATTTCAAGAAAGAAACAGCTTGAGCACAAACTATAGAGCAAAACAGCCCACGATGACTCTACGGAACACACACGCCCGCTTGAGTCATTTGCACTGACTCTGTACATCTCCCCGTTATCTCAAGGAATAAAGTATGTAATTTCAGCATTCTACAGAAAGGTAAAAATGCATGCACTACTCATTAGCTTTCTTAAGTAATTCCATGGTGAGCTTCACAGTATCCCCCGTGCGCAGGGAAAGATTAGAAGTCCCAGAACTACATTGTTTTGCTTTTCTGTGGGCCACCGACAATAAAAGTATCCCAGGTGGAGTAAAGATTTGTTAAGCGAAGGGCTGGCTATTCTAAGATAAAATTGCATGGAGAGAGCTCTCTTACAGCTTAATGAATTGGGTTCCATTTCTGAAACTAAAATTGCAAACAAATGAGAAGCCCTTCAAAGGCTTCTGCTGAATACCCACTTCTGCACTCCAGCCTCTGCAGAGAGAGCTGATGAATGATCTCCCTATGGGTGTTGGAGAGTAAAAGAGGATCTAGTTGAGCGCAGGATGGTGGAACTGAGAAAATACTGAGACATCAACCATGGATGGAGGGGACAGTGCAGCTCTACCTGTAGGAATTGTTAGTAAGAGTTCTGAATTCTCTATAAACAAATCCTATAATAGCTAACTCCATGATGGCTAGGAACATGGATGGACAGACGGACAGATGGGTGGATGAAGAGAGGTTATTAGATGGATGAATAGATGGTGGTTTTATGGGTGGATGGATGGATGGTTGGTTGGATGAATGGATGGATGGATGGATGGATGGATGGATGGATGGATGGATGTTCAGATGGATGGGTGGGTGAATGAATGAATGAGTGGGTGGATGGACAAACAGTGGTTGGATGGATTGGCGAATGGGTGGTTAGATGGATGGGTGAGTGGATGGATGAATGAATGGATGGATGGATGGTTGGGTGGGTAGATGGGTAGGTGGGTGGATGGATAGATGGGTAGATGGATAGATGAGTGGAAGGATGGACAAACAGTGGTTGGATGGAAGGGTGAATGAGTAGTTAGATGGATGAGTGGATGGATGGACTGAGGAGATAACAGTGGCAGTTATACTTAATTGGGTGTGTGCTGATGGAGGAGAGTGGACAGAGGACAGGACAGCTACACTATGAGTAATGCACAGTCCAGAATAGGCTGTTTCTATAAAGACCAGATACAAAACATTTTAGGCTTTGAAAGTCTCTGTTGTGACTATTCATCTCAGCTGTTGTAATGTAAATAAGTAAATGAGCAAATATGGCTTTGTTCCAACAAAACTTTATTCATGAACACTGAACTCTGAATTTCATCAATATAATTTTCACATCACATAAATTAATAAAACTTGTGTGTTGTTTAGCAAGGGGGTACAACCTGAGAAATGCATCATTGGGCAGTTTCATCACTGTGCCAACATCAAAGACTGTACTTATACAAGGCAGCTACTGGGGCAGCTAACATCTAGATGATAGAATCTCATTTGGGACCATGGACATACTGTGTGGTCTGTTGTTGACCAAAACATTGGCACATGACCATATTATTCTGATTTTTTTTTTCTCCCAACCATTTTCAAAGGCAAAGGCATTCTTAATTCTTACTTCAAGGACCTTACAAACACAGAAAGCCTGCAGGATTTGGCCCACAGAGCAACATTTGAGAGCCCCAGAGCAGGAATCTGAAGAAAAGATGCCCCTCCAGATGCTAACACAAGAGGAATTTCTACTCTGTGTTTTGTATATACTTCTCCTTTGTCCTTATTGTCCTCTCTCCTTGTATGAACTCAACTCTGGGCTGTAATAAGCCCCTTGTTTCTAGCTAATACTAACCACAGCACCTGGCGCAAAACAGGTGCTTGATACATATTTCCTAAATCAAATTGTGCTCCCCAAAACCATAAGATTTCATTGTCAAAGGGTGGCATAAGGTGCTAGAGTCTGTAAACAAGTCAAGATGGCGCCTGGCATTTTGCAGAGGGAGTGGTTTGTGAAGTACCGCCAGCGAGCCATTAAGTGTGGAGATTCCTTATTGGTTGACTGCTGTATCTAGTTTATGTTAATTGACATAAGCTGTGTGTAATGTATATATACCCCTCCGGTCCTACAATAAACGGCTCCCACTCCTGCTGTATCAGTGTACACAAGTTGCTCGTCACCCCCCCACACACACCCGGTTATTTTGCTGCAGCCGGACTGAGGCAATAAGGAGTGCTCCAGAGGAGCTAGAATAACTAGCCACCAGGTACCCCGCTGTCCCTAGGACATCCAGGAATACCATGCCCTAGGGGTGCCTGACACAAATCAAAGAAAGCAAATGCTGCACATTACCCCAAAGCTGGATTTTTTTCATTTGCCAAAAAAAATTCCTAATTTGTTCCATTACCCAAAAAGAAACAAACAAACAAACAAAAAGAAAAGAAACAAAAAGGAAAACACTTACTTTTTCTTTCTTTTCCCTTCCATGGCTTCATAGATGTTACTTAACTCATGCATGTCCCAAATGAAAGGAAGAACACCCTTGTGTTAGTACAGAATGAAAAACATCCTTTGGCTCCTGAGCCCACCACAAGGCAGCAGTTTGGATATGGTTTCTGATGCCATCGTTGAAATTTAATTCCCAATATAACCACATTGAGAGGTAGTGGGACCTTCAGGAAATAATAAGGTCATGGGGGATCCATCCCACAAATGGATTCATGTCTTTCTCAAGAGACTGGATTAGGACTCTTGAAAGTAAACTGGCTCTCGCAGGATTTAATTACAAGAACATGTTGTTACAAAGCAGTTATGCTGCTGTTTGGTCTTCTCCATACACACTCACTTGCCACCTCTTGCATGTGTTCCCTCCGTGTGATGCCATACACCATGAATTGACATAGCATGAGGCCCTCACCAGAAGCAGAGTAGATGCACCACCATGCCAATGTACTTCCAGAACTGTGAGCTAAACAAATCTTCTCTTTATAAATTAACCAGCCTCAGGTATTTTGTTATGGCAACACAAAATGGATGAAGACAAGTCTGTTCCCTTCCTTTTCTTTCCATCCATCCATCTAGGTCATTTGTCAGAAGAAAGCTTCATGTCATCCTCGCGGGGGTATGTTGTAGCCATACCCCACAGCCTTCCTCTACAATATCTGTATGTATATGGACTATCTTTTTTAATATTTGTAATACTGCATTATAGTTATACATAATATTGGGCTTCATTTTGACATAATCCTACATGCATAAAATACATTTGCTCCACCTTCAATCCCCAGTACTTCTCCTTTCACTTCCCCCTCCCTCCTCTTGTTCCCCTTCCTCTCCTTTATTGGTCTTCTATGTATTTATAGTTTTCCAACTAGTACTTTATAGATATTTATAAAGATGAAGTTCACTGTGGTATATTCACATATGTACATAGCATAATTTGGTCAATTTCATTCCACCACTTCTCCCTTCCCCTGTGCCTCCTCCTTCCCCCTCAGTCCCCTCTCTCTGCTCCATTGATCTCCCTTCTAATTCCATGTGATTCCTCCCACCTTTTTCCCCTTGTTTTGATCTAGCTTCCACATATGAGAGAAAATATCTGGCCTTGACTTTCCAAGTCTGGCTTACTTCACTTGGCATGGTGTCCCCCACTTCCATCCATTTGTAAGCACATACCATAATTTCAATCTTCATTACGGCTGAATAAAACTCCATTGTGTATACACACCATGTTTTCTTTACCCATTCATCTGTTGACAGACACCTAGGCTGGGTTCATAACTTGACTATTGTGAATTGGCCGTGATACACATTGATGGGCCTGTATCACCACAGTGCGCTCATTTTAGTTCTTATGGAACAATAAGGAAGAATGGCATAGCTTAGTCATATGGTTTTTCTGTTCCTAGACTTTTGAGGAATCTCCATCCTGCTTCCCAGAGAGGTTATACAAGCCTGCAGTTGCACCAACAATGTACGAGTGTACCTTTTCCCCCACATCCTCACCACCATTTATTTGTATTCTTGATGATTGCCATTCTAACTAGAGATGGAATCTCAATATAGTTTTGATTTGCATTTCCCTGATTTCTAGAGATATCAAACATTTTTTCATATATTTATTTACCACTTGTATTTCTTCTTTTTTTGGGGGGGAGGGCGGGAGGGAGTGGGGGCACTCAGGAGCACTCAATCACTGAGCCACATCCCCAGCCCTATTTTGTAGTTTATTTAGAGAAAGGGTCTCACTGAATTGCTTAGCACCTTGCTTTTTGCTGGGGCTGGCTTTGAACTTGCAATCCTCCTGTCTCAGCCTCCCAAGCTGCTGGGATTACAGGTGTGTGCCACTTGCACACAGCCTTGTATTTCTCATTTTGAAAAGTGTCTATTATCCATTTATTACTGGATTATTTGGTTTGGGAGTGTTAAGTTTTTTTAATTCTTTATATATTATGGATATTCATCCCCTGTTGAAGGATATTCATCCCAGTTGGCAAAGATCTTATCTAAATCTATAGGCTCTCTCTTTATACTCTTAATTGTTTGCTGAGCAGGTTTTTAATCTGATGTCATCCCACTGACCCTTGGTTTTATTTCTGGAGCTTTAGGTGTCCTGTTAAGGAAGTGGGTGCCTGCTGCAATATATTGCAGTGCTGACCCTATGTTTTCTTCTACTAGTTGCAGAGCTGCTAGGTCTTTGATCCACTTTCAGCCACTTTGAGTTGACTTTTATACAGGGTGAAAGACAGAGATCTAGCTTCATTCTTCTACATCTGGATATCCAGTTTTCCCAGCACCATTTGTTAAAAAGGCTGTCTTGTCTCCAACACGTTTTGGCACCTTTGTCAAATATCAGACAACTGTATCTATGTGGCTTTGTTTTCTGTTCTATTCCATTGGTCTTGTGTCTGTTTTGATGCCAACGCCATGCTGGTTTTGTGACTGTAGTGTAATTTGAAATCTGATATTGTGGTGCCTCCAGTGTCACTTTTCTTGCTCAGGATTGCTTTGGCTATTCTGCGTCTCTTACTCTTCAAAATAAATGACCTTTTTTTTCCTACTTCTGTTAAGAATGTCACTGGTATTTTGATGGCGACTGCATTAAATCTGTATAATGCTTTTGGTCACATGGCCATTTTGACAATATTGATTCTACCTAGGGACTCTGTCAAAATATTTTATTAGAAATCTCATAGAAATGTGTCAGCGATCAAATTTATCTACAAAGGGAACACAACGAACCGCAGGAGAATCTGGACAGACATGACTCATGACTATGCAAATTTAGACAGGTCCTGGAAGAGGGCTCCAGAAACAGGATTGGGATCCAAGGCAGAAAGGCAGGAAGGCAGGTGAGCAGGCAAGGAAGAGGGAAGGAAGAGAAGAGGAAAGGAGGCAGAGGAGGAAACCCAAGGTGTCACTGAGTCTGCTTCACTCTCTCCTCAAACCTGCCCCAGGCTTCATAAAGGGATTGAGCGATGTTTTTCTATTCAATAGATGAACAACCAATGGAGCATAGAGCTTGAAGAATGCCACCATTACCTGTCTGCAGCCTGGACCTGTCAGTGACTCTGTGCTGGACCTGAAGTCAGTCACCCTTAGTTTCCCAGTCAAAAGAGTGTGGCTAGAAGTACCCAGGGAGCCATACCCAAACCACATGATGCATTTTCAGATTTATCATCTCTCCATCCTGAATGGTGTTTATAGTCTTTTCCTTTGCGCAGAAATCTCCATAGCAACCTGAATACCTTGGTATTCAACCCAAGCTTACCCTTCCAATAAGTTTGGCAAAAAAAAAAAAAAAAAAAAAAAATCTTTTTCTTATTAAAGGCCACAATTAGGAGAGGCCAGAGTACATGTTGGGCCTTGGGCATTCTGTCCAGGTCTGAGGAGCAGACAACTAAGAGATATCCACTTGGTCATCAACAAAGAGAGCAGCGTTCCATTTCTGCCCTGTTGGAACAACTTCATCATTTATTTCATTACAGCTATAGACCGGCTCATTGTTTAGCTGATTTACACATCTGTCCGTGTGTGTTAGTATATTCTGCATCTTCATGGTCCACTGTATCAAAACATTTTCACTTCAAATGGCATTTATTTGGACTCACATTATCAATACTATTTATCATTCGTCTTGTCTGAACTGCTTCATGAACCACAAACGAAGACTTAGAAAGCAAAACCTGATGGTGCTCACTGTCAGTGAGTTGGTTTCCCCAAACCCAGAAACAGCCAGTCCATAAATTTTCACAGGAGCCTTCTCAGTATTATTAGAAACTTCACGCAAAGCTTCATATTTGAAAATTAATTTTGAAACACTTTCTCTTGAAGAATGCAAGCTCGGTTATTTGTATTACATTAAAGCAACTGTAACCAACTTGAAAGGCAACTTAATAATTAAAGTTCACCAATTATTTTTAACTCATGAAAGATTTTTAAGGGAAAACATTTAAGACATTAATCACTTCCTGTTTTACTTCTTAGACATCATTCTTAAAAGGGATTTAATCTTTCAAAATAATTGATTTTAAGCTTTCCAAATAACCTTTTCCAAAAATCCAGGTGAATCACTTCTGCAATTTGCTACTGTTTGTAGCTCAACAAATTATTCATCTGAGCTGGCTGAGCCACACACAGAACATTTTTAATTAGAGTGCCACAGTGCGTCTTGATTCCAAATCTAAAATATTCCAATCCAAAATTAATCTGTAGGCTTCATATTTGCTGCCAGGAGTCTGAAAAGCTAAAAATAGCAACCAAAATTTCACATCACAAGGCAGAGAAAAGCTTTAAGAAAGCAGGCAAGCTTTCCTCAATCCAACAGATTCATGAACAGATCCCAAGAGCCAGGTAGAGGCGGACAAAATCTTAGATTTAATCACTCACGGTATATTTTTTACATGTAAAGAAAAAAGGATATGATGGGGCTGGGTTGTGGCTCAGTGGTACAACACTCACAGAGCACATGCGAGGCCCTGGGTTCGATCCTCAGCACCACATTAAAAATAAATTAATTAAATAAAGGTTTTTAAAAATAAAAAAAAAAAGAAAAGAAAGAAAAAAGGATATGAGGCACACATTTAATAATGGCATGTTACGGGGGTGGGGGATCAAACCCCTGATAAGACACAGACTATTATGGCACACTACATAGAGTGGTAACAAGAAGAAAATAAGGGAAAATTGGTCAACAGAAGTATCTGGACTCTCCTATACTATAAGAGGAAAGATATTACAATATTAGATAAATTCTGTACACATCCTTAGGGATGCAAAAAAATCAGCAAAATCCAAAATGAGGGAAACTACACAAAACAAAAGCCCTGGGCTTTTCAACTGAAAATACAGTGAAAAATAAATAAAGACAGTAGAAGGCTTAGTGCCTTTTGAGTCGCTGTGACAAAAATACCACAGTCTGGGAAATTTATAAAGAAAAAAAAAAACACTTTCTTTAGGTTCCAGAGGCTCAGACCCAGGTTAAGGAGCCTGCCTTGGGTGAGGGCTTCTTGCTCCATTATCCCACAGTGGAAGGTAGGACAGCACGGGATGGGGATGGGGCTTAACCCGTGGCTTTTATCAAGAAGTCACTTCCATGGCAGGCACAGTGGCACATGCCTGTAATCTCACCTATGGGAGGATTCAAGTTCAAGTCCAGCCTTGGGTAACAGGAAACACCCTGTCTCAAAATAAAATAAAAAGGGCTGGAGATGTAGCTCAGGGGGTAAAGTGCTTGCCTGGCATGCACAAGGTTCTGGGTTCAATCCCCAACACCAGAGGGGAAAAAAACAGAATCATTACCAAGATAACAGCATGAATCTATGCCTGAGGTCAGAGCCCTCACAACCTAATCACCTCCTGAAAGGTCCTTGTTGTATTGAGGATTCAGTTTCCACCCCGGGGACTCTGGGGGGCACATTCAGACAGCAGTGGAGAACTTTTGTGGACTAGAGGCCTCAGCCGCAACATGTTTTGTCCTGAAAGTCCCTCCCTACCCCAACATGCCTATGTTGAAATCTTAACCCACAAGTTGGCCTTAAAGAGGTCGGAGAGAAACCCCTCACCCTCTGCCTTCTGAAGACAGTGCTAAAGCAGCCTCCTGTAACCCAAGAAGCAAACCATCATCACACCGGAATCTGACCCCCTAGCCCAAGAAATGTGCAAGAAAAAGTTCTTTCTCGAAGCTATCCAGTTTAAAGTATTTTGTTATAGCAGTGTTTTAGTCAGTTTTTTTTTTTTTTTTTTTTTTTTTTTGCTGCTGTGACTGAAAAACCTGACCAAAACGATGGTAGAGGAAGAAAGGTCTATTTAGGGGTTCACAGTTTCAGCAGTCACAGTCCATAAGTGGCTGGCTCCTTTCCTCATGGCAGAAAAGAGTAGCAGAGGGAAGCAGCTCACATGATGATCAGAAAGCAGAAAGAAGACTCCACGCTCCAGATTCAAAATACATACCCCATAATCACAACAGGGACCTTTCAGGAGGTGATTTCGGTTGTGAGGGCTCTGACCTCATGAATAGATGTACCACTTCCTCCAGTCACACCCCACCTGCCTCCAGTCACCACTCAGCTAATCCCACCAGGGATTGATTAACTGATTAGGTCAAGGCTGTGACCCAATCATTTCATCTCCAAACCCTCTGGCACTGTCTCACATGTAAGCTTTTGGGGGACACCTCACTTTCAAACTGTAACAGACTAAATAGGTCACAATATGTGAGTGTCATCTGATCATGATTCAAAAAGACAAACTGTTAAAAAAAAAAATAGTGAGACAAGAGGGTAAATTTGAAAACTGGATACTTCATAGCAAGGAGTTATAGTCCACAGACTTTTTCATGTTATCCTGTGGAGATACTTACTGATACCTTTACAGATAAACTGACATGCAATTGCTCATGATTTGCATCAAAACGATCCAGAGTATGTGTGTGTATACAGTAACTGAGGGGGAAACCATTAGCTGGAGCCTATAATCCTTGAAGCAGGGTGAGCAGTACATGCAGATTGTACAGGGACCTATTACGTTCTTCTCCTGATTTATAAATGTCTGGGATTGTCCATAATAGAAAGGTCTTTTTAAAACAGTATCTACACGAGAGACTGTGGTCTATACTCCCAGAAAGTGCCTCTGGGTGGCCTGAGGGTGTGTGTGTGTGTGTGTGTGTGTGTGTGTGTGTGGCCCATGGACATATTTTGTTTGGACTATGGAATGTTCAAAAAAAAAATGCTATTTCCTTTTTGATCCAAAACTTAAAAATAAGACTTCACATAAAAATTGGGAGTTCCGACTTCTCCCAAGAGAGAGAGAAAGAGAGAGAGAGAGAGAGAGAGAGAGAGCGCTCCAGCAACACTGGGCCATAGCAACAAGCCCTGGAGCAGTGCCCGTAGCTCCTCCACTCAGTGACCTACACCGCCTCTGTAGTTTGTGGCCACGTGAGTTTGGTACCCACTATATGTGGTATTCAGAGCAGTAACTCAGTGCCAATACCTGGGCCGAACTCTTAGAACTCATGTGTGATAAACTACCAGAGCTTTGTTTCTTGACCAGTAACCAGAAGTTCCCAACAACAACTTCAATACAAGCGCTTGGAGAGTTTTAGTTTGTATTATACAAGGCACTGATTAGAACCATATGATGGTCAACACGCTGCAGGAGAGAACTGCGGAGTTTCTGCAGTTTCCTTGGCTGCAGGACCTCTGGCCCGTCCAGCCAGCTTTCCTTATCACTCAGGCAGCAGGACTGGCTCCTGTCTGGGTCCACAGACTCCCAGAATGCAGAGGCAGGAAGGGGGCTGAGCGCTCACGAAGACCTTCCTCCTCGTTTTACGATAAGAGTCGCGCCAAGGGAAGGGAGGTTGACCAACTCACCCACCCATTTTCCAGAAGTCCCTGGAAGAAGGGATGGGGATAAACATGTAACGTGAGATGGAGTATTGACAGCTCCCATATGCATCCCAGAATGACCGGATGACAATTTGTTCCTGGATGTGCTCAGTCCCCTCAAAATACTTTTCCAGTGTGACAATGGAACAAGAGCAATATCTCTCCAGAAACAGACAAGTTCTCAACCTGGAAGGAAATCAAGGCTTGAACCACTTGAACCACTATGCCTGTCGAACTAGCCACTCTAGCGGAAGGACTCTCACTGGAGCCTGACCGGTGTTCTTCACGTGTACAGCTACTTCTCGTCAGGCCAGAAGACAGACAAGACTTAGCACAGGTTCCTTCTCCCTACCCCTCAGAAGGCTCTTGCAGATTCTAGGTTCTCCTTAACTGCTCCCAGCTTCATCCTCTCCTTCAACCTGGCCGGAGTCAAAGTTCTGCAGGTCATATATGGCCACCATATTTGCAGAGCCCTCCCTCTGAATTTGGGTTCCTCCCAAAGCAAATTTCTTGGCTAAAAATAGACTTTTCTTGAAATTTAATTAATTTAATTGCAGACAAGTTGAAAAAAGATCAAGCGAGAAATCCTGGGGCAACACATGATAAGGCAGTGGAATACACAGGATACTCCAGCTCCCCAAGGGACGCTCATCCTCTCATCCTCCTCTTGCTCCCCCTCAATGCCCAACCCATCTCGCTCACTGCCAGCATGCCTGAAATGCAGGGACAAAAAGGCCTGACTTTGCCATTCAAGGTTTACCGGCACCATAGCCGTTCCCTAGCTTTCTCGGCATCAATGTCTAGACTAGGAACTCCTATGGGCCGGCTGTCAGGGGCTGCATCATCTGAGTTTGATAAACGCGTGGGTTCTGCCTCACAATGGCCGACCACCGGGTTAAATTCAAAGGTTGGAACTGAATCCACAGTAAGAAATAGGAAGGTTTCAGGGCCTGGGGGCCTCTATGGCCAACCCCTACTTAAGCCAGGACTTGAAAACCATTAATGGGAGAAGAGGCAAAAATGTCAGTTGAAACAATGGCCACAGAGATGGAGAGAAAGGATGAAAGAGAGGGGAGGGGAGGGGAAAAGTTAGAGCTGGAGAAACGGGGTGGCTGGAGATGCTACGAACAAGATGGCATAAAAGATACAAAACCACCTCACTTTACTCTTTCTTGGGGAGGGTACTGGGGATTGAACTAGCTCAGGGGCACTCAGCCACTGAGCCACACCCCCAGCCCTCTTTTGTATTCTATTTGGAGACAGGGTCTCATGAGTTGCTTAGTGCCTCACCATGGCGGAGGCTGGCTTGGAACTCGGGATCCTCCTGCCTCAGCCTCTGGGATTACAGGTGTGGCCATCACAGGCCATCTTACTTCACTCTTGGAGCAAATGTCTTGAGCCCTGACAGGTGCTCCCCTTCCAGGGAGCAAGGAACAGCAGGGAGTGGAAGACAAGAGGAGCAAACAGAGAGGCAGGAGATCTTCAGGAAGTGAATGATTGAACTGATGGATCGAGAGGGAACAGGAGAGCAGCAGCAGCTTATTTGGAAAGTTGCTGATGTTGAGTTGAAGTCTAATGGCAGAAGAAACTGGAGCTAAATAATTTAAGAAAATGATGAGATTTAGCTACTTCTCTACAGAAACATAATGACCTCTCCTCCATCTTTCAAACAGAGAGCTCATGTGGCCTGTTACCCTGTCTAGTTATGGTCCTCCTCCTCTCCCTCCCTCATCCCCCAAAGCTGCTCTCAACACCAGCTCCCTCTGGAAGCCAGAGTTTTCTCTCTTCTTCCTCCCTCATGCTGAACCCTGACCAAAGCCACCAGAAGCCCAACCTACCCCAATCGTCAGTCTGAATGGTCTTTACCCCCAACCCCACCAGACACCCAAGCTACAAGCAGAAGCATCAGCCATGCGCTGCTTTGGGGAATGCTTCTTCATTTAAATTCTGTACCATCCAGTCAGAAAGGCAGCTATTAGACACACAACAATAGATGTTGGTGAGGATGTGGGGGAAAAGGCACACTCATACACTGCTGTGGGACTGCAGTTGGTGCAGCCACTATGGAAAGCAGTATGGATTTTCCTTGGAAACTGGGAATAGAACCACCATTTGACCCAGCTAACCCTCTCTCCGGTCCATACGCAAAGGACTTAAAAATAGAATGCTACAGGGACACAGCCACATCAATGTTTATAGCAGCACAATTCACAATAGCTGAACTGTGAAACCAACCTAGATGCCCTTCAATAGATGAATGGATAAAGAAAATGTGGCATTTGTACACAACAGATTATTACTGAGCAATAAAAGAGAATAAAATCATGGCATTTGCAGGTAAATGATGGAGTTAGAGAAGATAATGCTAAGTGAAGTTAGCCAATCCCCCCAAAAAAACAAATGCTGAATGTTTTCTCTGACACAGGGGGGCTGGCTCATAGTGGGGTAGGGAGAGGGAGCATGGGAGGAATAGAGGAACTCTAGATAGGGCAGAGGGGTGGGAGGGGAAGGGAGTGGGCAGGGGGTTAGCAAGGATGGTGGAATGTGATGGACATCATTATCCAAAGTACATGTAGAAGACACAAATTGGTGTGAATATACTGTGGGTACACCCAGACATATGAAAAATTGTGCTGTATATGTATAATAAGAATTGTAATGCATTCTGCTATTGTATAAAAATTTAAAAAAAAATAGAAAAGAAAACTTGAAACAAACAAACAAAAAATCTGTACCAATTATAGAAAATTTTGTTGTGGGTTCCAGACCCAACCTGATCAGGGTTAGCACTGTGAAGAGTGCCAACACTGGGTGTAGAAGCGATTCCCCCACAAAATCACATGGCCAGTAGGTAACGGGCAGGGGTGCCTCCCACAAATCCCATACTGGGTGCTGGTCAAAAGAAGATGAGAAATGGCCACTGGGTAGATGCTGCGGTTTGGGTGTCTCCCAAAGGCCCTTATGTTAATGGCCACTTTTGAGAGGCAGAGTCTAAGGGGAACAGGTTAGGACACTGGAGACATGCCCTTAAGAGGGGACACAGGAACTCCAATCCCTTTCTGTGTCTCTCTTTGACTCCCTGCTGCCATGAGATGAGAGCTTCCTCTGTCATACACGCCTGCCGTGCTGCTTTGCGTCACCAAAGGCACAAAAGCCATGAAGTCAAATGACCATGGACTGAAACCTGCACAGCTGTGAGCCCAAATCGGCCTTTCCTCCTTAACAGTTGTTCATCTCTGGCACTTTGCCACAGCGACGGAAAGAAAACTCGTAGATGATCTTGGGCCTACTACAATGCCCCCGTATTCTTCCCACAGTTTTGACATTTCTTCCCAAAGCTTTCTTGGCTTCCTTTCTTCATCCCACCATAGACCTACGAACACAGAATATTCTCTACGCATCCACCAAAATGACTGCTGAAGCGCTCTCCTCTTACAGCACTGGTACCTACTATCTAGGGAACAGAGTGACCCCATCTGTATTTTCTACTCCATGCCTTAGAACAAAAGGGTCTGCTATCCCCCATAAACTGCCCTGGACCTCAGAAGGCAAAAAGAGCCGACAGGAACAGAAGGGGCGGTAAAACCTGAGCCACCCTGCGCCAGGTTCCTACGGGCTCTACCTGCTCCCACACAGAGCTTCCCCTGCTAAGCCCATCCTGCCAAATGTCCCCCTGCTGCCAACCTGGAAGGAAAACATCAGGTTCTCAACAGGGAGATAAATTTTCCCAAAGAATTACGAAACAAGATGTGGTGCCCAGAAATTATTTACTCAACTTCTAGAACTAAAGCTACAACCAGTTGACTCATAATATTAAAAGATGTTTATAACAGAAAAACATATTAATTACTCTTCTGATCATTAAATCATGTTTAAAATATTCATGCTTCCTTTGAAACAAAATTATTTCTTATTGCATGAAAATAAAAATTAGAGTTTTATTTTCATGCAATAAGAAACAGAGTTTGGCCTAGGTTTAAAGGATAAGGAGGAACAGGGAGAAATTTAGCAAATGCCAGGAAAAGGGTGAATTTCTGGCTTATTTTATGACCAGTGCCTTAGATTCTTTGGTTTTTTTGTTTTGTTTTATTTTACCTTGAGCTATAATTCTTTTTTGTTTTTAAACTAAGGAAAAAAACAAAAAATGGTCCATTTTGAACCATAAAGGATAAAGAGTTTTGCCTCTTTATCCTTTATGGTCTTTACTTATAAATATTATTCTAAGAAACCTACATTTTGAGGTTAGCTTTAACAAACATTTCAGATAATAAAATTTCCAAAAGTTACTGTTTAATAGGAAAAAGTGTGACTTCAAGTTAACCACCAACACTAACAAACACTAACACGGCATAATCATTTGTACTGAGTGATTATGGTACTTATATGCAAAAAATGTACATACACTGTGTGTGTGTGTGTGTGTGTACATATCTTTATGTGGTGTATGTCTATCTGCTCAATAATAAAAAAGGAATACTGAATAGAAGAAAAACATACAAAAATTTCAGCATGAATTTCAGCATTGGGCAAATGGTCATAATTTTCCTTGTCTTATTTTCCTCTGCTTTCCACTCTGATCATTCATAAATAGACAAGGAAAAGTACTCAACTTTATTTTTGTTATAAATATTAAGGTTATGTTTTTAAAAAATACATGGATCTCCTTATATTTAAAAAAAAAAAAAAAAAACACTGCGTAGATCCCCATATGTCTTATGTCACCAACATAACCCGTATATTGTGTGTGTGTGTGTGTGTGTGTGTGTGTGTGTGTGTAAAAAAAGGGAGGGGGTCAAAACTCAGCTTTGCTTTCAAATCTGTTTACTAAGAGGGGAAAAAATGTACATAAAGTCTTTTTATATCATTATTGCTATCCATATCCTTCAAATGTCTCATAAATGATAACTCCACACCCTTCCCCTACCCTTTTCTTCTCCCCCACATGCCTCATCCTGAGGCTCCAACTCAGAGCCTCACATATGCTATGCAAGCACTCTGTCACTAAGCAACATCCCTAGACCCCACCCCCCACCTTTTTTTTTTTGAGACAGCGTCTCACTAAGAAGCCCATGCTGACCTTGAACTTGTGATCCTCCTGCCACAGCCTCCTGAGTCACTGGGATCATAGGCCTGGACCACAGTGCTTGGCCCCTTTGCTTTCGGGGGGAACACTATGCTCTGTATTTCCTTCATTGTGCTTCATGGTGCTCACAGAGCTCAGACACACATCACTAGTGGATGCATACACTCATGCACCATGCAGACACGTGTGTGCACTTGCACACTACCTTTGATATGAGCCTCAAAGTGTCTGACCATAATAGCAATCTCCAAGAAAACAATTCCCCTAAAACTGCAGGTGCTCTCAGGCTCTTGGGCTTCCTTTCTTGCATCCCTTGTACGCAGGGCACAAGCCTCTCTGGGCACCCTCTCTGTTTCATGTTTCCACAGGAAAGGTCGAACAGTGTTTAAAGCAAACTCCTGATTACGCACACTAATGAAGGCAAACATTGGCACAGATGCATGTTTGGCACGAGATTTCCCTAATTGCATTTTGCTTAGGCTACCATCAAAATTAGTTAATGTTCCCCCAAATACACAAGCAGCACCGAGAGGAGGAGATGCCAACCGAAAGGCTTTCTGGGTAAAGGAGAGCTGGCTGAAATGCAAAATGGGCCTTGAAGAATACAAAAAGAACCTTCTCCATACTCAGATCCCTGACGGTTACGCATGTAAAAACAGTGGATTCCCAAGGCCGCACACACTTCTGTCATATGGCTACTCCAACTGACATCCACCATGGATGTGTTCCAGTCAGAAAGCCTGCATGCTGACTCGTGCCATGTTCAGCTAGTCTTCAGTTGAGAGGAAATCTGGAATGTTGTCTCTGCCTATAATATCCTAGGCGAATGGTAAGTAAGGTTAACTCCAATCTAGGAAGCACAAAATTCTAGGCAACACTTCTGTTTCTAAGAGGGCAATGGTGAGGTCCTGAGAGGGTGGAGTCCCGATCTGAATATGGTGTTTAGAGTAGGGTCTTTGGAAAGTGATTAGGCCTGGATAATTCACCCAGGTAGCGTTCCCATGATTGCACCCTAGCAGCTTTATGAGAAGAGAGAGAGAAACCAGAGGAGACACAGTTACCCCAGGTCTCCTGCCATGTGATGCCCCACACCACATCCAGACTCGGACAGAAGAAGGCCATCACCAGATGCAACCCTTCGACCTTGGAATCTAGAACTATGAGCCAAAATAAACCTATTTTCTTTACAATTCACTCTGAGATATTGTGTTATTAGCAACCGAAAACTGAGTACTACGGAGAGAGAAATTTTCTTAGATGGATGTAAAAGATGCTTCTCTGTAACTCCCATTTGCTAGAGAACCTCAAGCCAATTCACTGTCACTTCTGCAGGCCAGCTCTTCAAATTGTGGAAGGAAGCGATTTGGTCTTCCCTTTCCTGTCTCTCCCTCCCCAGGAGACCCTGGCAGGGTTTCCTAGCATCATTTTGATTCTGCCTCTCTGGATACTCCACTTTCTCAAAGTCCTTAAAATGCTGGCTATGACTGGACACAAACCTCACGGGCTGGGCCATCCCACTGAACATCCAGTGGGACCAGGATGCTACTGAAACTAGAGGGTGAGAGGAAACTCAATTCACTGCTTCTGTAGGCAGGTGGAGTCTGTGAAGGCTGAAGCCTAGGTAGCCAAGAAAGCCCATTTTAGTGTTAGCAGCTCATCACAGCAGAGCATGCGTACTAGCGTCACAAAGCCCAGTTCTCCGCTACCATTGAGTGGCATGTGCAGCTCTCACTCTAAATGGGGCCATGCCCCCCAGAGCTGCAACAGACTCAGGCAGCCCAGTCAACTTCTTTCAGGGTTCTTGTCTCACAAATCCAAAGAATGAAATTCAGGGGACAACAGAAGGCAAGAGTGAACGGAGTAGGATTTACTCAAGGGTGAAGACTAGAAATGGACCTCTTTCAGAGGCAAGAGGGGACCCCCATTTGGGTTGCCATCAGACTGTGCTAGTCTAGGGGTTTACAAAGCACTTGGGACAAGGTTATGGCCCAAATTTCTGCTAATCAGGGTTTGGAAAAGTACAACATTGCCAGGCACAGGGGCACACACGTGTAATCCCAGCAATTTGAGAGGTGGAGGTAGGAGCATTGCAAGTTCAAAGCCAGCCTCAGCAACTTAACAAGGCACTTAGCAATTCAGCAAGACCCTCTTCTCTAAATAAAATAAAACAAGGGGCTGGGGATGCGGTGCTGTGGTTAAGCACCCCTCAGTTCAATCCCTGGTACCAAAAGAAAAAAAGAAAAACTACCAATGCTATTGGTCCAAACTTATGCTAATCAGGTTTGGAAACACTAACACTATTGGCTAATTCTTGAGTCTGAACTTTCATTCAGGTCTGTCCCTCTTCCGTTTCTCACCATTGGTGGAGAAGCCCGAGGTCGAGATCCTAGGACGGTGGATGCTTGGAGTTCCACCGCAGCACTGTGGGCATCCACACTGGCCATAGCACAACAGGACAACATGCCCTGGCTCACCTGGGCCCTGGCACCTCAGGCCAGGGCATGGCAGACTCCACTTGGCTGCAGCCCAGGTTCGCTGCCAAGCTCCAGCCCACCTGGTCCATGTTCTACAGCTCTTGGACAAGGGCTGGGCTTCACTATGCATTATAGGCCCAGGAATGGGTTCGCCACTTGTAGTAACAACAGCATCCTCTGACACTCTGCAGCGAAATTAACCCTTTCCTGCTCTGCACGTATACAACAGTCTCTTTTTTTCTTGTCTTCCCCAAACTCTGCGGGGCATTACAGTCCCATCTTTTCTATGTTATCTGGCAGGTCTCTGCCTTTCATTCTGAATGCAGAGGTTATCCAAAGTAGATGCTAAAGACTCTGCAGGTCTCCCATCCAGATGTGATAGTCCATTTTGGAAAAGGCCGACAGCCACAATTCTGACCATTGTTGATTCAGAAATGAGACGAAAAAGAATTCATGGCAAGAAACAGAATGACAGAAATGAGCAAAAACAAGACAAGCCAGGAGGGGGGCCCAGGAGTCCAGAATCCTGATGGCCTAAGCATCAGTGACAACCTCTGGCAGATGCATAACTGCCATGGGGTCTAGAAGGCCCCCTGTGGCTGTGTAAATATCAACACCAACCTCTCTTAAAAAGCCTATGTGACTTTGAGTTGGTTTATATTATTTACAAATAGGAAATCCTACTTAACACACAAACTGTCTCTGGTAGAAAAAGTGAGTGTCCCATATAAGTTGGTGTGTCAGTTCAACTTATAGCACGGAACAGGTTGATGCTGATTCGTTCTCTAAATACGGACTTTTTTTAGTATGTCCCCTACAGCTTAGCGTCCACCCACACGTGTCCCATGTTCTCCCTAGGACATTTTATTTTCTTAACCCTCAAGACTTTTAACTCTTTTACTCTCACTTCTCTGTGACTTTCCAATCCCCTGAGCCCATCTTTCCCCGACTCACGCTTCCCACCACACAAGGGGGCACTGATGTTAATGAAGGGGTATCAATGAATAATATCTGCTTACAAATATTTCCACGCCCCCAGTCAAAGAAGCACCCACATTTGGACTTTAGGTGAACTGTATGTGGCTCGAGGCTCCAAGTGGATGATGGTAATAATAGTAAGATCAATGACCTGGAGAAAGGCCAACACCAGCACAGGTACAACTTACTTCAGAGAGAAAATAAAAAACAGCAGCCTATATTTAGAAGTCAATTCCATTGGAAAAGACCCACAAACAACAGCATTAGCCATTAGGGAAACAAAAATCAAGCCCACATTAAGACACCACTTCAACCCACCAGAATGGTTACCATCAAAATGACAGATAATAACAAGTGTTGGTGAAGGTGGATGGAAAGCAGACCCTCATACGCTTTGGGTGGAAATGTACACTGGTGTCACCGCTTGGGAAAGCACTCAGTCAGCTCCCGGAAGGATTAAGACTGGAGAAACCATATGGCCCATCAATTCTACTCCTAGGTACATACCCAAGGGAAATGAAAATGTGCGTCTACCCAAAAACTTGTACGCAAATGTTTTTTTTTAGTAATATTAACTGTAATAACCAAGAGGAGGAATGCCACAAATATCCATCAGCTAATGAGTCGATAAATGTGGACTAGCCAGAGGCTGGAGTACTTATTTGGCAATGAGAAGAAATAAGGCACTGATACACTATGGCATAGATGTACCTTGATTACATCCATAATGAGTGAAATAAGTCAGCAACAAAGACCATGTATTGCACGATTTCTTCTTTTTTAATATTTATTTATTTATTTTTAGGTGAAGATAGATACAACACAATGCCTTTATTTTTATGTGGTGCTGAGAATCGAATCTGGGTTCCACTCGTGCTAGGCAAGCACTATACCACTGAGCCACAATCCCAGCCCGCATGATTTCTTCTTGATGAAAAGGGAGTCATGTGGAGGGCATTGGGGGAAAATGCAGAATGATTCACAATGGACACAGAGTTTCCTTTGTTTTAACACTGATTATGGGGACAGTGGCAAAACTCTGTAGATAACACTTAAAACCAATTGAATTATACATTTTAAATGTACAGTATATGAATTATAGCTCAATAAATCTGATATTTTTAAATCCAATAGAGGACAATTAATCTATTATCAGTCACAGGGTGAAGAAAAGAAATGTACTTAATTCCCTAGTTTTTCTAGTTCATTAGAAAGTGGGTCAAAATCCTAAATTTAAGACACAACTTTTATAAAGTGGTCCAAGCATTTATTTCAATACAATTTCCATTACACCAAATGACCTTGGATCCTGCAGACTTCTGCAAGCCTCGGTTTCCCTGCATAGAAGATGAAGAAAACAATAATACCCCTCACCCTGGGTGGTTTGTGGGAAATAAATGAACTAACTCACATAAACTGAGAAGCAGTGGCCTCATATACAGCAGAATTCAAATTGCAACTTTAGAGGTAAATAAACAATAGCAATGGCAAAACCAACAAGTTGTATGTGATATACCAACACTGTGAGAAGACAAGAAAACACAGCCCCCTCCACCAACTGGATTCTGGCAGATTGTGTTGGGCTGTTATGGTCTGGGCTAAATGTCTGTGTCCCCCAAATTCATCTGCTGAAGTCTTAAATCCCAGTGGGAGGGTGTTTGGAGATGGTGTCTTAGCGTTTTTCGCTGTTGTGACTAAATGATCCGACCAACACAACTGTAGAGGAGGAAAAGTTTGTTTAAGGGCTCATGATTTGGGAGGCTGGCTCCATTTCTTGGGACTTAAGGTGAGGCTGAACATCATGGTAAAAGAGTCTGGTGGAGGGAAGTAGCTCACACCATGATCAGAAAGGAGGGAGAGAGTCCACTCGCCAGATACAAATATACACCCAAAGCCATGCCCCAGTTCCCACCTCCTCCAGCCACATCCCACCACTTCAGTTACCACTCAGTTAATCCCTATCAGGGAATTAAATAACTGATTGGGATAAGACTCTCACAACCCAGTCCTTTCTCTGCTGAACCTTCTTGCACTGTCTCACATTGAGATTTTGGGGGACACCTCCTCACATCCAAACCATAACCGATGGTATTTGGGAGGCAATTGGTTATAGAGATAGAGATTCCATAAACAGGATTCGTGTTGTTTTAGTCCGCTTTTTCACTGCTGTGACTGAAATACCTGACAAGAACAATCGTTGGGAGGTGGGAATTGGGGCATGGCTTTGGGTGTATGTTTGTATCTTGCCAGTGGACTCCCTCTCCCTCCTTTCTGATGTCATAGAGGCTCACGGTTGCAGAGGTCTCAGTCCATAGAGAGCTTGGCTCCATTCCTCAGGGCTCAAGGTGAGGCAGAGGAGTGTGGCAGGGGGAAGCAGCTCACAGGATGAATCCACTCACTAGATACAAAACATACACCCCAAAGGCACGCCCTCAATGACCTATCTCCTCCAGCCACACCCTTCCTGCAGTCAGCCACTGCTCAGCTAATCCCATCAGGGGATTAACTCACTGATTGGGTGGCAGCACTCATAATCCAATCATGTCTCCTCTGAATCTTCTTGCATTGTCTCACACATGAGCTTTTGGAGGACACCTCACATCCAAACCCCATCAGTGTCCTTACAAAAAGAGAGACAAGAGAGATGATCTTTCTCTTTACCACAGAAGGACAGAGAGAAGACAAAGCAGGAAGAAAGCCCTCACTGGGAACCCACTCAATGGGCACCCTGACCTTAGACCTCCCAGCCTTCAAACTGTGAAAAACAGACGTTTGTCGGTAAGCCACCCCACCTGTGGTATTTCGTTCTATCAAATGAAATGGCTAAGACTGAGACCAAGAAAATACTGGGAGACGTGCAGGTGGAGACATTTAAACGAGGTCAAGAGAAAATTCTTGAATTCGAGACTGAAAAGCATGAAGCAAAGGAAGGAAATGAGAGGCACATCTGCCGAGCAGGGCTCCTCCTGCCTTGCACAGACCAGGGACCTGCAGGCTGGGGGTCCGAGTGCTCATCGGTGCACTGTGTATCTGTATGAAGAACCTCGAGGTAACAGGGAAACCACAGCTGGACACAGGAGATGAAAAGGAGCCAGCCTCCTACCATCCCACCTGGTCAAGGAACAGCTGAGGTACCACATGGGTACCGACAGGAGGCAGGGAAACGAAGGGCAGAGATGAACGGTGCACGTTGACCAAGTTACAAAGGAAAATCAAACACACAAACTCTCCAGTCTCAACATTTCTGACTACTAGCAACCAGATGACTCTGTATCAGGAAAGCAAGCAAGGACTGGGGTACTACAGAGGCAGACAGCCTCCTGGCAGCTTTTCCCCCAAACTGAACACCTCCAAAGAGACTCTTCTTTGAAAGGACAACTAATGAGAAGAAAACAGCACACTACTTGAGACTGGGTTGAAGTGCCTATGCTGTTTCTTCTTAAACAAGATTTTTTTACAAGATTGCCAGTCAATGGTGATTATTTTCAATGAGATAATGAAAGTCAAGATCTTTGCTACCAAAAAAGCACAAATAACCTCCAAAGTTCATTAAAGCATGAGTTTCTAAATAATGTAAAAGTGCTACCCATGCAACATCATTGGCTCAGGAATTATGCTTTTGTGTCTTCAATGTGGAAAATTAATCACTTTAACATAGTGAACTATCATGTTATGTTTAAACCACACTTCTCAACATTATAAACATCTTTTAAAAGCAAAACATAACCACCAATTTTATAAACTTAAGATACTTAGGAGAATAAGAAGTTTCACTCCTAGCCCTCTCACAGTCTAGACATATGAGATTCTCTTAAGTCCATGGGCAACTCTGCAAAGCAATGTTTGCTGAGCGTCTACTATATGTCCAACCCTGCCCTACCTGTCACTTACCAGGAACTGGAGAGTGGATAAGAGGATGAATCCTGTCCCAAGCATCTCTTCACACACCCATAATTCTTTCACTCCATCTTATAAACAAGCTCCAAATGGGATTTCACAGATTCTCCAAACTGACACTGGCTTCATTCATTCACACAGCACACCCACCTCTTTCAGCTTGTTCATTCCAGGAACAGGTCCAGCATGTGTCAGGAAGGGAAAGTTCCTGTATCTACATCAGATTGCATGCACCATGGTGTCTACATAAATCTTCATAAATCATATCTACCTTATCCTCCACACACCATCAAGATGCTTCTGTGTAAGCAAGAAAGCAGAGAAATGCAGAGTAGAGCTCATTGCAATATTTGGGGCACTTGGTTTTGTTAAGACCCAGCTTCATTTGCTGTTATTTTCCACTTTCCAGAATGCAAATAGAAAATGAAACACTTCCAAGGTTATGCCGCAAATCATCAGATCAATCTGGGCCAGTGGACAGGTTTCCTAACTGACAGCTGCTCCTCTATCTGTTGGGACCTGCTGTTTCAAACAATCCTGCACCAGAGGAGTGATGAAACTGCTGAGGTCTAAGTAGAGCAAGTGAAGACATTGCTGGCTGAGGACCACACTCTCCTACCTGCCTCTGGGCCCATATCCTGTGCTGGCCCCAGGTTCCCCCAGAGCTAGCATGGTACTGGACACACAGTGAGTTCAAGCTGAATGAACAAATAAAACAATTAGAAGCAGAATATCTGAAGGGATTCTGGACATAAAAGTTATCAAGAAAACATATCATCAAATTAAAAAAGAAAATCAAAGACCTACTACTTCCTTGAATTATTCTGTTATTTTGTTCTGTACTTCAGGACTACACCATTTGAGTCTGCCTTCAATTTCATAATCAGAGTCAACCACTATTGTACCATTAAGTTCCACAAATGGACCGAGAATAGACCAAGAGGGTAGCCACACACATTTTGTTACTAAAACAAGGAAATATTATCCGTGGTGTCTTTATTGTGATAACCATCTTTCAATAAATATTGAAGATGTATTTTTTTAGCCCATCATACCTATAGCATAAGAACTGGGGAAAACAACTAGACACACACACACACATACACACACACATCCCTGTTATGTAAATATGGCAAAATCTGATGAAAAGGTACAGAGATAAATTAAATTTTGTTCCAAGAGCAGAGGACAGAGAGTTCAAAAGAAAGCACAGGAAGCCAGGCTGCCTGACACTGAACCCATGAGGCTTCCTTGTGTAGCCAGTTGTCTATGTTTTTTACCGCACTATTTCTGAACCTAGAAAATGAGGGTAATCATTACACCTACATCATAGAGCTAAAATGAGAATTAAATAAATTGGAAAATAGAAAGCACTAGATTGAGGTAAGCATTCCTAGCATCAGGATTAAACCCAGACCTACGGCAAAGAGACCAAGCAGGGAAGTCAAGACAGGTGCCAGCAGTGGGCAGCTCTGGCTCTGCCAGGCCAAGGTCAGCAAACTTCTCTGAATCACATGTCACCCCATTAAAATGTATACATTTTATATTTTTATGTACCTATGGAAATGAAATTTAATTTCAAAAATAAAACTTTCTGTAAAGGGCCACACAGTAAATCTTTTAGGTCTTGCAAGACGCATGGCCTCTGTCACACCTACTCAGCTCTGCCACCGTGCAGGGAAATCTGCCACAGCCATACACACATGCATGATGGGGCGTGGCTGTGTTCCAGCACAGCTTCATTCATAGACACTGAAATTTGAATTTCATACTTTTCCTATGTTGTGATTATTACTCTTATGACTTTTTCCAAACCATTTAAAACTGTAAAATACACTTAGTTTTAAGGAACAAAGCAATGAAGTGGGCAGCAGAATTTGACCCTTGGACCCTAAGAGGTTAATGACCCGGGTGCTAAGCCCCAGGCACGTTTTATATTCATATGAACATATGAACCGACCGGTCGGCTGGCTGTCCCCTGCCATGGACACTGCCATTTAATCTCTTTTCAATCCCCATAGAGGGTTTTTAACCAATATTTGATGAACTGTCTAACCTACTTAGAACAAATTTCAATTTATCTGTTTGAGCACTGGTATTCTATATACATCAATTCTGAAAGTACATATTTATAACTATAAATGTCAGGCCTCCACTGCGAGTTTGAGGCTCTTCATTCTGCACTCAGCCACGCGTTATGTCCAACATGACAAATATATTTCATTATATTCAGTAATCAGGAATATTTCCAGCAGTGGGGGAAAGCCCTGAACATATCACTTTCTGTGCAGCCTCTGCACTTTAAACAGATTCTTTAAAAATCCATTACAAGAATTTTTTTGAAAGCGTAAAGACTTCCAGAAGGAAGAGTGAGAGATGGGGACAGAGAGATGTGCGGAGACCTCATACTTACCATCTTCACCTCTCTGGGCACAGTTTTATAGACATAATGTTTTAGCTTTGATTAAATAACTAATGGTGTTAGTTATTTAAGACCTGATTTTAATTCTCTTAAATCACCAGGAGAACAGAACCTCAGAACTCCAACTCTCTTGGTTTCTCTACACTTCTCTAAAGCATTGAGATTCCCTCTAATAAACACTGTTAAGTCCTTTGTACAGGTTGAACATACTTAATCCGAAAGTATGAAATCCAAAATGACCTGAAATCTAAAAAAAAAAAAAAAAAAACACACATTTAATTTTTTTTTCATCTACATAAATACTTCAAAATCTGGAACACTTCTGATCCCAGGCATTCTGAATAGTGATGCTCAACCTGTGTGACTGTCACCAAAAATAAGAAGTAATTCATCAGTATATACACTAACTTTACTTTCCCACCCTTTAAGAAAATTCCTTTCAATTTAGATTGGACTTTGGTTTTGACTTTTCTTATATATGGAGCTCTTCACATGAACATCCCTTTCAAAGTAAGAAGTAAAAATATGGGAGCAGCTACACAATCACAGATGATACGATCATTAAGAATGCCATGAGAGCCAGGCACAGTAGCGCACACCCATAATCCCAGAAGCTCAAGTTCAAGGCCAGTCTCAGCAACTTGGTGAATGAAACCCCAAGCAACTTAGTGAGACTCTGCCTCAAAATAAAAAGTCTGGGGATATGCTCAGTGGTTAAGTGCCCCTGGATTCAACCCCCAGTACCCACCCCCACAAAAAAAAAATGAATGAGAAGATTCTAAAAGGTGAATCATTACATTCTTGTCAACTCAGCAAGGAACTGGGACCCCTGGGACCAAAGACTGACAGTCAGTTTTTACACAAAACTTCATCATGGTTCTTGAAAAGTGAAAACTACAACAAACCAACTGTGTAAATGTACTATGCATTTCACTATCTGATAAGCCCAGATCTTTTTAAGTGAACCTGTGCCAAAATACACTGATATACATCCATGAAAAACAACTTTTTAACTCTGCGATGCTGAATTCCAACACACTTAGAAGGGGATGCTTTTCTCTTCATATGAAAAGTGATGGTAGGGTTGGGGATGTGGCTCAAGGGGTAGCGTGCTCGCCTGGCATGCGTGCGGCCTGGGTTCGATCCTCAGCACCACATACAAACAAAGATGTTGTGTCAGCCGAAAACTAAAAAATAATAAATATTAAAATTCTCTCTCTCTCTCTCTCTCTCTCAAAAAAAATCATAAAAAAAGAAAAGTGATGGTAAATTTTTCCAAGATCAATGTCCAAATATTCTTCATAGAAAAGATCTGAATTCCTTCTTCTAGTTGCATTCCAAACCCCAAAAAGAGAACCCTGACCTGAGCACTCATATCAGAGAGGTTTCTCCAGCCTTCTACCAGTCATTCTCTTCTTTAATGGGCCCAGGGAATCAAGCAGATGTGTTTGCCAGGCACCTCTCCAGACTATGCCCTGCTACCATGGATTTCCTGCCCACATCCAAACCTTCCTTAAGACTCTTAGTTCTGTCCCCAAGCCAAGAGCCAGTGCTACAAGTGTTCTCATATGCCTAGGGGCTGACATTTGTGGGGCTTCAAGAAGGAGCTGGTTTGTGTTGACTGCAGTGTCCCTGAGTCTTTCCAAGATGGAACCAGGGGAGGAGAACAAGGAAGACCCATGGGCTGAGGGCTGGCTTTACCTCACCTCCATCTCCTCGTGTTATTCCAAGGAATCTAATAATTGTGTATCTGAACATAGCTTTCCAGGGAATTTTCAAAGTTTGTCAAGGTAGGAGAATAAAATGTGCTTCATTTTACGATGTGTTAGCATGAATTCCAATGACTTTTATATGTTCAGATAAAAATACATAAGCCTTCATTTAAACTCTAGCTCCAGACCCGCTTTCTTCCGCTAAAAACATAATATGTGGATATTATAAATTTAAAAAAAAAATCAAGTCACCAGGTGATAAGGTTTAGATCTGAGATGTACCACAAAAGCTCATGTGTGAGACAATGCAAGAAACTTCAAAGCTGAAATGATTAGATTATGAGAGTTTTGCCCTCAAAACAGCAGACTGATCCAATGATATGGGGTAACTGGGTGGTAACTGTAGGCAGGTGGGGTGCAGTGGAGGAGATGGGTCACTGGTGGGGTATGCCATGGGGTATTTTGTCCCTGGTGAGTAGAGCTCTCTCTGCTTCCTGGTTGCATGTCCCAAGCCGCTCTCCTCTGATGCTCTGCCTCATCCAAAGCCCCAAGGAATGCAGCCAGCTGTCTACAGACTGAGACCTCCAAAATCATGAGCCAAAATAAACTTTTCCTCCTTTAAATTGTTCTTGTTATCATGACAAAAGTATTGACTAAAACACCAGGTAGGCATATACTCCATTCACAGAAATCATGAAAATATGATTTTTCAGTTGAATTAGTTTTGTTTGCCTTGTTAAAGATGAGAAATGAAAACCACAGGATACCTGGGTCAACGTCAGGTGTCAGGCTGAGGCATGGCTACCTCAATACCCTCGGCAGCCTCCTCCACCGCTCCACCCAGAAGATGCCAGGAGCAGCTGCCAGAGGTCCAAGCAGCCACGTCAGGTGGTAAGAAATCGGCACGCCTCCAAACCGCTGGGATCCACACAAATGACCAGGGCTCCCTCCACCAGCACTGAGCGCCATCACTAAAATATACTTAGGTTTTTTTAAGGGGATGTGTTTGGTACCTCCTTAGAGTTCAACTGCTATACTAGCTATTTGGTAAAATAGTGTTTGTTTGAATATTGAGTATCTTAAAAAGTCACTTAATCAGGTTTAATGGAAACGGAATCAGCATTTGGAAATGTCTAAAAATCTTTTGTCTTTACCACTAACTATTATAACATACAATCACCGTATGTCCTGAATTTCCAGAAGAGCTCCAATTTCATGTATTTTTTGCATTAAATTAATAAATAAGTTTTTTGCTGATCTTTAAACATTTTCTTCCTTTTAATATTTTCCAAAGATTATACAACTGAGAACATTTTTCTCATTTTCAGAAAGAAATAAACTTCAATAATTATATACTATATAAATATTTTATGTCATTACATAATACATTAGAACTGTATGCCATTATTGTATAAATATATACAATGTATGGTATAATATTATATAATATTTTCATTATGTCCATTCAAAAATCTGCACATGAATATTTATAGCAGCTTTATTCATAATTGCCAAAACATAAAAGCAATCAAGATGTCCTTCAGTGAATATATAAACTATATACTCTAATATTATTCAGAGTCAAAAAAAAATCCATCTACCAAACTGTGGAGGAACCTTACATGCACATCACTAAGTGAAAGAAGCCATATGAAAAGTCTGCACTCTGTATCATTCTAGCTCTATGACATTCTGGGAAAGGAAAAATTATGAAGACAGTCAAAAGATGGGTGGAAGCCAGGGGAAGGCTGAGCACAGATGATTTTTAGGATAGTGAAGCTATTTGGCATATCACAAATGCTCCTTGACTTGCGATGAGCTTACATCTTAATAAACCCATCATAAATTAAAAATACTATAGCCGGCATGCTGGTGCATGCCCATAATCCCAGCAGCTCAGAGGCTGAGGCTGGAGGATCATAAGTTCAAAGCCAGCCTCAGCAACGGTGAGGTGCTAAGCACCTCAGTGAGACCCTGTCTCTAAATAAAATACAAAATAGGGCTGTGGATGTGGCTCACTAGTTGAGTGCCCCCGAGTTAAATCTCTGTTACCTGCCCAGAAATACATATTATAAGTCAAAAATGCATCTAGTACAGCTAACCACCAAACATAAAAGTTTAGCCCAGTCTACTTTAAAAGTGCTTGGAATGCTTACTATAGCCTACAGTAGGACAAACCGTATAACAGACGACCTATTTCATTATAATGTTTGAATGTCTCATATCATTTATTAAATAACAAGGCCAGGCACTGCGAGCCTGAGTGGGAACAGCAGCTCACTGATCTGCCCAGCGTCTCGAGAGAGGATTGGACGTCATATTGCTAGTCTGGGAAAAGATCCAAATCGTAAATTCAAAGCACAGTTCCTATAGAATGTGAATCGCTTCCACACCATGGTATAGGTGAGAAATCATTGGGTGAACCATTGTTAAGTGCTGGGCCGTGCATGTAAATGGTGGAGACACATCATTACACACTTGTCCAAACCCACAGCAGGTCTACACCAAGAGTGATGCCCGGTGTAAACTACAGATTGTAAGATGGGTGGACACTAGCTGCATTGTTAGAATGTCGAAAATGTAGGAGGAAAGGCATATGGGAACTCTCTGCTAGCCACTTGCTTTCTCTCTAGACCTAAATCTCTTCTAAAAGTAAAAGTCTTCCTCTCTCTCTCTCTTACACACACACACACACACATCCCTGCCAGGGCAAGCACAGGCAGACTCAGGCTCGTGTTGATGAGACTTGGCCAGGCAACCCTTCCCTCCCATTCCTTGCCCACAAGCCTAGGTTTCTTCTCCAGCTGGAGAGATCCTAGCTGCTACCCACATGCTCACAAACATTTCAAAATGAACAAGCCAGCATTCTCTGGGGGTACCCAGCTTTTCAAGGGGCAACTTCTGGAGAGATAACAATCGCCCCCACATACTGATGACTGCTTGCCCCTAAGAACAGATGTCCACAGGGGACAGGGGGAACACAGTGGCAATGTGACAAGCGGGGTTACTTTCACCACGAGAGCAGCAGAGAAACTTGGACAAAGGGAGCCCTGGACAGCTGAGGTTATCTAAACACAGTGAATCAGCAGACATGCCAAAGAGGCAAGAGTGGGGACCAGACCTGGGTCTTCTAGGACTGGAGAATTATTGTTGGAGCCAACTGAGAAAACAGATTGGGTTACATTTCTCTACAAAAGTGAACCTATCTAGAGAGCAGAGGGCAGCAAAAGGTGCTAGACAAGAGAATAAATATTGACTAGAAAATCTGTCTTGGGGCGGGGACACATAAGCTCCCTTGGCCGTCAGGTGAAAATTTTTGTATTTATATAGACCAGGGAGGTTACAAAAAAAAAAAAAAAAAAGATGTGAGATGCATGGAATTCATTAACAACTATCTGTAACAATCTATCCTAATTAAAAACCAACATTCTACATGTCTGAAACAGTACGGCATTGGGGAGTGCCGGAACAGAGGGGGGTCTACCCAAGGAAAGGAAAGAAAATAAGGCAGGCTAGCAAATAGGTAGATCATGTACCCACTAGATTTAAAATTCAAAAGGAGCATGGCTTTTTCCCTCTTAATGGCTGTGAAATTGATTGAGATATAGGCTAATAGAGGTCCCCAGAGTGCTAAACTAAATTAGAAGGAAGTCCTATAATTACAGCTAGCAGTTAATTATCATATGATGGGAATTGTAATCAAAGTAACAGATACACTATTATTTTCCATCTTTTCTGCAAAACACTCTAACAAAGTCCCTTAAGGGTAGCTGAGGGGCCTGTTTGGGGTTTGGACTGAAGATATGACCCTCCCTCCTGCAGGTGATTGGCCTGTGACCCCATTCCCTACCCCTGCCTGCCTTTCCCACCCACTTGCAGTTCCCTCTGCCTGGAATATTCTTTCTCCACATTCTCGGGACTGCTCCTCCCTCCACGCAGACCTCAAGATCATAACCTGCTGGGAGAGATATGCCCAGACCACCCTATATTAAAGGGTGCTTTAAACCACCCCAGCACCCCTCAACACTATCCCCCCTACCCACTGTTGTCTTCTCCATGCCAATATCCTCACCTGACACCTGGCAGGTGACAGTCTGCTGCCCCCTGGAACGTGACCTGTGTTGCTTCCCTGACTCCCAAAATACTACCCAGCTCTGACTTGGTTCTCAATACACCAAGTGAAAAAACATAATTATGATGTCCACCACCTTTTTATGATGGAAAGAGACAAAGGGGTCCTTTGATCATTGTGGTATCACTGAATTTCAGTTAAGAACATTCTAGCAAGACCTATATTAAGACCACCCGGAAGCCACAAGGGTCTGCCTTCGATGCAGCTACAGATCTGAAGTACAGTATCAAACGGTCCTGAGCACCATAAAAAATAAATAAATAAAAGAAAGGTATTGTGTCTATCTGCAACTAATTTTTTTTTTTAAAGAAAAAAGGTCCTAAAGGGAACTGAGACCACCAAGGTATCTTTATGTAGCAGGTGTGTTTGGTTATAAAGAAATGTTAACCCCGACAAAAGACCACTACACCAGTAAAACACATACCATTTTATCAGTCACACAAACTAAAGCACAGAAGTGAACTTGGCCAAAGTCACACCTACGGTAAGTGCCAAATTCTTCCATCTTAAAGCACCACGGGCATTCATGCTCCAAATTACTTCCTTTGTTCGTTTTTTTCTCTCTTTTTCCTTCCTGTCTTTTGGAAAAAAAAAAAAAAATCCAGAGTAGAGATCAATATATGATCACCTTTTATACCTGCCACCCAACTTGCCCCAGACCACCTCATCCTCTTCAAAGAGAAATTTAAAATTGCCAACAGGAGCCAATCTCATTTTCTCTAAAATGAACCAGAAATCATATCACCAAATCTCTCTCCCCCCCCCAAAATTTAGACAAAGAAAATGTCGGCAAGACAATATTTTGTCACTTGGACAACCACAGCTGTGTATAATTGAAAGCTCTCCAGAGCATCAGTTTGACACCAGCCTCACTGCTCTAGAACGCCGTGCTGACTGCCTGGACGCCTCCTAACCGTGGGACTCAGTGCGGTGCCTCTAGTTCAACATATTACGATCACATTGACCAAAGCTGCTCTTGCTTTAATTTGCCCAGCGTTGCCTGCCAGAAATGAGAAGATAGGACAATGATGTGATGAAACCTCGTTTGAATCATACAATTTATGGCCATCCTTCCTGGCTTAGTGCCAGCCCCGTTATGTTCTGAATCTGCTGGGGGTGGGGGACTCTTCCCGTCAAAGGCAGCTCTGTGTGAAACAAACCTCTCTATTCAGAAAGACGCCCTTTCATTCCATTCCAAAGCCAGAGTGTAAGGATGCCGGTCT
The DNA here is from genome assembly GCF_048772815.1 of Callospermophilus lateralis. Classification (NCBI taxonomy): domain Eukaryota; kingdom Metazoa; phylum Chordata; class Mammalia; order Rodentia; family Sciuridae; genus Callospermophilus; species Callospermophilus lateralis. The sequence continues at coordinate 12,292,252 of NC_135314.1, read as the reverse complement.
GCTTTCTGCCAGGGAAAGTGGAAGGGCAGAGGGAAGAGGAGAGATCAGAAGAGGCAGAGGCAACAGGTCTCCACACTGACCACGGATCGGGAACAAAGCAAGTACAGACTGCTCCACGCTGCCTTCCAGAACGGTGCACCAGGGAAGGCCCGATTAGGATAGAAGCAAGCTTAGGCCAGCCTCCCTGGGCATTTACACAGCCCAGCACCTCCCACCCCAGCACCTCCCCCCCAGCACCTCCCACTGCCACCAAAGAACATACACCCAAGTGCAGACTTTCCTCTGACCTCCCCCAGGGCACCAGCAGAATTGGGACCCAGGGTCACAGGAAGTGCCTAATCTCTGCAAGCAAATGTCAATTTTCAGGGCAAAGAAAATGCCTTTGTTCTTTAGGAAGGGGGTTGAAAGGAGGCTGAAGTGACCACATCAATTCACCCACTGGGATTCACAAAGGAAGCACCTGTTCTCAGAATGGCGTGGAAAATGTTGAAACAATCTTACTTTGTATGCTGCCTTTCTGAATGAACAACTATGGAGAAGCTGAGCCTGCAGGGAGGCCAGGTCAGTTTTCCTACACAATGGTAAAGGTTTGTATAATGAGCAAAAATGTAATGGTTATTTATAAATAAATATTTATAAATAAATAACCTCAGAGTTTTGATCCACTAAAAAAAAAAAGGAAAAATAATATAATCATGGGAAATTAATAGTCCATATCTTTTCTTTTCTCTGTTACACTTCAAATATCTAAGCATGTGACCAAGCATACTGATCAACAGCAGAGGTGTCCTCATCTCCTAAATTCCCAAGTTCCTGCTACAAGTAGAACTGGACCATCCTATATTATAGCTTGTTACTCACAGGTCTGAACATGACTCTTGGTTCCTCAGTAAAAAAGAGCAAAGTTATGACCAATTAAAATAATTCTGGTGTTATCCATATGGGGGAAGCATTTAGTGTGAGCACAGAATATGCATCAGTTCATTTATGGTGGGTAATGGATTAGGAACAAGAAACGTATGCATCAACAGCTCTTCCCCCCAGCTCTGCCTCTTCTCAAACAATTAAAGACACTCTTTGCCATACACTTAAAGAAACAGCAAAACCAAAGCTAAATCCACAAAACAGAATTGGTTGCGTTAGTTGTTGAAGCTACATAAAATAGAGTAATAAATTTCTACTATTATAAATCTTCTTTTAACATTTGAGATATGATATTAATGGCCCCAGAAACACACATGTAATTATCTGTAGGGCAAGGAAGATTTCTTTTTAATTTCAAACAAAGTATCCTTATATTTCTCATACCATTTTGAACTGTGATCGTTTTGATTTAAGGTACATAACCATCTATTAATTTAAAAAAAAGAAGAAGAAGAAAGTTTAGGTCAACTAAATTAAATAATTGTATACATTATTGCTTCAAATCCCAAGGCACAGAAAGGAAATTACTTCCTTCGGCCAAATGCTTCCTTAGGTCCACTGGGGATAAAATATTTCCTTCACCCAAAACAGCCTGCCCCCCAAAAAAGCTTCTATTTCTCAGAGTAAAGATTGCAGAATGTGAAAGTTTTAAAAAACAGAGGATTTTGTGTCTTGAGGTATATGTCATAGCCCAAGAGATAAGTAAGTCATAGCAATTACAAAGAAGTGTTATCTGAAGTTGTCCAAGCCAAAATTCAGTATGACACTTAGGGTTACGAAAACCCATTAAGATTTTTGACTTTGAGTTTATAAAAGCAAAGTGAGTGACCCTCTGCACAAATAAGAATGTCTTTCCCTGGGTCATCAAAGGCAAGATATCAGCTCATAAATGTCTCTCTCAAGTTTTATTTATTCCCTTAACGCAAATAAAGCTAACTTAGCATTTGCCTTGGAAAACGAACCTTTTTCAAAGTACGCTGACACTTTTATTGATTTGTGAATAGCTCTTGACAGTGTATGTACACACACACATGCACTCACAAGCCCTAACTTTTGTAAGACCAGCCCCTGTGTCTGCTACATGATCCTATTGACCAAAACACTAAACTAAATTTTCATAGAATTGGAAGGAAATGCGAGGACATCACTCATTCTGATTTATAAAAGTCAGGGTGGCAGCATATGCTGGAATACATGCTATGAGAAAGTAAGATCGTTGAGAATTTTGTGAACTCCTATACCCCAACTGCTAGGAAAGTGCCTTTGAATATATTAATTGCTTGAATCTTCTTAAGAACATCATGAAATGGATAGTATTCTTACCCCGTGTTACAGATGAAAAACTGAAATTCAAAGAACTTAGTTACCCAGATGACACAGCTGGTAGTGGGGAAATGAGACCTTTGGTTCTCCCCCATGTCTCTTCTCCTTTACCATTTTATTCCTTGACTTCTGTCAGAAAATGACTTCCAACAGAAATTCTGGAATATAAAAATGGAATCTCTGCATAAGGAGTATGCATTTTTTAGGCCCAAGTTCAGCACCCAAAAAATAAGCAAATACATGCGAAAAGATAAGTGAACTGCATTAATCTAATTCAAAGACAGGAATTATTTTCTAAATTAAATATTCATTGGTGACGACATGCATCTAAGGACTTCTGTCCCTGGTCGGTGTCAGTAACCAAGTCTTTTGTCTACAAATAGGTAGACTATAGCACCTTGGCACCTCTTCCTCATTCTCCTGCCTAGAACTGCAAGTGCACCTGGGAAACGTGGGAGTCTAAGACAAGGCCAAAAAGGAATGGGCCTGACTTTTCTAAGGCAACCTAGAGCCAAATATAAACAATGGGTGAACTGTGCCTTTATTGGGATAGGGTAGCCGTGCCAATCACTGCTCCCATCGCCCCTGCCTTCTGAGAGCCTGCCTAGGCTAGTCGAGACCACCCATGCTACCTAAGCCCCTCCCTGCCCACAACAGCTGGGTGGATTCATGACTCAGTATTGGCCAAGAGATTCTCGCTTAAAAACTTGCACTTCAGAAACTAGGAGACCAAGACAGTTATCTAAAGGAAAGTCCACATGGACTTGAACTAAAGCACATTAAGCCAAGTCAGAGCCATTTGGCAAGTAATGAGTCTGAGAATCTGCGAAGCAAGAGGTCAAACAAGAAAGCAAGGCAGAGGCAAGAGAAGGGCAGAGCCTTGCCAAGAAAAGCAAAAATTACAGACTACAAGTGCCCTTGAGATAGATGGTGGACGGTGTCCCTTCCTGATTTTCCTGCTCCTGTCCCTGTGTGGCCTGCATACCCTTGATCATCCATGGCATTTCTCCGCGTCCCATTAGTCACACCATTTTTATAGGAGTTGATTTGAGAGGGCTTCTTTTCATTGCATTATAACCCAGTGAGCCTAAGACATATTCTCCTCTCTGTTTCTCCCCTATTAGGAAAGATGACTCAGAAATGGATCTTTCCTGGAGATCTCAAAAAAGTCAAGGCCCCACAGCATCACCGATAACCTGAAGAGGCCTTATTCACACACCATCGCCAACACCCTGGAAAAGCCAAATCTCCAATGGCTGAGTCAGAAGAATTTTAAATAATTATCTCAGGTGTCAACAGAAAGATGTTAAAAGGGATTAAGTATAAAGGATGATGTGCTTTCTTTTAAAAAAAAAAAAAAAAAAACACTAAACGACAGAGAAAAACAAGCAGACAAAAACTTCCCATTCCTTTTTTTGAAGGAGAAGAAGAAAATCTATGAATCTCTGAACCTTGTTTCAATGCTGTTCAGATAGAGCTGTACACCAAGGCCAGACTGACTGGAGATGGTTCAAAGTTACAAAATAATCCATCAGGAATTAAGGTTTATTGGTTTCAAATACACCTAACATACAAGCAGATGCCTAGCTCCATAACATAATGAAGTGAAGCGATGATAAGCAACAGCCTGGAAATTGCTGGGGGCAGAGGACCCCTTCTGCTCAGAACTTCCTGCTTGATACTGTGAGGAGAGAGGAGGAGAAGAATTAGACAGTTCTTGCCCTCAAAGAATTCCTAGTCTGGCCAAGAAGACAGGCACTCCCACAAATAGCTCAGATCAGGGGCAGAGAGTGACAGAGGCTAATTGGAAGCCCCAGCAAAGCATGATGGGAAGGCCAAGGCAGGAGCAATCAATCGCCCGCCAGCCAGGCAGGCGACACTCAGCCCCAACCCACGGGGCACTGTCATTTTAAAAGTAAATCCACTCTCACAGTTATCATGAAATTGCATCCATGATTTTTGAGTTCCCTCATCCATACCTCTTATCTGATCATCAAAATCCCTGCCTTTTCCAGGGAAAACCATCTGTTTATCATTTCCTCTAAAAGCTCTCCAAATGACACAATGACCTTGAATCATCCTTTATCTCTAGAAAATATCCTCCTTCTGAAAAGGCAACTAAAAAAAAAAAAAAAAATGAAGATAACACCCACAAAGAGTTCAAGTCCATAAGTGAAAATAACCAAGCGGCTTGGTTTCTGTTCCCTATCTCAGCTGCTGGTCTTCACATTCCAGTCAACTGCCGGCTGTGTCACAAACACGCTAGCAAACAGCTCTATGCTAAGAACCATCTGTCTCTAAAATATTTATTGCAGCCTTCCGCAGAGGTTCTCCTGCCCGTCAAAAACCACTGCTCAAATTTTACACTGATTTCTAAAAAAAAAAAAAAAAAAAAAAAAGTCGTGAGACTCCAGCAGGGTCTGTAGCTTTGTGGATCCTATGATGCCAATATCAGTTTCCTGGTCTTGATAATGCACTATTTTTAAGTAAGGTGTCACCACTGGAGGAAGCTGGGTCATGGGTACCCAGCAACACTGTATTATTTTTCAAATTCTAAGATCATACTTACTTCAAAATAAAAAGGTGACAAATGAAATAGCACTCATGTCATTTATGCTTTGCTGGGCTTCTCCCATGTCTACCGGCTTTCTTTTCCTTCTAGATTCTGATACTTTGCTATCACACCTCAAAACTTGCAGAACCCATGACCCCAGTTCTGAGAGAGGCAGCCAGCAAGGGGTGCCTCCACCAGAGCTCATGTTCTTTTAAGGAGGCCAAGAAAGTCATTGTCCCCATCCTCACCCCAGCACGGGCCAGTTCCTGGTAGAACTCCTTGCCTTGTTTTGCTGGTCCCCTTCCTGTGGCCCACTGCTCCCAACACACACACACACACAGGGATGGGAGACTGAATTTAAACATGGCAGGAGGAGTATCCAGCCAAGTCAGCAGAATCTTTCACTCACAAGGTGAAACTCCACCTTCCCAAGACTTAACTCTGCCGACCTCTACCATGTTTGCTATAGGAGCCTAAATAACTAGATTCCTGTGGAATTCAAAACACTACACAAGAGATGATTGTCTTCCTAAGTTCTTCTCAAAGATGCACAGATATCGCCTTAGCAGCTATTTATGTAGCTCATGCCCCAATAGCCACCCAGCTCAAGTATCAGGTAACACAATTTGAGTTCCTTGGCTTAGTTAAGATCTTTAAAGAAAATTTATCAACTCTGACATGACAAAATCCAGAAATAACTTATTAAACTTTGAAGAACTTTAGTACCATGTCTATAGAGCAATCATTAAGAATACAGAATTCATGGCTGGAGAGGGGTCAAGTCCCTGTAGCATCTACCTGTGTGCCTCTGTTGATTACCCAAATCACCTCAGGCAACTTACCTAAGCTTTTTGTGTCTGGTTTCTACAGGTAAAATGGAGATAACAGCAGGCAAAGGATCCTGCCTCAGAAGACTGCCATGAAGTCATGCCCCAAGTCCCCTTCAAGGGTTGCCTATTGTTATTATAAACGCAGTTAACTTGTTATTTTTCTTAATAATGCAACAAACTGTCTATTGAGCATCCGGGCTTCAAACTCTATGAAACCAAGGTAAAAGAAGGTGCAGCCATTATTCTGGAGGAATCCACATGTTACTAAGCATAGAGACAGAGAAGGATGAGATCATGTGGGTGTCCCTGCCCTAAAGGACTTTTGTGGAACCCAAGTGCTATAGGTAGAAATGATGAGTCACGGAGTGAAGCCCCACGATTAACTAATCTAAAGGTCAGAACAAAACCCCAACAAGTAAACCCTCAGTGGTGTGTATCACCTGCCCCTCCCTCACCCACCTTTCACCTTAAAAAAAACCAACATATTCCCAAATACAGTACCTACAGTCTCACGCAGCGCCTGAACCATTGGGCGAGTTTTTCCAGTTCCACGGATCATTCTGCTAAACCACCAGCCACTCTAATTAACCCCAAAGCTATGGGCCCCTGCAGCTCTTTCCCCTTCCTGCCCTCCTTCCCCACCACACTTCCACGGTCGCCCACCACAGACACCCCTGCCAGAGAGAGAGGGATTCCAGGGAAGACCACAGCCCTAGGGGAAGGGAAAATTCCACCCCATAAGGACAATCCATGTGCAACATCTCTGAGAAGCAGGGATCCTTGTGGTTTCTGAAACGTTGCCAATCACACAAAGGAAGCCTGGTGCATGATTTTCAAGCCAGTTTTATAAAATAACTCCAAACATCGGAGCATGTGAAGCCAAAATTGTAAATCCTGCTGAAATCTCTGGAGTTATTTAATATTATTTATTATGATTTTTCTTGGCACCCCCAAAAGTCTCTCACCCTAGGCCCTCATAGAGCATTTTATGAAAATACACACCATCAATGGTGTTCACAGATGCTGAGACCCAAACAGAGAAGACGCCTGAGAGCCTTGGCCCAAACCCAACAACCTGTAAATAAACGCAGCTCTGAAGGACCCAGAATGGCCACCTTCCATCCCAGGTACTCCTGCTCCCTCGGGTGCTGAAGCGGGACTGGGTGAAAACCCTGCTCAAAGTTAATAGAAAGTCAATGGCAGGAGCCTTGGGAGCAGACTCCAATGTCAAGGTCAAGGTTTTCAATATTCTCCTTTTCAAATGAGTCATTTGCTCTTAAATGCATCCATACAAGGATTTTTTTTAAGAAATCAGAGATTGATTGGCCTGTCTAATGTGAAAACAGAAGTAATTAAAATGTGTAATTTGCACATTTGTGCATTTGTACACTCCTCCAAGTTTTGATGTGTCTCTTCCACAGAGAAAGCAAATCATATATTCAGGAAAAGACATAAATTCTGTTAAAAATCTAGAATTTCTTTCCAGATCACTCCATATCTTTCGAGATATTCTTGAAGCATATAGACATTCCAGCATTTTTATATTGTAATTATTTTCATATTTGTAGCCAAAAATCTTATATCAAATATCAGCTATAAGCAAGAGAGAGAGAGAGAAAGAGAGAGAGTCTGCCAAGTGAAAATTGGGTCACTGACATCAGTTGGTCACCCTGATATGGAAAGGACAAACCTGATGGCAAAAGAAGGGAACACGAAGAAGGGCCCTTGAATCATCTTCTTTTGTAAGTAAAAGTTCAAATGAGGGACTCTCTTGAGAGTCCGCTAAAAGGATTCAAAATTACAAGGAGCCAAAACTGAGTTTTGAAACATTCTTCCTGTTTATAGTGAGTCAATTCTCAAAATACAGAGGAATTAGATTTTAATGAAAGTTCCTACTATCACGGAATTGCTCAAGAATATTTTGGCCAGACTAGCTTAACCCTTCGTAGGTGGTAGAAAGCTCTGACACAGTAACCACCTGATGGGGAACACATTCCTGTTCCTCAAATACAACTAGCTGTACTGTCCACCCTCTTACCACACCTCAGGTTCTGTTTTGAGGACATGGAAGAGTTTCACTGGATACCTCTTCTACACTAGACCAGTGGTTCTCTAGGGCAGTGCCGTAGTTTGAATATGTTCCCGAATGTCCCTGTGTTGGAAATTCAATCCCTCGATTCGCATATTCGCTGTCTTTGGAAGTGGGGCCTTTGGAAAGTAAGGAGTGTTGGATGTGGTCATGAGGGTGGCGCCCCCACAATGGCATTAGTGGCTACAAGAGGAGGAGGGACGTGAGCTGGCACACTCGCTTTGTCTCATGGTGTTAGGATGCAGCAAGAAGCCCCTCCCAGATACCAGCACCATCCTCTCGGGCCTCCCAGTCTGTTAGTTAAGTAAACCTCTATTCTTTATAAATTATCAAATCTCTGGTATTTAGTCATAGAAAAATAAAGCAGATGAAGACACTGTGCCAGGAGCAGTCAGCATCAGCATCACCTAGGAAGTTGTCAGAAATGCACATCTGGGGGCCTGCCCCAAGACCTCATAAATCAGGAACCCTAGGGCTGGCCGATCCATGGCTTAAGAAAGCTTTCAGGTGATTTTGAAGCCCATTGCTCCCGGCCATTGAAACCCCATCTTCTGGGTCACTGGAATGTTCCCGAGACGCCATCAGCATGGTAGCTCCTGAGGATGCCTCTCCAACACACTGCTCCCCGCCCAGGCACAGCACACCCTCACCCAATGGCAACAACTTCCTCCTTTGTTGCACCTCTCTGTTTTTTTTAGTCAGCTGTGACTGAAAGACCCGACCATAACAACTATAGAGGAGGAAGGGTTTATTTGAGGGCTCACGGTTTTCAAAGGTCTCAGTCCCTAGGAAGCCAAGGCCAGCTCCATTCCTCGGGGCTTGAGGTGAGGCATGGCAAAAGGCTGTGGCGAGGGAAGCAGATCACATGAGGATAAGGAAACAGACTCCACTTGCCAGTCTACTGCCCAAAGCCACGCCCCAGTGCCCACCTCCTCTAGCCGCACCCTACTCGCCTTCAGTTCCCACTCAGCTGATCATCAGGGGACATTCACTGATAGGGTCAAGCTCTCATAGCCCAATCATTTCTCCTGGAAACCTTCTTGCGTTGTTTCACACATGAGCTTTTGCGGGGCACTCACATCCAAACCATAATACTCTGGAAGCCTCTTCTCACAGTTTACCCCGGCTGCACACCAGCTACTGCTCCCCACATCTCTCTAGATCCTTGTCACATGGTCCACACGACTGTGCCCCCACCCCCCGCCCTGACTTCATGCTACCTGCATACTGGACTCCTTAGTCCTCCACTCTCCAGCCGCCGCCACCCCTGCCTGGGCCCCACTGGGACAGCATACCCCAGGCCCCACTTCCCTCCCGCAGCTCCAGCCCTGTCCAACTCTCACCCAGGGCCTTGCTACTTCCCCTGGGCTGTAGGAGACCCCTGTCCACTGCCCAGGCTGCCTTCCTCTGGCCAAAAGCTCTAAGCCTGGTCCCAGAGGCAATGAGTGCCAGGTGAGGGTTCGAAGAGTTACGGAGATGGGAATTTTGTGTTTTGTTTTAGCAGAATTTACAACGGCTGGCGACTCCTGTGAGAGAGAAGAGGATATGCAGGCATTCCCCAGCTCTACGCAGGACAGCCAGGGAAAGGACAGACACACAGAAGTCACTAGGCTGGACGAAAGGAGGGTGCAGGAGAGAGTGCGAGCGGGGCTGTGGGTGAGAGAGAAGAACGGAGGCAGAGGTGGGGAGAAGAGCAGAGGGAGTCTTCCAGATCATCAGCAGGCAGCTAAAGGACTCGATGGCTTCTGAGCCTGATGGCAACTGAAGTCAGGTCTACAGAAGCAGCTGAAGCAGGAAGCACTAGGGGTCCTGCCATCATAGGAGAAGTTGCAAAGATTCCCTCGAAAAGGCTTTAAAAATGGACAAAACCAGAAAAGTCGTGAGGTGTCTCAGAAGACGTACGTTCCTGTCATGCAGGATGAGGCTGTCCTGCCGATGGGCTCTGGTGACTCTCAATCGTAACACCCCACCTCACCATCCCAAGTGTCCTCAAAGGGATATAGCCCCCCCACACACTGAAAATGAGGTACCTGAAATAGCCCAAAAACCCAGAGGAGAGTAAAAATAAGTACATTTTTAAAGCTAGAGACTTTTTAAATAAAGGAAGTGTCCTGGGCTTACATAGGAGGCTACAAAGGTCAGCAAACTCTCCACAAGAAGCCAAAGAGGAACTATCTCAAGCTTCAGGAGCTACTCAATCTGATGAGCTCATCACTGAGCTCAAAAGTGGCTTGGAAAATAAGTGAAGGGATGTGGCCGTGTTCCAAGGAACTTTATTTTAAGGAAAAAAAAAAAAAAAACAGGTGACAGCCAGATTTGGCCTGCAGGCTTCATTTGCCAACCACTGGGTATCTGGCGAGCACGTTGATCCCTTGGAATCTGCAAGGAACTGGTCCCAGGACCCCATCAGGATACTCAAGTCCCTTATGTAAATGGCATATCTGCATATAACCTGTACACACCACCCAATGTATTTCAAATCATCTCTAGATTGCTTATAATACCCAATACAATGCAAACGCTATGTCATACTGTATTTTTCAGAAAATAATAGCAAGGGAGAAACTGTATACTCAGAACAGAAGCTATTTCTTTTCTTTTTGAAATTTTTGATACAAGGTTCGTTGGATCTATTGGTTTGGATCCATGGTTGTTGGAAAGGAATGACCAACTTTTTGTATATAATGAGGAATTAGATGGCACTAGTGTTTCATCTGCTCTTTTGAAAGAACAAGATGAAAATCAACACAATCATATTCCTTTCTCAGATGACTCTGTATGTGGGAAAACTCCTTACATAAGCTAAGCTGCATCCTCCCCATCCCTGGTTTGGCATCTCCTCCTGTTGGCACACACCTCACTATACCCCACATCCTTACCCCTTCTTGTCCCTGAAGAAGGGACAGTATGAAATTGGTCATCATCCTGCTTTATAGAAAAAGTGGGTGAAGTCTGTGTAGTACTGGCCAGGCCTCCCATCACATATGCACTCCTGCTTGATACCAGCTCGTCCCCTAGTGTTGGAGAAGCCCCAAAGAACAAGCAAACCAACAAGCCAGGTGCTACCTCCTTCCAAGGGGACCCTGCCTGGAGATGAAGTAGAGATCTAATTCCACAGTTGTGAGAGTGACTAAGCCAGATTCCCTGAAGCCCCATCTGGGGTTACGTCACCTGCGCAAGTTCAACATCTGGAAATGCACAGAACAGCCCTGGTGGATGGGAGTGGTGCTCAGGGAGCATTCTTCCAAGTTCATGGTGACTGTAAGCATGACATTCAGCAGATGGCAAGGGTCAAGAAGAAAACTTACGATCTGGCCCCTCAACTCGGCACTTCATCCCCCACCAGTGGATCTCTCCAAAGCAAAACCCTCAGGAGCCTTTGGATTTTGCCACTCTGAAAAAAAATGAAAGAAAGAAAATCCAGAGCTGCAGAGAAAAAACTTGGACCAGCCAAAAACAGTCAGAACCAATTTTCATCGAAATGTTCAAACACAACATAAGGGTCGCACTGTAAAGGTTCCTGTCCTCATATGGATTTCCTTAACAACCAGGGGAGCAGTCAAGTGTCCATGAGAAAATCCTAAATACACAGCACATGTATACACATCTTCTGCAGATGGTTTTCATCAGACTTAAAAGAGAAACTGTCCTTTTTCTTCTCTAACAAACAGTGAAGGATCCCAAAGGGAATGCAGAGCTCTCAGAATGAATTAACCACCAACAGGAAAAGCTTACTACCAGGGCCAATGCGAGGGTCCAGTTGCCAACGGAGGTGGGAGAAACAGGCCCCCCCATGGAGCCAATGAGCAATCAATAGGAACACCCCAGGTCAGCCAAGGACCCTCCACCGCCTCCTCCTTGTCTCACGTCCAACTTGATGACTTCCAGAACTAGGATATAAAAACGTCTCTGCTTCAGGAAATGACACCAACCAGAACAATATGAGCCTCTGCAAGACAGGTGTCTGGGCGGTTGGACCTGGACCACAGAAAAAGAGAAAATCTCTCTTCTGTTGCCACCAGTGCAGATGGAGGGGATCTGAGGATCATTTCCTCAGCAGGCAAAAACCCAGGGAAGAGGAACCGGGAAAGGTCACGTCCAAACAAATACATCAACCAAACTAAGAGAGTCCCAGAATGCACAAGCGGACACACACAGCACCCTCGGGAGCAGGAGAACGCCTCCACAATTTGCCAGCGCCAACTGCACTGAGAATCACTTCAGCAAATGACCCCTGAGACAGTCCTGGGTGGGCAGGTGGTCAAATGGCCCCAGGAAGGCAGGAAGGCACTAGGAAGGATGGACCTCTGTGGAGCAGGGGATGCTCTGTGACCCTCTCTTATGGTCTGGATCTGGAATGTCCCCCAAAAGCCAATATGTTGAAAGCATGGCCCTCAGTGCAGCAAGATTCAGAGGTGGGATTTTAGGCAATAACTGGAACACAGAGCTCCAAACTTACGATGGATTAATCCACCGATAGCTGCATAGGCTACTAGAAAGTGGGACCTAGTTGAAGGAGTAGGTCACTGGAGGATGGTACCCCAAAGGGGTTGGTCTTCTCCCCCGACCCCTACCTCTTTCTCTATCTACCTCTTTCCCTCTCTCTCTCTCCATCTTCTCTACTTCCCAGCTTCCATGAGCTGTGCATCCTTATTCCACCAAGCCCTTCCACCATGTTCTGCCTCACTTCAGGGCCAACACTGGAGCTGGCTGACGTGGACTGAATCCTCTGAAGCCGTGAACAGAAATCAACCTTCTCTGCCTTGTGTTCTTGTGAGATATTTTGGACACAGTGACAAAAAGTTGACTAACACTCTTGTCTGACATTGAGGGTCTCCTTCCACCTTTGAAATTAAGCTCATGAAAATGAGCACTTGGAAACACTCGGGAAAGGCTCAGTTGTAAAGGGTCTTCTCGTCCTTCAGCTCTAGGGAGTAAGACAATCCGACCCTATTGAGGATGTCTTTACAATGTACGTAGCACACAGCCAGGAGTTCTTAGTAAAAGTAGCCAGAATTTATACTCAAGGTTACTGATTATCTTAACAACAATAACAATATCCATGACTGCCAATGAAGCATGGGTTCCTCCCAGAGTTGAAAACTAACTAATTATCTAGGCAAACCCAATGAATTAGTTAACAAGTCATTTTGGGAAATCAACTCTATTCAGAATATTTTTTCAAAGTCCAAGGCATCCATAAACAAGAACTCATAGTGGGTCTCCCTTTTTCCTCACCCTATTTATTTATTTATTTGTTTATTGGTACTAGGGATTGAACCCAGGGGCATTTAACCAAGAGTCTGTTTTGTATTTTATTTAGAGACAGGTCCCACTAAGTTGCTGAGGCTGGCTTTGAACTCACATCCCTCCTTCCTCAGCCTCCTGAGCTATTGGGATTATAGGCATATGTCACCCCATCCATTTCTGATCCATGGGCGACCAGTTACAGATGCTAAGAACTGACGTCCCTCAAAGCAACTGAAATGCAACATGCTGTGTCCTGCACATTGCTTTACTGTCACCAAGGTTTCCCTCTACTCTTCCATTACTTGTCAAAATGATAAGACTGCTGTTTTCTGGTTTTCACACTCTCCACTTCTCCCTTTCTTCTCATTGCTTTCTTCCCAAGGACCTAGGACTCAGTTTCATTTGGTTTTGTGAGCCCCCCCCCTCCAAGTGACTGGGGGCGGGGAACGTGTCCTGATTCATTCTTTGTCCATAACCGGATGGAACACCTTCTTCACACCGTCTCTTCTACCCTTTTCTTCCATGGTGGTCTCTCGGCGACCAGCCAGGTCAAGCTCATGTCTAACCCCCTAAAGCGAGGTGGTAGAGGTCTTTCTTTCCCAATGAAGGACTTTCAGTGGGTTTTCACATTCTGCTAGTAAAATCCAAATTCCTCAGTGCTACCTTTAACATACCCCAAATGAATTTTCTTTCTCCCTCCCCCAAAGTCCTCACAGATCCTTCATTCCAGCCCGGAAGGACAATTCCTCCTCCATCGTGTCTCCCTGCCCCTTCCCTGCAGGCCTTCCTCACAACAGTCTCCCTCATTTTGTAAATGTGCTGACACAGCAGGATCTGCTTCAAGCACCGTGTATTCCACAAAGCAAAATGTAAACCTTGCTCGGGACTTTGGCCCACATTGCTGATGCTCTGACACGTGTTGAGGCCTCTCTCATAATTACTGGTGGTCACTTCTGATTTCCCCAGCGAACCACAGGTACCTAGAACACAGGATCCTCACCAGGCTTCAACCCAGCTCGGCTTCGTACACAGCAGATGCTCAGGGAAGACACGTGGAAGTCAAGAAGGAAGAAATGCAATGGGAACACCAAGGGAGAAAAGAGTATTGAAACGTGCCCGCAGCCCACCTGGGAGATGAGCGGACCCAGAGCGGAACAGCTGGTTGGAGCACACAGGAACATCATCACTGTCAACCTGACCCTGGACTCCTGGAGATGTTCACACGCTATCTGAAGCTGGGGACCCCAACCAAAGCACATTAACCTTTTGTTGGCTTCTGAGGCTTAAACATTTTCTATAAAACCAAGATAAACTTAGAGATTTGTTTAACACACATGTCTTGCCACAACCCATCACAAATGAAATTTAAATTCTACCAACAGCCTATAATCCCTGCTACACAGGAGACTGAGACAAGAAGATCCCAAGTTCCAGTTCAGCCTGGGCAACTTAGCTAGATTCTTGTCTCAAAAAAAAAAAAAAAAAATTAAAAGGGCTAGGAACCTGGGCATGGTGGAGCATGCCATGCCTGTAATCCTGATGACTATTGAGGCTGAAGCAGGAGGATTGCAAATTCAAGGCCAGCCTCAGCAACTTAACGAGGTCCTAAGCAACTCAGCAAAACCCTGTCTCAATATTTAAAAAATAAATAAATAAAAAGAGCTGGGAATGTAGATCAGCGGTAGAGCACCCTAGATTCAATCCCCAGTAACACACACACACACACACACACACACACACACACACACACAAAACCCACAAATCTACCAAAAGACTTTTTTGAAGCCTTAGAGGCCCCACAGTTTGAACTGTGGGGATCACCTGACAATACTGCAATTTGGGGAACTCATTTAACTATTTCAGGACACCCTGTAGTAGCCTCTAACGCGCATCCAACTACCATCTAATATGACCCAAGCAAAGACCCTGGTCTGCAGCCGAATGGCAAGTCCTGGGACTGAAATGCGGTCTCTGGTAGGGACTGTGCCCTCATGCAGGACGAAAGCTCTTGCCATCAGGAGCAAGAGAGGAGTGGGCATCCCATGGCACCTGTCAGACACATCATGCTTATGGTGACCACGTCCCTCCTGCAGCTGGGGGCGTGGAGGTTCTTTCTCCACAGGGCCACTGGGGACAATCTGGCTGAAAAAGAGGTGCGCAGAACACACACAGGAAGAGACACACCATGCAGCTGGGGAAAAGCGCTCCAGGCAGAGGACAGCAAGGGCGAGGACTGTGGGGCAGCCTGGGCTGGGTGTGTGGCAAGAGGTGTGGAGTGACCAAGGAGGAACAGGGAGCGAGGGGCTCGTGCTGATGCTGAGGGACTGAACAGAAGGTACAGAGCAGAATGACACAATCCGACCCAAGAGGTACCCTCTGGCCACTTTTTGGGGACAGAATGGTGGGAGGGCAAGAAAAAAGCAAAGGGACCAATCTGGAGGCAAGTACAGTGACCCAGGGAAGGAGGCCCTGCAGCACCCAAATGCATAGGAATATTACTGTCTTCTGTTAAGGTGCCCGGCCAGCTCCAGGGCCTCCACTTCCCCCAGCCCAGCAGCAGCAGTACAAAGCACAGCAGCCACCTGGCAAGGGACAGTGCACAACTCCAGATGAAAGGAGAGCCCTCTGCAGCTTTTCAGGCCAGCTCCACAGAAGCTATTATCAGAAACGTTAGCAATAAGCGCGGCCCAGCTTTAAACACGGGGAGTGAGAGGGGTCACCCCAAATAAAAAGGAATCTGAGAAACAATCTTGTGTTGGGAGCTCCCCGTGGAAAGGCGGAGGAAAACGCTCCCTGCTGGAGAAGAAAGGCGCCCAGCAGACACGAACAGCTCTGGACTCTGCACAGAAGTGGGACTCAGAGAGTGGCCCTTTGGAGATAGCAGGGTGGCCAGGCCTCTTAGAACTATCCCTTCTTTTATGGCAGCTGAAGGAAAGAAAGCAGAGTCAAGGTCACATGCTCAGGTGACTTTGAAGCCCAGCCCCCCCACCAAGTGGTCTTCCAGTAATCCCAGGCTGATGGGGTGTGCAAATTGCTTCTTCCACCTCTCTCACCTGCTCCGTTAGATGTCCAGCACCCTCACATCCTGGAGAAGTGTCATCTCCGGAATCAGCTCAGCCGTGACCACGCCTGAGACCTTGTAACTACTCCCCACCAGTCCCCCTCTTCCAAGTGGGGATTTAATCAGATGATGCACAAAGAGCTCCCAATACAAGGGCAACACTCAAAAAGGTGAGTTATTTGTTGATAGGGTTGTTTGCTATCTTATTGTTTAATTTTTTGAGTTCTTTGTATATTCTGGATATTAGGGCTCTATCTGAAGTGTGAGGAGTAAAAATTTGTTCCCAGGATGTAGGTTTCCTGTTTACCTCTCTTATTGTTTCTCTTGCTGAGAAAAAACTTTTTAGTTTAAGTAAGTCCCATTTGTTGATTCTTGTATTCAATTCTTGGGCTATGGGCGTCCTATTTGGCGAGGATGTGGGGAAAAGGGTACACTTGTACATTGCTGGTGGGACTGCAAATTGGTGCGGCCAATATGGAAAGCAGTATGGAGATTCCTAGGAAAGCTGGGAATGGAACCACCATTTGACCCAGCTATCGCCCTTCTCGGTCTATTCCCTGAGGACCTTAAAAGAGCATACTATAGGGATACTGCCACATCAATGATCATAGCAGCACAATTCAAAATAGCTAGACTTTGGAATCAACCTAGATGCCCTTCAATAGATGAATGGATTAAAAAACTGTGGCATCTATACACAATGGAGTATTACACAGCACTAAAAAAACGACAAAATCATGGATTTTGCAGGGAAATGGATGGCATTAGAGCAGATAATGCTAAGTGAAGCTAGCCAATCCTTAAAAAACAAATGCCAAATGTCTTCTTTGATATAAAGAGAGCAACTAAGATCAGAACAGGGAAGAAGAGCATGAGGAAAAGATTAACATTAAACAGAGAAGAGTGGGGTGGGAGAGAGGGAGAGAGAAGGGAAACTGTATGGAAATGGAAGGAGACCCTCATTGTTACACAAAATTACATATAAGAGTTTGTGAGGGGAAAGGGGAAAAAAAAAACAAGGGAGAGAATTAAACAACAGCAGATGGGGTAGAGAGGGAAGATGAGAGGGAAGGGGAGGGGGGATAGTAGGGGATAGAAAAGGTAGCAGAATACAACAGTCATTAATATGGTATTATGTAAAATGTGGATGTGTAACCGATATGATTCTGCACATCGGTTTGATTCTGCAATTTGTATTTGGGGTAAAAATGGGAGTTCATAACCCACTTGAATCAAATGTATGGAAGATGATATGTCATGAGCTTTGTAATGTTTTGAACAACCAATAAAAAAAAAAGGTAAGTTATTCTTGGGATCATTATTGCTAATTCTCTTAACTGCTCGTGAATGCAGGAGAAAGCTATTTAAAGTGAAGTCAAACAATGAAAACATTCACTGGTACCATAAGCAATAGATGCATCATCTTAAACGATGGAGTGAGAAGAACAGGATGGTGACACATCCTGTATATGAATGTTCCATTTTAGACAAATTCAAAGAACAGAAGACCCACATCGGGTTCAATGCCGCTTCCCCCAAGATCTTGATCCTTCGTGAACATAAAACCCCTGGCAGTATTTGCAAGTGAATTAAGACCCCTACGTACAGGTACTGACAATGACAGCACTTAAAACACTCTTTCTGGATCCAGATTCAGTAAGAATGTGCATTAGAAGCATTTAAAAATTTATATTCTTTACCCAGTAAATCTGTACCTAAAAATTTTAGTCTAAGGCTATAATAAAAGATGCAAAGATGTACATGCAGGGAAGTTCAAGTAGAAAGACAAAAATGGAAAATGAAATGTTCAGCCAGAAGAAACAATCAAATAAAGTATGTTACACCACAGTAAGGAACTACTATAAAATTAAGAAACCAAGAGCAACTGGAGGGAAGGTATCTCTCGGAGAACCTGAACTATCAGAGAATCTGGCAAATAAGCAACGTTGGATTAGAAGCAAGTCCCTGATTTTGTCACGTAATAAAAAGACATCATCAGGCGGGTGGACCAATGGTACAGAATAGAGGACACAGAGACCAATCCACAAAATTACAACTATCTTATTTTTGACAAAGGGGCTAAAAGCATGCAATGGAGGAAGGATAGCATCTTCAACAAATGGTGCTGGGAAAACTGGAAATCCATATGCAACAAAATGAATCTGAATCCCTTTCTCTCACCATGCACAAAAGTTAACTCAAAACGGATCAAGGAGCTTGATATCAAACTCTGCATCTGATAGAAGAAAAAGTTGGCTTTAATATACATATTGTGGGTTCAGGCTCCAAATTCCTTAACAGGACACCCACAGCACAAGAGTTAAAAACCAGAATCAACAAAAGGGACTTACTGAAACTAAAAAGTTTTTTCTCAGCAAGAGAAACAATAAGAGAGGTAAATAGGGAGCCTACATCCTGGGAACAAATTTTTCCTCCTCACACTTCAGATAGAGCCCTAATATCCAGAATATACAAAGAACTCAAAAAAAATTAAACAATAAGGAAACAAATAACCCAATCAACAAATGGGCCAAGGACCTGAACAGACACTTCTCAGAGGAGGACATACAATCAATCAACAAGTACAGAAAAAAATGCTCACCATCTCCAGCAGTCAGAGAAATGCAAATTAAAAACACCCTAAGATACCATCTCACTCCAGTAAGATGGGCAGCCATTATGAAGTCAAATAACAACAAGACAAGTGCTGGTGAGGATGTGGGGAAAAGGGTACACTTATTGCTGGTGGGACTGCAAAGTGGTGCGGCCAATTTGGAAAGCAGTATGGAGATTCCTTGGAAAGCTGGGAATGGAACCACCATTTGACCCAGCTATTCCCCTTCTTGGACTATTCCCCAAAGACCTTAAAAGAGCGTACTGTAGGGATACAGCTACATCGATGTTCATAGCAGCACAATTCAAATAGCTAGACTGTGGAATCAACCTAGATGCTCTTCAATAGATGAATGGATAAAAAAAAAACGTGGCATTTATACACGATGGAGTATTACTCAGCACTAAAAAATGACAAAATCATGGCATTTGCAGGGAAATGGATGGCACTAGAGCAGATTATGCTAAGTGAAGCTAGCCAATCCTTAAAAAAACAAATGCCAAATGTCTTCTTTGATATAAGGAGGGCAACTAAGAACAGAGCAGGGAGGAAGAGCATGAGAAGAAGATTACCATTAAACAGGGACAAGAGGTGGGAGGGAAAGGGAGAGAGAAGGGAAATTGCATGGAAATGGAAGGAGACCCTCATTGTTATACAAAATTACATATAAGAGGAAGTGAGGAGAAAGGAAAAAAAACAAGGGGGAGAAATGAATTACAGTAGATGGGTAGAGAGAGAAGATGGGAGGGGAGGGAAGGGGAGGGGGGACAGTAGAGGATAGGAAAGGCAGCAGAACACAATAGTCGCTAGTATGGCAGTATGTAAAACAGTGGATGTGATTCTGCAATCTGTATACGGGGTAAAAATGGGAGTTCATAATCCACTTGAATCAAATGCATGAAATATGATATGTCATATGTCAAGAGCTTTGTAATGTTTTGAAAACTAATAATAATAAAAAAAATTAAATTAAAAAATAAATTTTAAAAAGGCATCATGGTAGAAAACAAACCTTAAAAGGAAGAAAAACACCTATGGCCCAAGGTGACCACAGGAGCCACCAGACCTGTGCAAAACACCCATAGGCCAGAGCGCCCCACTCTCCTGATGGCCCCTCTGATACCAGCTTCACAAATGCTCTAGAAACTATCAGCGAGGACCAGTTGGCCACTGCAGAGGTTTCCTTGCAGTTAATAAAGAATTTTCCGGAATCCGAGATGATCAACTGGTTACCCTAAAGAGTCTGAAAGTAAGTCAAATTACACAAAGTCGCCCAGCAAAGCACATGAGGTTGTTGAAAATGATACAACGATTTAGGATCCCACTGAACCCAGCACTCGCCTTGTTTTGTTGTTGCTGCTACTAAGGTTGGAGGGGCTGTGAACTAAGGATATACTTTGGAGTTCTTTGTTCAACAAGGTAATTGCCTTAGGAATTCAAATGTCTCAGTAATGGGTGGGCTGGTGCCCCCCTGCCCAAGATTCATGGCGAATCAAAGCATATAACGTGGCCTAATTTGGAAATAGAGTCTTTGTGGATGCAATTAAGATGAGGTCACCCTGGATCAGAGTGGGTCCTAATCCGATGACTAGTGAGTGGCCTTATAAGAAAACACATGGAAAAGAAGGCCAGGTAAAGAGAGAGGCAGAGACCGGATGTTGCAGCAGCAAGCCAAGAAATACCAGAAGCGCTGGGGCCACCAGAGGCCAGAAGGGACCAGGGAGCTCCCTTCCCTGAGGCCGTCAGTAGGAGTATGTCCTGCCAACACCCTGACTGGAATTCCAGTTTCCAGAAAACTATGAGAGAATGAATTTCTGGTTTTAAGCCAAAAAGTAAGTGGTAATTTGTTATGGCAGTTATAGAAAATAAATACAATCCACAGACAGAAGTCCCAAAGTAAAGATAGACAAACACACAAATGATTATCAGAAGGAAAGTGTAAATCGCAGTGGTGGCACACGCCTGTCATCCCAGCACTTTGTCATCCCAGCTACTTGGGAGGCTGAGGCAGGAGGATGAAAATTAGAGGACAGCCTGGGCAACTCAGCAAGAACTTGTATCAAATTAAATTAAAAAAAAAAAAGATGCAAGCATATAGATCAGTGGGAGAGTGCTTGTCTAGCATGCACAAAGCCCTGGGTTCAATCACTAGCACTGCAAAACTGAAGAAAGGGAAATATATTAGAGACACACATTATTTGGCAGCTCCATCTCAGGCTGTGTCAGGGGGATGCTGCTAAAGAAGGGCTGAAAGGCAAATTAATTTTAAGATTTTATTAGCAGAGCAGTGGTTCCTAAGCACTGGTGTACAGAAGCATATCCTGGCCAAAGCATTAGATTGCAGATTCCCAAGCCTCCCTCCCAGACCCTGGGATGGCTTTGGGGTTGGTTTTGTTTTGTGGTGCTGGGGATTAAACCCAGGGCCTTGTGCATGCGAGGGAAGCACTCTACCAACTGAGCTCTGTCCCCAGGCCCTGGGATGGTATTTTAAACAAGTACCTGCAGATTCTGGTGATGCTGGGCTCCTGGTCACACTTATAAGAACTCTGCTGGAAATTCAACAAGAAACCACCTCTTTGGTGATGCATTATCTCTATCACCCTGCATAGTAACCCCAAGCCACATGGCCCTTTGTGTCTCAGCTCACACCATCCATGGCTGCACCTCCACCTGCACCCCGCGTTGCCTGGCTGCTTCACACGGGCAGCCGACCACACAACCACTTGTCTATTTGTTCACCATCTGTGGAGAGTCTCATAAGGACCAGTACTGTGGCATGAGGCTGTGCCAGGGAACAAAGCAGCTGGTCCACAGAGTTTATATCCTTGAAGATAACACAGCACTGCAGTTAGGAACTAGACTCTGGCGTCAGACTGGCCTCAAATGCTGGCTCACACTGCTCAAAACTCCTCAATAGGCAGGACTGAGCAAGTCGATACCTGTAAGAGCACCATCAGTAGTAACACAACAAGGTCATTGCAGATCCTAACAAGTTCTAGGAAGGAAGCAAATGGCACCATGATAAAGTAACTTTGTGGGTGAGGATAGATCTTGAAAGAGGTGTCTAGTTTTGGTCAGAACAGGTGACCCAGTACTGCCATTTCAGCTCCCAGTGACAGCATCCCTGGTGTTACCCAGAGCCACTCTCCCACACTTCTGCATGCAACTCACCTGTCACAAGGACTGGAATATCCCCATCATAAAGGCACAAGAAAGACAGTCCATCAACAAGCTCCTTAGGGCACTGGGGCTGACATGGGGTAGCAGGTGGAATTGGGGGTGACAACCAGAGAGGAAGGAAGGACAAGAGAAATAAAAATGGTGGCTGTGACCAATAGTGATCACCCTCAAAGCTACATCTGATGTAATCCTTTAAGAATGTGGAGAAATTCTGAAGGAGTCACTAAGGTGCAGAGTTCCCCAGGCCCAGAATGAAGCAAGATGGAAACTGTAGGCGTTGGTGACAACGTGGCATCTTAGAATCCATGTGCCAGACAGGTCTGCTGACATTTGGACTACATGTCTGCAAATTTGTTCCTTTGCTCTGACTACTCTGTGAGCTACTCAAGCGTGGAAACACATCTACCTTTGAATGCACAGGAAATAGAACTCAAGACACACAATAAAAGAATGTAATACTAGATGAATAAAGGAAATGAGTCTACCAATAATCCTGGGTAGTAATGAATCAGAACACAATTGTCTTAGCACACACAGAAAAGAGGAATTATGGGAAGGCTATGTTAATTTGCCTGCGTATAGTAATCATGTTGCTATGTATATGTATATCAAAACATCATGTTGCACAACTAAAATACATGCAATAAAAATACAACACATTAGTCAGATTGCTTGGAAAAGGTAATGGCTGGACCCTGCATGGCACAACATTTTTGGCCAACTCGTAGAAGTTTGGTATCAAGGCAGTTGACACTGATGAAATAGGACCTAGAGCTGTGAAGGATGTCCTCAGCTCCACATCTAGTATCAGGCAATACAAATTGACAAAAGGCAGCTCATAGCCTCCTCTCCCCCGATAGGCCTGAGCCTAAAAACCTTTACACCTGGAGGTACTCGGTCCATTCGACCTGTTCCCACCCATCTCCCAACTTCTGTGTGACAGTGAATCTGAAAGACCCACCTAATGTGCACCGACTTCACCACTCTGCTGCTTAAAAAAGCTCAGATGCCTTCAGCATTGATCCTGGAGACAGCCACTTCCAGAAGATTCTGGGACCCTCAAGAAAGGCCCCAAGAGAGACAGGCCGCCTCCGCTCCAACTCATGTGAGTCACAAGAGGGGATCCCACTGACTTCCTTAGGCAGGAGCAGGGTCACTCAGACTTACAGGCTGGAACTCTGAGCTCTTACAGGTATAGTCTCCACCTGTGCCATAAGCCATGTCTGAGTACAGCAACCTGCCCTGTCAGCCTCCTTCCTGCTGCTGTCACCCACCAGGAGGCCAAGTGGGCCTCAATGCCCCACTTCCCATGAACCCATTGAGTATCTTCAGACCTTTGCTGTGATCTCTACTCACAAGTTCCTTTCCCCTCAGGTACATCCAGGTTTCATTCATATTTCAAAATCACAATAAAGCATCACCACCTGCTTGCACCTCTCCGAGGAGGACCACCCATGCTCCCGAATTGCACTGCACCAGCAGCAGGCACAGATGCTGCCTGACCTGCCACAGGGTGACCTGCTCAGGGGCACAGTCACACTCTCTCTTTACTGTAACACTGTCACCCGACAGTCACTTAGAAACACTGATGGAAAGAACTTCCTGATAAGAGATCTGTGGACAACACTGTCTTCAAGATGTAAAATAAAAACCAGAGCAAGAGAAGCTACGAACTTCTCTTCTTCCCATTACACACTTTCCGAGTGTTCAAGGCTTCTCCTTTAAGGAAATTAGTACACGTGTGTTTCATGTTGGTGTAATAACTTACTAATATTCATCTTCGCCATAAGACTGTGAGCTCCTTGCAGCTACGGACTGTCTGATATTAACCGCTGCATCTCTGGCCCCGAGCCTTATAACTGACTCATGGTGATAAACGAATCTCTCACAAGTGAGATCAGTCAACAACCTAGAAAGCACTTTTACAACTTGACAACGTGATGCTAAGTTTAAGAAGCCAGGAACACACACCACACACTTCAGGGTCCCACGTCCATGAAATGTCCAGGAAAAGCAAATCCACAGACACAGAATGTGGATTAGTGATTACCTAGGATGTAGGTCAGGGGAGAAGTGCTTTGTAGGGATGGGAAGTGTTTAGTGATGTAGGATTTTAAAGGGTGATGAAAATGCTCTGAAATTGGTGAGGGTGATTGATGCTCCAGTTTGGATATGAAATGTTCCCCCCAAAGACTTATTCAAGCTTAGTTCCCAGCTGGCGCTATTGGAAGGCAATGGAACCTTTAAGAGGTTCCACTAAACCTAGTGGAAGGTTTTAGCCCTCGGGAGCATGCCCTTGAACAGTGTTGGGGGTCAATGGCCCCTCTCTTTGCTTCCAGCTGCCATGAGGTGAACAGGCCTCCTCAGCCATATGGTCCCCCACCTTGATGAACTATGGCGCCACAGGCACAAAGCAACACAGCCAAGTGACCATGAACTTAAACCTCTGAAATCTTGAGCCTTATTAGATGATTATATGAGAACATCTGGCCTAAGATTCTTATTTTTGAAGAAATGGAAACTGAGACCAGAAGTTGAGTATTTTTCTAAGATCTCCAGCCAGCTTATGGCAATTTAAGATCCAAATTCAGTCTGCAGCATTATTCACAATAACCAAGGGGTGGATTTATGGAAGTTACTCAAGTGTCCCTTAATAAGGAAGATGGGGTCTATACATTCAATAGAATATTTTCCAACCTTAAAAAAAAAAAAAAGGAAATTCTCATATGTGTCAACATTAAGGAACCTTGAAGACATTATACCAAGTGAAATAAGCCAGTCACATGAAGAGAAATCCTGTGAGATCCCACTGACATGAGATCCCTGGAGCAGTCAGATTCACAGAGACAGAAGGTAGAAGGGTAGTAGCTGGAGGCTGGGGGAAAGAATGGTGAGTTATTTAACAGAAACAGAGTTTCCCTTTTGCAACATGTTCTGGAGTTTAGTCATAGCGCAATGTAAACTACTGAACTGTTCAAGATGTTTACTTTGGTGAATTTTTTTTTTTTTTTTGGACCAGGGATTGCACTCAACCACTGAGTGACATCCCCAGCCCTATTTTGTATTTTATCTAGAGACTGGGTCTCACTGGGTTGCTTAGCACTTCACCATTGTTGAGGCTGGCTTTGAACTCGCCATCCTCCGGTCTCAGCCTCCTGAGCCACTGAGATTACAGCCTGCGACACAGCGCCCAGCTCACGTTGGTAAATCTTATGTGTATTTTACTACAATTAAAAATACATTTTTTTTAAGATCTAAAGTTAAGTCTCCTAACTCTCATCCTGAATACCCTCCCACAGTGGCCCGGGAATGCAGAGATAACAGAAGAACAGCTCTGCTTGGCCAGAATTCACAATGGAGAAGTGGGAGGGGTCCCAATCAATGCAGCCAAGGAATTTCAGGAATTTCAACAAATTTCAGCCAGGAGGAAAGTGGGCATCAGACCTCTGGTGTTAAGTGTAGAACAGGACAAGAGGGCTGAGAGCTTCAGGGAGCATAGGAATCAACCAGGTGTCCTGTGAGGACGCAGATTCTGGGTTAGTGGGTCAGGGAGAGACCTGAAATTCTACATTTCCAACAAGCTCCCCTTGACGCTGGCGCAATTCTGGAGAGGGACCATTCTTTGACTCAGAAATCTGAGAGGAAACTCCCACCATTTCTTTTCCCAAAGAACCTATCTTCACAAACCTGGGGCTCCGGGGGATCATTCTGTTTTCAGTAGAGCTAAGCACATAATCACAAAATTTCAGCTCATTTTAGATTGAGTTAGAAAATGCATATTAGAATTTCATGGTTTATGAAAATGTAAGCTTGATTTATGTTAATTTCGGGTCAGTGAGTTGGTTGCTTGGTTGGGGGAAGGGAGGAAGAACCCAACTGTGTCTTTGTCTGTTTCTAAAGAGAATATTAAATATGACTTAAAACTCAGAAGTCAGAGCTCGGATTCATAAACTCATGCAAGTCCCCTGGTAAGCCACATGGTCCAAAGCTACAACAGGGACAGTACCCAAACGTTCTGTTTTGCGTACTCATTGACATCATGATTTCTTCACCTTAATCTTTATGAAGTTTTGGTTTTCATGCCAGTCCTAGTGAAAATAATTTAGAGAAGAAAGTCATCAAAACAGAAAGACAAGGAGGTGAGTAAGCCCCAAGGCCTGCAGTCACCAGAACAGATGTTACAGAGGAAAAGATAAACACCTGAAAAGATTAAAATGCACAACATGTTTTTAAAATTAAAATTAGGGCATTCTCCTTATCCTGCCACCACTTTTATTTAAGGCAAAAGTGAATAATTGGCTCCTTGCAATCAAACACTATCCTAAATCCTCTACAGAAACTGGGGACTTTGCACCAAATGAACTTTGAACTTTCATGAAAGTTGTTAATACTCTTCCTCTGAGTGCCTGTGAACTAATTAGCCTTCTCAGTTTATTGCTATCATGATTAGTAAGTCCCCACAATAGGAGAGGATGGTTTACCTCTTACTCATGAAATCTAATAAGTGATTCTCCCAAGGTCCAAAGCCCACACCTTCCAGCACCAAGTCTTTACTTGTTGCAAAGTCAATTTAATTAAACATTCACACAGCAACACAGCTTCGTCTCAAATGAAGGCGATAACTCAAGTAGCAATCTCAAGATGTTAAAAGTGCAAGAATACAGTGCTTATCGCTGGCCATGGTGCAATAAGATAAGACTTTTTATACTCTTCAGTGACTTCGCTGATACAACTTATTTTTGTAGAAAGCAAAGTAAAAGCCTTAAAATGTTTAGATCCTCTGACCCATGCTGACAGCCCCAGAAATCTGTGATTTTTTTTCAACTTTACCATGGGCTTATGGGGGTATTAAATGCATTTTTTTTTTTATCACTTACTACGGATTTTTCAGGAGATAACCCCCTGGTACCTTGAGCAGCATATTCTAATTCCTCTTCTGATGATCTATCCTAAGGAAATAACTCAAAATTAAGGAAAAAGTTCCACATGGAAATAAATACCTCTGTTATAGTATTTTCTAGCAAGAAAATAAAAATTAGAAATACTCCCTGGGTATTTTGCACTATGTCATGTCATTTGTAGCTGAGTGGGCACACGGGATTTCTATCTGCTGGGGGTGGGGGGCTTGCCTGGGATTTGAAGGCTTAAGTGTAAAAGCAGGTCAGGTGGAGTTAGGGTGAGGCAGCATCTGGGGGTGCAGAGGCCCACAGCCAGGCATCTGTGCAGCCCAAGGGCAAGGGGGCACTCTTCTGTGTCATGCCAGTAGTCCAGGTGGGAGGCGAGAGAGTATCCTGGCTGTCCCCATCCACTGTGGCTATTCTTCTTGGCTCCTGGCTCAGGCCGGAGGCAAAGACTATCACAGGCTGTTTCCAGCTCCCAGGAACCTGCAGGGCAGAATCCCCAGGAAAAATCCCCCTCTTGACCTTCACCAAACCCAAGCTTTAGCAAATGTGTAAATGAAAGTCAAACTAAGACTCTGGGCAGGGCTCTGTGAAATAGGAAATGCTTGCTAAAATGGATGTTTACAAACTACTGAAGGATATCTGCAAAGCAGTAATTTTTGCATTATTATATGGAGAAAAAAACACCAGCTATAATTTAAATTAATGTATTTTATATACTATATATAATAACAAAAGCTAGTCAAAAAGAAAGGGAAGCATTAAAGGACACTTTAAGTGTTAACAATCTAAGCTGAACTATGTCAGCTTTGGTTTCATTGATTTTAAAATGTTTTCAATAGTTTTTAAATTCCCTCTAGATTTTCTGTATAGATTATTTTTTAAGAATTAAAATTATTTAAGAATTATTATAAATTCCTAAGAATTAGATTCTACATTGCTCTTCTAAGTTACTTTTCGCCACTCTCAGCTTAGATCATAAAATAACAGATTCTAATTCTAAAAGGACCCTATATTTTTGCCTACTTTCAACAGAATCACAAACCTATTACTTCATTTAAATGCTTTAAAAAAAAAAAAAAAACTTTGGTTGTTTTCCAAGAGAAAAGCCAAACATCTCAGCACAATCTGGCCACTAATCTGGCCATCTTAGCTCATCGTATGACTCTAAATAAGAATAATAGTGGTAATAAGGAAATAATGACAGTAATAGCCATTGTGATCCCCAGGGGTGACCAAGCCCTTTGCTTTGTACTTTTGATGTGCAGTACTCTTGGCCTGAATGGCTCTCCCTGTCCCCCTTATCCATCTGGAACAAAACCACTCACCATTTAAGGCTGAACTTGAACTTGGACTGAAGACAGACCTGAATCTCTGCTGCCTGCAAACACATCTCCCCAATTCCTCCAAGAGAAGCTTCACATACATCCAACAGCTCTTGCCAGATGACTGTGCTTCTCGCTCCTGTGGAAGGGCTGATGGAAACTCAAGTTGCTCACTGAGCAAGAAGAAGAAGACCCTCGGTTTGCTGGGCCCACTCCCAGAGCTTCTGATTCAGCAGTACTCTGAGAATGTGCACATCCTGTTAGTTCTCAGGTGACACTGATGTTGCTGGTCTGGGGACCACAGTGGAAGAATCTCTGAGCCAGACTATGAGACTCGAAGCAACCTTCATCATAGCATCCCAGAAACACTTCCCAAGCAGTCAAGATTGTTAGAGATCACTGAATGATTTTAAAATGCTATTTATCCTACTTACTTAAATAAACAAAGTTATTTCCCACACAGATAGGTAGAAGGCAACATAACGTGATATGCAGAGTCCTGGGCACAATCTTCTTACGCTATTTCCTTGGTTATACCTTTGTGAAAGCTGGAAGCTTTTTAAATTTAGGGTAAAAATGTTAAAAATCTAAGATTCCCTTTTTTCATACAGACTTTGTGAAAAGCTGCTCACATTACACTTCCTCGGTTGTTCCAGATCAAGGGAAATAAATAAAACAATAGCAGGGAATGGATAGAGAAGACTTGTTTGCCCTTTTTACTCCCAACTTCTGCATGGCAAGAGCCCAGACCATTTCCCTAAAGGCCCTTCTATTCTCTCTAATCTGTCTCTCCTCTTCTACCTCCGCAATCCCAGCACAGAACCCAGGAGCAAGACCGAGGTCCTCTGAATGACCTTCAGGTTTCTACACTACCTTCCTGGTAACATTGACCATTGCTTTCCCAGACACACCCTCCAGCCAGTTTGTGAGAAAGCTATTAAGAATCCAGGCAAGAAAAGAAGCAATTCCACTTGTAAAAGGTGGGAAGACATAGCAACATGCATGATTTGAGAGTGGAAGGCACAGGGAGAAAGATTTTCGAGGGAAAAAGTGGAGACAAACCCACAGTTGTTAAAATAAACGGCCTATCCATGCAACACCGAAACTACTGCTCTCTAGCTAAAATGGAACGCGTGACAGGAGATAGACTGGGAAGGAATCTGGGGTCAAACTGTGGAAGGACTTAAATGCCATAGCACAAAGGTCAAATTGTAATCTGAATTCAGAAACCCCTATCAAGGGGAAATGATAATAATGATTAGATCTACCCATAGGAAAAGCAACTCTGGTGGTTGAATAAATTATAAAGAAAAGTAGGAGGAGACTTTCCCTGCTTCACTGATAGAGAAATGCCACCTGAAATACATCACAAATCACCATTTACTGGGAACTTCTTTATCCAACATTGAAGTAAAGATCTCTTATTTTCCCTTTTACTTATCTCTTATTTTCCCTTTGGATTACAAAGCAACATCAGGGAGGTAAATGAGCAATGGAAGCAATAAATACTAGAGAAATAGACAGCCCCGCCTCTTCAGAGGCAAGGAGTACAGCAGATCTTCCTAGATTTGTGATCAGCCTTTAAAAAATAATAAGGGCTTCACTAGGATGAACAATACCACTTGTTCTTATTGGTCCCAATAGGACTTTGCAAAGAACTCACTCTTCCTTGCTCTTCAAAGCCGAAATCTTCTGAAACTTGCACCTTAATCCTAAATAAGAACATTCAAATGATTAGATAGAGCAAACTATATGTCAGTCTCACCACTTGTAGACACAACCTCTGAAAACAGATGGGGTAATTTGATTTATACTTCAACTGCAAATGTGTTTTATAGTCCGTTCTCGAAGTTGGAAGACAGGCCAGTGTCTACTGAACTCGAGAAAATCAAGTTTTCCCTCTTAGAACAATTTTTTGGAACATAGGAAGAAGAGGCAGCAAAGAAAAAAAAAAAAGGAATGATCCCCTGATAGCTGAAAAGACAGATTTTAATTATCCTTTAAGATGAAGTGATAATTGACTTTTAGTCTGAAACATCTGAACTCAGAGCGCATACAGACACGACTAGCTGATCAAAGATCATCAGGGAATGATGATCCATAGCATCAATCTATGCCATTCCATACATGTGAATGTACAGGCTACGAAGCTTCACATTTCTAAATGACCGAACATTTGTCGTTTTCCTAAGAATCTATTTTTAAAGGTTAATAAAGCATTGTAAAATACGTTACAAAACTTCCATACACAGCCAAGATGAAATAATAGGCCAGATTTATACTCCCACTGGAAACAGTTAAAAAACAAAATAAAGCCAGGCATAACAGTGCACACCTGTAACCCTAGCACCCAGGAGGCTGAGGCAGGAAGATTGCAAGTTCAAGGTGAACCTCCACTACTTAGTGAGACCCTGTCTCAAAATAAAAACTAAAAAGGGCTGGGGACAGAGCTCAGTGGTGAAACTCCCCAGGTTCAACCCCCTGTACCGAAAAAGAAAAAAAGAAAGAAATATAAAACAAAATATGAGACGATGGTTTTCAGACACTGTTTGAAACAGATAGCATGGGACAGTGACCTCTAACAGCTGAGACCTGTGAGTGCTTCCAGGTTCTCACTACCAGGATGCGGCAGGGGAGAGAGAAGCCAGGCAGAGCCTGCAGAGTCCCACTGTCCAGCAGTCAGAGACGCTGTGCCTCCTGGCCATGGAAACGCGCACGACAGAGTTTACTTAATTAACAGTCATTTGTTTCTTGATGAAAAATAGCCACTTGTTACTACACCGTGCTCTGACACCGTGAGGAGCACAGTTAAGAGACACAGGGGAACTCTGAATCCGGGCATGCTCACATAATGAAGTTTGGTTTCCTTGCTTCCTGAGAGCTGTCCTCTTGCCTGGCTGCAGTGGTTACTTTCATCACAGTGACAGTTCACGGCATCATCCGTCCCTAAATCAAAACTGCACTTGAACCAGGCGCGGCTGTGTGTGCCTGTAATCCCAGCAGCTCCGGAGGCTGAGGCAAGAGGATCACAAGTTCAAAACCAGGCTCAGCGACTTAGCAAGACCCTGCCTCTAAATAAAAATAAAAAGGGCTAGGGATGAGCCGGGGATGTGGCTCAAGTGGTAGCGCCTGGCATGCGTGTGCGGCCCAGGTTCGATCCTCAGCACCACATACAAACAAAGATGTTGTGTCTGCCGAGAACTAAAAAACAAATATCAAAAAATTCTCTCTCTCTCTCTCTCTCTCTCTTAAAAAAAAAAAACACAATGATGTTGTGTCCACCGAAAACTAAAAAATAAATAATAAAATTCTCTCTCTCTCTTTAAAAAAAAAAAATTGCCCCCAGATTCAATTGAATCCCCAGTGCCAGAAGAAAAGGGCACTTAATACAGCTAACGAACTGAACACCGCAACTCAGCAACAGCACACTGTAGAGAGCCCATGGTTTTCTCCCCTGATCACAGTGCTTGACATCAAGAGAAAAGCCCAGGCTGCATATTACTAGCTCAAGGAGGAAAAAATGCAACTTACAGTGTCTACTGAATTCATATTGCTTTTTCACTTCCTCTTAAAATTGAAATTACTAATATCAAGCCATCATAAATCAGGACCATCTGTAATTAATCACTTAGTAAATAAATATA
The DNA here is from genome assembly GCF_048772815.1 of Callospermophilus lateralis. Lineage (NCBI taxonomy): Eukaryota > Metazoa > Chordata > Mammalia > Rodentia > Sciuridae > Callospermophilus > Callospermophilus lateralis. Next base: position 12,260,557 of record NC_135314.1, on the reverse strand, counting down.
AAGTACAAAGTCTGAGGCAGCATACGTCTTAATTCCCACATGCACGTGCTGTTCACCTTCAGATTACCCTAAACAGACCAGGTAGACACCTCCCCTTTGGCGGAGACCAGCTTCCTCCAGGAGAGCCATCCCCGGAATTCTCACCAAGCACTTTCAAGGCGACAGACACAACACCCGTTTCTAGGGTTGAGCCCAGGTATAGAGGAACAATGGAACCCACACTCCATAGCAGCACTTTCCACCTTCTAACATCCTTCGTGTCTTTAAAGCTAGCACCCAACTTCATTCAAGTTGTCTTTGAAAGGCTCTTAGGCTAAGAGTTTAAAACCACAAGACTGGGGCTGGGATGCAGCTTGCGGGGAGTGCACTAGAGTAGCATGTGCAAGTTCCTAGGTTTGATCCCCAGCAAAAAGAGAAAAGGAAAAAAAAGAAAGAAAGGTAGAAATAGGAAGGAAGGGTGAGTCCAAGGTTAAGCAACAAGGTAAAAAGTGTTTCTTTCATGCATCCAGGTATATACAGTTGCCCTAAAGGAAAATGCCTGCAGTGTCCAGGATGCCTTGTCGATTGATGCAAACAAGATTTTAATTAATTCAGGGAAACTAATCAACCTGACTGTTTTGCAAAAAAATGGTACAGATTATGGGTCCTGGGTCACCTGTGCATTTCCATTGCTGCATGCAGCATTAAAGCTACTAACTTACCTCTTACTCCCAACTAACTGTGAATAAACCCTAAACACCAAATCAGGTTTCTCAATCTTGGCACTACTGACATCTTGAAGGAAGGGGAACATCCTGTGCTCTGTAGGATAGTTAGTGGTGTCTCTGGCCTCTACCCAGAAGATGCTGGTAGCCCCCCACCCCACCCTGCCTCAAGACATTGCCAGATGTCTGTCTCCTAAAGGAGACAATTTCATCCCCAGTTGAGAAACACTGGTCTATATTGATCATTCACTTATTTGATAATGAAAACAAGGATATGGTCCACCAGAGATGAGAATTAAGTTTCCACTAATCTGCTAATTATAATCATCTGGTAATGTTCACCCTGTGGGATGTCCAGGGAGAAGTGCTATTGCTGATTGATGACGTCTGCCATGAGTTGAAGAAGAGACGTATACTAGTCAGGTTTTGGTTGTAATAACAAAATACCTGAGTCAGGCTAACTTTATTAAAAAAAAGAAGTATAGGGCTGAGGATACAGCCAGCTCAGTTGGTAGAGTACTTTCCTTGCATGCACAAGGCCCTGGGTTCTAATCCCCAGCACCACAAAAAGAGAAAGAAAGAAAAGAAGTATAGGGCTAGGGGTGTAGCTCAGTGGTAGAGCCCTGGGTTTGATCTCCAACACATTAAAAATGGACAAGGGGTTATTTAGCTCACAGTTCTAGTGGTTCAAGATCCATGATTAGGAAACTCCACTGGTGTGGCCTCTGGTGGGTACCCATTGGTAGATGGCAGAAGCATGCATGAGGAAGCAATCACATCTCAATACAGGAAGTGAGAAAGCTGGGTAGGACCAGGCTCCAGCTTTTATTACAATCCCCTTGCAAAAACTGACCAGAGTCCCCCCAAAAAATACCTTAGTCCCTTTCAAAGGGACAGCCCCCGTTGACCTAAGGACCTCCACTGGACTAGAACTCTTAAAGGTCCCTACCCCCACTACTGCCGGCCTGGAGACCAAGCTCCCAACACACAAACCTCTGTGGGGACAAACAACAGCCAGACCTTAGCAAATAGCGTGCCACTTCACAAAATCACAGAAGGTAGCTGGACAGGAAAAGGGGGTTAGCACAATCACTAAAACTGGACCTGTCTCCAAAGAGATCCATCTTCCCTTGGCCCCACGGAAGAATGACAGAAATCTTCAAAACACTCTGTGATTTAAAATGCATCTGACTGGTGACATCCACTATCAAAAGACGCCCCAAAGAAACGACAGCTGACCAGTCATGAAGAGACACCCGCTCCTGTCTGTCCTGGCACGCAGTGCCCCATCCAAGGCAGGGGAGAAACAGACGACTTACCCACAGCCTCCAAGCTGGCAGAACCGAGTGCAAAACCAGAAACCCTAATCCTCCTGGAAGAAAATGGAAACACTTTCTTCAGAACCGAATATGAGAGCAGGGGAGGCTCTCTCCAAGAACCACTGGCTGTTCAAGAGCAGAACAGATAGAGCAGAACAAATAAGACCGAGATGGAACAAAACCACAGATACTTATGCTTCCAAATGTCAACAGGGTCTTGATCGTGGGACAACGTGGCCTTGTAGCTACTTGACCACTGTGAACCTCATTTTCACTCACCGGGTAAAACAGTACTCAGACCTCCTAGCATCGTTGGGATGAATAAATAAGATGATAACAGAAGCCACATACAGTAAGGGTTCTATAAATGTCAGTGAGCGCTGTTTGGTGTCAGAACTATATTGAATCTAGAAAGCATACACCAACCAGTATTATATTTGCAGTAACTTAGCAACAGATGGTATTAAAAAATTAGAAACTCAAGGTGGGGGGAGTCTCATTCAAAGATTCTATTCACCATCTAGTTTTTATTCCTCTTAGAATTGCAATTTGCTCAAACCATATCTCCAACAGGTCCAAATATTTCTTCTGAGTCCTTAATAGATTTGAGGAAAACAGATCACCACACTGCCATTCTTCACCCACCCCATCCCACACATCTGCTTAGATCCTAATTCTTGACACAAAATAAATCCCAATCCAAGAAAGAAAGAAAAATCACAAGATGAATTGTTAAGTTAATAGCAGGTACTATCAGATTTGTCTTGGTCCCAGGTCAGTGATTACAGTCAGAAGAATTTAAGGAAAATCTTTTGTTATCAATGGGCTGAAAGAAGACAAACTAAACAGCAAATTGTTGACTGCCTTAGTGCTCTGCCAATGGAATGTGAGTGGAAAATCCGTATATGGTGACCTTGGAAGGCACATACTGGAGATGGCAGAGCCACAATACGGCAGGAGCTTGGATACTGGACTCTTACCATTTGGGAGAGAGGTATCTATGGACAAGAAACAAACTTTCGTTTGGGTGACCCACTATAATTTTGGACTTGGTCTCTGATGACAGCCTTCCCCACTTAATGCTTGGACATACCAAGTAAGAAAAAATAAATTATTCTGAAAGAACAAATTCAAGACTACTGCAATCGGGGCACTGCATCAAGCAGAAGAAATTGAGTTCAACTCTGAGTTCAGCAAGACTAGTAAGGATTTCTAGCCAAGTAGCAGGCGGAAGACATCAGTGAATGGAAAATTACTAAGAAACAGCAAGAGTGGGAAGTCTCTTTTAAATTGGCCTAATGGGATTCTCACTAAAGTCATGCCAATGATTTATACATCAAAGGTAAGCGATGAGGAACTTGATCAGACATCCAGGGTGAAAGAATAACGCAGTGGGATTCTTTGCTAAGAATGGACTGGGGCAGGCCAAAGAGAAGATGGGGCCAAGGTCAAAGCCTACTTGAAAAAGAAGTTCAGACGAGCCTGACTGAAGTGGTCACGGAAAGAGACTCTGTCAAGTTTCTGAAATTTTGCATTTTAACAAGCTTATTAAAAATTGGAAAGGAAAATCACCCAAAGGAGATGAAGAAGCCTACTTTAGGCCACACAGGAGAGAGTCGAAGCCGCCATGGAGTGGCCGGGTTGGATCCTGTGTTCGCTGGGCTGCTACCCTAAATTCCAAATTCAAATGACCTCACGCAGGACTGCTAGCTAGAACTAAAAGTAACTTTCAACCGCCTCAGAGCAACTTCAGCAGAAGGCCTATCGACCTAGAAAGTAGACACTCTGCATGCACCACCTCCATCTCAGAGCTTGCCTTGTGAGAAACAAAGGGAGAAAGAACAGGAACATGGTCCCTCAGAGCCCTATGTGACATGGCCAGGCCTGTCGTATCCCCAAATGCTTTAGGTCATGGGGAATAATTAAACCCCCTGTAACAGACAAGAGATAATGAATAGACATTTCAAGGCCAGCTCCCCAGGTACTATACAATCAAGAAAAGTGGGGGGAGGCAATCTCTTTCCACACAACACAATTGCCTGAGGGGGCCACAGATGCTCCACAGCCCGAACCACTGTTCAGACCTGGATGCAGAGTTGACATGCCATTCTGCTACACATCCTTGCAAGTGTCATTCTCTGCCCTCTGAGGAAGGATCTGATTTACTTTTTTTTTTTAATGGTCGACAAAAAATATAGTCAACCTTCCATATCCATGGGTTCTACAATAAAGATCCAACTCACTGTGGATCAAAAATATTTAAGTTGCATCTGCCTGAACCTGTTCACATTTTCTTTGTCATATTTCCCCTAAATAATATAACGTAACAACTCTTTACATAGCATTGCCACGGCATTAGGAATCACAAGCAATCTAGAGATGACTTACTGCCATACAGGAGGCTGTGCGTAGGATCTATGCAAAAAGTATGCCGTTTTATATCAGGGACATGAGCATCCACAGGTTTTGGTACCCAAGGGAACCAGGAACCTGTGGGTCTTCAGTACCCCTGTAGATACCAAAGGGCAACTGTAAACATGCAGAGCTAAGTGTTCATTTCTGTTAGTGCTTTCTTTTCTCTCTTGGTCTCTCTTCCCTTTCTTGTAAATCTGGCTGGTGAAGCCCAACTTGACCATCAAGGACCAGTTTAAAAGCAATGAAAAAAACTTTACCGGATCTACTGCCAACCACCATCGGAAAAAAATCCCCAGATAACAGACTCTGGTGGCCCATCAGTTTTGAATCTCTTTCAGCTTCTGAAACATCATTCCTGATGTTCATTAGGGACCAAAAGATTCCTACTTTATAGCCATGCTTTCTAAATGAGCCCTGAACTATTGTGGTTTTCCAAGTTTTCATTTTCAAGTACGCAAAGAGCATCCCTATCCCACTTACAAATCCCCTGAAAACTAGGATTTGAAATTCACTGTATGCCACATAAATCTGACTGGTTACATAACATAAAACATCAGACGGAGCTGGCTCCCATTCAAGTCATTTAGAACATACTTCATAAAAGCTGGAACTCACGGGAGGCAGCCTCCCACAAACAAAGTGAAAACGCACTCTCTCTAAACTGTTCATCGTGGGGCCCTCCTCAGTTTCAAATTAAAATAATCAGGGGGACAGAAACTGATGAGAGTTCATTAAGTGAAAAATTTCAGGAAAATCAATTCTAACCTCCACAGCAGCTCACAGCCACAGGAGCTGTTTATTTGAATGGTGTTGAAGATAAGCTGTTCCGCAGAAATTACAACAGCAGTTATCCACAACTCTAAAACACTCGAAGTGGAGGCACAACAATTTAGAATTGACACTGGCTCTTCTGCATCCACACAAGGAAAGAGCGATTGAGGGCCACAGCTTCCTGATCTGAACATGAATCAATAAACTTCTACTGAAAATTCCTACACATTTCCTACTAATAACATTTGAAAGAAGGAGTGAAATATCTATAGACTGCCAAAGATCTTAAAGCATAAGGCATCCAGTCTGATGGATTTCATATCTGTGCTCTGGGAACTTATAAGGAAAAAATGAGGACTAGATGACTAACTGCTGCAACATTAATTTCATACTTATATCCCTATGAAGCCCAGAAGCAAAATTTGTCAACTTGAGGAAAATGAGACTAGATTATTTATCAGGACCTCAGCAAATAATGATCCAACATCCAAATCAACAGGTCTACAACTGAATACTCATTTTTTTTTTGAATTTTCTAAGAAATGAGAAAATGCAAAAACAACTATTACTTTGCTAAGGGAAATTTTATTTATTTATTTTTTTAAAGGCGCAAGCAGGCATTGCCTTTTTTTTTTTTAAGAGAGAGAGAGAGAGAGAGAGAGAGAGAAAATTTTAATATTTATTTTTTTAGTTTTTCGGCGGACATAACATCTTTGTTGGTATGTGGTGCTGAGGATCGAACCCGGGCCGCACGCATGCCAGGCAAGTGCACTACCGCTTGAGCCACATCCCCAGCCCCAATGGGCAATTTTATGATCAGTAACAATCAGGTAAAGTTATCTGGGAAACGCCATCTACCGTATGACAGGCAACATCAAATGTCAACAGCCAATGTGAGAAACAGTCTATGGCAGAACATGAACCCTGACTTTCACCAAGAATTTAGACCCCAAGGCCCCAGTTTTTCAGTCTATATAAATGAAGAATAAATAATAATAATAATAAATAATAAAATGAAGAATCTGAACTCATCTTATTCCTCTACCCCTATATAACATTCTATAATGGTATGCCGGGCCTTACTCCACTTAATGCAAGTGCCTTCTAGAATGTTCTTTTATATGATATTTCCCTAGGTTTTGCTTAAGAAGTAGCACTGTTCACTTCAAAACATTCCTTTATATAAGCGGCAAACTCTATGGGAAATAATCTGGTAAAACCAGGGGACTGTAAGCTTTTCCTAGCCATTCTAAGTACTGTCTATAATTCCAACAGGGAGAGACACAGACCTTCCGTGACAGCATAGAATCCTGTCATCACAAATGCTGCCCATGACTGCATCCAGGGGCAAATCTCAGGCACTCCTGAGATGACTCCTGTGTGAGTAAGGAGGCCTAGGACATCCTAATTCCTTACAAAACCCAAGTCAAGTCAAGACCACCATCCATTACTTATAAGTTGGAATATATCCATTGAATTTTAACAGTTGGCCCTCTCTGTCCCTGGGAGATGAACAGTCAAGGGAAGAAAAAAGACAAAGGGAGATTTGGGTTTTATTGGCTATATTTTTCATTTGGAATTTTGGAATATTGGTTTCATGGTTTTGTTTTGTTTTTGATTATTGGTGGTTTTGTTTGATTATTTTTTCACCGACATTATTTATTTTAGTTTTTTATTTTTTATTTGTTTTAATTAGTTATACATGACAGTAGAATGCAATTATGCACTTCGATATATCATACATAGACGGGGTAAAATTTCTCATTTTTCTGATTATACATGTTGTAGAATCACATTGGTTATGCAGTCATAAATATATACATAAAGTAATAATGTCTGTTTCTTTCTACTAATCTTCCTATCCCCGTATCCTTTCCCCTCTCCTCCAACTAATCTAAGGTAACTCTATTCTTCCCTAGTACCCCCCCACTTATTGTGAATTAACATCCACATATTAGAGAAAACATTCAGCCTTTAGTTTTTTGAGATTGGCTTATTTGTTTAGCATGATATTCTCCAACTCTATCCATTTACTGGCAAATGCCATAATTTCATTTTTCTTTAAAGCTGAGTAATATTCCATTGAAAATATATACCACATTTTCTTTATCCATTCATCTATTGAAGGACACCTAGGTTGGTTCCATAGTTTAGCAATTATGAATTGAGCTGCTATAAACATTGACATGGCTGAATCACTGAAGTACTATGTTTGTTTATTTTTTAAACTGACCCCCAAGTATAAGCATTCCCTGGCTGTTTTCTTCTAAAGACAGACCTATAAGTTGTGACTATTCCATGCTTCATGAACCAGACACCTACTCCAGAACACCAAGCATAAGCCCCCAATGTAAACTTACATACTCGCTAGGCATGGTGGACTCCTGCTGCAAGATCCATGTTTATTATTACTTAGTGAAGACCAGGGAATGATGAAGTGCAAATCAGAAAGGTGCACAGAAGGCAAAGAAGACAGAAAAGACAAACAGTGATTCTCCCTTATCCACTTTCCCTATTTCAACCTTCTGTGATTTCAGTTACCTATAGTCAAGCACATCTGAAAATATTGAACAGAAAATTCTAGAAATAAATAATCCATAAATTTTAAACTGTGCATTGTGCTAAGTAGCTTGATGACATCTCATGCCATTTGATCCTGTCCCACTCTTTCCTTCCCAGAACATGATTCCTCCCTTTGTTCAGTGTATCCGCATTGTATACACTACCCACTCATTAGGTATATCTGCACTGTATTACACTACACTCACTTTGTACATCTCTTCGTATGAGATCAACTACCACAGTATCAGAGTGCTTGAGTTCTAGTGACCTTTACTTTACTTTACTTTATAATGACCCCAAAGCACAGGACTAATGATGCCGGCAATTTATATATTCTAAAGAGAAGCCATAAAGCACTGCCTTTTAATGAAAAGATGGAAGTTCTTAACAAAAGAAAGAAAAAAATCACATGCTGAGTTTGCTAAGACTAAGGTAAGTTCCTGCTGTTAATCTCTTACTGTGCCTAATTTATAAAGTAAACTTTTTAACTCAGGTATGTATGTATAGGGAAACACATAGTTTATGTAAAGTTCAGTACCATCTATGGTTTCAGACAATCTGGGAATCTTGGGACATATCCTCTTGGGAAAAGGGAGGACCATACTGTACAGAGGGTCCCCAACATAGCAGTGGGAGATATTCATTTACCATAAATAAGAAGGAAGACCTTTCACCCAAACGATAGGGCCCATGGCAATGATAGGCCTGCTGTGGGTAAATTAATACAAAAGTTTGTAGCTGTGCTACACATCTTCATGGGAAACGAGGACTAAACACAGAAAAGTTGCATATTTGACAGTAAAGTTACAAGAGAAATGTTTTATTCATCTTAAAAGCTAATAGTTAAAGAAAAGATGGGTTTTGATTATGTTTTTGTTTTTGTTTTATGTGTATGTGGTGCTGGGGACTAAACTCTAGGCCGAACATGCTAGGAAGTGCTCTACCACTGAGCTAACTTCCCAACCCTTTTTATTTTCTTATTTATTTACTTACTTACTTACTTATTTTTGAGAAAGGATCTCACTAAGTTGCCCAGTTGGCCTCTAACTTGCCATCCCCCTGCCTCAGCCTCCTGAGTCCCTGGGATTACAGGCATGCACCACCACCATACCTGGTGAAGAGGTGGTTTAAATGGAAGAAAATTGGGTGGCTAGAGATGTTTTAGACAATTCTGAAGTGGGCTTGCGAGAGCAGTGGCCTTTTTATAATGAGGAATTTTATGTAATGACGAAGGACATCACTATCACCCTTACTATCATCAGTGACCTGTCATTCATGGCTCAACGTTCAGGACCACGGCAGCTCCCAGAAGGCCTCAGTTTCCCTATTTGTAACACGAGATGCAATACAAGGATTGTTGTAGGACAATGACACAATGGACACATAGGAATCAGTCCACTGCCAGGTGCCTATGAGGTATTTGAAAAACAGTAGGTACTTTGGTTTCATTTTGTTTTTTTTTTTTTTAATTCCCTCCACTATGTCTCTACTCAGAAAAACACAAGCTTCTTCCACAGAGAACTCTGCCTGGCAATTGCCACAGGCCCTTTTCCATCCTGGGCAGACCTGGGTTTGGAGCCAGGCGATCCACTATGTAAATTATAGGAAAGCTCCCTGCAGACTGACCATAACTATGTAAAAAATGCTCCCACCTAGCCTCAGCTGCACTAGGTGGAAAAGCAAATGTCTGGCCTGCTGGGAGGGCGGGAGGCCAGTGGGGCCTGGAAACTTCCTTTGGGCAGCCGGTCTGGTATCAGGCAGCAAGCACCTACCGAGCCTTGTTGCTTCCTCCCCAGAGTTGCTTGTGAGTGGTGCAGCTGTGGGAAACAGGACCCCCCACCCGCAAGAGTGCTGCTGCCCCAGAGATGCTATTAGAAAAAGCAGACTTTCATTTCCCTCTTCCAGAATATACAAGATAACTCTTGTACCCCATCACCCCAACTTTTTAATCATTCCAATGGTGCCTCTCTCCTGTTCCAAAGTGAGTCGAGTGCAAGAAGCTTCTCAGGAATGTTCCACTGACTTTCTGCAGGTGGTGGCTATGGCTGCACCTCTGCTATTTAAAGCATTGCTCCTTTTTCTGGGTACCCTGACTCCCACCGAGACCCAAGTCTCTCCAAGGCAAGAGAGCTTTCTTTCTACTTTCCAGGGCCTGTGAGCATGTAGAGCACATAGAAGGTACCCAAAAGACCCCAAAGGAGTCCACTGTTGACCCTCAGGGGGCCCAGCGGGACAAGGGACCTCTTCCCTCCTTGAGAGTTCATCAAGAGTCCTTGTGGGTTTCAGGCTTCATTAAACACCACCTAATCCATCCAGTAGCCAATTAAGCTCAGAAGGCAAACAAGAAATTTCAGGGGGGAAATGTTAACTCAAGATAAATATGGTGGAGGCCTTGCACGTTAGGACAGGCCTCGTCACCTGCATCATTCCACAGAGTGATCTGTCACTGGAAGGTGAACGTAAATCAGGCCAAGAGCAGCAGGCATGGCCAGTCAACCAGGCCCCAGGCACACTGATGTGGCCCATCCATCAGGCAGGCTAATCTCTGGATGCCCAATCACAGGCAGAGGGCCAGCCATGGACCAGGGGGACTCGATGACTCCGGTGGCCAAACAGCCCAGGTGTCATTTAGTACATCGTTTTTTTATCATGAATTTTTTAACTTCAAATAACTCACCCAATATTACACACACCCAAATGCTACGGGTGTTAGCGGAGTCTACACATGACTGAGTAATCCAATTCAAGTGACCTTGAGGATTCCGACAGGAGGAAACGCACCGGGACTGAGTGGATCAGAGTCTGGAGTTCAGAAAATAGAGCAAAGGGCGAAAATGCTTCTGAGGACGTTCCTGGAGGGACACACAAACTCTGAACCAGCATGGCCGAAATGCAAGGGGAAAAGACTGGACAATTAAGCTGACACCAGGCCCTGAAGGAAGCTTAATACCAGAGCAACTGAAAGTGTGTGGGGGACAGTCAGCCAGACAGACAGACAGACAATAATCTGTGGAGCCTGCAATCTAGCAGGGGGAGACAGAAAAATAGCAGACATCACCCACAGCAAATCTCACAGCAGGGTAAAAGGTGATAAATGCGGTAGATAAACCTACAGCAGGACATGAACGGATGGGAGTACAATTTGAAATATGTTTTTCAGAACAGGCCTCCATAAGAATAAGTTTTGAGAAACATACTAGAAGGAAATATGGACATGGAAGAAGAACGTTCCAGGAAGCATGTTCTAACATACAGATTTTTATCTGTATTTTTACTGATAAATTACAAAACCTTAAATAATACTTAGCATATAACAGGTACTCAGCAAAACATTTATTGACCGGCTCAAGGCTCATTAGGAATGAGATAGGTCTATATGCACTACCATAGTAAGATGTTCATGAGATCTGAAAAGGTTTTTTGTTTGTTTTAAAGCATGAGCCAGGTGCAGTGATGTGCTCCTGTAGTCCCACCTATTCAGGAGACTGAGGTGGGAGGATCACCTGCGCCCAGAAACTCCAGACCAGCCTAGGCAAAACAGTGAGACCCTGTCAGAAGAAGGGAAGGTAGGTAGGCAGGCAAGCATATAAGAAAATAATATGTGCAGTATGCTTTCTTTAATGCATATAATATATGTGTTTTTAAAAAATCCTTCTCCTCCCCAAGCAATCCAGGCCTAAAGCCTTAAGGTGGAGAAAAGCAAGGTAGGCATTCACACAGGAGGAGTCAGCCATAGTTTCAGGATCCTGTCCCAACAGGGAAAGAAGAGATCCATATGGAACAGAGCCTAGCACAATCTTCTGAACCCTAACAGGACAAGGAGGGCACCCATGTGGAAGGAGGTAGACCCAGGAAAGAAAGATTGGTTACATGCTTGTGAAGTGAGCAAATAAGTAAAGATATTAAGGGTAATGGCCACCAGATTTCTCCTTGGCACAGAAAGCATTGAAAGATGGAAAGGAAGAAAACTAGAATAATCTTTGTGCTACTGAACCAGAATTGAAGTGGTCTCAGATGTATAAATATATAACTTCTAGTGAGAGTATTGGAACAGTGACACCCCAAAAGCAGTGAGCACACCTCATGCCCACTATGGCTTCTATGTCCCCGTCTCCATAAAAAGGAACCACAACTTCTTAGAGAAATGGCTGGTTCTTCCATGGGACAGATGAAGAGCCCAGAACATCTGGTAGTACCAGAAAGTAAAGAAGTACTCAAAGAATAACAGCACAGAGAAGCCAACTCCTCCTGGCCCAGTCAATGACAACTTGAGTATCAAAAATCATTACAGTAGTAGAATACAGCCCCTTGGATAACATATTCAATTATGAGTTAATAGTAGGACAATTCAAAAGCTAGACCCTGAGATGGGAAGTTGTGTCATCAGCTTTCCATCACTGTGACAGAATGTCGGAGATAATTAAAAGAAAAGGTTTATTTTGGCTCACGGTTTTAGAGGATCCAGTCAGTGGTCAACTGGTCCTGTGGGGCTGTGACAAAGCAGGACATCACAGCAGGAGCCAATCCTCCTCAAGGGCATGTCCCCCATGACTCAGGGACCTCCCTTAAGCCCTCCCCCTAAAGGCCTACCAGCCTCCAAGAGTGCCACCTGGGGGAACAAGCCTTTAACACATAGGCCTTTGGGGACACTCAAAACACAAACTATAGCAGAAGCGCTAGAACATGGTATAAATTCCATGACAGTGCTGCCAAAGATGCAGAACCAGATCATCAGAAATACGAGGCAAACCCACACTGAGAAATATGCTAGAAAACCAAAACCCATGATCTTCAAATGGGATAAGAAAAAATTGAGGACCTAGTCCCACTGCAGAGCTGAAAGAGATATGACTACTACAGGAAAGGCGTGACTTGAACCAACACTTTGGCTTATAAAGGACACCATGGGAACAACGGGAGGAATTGGACTGGGGTCTGAGGGTAAGAAGAGAGCACAGGCCAGGGTAATGGCTTGGTATCATTGGCTCTCTCCTGATCATGTACAGAAACGCTCCTGGTTTGCACACACAAGGAATGCCAGGGTAGCCTGTAGGTAATTTACTCTCAAGTAGTTCCAGGAAAAAAGAAGGGGGAAATAGAAATTCCTTGTATATTATATTCTCATCTGTCTGTGATTTGCTTTTAAAAATTTTTGTTATAATTTTTTTTTAAAAAACTTCAGTATGGTGGTAGTTACGGAGTAAGACCTGAAAAGACCCCATCATCTTCTTTATTATAAATGGTTACTTGTGGAGAAGGCAATGGAATTAATGGGAGAGGAGACATATAAAGAGAAGGATTTCGCTTTTACCTGCATGGTTTTTACAAGACACATGTATTACCTGTGTGCTTTTTAAATAATAATATACTCAGAAAAAAAAAAAAAAAAGTTGGCAGTGGAGCGGGCAGAGGATGCTTATGGAGGAATCTCCTCATGGTGCACTACCCAGGGACACCACATTTCTCCATTGGCCCAGAGGGTCTCATCTGGCACTTGGAGAGGCAGGCTCCTAGGACTCTTGTGCCCACATCCACCTGCCACTCGTGGCAAAGGCTGGGGAGACTGGGAAGCATCTACAGAACTTAGGTTCTCTTTAAGGTAAGATTAAAAGGATGGCAAATTTCTCCCCCTGCTTCTTCATTTTAAATTGCAAAGAAGGTCATGATCTATTGCCGTTGACTGGCTTTCAATTTTTAAAAACTTCTTCCTATGGGAAATGTTTCATGTTGAATACAGAATCCTCACATGCCCCCATCCAACTTCAACCACTCAATCCTCTTTCGCTGTTCTCTCCACCCGCTGGGTTATTTACTTAGAAGAAAACCTCAAGCATCAGAGTATATCATCCACAAACATGTCAAAAGGCATTTCTAGAACAGATGGGTTTAAAAATATAATCCCAGTAGTATTTTTTCAGGTCCAATTAAAAAAAAATCCTCAATATCACCAACCAACCATATTGATATCTATCTCTATCTCTCTCTCTCTCTCTCTCTCTCTCTCTCTCTCTCTCTCTCTCTCTCTCCTCTCTCTCCTGTCCCATTTTCTCTCATTGTTTTGGTCAAATCAGGATCCAAAACAAGATCCCATGCTTTACCTGTCTGCTTGGTTGTTCAATTCCTTTACCCAGAGATCCCTCCTCCCTTTCCCCTCCCCCTCAAGGTTTGCCATTGTTCCCCTCTTGCAGCTTAATGTCTGGGCAGTTTAAGAGACTCCTGGCTCCCTCCTTTTCTCTGCCTCCCCTAATCTCCTCCTTGATCTTTTTTTTCTTCCTTCCTTTCTTTCTTTCTTTCTTTTTTTAAAGAAACTTCTGTTAGCAAATCCTCAGTGAGCCCAGAATAGTGGCACTTTGGGGTCAGGCTTCCAGCAGGGAGCTCCAGAGAGGGAGGTGGAGAGCTCTGCTCACGGCTGCACCAACCTCCCCAGAAAACAGAAGTGCAAGGAAATTCCCCAGAAACACCCAGCCAGCCCTGGCCCTGCCGTTCACCATGACAGGGGAAGAACTGTCCGTCTTGGGGCCTTACAGGGTCTTCTCACTTAAAGGACTGAGTGAGATCATGACACGGATGACGGTGACATTAACAGGACATTTACTCCTGGCCCAAAGGTTCCTCCAGACTTCTTCCAGCCAAGACCTTCTCTGAATGGGGTTTTAAGAACCAAATGCACTTAATGCGTTAGCAAAGAACCACATCCTCATTTGGCTAGGGAGAAAAATACTTGGCAAATACAAAGGGAAAATGAGACCATGACAACACAGAAACCCAACCACAGAGCAGATTACAAAACCCCCCACAGGCATGGGCATGTCTGAAGTTGAATAACATGCTGTCCTTCCAGGCTCTCTCTTACACGTTAGCAGATCTTATCCACACCACGAGGGGGAACAATTTTAGAAAATGGTAAGAAGGCAGAAACTTGAGGTCGTGGATATCTAACCAGGTGTCTTCAACTAAGGTGATTTTATATCCCCAGAGGACATGTGGCAATGTTTGGGGCCATTCTGCTAGGGAGGTATACTGGATCTACTGGGCAGACGGCAACAATGCTGTCAGACATCCCCCCACACTGACAGCCTGCTCCACCAAGAGCCCAGGATGGCAGCTGTCCTGAGACACAGGCAAGTCCCCTGGCCCCACAGGACTGCGAAACTGTACTGTGCTAGGGGCACGGGGAAGGCTGCCAAGGTCTCAAACTATGGGAGGACAGGTAGCCATACCCTGTCATATGCCTCCACAGTGGGCCACCCCAACACAGGAGGTCAGACAAGGAAACCATGTTGTGTGGGTTTGGTTTTGTTACCTAGCTAGACCACACGTGTTGCTGAATCTGAGCTATTTCCTCCATGAAGCCATCCAGGGAACTGCACTTAGCAGACCTTCTCCAACTGAAGAACCCGCTCTGTCCCCAGAGCTGCACGAGAGCACCTCAGATCTCTAGCAACTCTATGGAGAATGGACTTCGTGCAGACAGGAACCATTGGGGTGAGAATTTGACCGAAAATCAAACCCACCCCAAAAGAGAAAGATTTGCCAAGCTATTCTGAAGAATCTACAGACTCTAAAAGTTATTTCCAAAGACATCCCAAACGTTTCAGCAGTAGCGGTCTCTTTCTCATAGGCTGTTGGGCAAGCCCCCCAGCCCCCTACCCACATGGTTCTGGGTGGCCTTTGACTTCAGCATCGTTAGTCACAGGGCTAAATTGCCTCAAAAGGCTAGGGCTGTGGCAATCGACCACCAGGGGGCAATGAAGAGCACCCACTAGCACTCTGGACCAAGAGAATAGGGAATATAGCCAACTGGGATGTTCCCTCCCAGGGCTCTTGAGAGTTCTGGTCTGCTAGTCTTCAAGGAGCCAATCAGAGCAAGAGTGGGGCTTGGGGAAACTGAGGCCCAGGCTGCATGCTTAGGGGCCTCTTCTCTCCCCTGTGTTTCCTTGTAGAGCTTTTCCTTGAACTCATTTAGCTACCACAGCAACAAGATCCCTGGGGCCAGGTTGTCCAGGGAGGGTCTTCGGCTGCTTTGAAGTTCCAGGCTCCAGCTCAGCCTTCTACCTGGGCAAGAAGGGGGCTCCACCTGGTCACCTCCAAGTTCCCAGGAAATTTCTGCAGGCTGCAACTGACGAGTCTGCCCTCGCCTCTCTTCCCTGACAAGAGTTGAAGAATCCTCTATCTGCCCCCTCTTGAACTCTTTCTCAACCACCCAAAATCAAAGCAGGCTCAGGCATGGTGGTGCACACCTGTAATCCCAGCAACTCAGGAGGCTGAGGCACGAGTATCACAAGTTTGAGACCAGCCTCAGAATTTAGTGAGGCCTTATGCATCTGAGAGAGACCCTGTCTCAAAATAAAAATTAAAAGGTCTGGAAATGTGACTCAGTGGTTAACTGCCCCTGGGTTCAAGCCCCAGTACCAAAAAAAAAAAAAACTAAGGCAGATATCGAGACCCTACAATCTGGGCACAGATTCAGAAGTGCTACTGTAAAAACTAATTCAGACATCACCCAGTCCTCAGAGGTCTCCTCTCCACCCAAACTTAAGCTTCACACTTCAAAGAAAGATTGTTAATTACACATTATGATACCAATTATATCCAAATGCACTATGAAATAGACTCTTTGCTAAGCAATTTTACTGTTTCAATTCTTTTCTTCTGCCATTTTTAATAATTGAGCTCTGGTTTTTATTACATTAAAATACAATTAAGGACAGTCCTTTATATTTTAAACCTATTTCAATTTTTTTTTTACATGAAGAATTCCACAGTCATCCATAATGATGTAGTACACAATATAGGGTAAAGACAAAAGCAATAGCCTAGATAAAATTAGCTGAGTTCCACTGGGGGCGCGGGGAATGTAAGTCTCCTTATTTTGAAATCCTTCAGCCTAAGATATTAAAAGGATACAAGAATTCCTGATCAAAGGCAAACCACATACGAGTGCATTCACATGGAAGAGAAAGCTTTTCACTATCCAAGGAAAAGGAGGTGACAAATGAGGCCTCAAAATGCTGAGTTTCAGGATTGGTGGCATTCTACCACCGACAAAGTTAAAATGACCCCATTATTTAATGTGTGCCTGGTGTTGCTGAAATATATTTCCTCTCAAGTACAGTTGACCTTCTGTATCTGTGGGTCACGGCCCTTCGATGGTTGCATCTGTATTGAACATATACTACCTTTTTTACTTGTCATTATTCCCTAAACAATACAGCATAACCTCCGTTTGCACCACATTCATATTTTTAGGCATCAGAAGCAATCTAGAGACGATTTAAAACACACTGGAGTGGGTGGGTAGGTTTTATGTAAACACTGTGCCATTTTATATAACAGATTTGAGCATCCTGGGATTTGGGTGGTGGTGGTGGGGGGGGGTTCCTGGAACCCATCTTCCACAGATACCAAAGGAGGACTGTTTAAGGATAATAGCATCTAACATAGAAAAATTAATAAGGAAAGCTGAATCATTTTAATAGTTTTAAGCCACAATTTGGAAGCAGTAAATTCCATATTCTCACACAGAATACTTGGTGATATTTTAGTATGTGATCTTGTGCAATCCTTAGCTTCATAGCCTTGTTCAACCTCAGCTTATCTTCAACCCCAAAGATCAGAAAACTTTTTACTTTGTGAAGGGCCAAATAGTAAATATTTTAGTCTTTGCGGACCAGTATGATCTGTGAAAGCACTGTGATAGCACTATGTCATTGTAGCAAGAAAATAGCCATTGATCACAGGTAAAAGAATGAGTCACTGTGTCCCACTAAAACTTCATTAGTAAAACAGGCAGGCATAATTTGTGCAGTCCTGTTCTGGTCCTCAGAGTGATAGGAAGGAGAGGTGAAGCCAAAGCACCCCGAGGACTCGCCTAAGAAAACACCTTAATAAGCAAAGATTCAGTTGAACTGAATCTATCCACCAAGACGTGGAGCATACCCACGTAGGTATCATTTCTCAACAACCATACTTCTTAAGATATAAGGGTCTCTCCTCACAGAAGCAAATTCCACTCGATCATGGGGCTCATCTAAGAAACCAGCATTCACCAGAGGTTCTGTAGCCATCTCTCCAAATGGCCTGGCTCAGCACCCCTTTTGGTAGCTGGCAGAGCCAGGGCTGGGATACAGGCTGTGTTCACTGAACGGAAAGAGGTAACTAGTCCACCAGGGGAGAATTCCACGCAGCAACTCATAAACCACTCCAGAATGAATAACCCAGTGGAAACTCCTACCTGCTGAATGGCCCAGAAGGGCCCAGAACATCAGAAATTGACCAATGTCAGCCTTCTCATCCAAATACGTGACTCTTCACTCTCCTGGACAGCTCTTTCCCCACAAAATTGAAACAGCAATTGCTTTTAGGTATGTATTTATCACCTATTCCACACCTATCTCAGTTTTAGGCATTGAGGACAAAAACCCCGTCCTCATGGGGTTTACAGCACACACCATACAAATCCTGTCACCTCTACCTCAAAACACATCCAAAATCTATCTACCTCTCCCAGCTCTATCACCAGGACCCAGTTGACTGGCACCTCCTAATTGGTCTTCTTGACCTTGCCCTTGACCCTTCCACATAGTATATTATGTCCATCCCATGGCCCCAGAGGCCCCACAATGGTCTGCAAGCCCTGCACACTCTGATTCCAAGCCACTGCCCCAATCTCAACGGCTCCCTAATTAATCACCCCTTAGCTTTCTCTGCCCCTCCCTCATGCTCCTTAACGAGGCTCAGCACACCTGAAACACAGGACCTTTGCACCTTATCTCAACAATACCCCCTACCCACCTTGATTTGCTCAAAAGTCTTTTTGGAGAAGCCCAAATTAAACCCCAGGGCACCCTGGGACCCTATTGCCCTTCCTATCTTTGTTTTTCAATATACCATACTGTTTATATCCTCATTCGTGTATTTTCTATCTTTACACACAGCAGAATGTAAACCCCCTGAGGACAGGTTTTTTGTCCTTGATGCCTAAAACTGAGATAGGTGAGGAATAGGTGGTAAATAAGTACCTAAAAGTAAATTAATTCTCCTTGTATTTATCCTCCCTGGAATATTCCAGAGCATTGCTATTTAAAAAAAAAGAAGTCTCTTATTTTCTAGCACAGTTTATTTTATCCTATTTATGTCCTCATCAAATTATATTTGATCTACTTTATATCTTCTCTTCCCTCCTTTCTTTTATTATCTAGAAACACTTATTGTGGGGATTTAAAAGGGTCTTTTTTTTTTTTACTAAGTTTCTACGAAATCTTCACCCCTGTGTCAACTCTATTAACCAACCAAATTCCATAATATTTTTTAAAAGCCCCTTGATCATCTTTGATATGGAAATAACTCGTTATTGGGCAAATGAAAGGCAAGGATCAAGCTATTATTCTGTTTGCATGTGTAAACTAGATAAAAAATTTTGAAAGGTAAGTGAAATCTCTCTTATAAAATTTTTCCAACTAATACATAGAGAAGAAATGACAATTAGAACATCACCTTTTTGTAATTCCTAAAGAAAAGGCCAGATCTAGACATCCATCGTAGCACACCAATGGCTGCGTAAACCATAAGGAGAAATGCTGAAGGGCACCCCAACAATGGATGATGGGGTAAAATGAAACCCATGAGGTTTTAATAAACCATGGTATATATTTCATAAGGTCATTTCATAAAGTAATTTCATTTCATAAAGTAATTTATTTCATGGCCCAACAATGAATGGTGTCGACAACACAAGTCAATAAGAACATCAATTCAACAAGAGGCGGAATGTGCACGTCCATGGAAGTCACACCGTCGCCTATGAAATATGCCCCCAAACTTGAACTTGAATCTGTCTGGTCCAGGCTTTAGAACACTGGAAATGTGGGAGGCAATGAAGCATATTGAATGACAGCCCAAGGATGCTGGCAGCAAAATCGACACTGTGGGAACTGTACAGACCAAAGACCAGCTTCTGACAAAATGCACGGCAAGCGGAACCAGAGAGGGCCGGGAACCAGCACATGAAATGTGACTCGAGAGACACACTGACCAGATGCAGTGGGCACTTTGCTTAGATCCTGTGATGACACTGAGGTATTTTTAACAAAGTATGAAAAAGTAACCATGAGATGATAAGGGAAATCTGAACATGAGTATTCAGTAATACCACAAAATGAATGACTGTCCAGTTTTACACGATAATAGCACTGCATGGGTGCCTAACCAAAGGAACCCTTATCTTTTCAGAGTCACAGTGAAAGATTTACAATGTATTTGATTTTCTTCTTAAATCCACACCCCATGATTCTCCAGGCAAACATCCAGATGACTTCAGTTGTTTGGTTTCTGCAGCAGTAGCTGCTTTTTTTTTTTTTAAATAGATATTTTCTGTTTATTATCAGAAAATATAATCCCGTGTACACTTCCCACTACCTACCAGCATGGCTACACATCTCAGATTCTCCTACATCATCTTGTAACGTCTTCTTTTTTTTAATTTATTCTAATTTGTTATATATGACAGCAGAATGCATTACAAGTCATATAGAGCACGATTTTTCATATCTCTGGTTGTACAGTGTAGAGTCACACCATTCATGTCTTCATACATCTTCATACATACATGTCCATCATGTCCATCTCATTCCATTGCCTTTCCTACCCCCATGCCCTCCCCCTTCCCAGGAGGCGCTTTTCACATACACCCATGAATGATGTATTACAGGAGTGAAAACCAGCAAACACCAAGCACAGATTTGGGGCTCTATGATACACAAATACATAAAAAAGTAAATTTATGTCTATGCCCATGAAGGTCCTAGAATTTTCTAGAGACAAGGCACCTAGGAGAGTGGAACTACTCACCACAGGGAGGTCAAGCTTCCAACAGTGTGAACATTGGGAACGCAGCCATCAACCTAGAAGGTAAAAGGAAAGATTCTGAGTGACAAGCGGCTTTCGCAAAGTCCAAGCATTTCTTCCCGTTGACAAAAAAAGGAGCACGTCATTCACAGAACTGTGTCAGAGGAGGCTTCAGCAAGAGCTAGCAGCAGAGGAAGGAAGCAAAGGATGGAGACGTGGAAGCTGAGCAGAGTAACCCAGGACGCTGAATAAAGTCCACACAGAGCCGACCTCGGTGGCGACACCCTGATTTCAACTCCTAGAGTAGCGATATCCCCAAATCAGCAACACAGGTGCAGCGAGGCTCAGAGCGCTGCTAACAAAAGCAGGAAAAGGCCAGGCACATTAGGGCACACCTGTAGGGGACCCCAGTTATTGGTAGGTGGAAGCAGGAGGATCACTGGAGCCCAGAAGTTCAGGGCCAGCCTGAGCCACACACACAGATTCCATCTCTTAAAACCCACACGTGAACAAGAAGAGCAATACAAATTCACTTTCATGAAGATGATTAAAATTGTAAAAGTTAGTGAATTCTCTTAATTAGGGAAGCAACACGCTTCAAGGAAAGGCAGGATTAAGATCAAGGAAAAAATGAAAAATCAGATCTCAGAGTTGAGAGCAAGGCTGAGCTCCTTAACAATGAGAGCCAGCCCTGGAGGCCCCTTGCAGGGACAGTGAGCCCCACAGAGCTCTCAGTGTTGGGTGACCTAAGAAAAGCGGTCCTGGGGATTCCAAACAATCCGTGGTTTTCTAGTGGGTTATGCTAAAGGAAAACAAAAATTATTTGGACACTGTTTTTAAGTGGTAAGGCATTTATTCAGGAGTATAGTCAAAGATAGATATCAAGGCTACTTCAGTCAGGAACACAGCAAGGCCCTCTGGGGATTCATGACCAGAGGGAGGGGTCAGTGGATGGGAAATTGCTAAAAAGAAGCATCAGAGTTGGGGCGATTCTTGCTAAACCCACTCAGGATTCCTGCTGAAGGCTGGGCAAGGAGTGAGACAGTGGAGGTGGGGGACGGGTAACCTGATCAGCTATCAAGGGTGGGAGATTCTTGCCAAACCCATCTAGCAGGATGCTTGCTAAAACTGGGCTTGGCAGGCCCTGAGTCAGGATCAGGTTGAAAAGAAGGCTCAGAGAAGCTGGCTGGAGTTTGGTCAGATACAAGTCTTTTGTCAGTAATGGCAACTGGAGCTTAGAAACAGGTCCTGAGTCTTCGAGTCCACGCCCAAGGCCACGGGAAGTATAAGCAGAAGCAAGGAGTTGAAAGGAGACTTCCCAGCCCCAAACCCACAGGCCTCAGCCCACCTGGTGTCCGAATGCCTCATACTGCACATTCCTCAATTGCTTCCCCACATGTAATTTCCCTGTCTTGCAAAAATCAAAACATGTCCAATTCTATACAACAAGGTACCAAATGATAAGGGTACCAAATGAAAGCCGCGTGATAAACTAATACAACTCCATGTGATATTGACGCAGATTGCTTCATCATCACTAGGAACAATGAGCCTTTCAAAGGGGCCTTGTAATGACAAGATAGGAGAAGGGAGGAGGATTGGATTTAAAAGCATCTGACAAAAACCAGGAAGCTTTCAATCACTAACGGAATTACAAAACTTCCCTAGCTTGAACTAAGCCATTTCCCGTGATGCTCAGGCCCCAGGCAGAGCACCTCAGGATGACAGGCCCTCAAATGCGCTGACTGACTGCACTGGGCTATTTCGGTTTGCAAGGGTGATGTGCTAACTACTCCTGGGTTACCCTTCAGGGTACTCACCCTCTTTGTCCACTGTGATCTGTGCCTGCAACCCCTTGGGATGTCCCAGTAGAAGTAATGAGAAGAGGTGATAGTAATGAGGAAGGTGATAGGAAAGGCAGGAGCAATTATCCCCTGCTTCCCTGCTTCTGGGTCACCTGGGGCCTGTCCATCATAGGTCTGGCTTGTCTTAGGTCACCTGCTCCCTTGGTCTTCAGTTCTAGAGGATGGAGGGCTTCCTCTTGCAACCCCAGTATACCTCCCTCTCCCTTCTGCTTCTCTGAACTCCATGACACTTTGATCCAACTCTCTGGTCACCTGTTTGAGTGTGCCATGGATTTTCCTGCCCAGACTTTGACTGACAGCAGTGGAAAGCTGACTATGGTGGCGCACATCTTTAGTCCCAACTAATAAGGAGGCAGAAGTGGGAGTTTGGGGCCCTGTGAGTTCAAGGACAAAAACAAGTCAAGAGGAAATTAGGGCAACAGTGGAGAGGAGGGCGAGAATCAGAAATTCAGTTTTCCATATCTGCCGTCAGTGGAGGCAGGAAAAGCGAGAGCCCAATTTTCTCCGCAGCAGTACTAGGGATTGAGCCCATGGGTGCTCTACCACTGAGCTACATCCCCAGCCCCTTTTATTCTTTATTTAGAGACAGAGTCTTGCTAAGTTGCTTAAGGCCTTGCTAAGTTGCTGAGGCTGATCTTGAACGTGTGATCCTCCTGCCTCAGCCTCCTGAGTTGCTGCTATTGCTGGGGTGTGCCACTGAACCCAGGGAGAACTCAATTTTTAAGATAGTATATTGGGACAAGGCAGGATGTTCAAGGATGCTCAGATGGTGAGGGTGTCGATGGAAGCCCCAGTTCTAAAAAGACGTTGTTGTGTGTTTGCATTTTTCTAAGAGAAATCCAGAAAGAAAAAGGTTTAAAATTTCATTGGCTTCTCAAAAATGAGCCACCAACGATGTTAAGAGACAATGTTGCAAAGAAAAGCACAGAAACCGCCACATTTCCCTGGAAAAAAAAAAAAAAAAAAAGAGGCGCACCAGATGGTGCGCACCTAGGTCAGTCCTGGGGCAAGAGCACAACCGCTTCCCTCGCCAAGGGGGCTGGGGCTGGGGGAGGATCCGCTGTCCCTGGCAGCCCACAGCCCACTGCCACCCGCCCCAGAAGGCAGCTGGGACAGTGTGTTCCTGCAAATCACTCACAGCTCCCTCCCAACAATCAAGTGACATTTGAAAAGCTCATCAGCTCAGCAGGTGCTCAGATGCACAAGCAATCCTGAAAACAGTTCCAAAAACAGTTCCGGGACTGAGGAAGAACCTCATCCTGTTTGGGAAACCTGCAGCCTACTGAGACATGGGAGAACACCAAGGCAGAAACCCAGGAAGCAAAGAATATGCTGGAGACAGCAAAATAGCGGAGTGATCATACAGGAAATGTCCAGGTTGTCTAGGAATGTGCACAGATGACCTCGCCCTGGGCAATAATCAGCCTTTCCAGACACGTGGCCCCAGAGCCCAGGTCTGCCAGCACCTGATGTGTGAGCCAGGAAAAGTAGCTCACCCTCCCTGGGCTACAGTTTCTCCTTGGGTAACAGGGAGAGATGATCCTTCAGTGCAAACCTCATAGGGCTATCGTGGGGTTGACAGAAAATAAAAGTGTTTTGTCGGGTCCCTTGGACTCAGTAAATGCCTTCCCGGGTCTGTTTTTCCATCCTCACCAGGGATCTTCTATTTCCTACACTATTTGGGTGGTCAGATACAAACAAACAGAAGGTAATGAGGCTGAGGAAATGGATGCCGAAGGACAATGGCTCCTGAGGGGACCAGAAACTCTAATCCACCTGAAGCCCCAGGACTGTGCCCATCTCCTTAGCTGCGGTCCCTTCCCAGATGTACCAGGTCCTTCACTCCAAGGCAAAAGGCCAGGATGACCTGGGATCCTTGCTCAGGAGCCTTGATTGACACCAGGCCTTGCAGAGGACTGACTGGGTGGCCTTGCACAAGTTATGTCATCTGTGACTTGGTTTCTTCATCTGTCGTTCAGATATAATCCCAATCCTAGTCCCTGTGTTTTCATGAGAATTAACTAAATTCATACAAAGTTCTTAGAATAGTGTCGAGTGTACAGAAATAACTCAACAAATGCAGGCTGTCATAATGCCTGGCACATTTCAGCCAGTTTCTAAGGGCCATTTAACAAAGAGCCTCTGTGCTCCAAAGAGCTGCCAAATGCTGGCATCACGAGCCCACGGACCAGCTACCACGTCCTTGATCCTGAGATGTGCTGCATGTTTTAACGCTCCCAAAATTCACTAGACTCCACATGTAACACAGATTTTCTCATCTGTTAAGTGGGGATAATAACAGCATGGAGCTAATGGGATCGGTGGAGGATGAAAGATTAATATGTGCAAAATGTTCCAAACAAGGCTTGGCTCTGGATCCTCATCAGAACTTGGTTCTCGGCAAGTGTTTTAATCGTCATGGTGTATGAATTGATCTGAGCCACTGCAAGCCTTCCAGCTCCAACCAAATGTGGAAATTCTCCCTCACCCCTCACTCCATCCAGGAATCACCTGCCCTTGGTACCATGGATGCTGCTGTGGGTGGGGCTGCTGAGTGGCAGGCACCTGCTGGACCGTTGCCATCCCACAGGCTGCCTAGAGCTGGTGACCTACAGAACATGGTTAGGAAGTTGCTGCGTTGCACATATTGGATCTTGATGCTGTCAAAGGCCACCAGAGAAACCAAGAACCAGGGCCGTGGATGAATCAGTGGCTCCTTTGCTCATAACGAAGTCTAGAGTTCCATAACATCACTATAAGTTGAGTGACCCCTGCCCAAGATGGGACTGGAAGTGGTTCAGATTTGAGGCTGTTTTCAGATTTCAGAATGTTTGCATATACATAATGAGATATCTTAGAACTGGGACCCAAGTCTAACCAGGAAATTCATTTGATTCCTATACATATTGTATACAAGGTTTCACGGTGTGGAATTTTCCCTTTGGAGTGTCAGGTCAGGGCTCAAAGAGTTTCATATGTTGGAGTGTTTGGGGTTTTTAACCAAGGATGCTCAATCTATATCTTCCTTTCATTTGTTATTTTAGCTGCTCCTTGCTACCCTGGAGACTTGAGGATTTTTAAACAAACAAGGGCACATTCAATGAAAGGTAGACTCCAGAGAATGTGGGCTCTGGTCATAAATACCAATTCCCTCAACTGTTAGTCACCTGGCCTTGGGCCAGTCCCCTGCCTCAGTTTCCTCACCTGTAAGACGAGGATAGCAGCAGCTAGTGGGCAAGTAATGAATAAATGAATTAACACATGAAGCTCTTTGGAGAAGCTCTATGCCCACAAGCTCCCACAAACCTGGGCCACTTTTATTCTATAGCACCCAGAAGCCCTGCAAACCACCTATTTTGGTGAAGCTGTGTGTAGGGAGAGCAAGTGGTCTTTTTCCAGCCAGTAAAATGGGATGACAGATCAGCAGGACAGCCGCCACCTCCCCCCACAAGCTGTGTGACTGCGAGCTAGCGTGGAAATTCTCTGAACCCCTTCTTCCTCCCCAGCTATGTGGGGTGTAGCTACTACTGTACAGGACTATTGTGAGCAATGAGAACACGTTGTGTAGGCATGAAATAAATGCTTTTCTGCATCTCTTTCTCTTCCCGGAGGCATCAAGCAGACTGCAAAAGCAGAAAGTAAATTCTTGCAACTCTCAGGAAAGTGTGTGGGTACCCGAGACCCTGTGGCCAGCTAGGACCAGTGATGTTTTCCTATCCACCGAGCAAGGCATCAGCCGACTTCATGGCGGCACACTCACGTGGCCCATCTTCCAGCACTAAGATGTCAGCCACTTTCCACCAAATGCCCAACGAGCAGGAACCACATTCAGAAAGCTCCAGTGGACAAGGAGGAAGAGGCCTGGGATACACAGACCTCCTCCACAAAGACTGACTCTAACGATAAGCTTTGGAGAACCTTGGACAGCTACGGCACGAGGCGGTGTCTGATCATTAGCAGAAAAGCCAGGGAAGGTCATTTTTATATAAACATCTGAGGGATAAAGAGTGTGGATAAATGTCAAAAACAATGCCCCAAACGGCTGCAAGCCTGCTTGCTTACACAGCTGTTTCCTTCTTCAGACAAATGATAAAACATCAGCACTTCCGAATATAAATCATCTTCAATTAAGACATTTCTGCGGGAAAGCTCTTTTGGCAGGACAAACGGAATATGTACCACTCTTCTCCGACTTGGATCTTTCGAGGTTGGCAGGGCGATTTATTTTTGTTGATTAAACAAAATACAAATGGAAAGGGCCTAAAAATTGATTAGCCAATTAAACTCAATGATTCTCAACAATGCAATGCGCATTATTAGCTTTGCCAGAGTTATAAAAATGCCTCCTAGCTCTACTGTCACTTGCAGGATTTACACCATTGATATTTGTGCTGACAGAAAGATGAAGTAAGGACTGGATTATGCAAAATTTGTCTTCTCTTGTGTAGGAACAGAAGGAAGAGAAATGATGAAGGGCTTGGGTACTTTCAGGGAGAATGCGAGTACTGTCCACATTGCATATGGAAATTCTTGAAAGAATGATCTGGGCTGAGGGAGAGAGCTGTTGTCACTCGTTCTGTGCACACTTGTTCTTTAGTAAATTGCAGATTTGTTAATAGGGGCCAATTTGTTGAGACAACAACAATCATAAATATCCAGATTCTTCATCTTCCAGGGCGATGAACGACCAGACAGGCAGCCAAACCAAATGATGGTGTTAGATGCTTCTGCAAAATGAATTGATGCACACAGGGCACCATAAGCGTATCTCACTCAGTCCAGAACAGTTTTTCTTCAGTGTCCTCGCGAGGTCAAGATCACAACTGCAAATAAAGTCACTTACAATAGTCATAAACCTGGGGCAGCAGAATGCGGATGCTTCCTGGTGGTCAGAGCGTGAACATGGCAGGCTGCTGTGCATTCTTAAACTTGATTGTACATAATTGTTAATCACTGACCCATTCTCCAACCTTCCTGGGCCGGAACATGTTGCTAGGCAACCAATTTTGCTCTAGATATTTTCTGAAAGCTAGTGAGTCAACAACCAAGTGTCAACTAAGTAAACACTAACCATTAGAGACAGGTTCAGATAAATAAGAGTGCCCAGCCTCCTTAGGGTACATGCATCTCATGTCCTATCTTAATGCAGACTCATATTTCCCATGCCTTACAATTGAACAAATAGACTATCTTAGGTGGAAATAGATGAAATTGCCCTTTTGGTAGCTCAATTTGGCAATTTATATGGTTTAACCTAATAACTTATAAGTGGGAGGTTTCTGCTAGCTGTGAAACAGAGGCACTATTTTCATCCACTAGCATAATCACAATTGTGCTTTGCATCAATAACATCTCATTTACCTAGTCCACACGTGTCCTAAAATTCTCTTTATAAGAAACAGTTAGGAGAGGCAAACAGCTTGCAAATGCCTAAATAAGAAGTCGCATTTGTTTTTCCACTTTGGACTCTTACAAACTGAGTTGACTATTGCTTGTACAATATCCACACATTCCCTGCTTTTTCCAATGCTCAAATCCTCAGAGAATGGAACTAAATTTATTGTTCTAATTTAAGATTTGGAACACCAGAGGACATCCTGAAGATGAGAATGGAACTGCCAAGTTCATGAAAGAAGCTCATTTAAGGGGAAAGAGTAGGGAAGGCAGGGTAGCTGGAATCACGGAATATGATGCTATTCCTGAGATGGTGGGGAAATCTTATGACTTTCCAGGTTCAGGTTCAAGGCAGCAAAGACCATCAAAGTCAAGAAGTGCTAAAGAGGGCTGGGAATGAGCTCAGCAGTAGAAAGTGCTCACCCAGCATGCACAGGACCATGGGTGTGATCCCCACCATTGCAAAATGAAGATGGAGGGGTGGGGAGAAGAAGGAAGAGGAAGAAGAGAAGGATGAGCAGAAAGAGGAAAAGGAAGAGAAGAAGAAGGAGAAAAAAGTGCTGGGGATTCTGAATAATAACCAGATTAGGCAGTACATACAGATAGATGATTAACCTCCTTAAAAAAAAATGGTAAAAATTCATAGTTGAAGGGTTAACTCGCAGTGAAGTTTAAGGTTAGATTTCTGGTTTAACTGAGCATAGGTTTGAATACCTATGCTCAGTTAAACCAGATGGATGGATGGATGGATGGATGGATGGATGGATGATGGATGGGTGAATGGATGGATAGATGATGGATGGGTGGATAGATGGGTGGATGGATGATGGATGGGTAAATGGATGGATGGATGATGGAAGACAGTGGTCTGCTAGTGTGCGATTATACAGACCTGCAATCAATGTTAGAGTTTTAAGAATTTTGGGGACGATTATAACTTTCTAGCAACCAAAATTAATTGTTTCTAGGATTATTAAGTAATAATTTATAAACGAGACACAAGTAAACTTTACATTGGACAAATGGCAAATTGTCTTCAAAAGGCAATAGAAAATTTATTCATGCCTGGATGAGTCCATTAAAATATAACCAGGTTTTCTGCTGAGTCTGGATTTCTTTTATTACAGAACTTGTAATTAAAACATGTTAAAAAAAAAAAAACCTGGACAATAAAGAAACAAGTAAAGTGAGTTTTTTCTTCAACTCCAGGCTTCCCTTACTTCCACTCCCCACCACCAGTTGTTTGACTACTCTGTACAGAAACAGCATCCTAATTCACAATCCACTTGCTTTCTCATTCAAAGTCATAATACAGATGATAGTTTTAAATGGAATTCTCTGGAGCTTTCAATATTCACCATTCAATTTGTCCAAAGCTTCAAAATAAAGTTCCCTAATAAAAAAATCATCCTTCCGGGGCTGGGGCTGGGGCTCAGCGGCCTCACATTTGTGAGGCACTGGGTTCAATCCTCAGCACCACATAAAAATAAGTAAACAAAATAAAGGTATTGTGTCCAACTACAACTAAAAAATAAATATTTTTTAAAAAATCATCCTCCCTGTCTGAGTTGACAACAATTTAAAAACACCAAAATTGTGATTAATTATTCATCTCTCCCAAAACTTCAAGGTAACTATTAGAGGCCCAGGAAATAGGAAAGAGATTTTCCAATCCCATAGGTATGCCCAAGGAAATGCAGCCCTACACCAACAGGGTGCCCACAAATGGCAGGCTTACCCTGGGGTCCCAAAGGAGTAATGTCTATATTACACACACACACACACACACACACACACACACACATACACACACACAAATGAGATAAATTAATTCCAGAACTACTAAAGACTAAGGAAATATTAAAAGTCAAGTAGATTTTGAAGCTCCACTACATACTGGGAGAAGAAAGTGATTTCAACAGGGACATTTTGAACCACCTGCAAAGGGAACTCTGAGCTTGCCGGAACCCGCAACTATTGAGACAAGGGACAACAAAGGCATCTCCATGCGCATTAGAACTGTCAGGCTGCATATGTGCAAGTAGAGGGAGGGGTGCTCCAACCCGGTAATTATTAAGCCATATCAGAGCCTGTGGTTTCCTTACGTAAGGGAGGCAGCTACAGACTTGAATGCTGGAGACCACAATCCTAATCTCAGTCCAACAAATAGACTTTAAAAATCTGGGGAAGTAGCTCAGTGGTAGAGCACTTGCCTAGCATGGTGAAGCCCTGGGTTCAATCCCCAGTCCCACCCCCCCCACACACACACACACACACAAAAAAAGTTGTGTCTCCTCTTTAAATGGAAGTTTTCTTTGCTATAAAACAGGAGGACTTGACTAAAGGGGCTCTAAAATTTGTAACATATTTCTATATTCTGTGTGATAAAAACTATGTGCATGGATGGATGGATGGATAGATGATGGAAGGATAGGTGGATGGATGGATAGATAGATGATGGATGGGTAGATGGAAGGATGGATGAATGGATGGATGATGGGTGGGTGGATGGATGGATGGACAGATGATGAATGAGTGAATGGATGGATAGATGATGGATGGATGGATGGATGGATGGGGATGATAGATGGATAGGTGAATGGATAGATGGATGATGAATGGGTAAATGAATGGATAGAGGATGGATGGGTGGATGGATGAATGGATGGATGGATGGATGATGGATGGGTGAATGGATGGATGGATGATAGATGGGTGGATGAATGGATGATGGAAGACAGTGGTCTGCTAGTGTGTGATTATACAGGCCTGCAATCAATGTTACAGTTTTAGGAATTTTGTGGACCATGACAGAAAAATTTACATCATGGAAATCAGCACACTACAAATGAGGCCTTCTTATTAACCCCAGGAAGCCAGTTAATGCACACACCACTGATGGAAGGGGAAAGGGAAAAAAAGGAAAAAAAAGAAAGGAGATACAAGGGCAATACGTGTAAGTACAAAGTCTTCCAAGGAAGCTAACACCCCACATCTCCATGTCAATACACTTAATATTGTCTCTGCCTAAAACACCATTCCCCACAGGACACTTTGCCCAAAGAAACCACCTGTTTCAGGTAAGCCGTCCATGATGACTACTCTCCATTTATGAGATGCTCTAACACAGAGTCTCATGGCATTCTGTAATGACATCCCTGTGCCCTTTTAGATGATACCTACAATACAGTTTGCCACTGTCCATTTAGCCAGGCCCAGGACACGACCAGCTAATTTAGGACAGCAACTATTCATTTTACCTCTTGGTGCTTAATGGCCCACAAAGACAGGTACAGAGTTGGCATCTGTTCAATAAGTTCTGAATGAAAGCAACATTTTTAACTTCAAGACAGAGCAAATCGTTTGCTGATAAAAGGTCCAGCCTCAAAGAAACGCCTGTATCCTCTCCCAGCGCTCACTGGATGGGAGGAGATTTTTCCAGGGCTTAAGCTTTTCAAGTCCCCTTATTGCTAGATTGAGGTTTTCCATTAAATCAGTTAACCTACATTTGTCACAAAACAGTGCAGTGTGTCACTGACCCACTTTGTCTCATTCCTTTGCAAGTCAATGACATCCACATGTCACTATGAATTGTGTTTTTAACTAAGATATTAAGTATATTTGTCCTGGATTTACCCAAGCGGGAGCCGGGAGCATTGGGATTCAACCCCAGGTCTCATTGCTTAATCCACAAACCGGCTTGGAGCAAACGGTTTAAGCTTTCTCGTCCTCAGCCACCCAGTCCAACAAATGAAGGCACAGATGAGGGAGAGGGCAGACAGGGAGCCACCACCCTGCCCTGCGCAGCATAAAGGCAGGCACACTGGCTCTGACCTGGGGCGTGCCTACAGAGCGCCCGGCTGTCACTGTTGCAAGGAAGGACAGAAGGGTTCTATCACAAAATGCCGCAGAACGGAGTGGCTTAAACAAAAGAGATTTGTTTTCTCACAGTTCTAGAGGCTGAAAGTCTAGGACCAAGATGCAGCAGGGTTGGTTTCCTGGGAGGCCTTTCTTCTTGGCCAGTAGTCAGCTAGCTGCCTTCTAGCCCTGTCCTCACACGGCCATTCCTCTACACACTCAGAGAGAGAGAGGGGGAGAGAGAGAGAGAGAGAGAGTGCTGTAGTGCCTCTTCCTCTTCTTAATAGGACACCGGCCTATTGCATTATTAATGTTTGATAATGTAAACATTAAATTATCTCCAGTCCTATCTTTAAGCCCTCAGTGGTGGTACTGTGTTACTGCGGCCCTAGCAAAGGAACACAACCTCTCTGATACATCTTGTAATTCATGCTTCTCCAGGAGGAAGAGGGCTTTCCCGGTTGGCAAGGTTGGGAGAAGATACTGAGCACCCAGGGCCCAGCACCCACCGGGCTTTCTCTTCTGGGAGCCAAGCATCCTATTCCTGGGACTGGCAGCCCTACAACTGGGGAGAGAGGTGAGCAAGCCCCCTTGGCCCTCTAAGCCTGATCTCCAACTAGCTTTGTCTGTAATAATGCTGATATTCTGACCTCCATCTGTCTGAGTTCTGTGCTAAATTCACCAATTGGCTCTAAATTCTGGGAGAAGGAGGTGATTCATTATCACCCTTCAAGCCCCCACAGTGGCCTTGAGCCACACAGTCCCAACACTACATCATCTTTGCAAATCCCACCGACCTCCCTATGGAGGGAAGAAATGTCTCTTGATGCTATGGTTCAACAGTGTCCCCAGAATTTCATGTATTGGAAACGTAATCCTCAAACTCCTATATTGATGGTATTTGAAGGTGGGGCCTTGTGAGGTCATGAAGATTACATATGGTCACCTGGTGAGTGCCCATAATGTGACTTGTGGTTTCATAAGAAAAGGAGGCAAACCTAAGCTGAACACACTGGCTCTGTCTCACCATGTGATGCCCTCCTCAGTGTCATGATGGAGCAGGAAAGCCCTCACCAGAGCTGGCACCATGTTCTTGGCCTTGTCAACCTCCATAACTTTGCGCTAAATACACTTCTCTTCTTTACAAACTACTCAGTCTTAAAAAAGAAAGTGCACTAAGACACTTGGACGTCATTAAAGGACTGTTAAGAGGGAAAGCCAAAAGTCCAACCCAAGTCTTCTAAGAAAAAATTCTACATTCTTCCAATAAAATCACTGTTTTGATTTATGACAGCTGGTCATACACTCAAGAAGACCTTAAGACTTAAGTGAGACCTTATGTCCAGTTAGCTACAAACTAAGCAGATCTAGTCTTTCGGAGCCAAATAGTAGTCAGCCAGGGGGAACAACTTTAGCATGTCGGGAAGAAACTAAGCATTTGGGTTTTGTTAACGGGACTAATTCAAGTACCTTCCTGGCCAGAAGCTATAAATATGCCCAATATTTGTGGACCTGCAGATTCCAACAGGCTGCCATTGAGAAAAGGAGTTAGAGAGAGCACACCACTTCCCCCCACAGGCCCTTTCCTCTCCCTCTCTTCTCTTCTTTGTACCTACCAACAGTCTAGACCTGCTGGTGGCAGCCAGGATCATGTAGATTCAGAGATTAAGAGGTGGGAACACTTTGAAATGATTAGCTTGAAGCCCTCCTAAGGTCAATCTGTGGGACAGAACACCACTGTGATTGTTAGGGTTTAAATATGAGGCATCCGTCCCCCAAGCTCATGTGAGAGACAATGCAAGACCATTCTGGGTGGAATGATTAGGTTGTGAAAGGCTAAACCCAATCAGTGCATATTCCCAGTGAGATGGGTAAACTGGGTGGTAACTATAGGTAGAGAGGGAGTAGCTGGAGGAGAGGGTCACTGGGGACCTGTCTTTGGAGTATATATTTTGTCCCTAGTGAGTAAGAGCTCTTCCTCTCCCTCCCCTCCCTCTCTCTCCTTCCTTGATGCCTTGTCCTGAGCTGCTTTCCTCCTCCACTCTCTTCCGCCATGATGTTCTGCCTCATCTAAGGCCCAGAGCTATGGAGTCAGCCAACTGTGGACTGAGATCTCTGAAACCATGAGCCAAATCAACTTTTCCTCTAAAATTGTTATCAAGTCTTTTGATCACAGCAGTGAAAAAGCTGACTAAAACAATCATTGACTCCATAACTGACTGGCCAGGGGCAAAGGACAGATCTAGGCATACTAGTAACAAATCTTGTTCCAGATCTATAGACACTTCTGAGAACATAAGTTTACAATAATCCACAACTCCAGAATAGGTGGGGAAGACTGAAAATGTGATGCCACACCATCTGACTATCTAACCTACAGGAGCCCATAGTGTCATGTGGTCACGAAGAACAGAAAACAGAAGAAAATGCATGCTTACAATGGATCTAGAAAAAAAGGAGCTTAACAGTCCAAGCACGGCTGGAAGACTGGAATCAATGATAGGAAACAAACCCATTTCAAGGAAGTCTTTGACAACCTGGAGAACAATCCAGAAAGAAGTCAGCAGGATCCTGTTCGACCTAAAAACAAAGTCTCAGGAATGAGAGTTGGAGGAAATGGTAAAACTAAAAGTCGAAACAGAGCTATAGGGAAGAGCTGTGGGCAGAGGCGCACACCTGTAATCCCAGCAACTCAAGAGGCTGAGGCAGGAAGATCTCAAGTCCAAGGCCATCCTCGGCAATTTAGCAAGACCCTATCTAAAGACAAAAATAAAAGGGCTGGGAATGTAGGTCAGTGGTAGAGTACAACTGGATTCAATCCCAATACTGCAAAAATAAACAAACAAACAAACAAATAAATAAAAGGGGGGTGAACATGACAAAGATCTTCAGAAACTTGCCTGCACTTAAGCCAACAGTAAAAGTCACCGGAAGAGGGATTTCTACTCAGTATTAGCTAAAATTAGAGATGTCTAGAAAAATGTTAAAAGGGGCTGCTTGGTGATAACCTTTGATTGCTACATGGAGGAGGCGATAGGCCTAGAGACCCATTGGTCAGGGGTGTCAGCCTAGGAGTTGCAGCATTAAGTTGAATGAGCCATAGTGACCATCATGTCCTTTCCAGCCCAACAACAAAACCTAAGCCAGATGCAAGGGATGCATCAATGCCTCCAAGGTGAGCTGGGGCTCCTTGCTGGGGGACATGTCCCCCATAACACATTACAAACCTTTTTTACTCATTCCTGACACCAAATCGGTGGGGGAAGGGGCGTCCTCACACCAACTAACTCGGTAACTCTGGAAACCAGCTGACGGCCCTACAATTCAGTTCAGCTCTGACCCTAACTCACCAGTGCTTGAGGCCAGCGCAGACCCCACAGGCTAAGGGCTCAGTCCCCTGAGACTGCCCGCACTTCAGACACCAGCTGCAAATGGGGGGACCCGGGTACCCACAATTCTGCTTCTACAACTACAAATTCAGGGGTTCCCATGACGCCCTCCTCAGGTTCAATAATTTGCTAGAGTAGCTCACAGAATTCAAGAAAACTGTTCACTTACTCTTACAGGTTTACTATAAAGGACATGAGCCAAGTATGAGAAATACATATGGCGGGGGGGACAGAGCTTGGATGTCCTCCCTGGGTGCTCCCCTATCCCCATACCAACATGGGCTCACCACCCGAAGCCTCTCTGCACCCTATTGTGAGCTTACAGAAGTCCCAGAAGGAGGAAGTCATTGGCTGTCGGTGATGAACTCAATTTCCAGCCTTTCTGGAGGGGAGGATGGAGCTCAAAGTTTCAACCTCTGATCACGTGGTCTGATCTTTCTAAAGACCAGTGCCCATTCCAAAGCTAAGGGACCCCAGAACCAAGCAAAAGAAAAACATTCTCTCACTCCAGATTCCCAAGGTTTTAGCAATTGTGTGCCAGGAACCAGGACAAGGACCAAACCTATATTCCTTATCACACACATCTTGATATATTCTGCACAGACTTACAGATCTGACAATCTCCTCACCTGGGCTCATGAGTCCGGCACGAGGAAATCCAGAAAGGGCTTCTATTTTCGGAGTCTGTGCCTGTTTGTTTTGCTTCTCTGCGGTGCTGGCTTCTGGTGGGAGGTGGGAGGTGGGAGGAGAGTGCAGAGTGGGAGCCATGAGCACAACAGAAGGGCACCACTAGAGGCAAGCTGACATCCAGGGACACACCCACCCGCCACCCATGTGCATCTGGCGAAGGGAATCGCAGGCTTGCCAGTCCTCGACTAAACCAGAAGCATCCCCAGCCAAGGCCACCCTAAGCTGAAAACATCGTGGGAGACCTTGGCAGTGACCCAGCGCAACACAAGGACTCTTCTAACCACTCAATATTAATAATGATGAATATCATTTATTGAGCTGCGCCTCTGCCAGGCACTGTACTTGACTGATCTGTCATCATCATCATCAACGAGTGATGACGGTGTTTTGTATCTGTTAGGAAGATGCAGAAGCTCCAACATCGAGTGACCTGCCACCAGCCATGTAACTAATAAATGAAAAAGGACAGGAACCAGGTGCACCTGGTCACGGAGTCGCCACCACATCATGTCATGCTGCCTGTCTTCCATAAGTCCCCAGACCCAGGTTTAGAAAGAGACATTTTATAAACACAAGTGAACCTTTGTATGCTAAAAACAGCAAGTCTCCAGCAAATGGTGCAACCAGCACCAAACCCTCGCCCTACTCCTTTGTTTTACCAAGTCTGAGGTCTTGAAACCACACACGGGCAACCGTACCCCACGCATCAACCCAAAAGATTCAGTGTATAAAAGGCAGAGTGGGTCTTGTGCCAAGGAGTCGGAGCCAGTTTATTTTAGTCTCAATGTTAAGACAGCCAGCACCAGGTTGAGGCTGAGAAATGCTCCTTCTAATTAAAACTTTATTTTCAAACACATGTCACAGTTTCAACATGGTGAGACTCTTTGCTTGCTGTGTGGATTCCTCAGAGTAAAAGCAGCTGCTTCTCCTGACAGTCTCTTCCATTCATTCTGGAAAAACCAGAGGATGCCGAAGGGCTTGATATACCCAAGGCAGGAGTGACGGGAGCCCGGGAGCCCGGGAGCTCCCGAGAGCTCCCGAGAGAATCCGAGAGAATTGCAGAAGCAAGGCTGAGAGGGGACTCTTGCAAATGTAACAGCGTAGCAACAGCCACTTCCCGATGGCTCTGCAGACCCAGTTGAGAAGGAACCTGACCAGAGATGACATCCTCTGTCCCCATCTGGTAGAAGAGCAGAGTCTGGCGTGAGAAGGTCACGAGCAAATGCAAAGCAGCCTTGGAAAAAAAGATGTCCGTTGTAGACTTGATCATTGGTGGACAAGGAGCCAGAAAACCTATGGCTATAGACTGCATGCTCATGTCCCCTGAAAGTCATGTTGAAACCCTCTCCCTCAAGGTGAGGATACTCGGAGGTGGGGTCTTTATGGGTCATGGGTCATGAAGGTGGAGCACTCATGTACCGGGTTAGTGCCCTCATGACACAGACCCTAGAGATTGGCTGGGCCTTCCACTACATGAGATCTCAGAAGAAGGTGGCTGTGTATGAGCCAGGAAGGAGGCTCCCACCAGACACAATCCGATGGCACCCCCATCTTGCACTTTCCAGCCTCCAAACTGTGCTGTTTATTAGCCACCAGTCTACAGCCCGTTCTACCAGCTGATGCAGATGGGAGCCCCCACTAAGAACACTGTACCCCAACTGTCTGTCACTCTATATATCCCCACACACACTGGACTCTGCAGAGGCTGATATGGTGGGGTCGGTGCACATGCCCATAAGTACAGGCTCAACACATCGATTTGTCCACACCTGCTGGCCGAATCCTCTGACCCAGTTCTCCTCCCAGGAAGAGACCTTAATAAAATTACAGCAATTCTTCTTAGCAAGGAATGAAAAGAAAGGCTTTGAAGAAGACTGAAAGAGCAGAGTACAGTGAGTTTTCAAATTTTCTGCCTGCCACCTTCTTACTTAAAAATCCAGCTATTAAGTCAGCCCTTGAACTCCACAGCACTGCATGTCCTATAGCAGATTCCTGCTCACCCAGGATGGGGACCCTACAGTCTGTCCACAACCCTGACTCAGCCACGGTCATATTCTTTTTCCAAGGGTCCCTGCTATGGCTGGTCCTATTATCTGCATATTTGTGCCCCTAAAATTCATATTCTCAAATCTTAACCCCCAAGGTGATAGTATTAGGAGTAGAAATTTTTGGAGGTTCTGCTAGTCAGCTGTTTGTTTCTTTGACAAACTACATGAGACAGGCTACCTTATAAAGGAAAGAGGTTATTTTTGGATTGTGGTTCTGGAAATATAAAGTCAGGGGCCTCACAGTGATACCTTTTTGCTGGCAAAGTCCCAAGCAGAACAGAAATCACAAGGGAAGAGACCAGGAAACGTGTGCCTAGGTGTATCTCTCTCCCTCTGCTTGGAAAGCCACCAGGATCAATCATGGGGACTCCACCCTGGCTAATCCTAATCTCTTCCTAAATGCCTACCTCCAAACACCATAGCTGGATTAAGTGTTCACCCTCTTAATATCATTAACATAGGACGATAGGGTTAAACTAGAGCAAAGGATGCCTGGGGGTCACTTAGACCATATCTGGACCACAGCAGAGGTGAATAGGTCACAAGAGCTCTTAGACCTCAAAAACCTGGCTAGTTGGGCTGGGGATGTGGCTCAAGCGGTAGCACGCTCGCCTGGCATGCGTGAGGCCCGGGTTCGATCCTCAGCACCACATACAAAAAAGATGTTGTGTCTGCCAAGAACTAAAAAAATAAATATTAAAAAATTCCCTCCCTCCTCCCTCCCTCCCTCTCTCTCTCTCTCTCTCTCCTCTCTCTCTCTCCTCTCTCTCTCTCTCTCTCTCTCTCTCTCTCTCTCTCCCTCCCTCTTTCTCTCTTTAAAAAAAAAAAAAAAAAACCTGGCTAGCCCTCTCCACCTCATGAGGACAGGAAGAAAAGGCACCACCTGTGAACCAGGAAGCAGAACCTTCCAGGTGCCAAATCACCCACCTTGACCTTGGCCTTCTCAGCCTCCAGAATTGTGAGAAACAACCTTCTGTTATTTGTTAGCTCCCAATCTCTGGTATTTTGTGATAGCAGCCCCAATAGACCAAGGCAGCTGGACGATAAACTAGAAAAGGATACTCTCCTTTTCCATCAGTGGCTGAATAGCAAAGCCTACCAGCAATACTGGTTCTACATGATGGAGAAGAGACCACAAGAGGTGAGACAGGCAGCACACACTACATAGGGTGACCCTGGGACTAGAACCATTCGTGGGATAATAAATTCACAGAGCAGCAGAAAATCAAGAGCAAATCTGGAGTGAGTGGCTAGCTGCCTCCACAGAAGCCAGGCCACTCCTCGACTCACGCACATTCTGACTGGTCCCAGGAAAGTAGCCCCAGGTGATCTCAGACAGAGGCTGCTCTAGCTTTGGATAGGAAGTGTCTCCCAAAGCTTATGTGTTGATAGCAGGGTCCCCAGCTCAGGGCACTATTAGGAGATGGAGGAACTTCACGAGGTGGGGCCTAGAGGGAGGAAGTCAGGCCACTGGAGGTGTGCCTTTGAAGGAGAGACTTGGAACCCCAGCTCCTCCTCTCTCTCTGCTTTCCAGGGGAAGCCCAGGACCAGAAGCTTTGCTCCATCACACAGTCCCCTGCTGAGACATTCTACCTCACCACAGGCCCAAAGCAACAGGGCCAGCATCCATGGACTAAAGCCTCTGCAACTCTGACCAAAATAAACCTTTTTTCTTTATAAGCTGACTATCGGGTATTTTCTCACAGTGATGGAGAGCTAACACAAGGGCCATTCTCATCCTCACATCCTTAAAATAGAGAATATGCAGCGATCCAGATACAAAGGACTGGGC
The DNA here is from genome assembly GCF_048772815.1 of Callospermophilus lateralis. NCBI lineage: Eukaryota > Metazoa > Chordata > Mammalia > Rodentia > Sciuridae > Callospermophilus > Callospermophilus lateralis. The sequence goes on along the minus strand of NC_135314.1, from coordinate 12,220,904 downwards.
TCTTGGAGGGACATTTTATAACCAAAACTCACGATGCATTGCTATGTTTGAATGTGTCCCTCCAAAGTTCATGTATTGGATACTTAATCCCCAAATTTTTCTGTTCACAGTATTTAGAGGTGGAGACTTTGAGGGTAACTAAAATATGAGGAGTTCATGAAGCCAGGGCCCCCATGATGGAATGAGTGGTTTTGTAAGGAGAGGGAGAGACCCAGCTAGATGCTTACTCTGTCTCAACATGCGATGCCCACCGCCACATTACAATGCAACAAGAAGGTCCTCCCCAGATGCCGAGCAGACGCTGGAGCCATGCTCCTGGATTTCTCAGCCTCCAGAACTATGAGGCAAATAAACCCCTATTCTTTCTTTTTTTTTTTTTTAAGATGTTGATGAATCTTTATTTTATTCATTTATTTGTATGCAGTGCTGAGGATCAAACCCTGTGCCTCACACATGCTAGGCAAGTGCTCTACCACTGAGCCACAACCCCAGTCCTAAACCTCTAATCTTAAAAAAAAAAAAAAAAAAAAAAAAAAAACCACCCAGTCTCAGGTATTTTGTTAAAGCAACAGAAAATGGACTAAGGTGTTTCCTAGGAACTTATAAAATTCAGATGGTAATCAGGAGGCAGAGAAGTGGAAACATTCTAGGTCACTGTTAAATGAGAGCCCGAGATGGAAGCAGAGAGAAGCCAAAAGGCTAATAACTCCTGGATTACAAGTCAGGTTTTAGACCTGGATCTAACGACCGTATTATCTCTGCCAGACTGTGGTACCCACCCTTGCATCAGGAAGCCCAATACAGCTCTCACATCCCCTGCCCTCTAGAGTTGGTACACTCTTGAAGGGAGGGGGGCTCTTACAGCTTGTATCCCAGGGAGACCTCAGCAGGTCCACAGCAACAGCCCTGAGTGCTGTCCACGCATACGATCCTCAGAATAAGGGTAGGCACCACCATTATCCCCAGTTTAGAGATGAGAAAACTGAGGATTACAGGGTTTAGTCCCCTATGCAAGGTGGCAGCCCAACCCAGAGCCTGTTCCCTCAGCTCTGCACGGCCACCTAACCACACAGAGGCTGGTGGGGTGTCCTCTGATTCCAGGGACCACCTTCTCAGTCTGTTCCTCCACAGGTCTAAGCAGGAGCTGCTCACCAGCAAGCAGAAGCCAACAGCACACCCCACGCCTATCCCACCCGATGATCATGATTCTAGATGATTCTCGCCCTCCAGCGAATGTGGACCATGTGAGGACAGGCACCAGGGACACTGCTGGCCCTGTGTCTCTGGAGGAGGACGGTGAGCCTGGGCCATCCAGCACGGGACACCAAGCACCTTCCCCTCTGGATCACTGGGGGAAAGAACAAGCACCCTGCTCCTCAGACAGCTGGTTGGTGGCCCCGGAGAAACCCCCAGTGCCCCTCTGGAAGCCGGCCATGCCGCCATCATCCCCCTGCCTGGTCTATAGCTGGCATTCAGAGCCCTGAGCAGGAAAGGTCCCCCTGTCCTGAGTCCTTCTTGGAGGTTGGAACGGGAGGGGCCAAGTGGTCATCATCAGCTCGGGCACCTGCGCCCCCTTGGGCAGAGGGATGTACTAAGCACTTTGTTCAGGCTGGATAGAGTCCAGATCCTGAGGTCCTGCTCTGGGATCCACTGTGTTCTTCCACCGTCCACTCCTCAGCCGCTGCTGCCCGATAGGTCATTTCAATGAGTTCAGCAGTCAGGCCGGGGAAGGCCTCCTGCCTCCACCCCCTCTGCTGGGAGAGGAATGGAGGACCCTTCCCCAGGGGAAGCCCAGCACCAGGAGCACCCAGTGGTCTCTGAATGGGGGGCAGGGTCAGGGGACATAGGCACTTTATCCACAGCCTCAGATCTAAGGGGAGTCACATCGATGCTCAGCCCTTGAGATGCCACAGGAGGTGGTGCCAAGGCTTCCTGCTGTGTGGCCCTTTGCCAGGCTCCTCACCAAGGGCCCAGGAGTCTCAACCAGGAGCTGGGAAAGGACAGGTAGTGGCCCTCAACACCACCTTAGTCCATTTTGCACTGCCACATCCCAGTACCACAGTCTGAGTGATTTATAAAGATAAGGAATTTGCTTCTGGCACCATGTGGTAGTGCACACCTAAAATCCCAGCAATCGAGGAGGCTGAGGTAGGAGGATTGAAAGTTCAAGGCCAGCCTCAGAAATTCAGCAAGGCCTTAGGCAATTCAGGGAGACTCTATCTCAAAATAAAAACTAAAAGTGCTGGAGATGTGGCTCAGCGGTTAAATGCCCCTGGGTTCAATTCCCAGTACCAACAAAAGAAAGAAAGAAATCTGCTTCTCACAGCTCTGAGGACTAATGAGTCCATGGTTGAGTCCATGGTTAAGGAGCTCCATCTGGTGAGCGCCTTTGTGCTGCATTAGACATGGCAGAAGACATGGCTGGGGAGAAGGTAAGACAGCAGGAGACAGAGCCAAGGGAGTCAAACTCACTTTATAACAATTCACTCTCACAATACATAACCTATGCCCTCCATGAGGATCCTGACCCACTCTTGAGGGTAGAGCCCTTGTGGCCTCACCACCTCTTAATATCACAACAGCAGCTAATTCCAACATGACAACTGGAGGTGACATTCAAACCGTGGCAGGCGTGGTGACAGAGCCACAGGCAGGTCTTTCTCTAGATTCTAGGGCAGGTGGATTCTGAACTTGGTCCCTTCAAGTATATACTCAGAGCCTGGGGTGGGGTGGTTGGAGCAGGGCCTGACCTTCATGAAAGCTACTGGCCTGGTCCCCCAGAGTTTTGTCCACAGTGGCTTAAACAGCCCCAATGGGTGAAGTCAGAGGAATCCAGCACACAGGCCAGAAATCCAGGGAGAGTTTGCCCCCCCCCGCCTAGACTGGCCACGTCTCAAACATGTGAGGGGGGGGTGCTACTGACATCTATAGGACCCATCCTAGAATGGACAGGACAATACCCACAAAGAATTAGATGGCCCAAAGGTCAACACTGCCAAGGTGAACAAACCCTAGTCTAAGATACAACTCCCTGTATTCCCCTGCTAAAAACAAGGAGTTTTAGCCCTCCCCACAGCCTAGGGCAGTCACGGGACAGAGCTGGTCACTGCGATATGGAAGATCATCACCTGTAAATGATAACAGTGGGCAGTGGATGAAGGGGTCACTGCTCAGTGTCAGTGGGAGAGTAGTTCCAGGACCTTCCATGACACCAAAATCTGCAGATGTTCAAGCCCCTTACATAAAATAGCATAGTATTTGCCTAGTACCCACACACACACACTCCTGTGTACTTTAAATCAGGCTTAAATCCATTTATAATACCCAATACAATGTAAATGCTGTGTGAATAGTTATACTAATAAGGACAAGAAAGAACATCTGTACCTGTTCAATACAGATGTAGGTAGAGGGATTAGAATATTCTCAATTCATGTTGGCTGGTAAAATCCATGGACTCAAAATTTGCAAATATAGGGTACCAACTGACCTCAGCAATCTTTGCAATTACTCCTCACAAGTATCCTCGTCCCAAGTCCACAGACTGGGAAATCAAGGCATATAAAGATCACCTACTGCTCAGAAGTGGAGCTGGGATTGGAATCCAAGAAGTCAGACCCCAGTGTCAGCCCTGGAGAGAAAATACCCAATTGTGCCTATAGCCTGTGTGTCCTCATTATGTACCAACAGGAAAAAAGAAAAAGGGAAGGGTACGAGGAGATGACAGGAGGATAAAGGAGGGGGAGAGGGAGAGGAAAGAACAGTATATACAAGAAAAAAAGCAAAAATACATCAAAATGTTAACAGCAGCTATTTATAAATGGTGAAATAATAAGTAATTTTGTTTTATTCAGGCCTTCCTTTTTTTCCTCATTCTGTCAATGAACATGTATTTTATAACCAGAAAAGAAATAATACACCAAGCCAAAAAAAAAAAAAAAAAACCTGCCAAGTGTATATTTCAAGACTCTCAGCAGCACCAGGCCACAATATGTAATAATAATAACTGTGCTAAGGTAAGAGACGTAGGTGTCCGCCTGGCAGACGGCAAGGAGCACCCTGGGTCACTCAGGCCAGTCCCTCAGCCTGGGTGACAGGGGTGATGGGAAGCCAGCCCCGAGAGGGCACGCGCACAGCATATCTGTAAGGAAACCGCCCTGGAGTTAAAGGTGCTGCCTTCTGTGCTTCATCTACCTCCAGACAGAAAGAACCCAGAGAAGAAGAGCCACGGAGATGAATGGAGGGCAACACAGCACCACCGCAGCCTCACCTGCTGTCTACTTCCAGGCTCAAAGAGCTGGAAGACAACTTCCAGAAAACAAAGTTTTCCAGAGCATTACCATTTTTTCAACAGTGTCATTAGCTGGTAGGAGTGGGAGGAAAAAGAAATAATTTTTATCCCAGGCCTAATGCAAAAGTTTGCATTAAGAACAAGACAAAAGTTATTCTAGAATTCCCTGCAAAGTTTGCATTTCCAATTTTTTCCAAAAGAATTTGTATATGCAGTATTTTATATTCTTAGCTTGGTGCTACCTCCCAGCACACACACACACACACAAAAAGGTCATTCTGTAGAGGAGTCCGATATTTGGAATCTCTTCTGTTAAGATTCTGGTTGTTGATGACAGAGGAAGGTTGGTCTCCCCCTGAAGGTTATAATTTGGGGTTAGGGCGTGACCCTCTTTAGTTCCACCTTGTGTAAAATGATGAAGTGGTGTCATAGTCATAAAAAAAATTCTTGCAGTTATCTCAAAGTTTCAGAAAGAACCTCTGAAGTTGAAAATACTACACCTGAAAATGAAATGATTAAAAATACCAAAAATCCTTCAGAAAGGCAAGGAATTCAATGATTTCAGGGCCATCAGCAGGCCTAGCCCTATCCTTCAAAAATAATAATAATAAAATCTAAAATCCTTAACTATCTTCCAAGAACTACCCTGGATGCCTCTTGTTGTCCATCGGACAGTGACTGTTCAACCTCACCACCTTTGTGTGGCACACAGGCACCTTCCAGCTTCCCAGGTGAGCTTTAATCAGGACCATCATAAACCAATGGGAGCATCCTATTCCCCCGGCCTGTGATTGGGTCAGATCTGGCCATGTGACCCAGCCAATGGATCAAGACAGGAAGCCAGCAGGCCAATTCTGGGAAGGGCTTCCTTTGCATATGAAAAGAGGCCAATGGAGGGAAAGCCTGTTTTGCTTTGCGCTTGGCTGAGCCTTGTTTTGCCTCTACCCAGCTGCCGACCTTGCCCCTGACAGAGATAAGCCTAAATGGAAAGAAGTCATGATTCTGATGATATCACTAAATTGCCAAATTGACTTTGGGCCTATTATTTGAGAGACTAAACCCCATATTACTTAAAATACACTTAGCTTCATGTTTCATTCCTAGCAGCAAAAGCCATCATAACTCAGTAACAACCCTTATTACTAACAGTTCAGGATCTTATCAATTTTATTTATTTATTTATTTATGTTTCTTTTGTTCACTTTTGCAGTACAGGAGATGAAACAGGGCCTTGCACACACCAGGCAAACACTTTACCACTGACCCACACCCTAGCTTATTTTCTTCTATTTTGAGACAGGGTCTCCCTAACTCAAAAATTTGCCCAGGCTGTCCTTATATTTTGGATCCTACTGCCTCAGCCTCATGAGTAGCTGAGATTACAGGTATGTGCCACCATATCAGGCTCCTTCATACATTTTAAAGCTGAAAGAGTATGTGTCAGACTGTTTGGGCCATATCCCCACAAGACAAGGGGAGGACAGTTGACTTCACGGTGACTTCCTGTCAGTGCCAACCTGTTTCCCAGCTCTCCCCGCTCCACACCCTATTATGTCACTGTAAGGGCAAGTTAAGCAACTGATGTCCTTTAAGGAATACGGGCACAGTGTACAAGAAGGATGTTTTATGGCCGCCGAGAGGAGTGAGGAAAGCCAGGACTCCAAAGATCCCTTCATTTAAGCAATTGATACGCTGCCAACTGCTGAAAGTCAGCCCTGAATTTAGACCTTAAAGACTGATTGATGGGTCTGTAAGACTTTAGAAAAGAAAATCCTCCAAAGCAATTTTTTTTCAAGCAATTGAAATTGGTGGGGAACACAAGGAGTAGATAAGAGTACATAAATCATCTGGTTAGAGATATGAATTTCATGTAGGACTCTCCATTCTCAGAAAACTGACATAAACAAATGATAACATGATTTGACTGGATAGAAAATTACTCTGCTATGTGCCCTCAAGTCTGTTCCCCAATAACAACTTCTTAAGGCTACATAAGCATTACAAATAATTACTGTTGTAAACATGCACACGCATGAAAATGTTAAATTAAAAAAAAATTCGTCTATCACATTACACGTATGATTCCTCTAAAGAGTCCTATGTGCTCAATGAAAAGAAGGAATCTGAACAGATAAAGATCCTTAAGATGTGTTTTAAGAATCTTGCCCGCTTAATGAAGTTGATAGTTAAAACACGCATCTTTAAATGAAGTTGTTGAAGTTGAAATAATGAATACATGCACGTTCCCAGATATTTGCAGTACTAGAAACAATAGATTCACAAAAATAGATTCACCAAAAAAAAAAAAAAAAAACCACTCAGCGGCTCCTTACCTTTATCAAGTTCAATCCTGCAAATATCTGAAAGCCAACAACAGGCCAAGAACAGAGCAGACTGTGCAAAGAAGTCACTATGTTTCACATACAACCTAGAGGCCTCTTATCAATTCTTTCTGGAACATGGGAAACGAGAGAAAGTGGGAAAGAGAATGAATTTCAACCTTCTAAGAGTCTGTAATCTAATTTATATAATCTAATTAGGGGAGAGGAATATGTGAAGGGGAGACACAGCACACAACCAACCAACGATCCAAACTGACACAAAACGAGAGGATTTTACACGAGGGATGAGATCTTCCCGAGAGCTTCAGAGAGGCTCTGTGGGAAAGGTGGCATTGTAAACGGGCCCTTAGGCATGGAAGAAACCAAGCGCATGACATTTTCAGAGGGCAGCCACAACCGAAGCAAAGGCAAAGGACAGAAAAGTTGAAGAATTTTGAAATCAGTGCTCGATGTCAAGCTGGGCTGCAGTCCAAGGCAGACACAGGCAAATCAAGGGTCAAATTAAGAGGCAGATGATAACACCCGGCATTCTAGACGCCAGGCTGAGGCCCTGCCTTGGTTTGACAGGCCTTGCGGGGTCAGGAGAAGTCTGGGCTGGCAGTGACACATCAGAGCTATGCTTCAGAAGAAAAGCAAATCCCGCAGTAGCCAGTGAGATGGCCTGGAGTCGGAGGAGGCACCAGCCAGAGGCCCCTGCAGTAACTCGGGGCAGAAGACCTGAGTGTGTACCCAGGGCCGGCGGACAGTGGGTACACTGTGGGCAGTTTCACAAATATTTTCAAATGCATTCGTTTTCTTGTGGGCAGGAATTGGACCTGATTCATTTCTGCAGCCTCTGCAGGCTCTGAGCATACAGTGGGCACTAAGGATGCTGGTCCTCCAGCCCCCTCCTTCCTCTCCAAGTGATCCTGTCCCAGGAGCAGAGAAAGGAAGCACCAAGGATCAAGGCAACTCCTCCCTGCCCCCGCTCCCAGCGAAGAAAACCCTTTCCCCTGCACACAGGGAAGCAGAAGCTCAACAGACACTTCAGGGAAGGCCAAAGTAGAAAAAAGTCTTGATAAGAAAAAAACTAAGGTGCTTCGCCCTCTCTGTGCCTATAAGGGAAAAGTTGACCGGTCCTAAAAATCAACAAAAATGTATACTCACAAAAAACATAAAATAGGACTAGGAGAAACGTGCCATTGAAGTGCGGCATGATTGAAGGTCCTCTGGTACGTGCAAGGCTGTCCTTGTTCTTAGGCATGACACGTGAAGTACTTAGGCAGCAGAGGGACATGATGTTGCCAATGTTCTCTAAATTAGGTCAGGAAAAAAGCCAAGCGCGCATGCGCATTGCATGCAAGTGCGTATATATAAATGCATGTGAGGATAAATGTGTTGGGTGTAAATGTGTGGGGGATATATTTATATACATGGAGAGATAATTATAAAGCAAATAGGACAAAATGCAAACAACTGGTAGTTTGGAGTAAAGGCTGTATATCTTAGTCCATTTGTGCTGCTACAATGAAACACAATTGGGTAATTCATAAAAAAACAAAAATTTTTTTCTTGCACTTCTAGAGACTAGGAAGTCTAAGATCAAGGTACCAACAGATCCAGTGAGGTAAGGGCTGCTCTCTGGGTCTGAGACCCATCTTGGTTCTGCAGCCTCTGTAAGAAGGAACACTGAGTTCTCACATGGTGGAATGCAGAAAGGCAAGGAGCTCAGTGTTGCCTGAAGCCCCTATAAAGACCTTCCACGAGGGGCCTTATCACTTCTTAAGAGCCCCACTTCATACATCACATTAGCCACACCTCAATACTGGAAGGTAAAGATTCAAACCATAGCAGTGTACAAAGGGTTTTTTTAACACTATTCTTGCAGGGCTGAGGATGTAATTCAGTGGTAGAGTGCCTGCCAAGCATGCACAAGGCTGTGGATTCCATTCCCAATACTGGGGAGAAAAGAAAGTGCATACTATTCTTGCAACTTTTCAGTAAGTTCAAAATAATATCACACCAAATAGTTATAAGAATGAAGAAGCTATTTATAGACTGAAAAGATCTTTAAAATACTCTGGGAAAAAAAACAGTGATACAGAATTGGATATGCAGAATATTACCATGTGTATGATAAGTGGAGAGGAAAAGGGGGAAGATATATATGGACATAGATATGCAGTTACTTGTAAATTATATACCTGTAATGTGTATAATGTACAAGCAACACATAAAAAACTGGCAACATAAGTCGCCTCTTTGGAGGAGACCAGGGTAGTTGAGTGACAGAAGGAAGAGAGACTTTTTGTTACGAACCTTTACGGATATTTTTTAATTTTTAGCCCTGTAAATATATGGTATATTCAAAGTATAAGTAAACAATATGAAATTACTTTGAAAAAATGTTAAAGGAAAATAATAACACAAACAGACATTTTGGGGTGTTTAGGCCAGAGAAACATAAGAAACAGAATAAAAGCCACCTGGCCAGGTGTTGCACAGATGTGACCCCATGGGCCTCAGTGTATGAAGTGCTGCCTATTTAGAAAGAGATTATCCCAAACAAGTAAACCGGGGGGCTTGGAAAGGTACATTCTATCAAGTTTCAGCTTAAATGGGATAGAATTTTCCCATAAAATAACTTCTGTGATTAACTTGCAACAAACGATTCCCCATGTCCCTGATCCCTGAGCAGATATTGCTTGTTCTGAGATTTAACAACTCATGCACAGGTACCTCTGTCCTCCGTCTGACGGCCACAAGCTACTAAGCCCTGGAAAAGCAGTCCTGCACGTTGGTGGAGAGTCATTCCTTCACAGGAGAGGCCCAAATACCAAGAGCATGGTGGCAGCCACCTTCCCTTGGAGAGAGTGGCCAACAAGCCACTCGTCACTCTCACTGAAGAAGAAAAATCTTGGATCTGTGCAATATTTTTTAAGAGTCTTCCAAGATAATCATAGATGGTTCCAGTGAGTGGCAATTGAGAATGGGGAAATCAACCTTCTCTCCAGCCTTGAATCACCAGGGGAACTGAGCAAGTTCTCAGACGACGCTAGAAAGGCAACAAGATTTCGCTGTCTGGAGAAGCCAGACTGAGAAGGTGGCAAGCACATCTGGCCTTCCAGGTGTCAGAACTCCCAGCAGAGGACTGCTCTCTCCCTTGAGGAAACCCTCGGCCGCTCTTGCAGCCACAGTCCTGGATCCATTCCTCTGTCTCCAGTGTTTGGGGGAGTGTTCAGTAGGACATGTTTGTGTGTAGGGCTGAAAGGCCAAGTGCACTATATCAGAAATGTGATTGATGTTCCCATTTGGATAAAGGTCAGGAGATAGTTAAAAGGCAGGATGCAGGTGAGAAAGAGGGTCCTCCTCCCCAAGAACTTTAAGATAATGAGGTGTGTTTTATTTAACTGAACATTGCCTCCATCCGTGAGCAAGCAAAGCCCTGGGAAGACAAGAGCTGAGGAGCTTCTCATCCAACAGAGGGAGACAAATATCGGAAACAAGGATATAAGATGGCAGTGTGTCCTCACCCATCCCCTTGGGGGCACTACTCTAGTGTTAGAAGAAGGCACGTGCCCATGTGGGTGATGGACATACTAGAATAAAGACAGGCAGCAGCAAAGAAGGAACAGAAAGAACACCTGGCTGTCAGAAACCTGGATTCTAGCCCATCTCTCCATGTGATTAGGCCAGTGACTTAACTTCTGTGACTCAGTGTTCTCATCTATAAAATGAAAATAAGAACACCTACCTACCAAGAGTTGAAGTTGAAACTGCCCAACACAACACCTATGTAAAGCAGACCCTTGGCCAAGAAGGATCCTCTTCTTTGGGAACTTACATCAGGCTCAGTATGTACATCTTCTGTTATAGGTTGAGTTATGCCCCCAAAAAAGATATGTTGAAGTTCCAACCACCAATACCTTAGAAAGAGACTTTATTTGGACATAGGGTCTTTGCAGATGTTAACAAGCTAAAATGAGGTCCTGCTAGAGGAGGATGGGTCTTTAATCCAACAGGATTATTGTCCTTAAAAGATGAAGGAGAGACATACATGTGTAGGGAGAAGACAGCCATGTGATGAAGGAGACAGATAGTGGAGTGGTGCATCTACTAGCCAAGGAACTCTAAGGATTGACAGAAAACCATATAAAGCTAGAAAAAAATATGTAATAGAATGTCCTGCAGAACCATAAGAAAGAACCAACCCAGCTGATACCTTGGTTTTAGACATCCCAGTTTCCAGAACTGTGAGAACAAATTTCTTTCTTAGATTTCCCAGTTTGTAGGAAAACAGTAAACCTCTAACAATAGCCTGAGGCAACAAATACATATTTCTTCTTCACCCTACCCCATTTAAGGAAAACTCCTAACTGGCCTCAGGAAAACCCAACACTTTTGCAAATACAGCTAATAATAATATCCCAGGAAAAACTATCTTCAGTAATAAGCCTTTGCAGGAGAAAGAGAAATGTATGGAAATGTGGGTGTCTTGTTGGAAGCAGCCACCATTTGGGATTTTCCTGCTTCCCAAAGAGATGAAGACACCACTCAAGAATGACCTTCAAATACAGTCCAGAAGGTCAGGACCACACCTGCCTGAAGAGGCTAGTTCACATCCCACACACATCACTTTCAGACAGGCTCCTCAAACACTGCCCTTTCAGTAACACAAGTGGCAACCACTTGGGTGGGGAGGGGCAGTAGGGAGAAGGGAAGCCATTTTTTTTAAATACAGTCTGCTCTCAGCAAACCATATGTCAATCAGGGTGGAAAGAAGAAAGGGGAGAGAATCCATTCAAAGCAGTAAAACACCTTTCTAGATGTCTTCTAACCTAAAAGGAAAATAAATGGTTCTTGGGACTGAATCACCCAACCAGAGTCACCCAATCCTGGTCCCTTCCATTAATCTTTCATCTCAACCTAGTAACCCATCAACATAAAACTGGTATTCACATTAGAATCTACCAAATTCATCAGGTAAATTTTGCCTGTAAGAAAGACACCACTTGTTGGACATGTAAGTCCAACAGGCACCAGCTACCTGAGAACTCAACTGGAGTAAGACTGAGTAGCCACTGGCCCAGCTATCTTAAAACTTTATTCTCTCTGCTCCACATTCCACAAGACTTTCTAGCTTTACCTAGCTGTTTCGGGAGAGCTCAGGGGAAAGTTCCAGTGTCAAAGAATTCAACTGTGAAATTAATGACTCAATAGCTCCAATTCTAATAAGGTAACCAAACCAGTCTGCCAGGTGACACATCTTAGAAAACAGTAAACCAGAGAGGACACTTTAGCACGCACAATCTCTGCCAGGAAGCAGTCAATTTGAAGAAGGCATTGATTTCTGTGTTGACTACTCCTACCACTACCACCACCTCAAAATCTGGGGCACCAAGCACGAGGAAGACAACTCAGGGTAGGATTTCTGCTAGAGAAAAGAGACTGTGATGCTTAGATCATTGATCCGGTGAGATAAGTTTCTGCTTTACTCAGGAAGCTGCCTTGACATGTTTTGGTCCCGATCATCCGTCTTTGTTTCCTGGTTCACCCTGCAGTGCACCCTTCAATGCACGTCATAGCTTCCCTCTCTACTCAGATCCTGATTGCTCAAGGATTGCTATTCCAGGTGGCGGAACTCTCCAGTCTTGGCTGTCTGCCATCTGTCTGCTGAGGAGCACACCTCCATCTCAGGGAGAGCAAAGGAGATTTAAAGAAAGGCAATCAGTCAAGTCAAGGAACCTCATGCTCAGGCCTCTTACTTAAGATGATGATCTTGCCTTGAATTGGAGCCAATTCAAAAATGAAAAAAAAAAAAAAAAAGGAAAAGAAGACCTCAGAGAGGAGAACTCAGCAATGTTAGAATCCGAATATCCTACCGCTGGAGCTCACCCGGGTTCTCTGCTTGCTTTATAGACAAGAAAACTGAGAATGTCCCCAAATCTCTCTCTCACACACACACACACACACACACACACACACACACACACACACACACACACAAACACTCAGAATGGCCCAAAATCACGAAAACAGTTACAGTCTGACTTTTCACATCCAGCAGGGCACTCCTGGCACTGTCCCCTCTACCCGCAAGGAGCACACAGGTATGGCAAATTACAAGCTTGCTCAAAACTCAGGACCAAACTCACTCCGGTGGGGCCTTCAGAAACAAAAATAAGCATTGAAAGAAGCCTTCACAGCTGTGGCCCACTTGAGAACAACACTCAGGAAGAAAGGCACCTAACCAACCGAGGAAGACAACTCGGGGTAGGAAAGAAAGAAACTGAATACAAAGCTTTCAAAGGTGGAAGAAACCCAATTCCCACCTTCCTCCTAGAGAGGATCTCATCCCCCAGTGTTCACACCAGAAGGGCAGGCACCCTTGCCGGGTCAGGCTGGCCCATTTCTGCTCGGTAGAACAGGGTTATAGTGAACACACCCCCGCATGAGCATACCCATGCATCACCCAAAAAGGACCCACCCCAAGACCTGCTGAGCCTGAAGCACACGTATGTCCTCCAGTGTCCCAAGGGTCTCTGTGTGTGAGGACTTGGAGCTTAGCACTTTCCATACCACTGACTCTTGCTACTTCTCTTCTCTTTCTCCCTGCTGCACTTCAAGTTTATTTTAGTCTTTTATTGTTGTTCTGGCTTTCTGTTCTTGTTACTTTTTGTTTTGTTTTGTTTGGGCATCAAACCCTGGGCACTGCGAGGCAAGTGCTCCTCTACTGTGCTATGCCCCTGCCCTCCATTCCCACAAGCCTCTTTGTCTTTTAACTTTTGTGGAACTGGGAACCAAAACCAGGGGCACTCTACCACTGAGCTACATGCTCCGGCCACTTTGATTTCTCACTTTGAGTCAGGATCTTGCTAAGTTGCCCAAACTAGCCCTGAACGTATAATCCTGCTGCCTCAGCCTCCCAAGAAGCTGGGATGATAGTTACGCCCCAAAGTGCCCAACTTCCCCCAACCTCAAGTTTTTAAAAGACTGTCCTTCCATCTCCTCAGCCTCACAGTTGAGGATGCTGCCAGTCCAGAGGAACAATAAACACAGCACAGGTAACATAAAAGTTGGAGGGGCACAGAGAGGCAGAGCTTGGCCCCAGCCCAGTGGGCCACGGTTCCAGAGAGTGATGTTTTTTAAGCAATCAAATATGAGGGCCAAAGTATTGGCCCTTCCAATTCCAAAATTCTAAGAATGATTCAACAGGCTAAATGTTCCAGGTATTCTAAGGAAGAGGTTGGTACCAGCCAGCCACTTTCCCAGAGCAGGTATCTAATGATTCTCAGGTATCACCTGCTAGTGGATAAAGAATAGTTCTGTCCCCTAGGTGCCTATGCCATCCTACAGTAGAAGCCTGGATCTTCCAAATGAAGGATGACCCCGTCCGAGTTAGTTCTGAGTGAACTGATGATTGGCATGCTTACTGCCTGACTTGCAGGGGAAGGAAAGTTGCAGGTTGCTGCTTGTCTACAAGTACATGAGGGTGACCAGGACAATGGTGAACAACAGCCTGTGATGAGCTACCTTTGCAGGCAAAGGGGAGCCTGATTCGGTCTTCCCAGAGTTCACAGGATATGGCCAGAACCATGAGCAGCAAGGAACCCATCCTTCGGGAACTTTCTCTTACATTTTTCAAGGATGGGTTGCTACTGTGACAAAAAGATGGTAGCCCCAGAGAGGTGCCGGGTCTCTAGCCGGCCACTTCAGAAGCCACCCCAAGAGCTACCCACCAGTCCTCCAACTTCAAAAATACCAGCTAAAGAAACAACAGCAGTCTGGGTGGCTGGGATTGAAGGCCCACCTCTACTAGTTTAGAGAAGACTGCAACTTGAAAATGCCCAGAGCTGTGAAACCACCTAGTTCCCAGGAGTTCAAACCAGTGGAACTTCAGGGCAAGTTCTGCATGGGAGCGTCCCTGAGCGTGCAGGGGCTGAAGAGGTCCACAAGACATAGGACAATGCACTGACCCAACTGGATGGCTCTATGTTCAGGCCCCATTTCTTCTTGGAATGCTTATGTGGGACTCATTCACCCTCATGTTTTGCAGAATCTGATCCTTAGTAATAACTCCTCTTCAGTCTCGAAAAAGAACTTTAAGGAAGCTGACCCTTCTCCCCAGCAGCTAAGAACTTGACTGTTGTCATCTGCACACATTCGGTGCTCCTCCCAGACACAGCAAGACAGGAAGGATCCCTCTTGAACAAATTAACAAGTATCCTCTACAGATTTTCAGCTAAGTCTTCAATGGCCCTGCCCTAGAGATGTCAGAAGGAAAAAGAAAAAGATATGATCTGATTCATTCAGGGACTTGGGATGCAGAAGGAATGAATACTGCATGGGCCCAAAGTCACATCTCGTGGTCCCTAGCTAAGAACAAATCAGGTTCAAGTTCAATCACAAATCAACTGCTGACTAGCTGGGTAACCACAAGATCAAGCAAGACACTTAATCACTGTATTTCCTTGAGGATGGCTGGATGGGATGTAGCGTAGGGGTATAGTGGCAAAGCTTAAAAAAAAAATTCATTGCCTGTAAAATAGACAACAATCTTTATGTGTTAAAAAACAGATTCAATGATCTCACCCTGCCAAAAAAAAAAAAAGTTAAAGATGAAAGATACTATTTTCAGTATGAATAATTAGAATCTGACAAAATATAAATGTTCAAAGAAAGAAATGAAGGACCAAGTATATTTTAAAACTAGAAAGCCTAACAACTGGATAACTTAAGGAGTAAAGAGAGTTTCAAGAAAAAATTAAGTATATTCTCAAGGCAAACTAGCCAGTACCATTTACAGGTGAGAGGAGTTCTTAACTCAGTGGAAGACTGCTTCCACAGGCACAGACAGAAGTAGATTTTATAGAGACATGGCAGGAAATACATCAGTGAATCAGCATTACTTTGTTAGATGTTCAAAACCTCTGAAGTTTTTGACCTGGAAAGATCTCCAGAGGTGACTGGTCCAGCTCCTTTGAAAATCTGATGCCCACAATAGAAAATGAGCGGTTGTTCAAGCCCCACAATTATAGGGGATGGACTTCTGATTCCACCCCAGGCCCTGACGGAGGCTCTCATGGGTTTCTGCCCTGCCCAGCTACTGGTCCTCGAAGCAGGTATGGGCCAACTGCTCTGGCTCCCTTCCCATCCCCCTTCCTTTCCTCTGTCACACTCTCTCTAAACTCACTCTTCACAATTCACATCCACACACATATACATCTCAGGCTTGCCATCTTTTTTTCTTTTTGTATTCTTCTATATCTTTTTTAAAACTATGGTAAAATACACAGCATGAAACCAACCATCTTAATCTAAAGGTACAGTTCATGGGATCAAATGCACTCACACTGCTGTGCAAGCGTCAACCACCAAAGATCTTCGGAATTCTTTTCATCTTGCGAAACTGAAAGCCTATACCCCTTCAACACCAAATTTGACTACACTAGGTGCTCCACCTAAGTGGATTCACAGGTTATTTCTCTTTTGTGATTGACTTATTTCACTTAGCATCATGTCTTCAAGGTTCATCCACAGTGTAGCTAGTATCAGAATTTCCTCCTCTTTTAAGGCTGAATTATATTTCATTGCATTATAAATCACGTTGTTCATCCATCCAGATACTTGGGTTGCTTCCACATTTTGGCTAGTGAACAGTGCTACTATAAACATGGGTGTGAAAATAATCTATTCAAGTGCTCACTTTTACTTCTTTAGTGTACATATCCTGAAACAGATGATAAATCTATTCTTAATTTTTTAAGGAGCATGTATCTTTTTCAAAATCATATCACACTTGTTCATAACTACAATTAACAAAACAGTAAGCTTTCTCTTTCATTCAATCAACATTTATTGAACACCAATTATGTACGAAGCCTTGGGTTAGGTACCAGGGATGTAATGAATCATGAGCTAATGTCAAGGTTCCCGTCTTCTTAGGGTTTACAGTCTCGTAGGACAGACAGGAATCAGATCACCGACAAATGTCTGAAACAGATGACAATAGTAAAACTGACATGCAGCAACAACTCCAATATCAATCATAGTATGGGAAGATATTTTAGGGTGGCAACCCAGGAGTGCATCTGTGTTGTGGACTGACTGTGCCTCAAAGGATGTGTTGAGGGGCTGGGGTATAGTTTAGTGATAGAGAGCCTGCCGGGCATGTAGAAGACCCTGGGCTGAATCCCCAGCATGGCAAAAATGAAAGATACCTTGAAGTCCTAACTCCTGGAACCTACGAATTTGACCTTATTTGAAAGAAGGGTCCTGGCAGATGAAATTAAATTGGGATGGGGTCATACTAAATAAGGATGGACCCCATTACAAAGATTGGTGTCCTTATAAACAGAGGGCAATTTGCACACAGACAGACACGGGGAAAGCAGGACAGGGGATGGTGCAATCTGAGAAAGCCACCAGATGCCAGCAAGGGGCAAGGAAGGCGCCTCACACTCCGCGCCTCCTTCACAGAGAGAATAAACATCTGTTCCTTTCAGCCACACTGTGTGTGGTACTTTGTTACCAGAGCCCCAGGGACCTCTGTAGGGAGAAGGTGGGAAAATCCGACACTGGGGAGGGGAGAAATAGAGCAACCACCTCTATTATCTTGGTCTGTCTGACCTGCCAGCTGCTTATGGTGCCAACCTGTTGACCTGAGTCTCCACTGCAGAATCCTTAGGAGTAGGTCCTTCGACCGCATCTGCAATCCTGATATTGAAGGGATCTAGGTCTCAACACGCCCAGGGAGTCTTTGCCAAGCTAACCCACCAGGCTCCGTTCATCACTGTCCCTATAGGTGGCAATGGGGACACGGTTGGCAGTTGAGACAGGACATTCAACCCACTGGATCAGCGCTAGTAACCTCAGCCTGCCTCTGTGCCCTGAACTACAGGAAACAAAAATGTTTTCCCCACATTTCTAGTGGAGCAGGCCAAAAAATGAGATCCCCCAGGAAGGGATGTCTTGAAACAAGTCACAGGGCAAGCTCAGGGACCTTCCTTACAATGGATGTTTGAACACCTCAGGAGTGTGTTTGCGCCCTCCCTCGTGATGAAGATTATGGAAGATGAAGAGTACAGTCGGGACCCTCCATCAAACCCCACTCACTGAGATGGGGTCACCCCAGGCACAAACTTCCACCTGGGATGTCACCAATCCCAGCTGAGAGTGCCTCGCCCCCTTGGGCGCTGACAAGCCCTGTACCTGGAACACAGAGGACACAGGCAGACAGCCCTGGGCACAGAGGAGCAAGCCCAGTTCTCCCCAGGTCTGCAAACCCCTGGGCCCACCTGAGGGCCGCGTGAGTGCCAAGTCACCTGCCTGGCACAGGCGCCACCTCCCACCCGCTCCACAGGCACCCAAGTGTTCCAGCGCCCATCACCGCACCTCCCCCGCTGCTGTCAACACAAACACCCACACCCAGGCAGAAAGTAAAAATAACCAAGCCTTTCATAGCAAGCCTCCTGCCTCCCGCCTCAACCCAGTCCCCAGGCTCCTCTCCCATCCAGGGAGGCACCTGGGAGGCACAGAGAGCAGGGACAGAGAAGAGCAGAGGGGCTGGAACAAGTGACAGGTCCATCCCTTGACTCTATCTGTGCTGTCAGCTGGAGATGATCCTGCAAAGGGATAAGGTCAGGGGCCAGCACCACGTCCTCAGCACCGTGGGCAGCCCCACTATCTGCAAAAAAAAAAAAAAAAAAGGCAGCCCCTCCAGGTAACCCCAGACCAGAATGACCCTCTTATGAGGCACAGTCAGCAAAGGCTCTTCAAATCTGAAAGGTGACATCAAGTCTGGTGCTCTGAGTTGAAGAGTGTCCCCCAAAGAGATGTGTTGAAGTCCTAGCCCTTGCTACCTGTGAATGTGACTACTGGTTGGCCAGGGCCACCAAACAAAGTACCACAGACCAGGTGGCTTGAAGGACAGACAGATGCGTACTGTGTCACAGTTCCGGGGGGTCAGAGTCTCAGCAGGGAGGGCTCTTCCCGGCCTCGCCTTGGCAGCCTCCAGCACCTTCTTGCTGAGCCCTCACATGGCCTCACCTGTGCAGGCTCACCCCTGGAGTCACCATGCCCAAATTTCCTCTTCTTGTAAGAGGACACTTAGACTGGATTAGGGTCACCCCAGCAGTCTCATTTGAACTTAAGTCCTCTTTCCAGTTGCATGCATGCACACACACACACACACACACACACACACACTCACATTCTGAAATCCTGAGGATTAGGGGTTCAACACATGAATGGAGGGGATGGGGCTCTGCCCAAAACAATGGCCTTTTTTGAAGTTATTTATCTTTTACCATCAAGTTTTACAGATGCAATTAATTAAGCTGGTATACTGGAGTAAGATGGACTCTTCATCCTACATGACTGGTGTCCTTGTAGGAGGAGACGCAGTGACACCCAAGAGAAGGCCATATGCCAACAGAAGAGACCGAAATGATGCAGAAGCAAGTCTCAGGATGCCAAAGGCCCCTGAGACCAGAGTTAGGAGAGGCCAAAGATTCCACACAGAATCTCAGAACCAACCAAACCTGCTGGCACTCGATTTTGGACTTCTGCCCTCCAGAATAAAGAGAAGGTAAATGTCTGATGCTTTAAGTCACCCCAGCTTGTGGTCCTTTGTTGGGGCTAAAAGTAGGGCTTGGGAGGTGCACATTAGACAGTTTCATGGGCATGGAAGCTTCAGAGCCCTGAAGCCACTTGGCAACGTACAGAAAACCTTAATTGAAATTATTACTCCCTAATAAAATTCAAAAATTGACTCTAGACACAGTCTAGCAGAGGGATTAGCAGCACTGGTCCTGAGGGGGACTGCCTGGGTTCAGACCCTTGCTGGGCAGCTTACCTTGACCAAATCATACCCTCCAAGACTCCGTTTTCCTCCTCCATTAAAAGGGTGTGATAAACTGGGCGCTGTGGAACACACCTATAATCTCCAAAGTTCAGGAGGCTGAGGCAGGAGGATTCCAAGTCAAAGCCATACTCAGCAAAAGCAAGGTGCTAAGCGACTCAGTGAGACCCTATCTCTAAAAAAATATAAAATAGGGCTGGGGATGTGGCTCAGTGGTCGACTGTCCCCGAGTTCAATCCCCAGTACCCCCCCACCAAAAAAAGGGGTGATAGTTAAAACAGCTGGTTTGTACATTACAAAAATCACACCAGGTGATATTTATAAAGCACTACATGCCTGGCCCAGAGTCCAAGTTATAGAAGGTGTAAGATGGCCTTAGGCCTGAGCCTCAGCAACTCCATTTTAAAACTCCAGCTTGAAACCTGCAGTCTTACCAGGCACACCTACTGAGCCCTCCAGCATGGCCTCAGGCACAAACAAGTCCCTTCTTCTCACCCTGACAAGCTCAGAGTGAAGTCAATGTCATGTTGTCCTTGGCATGATAAGAGGGAGAGGCAAGAAAATTGGGACCACCAGACCATATGCTTTAACCCCAGGACAAATGTCACTGAGAAATCCAGTAGCAACAGACGGGGATTGAAAGGGTGGTCAGAAATGATGGAGCAAATGAACAGACACTCAGCCAGGCGACACTGACGCCCTCACGCTGGAGAGCCTGATAAGGACCTGGACTGAGCTCCCAACACTTTTCATGTTTGCCTGATCCTCTGTGTAGTCCTCACCGCTCTCAAACTCGACAGCAGCCTCTTGACGCTGGTGAGAAAAGGACTTTCTCCCTAAAACCCTCTCCTCAACTGACCATCAGCTCCACCCCAGAAGAGGCCTGCCTTGGTTCCTGACCTGATCACTAGGGTCTGAGTGAGGGTGTGTGCATCTGCTGGACTTAAAGCCTAAGGCTTGATACTTTTGATCTGAGCAGAGGGAATGTCTGTCATGAGCCTGTTAGGATTAAAGGTATGTTTGCAGTGCTTAGAATCAACCTAGAATTGTTTGCTGTGAATTGATTCTATCTATTGCAGTGTCCAGCTTTAAGGATTGTCATTCTCTTGATTAAGAACCTATAGAGTGAAAGTATATTGAATGATGCAAGTGAATAAAGCACTGAAAAGGTCAGAAGCCTGTGGTCATTCTTTATTTCTCCCCCTCGACTGCATAAGTCGCACCTTTTGCCCATGGTTACAGAAGGGTCTGGTCGATTCTAACCAAGAGTCATGGCACCAAGGGATGCTCCTCTCTGGTGCATGTGATATTCCAAGAAACCTTGGGTCAGCCCTCCCTGATCTGAGACTGATCACATGCATCTCCAAAATTCCCCACAGTTCCAGGAAGAGAAGAGCAAAAAGGGGAAATTTAATAACACCAAGGAAATAGTCTTAAATTATTAAAACCCCAAGCTTATACCTGGTTGCTACAGCAAGGGGAAAATGTTTTCAAGAAAACCTAATTTAAAAAACCCACTTGAAGAATCAACTGGAACTGACAGGCAGAAACAGACAAGGAGACTATGCCAACTGGGGGACACCGGGGACAGCAGCGGGTTAAGGTCACATGGTCACCACAGCCCACGGCAACCTGGTAAACAGAACAAAAAAAAAAAATTGTGGTCAAACAAATTCTAATATTTTCACAACAGCACTAAATAAACCAACAAATGCCTTGTGACTCACTGTTTAAAATCACAGACATAACCACTGCAAAGCCCTCCTTGCCTCATGTTTCAAAAAAAAAAAAAAAAAATGTGGGGGGAGTGGGGGAATTCAACCACTGAGCCATATCCTCCGTCCTATTTTGTATTTAGAGACAGGATCTCACTGAGTTGCTTAGCACCTCGCTGTGGCTGAGGCTGGCTTTGAACTCATGATCCTCCTGCCTCAGCCTCCCAAGCAGCTGGAATTACAGATGTGTGCCACCACACCTGGCTCAAAAATATTTTAAATTTAGAAACTAAATTTTTCAGACCTTCTTTTCTTTTCCAAAGTCAATGACAATCTTTTCCAAACATAGGGAAAACCAGATTATTCTACAACAAATCACTTGCAACTAGACATTAAAAACTGAAAAATCAGTTTTGAGAGGGCTAACAGCAAACTGCTAAAGTCAATCAAGTTTAACATCTGCTCATTTTTAGCATCATTCTTAGCTTCTGGAAAGCCATTTATCTTATTTAATAGATATTTATACATGTGCCATATGTGTTCCATACATACACAAATGCCAAGCATCAGGCATTATTTTCAACACTTTACACATATTAATTTATTTAATTTTCACAAAGACCCTAGGAGATAAACTATATTACACCCATTTTACTGGTGAGGAAACTGAGACCCAGAGAAGCCACTTGACCAAAGTTAAGAGCTGGAATTCAAGTGTAGACAACTGAACTTCAGGCTCCTATACATTACACCGTGCTGCTTTAATTGGTCTCAATCAATTTACTCAGATACCTACATTCATTTTGTATTTCGTTGTTCTTGTTGGCTTTGGGGCCACAGAGGGACATTTTAGGGTAAGGGTAGAGAGAATCACTCCAAAAGTTGCTCAGATCCCCCCACATGCCTGGCCCAGAGTCCTCCTCTCAACCCACCCTCAATGCAACTCTTCCCACCTAAGAGGTGAAACTGAGACCAGACTGAGGAATGGCTGACTGCACCAAGATATTTTCCCCAAAACATAACTCAAATCCAGGAGTAAAGAAAGTGAAAGCCATTTTCAACTGAAAAGGCAATTATCCAACCAAACTGGTTTAACAAGCAAATTTGCATATTCTAGGTGCTGCTGGTGGGGTTCTAAAGGTAAGCCACCAGCTCCTCAGGCCAGGAATGCCACTGCAAAAATACTAAGTTACAAGGAAGGGAGAAAGTAACAAACCTCAGTCTGACTTTTGATACAATCTGTCCCCAAGTCCTCTAGGCCTCAGTCCTGCAAAGTCCATGCTCAAGAGTCACTGCAGTGCAATTGACTGCCCTCTCTCTGCAAGCAGCAGTCCTCCAGGAGCTCACGGCTGGGTGGAACCACAGGACAAAGCCGACTTTGTTTTAATGGAGAGCCTTTTAGGAGAGCAAGATAAGCACTTTATTTCTTGTTTCCAACTCCCATTATTTCTACCCCATGTGTACACAGCAGCTTCCAGACCCACGTTGAGGTTCCAACAGGATAGCAGGCAGCAGGGCTGGTTTGGAAACTGCCAAAGGGCATCTGCAGGTTTCCTAGCTAGGACTACACTCTGAGGAATGCCCAAGATTGCTATGCCCTTGACCAAAAACCCTTCCTCACCTGGTTCCCCACCCTTTCCCTTACTTCGCTATCTAGCCATGGCCAGCTTTCCAAAATCATCACCCACCCTCCTCACATGCACCCGGTCTTCCTGGAATGTGCCAGATCTTTTGTTGATCTAGAAAAATTCCAAGCCTCCTCTGAGCCCAAGTGGAAACCACCTTCCTGACCCCCAGGTGGAGTCACCTACTCTGCTGCATATGAACACGTGGCACAGTGGTTCCGTGTGGCCCTCACAGCAGCAGGAACTCCACCCCAGACCCACTGAATGACATCGCTGGGAGTGGACCAGCAATGTGGGCTTGAACACGCGCTCCAGGTGGGGTCCTGCTCGTGCTCAAAGTTGATGCCCACTGCAACAGCCACACTCAGGACGGGACCCCTGCCTCCCCAGGAGCTCTGTTCCCATAAGCCCCTCAAGAGTCTGACACAGTTAGGCACTCTGTAAACACGCTTATGGAGTTAACTTAATGCATCGCTCTAGAACTGGAAAGGGCGGTGTGAAATTAGCAACTTTACAGGCTCCAAACCTCCCCAGCCCTGTCCAGGCATGCAAAGGAAGCAGCACCCAGGAGTTCTGCAGAATGAAAGTATCAGAATTTCCATGGAGGAAGCAATTCAAAAAGCATGTGTGCATGGCTCCAGTTCACGGCCTAATGGATGGATGGAGGATTCCCAAACCCTGGGAACATAGTGGGAATGACAATGATGGATGCCCCAGAAGGGGCCTTCCCTGGTTCCATGGGGACAGCGGAGTTGAACCACTCCCAGAAACTCCCCAAGGAAGAAATTTTTCTAGGAGCAATGAACCCACAATATCTGGCATGATGTCCTCTCTCCTCATCAGAGTCACTCATTCTAAATCCCAACTCTATAGAACACACTGCTGGTGCCATACAACCCAATCCATCCAAGAAGACGACGAAGAGATAGATAAGGAGGTGGAAGAGAAGAAGGGAAAAAAGACAAAAGGACCTTAAAATAAACCTGAATGTCAGGGCAACATAATGCAAAATGCTTAGAAATTAAGTAAGTCAGTACTGGGCTTCTATTTTGACTACGCTAGTGCCAGGGCCCAGCCATAATTCTGATACCAGACCACCATCATTCTCAGCTCCAGGGAGGACCCCTTCTGAGGCACCCATCATGTCATTCCCACTATGTTCCAGGGGAGCTCAAGCGATCTGTGTAAAGAACTTTAAAACAATCCTGCCACATAAAAAAAGCATCAGGACACAATGCTGTTAGAGTCAGCCCTCCATATCCTTGAGCCCTGAATCCCCAGAATCAACCAACCATGGATAGAAAATATTCAGGGAAAAAAGCTACCTCTGTAATGAACATGTTCAGACCTTGTCGGTGCTTCCCTAAGCAATACGGTACAGCAGCTACTCACAGAGCGTTAGGTAGTATATGTGACCTAGAGGTGAAGTAAGGTGTGTGGGAGGACGTGCAGAGGTTCTAAGCAAACACTCCGCCACTTCATGTAAGGGGCTTGAACATCTGCAGACCTTGTCTCACCAGGGGTACTGATGCCCATCTCCTACAGGTACAGAGGGACAACTGTACCATTTCTACTCACTGTGGACACTAAAACATGTCACCCCAAAATGTCCCCAGCCCTAATGGGGGAGGCAGATAAAAGGGAAGAATCTATAATCCAGCTCCTCAAGAGGCGGGGGTGGAAGAAACGCAAATTCAAAGCCAATCTGAGCGATTTAGCAAGACCTGGTTCAAAAAAAGAGGAAAGAGAGAGAACACACAGAGAAAACATGGGAGAGATGTGATCAGACAGGCAGACACGGAGCCAGGCAGCCACATACCTCCATGCTGGTGCAGGGAGTCAGAATATGTCCCCAAAATATGCCACTTGGACATAAGGATTATTTAGAGTTACAGACATTTAGACAGCAGGTACAAGAAGGGTGCTCTGACCTTCCCTGTCTTCCCAAAAGCAGGAAATGAAACTCCACAAAGAAGGTGTCCTCTGTATCAGGAGGAAGGATGTAGCTATATTAGAAACTGGGAATTGACGCCAACAGAAATGTGCATAAACCTCGTTAAAGTCCCCCTTGTCTTCCTCGTCCAGGCCCCACAACCAACTACCCTAGTCCAGACCCCTTTGCCTCGCCATGCTTTTCCTGTTCACTGCTCTTTGTTCAAGCTAGTATAAGGTCATGCACCCCAAACCACACTTCAGTGAAGGACAACAGGCTGTGCAGTCACAGTGGTCCCAAAGGATTACAATGGAGCTGAAAACTTGCTATGGCCTGGTATTTTTACTGGACCTTTTCTAAGGCTGTTACATTTAGATGCACAAATGCCACTGGGTTACGACTGCCTGCAGAATTGGACACAGTGACATGCTGTACAAGTCTGTCCCCCAGGAGCAACAGGCTACAGCACAAAGCCTGGGTGCATAATAGGCTGTGCCGTCTACGTTCATGATGTCTGCACATCACCAAACTCACCTCACATTTCTCTGAATGGACCCCCCTGGAGCTGTAGCTCAGTGACAGAGAGTGCACCCAGCCTTCCAGAGGCCTTGTGTTCAATCCCCACCATTAAAAAAAAAAAAAAAATGCATTCCCTTCATTAAATGATGCACAACTGAATAAGCTTTCCGTCCTCGTCGTTTCTTTGGGTTCTCATTTTTCTCATGAGGGCTCTCAAGTACATGGGAAAATTCGTAAATAAAATTGGCCTGCATTTTCCTGTTAATCCGTCTTTCAGTAGTCTAATTTACAGGGCCCCAGCAGAAAACCTAAGATGGGTCGAGGGAAAAGATTTTGCCCTCTCTCACCCCAGGCAGCTGGGAGAGGCAAAGGATGGATTCCCTCCACGCTCCGCCCAGAGCTTTGGGCGGGTGTATGGCCCCTGCCAATTCCTTGACTTGGGGCCAGTGGCACTGATTGTGGACATCTGGCCTCAGAACTGGGAAGAATAAATTGGTGTTATTTTAAGCAACCAAACTTGTGGCTTAGGAAACTAATACCCTCATTAATCACTTCCTTTGTTTTTCTCAATAACAATGCACACGAGCCAGTATTATCCCCATTGTGCAGACCAGGAAACTTAAACGTCTGGGAGGAGCAGCACGCTCAGTCACAGGCATGGGGCAGAGCCAGGTACAGACCACATCGATCTGATCTCCCCAACATAATTTGCTGGCTCCAGTGAACTGACATACGGGTTGCTTGGCCTTTAGGGATAATCAGGGAAGTGGTCACCCTGGTAACATTGTTTTTATGAAAAGTGTACTCAAAAGAAGTTTAGAACCACACTATTCATAGGAGAGAAGGTTGGGATCATCCCACCAAGACTGTTTTTCCACTTAGAAATCAAAGCAATGAAATTCTTTAAAGGAATTGAGTTGCACAGTCACCCACAGATGGTCTGTATCCTTCCCTCTGGGCATTTGGTATCTACAGAAAAGTTGTGCTGGTAAATAAGGTGTCTTTCATTCCATAATAAACCCAGAGCCTGCAGGAGAGTATTCATGATGTGCATGGCCCTGGGGTGTCCCCAGTAAAGGGCTGCTATTTCCCAATCATCTGGGTTGCTCAGAAGAATTCTGAGTAGTGGGAGTGATCACTAAACATGTCGCCCATTCGGTGAGTTTGAAGTGTACCTCTACACTGTGCTCCATGATAGTTGGCGGCAAATACAGAATACTATATACTAAACATCTGTGTATAGACCATGACCACATTCATGGAAACGAAAGAGAAAAATACAGAGGCAACACTGGAGAGCTATCCTAGCATGTCAAATATAAAGGAAAAGATACCCAACACCACTAATCACTAGGGAAATGCAAATCAAAACCACAATGAGCTACCACTTGAGGCCCACAAGGACAGCCACCATCAAAACACAGAAAATAGTGAGGGCAGCAAGGGAGCAGGGCAGTTTGGGCTCTTGCGCCATCGCTGATGGGAACATCCATTGGTACAGCTGCAGTGGAAGATGGAGTGGTGGTTCATCAAGAAATTAGACATAGGATTCCCACATGGACCAGTAATCCCACTTCTGGGTATACTCCAAAATAGTCATGGCTACACCTGTGTCCACAGCAGCAGGGTTCACAGTAAGCCAAAGGATGGATGTCACCCAAGTGTCCATTTAGGGACAAATGTGGCATCTACATACAATGGAACGTTATTCAGTCCTAGAAAGGCAGGAGATCTTGACAGGCAGACATTATGGCTTTTCGCTGGGTGAAACCAGCCAGTCACCGATGGCCAACGCTGTTTGACTCCACACATAGACTAGCCAGACTCAGGAGATGTGAAGCCCAACGGGGGCTGCAGCGGCAGAGGGAGGGAGAAACAGGGAGTGAGTGTCAGGGGTGCATGACACATGCATCTGGAGATGATCGGGGGTGCTGGCTACATTGTTAATGTTCTGGATGCCACTTACCTGACACTGAAAAATGGTTAAATGGTACATTTTATATTTTACTATAATAAAAAAAAAATCACATATACCAACAATAACTATTTAAGAATAATGGGTGTATGGCTGAGGTGTTCATTTTCCTTCTTTTGAGTCTTAAACTTTTTATTCATGAAATTTCTCTTTTAAAAAGGTGGGTATGGGGTGGGGGTGGGGGGCATGTGTAGTATTAAGTACCAAAAGGAAAACCCATGCGGTCCTTGGGCAAGCCAACTCCTTTAGGAAGCCCCACTTGAGGGAGCAGTGGGCTTCCCGCAATAATGACCTTTCCCACTCCTGTAATATGAATCATCACGAAGCAAAAATCCAATTCCCTCTCGGTGTTTATGAAAGTCATTCCTTTCAGACAGCTGAAGCAACAAAGCCAGCCGAAAGCACTTCCCGCCGTCTGATTGGAGATTTATGTTGCATATAAACATAAAGAAGCATTATGTAATATAAGCTGTGGGCCGGGAGGCTTGGAATCCAAGACCCAATTCAAGACCTTCTTTGCCCTCCAATTCCCAACAATGAACCAATTAAAAACTCCCCAGGCTTCTGCCACCTTGTCTGAAAGGTGAAGAAACACCTGCTACATAAGGTAACAATAAATCCTGAAAAGGGCTCATGTCTTACGAGTGTCAAGGGCTCAGCCACAGCACGTGTGAAAGAACACAGCCCGCCAAGGAGGAGCGTGAGCCTGCTTTCGTTCCATTTGTACACACACTCATATGGCAAGTGATTTTATGCCTCCATATTCCTCAACTAACTCCTTAACAAAAAGGGCTGATAGATTTACTTTTTTTTTTTTTTTTTTTTATGTAGCTAGGGATAGAACCAGGGTCTCACACACGCTAGGCTGCTAGGCGAGTGCTCGACCACTGAGCTACACCTCCCAGCCCGAAACTTAACTCTTAATGACCTCAGCTCCATCACCTACACTTAAAATGAAAACCTCATCCTAAAATTCCTAATGAGATTGGCTTTCTATTTTACAGTCAGATAACTGGAAATGACAAAAGAATTGGCAAAATGTCAAGCTGGAAGTCTATATTTAAATTTTAAAAAGGCCCAGATACTCAGGAGGCTGAGGCAGAAGGATAGCATGTGAGCAAGACTCTCAGCAACTAAGGGAAACCCTGTTTCAAAATAAAAAAGGATTGATGTTGTAGCTCAACTATAAAGCGCCCCTGGGTTCAATCCCCAGCATGTACATACACATGTACCTACATAAACACATAAATTAGAAAAAGAGATTCTAGAGTTTCTCTTAAAGATCATGTTCTAGAGATCCAGAAAACCTATGGCTCAGCACTCACTAGCTGTCTTACTTTACTCAAACTCCTTAATCTCTCTGAGCCTTGGTTTTCCCATCACAAATGATGATGTGAAGGAGACATGCACAATTGGGCCTCTCTAAGAAGCAAAGCACAGCCATAACTATAATGGTTTAAAAATTATTAATCATGTCCCCGACCATGAAATTATTAAACACGCTTGCCTAGGTTCTGGGTGTCCGATTTCCCATCAGCAGTCAGTGAGCTGGACCACAATTTCTCCAAAAGGCTACTTCCAGCACAAATGTGCCTCCACATTTGAAAGTCTCATTCTTTTCCACCGAAGCAGTTCTTTGCAAATAATTTCATCCAAATGGAATCATTAGCAATAACATATCAGGGAAAATAATGATGACTAGGAAGTTTCTTTCGATTGAACCAATTTAGACAACAAATTAAAATACTGCTTTCCCATTCTGGTAACATGACCCAGTACCTCAAGGTGACAAGATTTTCAGCTACAACTACAAATTCTGTCATTTAAATTTAGGAGCAATACCTATAATTCACCTCCCGGCTATAAAATGAATTTTAGCACATTCTCAATCATTCTCAATGTACCAGCGTCATTCATGGCTTTAAACAGCTTTGTCATGGCAACCCAAGACCATGTTTCTGGAAGGGGCTTTCTGGGGTTTTTGTTTTTGTTTTTGCAGAGCAGGAGATTGAAACCAGAGCCTCACACATTGCTAGGCAAGCGCTCTACCACTGAGTTACACCCCCAGTCCTCATAAAACCATGTTTTTAAGCAGCAATAATTCCTTTGCAAAATGGGATTTTTCTTTGCAACTTTTCACAGGCTACAAAAGGTACCTGCAAAGAGAGGTGAAGTCAAAACAAAACAGGTAAGTTATATTTATTTTCCCTTTACAAATGGCATCAAAGAAGAGAACGACAGCACCAAGACATAAAAAGGAGTGCCCTAAATAAAACTTTACTAGGTGTAATTTTCACTAAGTATAGCTTAATGAACTGAATAGTTACATAGTTCAATGCTTTACAGGAAAATCCGAAATAGCACTATTGAGAGAACATATACTTTTATAAAAGCAGCAGAAACCTTGACTGAAGGCAAGTTAAATGAGCCTTCCAGTTAAGACTCATAAGAAGATATCTGGGCTTAGAAAATAAGAAAGAAATATTATTATTTCAGAACAACGGCTTGGGACTACTGGATGAGTCTGGGCAGTCTCAAACACGGCTAGGCTCCAGCTGGCTCTCGCAGATCTGTGTCAATCTCTTTACCCCTGAATCTCAGTTTGCTCATCAAACTGAAATGAGCAATGCAGACTGCTTACCCCCCAGGCACCATAATTCCCAATGCTCAGGTGAAAAAGGAGAGACTCGGGATCCAGCCCCACAGCTACAGAATCCCAGAAGCAGGACTCAGAAGTCCATTTCCCTGCTGGCTGGCAACCCACATTTGCAGGTTTGGGTCCTGAGAGCTTTGAAACAGGAAGTGGAAAATCTACAGGGAAATCAAAAGAAATCATGAGAGTTTACTCTCCACCAAGGTAATAAAGCACAAGCGCTAAAGTGTATTGAGCCTATGATATGCCCAAGTGTCTAATATCCATTTCATCATTAGTGCTCCTAGAGCGAGATAATTGGAGCAAAGACTTACACAGTGCTTAGTGTGCGCCTCACATTCTCAGCCTTTGTCATACAGGAGTCACTTACTCCTTCTAAGGTCCTGAGGAGATGAGTCCGGTGGAGTGAACATGCCTTATCCAAAAAAACTTGGAATTCAAAACTTTTTGAGCTTGGATTTCTCAGCACTTCAGATCTCTGGTTTTCAGATCAGGGATGCTCAACTATAAAGTTTCTGCAAATATTCCAAAACCCAACAGACTTGGAAGTATTTTCAGTCCCAAGCATTTCAGATAAGAGGCACTCAACATATTTACATCCTCACTTTACAAATAGGGCCACCGAGGCACAGAGTCAAATGACTTTCCCAGAGTCAGACAGCTATCCATGGTGGGCCACGATTTAAACCTGGAATTCGATAACCCTTGCTGTTAATCCCTGCGTCCCACTTTCCATATGAAGAAATTAAATGACAGGGTGAGAGGTCAAATTCTTCATCCAAATGAGCACAACTTGTGCTCCTAGTGGGCCTCATCTCTTCACCTGGGCACACACAGCCTGGTTGGCAGAGATGCCCCCCACAGAGGAGCACTGGGCCCCCAAGCCCATATGACCACACAGGCTCAGATCTAGGTCCTCCCAGCAGAAGACTGAGAAGGAAAGAAGGAGAAGCACCTGACCAGGGAAGTGGAGAATAGGTGGCCCAACCTAGAGAGGGCAAAGGCTGCATCACCTGTGACTGCTGGCTGATGAATGGATGCACGGTAGAAACTTCTAGAACCCTCTGGTTTTTGTGACTCTTTTGTCTCTGGTAAAGGGCTCCACAAGATGAGTTTGTCTGGCAAATGAATGACCTTCTAAACCTCTTACATCAATCTGAATAGAGCAAGAAATGCCCCCCAGCAAATCACTCGGCAAACAAGACCCACAAGGAACCTCCTCTCTACTCCAAGAGGACATGCTAGTGCTTCCCCCGCTCACAGGTCCCCATGTCCACAGGAGGGAATCCTTCCCGTGAGTCTGGGGTCACAGAGACCAACACGGACTTGACCTTCATGGCCTGTTTATGGGAAGCTCGTGGCCTCTGTTTCTTGACTTCTCTCAGACTCCCAAGAATGCCAAAGAAGTCTGGGCCATCTCTGGGGAACAGACACCTGAGAGCCTGGGCTCTCAGTTGAGAACCAGTTTTATCCACAGTCACCCGGGCAGCACAGCGGCTGGAATCTGGAAGCTTAGCACACCCACAGACCCTCCGAAATGCCCCAGGTGCCCGGCCTCTGTTAACCCAGTGGCTGGCCTCCCTCCCCTGATCTTTACTGAATCCAGTCACCATGAGCAGCAGGACTTCCTCAGGCTGACGCACTGGCATCTTCTAGAAAGCACTTGTGGGCAAAGGAAAACCAGGGAGTCTTTAAAAGGCCCAGAGATTCTAAAACCAACATCTGTGAGCCTCTCGATTTTGTTAGACTTACAATGAGTACTGGGAAGCTCTAAAGATAAAGGGTCTTTATTTCTGGCATAAGCAATTCAATCCACAATCTATTACTTAAACAACGAACATTTATGGGACACTTGCTAAGATCAAAACAAAGAAGAATAAGACACTGAATGGATTTGTGGGCCTCATGGGCATTGTTGCCACGGTACCTTGTGCCCGGATGGATCACTAAACTCAGCAAGGATACTCCAGCTCTCACCATTTAGTTCTGAAGTGAGGGGATGGGGCTAAAATCATCATCTCTCAGCCACCTGCCCCACCCCATGCCACTCTGCAATTATCACAAAAATCCTAGGATAGAGAGAGGATCTTAGAGGTCACCAGGTCCAACACAACCCCAGACTCTCCACGATGACTCTCATCCCCTAGTCTCCACCCTCCTGGGCCACTTGCAACAGTGTCTCCAAGGTCAAGTCCCCAAACCAAGTCCAGCATTGTAAATCTTCTCCCAAGAAAACATCCCCTTTGCTCAAGCCAAACAGGAACAAAGTCGGGGCTCCATGTCTATGGACTCCAACAGGCTCCATGTCTATGGGCTCCGACGTGCTGTTGTTGATACAAGGTCACCGTGTGCACACAGCTACGTGTGCATACAGCTACGATGGGAAGCCCCAGACTAGCATTCCAAGCATCCCAGCATAGGAGGAGGCGAAAGAGACCTCAGTATTCAAATGCCAGCCAGCATTCATTCCTGCGGAGAAAAAGGTAACCAGGGAGAATGAGGATTGACGGGGGCGGGGGACAGCCAAAAGAGAGATTTCCTCCAGAGAACAGGCTGCTGAATGAGTGTACTACATAGCTGACCTCCATTTAAAATACTTATCAAGATAAGAGTTCTGTTATATTCGTTGTGTCCTTTTAGGAAACAGGAAGAACATAAATCATGGAAATGGAATCCCTCTTTAATCTTTCCAATAGGTATTTGAGTCCTATCATGGTGAAGAGCGAAAATGTAGTCCCCAAACCTGTCCTCAAAAGCCCCCAGTCCTGACGGGTGGGGAGAGAGAACTGATAAAGATAAATCAATTAGAAGACCACAGCTGGTGTGATTACGGTCTGGTGTAAATCCAGAGGATAAGGTTTCAGAAGCAGGAGGAGGTTAGTCCAGCATGGACTCTTTATTCCTTGACTAAACCCAGACCCTAGCAGAGAAGGAGGCAGTTAACACAAGATCCTCTTGTCTGTCTCTTGAGTGGATCTTTATCAGCAAATGGATTTCCTTTCAGGGAGTTTAAGAGCTTGTGGGTCAGGGCTACCTGCCCAGTTCAGGCCAGAAGGAAACAAATTAGGTCATCGTTCTTTTCTTTTCCCCAAAAGAGCTCCCCCATCAAATGCAGAGACACTTCCATCGCAAAGTAGCTGTACTGATGTGACAAGTGTCTATCAACTTAAAGTCCATAACCCCTCCACCTGGTGACCTTGTTCCCCCTCCAACTCTGGGAGCGTTTCTCTCCAGCCCCTTCTCTCAAGAGACAATGTCAAATGCTCACCCAGGGAAGACTCCACACTTCTCGGGGCCCTGCCTTCTTCCCCCATCTTCCCTCACCTTCAAGGACGGTCCCAGGCACATTACGTCACTTCTTTGTCACCCTCTTTGCTTGAACAAGGACCTACGGTCGCCTTTGTAAACCTCCTGCAAATGTTTATGTACTCTAACCTGTCGGAAGGCAAATGATAACTTGGCGTTCAATCCACCTCACCGGAAAACTCATGTGGTTTCATCTGCTTTCTTAGGGCCTGGTGTCACCATTGGCTCCCCAGTTCCTGTCTACTGCCCATGCCATCTCCCAGGGCAACTTCACCGGGTAGGTTTCCTGGGGACCTGTGGTGAAAAGTTTTACATAGTTCAGCCTTGATCCAGCTGAAGTTGCCCAAGCAAAGTTCTCTACACATCTCTTTGACTTTATCACTGTCACTTTGCAGGTAAAGAAACTGAGGTTGAGAAATTAAAGCCCTTAGGCAAGAGGACCCAGTGCCTCAACAGAGAGACAACTCCAAAACACCCTCCCTTCACTCTCCAAGCCATTCTGCCTACCCTGGTGAGTGCAGGTTTCCACACTGAATGCTGGAAGCCTGCTCTCAGTCCGCAGATGTATTGACCTGACTACGGAGCTTCTATAAAGAAGCAAGGACATGAAGGTTTATAGAGACCGATAAACCTATAAAGTGTCAGACAGCACAAAGAGGGACCATAGGAGCCCCCATAGGAGGCACACCTGGAAGCGAAGTGCCTTCTGATCCTTACTGAGCAGTCAGCTGTGCCCACCAGCTGCTCGGCCACACTTCCCGTTGCCAGAACCAATCTCCAAGATCCCAGACCCCTGGCCTGGAAATGGGGTCCAGCAAATGTTTTGGGAGGAGGACACCTTCTTATCTGGTTACAGTAGGACTGGCTCCACTCCCAAGCAATAAATTTAGGGGTTAAAAAAAAAATAAACGATTCCTATTGATTCTCAGGAATAAGAAAGAGGACTTCACAGTCCTGGCTCCAAGTCAATCACAGCGCCACTGCCTGACACCCTACAGGGCAGCGACCGTGGCTAATTTCTCTCCAGATGGCGGTTTGTACTTTTCCAGGCAGCATCAGCTCCCCGAGCTGTGCCTCACCTTCCTAGGCTCTTTGTGTTTTCTCAATGTCCCCTCTGTGCACAGAGGGCTGTGCAACACCTCCAAATTTCCTGCCACCTACGGATTTCATTAGCAGACATTTACTCCCCTCTTCGCTGTTTGGGGGATCTTAAGTAAAACCAGGCTTCCACAGAGTCCATGGGGACTCCACCCTGGGCTCTGGTCCAACCAGCTCCCTCCCCAGTGGAAGACAGTGTTTGCCCAGCTCCCCCCACCCAGGCTGGCCCTGGGCCAAGGCAGGTGTGTGCTGGGAGCCAGCACCAGGGGGGCTTCAACCCCTGGGCTGCCTTAGGGAAAGAGAGTGAGTGAAGGGAAGCGCAGAGGTGGGCACATACAAAACAAAATGACTCCGTCCCAGACAAGACTTCATGGGTAAAGACTTCTGGGGACAAGGCAACAGAAAGCATCTACCAGAACTACTCCACCTGGTCCATACCGGAGGAGAAAAAGGATGAAGCCACAAAAGTAGAATAACGTGGAGGAGGGAGAGAGAGAAACACAATGGAATGGACAAAGGGGACAGTGGGAAGGGAGGGTGGAGAAGAAAGAGAACGCGCTTTTTTTCTTTTAATAGTCACTAACTAGATCAAGCCAAATACTAATATCCGTTGTATGGCCGATAAAACAGGAGTTTAAAAAATATAAGAGTCAGGGACAGGGAGGCCCACCTGTAATTTCAGCTACTCAGGAGGTGGAGGCAGGAGGATCACAAGTTTGAAGTCAGCCTGGGTCACTGAGCAAGGCCCCATCTCAAAAGAATAAGGACTGAGAGTGGAGCACAGGGGACATGCCTGTAATCCCAGTGGTTCAGGAGGCTGAGACGGGAGGACCTCGAGTTCAAAGCCAGCCTTGGCAACTGAGCAAGGCCCTAAGCAACTCAGCAAGGCTCTAAACAACTCAGTGAGACCCTGTCTTTAAATAAAATACAAAAGAGGGCTGAGCATGTGGCTCAGTAGTTAAGCGTCCCTGGGCTCAATCTCCAGTACCAAAAAGAAGGGCTGGGGATGTAGCTCTGTGGTAGAGCACTTGTGCCTAGCACGCACACGGCCCTGTGTTCAATCCTCCACACCACAAAAGATAAATAAATACAACAGGCTCTCTCACTGCAAGGATTTCAGCAACCATCTGGGGAAATAAATCAACAACCACAGCAAGGGAAACAAACAGGAAACCAATAGCAAGCAGAGCTCCCAGGCACACGGTCAATACTTCTTCAGAGCACTTTAAGGATGCAAGGACCAGAAAGGCATTCAGACCAAGGCGCAGGAGTAGAGAGCTCACAGAAGCAACCTCCTGGATGGATTCAACCAAGCCCAGCCTCAGCTGCATACACCAGAACAGCCCACCAGAACATTGGTGGACAACTATGGACATGACGAACCCACATGTGGACTCTCCTCTGGCCATGCTACTACCTTGGCCCTCTTGATTAATTTTTCCTAACTATTTTAGGGTTGATAACTACTCTTACTTCTTTTTTCTTAAGCATTTAAAGGAGAGTCAGAACTTAAATGCTTGGTGCTATTATTATTCACAATAGGCACTGATATCACATCTGCCTCATCTTCTAAGTTAATTTTGCTACAGAGAAAATTCCTGTCTTTCCAAAAGGCTAGTTATGAAAATTCATTTTTTTTAGAAGTTGCTGAGCTTTCTAATCTTCTCACATCCTGGCATCAAGCATGCTCTGAGGTGGGGAGGGCATCAAACTAAGAGATTTCTGAAATAAGAGAAATTTACCTATCTATGCTGGTCAGCTTTCCGTCACTGTAACACAATATCGGAGATAATCAAGTCATAAAAAGAGAAGGTTTATTTTGGCTCGCAGCTTTGGAGGTTTCATTCAGTCCATGGTCCATTGGCCCTGTTACTCTGGGCCTGTGGCCAGGCAGCAAGCACATCATGGTGGGAGCAAGGGGCACAGCAAAAACTGTTCACCTGATGGCAGGAAGGGAAAAGGCCCAGAGCAAGGAGAGGGCTATGGTTTCATAAGCTCCTTCAAGAGCTTGCTCCTGACGATCTAAAGACCTCTCACTGAGCCCTCTTCTTCTTTTTTTTTTGTACTGGGACTTGAACCCAGTGGTGCCTAACCACTGAGTCACAAACCCCAGCCCTTTTTAATATTTTATTTAGAGTCAGGGTCTCCCTAAGTCACTTGGGCCTCACTAAGTTGCAGATGCTGGCTTTGAATTCGAGATCCTCCTGCCACAGTCTCCTGAGTCACTGGGATTACAGGACTGCACCACCGTGCCTGGTTGAGGCCCACTTCTCAAAGGTTCCACCCCCTCCCCACAGCACCATATGGGGGACCCCCTTTAACACATGGGCATCTGGGATCATTTAAGATCCACATTATACAAATATTCTAGTAGGCTATCTCAGAAAAGTCTTTTTTCATTTGTTTGTTTTGTTTTGTTTTTAAGGTGCTGGGGACTGGAATGTATGGCCTCACACATCCCAGGCAAGGGCTCCATGATTAAGCTGCACTCTCAGCCCTTTTGTTTTTAATTTTATGTTTAAGGCAAGATCTGGCTAAGTTGCTGAGGCTGACCTCAAACTTGTGATCCTCCTGCCTCAGCTTCCCAAGTAGCTGGGATTACAAGCATGAGCCACACACCCAGAAGAGGAGACTTTCTCTAAGCCAGGGTTGTCCAACAAAAATATCAATTTAAATTTTCTAGTAGCCAATTTACAAAAAAAAAAAAAAAAAAAAAAAAAAAGTTAAAAATTTAAGTGAAACAATAATCTATTTTTTTCAACCCAATATTTCACAAGTATTATCCTTTCAAACTATAATTGATATAAAAGCAAGGAATGATGTGTCTTCCATTCTTCTTTCTTATTAGCTCTCTGAAATCTGGTCTGTAGGCTACACTAACAGCACATCCTGGGTCAGCTTGGTCATATCTGGCCACCACAGTAGGCAGGATGGCTACAGACCCTCTGATTGTGATGTGTGGCCAGGAAAAAATAAGGTTAGATAAAGCATTTCCTAAGGATGAGGGATTCCAGTCTCTTAAGTGTCCAGTTACAGGATGTGCTGAGCTTTCTTTTCGCACAGCTCCTAAAAGGACAAACAGCCCTTTGGTCTGTCGGAAATAGCTGCCTGCAATCAGGAGAACCTCTCCAGGGCTCTGAGTTTCAGATCCAAACAGTGAATGCACTCAGTATAATGGTAAATACAAAAAGAAGAGGGGGCAGACACTGTCTTCTAAGGACAAGAAACCAAGCTAGGGCCAGCTCAGCCTCGTGCACTGGCCAGGGGACTTCCTTCTGTGGATCTCCATGCCTTATTAAAAAGTCATTCAATCTAGCGCTTCCATTGAGAGAGTAACCATACTTAACAGGAAATTGAGCTTCCTGGATTAATGGCCTGGTCTGTTCTAGGACAAATCAAAGAAGAATCCAAAATCAGCACTTGCGAATTTTTTTTTTTTTTTTTGAGAGAGAGAGAGAATTTTTTTTAATATTTATTTTTTAGTTTTCGGCGGACACAACATGTTTTGTTTGTATGTGGTGCTGAGGATCGAACCTGGGCCGCACACATGCCAGGCAAGTGCACTACCGCTTGAGCCACATCCCCAGCCCCACTTGCGAATCTTAATTTCTTCCTGCCTGGTCAAAACTGCTGCCCATTTATAAGCTTAGTCTAGGTCCCCAAGAGCCCTAAAAGAACAATCCCTCTTCGGATATTTGGAGCATTGAACATATTTTCTCAGTGTTCTTGTTATCAGTTGATCCAGAAAGCTTGTTTCCCTCTTTTTTCTCATAGCATCTTAAAACCAAAGCATATACAAATGAACTCTGATTTGTCACAATTCAAGAAATATGTGGACACCCAGTTTCACAGCACTTCATGTGAAGATGGAACCCACCTGAAGCACCACGAGGTTGTGCATGAGCTTGGCCCACAACTCTGGGGCCTTGGGACAGTTCTCTGGTTCTCTGTTGGGATTCTTTCTCCTTCCCACTGCCTTGACCTCCCATAGAACTCAGAGTCTCCAACCTCCCCAAGGAAACAGACAGGTGTTTTCGGCTGATGTGATGAGAGCGCGAGGTCCACCCTGGCACAGGCACTCCATGACATCGGGACAACAACCAACTCATTATTGGTTATTTTCCTGAGAGTGCACCAAAGTGAAGGCCTGCAGGGTGCCAGCCGCCATGCAAGAAATGGGCATGACCCAGATGGAGAACGGGCACACTCACAGATGAATGGAGAAGAAGGAGTTGTTATGCCAGCCAAGGAGTCCAGAAGGCTTTCCACAGAGAATGGTGTCTGTATTGAGCTTTAACAGTATGCAAGGATGGGCTAGAAGGAGAAAATATGTAGACATAAAATAAAGTATGGGGACTGGTAACTCCCCAACCCCCTGCCACATGCCAGGCCAGCTGGAAGAATCTATAGGAATGAACTCACTATTACACAATCCCTGGGAAGTCACTGCCCTGACTGTCCCTATTTGATAGATATTGATATCGGGAGGTTATATTTCTGGTCTCCAGTGGATGCCTGAATCCTGGGCCAGCACCCAACTCTACATAGATGATGCTTTTTCCTGTACACACACACACCTATGATTCAAGTTTCATTCATACCTTAGGCACAGTAAGAGACTAACAATGGTAACAATAACAAAATAGAGCAGTTATACTACAGGAAAAGCTATAGAAACATGGTGTCTTTCTCGTGAAAGAGGACAAATATTAATACTTCGAAGTCACGGGTGACCATAGAAAGTGAAGCCATGGGTCTGGGAGGGGCACGGGGTGGGGTGGCTGCCGTCTGTGGCCTGGCAGTGCAAACCCAGGCAGCATGGCTCCATGTGTGAGTTTGCCCTTGGCTCCATCTGACGACCCCCTTAACCCCTGCACATCACTGTTCCTGAGAAGAGAACACTTCATGTTTCTGAATTGCCAGCAAATGCTGCAATCTGGGCTGCCCTGGCAGCCAGGAGGGTCATCTAAATGCAAGAAGCTGAGAGGAGGGACCTTCCAGACAGTGGCGGGCTGCTAGAGCATCACGGCCTCTCCTGATACACCTCCATCCAAATGCAGGCCGTTGGCAGCTGCCGGTGTGGGTCTGCCTTGGAGGAGACTGGGCAAGGCTGGGGTGAGCACCAGGTGAGGCAGACGGGAGCAAGGGACAGGCAACATGCTGAGCTTGGACTTTGTACCATTGACAATGGGGAACACCCACGAGGTCTGACCCAAGAGCCATGTGCTCAGACACATTTCACAGACTTTCCGTGGAAGATGTGCCAGAGGCTCAGGCCGCCGTGGCAGGAAGGAGGATGCAGAGCAAGTCCAGGAGACAGGACAAGAAGAGCGCATTCATCTCCTGGGGTTTCCAAACAGACCATCACAAGGTGGGTGGCTGGAATACCTCAGCAATTGATTGCTTCTCAGTTCTGAGCACCAGAAGTTCAAAATCAAGATGTCAGCAGAGCTGCACTTCCTCCGGAAGCCCTCGGGGAGAAGCCTTCCTTGCCCCTTCTGGCTTCCGGTGGCTTTGGGTGGCTTCTTGGCTTTGGGTGTTATTATTCCAATTTCTCTCTTCTTCTTCACATAGCTACCTCTTCTGCATCATTGTCTGTCTGTCTGTCTGTCTGTCTGAATCACTAGATTTAACCCAGTGTGGCCTCCTCTTAACTAATACATTTGCAAAGACCCTGTGTCCAAAGAAGGCCACATTCTGAAGTTCCAAGGACATGAGTTTTGGGAGGGCACCAGTCAACCCACTAGTGGGACCTGAAAAACGGCACAAACCTTAAGACTGAAGAGGAACAAAGGAAAGAGATACAGCAAGGTGCGGGACATGAAGATGTTGTGTCCATTTCTGAAAAACAAAAGAGCACTTACACAAGTGCCTTGTACTTAGAGAAGCCAATATTGCAAGAATTCACAAGAAACCAAAACTAACTAAATGAATAACTACCCAAGGGTGTGGGAAATGAACAGATAAGGATGAGATGACAGCAAAATTTCTTCATGTGTACTTTATTCTAGAGTATTCATCTTGAAACCATGTAAAGATCTTCTTTATCCGAACAAATTAAAGAAAAAAAAATATGAGCAAATATTTGGGAAGTAAAAAATAAAAGTGGATACATCTCACAGACGATAGGTTCCGGTGCATGACCTATAACAGCATGTCAGACAAAAAGCTGCATGTATGTGATTGGTCCCAGGAGACTCCATTGCCTAGTGACACTGCAGCATTCTTAGTTGTGTAAGTATACTCCCCGATGTTCACATAGTATCAAAATCGCCTAACCACACGTTTCTCCGAACAAATTCCCATCAGGCAAAGTGTAACTGTATACACCATGTAATTCCTTTATTATCAAATACAAAAACGAACCTCTGGTGTTGTAACCCAAGATTGGGTTGCCCTTCAGAGGTGCTGATGGGAAAGTTCCTGGGGTTGCAGCATGTTCTGCTTCTGGATCTTGCTCCACAGGTGCGCTCTGTAAGAATTCACCAAACTGTACACTTACAATAATGTATGCTTTTCCATATGTCCGTTAATTTAATATCAATATTTTTAAAAGCAAATAAATGCGCCAGTGTGGATATCCAGCATCCTGTCTATGCAATAGAGATAACATTGCCCCATTCAGGGCAAAACTCTCCTGCTGGGGATATCGATTTTTCTAAGGAAAGAGACACCAAACGCTGTCACCATGCAAGTTTAACATCCTGCGATTTCATGGAACAAATTCTACACAACGTGCTTTCCAAGATCTTTGTTTTTCCAAAAGCAGTGTGGATACAACAATATTTTCACGAGTGCTGCCTTGGTTTCCAAAGATTCTGTCCTAATGTCAAAGGCTGAAATCTGAGCCACAAGCCAGAGAGGGTGGAGGTCCCTGAAAACATTTTTATGTGTTTCTGCCTGAAACAAAAGGCCAAAAGTGGATTTTCCACAAGCAGAGGCGAAAGGAGGGGCAGCATGTCTTGGTGCAGCAGCCTGCACACGTCGTCCCTGCCCGGGACGCTTGTTCCCGCCACCTACTCCGACTCCCCGTAATGGAAACGCCAGATTTAAACAGGTGTCATAACAGTAAAGGGGCCCCATAAATGGAAACCCAGAAGGCCTTGCAG
Source organism: Callospermophilus lateralis (assembly GCF_048772815.1). Taxonomy (NCBI): domain Eukaryota; kingdom Metazoa; phylum Chordata; class Mammalia; order Rodentia; family Sciuridae; genus Callospermophilus; species Callospermophilus lateralis. Next base: position 12,179,497 of record NC_135314.1, on the reverse strand, counting down.
AGCTGGGCAGCTGGTGTGAGAGTGAGGGTTACAGACCTAAGTGGTCCCCAGACTTCCGGAGTCTGCTCTCCTTCGCCTCACACACACTTAAACATCCATTTGCCTCCACGAGCACACACACACCACATATATAAAATCTCTCAACAGGAAATTTCTTCCATTCTTAAATGGTCTCGCCTAAATAAAATACCGCTGACAGAGTACTCTGAGCTATTGGATCACATTAAATGAGAGAAAAAAAAGAGAATGGGTTAGTTATTTTATAATAAACAGTCTGCTCCGTGGAACAGTCACATGGCCACATGGGGCTGCCCAGAACATGGAATGAGAGGGGCTTAGGAACTTAAGTGGCCTTGACACAGACCTAGTGGGGGATGGGCGGCCCATTCCTGTCCCGGGACCACCCACATGCTCTCACAGGCTGATGTGTGTGGATTTTATCATATCCAGGTTGTACGACCTCAGGGACACCACCTAATCTCTCTGCTTCTCCACTTTCTTACCTACAAAAATGGGATATGGGTATCCTTTGGAGGATGTTCAGTAATCACACCTGTAAAGTATCCCAAAGGCCCTGCACAAAGGGTACGATCAATTGATCAAAGGCAATCAGTATGATGGCTATAATCATAAACACCACTTATCCAAGTATCCATTTATTTCCTTAAGGAAATGACTCCTCATTCTTTGCGCAGAAGAAAGTATAAAATGAAGGCCAGCATTTGACCTTGTAATTTTCCCCTAAAAAAATTTCAATAAGAAAAGTATAATAATTACCAGGCACAGTGGGGCACAAGTGTGATCCCAGCAACTCAGGAGGCTGAGGCAAGATAATCACAAGTTCGAGACCAGCTTCAGCAAATTAGAGAGACCCTGTCTCAAAATAAAAGGACTTGCCAGGTGCAGCGGCGCACACCTGTAATCCCAGCGGCTTGGGAGGCTGAAACTGGAAGATGGCAAGTTCAAAGCCAGCCTCAGCAACAGCGAGGCACTAAGCAACTCAGTGATACCTTGACTCTAAATAAAATACAAAATAGGGCTGGGGATGTGACTGAGGGGCCAAGTGCCCCTGAGTTCCCCAAGACCCAAATAAAATAAAAGGACTGGGGATGTAGTTCAGTTATAGGGTACCCTAGGTTCAATTCACAATATCACACACACAAAAAAAAAACTATCTCCATATGTAAATGCAGACCTGTTCTGCAGTACTAGAGTTTGCAATTTGAGGGGTTCACAATTTGGCCCATGACACCTTCCTACGCCAAAATTGAAACGTTAATTTGGGTGTTCACAGATTTAAAGATTCCACATCACACAAAGGCCAGGTGAAGGAGTGAAGTTTCCCTTGAAAAGGGCTATGGGAGTTCAATGGTCGGAATCATGGCAGCCAGCTGCAAAGCCTTATGGGGCAATGGGGAGCTGGCTTATATGCCACTCCATAGGACAGTCAGCACAGAATCAGGTGGAAGGAGTCAGGAAGATAGACCTCTATGGGGGGTGAGGAGAGGAGAATGGATGACACTTTCTAACAATTCACTTGTTCAACCAAGATCAAGGGCATCCAGTATCAGCCTCTTCAGATTGGCTTTGTTAGGCTCCTTTAGTCTTAAGAAAGCCCAGCCCATGTGCACCTCAAGTCATTCCTACAGCCTGGAAGTGGGGGCCACTCCCTCCACATCACTGCATAGACCTGAGAGGACTAACCAGGGAAAGGGCAGGTGGCCTGGCCCAAGTCAGCTCATCTCCTGGCAGCTCCAGCACCAGAACCTAGACCCTCCAGCTCTGGCTTCAGCTCCTCCCTCCACTCCACAGTGGGAACCAAAACACAGCCTCAGGTGACAGTCCTCAGCCCCGATGTCAGGATCTCCTTCTGCAGTGGAGAGGGGCTTATCAATCCTTCAACCCTAAAATCCCCAGCTAAAGCCAATCACAGTGGAAGAGCAGGGAAGGGTGACAAAAGATACTGAAGGATGACATTCGCCTCTCCAAATCCAGCCTCAACAGAACACCTACAATTCCCCAGTGTGTGCATCTGACAATCACTTAACACTGCATCCTATTCACCTCTTAAGATTTGGTTCCTAAAAATCAAAGGCACAGGATTAGGGGAGCTACAAAGGACCTTGGCCGCAATGTGTTTCCATCTCACTGTCTCACAAATGTGGAATCCAAGTTTTACTCCCTCTGGGTCCAAGTATGAGGAGGAAGTGGCTACATGGTACATGGTAATGGTGCAGTGTTTAAGTGAAAAGAAACAAAGTACTAAATTGCATCTATGCAAGTGCTACAAATGTGTAAAAAGGCCGTGAAAAATACAGATATGGAAGAACAAAGAAAACCAGAAGCAACCACTGCATTCCCATCACAGGCATGTATAAGTCTACTTTTAAACACCATGTATTGTTCTTACCAAACCACACCATTGTTTAAAATGCATTTTAAAAGAGTAAGCTAATTCATTTGCAGCACAAAATCTTTTAGAAGTGTTCAGTCCCACAGTTCCTACTGACCAGAAAAAGAGTCTGGGAATGTCAGGCAGAAGCCTGAGTGCTTATCAGGTCTCAATGAGCAATTTGCTCTCATCCCTACAACCAGGCCCCCGTCATCCCTGCCTCTGTAGTCATAGGCAGTTATTACTGTTCCCTCAACACTTTACCCAGCCACTTGCTCTCAAATCACCCCCTGGCCATGAAAATCTCCATCATCCTTCTGTCTGCTTATAAACAGATACTGTGGAATATTCCTACCTTTTAACCAAATTATATTTATTCCCCTTGAAGTTGGGATCAGCCTCCACCATTTAAACCTGACCCCAGCCCTTATTATTATAGTTCAGATCCTCCATTATTTTCTACCCATAGACTTTCAGTTTGCAGATCTTCTGAGCCATCTGCAATTTGGTTCTGGCCTCTCAGCACCAAGCCTCCATAACCTTGAAAAAAGCCTGGGTCCACCGAGGCTCACCCTGGAATCAAAGGCATGTTGGTGCAATGTCCTCGAAGTTTTCCTTAGTTTTCTGCTATTTATCTGCTCATTCTAAACTCCCTGTCTAGCTGCTTGCCCACCCACCCATTTCCCCCTCAGAGCTGCATGCTGCCTCGTTTTGGTCCTGCTGGAACACCAAATTCACCCTGGCTGGAGGGTGCTCACCAGCAACTAAGAGGAACTTTCCTCCAACCAGTAGGTCTGAGATAGAAATGTGGGGATACAGAAAAAAAAAGATTGAGTCTCCAAAGAGGAGTACCCATGAGCCACTGGAATGCAAAAGAAGCCTTTGTGAGCAACCCAACACAAGTCCTTAGACTGTGCCCTTGGCCAGGGCCCTTGACCCACATCCTTGCCTACAAAAAGTAACATGAAGGTACTCCGCAAGCCCCAGGAAAATTGATGTGAAATTGTGTACTTCTGCCCTGACTTCCCTCTAGGGCAGCCCCTAGCAACTGTTCCTCTATAAATATTAACATCCTGCACCAAAGGGTTGCTCTCTCTCCCTCTGAGATGGACTGCATTCTCCCTCAAATGATTATTTCTTACTTTACCCCAAAAGACATTTCTCCCTTGACATAGCCCATATTCTCCCTTGAATGTGTATTTTCTGTCTTAAACAAATCTGCCAGTGTCTCTGACACATACTGACATGCTCTTCCATCATACATGCCAAGGACCCCACTTGTCCTAAGCAAGGTCACCGTTGTGGCTTAGATTTGAGGTCTCCCCCAAAAGCTCATGCATAAGACAATGCAAGAAAGTTTAAAGTGAAATGATTGGGTTACGAGAGCCTTAACCCTATCAGCGCATCCAACCACTGATAGGGATTAACTGGGAGGTAGCCGTAGGCAGGTAGGGAGTGTCTGGAGGAGGCAGGTCACTGGAGGCGCACCTTTGGGGTCTATATTTTGTGCCTGGTAAGTAGAGCACTCCCTCCCATGCTCTCTCTTTCTCTCTCCTTCCTGACTGTCATGTCCTGAGCTGTTTTCCTCCCGCACATCTTTCCACCATGATGTTCTGCCTCACCTCGAGCCCAGAGCAATGAAGTCAGCCAAGACCTAGGAAACCGTGAGTGCCAAATAAGTGTTTCCTCTTCTAAAATTGTTCTTGTCAAGTCTTTTGATCACAGTCATAAAATAGCCAAATAAAACAATTCCCCTCTCTGGAAACTCCGTCTGTGACATTAGTGTTAACTAAACATACCTCTATCCCATGTCCTCAATTTACTTAAACAGGCAGTCTAACAGAGGGGTGGACATAATTTTGGGCGGAATTATGGCTCAAAAAAAGTTAGGTGGAAATCCTAAAATCCCGCCCCCCACACAGTACCTGTGATTATTAACTTCTTTGTAAACTGGCTCCTCTCAGAGGCAACAATACGGGTCATATTGACTCAGACTCCACGAACCAGTGATGGGCATCTTTGTAAGAGAAAGGAAATGGGGAAAGAGACTTAAAGGAGAAGACTGTTATCTGAGGAAGACAAGGATCCACACAATAGTGTCACAAGATAAGGAGCCCTCGGGGCTGCCAGAAGCTCAAAGAGGCAAGAGAAGAATTTTCCCTGGAGCCTTGGAAGGAAACGGGCCCTGCCCATACTGTGATTTCAGACTTCAGGCCTCCAGAGTTTGAAGAGAATAAATTTCTGTTGTCTTAAATCTCCCTGCTTGTGGCACCCTATGACAGCAGCCCTAGGAAACCAAAACAGACGTGAATTAAGTTGGACTTGAAAATCATCAATATTCTAGTATCTTCAGGAGGGACAGAGCTGTGCATGAGCCAGGAGGCGATCCTAGAGAAACACTGTGCTCACGAGGCACAACCATGACTGAACCACGGATATAGGACCAGTGTCTGAGAGACAGGGGAGGGAAGAAAGGGAGGCAGGGAGCCCTCCAAGGTCAATATACTCTGATGCTGAGGGCCTCGATTCAATCCCAGACTGAATGGATCCATCAATGGGGCTAATCCTGCCACTGAGATCTAATCGTGGGGCTCCTTTGCTGCCCACCTCCGGGGGCTTTCTCATCTTTGTTCATTCCAAAGCATCCACATATTCTTAATTCTTCCTGAGGTTCTTATTGTTGAGAGGAGCACTTTGCTATTAATCCCCACGTGTAAGTGGATTACAAAACAAGGAAATATAACTTGGCAGCCTTAGGTTTCCACTAGTTACCACTTACACAAGGATACACTGATGAATGTGATTTTTCTCGTTATGAAACTAATACTCATTTTATTCATTAAACAATCTTTCAAAGTTAGAGAAAATTACCCAGAAAAAAAAAAAAAAGAGCCACACTTAATCTCAACACTTAAAAAAACACTTGGAAAATATTGGCATATATTTGATGTAATGAAGAGAAATAGTTCAGAATTAATTTTTATTTTTAAACAAACCATGTTGATAGGCTATTTCTAAAGAATCACCCAGAGAAAGAGAATGAAAAAACAAGCCAACAAACAAGCAAAATAAATAAATAAGTAAAAAAAACAAGCAAACAGAGAGCTTGAGAAAAGGAAAGATAGGCCTGTATAATCAAGGGCTGTCAACCATTTTAACACTGCTAGAGATCAGAGAGGTTTTATTCATGTTAAGGTAGCAAAACCAAACACAGCATCTCAGAGCATCTATAGGCCAGGGCACTAAGCTAGTCAACGTAACTCATGTCCTAAAAAGCCCTTTCAGAATTCCACAAAGGAACTTTTCCAAAGTGGAAAAATCATACCTTATTATTGCTTGAGAGTTATCCATTTCTCCGCCCCCCACCCTCCAAAGTAAAGTTTCCTGGCAACCATAACACAGCAACCAAGACTATACCTTGTGCTCATGGGCCAATTCCTCCAAACCCCATACCTACTGACTGCCCCAGCTATGGGGCTATGTCCCAGACTTCTGGAAGGATTGGCTGGCTCCATGTGCTGAAATAAAGATAAGGGCCAGGCACGCTACAGTGCTAGTTGCTAGTTGCTAGTTGCTAGGAAGCCCATAAATTCGCTTTTCCTGACTTGGATGGGATTCAGAACTGCTGTATCACAGGCTGAGAAGACACGGATTACTGCAATTAAAATTCAGAGACTGTCCATGAGGAATAATTCTAGCTCTTCTCACTCTAAATAAGCTACATTAACTGACCTGGGGTAAAGAACGGGCAGTGAACTGGGATCTCTAAAATCTTTGGCAAGAAAACTCCAGAATCCTAACACTAACCAACCACTTTGACAAATAAAGTCTATCGCGTTTTTGACTCCATTTTTCAAAGGAGCTAGCCATTGGATATTCCTGTTTGAAAAGCTAAAATTGTAGTTATAGGCTGCCATAAGCCTTTAACATAATTTGAATTGCTTAATAAAATTGGTGAGAATTCACAGGGCCAAGGCTGTGGACAGAGTCAACCCTGAAGTTAAACAATTAATTATGGGGATGGGCGAGGGACAGAGTGAATATTTTAGGTTTATTTTGAAATAATTGCTTTGTTAAATTGCTTAGTTAAGTGAAAACCATAATTACTCAGTTTTAAATTTCTAAATTACAATGAAATGTTAAAGTTCAATTGATATAATTGTAGAATTGAAATTATAACTTCTAATCGCAGATTTCAGGATGAGATAATTACCCTAATAGTCATAAAACTTTTCTAAAATGTCACGGTAGACCTGGCATGGCACTTGGAACATTTTTCTGAAAATATTTTCAATGCTTAATAAACTGCTGAAGAGGAGCAATATAGGAATGATCACCCGGCAATATTCCTCCTCCATGACATTACCCACGATAGATTTGAGGGCTAACCACAATCCTTGCATGATGCAGTCTCAACAATGTACTGAGGTCATTAAGCAGAAGAACCTGCTGAAGCACTTAGAAGCCAAATGCCTTAAAAAAAATTATGAACTCATTTTCAAGAACTTTCCATCCTAAAAAATGTACTTGATTAATTGAATTCTAACTAAAACAATAAGCAAAAGCTGAAGCACCTTAAGAAAGCTCATTTCCAAATATCTAGAATACATAAACTCCTTCCCCAGGTAAAGAAATTTAAATAAATGACCTTAAATAGTACAGCATTTGCAGAGTTGGGGATGCAGTTCAGCGGCAGAAAGCTGGACCCCCACAATATAGTATTCATTTCCTTTGAATGCAGGTTTCTCACCTCAGCACCACTAGCTATGGACCAGACCATTCTTTTTTTTTTTTTTTTTCTTTTAAAGAGAGAGAGAGAATTTTTTAATATTTATTTTTTTAGTTTTTGGTGGACATAACATCTTTATTTTATTTTTATGTGGTGCTGAGGATCGAACCCAGCGCCCGGATCATGCCAGGCGAGCATGCTACCACGTGAGCCACATCCCCAGCCCCAGACCATTCTATTTTGGAGGACCATTCTGCGCATTGCAGGATGGTTAGCAGCATCCCTGGCATCTAGGATTTCCCCAGTAGTGGCAGCCAACAATGTCTCCAGAACTTGCCAAATGCCTCCTGGAAGCAAAACTGCCCAGAGTTAAAAACCCCTGTCCCAATATAACCATACAAAAATATCGTCCCCTCCCCCCCAAAAAAATTTAACATCCAAAAGCTGACACCCAAAGACACTTCTCTTCCAAATATGATTGCAAGTATTTCTTTCAATTAGCTTTGGTAAATAAATGAATAACTGAATCACTCATGGAGTTTATTTTTTTTTTTAAATAAATGAAGTACTGCTCTTTTTTTCAGTGTAAATTTGTTGTTCTAAAACAAAATGTGGGGCTGGAGTTGTGGCTCAGTGGTAGAGCGCTTGCATGGCATGCGTGAGGCCCTGGGTTCGATCCTCAGAGCCATAAATAAATAATAAAAGATTCATTGACAACTAAAAAATATTTTTTTAAAAAAAATGAAAAAAAAATGTTTCTTGTACTCCTTTACTTAATCTGTAAATTAATTACACCATCAGAACTGTAGAAAACAAAATATAAATCTAATATACAACCTAAGTATGGAGTGAAAAATATTGACAGAATTATAACTAAGTAAACATTCTTAAGTAAACATTCTTAATTGATTCTCAGCTTTCACAAACAATATGCAAAGGACATCGTCAAGAAAGTAGAGCGACAACCTATTGAATGGAGAAAATATTTGAAAATCATGTCTGATAAAAGTCATAAAGATGGGCTGGTGGTATAAGCCAGTGGTGGGATGCTTGTCCAGCATGCACAAAGCTCTGGGTTGCATTCCCAGCATCACAAAAACACAAAAAATAAAACAAAAGACATAAAGAATTCTTAAAACTTACTAATGAAATGACCAAAATCCAAGTGAAAAATGGGTGAAGTGTCCGACTATTCAGACATTTATGAAAGAAAATATGCAATTAGTCAATAAGAACATGAAAAGATGCTCAACATCATTATTTATCAGAGAAATGCAAATCAAAATCCCAAGGAGACATCACTTCTCACACAACTAGAACATTTATAATAAACAAGACATATAAGGGTTGGCAAGGATGTGGGGAAACTGGAATTCTCAAATACTGCAGATGGAAATGTAAAAGGTACCACCATTTTGGAAAGTCATCTGGCGCTTCCTCAAAAGATTAAACAGACTTATCATATGACCTAGCAACTCCACTCTTAGATAGACGCCCAAAAGAATTTTTACAAAACAGATATTCAAACAAATACTTGTGCACTAATGTTCATAGTTGCAACTTTCACAATAACCAAAAGGTAGAAATATTCAAATGTCCATCAACTGATAAATGGATAAACAAAATGTGTTATGTCCATACAGTGCATGTTATCTGGCCACAAAAAGGAATGGTTCACTGATGCATACAAAATGAAAGAAGCCAGTCACAAAAGGCTGTATATCATATGATTCCATTTACATGTAATATCCAGAAAAGGTAAACTTGTAGAGACAGAAAGCATATTAGTGGTTATCAGAGGCTGGAAGGAGAGGTAATGAAAGGAGTGACCAATGGGTACAGGTTTTCTTTGGGGGTGATGGAAATGTTCTAAAATTGATTGTGATACTTATATTATAACTCCATAAATATATCTAAAATCCCTGAATTCTGTAATTTAAAGAGAGGTAAATTTCATGGTTTGTGAATATCTCAACAGCTGTTATGAAAACAAAAACAATCTATAGGCAAGGGGTAGAACACTTAATCATGATGACAAAGACCCGATATAACAATGTTACCAGCTGGGACAGCAGACACACAGCGGGAGTTGGGAACAAAGGCAGATCAGGACCCAATGTTCTTATTCTAAAGAGGGGGTACCAAAAGTCATTGGTTGATGGAACTGAAGTAAAGGTCTCTATAAGACTGAAGAATAATGACTAGAAGAACCTGCTATGGTCTGACTGTGTCCCTCCAAAATGTCACTGGCTGGGAACTTAATCCCCTCCTCATTCACGTGGATGGTATTTGGGGGTGGGGCCTTGGGGAGGTGATTAGGGTTACCTGTGGTCATGGGGTGGGTTTACTATGACGTGAATGGAGGCTTTATAAGAAGAAGAACCTAAACTGAAACACGCCCTTTCTCACCAAGTGATGCCCTCCACCGTGTTATAACACAGCATGGGGCCCTGGTCAGGTGCTGGTGCCATGCTCTTGGACTTGCCAAGCTCCAGAACCGTGAGCTACACAAACTTCTAGTCTTTATCCGTTACTCAGTCTCAAGCATATTGTTATAGAAACTTTTAGGACATCAAGATAACCACTAAAAGAACTCAAATAGAAATTGAGTCAAAATGATTGTTTCTGAAGATTATAGGACTGGGCAGGAATAAAACAAGATGGGGACAGAAGATATTGTTCATGATAAGCCCATCTGTTCTATGAATTTCTTAATACTATGTGGAGTTACTACTTTGCACATTGTTTTTAGAATCAAATCAAACTTGGCAGTACTTGAGTGGAAGAATCTTTATCAAAGAACAATATACTTTATGTCAGAAAAAAAAATTAAATTGAATCATTACTACTGAGTGAAATTGTGACTTCAGTGTGTTTGAGCGAAACTGACAAGTTTAGCCAGGCATGGTGGTGCACAGTTGTAATCCCAGCCAAGTTTCAGGACGACAACACAATGTTCCTGCAGAAAGCCCAAGGGCTCTGCTGAGGTGGTGAGGCAGGGGGATGGCAAGTTTGAAGCCAACCTGGGTAGCTTGGTGACACCCGTCCCCAGAATAAAATTATTTTAAAAGGGTTGAGTCAGTAGTTCAGTGACAGAGCACTTGCCTCCCATGTGTGAGGCCCTGGGCTCAATCCTGGCGGGGGCGGGAGGGGGGGCTGACAAATTTAATAACCAAGACTACATGCCAAGAAGTCCGCCTGAAAATGGATGTCAGGCCTCTAAGAGAACAAGAAGGGTTAACACCTTCCCACACAGCGACAAAAAACATTGAGAAGTCCTAATAACCTTGGAATCCGAGGACCATCTGGGATGGAAGAGCACTGTCCCCAAACCACAGGCCCAACTTGAACAGGCTCGGGAAGCCTCCGGGGGAAGGCTCACAACAGGCGCCATAGGGTCTGCCATCAGGGAGCACAACGACGTGGTTATTTAAAACACTGTGACTGTTACAACTGGGACACTTGGGACTCGGGACTCCAGGAAGCCAAAGTGGGGCACCTGTGAGAAAGTCAGGTGGAAGAATTAATAATTACACAGGCAAGAGGCACAGGCCAGGGCCCTAGGGCCCTGCCCAGAGGACTCAGGGGCTAACCAGGCAGAAACAGTCCCTGCGGTTATCGGACTCCAAGAAGCTTATGCTAGGCTACTGAACTTGCCCCAAAGGGATCACTTTCTGAGGACAACCTTGTGGCCTGGGAGGAAACGGAGACACATATTACTTCACTTAGTGAGGTCAGGCCAAAACAAGACCCGTATGAGAAAGTCATGACGACACAGTTCTGAGCCTCTGAAAACAGCCCAAAGAGTGAGTGTGAACTAGCTCAGGGTCCCCTGCTCCCCTGGTCATTCCTGCCTGACCTCATCATTCCCCTGGAATGCAGCGGAGTGTACCCTCCCAGCCCAGGAGATGCAGAGAGACCCAAAGAAATCTTGCCCCCAGAAGCTGAAGAAGCCCTGGGCAGGCCAGGCCCTTGGGCTATAACCTCTACCTGAAGACCCCGGAGCCTCTAGCAGGACTGGAAGCAAGGCTCCTCCAGGCTCCTCCGTGGACAGGCAGACCCAGCTCCCCTCCAGGACCACACTGTCCAGGCCTACCTTCCCAGGAAGAGCTGGAAATCCCATCCACTCCATTCCTCATTTTGACACCTCTGCAGGAAAGACTCCCGGACACCCTCACCCTGACCTCCTCCTTCCTGGGAGCTGACCTGAGGCTCCTTATCACCCCTGCAGAGCAGGCAAGAGGAACCAGGAGCAGGAAGTAGACTCATCCTTGTTTACCAGGTTATCAGCTCTAAGGAGGGGAAAGTGGAAGAGAGGGGGAGAGCTCTCCACTGGAGGCGGCTTTACAACAGCAGCTTTTTTTTTTTTTTCCTTTTTCTGCAGGATATCCTGTTTCCCCCACGGCCACAGAACTGGGTTTGGGGTTTTTAAGGAAAAGCAACTAACTCTCCATGGTGTGATCGCCACTCCATACCCATTCAAAGCCTGGAATAGCTCCCAGGCCCAGTCCCTCCACATCATGCCCTTCACCCTCTATACACACTATGCTCAAGTGTGAGTCAGTCGTAAATTGGGCCCAGTAAGAGATTCACAGCGATCACTAATACTCTGGGGCTGGAGGTGTTGCTGACTGGTACAGCACTCCCCAAGCATGTGTGAGGCCCTGTGTTTGATCCCTAGCGCCACAAAAACAAATAAATTAAAATAACTAATAATAAAATCAAACATTTATCACCATACGCTTTAATAAAAGTTATTTAAAATTTATGCATTGTTTATTTCTGGAATTTTCCACTTAATATTTTCAGACCTCAGGTAACTGAAGCCATAGAAAGAAAAAAACATGAAGCGGGGGTGGGGGTGCTGCACTCCTCCTTTGATCTTTAATAAATCAAGCTCTATGGGGGCAGAAACTAGAATAAACGACATAGGTGTTGAGTTTTTTAAATCAAAGACACCTCCCCCTTTCTTTTTTTCTCCTCTCATGAATTTGAAGTCCTCCCAGATAGAAAACCAAGCATTTCCCAGGTTATTCTTTGATGCTGCTCGTCTCTACATTGCTGGGACCCTCACTCCACCCAGCAACACTAAGATCCCCTGTGGGAAGACAGGTTTCTGGCCAGCCCAGCCTCCAAAGGCTTGGCCCACTTGGAAGTGAAAAGACCTTCCTCCCCCAGAGCTCCCCAGTCAGACCTCATCTTTGTTTAACATCCTCTGACAGCAGACAACCCATCAGTTTCCTATCATGCCACTGTCGTGTCCCTAGCTCCAGGACTTCTGTCAAGGAACCGAGAACCCACTCCAGACCCCACTCCGCAGCCACCAAGCAGGATGCAAGGCGTCTGGGATCTGCCTCAGCCCAGCTGGGGGAGAAACCTCTCCAGCTAGCAAAAAAAAAGCTCCAAGGTCTTCTAGAAGAATGTCCTACCAGCACTGGAGTCTGCTGCCTAGAGATTGAACAGGGGCACTCCACCACCTAGCTACATCTCCAGCCCTTTTTATTTACTTACTTTCATATACTTATTTATTTGATATGAGACAGGCTCTTGCCAAGTTGCCAAGACTGGCCTTGAACTTGTGACTCTCCTTCCTCAACCTCCATAGTCACTGGAATTACAGGTTTTTACCACCCGCCACCACTCCCCAGTCCCAGTCCTTGTGAATTTCTTAATGAGGTCCCTGGAGACCAGAGAACAGGGAAAGTCTTGTGTGAAGGGGTGTGGAGGAAGGTGCCGGAGGTTGGGAAAGAGATGGAAAGGGAAAACTGCCTCACTATTCATATTCTGTATCCTTTTACACTAGAACACTGTTTTATTTTCGAAACACTCTGTTCCCTGCTGAGTACTGCTTTATTTCTGAGTACCTCCTTTATTTCTCTTTAATTTTTTTTTTACATAAGTGACTTGACCTCCAATCTATGATGAGAGTAAGTTTTTTTATTTGACACAGAAGTTACAGAAAATGGAATGTTTACAGATACAAGCCCTGAAGTTTGGAATTGGGAAAAATAGGAAAAGTTTGCTGGGGGCTTGCAGATCTGATTTTTCTGGTCCTCTATTGAGGAAAAAAAACAGAGAGACACACTCAGACGCATACCCTCTACCTAGTTGCTCAATTTAGAAAAGAAAATGTCGATGCATACATGACCAATCTGCACCTTTATTTTTGTTTCTGCCTTCTTTGAACACTTTTCTGTCTATAAAACCAAACTTCTTTCCTTGGACCATTAGAATGCTTATTTTATTTTATGGAATGAAGTGCTACTGGAGTCCAGAACTGAAATTAAAGCCAGTCAATATAGTTAAACTAAGTTGTGGTATTATCCTTTGAAAATGTACACACACACACACACACACACACACACAAACTTGTGTGTATTGCATTTTGCAACAGGAAACCCAATGACTGGATAGAGTGAAAATAAGAATCTTTCCCAACCACAAGCCTGAGTCTGTGTTGTCCTGTAACCCTGCAGGCATGTGCACATTGTCCATAGGAACCAGATTCTCCCTCTGGCTTCTAGCCCTCATCCCTATGCACCGCTCAGGTAGGGAGAGGACATTCTGCCATTACTGATTTCTAGCCACAGCTTACATATGATTCCTACACACTCACCTGTATTCCCCACTTGGAAAATCATAGGTGTGTACTGCACAACTTTTAAAATGTTAAACTGTGTCCCCTACCCACCCCACCCCTCACCAAAATGATTCTTCTCTTGTTAGTAAGCTCCTTGCAGATAGGAGAGTGGAACTGTTAACAGGCACACCTAGTAGGCCCGCAGCAAGGCCTTCACAGGTGCTCCAGAATGGCAGGAATTTTAGAGAGAGGAAAGCAGATCAAGTCTGCTATTCCTTTCTGGTTTAGAGGGGGGTGGGGAAAAGAGAACTGAAGAGGAGGAGGAAGTCTTTGTCCTAGCTCTTTGGAAGGGCATTAGAGTGTAGTCAGATTGTCAGCTAATGAGATTTCCTAACAACTCGCTCCCTTTTAAGTTTAGGCCCCCAACTGATTTGATCTCCAGACAGCAGCAGTGGGGCAGGAGGCCTTCAACATCCCCAAGGGCCAGAGAATTCCCAGCACAAGGGCGGGAAGGATAGAAATCATTTCTGGGAGAGGAATTTAAATAGATTATCACATTTATCAATTGATACACAGCAATAGTGCTACAGGCCCATTCCACCTCAACAGCATAGGGGGCGCTTCCAGCAATCAGCCTCTGCCTGGGTGACTGAGTTGGGCCCAGCGGACTGCAGGGTTGGGGACCAGTTCCTGGAGACTTCAACAATCACTGGACAGACTGCAAGTTTCTCGCCTGGAGTTTTCATCTGTTTGCTTGTTTGCTTGCTTGTTTGGGCTGGCAAAGATCTCTGAGGTCCACATTTAATGGATTTGGTGTTGGACCTGGCTCAATAATTTACCCCATCAGGCAAAAGGGTGTTAAAACAGGAAATGTTTCTTCAATAATATCTTGGTCTGTCAACAAGCCTGAGATTGTCTCTCTTTAACTATTTGTCAGATTGTGTGTGGTGTTTTGAGGTCCTCCACCCAATATGAAACTGTCTTCTCTTTTTCCTAAAGAAAATGAGCAATGCAGAGGTAGAAGAGAGGAAATCCACGTCAAAACACATTAACAACATTTTGGAAGACACTCGATGAAATCAATTCTCCCTTTTTACCTTCCCAGCTTAGTCAACAGCCTCCTCCTTAAGTTTATTTCCCCTCCATTCAAAGATAATTACTTAGCAACTTCCCTGTTTACCACTCAAAGGCACTCTTCCTTCTGAGCTCTTTACTTTGAGGTACAAAAGAGCCTATTCTGGAACCCAGTGATTTAGTAAACTTTTCCGCTACAAAACAGCTTAAATTTCACCTCTCCTTGTTCAAACCTCCCTACATACTGGACCTTATCACTCTGCAGCAGTCATTGGTTCCCCAGCCACCTATTCCCACCTGGAGAATTCTTCCTCCTCCAAGCCCTGGTCTTGGGCCTCACACCATCTTGAGGAAGCAGGAAGAAGAAACAACTAAAACCCAGTGGAAATCCAAACACTTTAAAAAGGAGCTGCAAGTGATTAGATAAGTAAAATCTGTCAAAGGCCAAGTAAAACAAGTCCTGCTTGAGACCGAAAACAGTGTTTGATGTCTTTTAAAATAAAATAAAATAGGAGCTGGAAGATTGGAGAACACAGAAAAGGGAAGACACGGATCCATTCTCTATAACGGATTTTCTCTAACAGAGAAGCAACTCCTGCACTTCCTATGTGACAGTTCTGTGCCATGCAGTTCATTTATATTGTGGATACTCATCCCCACTTTACAGACGAACAAACTGAGACTTCAGGAGATTAAATAGCTTGGCTAGGATCACCCAGCTTGAGACATGGAGCAGGTACTGGCACCCTAGTTTGTTTGACCTCAAGCCCAGGTTCTCAACCTCTGCTCTAGCTCCAAGGGTGCGCCAAGTCAGCAAGCATGGGTAACCCGATCCCATCCACTGACTCCAGGATGCCGCACAGCTGCTGCACGGAGCCGCGTGGGTACCACTGTAGTAGGCACGGATAGCACACTGTTCCCAAGGGCTCGCGCGCGTCCTTCAAAATCTGCCTACACGGAGAAAAAGGCAGGCTCGAAGACAACCTGAACCCAGAGGAGGAAGACCAAAGGATGAGACAGGAAAGGAATGAGCATGGCCGGTCAGCGACCCGACGGCGGTCATCCTGAGGTCCCAGGACACCAGAGCCTATGGGTGTAGGGGACTTGAGTGCACCGGGCGTGGCGGGGGGCGGGAGCGAAGTCGGCGCCTTTTCCCTGAAGCAAGAGCTGGGGGGAGAATGGGGGAGGGGGCGTCACCTGACAGCGCGCACCAACTTCTCTTCAGTTGGAGGGGGCTCGCAGCGGCAGCCAGGGCAGGGGGAGAGCAGCGCACAGCTCTCGCCCAATGACGAGGTCTGTAAACAAAAGCGGGGCCCACGCGGGTCCCCAGCCGGGTGGCGAGCCGCGCGGTTCAGCGGCATCGGAGCGGCGGAGGGCGAGGCGGGGAAGGGATACGACGCGGGGACCCAACGCTGAGTCTTCGGGACCCCCGCGGCCCCGACAAGTCATTGTCTGCACACCCGCAGGATTCCACTTTAAATGCCCCCTCCCTGGCCCACCGCGGGTCCCCCACTCTGTGTGCCGGACCCTGGCTCTCTGTCCGGTATGCCTGGCCCCGATCGTGGCACGGATGGCCAGAATGTGCTCCCTACCAGCGATGCCAAAAAGCCAGGCCCTTAAGTGTCCAAGTCAGGGACCGCGACACACACACACACACATAGACACGGGCACACACGCGTACGCCCTCCCCGAAGTTGATAAAAAAAAAAAAAATCAGCCGATAAATACACAGTGATGCCGTCGCCGCAGGTCAGCGCTGACCTCCTGCTGCCAGGAAGACCGAATGCCAACGCCTGGACACTGTCACATCCATTCGGCGGCGCCGGGCGCCTGGTCTCCGCTATCTCCCGTCCCTCCGGGACCCTCCTTGGCGCTACAGATATCTTCCCTTACCTTCCCTCCCCAGATCACCCCACCTCCCAAGTGTATGCATACGAAAACAATACGAGTAAAGCCCGATCGGGGGGAGCTAGGACCCGCCGGGAGCCCCAGTGTGCGGGAGACTGGGGTCAGGACGTGCCCCTCACGGGCACAGCGGCTCAGGGCATCCTCATCGCCACCCCTCGGGGTGGCTCTGGCCACTCGGCCCGCAGCCCCCAGGCTCGCAGTACTCACCTGCGACGCTCCTCCCGGATCTCCGCGACCCTACCAGGCACAATGCGGGACCGCTGGGCCCCTGGGGCTGCGGGCGCCGAAGCGTTCGCCGAGCTGCAGAGCTGCGCGCCCGACGGCGGCGGCGCTGCTCTGCCCGGCCGCGCTCGGGCCCGCTCCAGGTCTGCCAATGGGAGCTGTCAGGGCGCCTCTGCCGGCGGCTCCGGGGGCGGGGCCGCGGGAGCCCGTGGGAAACCGAGTTCCGATTGGGCCTCCTGACAATCGCTCCGCCTCCGTCCAGCCAATCAGAAACGGCGGATACGGGAGCGGGGCGTTCGGAGTTGGACTGAGAGTGACAACAGGCGCACGCGGGGTACCTGAGCTGCGTCCGGGCCCCGGCCAGCGGTTAGACGGAAGCTGGCATTCCGCGCTCCGGGATACCTTCCAACCAGGCTCCGGCGGCGCAATCTGGAGAGACCGCGGAAAGACTGAGGGGGCCCGGCGACCCGGGAACAGCGAGGGATCCCCTAACAAAGCAGCTTTGGGAGGGCCAAGCGGCCTCCGCCTCCTTCTGCAATAGGTCCTTGAAGCTGCCTGTCACCCTGTATAGGTGGAGGTGGCCAATGATGTGCACTGAAGGAGCTCTGGTTGGCGCGCGCGCGCGGCTCGGCATCGGTGGGATTGGTCGAAGGTAAAGGATTTTCCTGCCACCTAAGGCGGAGAGGAAGGGGGAACTGAACGGGGGAGGCGAAGAGCCAAAAAACGCTGTACCTGCGACACGTGGTCTGCTTAGGGAGGCTTGTGGCTGGCAGCAGGGGGAGACAGGAACTTTGTTTAGGAGAGAGAAAAATCTTAATGCAATCCCTTCCCGAGGATGCCAGAAGATGTTAGCCACTCACCAGGCTCCAGATAGTGCACGGTGGCCTTACCCGAATCGTGGATGTTCCTGGGCTACCTGATTTGTCTCACCTTGCCCAGCAAGTGAACTTGGGGCTTGGGCCTCAGAGTACCTGGCTCTGATCTCTGTAAAATCGCGAGCTTGTGAGGAACATAGAAAAGGCGATATGACCCTAGACTATCCTACACTAGACTTCCTTCCCCCTTTCCTTGGGAACCTTGGTCACCATCAACAATAAAGGCTGGAATAAATGTGCATTACCCCCTGTTCCATACTCAGGTTCGCACCAGGGGGTGGGAAAGCCTGTCCCCCTCCCCATCATCTTGTTAAAAACAAAATGAATACCCTGGGCATTGGAGGCTAAACCTAAACGAAAAATTGAAAATCATCTTAGACACTCCCTTCAACCCTCTCCCATCTGTTCTTATTAACTTCCCCAATCCAACCCTTCCTCCCAGCTGGACTTCATGAAAGGCCTCTGATGGTCTTTCTACCTTAGGCCTTGCCTCCTGGAATATGCTGTCCACTTTGCAGAATGATACTTCTAAACAGAAAATTTTCCTCTTGTGCTCTCTTTTCTGTCTTTTTCCTTTGCCCAGAAAACACCCATCCGCGGGCCCTCCCTTCCCTTGACTAATTCCTACTGCTTCTTTAAATCCCAGTGTGGCTGACAGTGTATCAAAACTGTAAAGGTTTTCAGAACTCCTACTGTGCAGAAAATGCTCTTATAGACTGTGGGCAGCCTCCTGCAGCCAGTGAAGTTTAATCGCCCAGGGCCGGCTGGGTCTCCCTCATGGCCTGGGTTATAGGGTGCTGCAATTGTCTGTTCGTTGTGTTCTGTCTACCACACAGTACTTCCTGAAAGCCAGAACCTTATCTTCACTGCTGTATCCCAGTGCCTAGCACAGTGCTTGCTTGGCACAGTTTGGATGCTCAGAAATTTAATCAATAAAATATTTTATCAATGAATTGTATAATAGTGCTATAATTACAGGAAAGAATTTTAAAGATTTGAAGAGTTTCCAAAACTTCAGTTTAAGAAGAATGTTTGGAATAATGGATTTCTGTAATCCCAGAGACTTGGGAGGCTGAGACAGGAGGATCAGGAATTCAAAACCCAGCTTCAGCAATTTATCCAGGCCCTAAGCAACTCAGCGAGAGCTTGTCTCTAATAAAATATTTAAAAGGGCTTGGGGATATGTCTTGGTGGTTAAGGGCCTCTGGGTTCAATCTCTGGTACCCCCCCCCGCAAAAAAAAAAGAATAGATTTCAAAGTGATATGTCCAGCAGGTTCCATGACAGGTGTTACAGGAAGGTTTCTAAGTCAAGTAGGAAGAGATTTTCTAGAAGACACCCTTCCAAAACCAGCCTTGTCTCAGTCAACACCTTGCCCAAACTGCCCAATGAGGAATCATTCCTTCATAGGCTTTGTGTCCCAAGAGAAAAGCAATTTCTTGACCTGTTACAAGCCACCATCTTGGGAAAGGGTGTGTGTGTGTGTGTGTGTGTGTATGTGTGTGTGCGTGCACATTAACAAATATGTACATTTGGAAATGAGTAGAGTTTTTTTTTCCCAAAGGGTATTCCCAAGTACATTTGACCATGATTAAAAGCAATGACTCTGGACCAAGCTGCCAGAGTTTCAAACTGTAACCAAGGACTTTACTCCAGACCTCCATAGTGTCCCCATCTATTTAATTGAGATGTTTGTATAGCCCACCACATGGGGTTGGCATTAGGATGAATGAGTTATATAGCATAACAACTATTTAAATAGCATTTATGTTAGGGCTGGGGTTGTGGCTCAGCAGTAGAGTGCTCACCTAGCTAGTATGAGGGGCTGAGTTTGATCCTCAGTACCACATAAAAATAAATAAATAAAATAAAGGTGTTGTGTCCAACTACAACTAAAAAATTTTTTAAATAGCATTTGTGTTATAGTAAATATTAAAGAATCTAGAGGTGATTTAAAATATATGAAAGATGTACATAAATCATATGCTAATTACAGCATTCAATAAAAGGGACACAAGCTTCCAAAGACTTGAACATCCAGGAATCCAGGAACCAATCCGCAACCAATACCTGGAAACACCTACAATTGGATTCCTCTTCCCCGCCCTTTTGGAGGGCTGCTATCCTAAGATGATTGTGTTCAGGAAGTAACACTGTATCTGGGTAGAGTTCATATGACTCCTCAGAGCTGCCTCCGATTGCCTTGATTGCTTTGCTCCTAAGAAATTGAAAAGTGGTTGATTTACAGAATCCTAGTGTTAGGCTGACTGAATGAAGAATTAAAAGTTAAATGATTTTCCCCTTTCTCTATCAGAAATAATCATAGTAGATATTACACAGAGATTATGACTCCAAGCATCCATGTGTAAATAGATGGATTTACAGAATCCTAGTGTTAGGCTGAATTCAAGCCCCACCATCTTCCAGCCAGGTAACTTTGAACAGGTTACTAATCTATCCTAAGCCTCGGAATCTCATTTTCTAAAATGGGTAGTGTAAGAGAATGGGTAAGAGAATGCCTAGTGCCTAGCCCACTGCCCCTAAAGGCAGATGGATACACAGGAAATCGCCATCTGGGCTCTTGCCTTCCTGGTCTCCCTGAACCACCCCCCTCCCCCTTACATCAATGCATCAGGACTTTGCCTCTCAGAATCTGCCCAGGGCTGAATGCAGGCAGCTTGTTCCCGCGATCCTGACCCTGCCACTGAGGTGGACAGAAATAAACTGATGCAGCCTCTGGGTACTTTTTTTTTTTTTTTTTTTTTTTTGACCTCTCAAACCTGAAAAGCCAAAGGCTCTGCTGTTTCTTATCTCTGACCCAAACAGTATGTTGCTGCCTCACCCACGCGAGAGAATGGGGCATTTTGATTAAAACACAGACAAGTGCCATCTGGCAGAGTAGTCTGCCATCTTGTCTCCCAAGGGCACTGTTGACATCTAGAGAGAACATGGACTTGGTGGAAAGGAAAAATTCAGTAGTTGAAGGTGGAATTAAGGACTTAGGGCAGGTGAACAAGCAGAAATTACATTTCCAGGGCATGACCCCCAACTTCAATTACGGGTCAACATTCCCTTCCCCACCACTTACTAGAAGGTCACTAAATGCAGTCACAGCTAAGTCGCAACAAA
This sequence comes from Callospermophilus lateralis, assembly GCF_048772815.1. Taxonomy (NCBI): domain Eukaryota; kingdom Metazoa; phylum Chordata; class Mammalia; order Rodentia; family Sciuridae; genus Callospermophilus; species Callospermophilus lateralis. The sequence goes on along the minus strand of NC_135314.1, from coordinate 12,158,589 downwards.
TGGTTTTCCCAGTATGATGACACCAAGAAGATGAGGCCACACTAGGCAGCCCCGCCTCACCTTTGTTCCTGAGCTCAGGGACCTTGCTGGCGGATGCTCCCTAAGGACTGGACATTGGCCACTTTGATTCTCTTCTATATGTAAGGAGCAATCCTGGCACATAGTAAGCACTCACTGAATAATTAAGGAATGAATGAAGTTTCATCCTGCACTCCACCTAAGAAATTTGGCACTTAATCATTGTTATGATTTGGATCTGTAATGGCCCCTCAAAAGCCCATGTGTAGAGTAGCAGTGTGCAGAGATAAGAATGTTGCTTCATGAGGACTCTGAACTCCCTGGTGAATTAATCCATTAGATGGATTAGTAATTTTAATGGACTACCCAGTAGCCATTGTAGGCAGTCAGGTGGGGCATGGCTGGAGGAAGTAGGTGACTGAAGCATGACTTTGGAGCCTATGTCTGTCCCTGGAGCCTCCCTGTTACACTCTTTCTGTGCTTCCTGGCTGCAGGAGCTGAGCAGCTTGCCCTGCCCTGCCCTTCTGCCATGATGCTCTGCCTCACCTCGGACCCCATCAATGGAGTTGGCCAAGCATAGGCTGAGACCTCTGAAACCCTGAGCCAAAGTAATCTTCTCCTCCTCTAACTTGTTCTTATTAGGTGTTTTGGTCACAGCAACAAAAAACTAATACAATCATCTATGTCATTTATTTGTGGATGACCTTTTTGGAGGAAGGACCAGAAGCAACTTATGGAAAAAATCTCTCCCTCTAGCAGGGATTCTCACATGGTAGAGAGGGCAGCACTAGAAGAGTTTCGTCTCTGCGGTGATTTGAATATGGTTTGCATCTCCTGCCTTCCTGCCATGTTGGTGCAGCCCAAGGCCCCTGCCAGACGTGGCTGCCCAATCTTAGATTTCCAGTCTCTAGAACCATGAGCTAAATAAACCTCTGCTCTTAGTAAATCACTTAGCCTGAGAAAATGGACTGAGATACTCTCCAGCCAAGTGTGAGCCCTGGGCCATGCCTTCCTCTCCTACAGTTTATACACCATGTTTTCAGAAAACATGTGCTGCAAAGCACTTGTTGGTGGAGTTAGCATTTATCTACTTGGGAACCCATCAGAAGAGAAGTGAGGGATGGGTTTTTCAAAGCATTTTTGCCCTGATACCTCTTTAATCTCTTACCCTCACTCCCACTTATCCCTTCCAAGAATTAGTAGAGAAAGTTCAGGCTAAACTCTAGAATGAGAAAGTTCTAGTTAGTCAAATCTTAGGGGAAGGAACCTCTTCTTGTTGTTATTGTTGTTTGTTTTGTTTTGTTTCTTTTTTTTTTTAGAAAGAGAATTTTAACATTTATTTTTTAGTTTTTGGTGGACACAACATTTTTGTTTGTATGTGGTGCTGAGGATCGAACCTGGGCCGCACTCATGCCAGGCGAGCGCGCTACCGCTTGAGCCACATCCCCAGCCCCATGTTTGTTTCTTTTACTCTTCTGAGCTTTACCCTAGCCAACTGGCCAAGTCACTAATGAAAGTCCAAGCCCTGCCAGTGCCCCAGACAGTGGGTTTACAGAAGGTGGATCCAAGCAGCCATTCTCAGGATGGCTGTGCTCCGAGGTACACTGCCGCAGTCTCTCGGCTGGGCACAAATCACGAGTCTCCACACAGCTTGTAGATTCAAACAGCAATTCTTTATTCCCGAACTCACACCGGCCGTCTACAAACACGTTCTGGGGGAATCCAGGTTCTCTGCCCAAATCCAATCCGCCCAAATCCACTCCTGCCTAAATCCACTCCACATGGGCTTCTGTCTCCCAAAATATACTGTCTGACCCTAAGCACTCAAGAGGAACTCAGCAGCAGGATACGCCCTATTCCAAAAGAGGAACACCCTAATCTCCTATTACTAAACCGCCCTATTCTAAAGGGGAAACACCCTACTCTCCTATTATGCTAAACTGCCCTATTCTAAAGGGGGAACACCCTAAACACGGATCCTGCCCTGGTCCTTGAGCAAGGTCACCTTTCAGAAGTCCTTCCACTAGACAGCATGGGAGTAAGCTGGCAAGGAATTTGTCATACCTACTTGGCTGATGGCTCCCAGCAGTACACCCCTCTAGAGCTTTACTCTTTATGCTGAGAAACAACCAGGAGACGCCTTCAAAATCTGACCTGGCTTCGGTGTTTCCACAAAGCATCCCCCCCTTGGTCTGCCACCACCACCAGAGGGGACTTACACTAGACACCCCTGTGATCAGATTTGTGACCAGCAAAGTGCTTAAGCTTGTAATTATCTGTGGAATACCAAACATGTTGGATGATAAAGTGGTATGCTTTTTAATTTTTTTTCTATGAAAAAATGAATGAAAAAGGCACCCATCAGTACCCCAGCAGTTCCATGAGGACCTTTGAATCTACCTGGCTGCTAAGCTGTCTCCCTCCTTTCCTTCTGCCATATTGATTCCGGTTCTGTATGCTTTCCTTCTCCTTCCCCTATACCCAGGACCAGGTCATGGGTATGTGTACCTGTGTGGTCCTGTAGGGTTGCAAGCTCAGAAGGGCCACATGCTTGGTTTAATGCTCTGCTATGCCTTGAAAAAAATCTTAATTTTTTTTTTTTAATTTCTTGCAATACTGGGGATTGAAGCCGGGGTGCGCTACCACAGAGGTACCTCCCCAGCTCTTGTTATTTTTCATTTTGAGACAGAGTCTCCCCGAGTTGCCAAGGCTTACCCCGAACTTGTGATCTTCCTGCCTCAGCTTCCCAAGCACAGCTAGGATTCCAGGCATGTGCCACTATACCGAGCTGGAAATCTTAACTTTTGAACAAAAGGACCTGCATTTTCATCTTTGCCTGGGCTCCATAAATTATGCGGCCTCTCCTGCCCGCGTCCTTTCCAGTCCAACTATCTATCTTGCCCTTGGCTTTCCTGACATCAAGTTTGTACTTTCACACAATTATTGTGTATTTCATACAATATGAAACTTTATGTTTCATTTCAATATATTGAGACAGCACTCGATATATGTACATTAAGAGGTTCAACATAAATTATTGCTTGTTCTTTCTATGCCAGAATTGAGGCAAACCCAGGAATTATATTGAGACATGCCCTTGAATATTTGGAGATCCAGTGCAGCAGTGGATATTTAGCTCATGAGGGGACACATGGAAATCTTCTCACTAGAGAATTCTAAGAAGACAAGCAAGGACAACCCAGGGGCTATGGAGACTCAAGAGAAGTACAATCTTTCCTGTCCAGTAATGGTTCACTCTATGTGTCAACTTGGCTGGGCCATAGAGTGGCCAGACATTGTCAAACATTATTCTGGATGCATCGGTGTGGTCTGGGTAAGTGGATGTTTGCATTGGTGGACTGAATGAACTACAGATTGCCCTCCCTCTTTTGGGTGGGCCTTATTCCATCAGTTGAAAACCTACATGAAACAAACCCCCACAAAAAGCTCAGTCCTGTGAGGAACAGGAAACTCCTGCTGCACCAGTCATGAAGCTGGGAAGTCAGTCTTCTTTCTTTTCCTGCCTTCTACCTTGAACTGCAGCATCCTCGCTTCTTGAGTCTTGAGCTTGCCAGCTTTCAGACTGGCACTTACCCCATCAATCCTGCTGGTTCTGGGGCCTTCCAGCTGGGACTGGAACTCACCATGCGCTCCTCTGGTCACCAGCTTGTCATCCACAGAACTTGGGACTTGTCATCCTCTAGGTCCCCTGAGCCAGTTCCTCATAATAAATCTTTTCTGTTTCCCTGGGGAAGACTAGCCCCTCCCTGTGCTTTACCCCAGAGCCTGGAAGCACTGCTCTTCAGCCTTGCCACTCCAGACATGGTCTGTGGACCAGCAGACACATTTCTGGTCTCAGGTCCCATCCAGCCACCTTGAATCTGAACCTACATTTCGAGGAGACCTCAGTTGATTTGTCTGCATATCAAAGCTGAGAAGCACCTCAGCCTCTCTTTGAAACTGCAAACCACTTGGAAGAATAACTATATTAAAAATACAGGCCTACAGACTGGGGGTGTTGCTCAGTGGCAGAGTGCTACGCCTTGGGCTCTGGGTGCTGTCCCCAGCACCAAAAAATAAATTAATTAACGTAATAAAAATAAATGAATGCTTGGTAATAGAATGAGTCTAAGCCAAGGCTTTCTTACCTGGGGCCAGACATTGAAAGTGAGTGAAAGAGGACCCAGGAAAGGAATAAAGAGGCCAAGGAATTTTCTGAGCCTTCAGTTATGGAGAAAAGACCAGAGAAGGCTGATTAGGCAAACTCTTGTATCCAATGAATTCCAATAGAGTCAAGGTCAGAGAGGCGGGGCAGGCAATCAGGCCACTGTAGCCTCAAGTAGCATCCCGTGCCTTCTCTTTGTAATTTGCTTTATTGCATTTTATTTTCTGTGTTTTCCCTGGAGTGGCAGTTTGTGGAGAATCTCTCCCACTTGGCTGTGAACAGGCCCGGAGCACAAGCAACACTTCTGCAGAATTGGCAAGGACCGCGCTGTGGAATATTTCAGAAACTTCAAGGCAAAGGACAAACAAACAACCCCCCACCAAAAAAAAAAAAAAAAAAATCTTCCACGTGTATTTTAAAAGAAAAAGAGCTGAGAATCAAAAACAATTACCGGGAATGTATCCAGGGGTCTCCAAAAGCAAACCGATGTGATTCGATTTCCTCTGCCCCTGCTCCCTCCAGCCTGGTTATTAATTTATCTATACAACAAGCACTCCTCTTGTAACAAATTGTGACCGTGAGGGAGGAGGAGGGGTTTTTGAGATGATCCTTTGGATCTTGGCCCAGTGGGATTCTCTGCCCTTGCAGAGGACAGAGGGTTCATTGCTCCTGCTGACGGAGCAAGGTGACAGCAAGACCCGGCTTCCTCTTTCCCACCTGGGCAGGGCAGGGCACAGGGAACATGCCAGCACATGTGCCTGCCGCTCCACCTGCTTCATGCCACATGATTATTATTATCTGCTCTACACAAGTGTCCTCTCTCTCCCGTCCAAAACAATAGCGTGGGAAAGACTGGAATGTGGCCATGCTGCCTCAGCAGGACACTCACTAAGCTTGGACAGGCTCTCCCCAGAAAGACAAATTGGTGCAATGAAGCCAGAGTAATCAGCTTCTCTTTCTGGAATAGGGTGACAGCCCCATTTTCTTTCTGTTCCTATGGAGTTATTGCCCCTATGCACAAAGAGCCTAGAGAGGAGGAAAGGAAACGAAATTGGCTATGTCTCTGCAGAGACTACCCTGAGCCAAGCCCTTGGTCTTTTACCAACTGTGTGACCTTGGGCAAGTTACTTAACCTCTCTGTGCTTCATGGCCCTCATCTGTAAAATTAAGCTTACACTAGTGTTCTTCTCATGGGGATGTTGGAAGATTGAACAGGTTGATACAGTGAAGAGCTTGGAACAGGATATGGCCCATCTTAGAGAGAATGTGGGCCCCTGATTCTTCTAAAAAATTCTAGACTCACTTTTAAAAGGTTTTCTAAGCATCTTCAGATGCTTCCATGGAGACTCAAAAGTCTTCTGAACTCATATTTCCATGATCTTATCCTATTTACACATTCCCCAAATAAGAATAAAACAGTCCTCCTGGTCTCTTTCTTTCTCAGGTAATTCCTGGCCTTACCATCTAAGGAGATCAGAGAAATGGGAGGCAGCTTGGACTTAACTTCCCCTTTCAGCCAAAGCCCAAGATGGATCTGGATCCACCTTCAAAATGATCTGGAACCCACCCCTGCTGCAGCCCTTCCTGCACCCCATATTCCAGGAACACAGTGGCTTCCAGGCTGGGCCTCTGCCTCCACTGTCTACCCCACTCACTCTGAAAGGTCACTTCCCTGGATCTATGATAAAGACCACTCCATCTGTCTGTCATGGACCCATCCGACCTTTCTGATTTACCAAAGTCACCCCCCTCCCTGTCTCTCCCCAAAAAGCCCTGGAGTATGTCTCCCAGTTCTCCACCCAGGGTGACCCCACTCCTCTTTCAAGGCCAGCAAGACTGTACCCTCTGGAGAGCTCTCCTTTTCCTGCCTGGCTACCCATCACCTAGAACATGAGAAGCAGTTATGGGTGCGGTTGCTAATCCAGCTTTTCATGTAACAATCACATCAGAAAAAATATCAATATCTCAAAACATGCTCTATATACCATCCATTTAAATTTGAAAAGATTGAATAACTTGCCCAGACTCATTCTCCAAGACTGGATCTCCAGTGTGTTGTTCTCTAGCCCTTCTTCCCCAGCCTCCCAGACTGAATCTGTTATTGCTGGGATGTCCACTCCAGGTCCAAAATAAAGAACCCATCAAGACACACACAACAGGCGAAGTACAGAGTCATTGAAGGTGAAGGTGAGAGAGAGTAGCACTCCCCAAGGTAGAGTCCAGTGAGAAAGAGGCCCAAGACCCCAGTGTCTGGAAGCTAATGTCTTACATGCTGAGCTGTGGGGCCTTCTTTTCCCTACACGGGCCTGACTGAAGACCTCACCCCACTTACTCTCATCGGTTACCTTGTAATACCTGGTTGAACACTGCCCACTTTACTCCCATTGGCCATAATCTGAATCCGTGCTGGGAGTTGTCATGGTGAGCAGTCCTCCAGGGCAGGAATTGCCATGGTAATGGACATATCATGAACAGGTGCATGACTTGTCCCCCTATCTTGTCCTCCAGCAACATCTTTCTTACGCCTGCCCCCGCCATCTTGGTGTCCCTGAACTCCTACCTAACAGATCTCTCCCCTAATGTTCAGACTGGCACTTGGCACAGCCTGCGACACTTACAACTGTGTTCAAGGGGCCTGGAACACTCTAACTGCTGTGAGATAGCTCCTCAGTGATGCCTTAACTCCATCATCATGTTCCCACTGCCCAGCCCAGGACCTACCAAGAAGAAGATCCATCCGTTTTAGATAAATAAAATATGTGGTGGAGTGTATGCAAGATTCTCAGGAAGAAGGCCTACCTTGCTTCTTTTTTTTTTTTATTTATTTTTTAAATCTTTAATTGATACAATATTATACATGTGTATAGGGTACACTGTGATATTTTAATACATGTATAAAACATCTAATGACATCAAAATTATCATTTCTTGGGGCTGGGGATGTGGCTCAAGCGGTAGCGCGCTCACCTGGCATGCGTGTGGCCCGGGTTCGATCCTCAGCACCACATACAAACAAAGATGTTGTGTCCGCCGATAACTAAAAAATAAATATGAAAATTCTCTCTCTCTCTCTCTCTCTCTCTCTCTCTGTCTCTCTCTCTCACTCTCTCTTTAAAAAAAATTATCATTTCTTCATGTCAGAAACATTCAAAATTCTGCCAGCTGTTTTGAAATGTAGAGCTCCTATCAAACATGGTTTTCTTACTGTGCTACAGAACGTTGGAAATTATTCTTCCTACTCATCTGACCCCTTTACCTGGTAACCATCTTCTCCTCTCCACCCTTCCCAGCCTCTAGTAACCACTACTGTACTCACAGCTTCTATGGAATCAGTGTTTTTAGCTTCCACACGTACATGAGAACATGCAGTATTTGTATCTGACTTATTTCACTTAACATAATATTCCCTAGTTCCATCCATATTGCTGTATATGATATGATTTTATCCCTTTGTTTGGGCCGAATAATATTCCACTGTTGGTCGGTTGATGGTTAGTTGTGCATCTCAGTTACTGTGAACAGTGCCACAGTAAACAGGGGAGTGCAGGTGTCCCTTTGGAACGCTGATTTCATTTCCTTTGAATATATCCCACAAGTGGGAGAGCTGGATGATAGCTGGTAGAGGAGATGTGTCTTTAGTTTTCTGAGGAACATGCATACTGTTTTCCATAAGGTCTGTACTAAGTACGTTCCCACTAACAGTGAGTAACAGTGTCCCTTTCTCTATGTCCTTGCCAGTGTTTGTCATTCTTCGTCTTTTTCAACAATAAGCCAGGCTCATTTCTTCTCCTGATCCAACCTTCCTTTCTTCCCAGAGGGCAGGATAGTCGTCTTCTGCGCTTAAGTGCTAGAGTTTGGATCTTAAATGTTCCTCTAAGGCCCATATGTTGAAGGCTTGGACTCCACGGAGGTGAGGTGCCGCAGGAGTTGGTGACTCCTTTAAGAGGCGGGGCCTGGTGGGAGGTGTTTAGGTAATTGGGGCCATGCCTTGGAAGCGGCAGAATAAATCTTTTCCCTTTATAAGTTTATTCTTATACAGTGAGAAGCTGACTGACACTGTAAGGAACATGCACTGATTAGAGAGCTGCTCTGTTTAACATTTAACCCTGCCTGCACTGTGCAGCATCACATGCTGGGGCAGGAGGAAAGGGGAAGATGCAAAGACAGAGCAGACCCGGTATCAGCCATGCCCAGTGGTAGCAGAGACCAGCAAACAGGAAAGCAAAAATTGCAACAGCCAGGCCAGGAAGGAAAGGCTGAGCACAGGCCCCGTGTCAGGGGCCCCTCAGCCTTGCACAACAGCAGTATCCCAACAGCATGCCAGGGGGTGGAGCTCAGTGGCCAGGGTGTGGGGCTCAGTGGTAGAGTACGTACTGAGCATGTGCAAGGACACCCCCCCCAGGGATTCCCCAGGACCACCACAGGGGGAAAAAAAAATCCCAGCGGCAATAGCCTCATGGTTTATCCAAATTCAAGTGTGACTATATTGTTTTGCTAAATACCACAGACTGGACAGCTTAAATGACAATCTTAAGTCCTCACTGTTTTGGAGGCTGAACGTCCAAGATGAGGGCATCAGCACATGTTTCTCCTAAGGCCCCTCTTTGTGGCTGGCGGACAGTGGCCTTCTCACTGATCCTAACAGGGTCTGGTATCTCTCTGTGTGTCTGATTGATCGATTGATTGATTGGTACAGGGGATTGAACTCAGAGGCACTCTACCACATAGCTGCATCTGCAGCCCGTTTTTTATGGTTTATTTTGAGACAGAGTCTTGCTCGATCGCCAAGACTGGCCTCGCACTTGTAATCCTCCTGCCTCAGCCTCCCAAGTCTGTGGGATTACAAACCTGTGCACCCATGCCTGGCCGCACTCTGTTTTCCTACAAAAAGCAATCAGATTGACTTTGGGCCCACCCCAGTTGTCTTGTTTTCTCTTAATCGCCTCTTCAAGGCCTGTCTCTGAATACAGCCATGTTCTGAGGTACCGGGGATCAGAGTCTAACATATGAATTTTGAGGTACACGGTTCAGCCCCTAATAAGTGCCCACCACCCACCGTGTCTTCTACGGTGCAAAGAACAGACACACAAACGTCCAACTGCGTGGATACCTCTTTCCCTCCGTGTCTCTGTCAGTCTTCTTGGTCGAGTAACTGCCCATTGAGTTGCTTTGAGCTCTTTGGTCAGTTAGCAAAGGGTCATGGGAAAGCTTCCTTTCTCCTCAGAAGTGTTTCTTCTCTTTCTTTTCACAAAGGAGAGGGGGAAAAAATGCACGATTGGGATTTCTAAGCATTTCTTTTAAAAGTCTATGAGTAAAGGTAACAGTAATTATGTAGCTTTAGTATCCAAAGAGCAAAGCATCTCATACTTCACATATGGCATCCATGCCTGTTTGCACATTAGGAAAGTTGTGTGCTCTTTTTCTTGTCTAAAGAGACAGGGAGCAAGCGACAGGGCCCAGGGGAGGGTGCAGGCGCTGGGCCCAGGGCATCGAGGCGGGGACTTCCTGAGCTTGGGAAAGGAACCTTTCTCACTGTTTTCCCCAAGGCCCGCTCTCTGACTCAGCTCCCGCCTATAGGTGCCCTTCAATAGCTGCATTATTCATCACTTTCAGCCTGTAAGTTAAATTTTTTCTTCTTTTCCCACTAAAACAAGTGTTGCTTTTATCCTCTCAAAACTTGTGGCATGTGAGAAGCCACACTCCAGGCCTTGTTACTGCAAATGACTTTCTTTGATCAGTCAAACCCCAATTTTCTAACACATGAACTGGTAACTGAGAAAACAAACAAACAAAAAAGAAAACAGTAAACCACCATTACTTGGGTATTTTTTCGGTATTTACTCCTGTGAAATTTCCAGGGCCAGGTGGTGGAAATACATAAGACTGGTAACTTTTTTTTTTTTTTTCCTTATTCAGTACTCCAAGATAATTCCTGACTAGACATGAAGATCCTGGACATTATCATAACTTGTTTGTTTGTTTGTTTGTTTTGTAGTGTGAGTGGACAGCATGCTTTTATTTCTTTATTTTTATGCAGTGCTAAGGATCGAACCCAGTGCCTCACACATGCTAGGCAGGCACTCAGCCACTGATAACTCATTTTTAATAAACACATAATAAAGGACAAGGACAAAATAATCTCTATTATTAAAGAAAATTGTTTCATGTATAAACACTGGCTCTAATCCTGAGAGAAAATGTGTACAAACAGGAGTAACAGGTACTGTGTGTGTGTGTGTGTGTGTGTGCGTGTGTGTGTGTGTGTGTGTGTGATGCTAAGGATCAAACCCAGGGCATTGCACGTGCTAGACAAGAGCTCTGCTTCTGAGCTACACCCCTCGCCTCTATATGTGTGTTTTTAATAGGTGTGTGTAAAGCTCATTTTACTTTTTCAAATTATACCTCTTGAAGAAAATCTTTGATGTGATTAGGAAAATATCCCATCAAATATTGCTGCAAAGTTGGCCTTGCTCATTAAAATAGTCTTAGTTGGACATAGAAAGGAGGTAGAGAGAGAAGCCAAGTGTCTACAGATCAAAATCCAGGGGAGGCAGAAGCTGAGGCAAAGATCAGTATGTGGGAAAGATAAGGGGAGGTATATTAGCCCATTTTCTGTTGCTGTGATAAAGTACCTGCGGCTAGGCATTATATAAAGAAAAGAGATAAATTTAGCTCACAGTTATGGAGGCTAAAGATCAAGATCCAGGGTGGCTTCAGTTTCTGGTCAGGGCCCGCTGGCTACATCACAACATGGCAGAGAAGGGGAAATAGAAGGGCCAAGGGCATGGGATGGCCATGCTTTATAATAACCCACTATTGTGAGCACTAACCAGGGTTCCACGAGAACTCCACTAATCCTTTCCAGGGGCAGCACCCACAGTGACCTAAACATCCTGTGCTAGACCCCACCTCTCAACATCACCACACTGGGGACCAAGCTTCCAGAACCTGGTGGGGGGGCCAGGGGACAGAGAGGGTTAGTCAGCTTTTTCACTGCTATGACTAAAAGACCTGACAAGAACAATTAGAGGGGAAAAGTTTACTGTAGGGCTCCGTGGTTTCAGGGGTCTCAGTCTATAGATGGCTGACTCCATTCCTCGGGGCCTGAGATGAGGCAGAACATCATGGTGGAAGAGTGCAGTGGAGGAAAGTGGCTCGGGACATGATCAGGGAGCAGAGAGTGTGCGCCTCACCAGGATGATATGTAAACCCCATGGACACTCCCCCAGGGACCCACCTCCTCTAGCCACACTCTGCCATCGAGTTAATCTGTATCAGGGTATTAATGATTGGGTGCAATCACTCATCTCCAAACTTTCTTGCATTTCCAAACCGGCCAGGTGCAGTAGTTCCTACCTGGGAGACTGAGGCAGGAGAATTGCAAGTTTGATACCAGCTTCAGCAACTTAGCAAGATGCTGTCTCAAAATAAAAAATAAAGTGCTGTAGCTCCGTGGTAGAGCACTCTGGGTTCAATCCCCAGCACTGTAAAACAAAACCAATTGGAAAACTGTATCCAAAGCATAACAGGCGGGCAGCAGAAAGAACCGAGTGAGAGGTGGGCACAGCACATTCTCAACAAAGGCCTCAACCGACCCCTGGGGAGATCCAAAGCTGGACTGGCCCCTCAGGGGCAGGGCCCTCACTAGATGCAGTTTACCCCCGAGAAAGGCTGCGTCTTGGATTGAGGCCACTTTCCCAAAGAGAGCCAACGGCTGAGAGAAGCTGGGGGAGAAAATTCTGCAGTCCCAAAGAGGGAGTCAGGATCCACAGGCCAGCCACGGACCTCCAGCAAAGGGGAGCCACTTTCAGATTTGCCCTTGGTCACCTCCGGTCTCACCTCTCAAGGAGGGGCTTCTGCCAAATGAGGCTGACTCTGAATCAGGTCCAAAGAACGGCTTTGGTTTGGCCCTCTGGGTTTCACAGACTTGATATTTTGTGGCAAATATTAGAAAAGCTGGGAAGCTTCCCATCATATTCCAGATTTGTAGTTTCTCTTGGGGAAAAAAAAAAAAAAAACATCTGGCCACAGGGAAACTAAACTTCTTCAAGGCCAAGGTCATCCGCCACGGCACAAGCTCCATCGGGAGAGCATCTCCTTAGCCAGCCATCGTCAGTTATCTGAACAGGACTCCTAAGTTAACTCTCCTTCGTTTTGTAATGTCATCAAGTCAGGCAATCTTTTATCCCACCCCAAATAAAACTAGTCTCTCAATTACACATAATCTATAGTCAATATGAACTGGAAAACGAGAAAAGAACTCAAACCCGCAGCTACACACCTTGTCCAGCACAACCCTGAGCAACCGTGCCGGTGGATGTGAGCAACGCAGAAACCAACCTCAGAGACATTTGGACATGTTGCAGAGTAATTGCACGTTTGTTATGGATCGAGGTCTTTAATACGAGCCAACGGTAAGAAATGTCATTTAAAAATAATCGCTCTTTTTGCTAGAGAGCAGGGTAGCTACGAACCCAGGCTATTCAAGTCAAGCCACAGTGGGAGTTTTGATGCACTCCCTGGTGATGTGTGTTGACATATGACTTATTCCAAAGCTTAACAGAGTCAGTTTGATGGGGCACATAAACCAGTCGTGGAGCACAGCCTTCAACGTTGTCCGTCTCACCACTAAAGTGGCACCCGCCCCCCCAGTACAGGTCAGTGGTTATAAAAGACACTCGGTGGCTTCCCTCTTCCTTCCCTGTTAACAGAACGAGTTTACTCAGGTGGTGATGTGTCTGATCCAGGGGGACGCACCAGGGACGAACTCGACTGGGCTAAGTCTGTCACAGGTATCACATTCCAACGTGACAGAAAGTCACTTCCCCAGCTCCCCTGGAAGCTCCGCTGGCTAAGTGACCTGATCTCTTAATCGGGGGAAATTTCCTAGGATGCTTCTGAATCAGATCGTTTTTTTGAAAACCCTGATAAGAAAGGGGCAGGTGCCAGAAGAGAGCTTTCTGGCTGCTAGGGTTGGGGTGTGGTTTGTCTCTACCAAAGCTCAGGCTGAGGTGTGGTCCCCAGGAGGTGATGAGGTGCTGTCAGGGAGTGTACCTTTGAGGACTATTGGGAATTATTTTTAGGGGGGGAGGTGTACCAAGGATTAAAATCAGGGGCACTCGACCATTAAGCCACATCCCCAGCCCCATTTTGTATTTTATTTAGAAAAAGGGTCTCGCTGAGTTGCCTAGAACCTCGCTGTTGCTGAGGCTGGCTTTGAACTCACGACCCTCCTGCCTCAGCCTCCCGAGCTGCTGGGATTACAGGAGTTATGCCACTGCACCTGGCATATTGGGACTTTTGAGAGGAATTAATGCTTTTCTGTTTTCCAGGAGAGCATTTTTGCCCTCCCATGCCTGGACTGAGTACCTCAAGAGTGAGTTCTTAGAGAGTGAGCCCTGCACCCCCCTCACTCTCCTTGAGAACAGTTGCCTCCCCTTCCCCTTCTCCATCAGGCTGTGCTGCAGCTAGGGGTGCTTGCCAGATGCCAGCCCCAGGAGGGCTGGACTTCCCAGTCACCAGAGTCATATTCCCAGTCACATTCTCCAGCTCCAAGTATTCTGTTAGAGCCACACCAAATGGGCTAAGCCACTGGTACCACTCTCCTTCTTTTTCTGGAGCTGTGGCAGCCATCTTGAAATTGTGAGGTGACGGTTGTGTAAGTGAAAAATAGAATGAAGGGACAATAGAATCTGGACCCTGGATGATCCCTACGGTTGATTGTTAGGACCACTCCTAGAAATGCCTGCATACAACTTTTTCCTGAGAGGGGTAAGAAATGTATGCATGTCTATATGTATGTATATGTGTGCATGTATAAAAATATGTATAATACATACACATGCACTGATATATTTATATAAACTATATATTATACGCACGCATATACTCTGAACCGCTTTTAGTTAGATAGTCTTATTATATGCAGTCAAGGATGTTCCTAATTGGCAAAGAGTTGGGAGAAGAAAAGTTCATTTAATATAATGAGAAATGATTCCCTGTGATTTAGAAATGGCTTTTCCTACAATGACGATGGTATCCAATAGACCTGGTGGCTTGGTTTGAACTTTTGTCTCTCAAGTGTGTTTTTTCAACACAAGGAATATTTAACACTTTGTTAGATCTTTGTCACTGATGCAGCTTCACACAACTAAATCCATCAGGGTCACTCCAAGTGAATTTGAGCTGACACAAAATAATAACACACAGAGAAATACCTTTTTCTTTGGGTTCAGTGACCGCTCCTCACCCATAGCTCCCACGAGGAGGGCAAGACAGCCAAGAAAGAGGAGGAACTCAACTGGAACCTGGGTTTTATCAATGGGAGGAGCTAACCCATGGAACATTCTACCCAAACAAGGGCAAAGGGTGGGTCACAAGGAAGTGGGTGTGATTCAACCCCATCGGGTGACGCCCACTCCTGGGGCTGCTCCTCTCTTATCCAAGCCCAGGTGAGGTCTGATTGCATTGCAGTGGGTGCCATACCAGTCCAGTACCTCTTTACTCAGGACTTAAAGGTGTGCACACAGCTCCTGTCCACAGCGGCTCCCAACACACTGTGACTGAAATACCTGACAAGAACAACTTAGAGGAGGAAAAGTTTAAGTTGGGGCTCGCGGTTCCAGAGGTTCAGTCCAAGATTGGCTGACTCCATTGCTCTGGGCCCAAGATGAGGGTCCTGGTGGAAGGGCAAGGTGGAGGAGCTGCTCACCTTGTGGTGGTCAGGAAGCAGAGAGAGCAAGGGGAGGGGGCTTCAGGGAACATGAAGGCTTCCAGGGTTTGCCCCAGCGACCCAGTTCCTCCAGCCACGTTCCACCTGCCTATAGTTACCACCCTGTCAGTCCATTCAAGGGAGGATGGAGACATCAGCCTTCCTACTCCAATCACTTTACCTCGGAACCTCCCTGCATCAACACAGGAGCTTTGGGGGAGGGGGGCACCTCACATCCAAACCCTAACAAACACCGACTTAATAGTTTCTCCAAAGTCTTAGGACTTAATGTCTATGTAGGCAGAAAGTTAAGCACTTCCTTCCATTCTCTGTAACTTAATACAGACAATATGCTTTTCTGGAATGTCTTCTAATGTACCGAAAGCACAGTCCACGACCCCAAAGCACGGGCCAACCTTCATCATTTGATGTTTCTGATAACCCGTTTCCCCCTCTTACCCAGCCTTCCTTAGCCTCCCCACTCCCTCCGCCATGTTTCGAGCAGCCCCTGAAACTCCTTCCTTGGAGATCACCAAGGCCATTACAGTAAAACCAAGGGTTTTCCGTAGCTTTTCTCTTCTGAGTGGCTTTCCGTGGGCTCAAGGAGCTGACTTCTTTCTTGAACTCCTGTCCCACAGCTTGCTCCCTTAGAGAGTTAATCCATGCCGAGGGCTTTGGACATCCTCTCTTCACCAGAAGTAGAAGGAAAGCAGTAGTCAGGGCGCCTGGCTTAAAGGACAGCCTTCACCTCTGGCAGGCTGGAAGTCCCGGCGTGAGTCATTGAACTTCTCTGAGCTTTCTACCTATCCATAAAGGTGCTGCCCTACCTATCCATAAAGACATATTTGGAGGTGCCTGCCACCCCACACTCCCTCCTCCAAGACCTGTTCCCCACATGGCCTGGGCAACCATATTTGTATCGTGACTCTGATGGAAAGATTATTGCCTGATGGAGACTATCTAAGGAGAGTCAAAGTCTTGACTGGTCAGGGACTAAAAATATACTCTCTTCCTCAAAAAAGCCTGAGCAAAACCCTCAGACTGTGTAGTCTAAATATGGGTCCAGGATGATAACACCAGGTAAGAGAGTCATCTCCAAGAATAATCAGACAACAGTACCAGCCAGGGGAGGCAGGAGAATCATACAGACGGACAGACAGCTGCAGGGACAGGAGACAGTCCTGAGGATGTGTCTCATCCAAGTCTCTGACTGCTCCCAGGTTCTCCCGAGGCTCAGCCATTCTCCAGATCTATGAGACATACTCAGATCCTTTCAGCTGACTCCTTTTATTTCTTTATCTGATTATCTCAACTAAAAACCTTTGACCCGCAGCGAATCTCCCATAAGAACGATGGAAGTAGGAAGCCAGAAGACAGCCAACTCCTTTAAGTTCAATAAAAGTTCTGCCTCTTTGAAGTCTCTGCAGTGTTCCATCAGCCCCTCCAGAGTCCAAAAAAAAAATGCCTTCTAAACATTCCCTGGGGGCTTGGCCTTGGGAAAGGGGGAATGGAGGTGATTAGAGATAGACAAGAGCCCAGGGGCAAAGTAAGCAGAGAGAGAGGGAGGAGGGGAGAATTCAGGGAACAAGACAGACATGGATTCTCGCCAAGTGTGGCCATTTTCTGTCTTCCTGATACATATTCCTCTCCTTCTTCTTGTACTAGAAGCCCTGTTTCTCATGGAGAACCCATTCCGAGGGATTTGACTAGAGTCGCTGCCACCACTGCCAGTCACTGACACCACCAGCACCAGCACCAGCACCAGCACCAGCACCATGCCACAGGGGGGCACCTGACCCGCACCAAGACAATCAGAGTGCACTCCATCCTGCAGGTCACTCAGGAGGAAGGGCAAGTTCGTAAGATATGAATCATGACCGCGGCCAGTCTGAATCTAGCTCTTGTTCTCTAGATCACAAACCCTGAAGAAAGCATTAGCTGATGGATGTCAAGGACAATCTTGGCTGTTGTCTGTCTTCAGTTCTGATTTGATGGGTTAGGGGCACTAAGCTGACCTTTCCTTTAACCGTGAAAGGAGGATACCCACATTTTATTCCCCGTAAGAAATTAATTCCCGGGATGGGGATATGGCGCAAGCGGTAGCGCACTTGCCTGACATGCACGCGGCCCTGGGTTCGATCCTCAGCACTAAAATAAAGATGTTGTTCCACTGAGGGGGAAAAAAACCTATAAAATAAATTAAAAAAAAGAAATTAATTCCCAATAATAAGTTTACATAAAAGAAAGTCTTCGTCTCAGAACTCTCATTCAGATTCATTTAAATTATCATTGAAATGTTTTATGCTTCCCTCCTGGAACACCCAGATACCAACTAGAGAGTGTAGCAATGCCCAGGGCCAACTTCCAGCCAGCCAGATCTCACCAGCACAGTTCAGGATCGCTGACCCTCCTCGGCTCTGTGAACACTTCATAAAGTGTTCAGGCTCTTCCCATGAACAGGAGCCCAAAATGGAACAAAGGAAATATAGAGAACATTACTCCAGTGATTTATAAAACTGGGCCAGAGAAAAGCATGTACGTCCACAGGTGGGAGAAAGAGGGTAAAAAAGGAATGAGAAGGAGAATCGAGGATTCAGTGAGAAAAAGGAATGACAGAGTAGAAGTAGAAGTAGAAGTGGGAGAGATGGCAGAGGCAGAGAGAGGAAGATAAGTGCAAAGAGGACAAGGAGGAAAGAACAGGGAGATGGCTATATCCAGACCCATCCCTTCTCTGGGCCTCCATTTCCTTCTCTGGAGCACACATAGGCAGCCAGCTGCATACTTTGCAGAGCCCAGTGCAAAATCAAAATGGGGAACCCCTCCTTCAAAATGTATTTAAAAAGTCAGGATAGCAACCGCATAGTATTAAACCAAGTGTGGGACTGTGGAGCCCTGTGCTATAGGGCAGGTCACATGCCAGTGGAGCTGGCCCCATCTGCAGGGAAAGATGACCTGAATCAGGGTTTTCCAAGGGTGCGCTGCAGGCTTCAGGTCAAGAACAAGAGGTTCCTTAATCTCATAACTGGGAAGCAGCTCACATCTCCTGTTCTGTCCTTGAAAATTCATAGAACACATGAACAGCTCCAAGGAGCCCTTGCTGAAAAGAAATTTGTATAACATCATTGAAACCAGCATTTCTCTAATTTAGTTGACACCAGAAACATTTTTTTTTCTTAAATTCTCTGTATGAACACCCCCACAAAGCCCATTGCACAAAATGCTTTGTGGTCTTGAGGTTGCTGGAGCCGTTACCCATGGCAGCCCTTCCTGCTCTCAGACTTGATGCTCAGAATCTTCTCTGCTTGGCCTTGATGAGGACAGCCACCTCTTTGTGCCAGACTGGATGGAGGTGGGGAGTGAGAGAGGGATTGGAGATTTCTGTGGCTGCAAATCCTGGAAGGTTCTCAAAGACAGCATATCAACTCCCCTAAACACCCTGCACTCTGGCATAGAAAAGCCTTTGTTAATGTAAACCCTTAAAAAGTTACCTCTTCACCAATTTCTAACCTCTCCAGAATATTTTCACAGGGGGGCTTTGATACCATGTTGCAGGACAGGGATTCCTTGGTTATAATAAATAAATACAATGTTCGTAGAACCCTTGCATGTCAGATAATTGTATCAAGTATATAACTTTCCAGGGGAGAATTTGTATCAGAACCATTAGTGCTATAGCAGGTTCAATCAGAAACCCAGGAATTCCTGAAATTATTTTTTTTTTCAAAGAGAGAGTGAGAGAGGGAGAGAGAATTTTTAATATTTATTTTTTAGTTTTCGGCGGACACAACATCTTTGTTTGTATGTGGTGTTGAGGATCGAACCCGGGCCACACGCATGCCAGGCAAGTGCGTTACCGCTTGAGCCACATCCCCAGCCAAATGATTTTGTTAACTTTCAATTTTGTTGATAACAAAGTTTAATGCAAAAGAAAAATGAGCAGGCTTTTTGTTTCTCCATAAATAGTAGAGTAAGGAGGGAGGCATTTTTGGAGCAGTTAAAAAAAAAAAAAAAAAAAACACTCAAGGTTGAATCCCATATCTGTCTTTGTTGCCCTGGGCAACTCATTACATTCTTCTCTCTGTGCCTTGGTTTTCTCATCTGCAAAGTAGGGATACTTGTATTAGTAAAGATTCCTTCAGCAATAAGCTAATACAGGAGCAAGTCATCTTAACAATGAATCACAGCTGGCACACTCATGTAACTCTTCACCAATTACAAGTACAATGCTCCAAATTTCCACAGGAGGCCTGGGCAGATCAGAAAGAAAACAAGTTATGAACATGCTTGAGAATATCCCTCATGGACCATTTTGCTTAGACCATAACCAAGTACTATGGGATATGCCTTCTTTGGAAATTCATAGTTTCCTTTGCAGGAAACCTTATGAGATACACCAGTGGTCCTTAGTGAGTACCCTGTCTGGCAGGGACTCTCAGAGTGTGCTGGCGACACCTGCTGGCTTGGAGTGGTATGACAGGTGTGCTCAACAGACAAAGAGAAGTGGTCTGGAATCTCCTTGAATGGGGAATTTGAGAAATTGAGACCAGAAATAAATTCTAACCTGGGGTCTTGCTGCTCAAAATTTGGCAGATGTGCAGCATGGGCATCTCTGGGAGCTCGTTGGAATGTAGAAGTAGACTCTACATTCTAATGAGACCCTTCCAGTGATTCATGTTTACTGAAATTTAAGAAACACATTCTAGACCACTTAACCTAATGAATAAGTGTCAAAGGAGGACCACAAGGTGGAAGCTACATTCAATAAATAAAAACAAAACACCCAGCAACTCATAAAGTTTAGCATTTCAGCTGTATCTGGTTCAAGTCCTTTGTTACACCTGTGTGAACTGAGACCCTCCCCTCCCCCGCAACATTGATATCTCTCCCTCTTTAAAAAACAAATCCCATTTCTTACTTATTCTGTCAAAGCTTTTCTTTCTCTCCCACAGGAACATTTCTACAAGTTTACAATGAAATGACAGGAAAACAGGATTCCCATTATGGAAAATGTGCTTTAATATCTTATTTTTTGAAATAACTCAAGAGTTTCTTCATTGCAATAGAAATGGATTCTAGGAAATTTAAACAAAAATGAAATTTATTATATGGATATGGAAGTAGCTTGCAGAATAAAAATACAAGCTGAAAGATGAGGTTTCAGATTGAAGCGGGGTACATCCGGTGTCCAGGAAGCTGGTATTTTCAGGGTCACAGGACAAACAGGTTTAGCCTTCCCTGTGTCACTGATCAATGTATGAATTTGGGGGACAGAGAATCTGTTTGACCCAGTTTGGTCATGCCCAGCCTTTGGATAAGGAAGGGCAGGCATTTTTACTTCAACAGTGTATCTGATGAGGCAGGTACTTGGAGAGCTTGCCACTGTCAGCACCAATCCTGACTGGTCAGGGGAGGATATACCGTGTCATTCCAGTGATACACATTTTGACTATTACTCCAGGAGGGGAGCAGGTGTCCAAAGGAAAACTGAGGTGCTATAGCTAACAAAGAAGAAAAAGATAATAGGAGGCAAACCAATCATGCTCTCTCCACATCTCTCTGTGGCAAAGAAGACGTGCACCAAAGCATTGATTAATGAGTATCATATCTACTCTAAAACCTGGGTGTCTGTTATTCCGACGGGCTTCTCTTTCTTTGTTTCATGACATTTTATTTTCATTTTTGGTACTGGGTGCCACAGTCTGGCTGGGCACAAATCACGAGCCACTCAAGCAGGAACACACTTTATTTCTGAACTCCACCAGCACCCTCCACACACGCTCCCTGGAACTCTCCCCAATGCCACCCACACGGCTCCTCCAGGAACACCACACACCAACCTGAACTCCCTCTCCCGGCCCTTCCCCAACCAATGGGAACTCTCCAGGAATCCCCGCGAGAACTCCAAAGTAGCAGGCGGAGGCAGACAGCAGAGGTCTAATATACAATTGAATCAATCCAGCATCATCTTTTTTTTATGGAATTTTTTTTTTAAATATTTATTTTCTAGTTTTCGGCGGACACAACATCTTTGTTTGTATGTGGTGCTGAGGATCGAACCCGGGCTGCACGCATGCCAGGCGAGCGCGCTACCACTTGAGCCACATCCCCAGCCCCCAGCATCATCTTAATGGCTCGCCTCTCAACCAATACTATTGGCAAAATGCCAGGGGCCATTCCGACTCGGCTGTGGCTCTCAGCAACTGGGGATTGAACCAAGGGGTATTCTACCAGGAAACTGTACTTCAAACCCTTTTATTTATTACTATTATTATTTTGGTACTAGGGATTGAACCCAGGGCACCTAACCACTGAGTCAAAACCCCACCCCTTTTTCTAATTTTATTTTGAGACAGGGTCTCAATAAGTTGCTGAGGATTTTGCTAAGTCGCTGAAGCTGGCTTTGAACCTGTGATCCTTCTGCCTTAGCCGAGTCATTGAGATTACAGGCGTGCTCTACCACATCTGGCCTATTTTTATTTCTTTATAATGTTATTTGATCATTCAGTGAGATCTTGATTATCTTCGGTCCTTCAAAGCAAATCTACTCTGTACCACACCATCACATTAAAACAGCAATTAAACAGTTGAAAGGACCTTTGCCCTCCTGAGACATCTGGCATCTCATCCCCCACTCTGATATTCTAATGTATCTAAAGGAGACATTATAGAAATGGCAAAGGTCTTTTTTTTTCCTCTTAAAAATAAGAGATAAGAAAAGAGATTGCGTAGCTATAAAAAATACATTCTGTCACCAGAGCTGCGTGAGAGATCTTTAGGAAAACATCGCGGAGGTATAAATAGCTGCAGTTTCATAGCGACATTCAGTTGAACAATGCTCAGAGCTAAAAGCTATTCTTTGCTCAGAAATTCATGCCTACAAAAGGAGACCAGGCAAGGAGCAGCTACTCTCGGCAACTTGGGGATAATCAAGTCAGTCCAAAGCTGTCCGTTTTCTTGACATTTTGCAAGGATCCACCAATGTCCTTGGAAAGCTAAAGTGAATGAACCTGCATATCACAGAGAGAGTGTGGGGCCCTGCCAACAGCCTCACAAGGCATCTTACAAGTGTTTTCTTCTGTGTGCTGAGCACTGGGCACACCTGTGAGTAACAGATGATCTTAATGGCACCAAGGGAATAAGGGTGGTGCTTCCTCCTCTTCCTGTGAACTTGTACTCACAAAGAGAGCAGATGCATTCATTAAGCCCACTTGAAAGATTATTCCTTTGTCTAAGAACCATTCTATAAAATAAAATCATCTATTTTTGCACTGTTTTTTTGCGGGGGGAGTTGGGGAGGCGATATGCACTGCCCAAGAAATTTAGTCAATGCACATTTCTTTGAATCCTGTTATGGCTCTAAAATCCAAGTGGATTTTGCATTCTATGTCATATCCTGTCCTCATATGCTTTTAAATAAGAAGCTAATGTTTTCTCCCAAACCCCTGATGCCACAATTAGCTCTCAAGTGGTGGCAAGTATATGCCATGTCACCTGATGGAGGTGGCTCAATGTGGAGCAAAGAAATATCCCCATTCTGGCTCTGTCATTCAAGTCCAGAGTGGACTCAGCTGGAACCTAACTGGCTGCATCTCAGTTTCCCTCTGTGGACAATCAGGTCCATGATTTCCATTCCCTTCATCCTGCTCTGAAAGTTTGCTTGGGTGTGGTGGCATATGCGGGAGACTGAGGCAAGGAGATCCAGAGCGCCAGGCCTGCCTCAGGAATTTGGTAAGACCTTCAACAACTTAGTGAGACTCTGTCCCAACACAGAAATGAAAAGAACTGGGGGTATACATAGATCAGTGGTAAAATGCGCCTGGGTTAGGTCTCCAGGAGTAAATAGACAAATAAGTAGTAAAGGCCTATCTTCTGGTCATCATCACTGTGGACTCCAGGTGTAGAGAAGGGCGTCCTCTCTAGTATCCATGAAGGGAACATTAAGCCACCTTTGCTATGTCACACATATCTGGGGCCCTCAGAAACTCACATTTGAAACTTTCCTTTAGACTTCTCATTTCTGGTCTTTGGGGAGAGAGTATAGGAAATGAGCCTTTGAATCAGAAGTCAGAAATATAAGAAGAATGGACAAGCCAAGTCCTTGACTAGACCTCCTTTCACCCTTGGTTTTTCTTTGATTAGAACAAGGTGGCAGTGGTCAGCACCAAGGACCGTCCACAGTGCCTGTCTGTTTCTGTGTGTCATTGTGCTCACAAATGCTGAGATGGTGCCTTATCAGGAGCTTGGAGGGATCAATGCTATCCCTGGTGATTGAATGAAGATGGGGAAATATCTTGACAGTCTAGAATAATGTATGGACTCTAACATCTGAAATTTAATCAGGGTAAGTGTGGTGTCTGGACCATGGATTCAGAACATCAAGTGCACAGAAATAGCTGGGGTTGTGAAAGGGGCCTGGAATGTTCAGCTTACAGCAACATCAACCACTGCTGCAGGATGACTGGCCCCCCCATGACCACCTCAAAGCTAGCATGGCATGGATTTTGAGGACAAAGTTAACCAAAGCGAGAGAAGTGGGATTCCCATTCTCCTCTGTAGCTCTGGCTACATGTCTGTCACCAACAGGACCTGAGTAGGAAGCAGGAAAGTCGGACAAAGCCATGATGGCTAAGCAGGCGCCTGTCAAGACAGCGGTGTTCCTGCTGCCTGGAGAGGCCGTGGAAGGGATCCAGAATTCAGCCGGAGCCTGAAAAGATGAGCAAGGTCAACGGCAGCCTCAAGGTGGAATCTCACCCACCCGAATCAGGTAGCAAAGTCGAGAGGCTGAGAAAGAACCACCTTCAAACCCAAGAGTTGATGGGAAGGGAGTGACGGGTGGCAAGCTAGAAGGTGTCTTGATTAAAAGAGCTCAAAGAAAAGCAACCAGGGAGGAAAGAAGGGCTGCCCAGCTTTAATGGAGGTTGTATGTGAAAAGGGGTGGGGAGGACAACTGCAGAGTGGAGTGACCACGATTCCCCAGAATCAAAAAAATAATAATTCTTAAGGAAAATTATTTTTGACTTAACAATCTGCACTTACTCAAAACTATTGACCAACTGTCAGGGTAGACAATAGGGTTTTTCAAACATTCAAAGTTTCAAATATACTGAGCTCTTCCTTTGTAAGATACTAGAGAATGTGTTTAACTGACATGCCAGAATAAATTGAAATGAAGACAAAAGAAATGGGACACAAATGAGGACACATTGTGTGGCACCATTATACTAAAGCTCTAGAGCAGCTAAGACTAATTTATGTGAACAGAAGTCAGATGATGGTCGCCCTTGGTGGTAGAGGTACATGGAGGCACTGGTTGGGAAAGCACAAGTAGGAACTTCTGGGTGATGTCAGTGTTTTGTATTTTGATCTCTGTGCTAGGCAGCTTTTCATTGTTGTGACAAAATACCCGAGAAAACAATTAAAGGAGGAAGGATTTATTTGGCTCACAGCTTTAGTCCTTTGGCACTGGCTCCGTTGTTTTTGAGTCTGTGATGAGACATCATGGTGGTAAGGGACAAAGCCACTCACCTCATGGTAACCAGGAAAGAGGGGGGGGGGGAAGGGGAAAGGGAGTAGGAACAAGATAAAGCCTCATGGCATGCCCCCAGTGACTTACTTCCTCCAGCTGGGCTTTGCCTCCTAATAGCCCACTGAACTATGAACCCATCAGAGGATTAATCCATTGATGAGATCTGGGCTCTCACAATTGAACCACTTCTCAAAAGCCTTACCTCTGACCATTGCTGCATTGGGAATCAAGCCTTCATCACATGAGTCTTCGGGGCATGTTCCCAATCCAAACCATAAGAACTAATTGGTTGTTACCAAGTGTGGACATATATAAAATTGACATTGGTGCAATTTACTTATGCAAGTCACACCGCAAACAAAAAGCGTATTCAGAACCGTTGGGGAGGAAAGGAAAGACCCAGGATATCCAGGATGCAATGTAGGGAGTCCTCAGGTGGTGGGTGTTATACAGGGGGTCTGAGGAGCAACCATCCCACTGGGCAGGAGCATGGAGCAAGAAAACAAGGTATCAAGAACCAAGTTGGTGTAGTTAGCCATACGGAAAATAGTGTTCAATGGAATTTTACAGTTCATTTAGAGAGTTTGGTAAGAATTATTGATGGTGATATACAAAACTAAGGGTTTAGGGTTTGGGTACAGGTTAAGCTGTTGAAATAAAGAGGCTCAACAATATAGGGGTTCAATAGGATGAAGTTTTGTTTCTCTCTTCATACAACCACCCAACTAGGTATTCTGGCTGACTCTGCATCACAGTTTCATTAGAGAGCCAGGCTGGCAGGTGGGCCTGTGCATCCACACAGGGCTCCATTTCAGGATCCGAGAAAGTGGCCTATGAGTTTCTTTAGACCAAGAAAATTTAAAAAACACTAGAATTCATTGTCCACAAAAATGCCACGCGTCGGGTAGGCTTTGGAAAACTTTACTACAAAAGGCCCTTTGTGCATGAGGGCTGTGTTCCAAGATCCCCAGTGGGTCCTGAAACTGTCTGTGCTACATTTCCCCCATGCACACAAAACTGTGATCAGCTTTTACCTTTGCACTTTAAGGAAGCACTCCACATCTTCTCTTTGACATATCCAAATTGCATGTTTAGGACCATTCAGTCAAATAGGGTTACTAGAAATAGACATTGCAAAACCAGAATAGTCCATTTCATAACCAAATGACTACTAAATAATTAATGGGAAGGGAGCATATACTGCATGGATACGCTGGACAAAGGCATGATTCACATCTCAGGCAGGACAGAACAGGAGGGCACAAGGTTTCATCACACTCCTTATAACAATGTTGCAGTTTAAAACTCATGTATTGTTTATTTCTGGAATTTTCCATTTAGTATTTTCAGTCCAAGGATGACCACGAATAACTGAAGCCATGGAAGGAAAAACAGATAAGGAAGGACTATTGTACACATTCAAGAATGAGCAAAAGCGTGGAGAAAAAAATGCCTCGGTGTTGTTATGAATAGTGTTTGACCTAATGGGACTATACAATACATCGTCCAGAGGACGCCCATCTCCACGGAATAAAGGGCAAATCATTCCTTCCGGAGTCACTCAGTTGTCCTATGCCCAAAGCTGGCATTCAAGTCATTCCCCAGGCACTATCCTAAGAGAATGTTTTTGAGACTGACCCAAGGGGCAGTGCAGACCCAAGACACTCCGGTGTCTTTCCTATGAAAACGTTGTTTCTCGTGTGGAGCTAAGTGACCCTTCTGTGCCACTCAGTGCCAGATCCTGGCTTCATTGACTCTGCTCTAAGGACTTCATTCTGCTAACAAAGGCTCTGAGACAGGAGGAGTCGTGTGCCCCTTGCAGGATGTGTGGTCAGCACTGCCGTCCAGTTGAGAAAGCAAGATCTCCCTGCTCCTGACCCCACTGCCGTTTTCCACGCTTCCAGACCACGGCTTTTTTCTGACTCTCAACTCACATTGTGGGAACCGAGCACCACAGTCAGCTTCAGGAGCCACTGTTGCCATGGGTTACGTGAATTCAAAACCAAGCATGGAACCCAAGCAGCCCCTTAAATATCAGTCCTCAAGTGGGAAGCCAAACAAAGTGCAGCACACGTTATG
Organism: Callospermophilus lateralis; assembly: GCF_048772815.1. Classification (NCBI taxonomy): domain Eukaryota; kingdom Metazoa; phylum Chordata; class Mammalia; order Rodentia; family Sciuridae; genus Callospermophilus; species Callospermophilus lateralis. Next base: position 12,132,090 of record NC_135314.1, on the reverse strand, counting down.
AGAAGACCGGAGACCAGGCAGGGGACGGAGCGCACCTCCGCAGCCCCGTGGATGGCTGCTGCCTGGAGCCAGCCTCGATTTGTTAACAGCTGCTAAAAATATTCTCTCTGCGTGGTGCTTGCTAGTTGTGGCAAATACCCAGAGAAATGAGAAGGAATATGTTTAGATCTGTGCTGTGTATGATGGTAGCCACCGGCCACTCGTGGCCACTGAGCACTTGAAACCTGGGCCGCTGAATAAAGATGTGCTGGAAGCATAAGATAACATACCAGATTGCAAAGAATTACTGTGAAGAAAGAATTTAAAATGTCTCATTGAATATTTTTAGAGTATTTCATTCAGTAGTCACCACATTGGCTTTTATTAAAACATACAGTGGGCTATAATTTGAGTTAAGTTGGGTTAAATGAATTATATTATTAGAATTAATTTCCCCTGCATCTTTTTACTTTTTTAATGTGGCTACTGGGAAATTTTAAATGATAAGTGTGGCTCTCATTTATTCATCGCATTTTATCTCTTTTGCAGAACTGTGGGTTAATCCTCCCAGAGGTGTGTCCTAGCTTCTCTTTTGCCCCTTTTTAACTCACCCCAATTCTTGCTCCCACTCAGTTCTTCTCTTTCTCTCTCTTTTCTGTTCCTCACTTTCCAGGTGTTCCCTTGGCTTTTCCTCTGTGTGTGTGTGTGTGTGTGTGTGTTGGTAGGGAAAAAGGTAGAGACAGATTAGTAGGTACTGAGCAAGGCAAGCCTCCGGAGTCTTTCCTTATAGGGGAACTAATCCCACCACGAGAGCCCCATTTGCATGACCTCATCTGAACTTAGCCACTTTCCAAAAGCCCCCAAACTAAATGCCATGACATTGGGGTTTCAATGTATGCATTTGGTGGGTGCGTGATTCAGTCCACAGCACCAACAGACAAGTTTCAGGCACCCACTAGCAGCTTTTAAGCCTCACCGACATCTTAGCTGGGGCTAGCAGGCAGTGCAGATGGAGAGAACCACTTATTCAAAAGAGGTGCCTGTTGAAAGTTCTCCATTTCCCATTTCTCTTATGCAGAGTACAGTAGCAAGAGCTTTGGAGGCAGACTTCCTGGTCTGAATCTTAGTTTCTCTGCTTACTAGCTGTATGCACAGGGCTTACCCTCTGTGCTAACAATGAGACCTACTTATTGGGTATTTGTGGAGGGGGAGTTAATGCCATAATTCAGGTAAAGTTTTGGCACTTAGTGAAACTTTTAAGATATACAATTATTCTTCCCATCAATGGGCAGAAGCAAGCTTATTGAAAAAGCATAAATGTGTGTGTGTGTGTGTGTGTGTGTGTGTGTGTGTGTGTTGGTAGGGAAAGAAAACAGAAGAGAAATGTAGAACCAGGCTTGGAGGTGCACACCTGTCATCCCAGCTACTTGGGAGGCTTAAGTAGGAAGAAAGATCACGAGTTTGAGGCCAGCCTGGACAACTTAGGGAGACCCTGTCTCAGAGATTTTTAAAAAGGCTGAAAATGCAACTCAGTGGTAGAGAGCGTGCTAAGCATATGTGAGGCCCTGAGTTAAATCCCCAGTCCTTTGCCCCTTAGAGGGTGCACGGTCCACTCTGCAGCCCAGTGTCTGCAAACAAAATTTCTCTGCAACCCTGCTGCCATTTTCTATGGACAACCTCGATCTCAGATTTGAAAGCTAAGAATTGTTAAAAACAACAACAACAAACTGTTTTGTCATATAAGGCACAGTCCGCGGCACTCTGCTATGCAGCCCAAGCTGACTTAGACAATCTGACTTCTGAATTTGTCACTGCAGCTGAAACAGAAGATCTTTGAAGACTCCTTATGCATTAAGAGCGGATCAAGGAGGCTCTTGGCCTTGGGAGACGGGGAGAGTCAATAAAAGAAGCTGCACAGACTTCAAGTGGCGGAGGACAAAGGAACGCAACAGACAGGAGGGTCAGGAATGCAGGGCGAGAATGGGTCAATAGAGGAGGTCAGAGGAACATTGCATACAAGAGATCCTCAGTTTCCAAGGAGGAAAATATGCAAGACGTGTGAATAATAAGGTATTGGGCCAGCTACAGGTAGGCTTTAGAGAAAGAGAATTTACCTAGTGACTTGTGGGCCCACCACCTCCAAACGTCTTAAGCTATGGACATAAACCATGGTACCCCTTTCAGTGACAAGGCTGGCTGTTCATGGTGGCTGGGAAAAACATTCCTGCATCAGCTTGGTTTCAAATATATCAAAATATATCCCAAGGATTCATTTTTTATCTATGTTAATGTCATTCCAATTATGTTTTCTATCTCTACTTGTGCTCCTGAGGGCTTTGGGGGTGGGAGAGAAAAGGAAGAAAATAACACTAGTTCTACGGTACCTCCCTGGGGACCCCTCTTCTAGTCACAGCTTCTATGTCACAGCTTCTACGACCCCAAAGGAGGTGTGTTGTGTGGGGATCCCATCCCATTTGTTTCCTGGTAGAAATAAGGTGTGAGGACAAGTGGTTTAAAGGATGAAAAAGAGAATCAAAGAACATCAAGGGAATCAAGACGGTGGTTAGGGGCCATTTAAGGGGAGAAAAGAACGATGTACAGAGGCAACCACAGCACTAGGGGTTCTGGTGTCATGATTTAGGTGGCTCATGTCCACCTCAGAGCTAGCACTAAGAAGCTGTGGAGTGTCTGGACCTTCTGAGTTTGAGAAATTCTTTCTTTTTTTTTCAATTTTTTAATATTTATTTTTCAGTTTTCGGTGGACACAACATCTTTGTTTTATTTTTATGTGGTGCTGAGCATCGAGTCCAGCGCCATGCACATGCCAGGCGGGCGCATTACCGCTTGAGCTACATCCCCAGCCCCGAGTTTGAGAAATTCTGTGTGAACAAGTATTGAGGCAGGGTGGAGGAGGACGGTTCCCCAAATTGACTTCAATACTCAACCCATTTCACATGCTATTTTTTGGGGGGGAGGGGTACTAGGGATTGAACTCAGGGGCACTTGAACACTGAGCCACATCCCCAGCCCTATTTTGTGTTTTATTTAGAGAAAGGGTCTCACTGAGTTGCTTAGCTCTGAGCCACTGATGAGGCTGGATTTGAACTCACGATCCTCCTGTCTCGGCCACCCAAGCTGCTGGGATTACAGGTGTGCGCCACCGTGCCCAGCCCATGTAGTACTCTTACAACAAAATTCCCACCCTGCTTCTGTCAAGCAGGAGTAGAAGAGACGCAGTGACAACCATGTCTACAAAAGGCCATCAGTTTCCACTGGCTCCCTTGGCTGGGACACTTGTCACGGGAATTTGCCATGCTGTGACCACATGAAGAGGCATCCTGAAGGTGCCCGGCTGGCAGCCCAGCTGAGGCCTGAAGGGCAGAATCAACCCTGGGCAAGAGAGTGGCAAGCCTGCAGGTGGTCCTAACCCCAGTCACTGAGCCTCTCAGCACTCCAAATGTCCCCAGCTAAGGTTCCAGACAAGTTCCTTCCAAACCCAGACCCAGAGAATCTGTGAGTGGAATAAAGTAGCTATAATTTTCAGCCCTACTATGGGGCGTCAGAGGCAAATGGAATGAGTATAATCAAAACCACCTTGAGAGTTGCAAGGATCAGAGATAAGATATGGAAGCCACCAAATGTGGTGCCTGACTTTTAGCAGAACCTGAAATGATATGACAGCTGTTACCATCATTGGGAAGTGGAAGAGACTAGATCTATGTATCTCTCCCACCCATCTTCTTCATCCCCCTCTCTCTGTGCCCCACACTTGTGGCACACCTCAGAGACAACCCACTGGGAGACTCCGGCTTCCCCCAGCTCCAACCACGTTCTTCTGCCTAGAGGTTCTGAGGGTCTTAAGGGGTCAGCATGAGTGGGGGTGGCCCCTACATACCTGAAGCCCGCTTTGTGTTCTCCCAAGTCCTTTTGTCCTCCTGGCCAGGTCTCATCCTGGCATGGCTTCATGTAGCTGTTCTCTTGCCTTTTGGAAGCCACACAATCCACTTTGATCTGGGGCTAAGCCTAAAACTGTTCTATGGGCTATTTGTGAACCCCGGCCCATCAGAGTATGCAGCGAGGGCTGCCAGGTGAGGCATGAGCAGCCTCCATTGGGAACGTAAAGAGCTCGCCCAGGCAACGCCCTGTCTTGGTTCTCCATGGCCAAAGGAATGCTGCCACAGAATGATATCATCGCTCTGTGTTCTGACATGCCAGGGCGCAGGGGAACAATGTTCTCCACCCTCTTTGGAGCTATTAGGTAGATGAGGTCCCACCCACTTTAAGGAGAGTCTCAAATGAAGTGTGTCTCCTGAAAAATCACTCTCTCTCTGTTGAGTTGTGAAACAAATGCGGTAACAAAGACCCAGAGTCCAAGGTCAAACAAACCAAAGCAAAGTTTGTAACCAGGAAATGAACCGTTACATTTAGATGATCACTAAGTTCAGATTAATAAAGTCCAGGAGGCTTCCTCTGAGGGTCACATTGACAGACATCGTGGGAAGATTATCAAATGTGTGTCACGGTCGGGCAAGTGTGTTAAGAGTTGCATGTGCAAAGGAAAATCCAGGCCCTGCCCCGTGTCCTTCCTGCAATGCTGAAAGGCGGAAACGTTTCTGGACCTTGTGTTGACACGATGTTCCAGTCAGCGCTGTTCATTGAGAACCATGCTGCAGCCAATATTTATGAAGCCCTGGCCTTGAGCCCAGCTCCCTGCTGAGAATCATACCTGCACCAAGTCCTTCTGTCCTTGTAACAGCCACCCTGGGTACAGGCTCTGATGGCTCCTATTTGTAGATGAGCAGATAGAGGCTTGGTGGGTTCATGCAGGGCCCAGAGACACACTTGGGACTTGAACTTCACCTGTCCAGTAGGGAAGTATGGTCTCCCAATCACCAGCCTCTCCCACAGCCTAGACTTAGGCATGCTGCTGGGTCCACAGAAAATAAAGTCCATAAAACTACATGGATCATTATGGAGGCCCTACCTATTCCATGAAAGGGAGTGTGTCCGATATTTGTAGAGAATTAAAAAATGACTAAAACACAAAAAGTTGACTTAGCATGTAGTAGAAAAATGATGACAAATCTTTCTGCTTTTAAGACTATTGTATAGGGCTGGGGATGTGGCTCAAGTGGTAGTGTGCTCGCCTGGCGTGCGTGCGGCCCGGGTTCGATTCTCAGCACCACGTACAAAGAAAGATGTTGTGTCCGCCGATAACTAAAAGATAAATATCAAAAAATTCTCTCTCTCTCTCTCTCTCTCTCTCTCTCTCTCTCTCTCTCCTCTCTCACTCTCTCTTTAAAAAAAAAAAAAAAAGACTATTGTATAAATGGTGTGAAAATTCCCACTCCCAGCCTCTCAGAGCTCTCAGTCAACTGCAACCATCCAGAATATTCCTCGAAGCATGAGTGAACCCTCAATGTGGCCAACTATTGTGGGTTGAAATGTGTCCCCCCAAAAGGTAAGTTGAAGTTCCATCGTGCATGGAGGAACAGGATGTGAAGATCTTAGAGAGGAGGCAGAACCCAAGATCTGTCTTCCCTCACGGCCCCCAGGAGCAACCAGCCCCATTGACACCTCAGACTTTAACTTCCAGACTCCAGAAACATGAGACAATAAACCTCTGTGGTATACGCCATCCGTTTACCACAGTGGACCTAGCAAACCAACAGATTTTGGTACAGATGCCTATGCATTTGACCTTATTTGGAAATAGGATCATTGCATGGTTAATTAAGTTTTAGTTAAGATGAGGGCATATTGGAATAGGATGGTCCTTAACCCAACAGGACCGCTGTCCTCATAAGGAGAGTCACAGGCCGGGCGCAGTGGCGCACACTTGTAATTCCAGTGGCTCAGGAGGCTGAGACAGAAGGATCACAAGATCAAAGCAGCCTCTGCAAAAAGCGAGGCACTAAGCAACTCACCGAGACCCTGTCTCTAATAAAATACAAAATAGGGCTGGGGATGTCGCTCAGTGGTTGAGTGCCCCTGAGTTCAATCCCCAGTATGGCCCCAAAAATAAATAAATAAAAAATAAAAAAGTAAGGAGAGTCACAGAGACACACAGAGGGAACACAGCTGTGTGCCAACGGAGACAAAGACTGGAGTTCTAAAGCTCTAAGCCCAGAGATGCCACCAAAGGCTGGAACAGAGGTGTTGAACAGATTGGCTCTTGAGGCCCCAGGAAAGAGCCCACCTTGTCTACTGACACCTTGATTTTGGGCTCCTGACTCCAGACCGTAAGAGAACAATTTTTTGTTGTTTTAAGCTACCCAGTTTGTGGTACTCTGGGACAACATCCCTAGGGAATGAGCCCACCAACCTTCAACCACGGTCCTGATTTGGGGAGAGGAGAGCAAGTCCTGCCTTAACCTTGTCTGGCATCCTTCTTCTGTCTCTGTAAGACTCTCCAGGGCTGGGGCTGTAGCTCACCTAGCCCATGTGAGGCCCTGGGTTCTATCCTCAGCACCACATAAAAATAAATAAATAAATAAAAGTCCTTGGGTTGAAGACAACAGACAAATTAAAATAATAATTTTATTGTATAAATTTAATGTGATTTTGTCCTTCACGCCCTGCTGTGGGTCTCTTCACCCTTGTTGGCTAGGAGAAAACCCTTTGCTGAGTCCCCTCCTACTTTTTTTTGGTGCGGGGGAGAGTACCAGGTATTGAACTCAGGGACACTTGACCACTGAGCCACATCCCCATCCTATTTTGTGTTTTATTTAGAGACAGAGTCTCACTGAGTTGCTTAGGGCCTCACTGTTGCTAAGGCTGGCTTTGAACTCAGGATCCTCCTGCCTCAGCCTCCCAAGCCCCTGGGATTACAGGCGTGCCCCAGCAGTCCCCTCCTACTTTAAGACACCTCTGTGTGGCTCACGCTTACCTAGGCCTCCCAAGCCCCTGGAATGCACATTTGGCCCAGGGTGGTCTCGTCAGCTCTCTCTGCATTGCTTTTATCCCTCTCTGAGGGAGAGGTGGAAGGGGAGGTGAACCTGGAGACCAGATGTGCAGCAGGGAGAGCGTCCCAAGTTTTAGTCTCATAACAGACAGGAGGGGAGCTACTGATAGCTTTGAAGCAGCAGAGGTCATTGGTTCTCATGCCCTAATTGAGTGCCTGCTGTATGTGGGCAGTACTGAATGGTGGGGGAGGGGGCCAGGTAGGAATGCTTTTACCTGCAAGGGGCAGGACACCTAGGGACCCGTGATGGCAGGAAGAATTTACCAGATGGCTCATGCCTTCCTTGTGGAGGTTGGCTCACTGTGGCTGATGGAAAATATCTTGTGAGATTTTTCTTGTATCCTCTTCCTGTGTAGAGATGAAGTCTCTGCCGCACTGTAGTGGCAACTGTGAGGGAACTGGCTCTCTGAGGGAAAAGTCCTGACCGGGAGTGTTGGCCCATGTCTGTGGGGTAAGTGCCAAGGCCATGTTCAAGGATGACTGCGAAATCAACAACTGACTATTTTTGAAAATAGAACCATGGGCTCTCTCTGGCCAGTAACAGGGGCTCCACTCCACTACCCAGCCTGTCTCCTCTCTGGATGGATCTAGGTTAGTGACAGCTTGAATCCAGAGTCCAGCAGAAGAGACCTTCCATGATTCCAAAAGCCAGTCAGAAAGGCTGCAGCTTCCAAGCTGAGGCTGGTCTAGGAAGACCCTCTGGGTGCCCTGAGCTGCTGAGGTAATGAGTGACCATCTGAGACACCATGCTGAAAAGGCCACATGCAGACCCTGCGGAAGACAATCCTAGCTGCACTCAGCCTGCCAGCTGTCCCCACCAAAGTGCCAGATGTGTGCATGAAGCTGTTTTGGACTTTTAAACAGATTCCATTACCAAGTGACTCTCCTCCATGCCATCAGGAACAGAAATAGCAGCCAGCTGAGCCAGTCTAACTCCCAAAGTCCTGAGATACAACGCTTGCTTTAAAGTATCTAAATTTGAGGACAGTTTGCTTCATAGCAGATCATGAAATACCTCCCACAAGCATTTCGCCCTCTTTCTCCCTTGTCTTTCTCAACTGAAGAGACTGGAAAACTGGACACTCTAAGTCTAAGCCTCCCTTGCATCTAGGTATGATCACATGTTGCAGTTTTAAGATGCAGACTCTGGGAGATAGTGGTCAAAGTCCCTGAGGAAGTTTTCACTTACTAAATAAAAAAAAAACAAGTGCTTAGGAGGAGAAGCCCTTTTACTCTTTATCCTTCATGAGTCATTCTTCCTGCCGGGAATATAGATATGATGGTTTCAGTTTCTGCAGCTATCCCGCATCAGGAAAGAAACAGAGAAGGGGTCTGCATCAGTTACGCTAGGTCTAGATCACCTGCCTCTGGATTGTTGATTACAAGCTAATATCATTGTCAAGTTCCCTATTACTTCTAGCTAGAAGCAATTTCACTGAACATCCTTTATATAAATCAATTTGCAGCAGGTTGAATGACTGAAATCAAGGAGGTTTAATCACAAGAGTGCGGCTTATGTAATCACCAGGGTCTCACCCTGAGAAGGGCACATTCTTGTTTTAAAGCTCTGCAATGTCCATCTTGAAATTCTGAGTGACCATATTTCATCACATAATTGCCACAGGTTTTATGCCAAATTCTTTTTGCAAAAAAATACGAGGCGAAGCTTTAAACAAATTGTTGCCAGTATTACTTAAAAATCATTTGTTACTAAACTATCTTCAGTGCAAGATTAGGATGCATGGAAAACTTGTAAATCTATGTTAAAATTGAATAATCCAAATTGATGTACCTCATTTCTTTGTGTTTAGTGAACAATTCTCTGGAAAAAAAAAGTTAACACACCAGTTATTGATGTGCATATTATAGTCGAAATATTGCACTTGAGAAAACTTGCTACAGTGTTTCAAAGTATGGACTTATAAGAATTTAATCTTCTGTGTCCATAGATTCTGCTCTACCAACATTGCTTTTGTTATTGGCACTCACATAAGATGCGCTCAGCGTTAGTCCTGCCTGCTCCCAACAAACCATGCAACCATTAGGAACAGAATGACCATCGTGTGCCCTGAGAACTCCGGGCTCCAGGCTCCCAGTGAGGGAAGACAAATGTGCATCCTTAAGCCACTGGTGAACATATTGCTACTGTTCACCTTTTAAGTGGTGTGACAAGCAGAATTACGGCTGAGTGACAATTAGGCGATGAAAGGTTATAAACCAATTTTTGGATTGAAAAAACAGAGTATAATGATTATGCAAGGAAATACAGTATTTTGGAACAAGGGCCTAGCCCTTTTTACTTTGCCCGGGGCCCCATAAATTATGCAGTCAATCCTGGGTTTGTTGAATCAGCACAATCATAAAAGGAATTTGTAAATGATCAATAAGCTTTGAACTTGACCACTCCATTTTTTTTTAATTAAAGTCACCAGAGAAGATGTAGGAGAAGTATAAAATTTGCAAACAGCATAAAATATGACAAATGCCAATTAGTTAAATGAAAGATTTATTTATCTATTTGTGGAACTGGGGATTGAACACAGGGATGCTCAACCACTCAACTACATCCCCTGTCGTTTTTATTTTATTTAGATACAGGGTCTCACAAAGTTGCTGAGGCTGGCCTTGAACTTGCTATCCTCCTGCCTCAGCCTCCAGAGTTGTTCAGATTATAGGCATATGCCACCACACCTAGTGAAAGATTGAATATTTAAAAAAAAAATCTAAATAGACATGAAGCCCGAATTGAAAAGATATTTAACAAGATGTTAACCCTGAATTTGAGCTTAAATCCTGCAGTTGGTTAGGATTAAGATTTGGTTGCGACTGGCCTTGTCCAATCTGCTTACCCCAGCAATTTAGCACATGCAAGCATGCACACACATGTATAACAAACATAAATAGTATATGCATGTAGTGGTTTTACATAAAAATATCACACGTATTATTTATGAATCATTTGATTTTTATCACATTTTACCATAGGCACCTAGAATAGACCACATTGTTCATTAAAGGTTTAAAATAACGAACTCCTGATGAGAAAAATTGATGCAATATTTCACCAACATGCAGAAACCTGTTGGTTAATAACTGAAAAGCAAAACAACAAACCCTAAGCCAAATGCCCCCAGACCTTTACTATTATCATCAAAAGGAAAGATAGCTCTTTTTTTTTTTTTTTCCCTATTGTCAGGATTCAGTGAGACGATCCAAGTCAATGGCTTGGTATACAGTGAGCCCCCAAATAAATAAGTCCCTATAATAATAGAGTCTTTACTACTTGTGGCCAAAACTACTGCCTAAAATTCTCTTTGGTGTCAAAAAGAAATGAAATTTAAAGAAATCGAATCAACGAGAGTCAGATATGGAGGCCGCTCATCTTTGAGATCAAAGGGCAGGAAGGAGGTCAGAGCGGCAACTGCTTCTCAACAGAACCCAGGGCTAACCACACACAGGTGGAATCCTCGGCACGTCAACGAGTCTGCGCCAGCAAAACAACCATGAGGTGATGGTGCCACCTGCTGGCCACTGAGCAGTAATCCCCTGACAATCCAAAGGTTTGATTGCTTGGTCGGTGTGGGGGTCGCGGTGAAGAGGAGAAAATCAATGATTTCCTTGTGTTTTTGTATGATCCGTCTCATTCCAGCACGTGTGTGCTCAGCAGGTAGGTACCATCAACGTTATTAAAAGAAGACAATTTCTTTTTTTTCTTTTCTTTTCTTTTCTTTTTTTTTTTGATACTGGGGATTGAACCCTGGGTGCTTAACCACTGAGCCACATTCCCAGTTCTTTTTATTTTTTATTTTAAGACAGAGTCTCACTAAGTTGCTGAGGGGCAGCGCTAAAGCAATTGCTGAGGCTGGCCTCGTACTTGTGATCCTCCTGCCTCAGCCTCCTGACCTGCTGGGATTACAGTGGTGCACCACCACATCTGGCAACACGAGACAAATTCTGATGTCCACAAAAGGGTAATTTTGCTCCTACCCATATGGTACTAGGGAAAGCCCATAAACAGTGTTTTCACAAAGCAGCATTTGAAAGAAAATGAATTTGCAAGTTTGTCTGTAGACTTCTGACCCAGTGTAGCCACTTGCCAGGTGGGCTTTAGTAAATTACTTAACCCAGCCTCATTTTTCTCTGCTGTAAAATAGAGCCACTCAGATGGGGACTAGGGACTTGTGGTAGAAAGTGTCTTGGTGACTTTCCAGGGTCCAAAGGCACATGAATAGTTTTCAGAGGAGCAGTTTACAGATCCTCAGCCTCCACTGGCTCCCTTATCTAACCCTGATCTGCTTAGGGACAAATTCTGCAGGTGAGGTGTCCAGCTGGGTTTTTGCCCCCTAGTCCATTTCATAATGGTTCTCCTCCTGCTTGGAAGAAGGATGGCCTCCTGACTTCCTGCCTCAGTCAAGTGCACTGTCTGGGGGGGGGGGGGGGGGCGGGGACTGTGGAGCACCAAGCATCATAGGGACAAATGAGACTATTTGTGTCTTGATGAGACTGGGAACAGGACTAGGAACTGGACCACAAGAGCTGAGGATCAGGGGCTGTTCCTAAGCATTGTTTTAAACAAAGTGCAAAGAGGATCAAATAGAGTTGCCCATTAGGAAAAACATTAATTATTAATAAAGATAATTTCACTAAATGATATCTGACACATTATAGTGAAGGAATTCAAAGAATTAAGAGAGGCTGTCATAACAAAATTCACACCAGGCCAACTACTGATTTACAGGAGGCACATTTCTCAGAGCATACTTTAAAAAAATTATTATTGAACAATTCATAGGAAGTTGCAAAGATGATACAGAGGTTCAATGTCACCCAGTTTCTCCTGATGAAGAACCTTACTAGCTAAAGGAGAAAGTCAAAACCAGGAAGTGGACACTGAGGGGCAGTGTTCGCCCTGGTGGCTGGGTGGGTGGGTGGGGGGATACTGGCCCAGTACATATATACTGGTACAGCACATGTATGGGGATCTGGGCCATTTGGTCAGGTGTGCAGATTCACCTGAGCACCTGCAATGAAGATACTGAGTGAGTTCATGGCAGGAGAGATGTTTACCCTGATTGGAACATCACAGGTTCCAATGTACCCCATAAATATGCACCCCATAAATATGTACCCCATAAATATATACTTTTTTATGTACATTTTTTATGTATGTGTGGTGCTGGGGATTGAACCCAGGGCCTTGTGCATGTGAGGCAAGCACTCTACCAACTGAGCTATATCCCCAGCCCAATTTTAAAGGCACTGGAAATGCTGGGGCTGCAGCAGTGGTGGAGTGTCTGCCCAGATGCCCAAGGCCCTGGGTTTCATCCCCACCTCTTGGGGCGGTGGGGGGGGGCACTGGAAGATTCCACTGCATTAAGATCTCTCCTGGGTGGTTCCTTTGTTGTCACGCCAGCCCACATGCCCCCCTCTCCTCACCAGGGCGACCTCTGACCTATTCTCCATTCTACAATTTTCTTATTTCAGGGACGCACTTAGATGGAGTTAGGCAGGAGGGGATGCAGGAGACCGGCGCTGCCCTGGAGATGCCCCCCGCGCCGTCTTGGGCACCTTGTCCACAGCTCTCCATCTCTGTTTGCTGAGTGGTTTCCCACGGCCGTACGACTTTCTGATAAACACGTCATAGGCCCCACCCCTCGGTCCTCGAGGGAGGGGCGTCTCAGGGGCGGACCTGCGCAGAGCGGCGCGTGGGCGGGGCGTCCTGCCTCTGCGGCGCGCAGGTCCCGAGGCTCGCACCTTGGCGAGGGGCCTTTGCTTCTCTTCTCCGACCGGCGGCGCACTAGGGCCTGTCGGTGCATCCGCAGCAGTGGCAAGGGTGGCGCGGTGGCAAGCGTCAGCGTGTGCGCCCTAGTGGCGTCAGCGTGTGCGCCCTGGTGGCGGGAGACTCCAGAAGAGATACTGGCCTAATACATATTCACCTTGAAGAGGAAGATGGGCCTCAAGACCAGGATCATGGAGATGATTCTCCACGTCTACGAGAAGTAGGATGGAGCGCATCCTAGGTATTCTCCCGATAGTGCGCTGTGCACGTGAACATCTGGGGATCGAGTGTTTATGACAAATAAGAAGATTGGATAACCAAGATGTGACTAATCGGGAGCCTGCTGTACTTATCAAAATGATGCCAGAATTCCAGAAAAGTTCAGGTGGTATCAAGAACCCTATAAGAGTAGAAGAAACTCTCTGTGGTCTTATCAAAGGAGGAGTTGCCAAACGTCAGATAGTAACAGACATTGATATGACACTAAGTAGGTTTCCTACAAAGGGAGAAGATGCCCAACGTGTCATAATATCATTGACAACTGCCAGCTGGTTACAGACAAATGTCAAAAAAAAAAAAAGTTACTGCAATTAAAGGAACAGCATTATGCTATAGAAGTTGATCCTGTTCTTAACCGTGGAAGAAAAGTACCCTTATAGGGTAGAATGAATGGTATAATAAGTCTCATGGTTTGATTGTTGAGTAGGGTATACCAAAAGCTAAACTTAAAGAGATTGTGGAAATATCTGACGTTATGCTCAAGGAAAGATATGAGGATGTCTTTGTTAAGCTCCAACACAGTGTCCCTGTGTTCATATTTTCTGCTGGTATTGGTGATGTGCTAGAGGAAGTTATCCATCAAAGCTGGTTTGTCATCCAAATGTCAAGTAGTGTCCAACTTCATGGATTTTGATGAAAACGTTGTCCTCAGAGGACTTAAAGGAGAACTGATTCGTGTATTTAACAAACATGATGGTGCCTTGAAGAATACAGACTATTTCAGTCAACTAAAAGACAACAGCAACAATTCTGCTGGGAGACTCCAGAAGAGATTTAAAAATGGCAGATGGGGTAGTCAATGTTGAACACATTCTGAAGATTGGTTATCCAAATGGTAGAGTAGATGAGCTTTTAAAAAAAATACATGGACTCTTCTGATATTGTTTTGATAAAAGAAGAATCACTGGAGGTCGCCAACTCTATTTTACAGAAGATTCTATAGACAAGTATTTTTCAAGAAGACCTCTCCCATGGGTACAAATGATACAAAATCTACTCATCTGTCCAACTAGCTGAAAAACTTATTTATAGTATATCCTTGTTCTTGAAGTTTTCCCTTTACATAACCAAAATATTTTCAGACATGTTGAATCCATCTCCTGGAAGCTCCTTTTCCCCACCTCTTTCAATACACTCCTCATCATATTTTTAACCCTAAAAAAAATGTTGAAGCCAAAATTAGAAAAAAACTACTCCCTACTTTTCCAAAATGAATTTTGTAGTTTAATGTTATCTTGCAGTTTTTGAAGAGTCTTTTTATACCAGGAATGTTTATAGATGTTTTTTAAAAGTTTTATGAAATGGTGAAATAATGTGCATGATTTTCAATACTGCCATTTATATAATTTGGGTGGATTATACTAGTGGTATCACCATCTCCTGAAATTGTTGTAATTTTTTTTTTGTGTGTGTGTGTGTGTGTATGTGTGGGAAAACCAATATTTACCAAAAAGAGTGGCACTTAATATTTGAAAAGACTGTTGGTGGCCATGTGTCAATAATCATCACAAAATATTCTATAGGAAGCCCTGATAATAAATATGAAATGAAAGCCTTTTTAATTCTTAAAAAATAAAAAAAAGGATGAACACATCATCATCCCCAGGCTATTCATCTCTGTGACAGTCAATAAAGTGACTTTTTTTGGGGGGGGGGATTACTGGGTATTGAACTCAGGGACACTTAACCACTGAGCAACATCCCCAGTCCTATTTTTTGTATTTTATTCAGAGACAGGGTCTCACTGAGCTGTTTAGCGCCTTGCTTTTTGCTGAGGTTGGCTTTGAACTAGCAATCCTCCTGCCTCAGCCTCCCGAGTCGCTGGGATTACAGGCATGCACCACCATGCCCAGCAATAAAATGACTTTTTATGTTTAATAATTATCAAAACAATGATCCATTTTTGCTCTTTTAATCAATGTTTACTACTTGTAATTTTAATTGATTCAAATCAAAGAAATCAATTTTTTATAGTCACGGGAAATTAAAAGTATTTAAATTTATATATATGCTAATATAAATTTATATTTATAAATATAACTTTGTGGCAGAGAAATGATGGGTGATCAATGGAAGATCTTCAAGCATATATTAAATTAGGAAAAAATTCTGTAGGAGAAATTGAATAGAAATACAAGGTTTTTGTTGTTGTTTTGTTTTGTTTTCATATACTGGGGATTGAACCCAAGAGAACTTTACCACTGAACTAAGTCCCCAGCCCTTTTTCTTTTTATTTTGAGACAGGGTCTAGCTAAGTTGCTAAGGCTGACCTTGAACTTGTGATTCGCTTGCCTCAGTCTCCCAAATTGCTAGGATTGCAGGCATTTGTCACCATGCCTGACCCAGAAATACAAGCTAAAGAACAAAAAGGAATGGTTAAAACTTCCGAGTATTAAAGAGCCTGTTTGCTCTTCTGTAAATGGATAATGTTGGCTAGCAAATCACTTAGGTTCTGCCAGACACATTAAAAAGTGATCTAAGAGTTTTATTTGGAAATATCAATAACTACTAGGTGGGAGAAAGGACATCCTTTGCAACTACTTAAATTCTGGACAAAAAAAAAATGTTCAAGATGTGAGAACTTTAAGAAGCACATGGGTGGGGGAGTTTAGAGTTTTTTCAAAACTTTTTTTTAGAATACTAGAATATGTGTGAATAAAAACTTTCAAGCACATACTTAGTAAAGTGCTTTTGAAAATCTATGAGGCAAGCTGGGCACGGTGGCACATGCCTGTAATCCTAGCGGCTTGGGAGGCTGAGGCCAGGGGACTGTGAGTTCAGAACCAGCCTCAGCAGGGCTGGGGTTGTGGCTCAGTGGTAGACCACCGCCTAGCATGTGGGAGCCCCTGGGCTCGATCCTCGGCACCACATAAAAATAAATAAAATAAAGGTATTGTGTTCAACTACAACAAAGAAAGAAAGGAAGGAAGGAAGGAAGGAAGGAAGGAAGGAAGGAAGGAAGAACAGTCTCAGCAACAGTGAGGCACTAAGCAAAATACAAAAAAGGGCTGGGGATGTGGCTCAGTGGTCGAGTGCACTGAGTTCAATCCCTGGTATCAAAAATAGAAAATTTATGAGGCAGTAAATGTTATGTAATAGTTTTCCCACTGGCATCCTGTCAAGAAATTAGTCTGAATTAGAATAGTTTCAGTCTGAGTAGCCCAAATCTGGTTCGCACTGGGTTAGGCAGAAAATAGAGTGTATGGGCCGATGCACTAAAAAAGCTGAGGTGCCTTGTTCCATATGCTTAGCCGGCGCCTGGGAACCCATATCTTTCCAGCTTTTCTGACTCTGCTTTCCTCTCTGGGAATCTCACTCTGGGGCATCCTTCCCAAGATGGCTGCTGCAACCTTGGTCTTCCATCCTCCCGCTGGGAAAGAACTTTCTTCTCTCAATAGCCTCAGTGAAATGAGGCATTGGGCCTCCTTGGCTTGGTTGGGATCATGCACCCATCCCTAAACCAGTGGCTGTGGCCATGGAAGTGGGATGATCTGATTGGCTGGGTCTGGATCACATGCTTCCACCCTCCCTGAGGCAAGGGTCAATCTCATTCTTGATTCACTGAGATGAACTAAGAGTGGATGAGGGGTGATTCCTAAAAACAAGTCCAGAATTCTAAGAGAAGAGAAAACGGATAGTAGAGGTGCCCAAGTGATAGAAGGCTTCTGTATAATCTGCCAATCAGCACATCTTCACAGAGTTGTAGGGGGAACATGTGACACCCACCCTTTCAACCTCCTGACAAGGAGCCTCTGGGAGACATTGGTTATCACTGTGGCGCAGATGGGAACATGACCACACAGAGAGGTCACATGCCCGAGATTGCACAACGGTAAGTGGGGGGGGGTAGGGTTTGGCTGGGGCATCTGTCCCAGGGTTGGCACTCTCTGAGCCTCCACACTGGTGGCAGGGACAATGGAAATGCAGCATGTCCCAGACTTGAGGACCCAGGAGCTGTGGGGGGGGCATCGATAGGATGAGCTGTAAAGAGTTAGCACTGGGGCCGAGCAAGCCCTGGTGCCCCAGGCTTGGCCCCAGCTCCCTGCCTCCACCCCGCCCTGAGTGCAGGAGAGGCACTGCCACAACTCCAGCCAAGTCTGCGCCAGCCCTGCCGCAGTCTGGGAGCTGAGACGTGGAACTGGCTGGGGAGCTGGGGTGGCAAGGTGAGGACAGGAGAGGAGCAAAGAGAGGAGGGAAGGCCGGAGTCAGGAGGCTCCTTTGAGCCCTGAAACCACAGAAGCCATCATCAATGATGAGGCTGGGCCTCCAGTGGAAGCCTCACCTGGAGGCAGCTGGGGGGCAACTCTGAGGCTCCTGCCCTGGAGACAGCACCCTGACCACACATCCACATCAGAAGCAGCTCGGAAAGTTTTGTTTTATTTATTTATTTTTTATTGTGATAAAATACACATAACACAAAATTTACCATTTTAACTATTTTTAAGTGGACCATCTGAATGCATCAGGTACACTCACGATGTTGCACAGACGTCACCACCAGAGTTCTGGAGAACTTTTTCTTCATCTCAAGACTAAAACTCTGCCCATTAACCAGTGACTGTCCGTTTTCCCGGCTCCTAAACCCCCAAAGCTTCTATTCTACTTTCTCGGAGCCTCATGTCAGTGGAATCATTCCGTGTTTGGCTTTGGTGACTGGCTTACTCCACACAGCATGACGTCCTGCACATGCTCCGTGGCAGAGTGTGGCAGAATGTCTGTCCCTTTTCAGGCTGAATCATATTTATGGTATGTAGGTTCCCCATTTGGCTTCTCCATTCATCCGTGGTTGCTGGACACGTGGGCAGTTTCCACCCTAGTTTGGTGAATAATGCTACTGTGAACACTGAAGCCCAGGGATCTGTGAGGCCCTGCTTTCTTTCAGTTCATGGGAGTTACGTACCCAGGGGTGGAATTGCTGAGTCATGTGCTAATTCTGTGTTTGTGGGTTTGTGGTTGTTATTGCTTTGGTACTGGGGTTTGAACCCAAGGGTGCTTAACTACTTAGCCCTTTTTAAAAAATATCTTATTTAGGGCTGGGGATGTGGCTCAAGTGGTAGCGCGCTTGCCTAGCATGCGTGAGGCACTGGGTTCGATTCTCAGCACCACATAAAAATAAAATAAAGATATTGTGTCCACCTAAAACTAAAAAATAAATATTTTTTAAAAAATATCTTATTTAGAGACAGGGTCTCGCTGCATTGCTTAGGGTCTTGCTGTATTGCCTAGGGCCTCACTAAGATGCTGAGGCTGGCTTTGAACTCTCGGTCCTCCTGCTTCAGCCTCCCGAGCTGCAGGGATTACAGGTGTACACCACTGTGCCCGGCTAATTCTGTGTTACAGTGTTTTCCGCAGTGGTTGCACCAGCAATGTACAAGAGTTCCAATCACTCCATTCCTCTCCAAATCTTGTTTTTCATGGGAGATGTGTGTGGTTTAGAGCTGTCCAATAGGGGCTGCATTCGGGGGCAAGGATCAAACCTACGAAACACGTGAAACCCATCACTGTGGTTCCCCCTCACCTGCGGGGGAAGTCTTAAGGCCCGCGAGGGGGTGCCTGAAGCTCAGATAGTACTGAACCTGACATAGACTTTTTTTTTTTTTTTCCTGTACATGCACAGTTCAGATGAAGTTTTATTTATAAATTAGGTACGGTAAGAAGAGACGAACAAGAATAACTAATAATAAAATAGAATAATTTATAATGAATGATATACTATAATAAAAGCTGTGTGAGTCTAGTCTCTTTCAAATACCTTTTTGTTCATTTCTGGAATTTTCTATTTATTATTTTCAGGCTGCACCTCATTTGACCATGTGTAATGAAACCCAGGAAGTAAAACCGTGGATAAGGGTCTCTGTGCCCCACTGTGGTGGCTTTTCTCCATCCCCTCCTTACCTTCTCCGCATCTTTCTTGTCTCTGCTCTGTACCCTGGAGGGCTGGACCCCGTGGATGCATTTTCTGGGCTTGCTTCCTCTTGGCCTCTGTTGGGTTTGGTCAATGAGAGACACTAAGAAACCAGAGGGCAGAGGACAGGGCGACCTGTCACACATGTGTTGCACTATTGCTGGTGTCACCAAGATCCAGGACAAAATGGGGCCCCACAGACTTGGAGGTGGTGGTGGGGAGTTCTGCATGCCACTCCACACAGTCATTCTCCTCTCCATTTTCTGTCCACTGTCCCCTCTAAGGGACAGCATGATAAATTCACCTGATCCAGGGACAAAGGTGGAATGAACCCTGTGTTTACGGGTGAGAGGTCCTGGCTGGATGCCACCACCATGGAACACTTGTGATCTAGAAAACCTGGCCAGGCCGAGTCCCCCACAGGATCCGCAGGCATTGCACACTAATCTGCTGGGCATTCTCCTGCACTGTGGGTAATAAGTGCACGCACAGCATAGATTTGTTCTATGCTTCTAGAGGATCCCACTGGTTTGGTGTTGTGGGTTATGGGCTTTCCAGCTGCCTGTGCCACTGGATGACTCCCTGGAGGATGGCCTCCAGAGCTCTGTCCTCAGAAAAACCCACCAGCCTCTGCTGCTTGGCAGAAGCTCAGCCCTGAGGGCTTCTGCCTCTTCCGCCCGGGAGCTGCAGCTCTAGGAGGAAGGGCTCGCCAGGTATCCTGCCCCTTGGTTCTGCCAACCTACAGTTCTCACCAGGAACCAGGTCTCCGTGCCCACTCTGCCCCGACTTGTAATAGTTCAGCTGCTGTCCTCAGAGCGTGCCAAGGACCAAGTCTTCATGACTCCAAGAGAAAGGAATCGGCGTTTTCCCACCATATATTAGATTTCAGTTTCAGATGTCAAAAATCATCGCTTTTGGTGACAAGAAAGGGAGTGAAATCAATGAGGGGATTAACGGGGGCCTGGTTGGTTCAGTGGGTTCCCACCTGAGCCCTGGTGTTGTTTAATTTTCTGTATCAAGTTGCCTAGGCCATTGTATCCAGCTGTTTGGTCTAGATATTTCTGTGAAGGTATTTTTTTAGATGTAATTGATATTTATCTTATTTCATACACACACACACACACACACACACACACACATGCACACATATATATTTTAGTTGTAGGTGGGCACAATACCTTTATTTTATTTTGTATGGTGCTGAGGATCGAACCCAGTGCCTCACGTGTGCCAGGCAAGCTCTATCACTGAGCCACAATCTCAGCCCTGTAATTGATACTTAAGAAGTACACTTCAAGTAAAGACAGTACACTCCATAATGTGGGTGGCCTTCATCCAATTGGTTGAACACCGTTGGAGAGAAGACTGAAGTCCCCGGAAGAGGAAGGAGTTATGCTTCCAGATGCTTTTAGGCTCAAGCTGCTATGTCACCTCTTGCCTGGGTCTCCAGCCTGCAGCCTGCCTTGCAGACCTCAGACTTAGCAGCCCCATGACCGCTGGAAGAGGGACTTTAGAGGGGACAGTGGACAAGGAGGAGAAATCTGTCAGCATGATAAATTCACCTGATCCAGGGACAAAGGTGGAATGAACCCAGTGCCTCATGAACCAAACCAAACCCTTAAAGTAAATTTCTTCTTAGACACACACACACACACACACACACACACACACACACACACACCTATTTCTCTGGAGAACTGACATAGTTTTCTTAGCATTTTGGTTTGGATCTGAGGCGTCCTCCGAGAGCTCCTGTATTAATTCAAGAATGCTCAGAGGTGAAATGACTGTAAGCTAATCAGTCCATCCTAGTCAAAAGGACTGAGTGGTAACTGTGGGCAGGTGGGACGTGGCAGAGGAGGTAGGTTACTGGGGGCTGCCCTGAAAGGGGTCATCTTTCCCGTGGCCCCTTCATCCTTCCCTCTCTGTCATGAGCAAGCTAAATCACTAATACAGACCAAACACGTTTGTGTCTTTCCACAACGTCAGAATTTATTGAATAACAACAAATTCACTTTATCTTCCATCTGTCTCTGTGTCGCCCTCGCTACACCACTTTCCTCAATATCAGTTCACCTGATAGTCAGAAGTCCAGCAAACACAAGTTCTTTCATTCGAGTCTTAATTTCTAATATCTATAACGTTCAAGTCACTCTCATACATCATCTGCTGACATATAGTAAGACTAAGAAAAGGCTAAGAGGGCAGCAGGTAGGAGGACGCTGGGCCACCAGCAAAGGCAGATATGAATGCTGAGAGTCAGAGTCACTGTGGGTGGCCATAAGGACTTTAAGGAACCAGTTCCCCAGTTCCACAGACTCGTCAAAGCAGAGGGTCCAACAGGATGGACAACAGTCTCAGTTTCAGGGTGTCAGCTCAAGGTGTCAGCTTGGCATGGGTCATCTGTGGTCATCATGGGCAGGAGAAACTGCGCTCTGCTGAAGCCCGAGCACAGAGATTCAGGTTTGTCACTGGGGTGGTTTTCCTGGGCAAGGCTTGTGATGAGTGGCCAGTGATGGGGCCAAGGGTGTCCTCATGTTGAGCCTCGGGTTCCTCCTTTTGTGGGTCCCCAGTGAAGGAGGGGGTGCCTCTGTTGAGGGTGATGAGTTCCCACGTCTGGTGTTCCTGATAGGATTTGGAATATCCAAGTGTCCAGTTGCTCCTTGATTCAGTTTGATAAGTTGGCACATGTCAGTTATTTATCAGTTGGTGCATTACGGTAGTGCCAGTCAGATGGTGGTCATCCACAAACAAGGTATGGAGTCTTTCTACCTTGGCACTTGCACTCACACTGGAGCAACTCGTGGCAAACTGCTGCTTTACAAAAATGGAGTAACTCAGGTTTAGGCCCAGCCCCCAAACTGCTGTTCTACACGGAGTTTCTAGCGCAAGGCACAGCCTGCTCCCCACACTCTCTGCTTTCTGGTCAGCCATGAATGGAGCAGTGATCCTCCACCATCTCTTCCTGCAATGATGTTCTGCTTCACCTTGGGCCCAGAGCAATGGACTCAGCCGACCATGGACTAAATCTCTGGAACCGTGAGACAAAATAAGCTTTCCCTCCTCTAAGTTGTTCTTGTTTCGTATCTTGGTCACAGTGATGAAGCTGACTGATACCCTCAGGAACTCAATGTGAATAGCTAAGCTAATGGGACCAATCTAAGTGCTCTTTAACAGATGAATGGGTAAAGAAAATGTGGTATATATACACAATGGAATATTACTCGGCCATAAAGAAGAATGAAATAATTTGCCAGTAAATGGATGGAACCGGAGGCTATCATGCTAAGTGAAATAAGCCAGTCTCCAAAACCAAAGGCCGAATGTTCTCTCTAATATTTGGATGCTGACTCACAATAGGCAGGGTCGGGGGTGGGGAGTGGAGGTTCACTTGATTGGACAGGGCGGAGTCGGGGGAAGGAGGAGGGGATGGCAATGGCAAAGACAGGAGAATGAATCAGACATAACTTTCCCATGTTCCTATATGAATACACGACCAGTGTAACTCACATCATGTACAACCACAAAAACGGGAAGTCATACTCCATGTATGTATGTCAAAATGCATTCTATTGTCATGTGTAATTAAAAGGAACAAATGCATTTTTAAAAGTACACATACAAAATAAAAGAATATATGTGAGGCTGGAGGTAAGCTTAGTGAAGGAGCACATGCCTAATGGTGGAGCCCATCAGTGAGGCCATGGGTTCAATCCCCAGCACCACAAGAACACACACACACACACACACACACACACACACATATATACACACACACATTCACACAAATAACAATCAAAAAGAATGTATATAAGCTGGAATTTAGTATTGCCAAAATTATTGTTCATAATCTGTGGCTCTCAGTAAGGTCTGATGTCGGGGTCCATCTTTACATAATACAATGTTAAGTGACATATTTACTGACAAAAAATAGCCCTTTCTCCTGCTCCCAGAGATAAACGGATTGACTTCTGTGTGTTTGTTTCCATCTGAGCATCAGCAGAAGTAGTTGTTGAGCACACACAGTCTTGCTCTATCAGAAATATGTGCCCAACACAGTAGAATCCCCCTCACAGGGTGAAACGCACTGTGAGAGAAACCTAGAAACCAAGAGCACACGAAGGAGTGTTTGGTTCCAAACGCCAACGTCTCTCCTACTCCAGGGCATGAACTTATTGATGGGAACAGTAAGCCAAAATCTCCTTTGTGATATAAACTCACTTTATCTTCCACCTGTCTCTGTGTCGCCCTCAGCATGCACATACAGCTGATTTTAAGTGAGTTGTATGGGACGGTGTTTTGGCTGTGACTCTGCTGTGGGACTCATGAACTGGCTGCCGTCAGACTCGACTGAACACATCTCCTGGGACTATGGTTTGCTGTTAGAATGCATGGGTTTTGCATGGAGAGGCCTCTTCATAACTGTCCCAAAAGGACTCATTAGTCATTTGAATATAAGTGCCAAAGAGACCAACCTACTCTTGGTGAAAAATTCCAGCATATGAGCCAGGCTTGGTGGTACATGCCTATAATTCCAGTTACACAGGGGCCGGGGACAGGATGACAAGTTTGAGGCTAACCTGGACAACTTAGCAACTTTTGTGTCAAAAAAAAAGAAAAGAAAAAGTCTGGGCTGTGTCTCAGTGGGAGAATACTTGCTTGGCATGCTCAGCCTGAGACTCTGGGTTCAGCCCCCAATATTGCTAGAAGGAAGGAAGGGAGGGAGGGAGGGAGGGCAAGCCAGCTTATGTGAGACCCATAGAAAGGCTGTCGTACAAACGGAAGACTACACTCAGAAATCACCAAAATACAAATACTTTCAAAGAACAGAGAACGGAAGAGTTGAACTTCCAGTGAACAGAGAACCTACAACTTCATACACTGCCTAAAAAAACTCACAATTGTAATCCACTCTGAACAGATAAAGGATGATGTTTATGGAGATGAAAAAGTAATCATGCTTAGACTCAAAAATAATGTCTTTCATATTTCTTTTAGTAACACTGGTAAGAAAATTTTACCAAATTGAGTTTAGCTGTGATCTTAGTAGCCAGTTAGTTTTTATGATATCTGTTAAGGTCTGTAAACAAGTCAGGATGGCACCTGGTATTTTGCCAAGAAATGTTAGAGTCTGTAAACAAGTCTGGATGGCACCTGGCCAAATGCCAGAGGGAGTGGTTTGTGAAGTAACAAAAGCGAGCCATTAAGTGTGGAGATTCCTTATTGGTTGACTGCTGTATCTAGTTTATGCTAATTAGATAAGCTGTGTAAAATGTATGAATATTGTTCAGATCCTACAATAAACGGCTCCTATTCCTGCTGCATCAATGTACACAAGTTATTCGTCACCCCCCGGTTATTTTGCTGCAGCCAGACTGCGGCAGATACCTATACTGCACGTGATTTATATCTGTGAAGCATAAAACATACCGATTGCTATGGTTGGGTCTGAAATGTTCTTTGAAAGCTCAGGTGCTGAAGGACGGGTCCCTGATGGGTGGCACTACGGCGAGGGGGTGGAAACAGAAGGAAGTGGGGCCCTGTTGGAGAAAGCAGGCCATGGCTTGTCCCGGCCGGCAGGACACATCAACGCGGCCAGCGAACCTAGGTGGGGAGGACTAAAGGGACAAGAGACACGAGGGATGACAGCAAGACAGGGGTCTGATCAAGCTGCAAACTTTTATTGTTCACACAGGGGTATCTATGGGCTGGGGACGGGGAAGCTCTCTTATCGGCAGTTGCTGGATGTCTGCACAAGGTGAGGTGACCTCAGGATGTCTCAGGAAGACAGAGGGCCGCAGGATGTCTCAGGGAGATAGATGGCTGCAGGATGTCTCCCAGGCAGGACGTCTCCCAGGGGGCTGTTTCTTGTAACTGTCAGGCTATTCTTTGAAGGAGAACTTCCTTCTAGCCCCTGACAATGGCTACGGTGTATCTTTAAAGGGTTAGTTTTTCTTCCCCTCTCTCTCTCTCTTTGCTTCCTGGCCACCATGAGGTGAGCAGCTCTGCCCTACTACTGTGCTCCCTGTAACGATATTCTGACTCACCAAAGGCCCAAAGCAATGGGGCCAAGTGACCTGGTCTGAAACCGTGAGCCAAAATCAACCTTTCCACACTGTAAGTTGATTCTCTCTGGTATTTTGTCACAGTGATGAATATGTGGCTAAGATACATATAATACAGCATATATATTCACCAGGAAGAGGTAGCTTTAGTCTTCTTAGTCTCTCCTATTTATGAAACTCAAATATATTTCAAGTGTGGTTTTGTGCACACAAAAGGCAAATAAAAAATTGGATATGTCCTATTATTTTTCTTATCTCTCTCTCTTTTTAAGCTATTTTAGTATATCTGAGGTCTACTTTAACTCCAGTGGTGTTTATTATGGTGAGCTCCGGTTCATAGTGTTCACACCCTTGTGTGGTCCCTTCCTGGCTGGGTTCTAGACTGATCTTGGCGGCCAATAGAAATCTGTGAAAATGTGTGGTTCCCAAGTCTAGGCCATAAAAGCCGTCTTCTGTCTTGCTCTCATGGGCCATTCACTCTAAGGGAAGCCAACTGCCATGTTGTGTGGCCACTCAAGCAGCTCTGTGGAGAAGCTCTGGTAGAGAGTCACTGAGGCCTCCCACTACCAGCCAGCACCAACTTGCCAGCCACACGAGGGAGCTGTCCATCAAATGGCTGGCTTCTCTAGCCCCAGTCAAACCTTCAGATGACTGTAGCTCACCTCAGCCAATATCTGACTGCAATTTCACAAGAGACCAGAAACCCAAACTGAGCAACCAACTTATTCTCAAATTCTAAACCACAGAAATTATGACAGATTAAAAAATGATTATTGTTATTTATAAGCTATTATGCATGGGGTGAATTGTTAGAAGCAATAACTAATATGGAAACATTATTAATCTTTCTTATTTTTTAATTTTTAATTTATTCTAATTAGTTATACATGACATAATGCATTACACACAAATGGAACACAACTTTTACTTCTCTGGTTGTACATGATGTAAAGTCATACCATTCCTGCAATCCTACATGTACCCAGGGTAATGATATCTGTCTCATTCTACCATCTTTTTCACTCCCTGTCCCCTCTCCTCCCCTCACTCCCCTCTGCCCAATCCAAAGTTCCTCTATTCTTCCCTTGCTGCCCCCGACCCCCATTATGGATCAGGATCCACTTATCAGAGAAAACATTGTATGTAGGTTGTATGTGACGGTATTTTGGCTGTGACTCTGTTGTGGGTGTAGCTTAGTGATACAGCACCTGGGTTCAGTCCCCAGTATTTGTCTCCTTCTCCAAAAATAAGAAAGAAATCTAATTATCAAAGATCAGTAGCATCTTGACAAACATCTCAGGACTGACTAGAAAGGGCTCCCACCCATCCAAATAGAGAAAAATGGAGCATCATAAAGAATAAGAAGGGTAGCTTTGCGTAGTGGCAGTATCAGAGCCAATAAAGTTTATCTGAGGCGTGATTATTGTGAATTGAAAACTTTTTCCAATACCCAGCCTTGATGACCTGCAATATAAGCAGCACTGGCAATTTTTGACAGTCTCTATAGAGACTGAATTAAAAAAAAAAGAAGAAGGAGAAGGAGGGAAGTTATACTTTATGTATGTATGATTGTCAAAATACATTCTATTCACTGTGTAACTACAAAGAACAAATGGAACATATTTTAAAAAGAATAAGGAACAACTCAAACATCTCTCTCTTTCTTTTTTTTTTTTAAAGGGTGCTGAAATACATCAGGCAGGAGGCAGCACAGATGAGTCTTTGCTGAAAGGCTTGGAGGAGGCTAGGTGTTTTGGTTTTGTTTTTGTTTTTAAAGAGAGATAGAATTTTTTTAATATTTATTTTTTTAGTTTTCGGTGGACACAACATCTTTATTTTATTTTTATGTGGTGCTGAGGATAGAACCCAGCCGAGCGCGTTACCGCTTGAGCCACATCCCCAGCCTCCAACACCTCTTGATGGATGAATGATTATACAACATCTGCACATACATACAATGGAATATTATACAGTCTTAAAAGGAGGGAAATTTCTGACACGTATTGATATTGGTTGAAGAGGGAAACAATTCTACCAAGGAAATACCAGCCCGTTAGGAATGAAATTCAGCCAACCTTAGCATCTGGAGAGTTTGAGTATGAGAGTATGCTGAAATATAAAGAGAAGTCATCACCTTGGGAATATTTGTACCAGGGCTGGGAATGTAGTGCAGTGGTAGAGCACTTGCCTAGCAACCATGAGGCCCGGGGTTCTATCCTCGGAATGAAAGAAAAGACAAGAGCATGAGGCAAAGAAGAGGTGGGGAACTGGTCTGCACCCACTCAAACCAGCTGTGGAATATTAGGTAGGATGACTGGAAAAATTCGGATATGATCTGTGGGTAAGGTGATTTTTAGAAACGTATTTTCTTACATGTGGTGAAGGAATTGTGGTTTTAGAAGACAAGGCCCATGTTAATTAAGGTCGTGATCTTTTGATGCTCATCATTTACTTTAAAATACTTTAGCAAATCATAAAAAAGCAAATGTGAAGCAAAAATGGTGAAATGTTAGTAACTGTTAAATGTCCAAATGGGCTAATTAAATTGTTTTATGTACTTTTCTGAACACTTGGAAATTTTCAAATGTAGCAGTTGTCACTTAGCCAATACTTTCCAGGATCCCCAGTGGATGACTGAACCCTAATATATTTTTCCTGTACTCATAGGCCTATAATAAATTTTAATTTATACATCAGGCAAGTAAGAGATTAGCAATGATAACTAATAATAAAATAGAATAATGGTAACAATATGCTGTGATAAAAGTTATTTAAAATGTATGAACTGTTTATTTCTGGAATTTTCCATTTAATTTTTTTCGGTCATAGTTGACTATACATGACTGAAACCCAGAAAGTGAAACCATGGATAAGGAGGTACTACGGTATAAAAGCAAAAATGGATCTGTGGGGCTCTGAGAAGCAGAAATCCAGGGGTTAAGAACCATTTCAGGGAGAAACAGTACATCCAAACAAATTGGTGGGTATAACTGTGACCGCCATATTTATCTGTAAATAAAGACTGACATTTATTTACAAATATCTATAAATACAAACCTGTCTCAGAAACACTGAGTGCCCAGTTCAGCAGGACCACATAACTAACAGTGCTAGAGTTTGGGTCTGGAATGTCCCTGGAGAGCCCATGTGCTGGAGGCTGGGTCCCCAGCCATGATGCATTGGTAGGTGGAGGAACCTCTCAAGGTGGATCCTCGGGAGAGGTCTTTAGATCACTGAGGTGGGCCACTGACAGGGATTGTGGGACCCGGATCTCTGTCTCTGCTTCTTCTCTCTCCTTACTCCCTATACACTCCTGGGTCTCCCCAGAGACCCCAAAGCAACAGGCCCAACTGTGGTCATGGACTGAAACCTCCCAAACTGAGCCAAAATACGCCTTTTCTTGTATAAACTAATTGCCTCTGGGTATTTATTGCAGCAACAGGAAACTGAGAACCAAAACAGTCCTAGAGAAATTCCACGTCAGGAAGCTGCAGAACTGGTCAGGCCCTCGGTCTTCTACAGTGGGTAAAGGACTAGGCTGGAGACCCAGAGCCTTGGGCTCTAACCTTGGGGCTACCATTTGCCTTTTCAAAGCTCAGCCTAAGTTTTCCTGCTTTAAAATGGGAATTTGTTGTATCTATTCAATTGACTAATTTTTTAATCATATGCAAAGTTTCAGCCCTGGTCAGGTACTGAAAATATCCCTTCAGAGTTTGCTCAACGGGGAAGAGACAGGTGAGACCCAAACACTGGCTCCAGCCAGGCACAGAGGAAGGCTGAGAAGGGGGGACAGAGCAAGAACCAGGCCAAAAAAAAAAGGGAAGGTGGTGCCTTGGGCTGGGAGATCAGGGAGGGCTTCAACAGACCGAGTCCCAAAGACCAGTGGGTTTTCTCTAGGGGCACAAGAGTGAGAGCATGGCTTCCAGGGCAGGAGCAAAAGAACGAAGGGAAGATGGGGAGGCCCAGGAGGTGCGGCTCTGGTGCACACCAGAGGGATAGCATGTGAGGCGCTGGGCCCCAGGCTGTGCCAGACTTTGGAAGGATGTCATTTATTCTGGTGCCCAAATCAACAAGCATTCAAGAGCCAAGGAGGAAAGTCAGGAGAGCTGGTGTTTGTAGAAGATGATTCTGGAAACATGGGGAGAACCAGCTGGGAGGTGAGAGGATGGAAGTGGAGCTGTTAACTTTTTCAGGGGCCATGGACTCCCTTTCCGGGTAATGTTTTTAGGTGCATGGATTAAAACACATAGGATTACACAGGAAACATTGAAAAATCTGCTGTCAAAATGTATTTAAAACTTGTGATGTGTAATACGTGTGCTTCTCTTTTTTTAATACATTAAATAACAGATGTAATAGTGAGTTTAACAACACTATGATTTGATTAACTGATTGATTGATTAGTACTGGGGAGTGAACCCAGGGGCACTTTACCACTAACCTACATCCCCAGCCCTTCTTATTTTGAGGCAGGATCTCACTAAATTGCTTGGGGCATTGCTAAATTGCTGAGGCTGGCCTTAAACTTGTGATCCTTCTGCCTCAGCCTCCAAAATCACTGGGATTGCAGGCATTCACCTTGCCACCGGTACCTGGCACAACTACTATGACTTTAAACGAGTGATTACTGTAAATCGTATTCTTTGTGTGATGCTATGTAAAACAGGAATTTTGACAGGTGACATCGTCACAGGTACTGCTGTGGGTTGTAACCTCAGTCATCACTGAAGGGAAAGTTTGATTTCAGATCGGGGCTGCTGAAAACAAGGACAGGCTTGGTTTCCCCCTGAAGTGTAAGAAAGACCCTTTGAATTCCATCAGAAAACCCTCGGGGGACACCTGTCTAGATTGACTGTCCTGATCTGCCCTGGAATTTGGTACTCGCCGTGTGGGTGTAGTTTTAGGATTGTGCCAAGTTCAGGGGAGACTCCATTTTCTTTAAAAGGTCCAACTTCATGAATTGGTTCTTTGGGGTGGGTTTGCTTGGGAGCAGGATATTCAGGTAGCTTGGGGTTACCACTGCACAGCTGACGTTAATCCAAGCAGAGGAAAAGGAACTTTGACCACGGGAGACTCTGTTAGACCCATCCCATTAAGCAAAGGCCCAACACTCGCACCGGAGAGCGCATCACTCCTAAAGTTCTCTGAGGGAAGGAACATTTCTTTTGTGCTATTTGCCTAAAATGCATTGCAAAAAAGAAAGAGGAGGAGGAAAGCACGAGGAAACAAGAATCCCAAATCAAGGGGCTCTCTACAGAATGACGTGCCTGTCTTCTTAAAAAAAAAAAAAAAAGTGCAGTGTTATGACAAACATTGGCTGTGGAGCTGTTCCATGTACAGGAGATTAAAAAGATTAGATGACTAACTGCCTTGCTTACTTTAGGATTGAAGCCTAGCTGGAAAACAAAGGTTAATAAAGGATATTACTGGAACAACTGGCAAAATACAGAATGGACAATATATTACATGATAATACCATGATCATATTGATGTCTTGGCTGTGATGATTTTTCGGTGATTGTGTGAGAATGTCTTTGTTCTTAGGAGATATTCTCAGAATGACTTAGCTGGAAGGGGTATCTTTACAGTTCAGCAAAAATAAGTCTCCGTGTATTCTAGATGACAGACACACAGATGAACATCCTTATACATCATACGCATGTGTGTAAATGTACACATTCGTATATACACACATGTACATCTGGAAAAAGAGCGTGTGAGCAAATGTGACCATGGTGGTAACATGGGTGGGCTTAGATAAAAAGGTTAATGAAGTTTAGATGAAGTTCATTGTCCTATCGATGAAACTTCCTTGTGAGTTGGACTTTTTTCCAAAACATACAGTTCAAAAGAATTCAGAAGCCCACCCTCCAGAGTCAGGAGGGACAGTGCTTCAGCTACTCTGATCTCAGACCAACACTGGAGGCTCTGCTGATCAGCTAATGTGGACTAGGAATTCGTTTTCACTCGTGAAGTTGGTGGTGTTTGTGCCCTGGGCACGGCTAGGTGTGCCGTGCTGACCCCAGCATGGGCAGGGCACAGGGATGGAGCCAGGCCAGGGCACCAGGCTCACACCTGAAGCAGCCACGTGCACAAGTTCTGCACTTCAGTTCCCAGAGCTGCTCCCAGAATATGGATCGTCTCATCTGCTCAGAGTCAGCCTTTCCTAGAAGGTGCCATTGGAGAACCCAGAAGCCAGAGAGCCAGGACTTAATGGAGCTGACAGAAGAGGTTTCCAAGGGCTGTCCTGCCTGCTGAAGATTTGCACAAGTGACAAAATTCTGTCTGAGGACTGTCCTCTTCTTCTTCTATTACCTTCTCTTTTTCCTCCTCCCATTAATTCTGGTTTTATTGAGGTATAATTTAAATATAAAATCCACCCCTTTTAGGATCAAGTTCAATGAATTCTGTAAATGTACAGTCATGCAACCAATAAGTTTTACAACTCTCCCATCTCCCCTAGAAGTTCCCTGTTCCACTTGGTCACCATCGACAGCGTACCCTGACAGTGGCATACCACTGACCTGCCTTCTGTCCCTATAGCTCTGCCTTTACTAGAATTTCGTACTGGAGTCATTTAGAATGGAGTCTGTTGTGTGTCTCCTTGGCTTGTTCCCTTCTACTGCTGAGCAGTTGTCCATTATATAGATATCCCGTAATTTTTCTCTTTTCAGACACTGAGGTTGTTTCTAATTTGGCTGTTTTGAATAAAGCTGCTATTAAATTATATTTAAATAATCGAATAGTTCTCTTTTTCCTTTTAATAGATGTAATGCTGGAATTTCTCATAAGGAAAAGGTATTCCAAATCCAATTGAAAGTTTTTGTTTGTTTTTTCTTTAATATTTATTTTTTTAGTTTTAGATGGACACAATATCTTTATTTTATTTTTATGTGGTGTTGAGGATCGAACCCAGCACCCAGCGCATGCCAGGCAAGCGCGCTACCGCTTGAGCCACATCCTCAGCCTCAGCAATTGAAAGTTTTATATTTAGTGTATCAGAATAGTGAGTTAATTGGTGGTAAAGTTAAGAGTCTCAGCCAGTCTTACTTTTGAGTATGATGATTTTTTTACACTAATTGTGATAAGATAAACATAAACATAAACTAACCCTCTCAACCATTTTAGAGTATCGTTTAGTAGCATTAAGTACATTCACTCTGATGTGCCATGGATCTGCAGAATATTTTTTATCTTGCAAAACTGAAACTCAAAAAAAAAAAAAAAACTGAAACTCTATATCCATTAAATGGTGCCCCCCCCCCATTTCTCCTTCCCCATCATTCTGCTTTTTGTTTAAATGACTTTAACTATTTGAGTTGCCTCATGTAACTGAACTCAGGTAAGTAGTCGTTCTGTTGTTATTATTGTTGTTGTTGTTATTTGTAGAATGAGAATGGGACACAGTATTTTGTGCATGCTGGGCAAGTGCTCAACCACTCGGCTACATCCCCACCCTTTTTCATTTTTTTTGTTTTGAAATACGGTCTCACTAAATTCCCTAGGTTGGCCTCGAACTTGAGATCCTCCTGCCTCAGCCTCTTGAGTAGCTGGGATTATAGGTGTGGACCACTGCCCTTGGCTGATATTGCTCTTTGATGAACAAAAGTTTTACTATTGATGCAGTCTTTTTTTTTTTTTTTAATGATTCCTTGGCCTTTCTTTGTCTTTCAAGACATTGATACCTCTGAAGAGTATAGTCCACTATTCTGTGTGATGTCCCATAACTGGGGTTTGACATTTTTCTCACAATTTAATTCAGAATGCACATTTTTGACTGACAGCAACTCTGTTTGTGACGCTGTGGTCTTTTCGGTACCTTCCATCAGAAGACACACCCACACTCATTTTGTTCTATTATTAGAGCTGTTAATTAATTAATTTATTTTTAATTTTTATTATTAATTTTTTTAGTTTTAGGTGGACACAATATCTTTTTTTTAATGTTTTTATTTTTTTAGTTGCCAATGGATCTTTATTTTATTTATTGATATATGTGGTGCTGAGGATCGAACCTGGTACCTCACACATGCTAGGCAAGCGCTCTGCCACTGAGCGACCACCTCAGACCTTTATTTTGGTTTTTTTTTTTTTGTGGTGCTGAGAATTAAACCCAGTGCCTCACGCATGCTAGGCAAGCACATTACCATTGAGCCACATCCCCAGCCCCTACACCTGTTATTTAAACTCTTGACTAAAGTGGCATCCTCTTTGAAACTGGTAAATTTGTAACTGATAAGTAATCTGGGAGAACTACTTAAAGATTGCACAAATATTATGAATATCCTTTGCCCTGACAAATGTCAGCCCCATGGTTTTATCAGCCATTGATGATTCTAGCCTGAGCAGTGATTATTATGAAAGGGTGCTTTTTCTACCTGTCTTGGTCCCTCTGCATTTATTAGTTGCCATCTTACTTTCTCTTGCAGTGAAAGAGGAGCTTCCTTTTTCTTTCTATTTATTTTTTCTTTGGTATCATTCTGACTCTTTTTTATTCAGGGACATCTTTTGTAATTTTGGTGAACTTTGTTTTTTTTGTTTTCGTTTAATAGTATGAAAAAGATCTCTGTCTGCACACAGAGATCTTCTTTGTTGTTTTCTTTTCCTTTATTTTTTTTCCAGTTCTGAAACTCAACATATTGGTTTGTATAGTGCCCACAGTATTGCACTGTGGAGATGTGCCATAAGTTACTCAAACAATTTCTTACATAATGGACATCCTGGTTGTTCTTAATATTTTGTACTTATAAATTATTATATACATAGTAATTTATTCTAGAATTGTTTATACATGGAATTGTTAGAGGTTATTCAGGATAAGCACCCAGAAGTGAGATTTCTGAGTCAAGGGCCAAATTCTATGTAATTTTGTTAGATGTTGTTCAATTCCCCTCAACAGGGGTTGTACCACTTTCTATTCTCACAGCCTTGCCACAGAGTGGTTTGTTAGGATTTTGACTTTGCCATTCTGGTAGGTAATAAGTATATTATAATTTAAATAGTGCTTTTGTTATTGTTGTTATTGTGTATATAGAGCGTGCATAGCACACATTCTTTCAAATAAGTGACTCCTAAATCCTTAATTCAGAGAACTGTGATCCACTCAGGCTTCAGGAGATACTTATTCTTCAGCCCTAATCCCTATTTTTTTCTTTATAGAGAGATGCAGTCAGCCATTGTAGGGATGGGATCTTCATTGACACCATCATTATCAAATGGGTCTAGACATGGTAGGGCACTTAATACACATGTACCAAGTGATGTCCTTTTCATGGAGCTGGACAGCCATTCATGTCCACCTCAATCCTCATAGTCACCTCCTCTAGTGGGCAGCAGATACTACTCCCCTATTAAGTGAGGAGGAGAGGAGGTTCAAAGAGATAAAATGATTTATCCAGCCCAAACCGGAGACCCCATGTTCAGATTCCTAGTCCATGACTGTAAAGCTAGGTGACAATCCCTGAGTTCACCCTCACTTCTGATACCAATTGCAAATTCAGGGATCCTGACAAACACTTCAAGTTTAATACTTCCCTTGAAAGATTCTCAGGACCTACTAAAAACTATTATTTATATATATATATATATATATATATATATATATATATATATATATATATATAATTTCAGTTTATAACAGCAAAAGGATTCAGGTTACCATCAGCCAAGGGAAGAGAATGGTAGGGTAGAATCCAGTACAGTTGCACACACAGAGCTCCCAACTGTCCTCTGTCATGGACAATGATAAATCCTTCTGGAAACAACGTGTGATAACAAACATGATGCACTCTTGGCCAAGGAAGCTCTCCACTGCATTGGTGTGTAGAATTTTTCACAGGACCTTTTCTTAGGAATATTGATACAGTGACCTCAATCTCCAGTCCCTCCAGAGGTCAAGTTGGTACTGTTTCCAAATCTTTCACCATAAATTACATTGTTAGACTATCTGGAATGACCCACGGCCTTTAAACAAAACATACATAAGGCAGGACATTATAAGAGTTAAGAGATGACCTCTCAGGAGCTGAGGACAAGGCCAGTCTCTCTGGGCAAGTTTAAATGTGTTAATTGTAAAATGCACTTTCTTTGCAGTACATTGCTGTAAGTGGGGGTGCCCTGCTGGCCATCCCACAGGAAGAGCATGGTCTCTATGCCCACATAACTATGAGGAGGGACAATCGTCCTTGCAAAGTAAGACTGGGAAATACAAATGGAGCATTGCAAAGGGAAAGATAGGCACACAACTGAATTTAATGACAGCTAGTCTACACAAAAAAGTACAATAGATCCTGATTATTGAGAAATCACAGCCAATGTTTTTCTCTACTCATCAACTATAAGGAAAAGTGGTAGCAGGAGCTGCCTGTTGGTTGAGTCGGGTCCCAGCTGGCCTCTGATTGATTGCATGGAGGATGCCTAGGTGGCGCCAACTTCCAGCTCGGGTAGCAAAATAAATAAATAAATAAAGGTATCTGAAAGTTCAACCAACCTCTCTTTTATCAAATTACATTTCCCAGTGAGATAATGTTACCAAAAGAGTTGGCTTGCAATTTGTGCAATAGGTGTAAGTTCATCCCTTCGTTTACTTAAAAAAAAAAAAAAAAAAAAAAAAAATCTCAGCCATGGGACTTCTGTTGGCAGTTGGGAAAATATTCCACCCCATTAGGACAAAGTTCAGCAGGCATGAGGCCAAGGCATAGGGTTAGGGTGGGGCAGGGGAGAGGAAGATAAATACTGGGTAGTGGCAGCTCAGAACAAGTACAGGTATTTCTCCAAAAGACCAAGGCTTCCTGCAAAACCAAAGACTGACTCTAGTCAGATAGGAGGCCTGAGGGGAAGGCAGGTGGGGTGGGGGAACAGACTCTGGAAGGCAGGGGGTGGGGACCTTTGCTGGGAACAGTATGGAGAGCCAGAGGAGTTGGGAGTGAGGAGAAAAAGCTTCTCACTCTACTCTGTAGTGCCTTCTCTACACAAGCTCAGCTCCCTTCAAGGAGGAAGGGAGACTTCCCTTCTCTCTAGTTTCTGGAACCATCCAGAGACTCCTCTCAGGCTCCCCTTCTCCACCATCATTCCTTGGGAGGAAGCCAGGACTGAGCTTTCTATGCCATGGACAAAACCAAACCAAAATGTGGATTACCAAACTGTGGAGTCTTATTTTAGACACAAGAGACAAAAAGAATTATAACATAGGCTGAAATGCTGAGAAACTATCAGAAGGTGGCCACTGCTCACAGAGGAGTAAATCAGTGTTTGATGGAGAACAGGTGGTCATTTTAAATTTGGGCAAGAGTAGTCTCTTTGAGGACTTAAAATCACCATACTATAGTGACACAGACACATCAGTGTTTAAAGCAGCTCAATTTATTATAGCCAAACTATGGAACAAAATAACCTTGGTGCCCGTCAACAGATACACAGATAAAGAAAATGTGTTATATATGCACAATGGAATATTACTTAGCCATAAAAAGAATGAAATTATGGCATTTGCTGGTAAATAGATGGATCTGGAGAATATCATGCTAAGCAAAATAAGCCAATACCCCCCAAAATTAAGACCGAATGTTTTCTCTGATATGTGAATGCTAACCCACAAAAAGGGAGTGTGGGAGGAGGAAGAATAGAAGTTCATTGGATTAGACAAGTGAGAATGACGGGAAGGAAGGGGGGAGGGCAATAGGAAAGATAGCAGAAGAACTGGACATAACTTTCCTATGCTCATATATGAATACACAACCAGTGTAACTCCGCATCATGGACAAACACAAGAATGGGATTCTACTTAGAATGCTATATTCCATATGTGTATAATATGTCAAAAATACACTCTATTGTTATGTATATCTAAAAAAGAACAAATAAAAAAAGAGAGGGATTCCAACAGCAAAAAAAAAAAAAAAAAAAAAGAAAGAGAGAAGGTCTCTTTGAGAAAGTAACATTTAAATAAAGACCTAAAAGAAAAGAATAGGCCAGTAAATGTTAAGGAAAGATAATGGGAAAAAAAACCTTGAATTTGTTGCTGGATCGGGTCTGTTTTGTCCTCTGTAGAGTATGCCAGACACTGAGATGATGAGTTTTGCAAAAGAGAGTTGATTCACAAGGCAGCCAAGTGGGGAGGTGGGATACCCAAGTCCAGAACCTGCCTTCTCAAGAGCAGGGTTTGGGAATATTCATGGGGTGAAGAAACAGGGTGACTTCAGGCAGGGGGAGGGTGAGGGAAGGTGAAGCAGTGGGTGTTCTGAATGTAATCAAATTCCATGGCTATTCGTGGCATTCATGTTCAGAAAATGGTGGCATTAGCAAGATCTGGGGCTACCCATTGGACAATCACAGGCCCAAATGAAGAGTCAGTGGTTCCAACAAAAATGGCCTTCAAGTCCCTGGAAAGTAACATAGGCAACTCTTGTCACCATGACCCACATCTCAGAGGTATCATCTGCAGCAAAACTACCGGAAAACTCATAATGCACAGCCCAGCTGCGTGACCTCCAGAATTAGTGATTTTTAAAGTTAACCAAAAGCAAGTAACTACGGGGAGAAGAGGGGCTCAGAGTCAGAGAAGCAAAAAGCGCCAAGTTGGCTAATATGTATATAACCAGGCCAGCTGTGTTTCTTGGCAGGATTCTGTCCTCCTGTGGAGTCTTGGAGTCTGGGGTCTTATTCTTTTGCTAATTACATTCCTGAGAACAGCTCTCAGGTCCTCAAGGGATGCTTCTGAGCACAAAAGATACATATTTACAACTGTCAGCTGTTCTTTTGGTAAATGCCAAACAGATGGTTGGGGTCCATTGAGCAAGGGCTAGATTGTATGTTGAGGAAGGAAGCCTGGCTTGGTGTAGACTTTAAATGATCAAATTGTCTGAGATGTAGCTTCTACAGCCAGCAGAATGAGTGTTCAAAATTAAAATTACCAAATTTCAATTATGAAAAAATTAAGAAAGCTACAATCTGCACCCTCCAAGGAGGAGATGGGAAAGAGAACCAACAGGACCTTGGGTTGTTCCACTGGAACCCTCCAAAAAGGCTCCAGACTGGCCCCTGACATGGTGACCTGCTTTATTTTCAGCATGATGATGTGGTATCAGAGAGACAAAGCTTTGAATTCTAGGTGTGTGACCTTTGACAAATTCTTAATGAGTCCAAGCTTCAATTTCCTCACTTGTAAAGGGGATAAGGATCCTCCCATTCAGTGGGGCGGAATGCCAACAGCATCTTTGCCACAGAGTTTGGCACAAAGAACCATTTCCAAAGATGGTACACAGCCGCTCTCCAGGGGTGTCAAGAACCATCCATGAACTGTGCATGGACCAAACCAGCATCGTAGCCATTGAATAGGAAAATCTGGTATCTGAGAACTTCCAGTGGCAATCCTGCTGGTGAGACTGCCCGGATACCAGCGAGCTTCTATTCAGCTCTGCCAAAAGGTCCCACACAGCACCAGAGATGGAGTGACCTGCTGCAGCCACATAGCAACACCGCCTCTCAGAGATGGGTGTGGCTTGTCAAGATGCCAATCAACTGTTGGCTGCAAGACCTGTGAAGCAAGACTCCACCCCTGAAACCTTCTCCCTGCCTTTGATGCTCGCCCTTAAATAAAGAATCGAAGCCATTTTTTTTAACTGTTCTGTTCCAGCTCCTATCAGGACTGAAAAAATATATCAGGCGCTCTGCTTTTAAAACCTATTCTTTGACTTTGTCTCTTATTTCTTCACTAAATACTTCAGACCACATTTTTCTCTGGTGGCTTATCCCCTCCTGAGCAGGAAACATTACCCTGGAGAGGTGCTGGCCACCTTGAACTACAGGGGTTCGTCCAGTGGCTGAGAAGGACTGCTTAGTGGGATAAAGGAGGTGCCCTCTGTCAGTGGCATCCCTTGTGGTCTTGGAAGCAAGGAAGGAATGCTTACGGGTGAGAGGGCTCTTTGCTAGCAAACTCCTTCCTGCAAAAGACAAACGGCAAGTCTCACGCAGCTGTTACACAACCGGTTATATAACCCTGCTGAGCGCTGAGATTCATCTGTCCCTGCTCAGAAAGGAACCACGTTCTCACATCCACCTGGAAACAGCCAGCATAAGAGAGTAACAGACAATGCAGGTGGCTCGCCACCATCTACCAGGCCCTGACTTCCAGCTGGTGGCTCACATAACCACCTCCTGGCCTCTGGGAAGTTGTTTGCCTCTCATGGCTTCAAATCAGCGGGGGCCAGCAGCCTGGGATCGCCTGGGAGGTTGGGAGTGCAGGGTTTCCAGGCCGGTCCTAGGTTTGCTGGGACAGAGCCTGCACTATCAGCAAGGTCTCCAGGTGATTTTATGCATATTGAAGTGCAAGAAACCTCCCTTAACATTTCTGAGCCTTTATCTCCTAAATGAGAGGCCCAAGGGGCTTTTAAACAAATCGATGATGAATATAACTAGCCACTAAAAAAATATGAGTAACGCATATTCATAGTCAAGAGGGGAAAATTAAGAGCAAAGGTAAAAAACCAATGGTTCTCTACTCAGCCCTTCACTCCACCAGACACTTCCGGGGGCCCTCAGTCCCTGCCCAGAGTCCAGCGGTTCTCCCCTCCTGGCACACAGCGCCCCCTCTCCCACTGGGCTTTTTTTGAACAGAATTTCTTGTCATGAGCTGGAAGCTGGAGCCCCTTCGAGCCAACCCCACTGCTCAGAGAAACACACACTCTGATCTGGCTGACAGATTTTTCCCTTTCTCCTAGAGAGCCTGCAGAAAAGGAACCGGCTCCCAGCTCCCGTTAAAGAAGTGGTTCAGCCTCCTCTTAGCAACTTACACCTCCCTTTGGAATGTTGAGGGCTTGTCACTTGTCCCTTATATGCTTGACTCTGGCTTCAGTTGACATGCCCAAACAGGGGGAAAATGTCTCCAGATTGTCTTCCAAACCTGGGGATCTGTGGATTGACCCTACAAGACTGGATCTAGGCCAGTGACCATCTCATGGTTGACTCTCTCTCTTTTCGTATGGATGAGATTTGATGGAAAGACCACTCTTCACTAGGGTCACAGTGGCTCTAGAGGGAATCTATCAGCATCTTGGGTTTCCCATGGCTACTCAGATACCATACCCAGTTTTGCAAGACTGGGTATCTTGGCTAACCCCTAAATCTGAAGTCTTCACCTGTCATCTCCACGAATGAACAAGTATCACACACTCTGTTGATATCTAAGACATGAATATCCTTACTTTAGCAAAATGCAAACCTGAGAAATGGAAGCAGCCTTTGTTTCGCTTTAATGCCTGCATTCGATTTATTCATGAAATATTCCTTAGGGTTTACTGTGTGCCCGGCTCTAAGTTGGCACCAGATGTTTAATGATGAGTAACATGGTCAAGGTTAAATTTGATGAAAAGCAGTCCTGTGAGCTGGCTCTCAGTTCTGGAGGAAAAAACTCTCTAAGAACTGAAAACCTTACCTTAGTCTCTGCCAGAGGTGAATCTCATATCTTGTAAACACTGGCTTAGGAGTTTTTTTTTTTTTTGTGTGTGTGTGTGTGTGTGTATGTGTGTGTGTGGTGCTGGGGATTGAACCCATGGCCTGTGCATGCGAGGCAAGCACTCTACCAATTGAGTTATATCCCCAGACCCAGGAGTTTTTTATTTTTGTTTTTTTAAGTTAAGCATTTAAAATATTTTTATACTGAATTTATTCGATTTTCTTTTGAACTTAGTTAATAAGAGTAGATTTAATCATACTCCTCACTTTCAGGCGTACTTATTTCTTTAAATTAATTCATTATGGTAAGTACACTCAACATGAGATTCGCCCTTTCTCCAAGTGTGCAATGAAGATTGTCAAGTACAGGTGCAACAATGTATAATTGTCTATTATGTCTCCAGAACCTATTCATTCTGCTTAATTGACATATCAGACCCCTGGATTAGCAACTCCCCTTTACCTTTGCATCATTCCACATTCATTTATTAGGATTTCAATTGTTTTTATTATACTCAAAAAAAGGTTTTTATTATACTCAAAAAAGCTTCACTTTAAATTTAGCTTTTTGACTCTATGCTCAAGCCTTCAATACCTTCATAATGATTTTCTGCTCCTTGATAAAGAAAACCTGTTTGATCCTGTCACAGACACACTCAACACATATAGGACCACTCTAAGCCTCTGATGTGTGTGTTTTTTCAAAACGACCTCATGAG
Source organism: Callospermophilus lateralis (assembly GCF_048772815.1). Classification (NCBI taxonomy): domain Eukaryota; kingdom Metazoa; phylum Chordata; class Mammalia; order Rodentia; family Sciuridae; genus Callospermophilus; species Callospermophilus lateralis. Next base: position 12,090,950 of record NC_135314.1, on the reverse strand, counting down.
AACCCTAGGTCCAAGGTCCATGATGTGAACCCCTGCCCAGGCACATAGGACATACAGACTTTGGTGCTTTCCCTACTTTCTTTTCTTTTCTTTTCTTTTTTTATATATATTTTTTAGTTGTAGATGGACACAATACCTTTATTTTATTTATTTATTTACATGGTACTGAGAATCGAACCCAGTGCCTCAAACATGCTAGGCAAGTGCTCTACCACTGAGCTCTTTCCCTACCTTCTTGATATAAAGATAGACAATTCTATTACCAGGGGTTTGGAACAGCTGGGTTTTCTTAGAGGCTGCATTGTAGGAATTTTTTTGACTGTGTTCTAACACTGAACTGTTCCAAGTGCCTCTAGATACCATCCCTGGAAGAGGAAAAAAGCCTGTTCCACTTTTGGATTCAATGAATTTGCCTATTTTATATACCTATTTTAAGTGAAATCATACAGTATTTGTCCTTCTGTGACTGGTTTATTTCACTTAGCATAGTGCCCTCATGGCTTATGTTGTTGCATATTGCAGAATTTCCTTCTCTTTAAGGCAGAATAATATTGCATTGTAAGTGTACACCATGTTTTCCATAACCATTCATCTGCTGATAGAAGTGAATTGTTTCCATAACTTGGCTATTGTGAATGGTACTGTCATAAACGTGGAAATGCCATTGTTTCTTTGAGATCTGGATTTTCGTTCTTTTGGTCAAATACCAGAAGTGGGATTGCTGCGTCTTATGTAGTTTTTTTTTTTTTTTTTTTTTAATATGTCTTTAGTTGTTGATGGACCTTTATTTATTTATTTACGTGGTGCTGAGAATTGAACCCAGTGCCTCACACATGATAGGCTAGGGCTTTACCACTGAGCCACAACCCAGCCCCACATATATAGTTTTTCAGATTTCTTGAGGACCCTCTGTGCTACTTCCATGATGATGTCACCATTTTGCATTTTCACCAACAATGTACAAGGAAGCCAGTTGTTCCACACCTCATCAACACTCGTTGCCTGTGGTTTGTTTGATAACAAATATGAGGGGATGTCTTATTGTGATTTGCAATTCCTTGATGCTTAGCAACATTGATAATCTTTTCATGTAATGTCAGCCATTTGTGTTCTTTGAGAAAATACCTACCACTGACACATACTATGATATGTTTGAAGGTCTCAAAATTTGCTGAGACTGGCCTTGAATCTGCAGTCTTCTTGCTTCAGACTTCTGAGTCATCACGATTACAAAATTTTGCCTTGACACCAGCCAATATTAAATCTTCCAAGTCTTTAGCCCATTTTAAAATTGGCTTGTCAGTTTTCTTGCTATCAAGTGGTAGAATCCTTATATATTCTGGAAATTGACTCTGTACTGGGTTTCTTTTTAGTATGTTGATTGTTTGCTTTGCAGAGCTCTTTAGTTTGACATGGTCTCACTTGTCTATTTCTGCTATTGCTGCCTATGTTTTCCAGGTTACATTCATGAAGTCAATGCCAACACCAATGTCCTGAAGCTTCTCCCTTATGGTTTCTCCTAAGAGTTTTACAGTTTCAGTTCTTATGTTTAAGTCTTTAACTCATCTAGCATTGTTTTCTGTGTGTGGTATAAGGGCCCAATTTCCTTATTTTTCAGGTGGATATCCAGTCTCCCCAACATTTGAGGAGGCTTTACCCACTGTGTATTCTTGGCACTTTTGTCAAAGATCAGTTGTCCGTATATTTCTGGACTTATTTCTAGGCTCTTTATTCTGTTCCATTGATCTACATGTCTGTCTCGATGCCTACCATACTCTTTCAACTACTATAGCTTTGTAAATATATTGTGATATCAAGAAATGGAAAGCCTTCAGTTTTGTTCTTCATTTCTGAGATTATTTTGGTGATTCGGGGCCATGTTTTGATCTCATATCAATTTTAGAATTGTTTTTTCTATTCTGTAAAAATCTCCAGTGGGTTTTTTATACCAATCACATTGAATGTAAGTGACATTGGATACTATGGGTATTTTCATAATATTGTCTTCTCCTTCTCTTTCTTCTTTACAAGGGATTGTACCCAGAGGCTCTCTATCACTGAGCTACATCCAGGTCTTTTTATTTTCTTATTTTGAGATAGGATCTGCCTAAGTTTTTGAAGGTCTCAAAATTTGCTGAGACTGGCCTTGAATCTGCAGTCTTGTTGCTTCAGATTTCTGAGTCATCACGATTACAAAATTTTGCCTTGACACCAGCCAATATTAAATCTTCTAATACACAGACATGGGATGACTTCTATTACTTATTTTAATGTTTAAAATTTAATTTTTATTTTAATCTCTTTCATCAGCATTTTGTAGTTTTCGGTGCATAGGTCTTTCACTTCTTTAGTTAAATTTATTCCTAAGTACTTTATTCTTGCTAGTACTATTGTAAATGAGATTATTTTCCTAATAGATCATTATTAGTATATTGAAATACAATTAATTTTCATATATTGATATTGTATTCTACAATTTTGCTGAATTTGTTCATTAGTTCTAATAGTTTTTTAAGTGGCTATTTAGGATTTCCTATGTATAAAATGTTGTATCCATATGGTGGCACACAGCTATAATCCCAGTGACTCAGGAGGCTGAGGCAGGAAGATCACAAATTCAAGGCCAGCCTGGGCAAGTTAGCAAGATCCTGTCTCAAAAAAAGCTAGGTGCATACCTATCATCTCAGAAACTCAGGACCTGAGGCAGGAGAATCCCAAGTTTGAGGCCAACCTCAGCAACTTTGCAAGGCCTTGAGCAACTTAGTGATACCCTCTCTCAAAATTCTTAAAAAGTAGCCTGGGGATGTGGCTCAATGTTTAGGCACCCCTGGATTCAAACACAAACAAAGCAGTCTTTAAAAGGGAAGAAATTTTGACACATACTATAATATGTTTGACACTACAAGAAAAGAAAAATATAGGCCAATATCCCTGATAAGTATGCTATAGATATAAAAGGAAAAAAAAAAAAGGGCAGTCATGGCGGCTCGGTGTGTGAGCCTGGCGCGGCGCGGTCTCCCGGCTTTGGTGTTGTCTCTCAGGCCCTCTCCTCGGTTGTTGTGCACAGCTACAAAACAAAAGAACAATGGCCAAAGCCTGGAAGAGGACATGGGTCACAAAGAGCAGAAGACAGAGCCTCCCTCTACAGACAAGATCCTCTTGGAAGAGAAGGTCAAGTTAGAAGAGCAGCTGAGAGACACTATGGAAAAATACAAACGAGCTTTGGCAGATACTGAGAACTTGAGACTGAGGAGCCAAAAACCGGTGGAAGAGGCGAAATTATATGGCATCCAGGGCTTCTGCAAAGACTTGCTGGAGGGTGCAGACATTCTGGAGAAGGCAACGCAGAGTGTTCCAAAGGAAGAAATTAAAGATGAAAACCCTCACCTGAAAAGCCTGTACGAGGGGCTAGTGCTGACTGAGGTGCAGATCCAGAAGGTATTCACAAAGCACGGCTTGCTCAAGCTGGACCCCCTTGGAGCCAAGTTCGACCCTTATGAACATGAGGCGTTGTTCCACACACCAGTAGAGGGCAAGGAGCCGGGCACAGTGGCGCTGGTTAGCAAGGTGGGGTACAAGCTGCATGGGCGCACCCTCAGGCCTGCCCTGGTGGGGGTGGTGAAGGAAGTATAACTGCCTCCTGCAGGGCCTTTGGCTTTTAAGTCACTTGCTGTAACTCTTGAAAGGCGGGTCTATCTTTTCTCCTCTGGGAGTCCAGCCTTGATGGAAAGGTCAAGTGGCTGCAAAGAATCAAGCTGGGTACACAGTTGCGTCCAGGAGCTCTGGTCCAGGAGTCTGATTTCTTAGTACCACATGTTTAGTAGCTCCATATTCTTCCAGAGGAGGGCGGACGGGACCTCTAGAGTATCGTGAATAACGCTGTATCTGCTCAAACTCGTGATTGCAAAGTACTTTAAACAAATAAAAGGTCTTCAGGAACTGTCTGGCTGCCTGGCCGCCCGTCTGTGCTATCGTTTGCAGCTCACTGCAGCACTGAGTGCTGGCACCTTTGGCCACTGCTGGGTTCACTCTGCGAAGAAAGGGCCGGAGGGGAAACATGTTTCTTGATTAAAACAACAACAACAAAAAATTGATGCCTACCTTTGAGAACATACAAGTTCATTTATAACTAGCATTTAGATGCCAGGAATGGTCAACCTTGGCTTTTCTGTGGAGATGGGAAGGGAGCATGTGAATTTGAACATTCTTACCACCTTATTTTGCCAGGTGAATTTGACAAAGTAAATCCTTTTTTCCTGTTTTGTCATCTCAGTTGTTTAAATCTATTCAGTTAGTTACTAATAACCTCAAGGTATGTTCCTATTAAGATGGACCTTCTCAGTGGGGACTGCATGCTTGGTATACTTAAAATGTTTGTTTAATTTTAAAATTCTATTTAAGAGGATTAAAAGCCTAATGTTTATTTTCCTAAAAAAATAAATAAATAAAAGGAAAAAAAGGGAGGAAAAAGGGAATGTACTTAATTTTTTCTTGTAGAATCTTTGGCTGTATTTTAGGGTGATGTTGGCCTCACAAAATGAGTTTGAAGGTATTCCTTCTTCATTTTTTCAAAGAGTTCGAGAACAATCAACATTAATTATCCTTGAAATGTTTGGTAAAATTCACCAGTGAAGCCATCAGTCCTGAGCTTTTCCTTATTGGGAAGTTTTTGGTTATGAAGTCAATCTCAATATTAGTTATTTTTTTTTTTAGTTTTATTGGTTTTATTTTTTTAAATACACAACAGCAGAATGTATTATATTTCTTATTACACTATATATAGAGTACAATTTTATATATCTTTCTATATAGAGTATTCACACCAATTCATGCCTTTATACATGTACTTTTGGGGTTCTTTTGCATTACAATTTTTATTACACATATATACCACAATTTTTTATATCTGTATAGGTATATAAAGTATGTTGACACCTGAGGCTTCATACATATACTTTGGATAATGATGTCCATCACATTCTACCGTCCTTGCTAATCCCCTGCCCCCTCCCTTTCTCTCCCACCCCTCTTCCTTATCTAGAATTGAGACTGTGTGTGTGTATGTGTGTGTGTTTGTGTGTGTGTATGTTTGTGTATTTGTGTGTGTGTATGTGTGTGTGTATGTGTGTGTGTTGTGCTGGGGATTGAATCCAGGGTCTTGTGCATGCAAGGTAAGCACTCTACTGACTGAGCTATATCCCGAGCCCTCTTTTGTTTTTTGATTCAGTCATGGTAAGTTGTATGTTTCTAGGGATTTTTTCCATTTCTTTGAAGTTATCCAGTGCAGTAGCATAGTTGTTCATAGTAGCCTCTTTTTAAAAATTGTTTTTAATTATAGATGGACACCCTTATTTTATTTTATTAATTATTTACTTATATGTGGTGCTGAGGACTGAACCCAGTGCCTTACAGTTGCTAGGCAAGCACTCTACCACTGAGGTACAACCACAGTCCCACATAGTAGCCTCTTTTGATCCTCTTTATTTCTGTAGTATCAGATGTAATGTCTCCTCTTCTATTTCTGATTTTATTTATTTTAGCCATCTTTCTTTTTTTTCATAGTAAGTCTAGCTAAAAGTTTGTCATCTGTGTTTATTTTTTCAAAGACCAACTTAGGTTTTTTTCCCTACTTTTTATTTTCAGTTTTGTTAATGTCTGCTTTAATCATTATTATTTCCTTCCTTTGCTAACTGTGGGCTTCATTTTCTTTTTGTTTCTTTCCCAAGCTCTTGAAGAGGTAAATTTAGGTTGTTTATTTGAGATTGTTATTCTTTTTAATATAGGAATTTGTTGTTTATATTTCCTCTTAATACTGCTTTTGATTTGTCTCATAAATTTCCATATAAGTCAAATTCCATTATATTTTCCTTTTTTATGTCTATCATATTTCACTTACCCTAAGGTCATCAAGATTCATCCACATTTCCATGTGTCAGCAAGTCTTTCCTCTCTAGAGCTGAATACCACCCCATCCTATTGATAGGCCCCATTTTGTTGATTCATTCATCGGACAGTGAGCACTTGGATTCCTGGCACCTTTCGGTATTGAGGATCATGCTGCTATGAACATGGGAATACAAATGTCTACGCATGTCCTCCTCTAAGCCCTTTTTGTGTGCATACACAGAAGTGGGATTGCCTCCCTCACTATTCTTAATTGCAACCTAAATGACTCTGTGTTGAGAGGATGCACAGGATTCTGTTGGTTGGTTACTTCTGGTTTGTTAATTTACATGAAGAAGATTTTTCCTTTCACAATTCAGAAAAATGTTCCACCACTGAGGTACTTTCACACATACCTCGCTTCCAATGTCAATGTTTACACTCTTCTCTTTCTAAATTGCTTCCAGTAACAGATCCAGTAATGCCAGATTCGTGGAACCCCAATAGACCTCCAGGAGCCGAATCCGATGCACTCACACAAGAGTCTTTATTGCAAGCTCACAACTGTTTCCGATGCAGTGGTCCCAAGGAGTGAGTGCTGGCCTTTAGTTCAGTGAGGATTTATAAGTTTTGGGGGGCACTCTAATGCATCACAACATCACCCAGCAAATCATTTCACATCTCAGGAAAATCAAGCAACAACTTTTAACATTGATTAGCACATTCGTTGGTGGGAACAAGTCGGGTAAGGGTGATTGTTAGTTCAAGTGATGGATACATTTGAACTGATTGGTTTAGGCCATGAGGGATGTACACGCTAAACTACAAGGTTTCCTAACAGGTTATCATCACTGAAACTACTGGAAGGGTCACTGGAATTTCAGATATTTTCTCTGTCTCATGCTGATTGGTGGTTGTTAGGGGGTTGCTATGGGTCCTCACCTAGCCTAAGTGAGTCTCGGACACCTGGCGCTGCAGATCTCTCCTGTTATTTACAGACAAACAACTTAGCTGGACGGGTATGTGCCTAGGAGTGCTCTGTGGGTCTTTCCAAGGACAAGGTTCATGCCCCCTTCCTTGGACAGGCTTTGCTCTGAGGTAGAGGCTGGTTTCTCAAAAATGGAGTCACAGCAGTTCTCAATGCCATAATCTTATTAAGTGCTTTCCATGTTCACATCACAGCTGCATTATAGAGTTTCAACAGATTGAAGCTAATTCCCCTTCATTGTTGGTATATAATTTCACATAATCTGTTGCTTCAGGTTGATGTAAAGATCAAGTTCTGGTCAAGTGAGAGAGGAGGAAAAAGGCGGTGACCAAAAAAAATAACCATTTGAAGGGTTTTCTTGTTTGTTTGTTTTTAATATTTACTCTTAAGCTTTTGGTGGACACAATATCTTTATTTTACATTTATGTGGTGCTGAGGATCCAATCCAGTGCATCGTGCATGCTAGGCGAGGGCTCTACCACTGAGCCACAACCCCAGGCCCAAATTTGAAAGATTTAAAATGGATTAATTAAAAAATGGATTAAAATTTTAAAATAGCCCAATCAGGAATGGGAAACAACTAACAATTCACAGATTGGTATAGAATATGTAAACAAATTAAAATGTGCTCATTGGCATGCATACTCCAAGAAATGAAAATTAAAAGTAAGATGGCATTTTTCATCTCTTAGATTGGTAAAGAGACTGGTACTACGAGAGTTTGATGAGGTTTTAGGGAAACAAACACTGAGGGTAGGAATCAAAATACATAAAACCATTTCATAGAACAATTTGGCAAAGACCTTAACCAGGGATGTGCCTGTGAATATGACCTTATTTGGAATAAGGTCTTTGCAGATGTGCTTAGTTAAGGAGAGGTCATAGAAGGCTACCATGGGCCCTAAATCAAATGACTGGTGTCCTTATATAGGGCAGAGAGGACACATGGAAAGGGCCACACAGAAGGACATTCATGTGAACAGGGAGGCAGATATCATAGTGATGGGGCCACAAGTCAAGGCACACTTGAAGCCACCAGATACCAGAAGGGTAAAGAATCTCGATTTTGAAAATTCACCTTCTAGAACACAGAAGAATATATTTCTATTGTCAGCCCTAAAATAATAATTCAATCGAGATTAGCTAAATCTTAAAAAATAATGCATTTATTGGCACATTATAGTTATACATAGCAGTGGGATTTGTTATAATATATTCATTTGTTCACAGAATAAAACAGTATAGTTTGATTAAAAAAATGATGCATACATATGACTAGAGATGGGAGTGAGGCCCTCAATCTATTTCTTTTATGTTTTGGTTTATAAACTACCGTAATATGGTTCTTTTCATTAAAATAAAATTTAAGCAATAAACAAGGCAGCATTCCATTACTTTCCTTATAAGCTAACCGTTTGGCTTTTACTTGCTCTTGAAAGCCAAAATAAATAAGGAAATTATATTCATTGTTTACCATAAAATTTTGAGTCGAAAAGAGATTACTTAGTCTTACTGGCAGAATAATGAATCCCAAAGATATCCACACCCTAATTCTTGGACCTGAGAAATAGGCTACATGACGGAGGAGAATTGAGGTTGCAGATTGGATTTATGTTGCTAAATCAGAAGACATTAAAGAGTTGACCTTGGAATATGCAGGTGGGTCAGGTCATCACAAGGGTTCTTCAAAGTGGGAGTGGAGGGTTAGAAGCACAGTTCAGTGGTAGAGGACTTGCCGGGAATGTGTGAGGCCCTGGGCTTGGTCCCCAGCACTACAAGGAGAAAAAAAGTGAGGGAGAGGAACTGGGAAAAGAGTCGGTGCCCAAGTGACAATATATGAGAAAAATTCAACTGGCCACTGACAGCTTTGGCTTTGAAGATGGAGGAAGGGACCGGGGTTAGTCAAATTTCCATTACTGAGGCAAAATATCTGACACAAACAACTTACAAGGAGGGAAATCTTACTTTGGCTCCTAGTTCCAGAGGCTCCAGTGTGTGTGATCATTTGGCTCTGTGGCTCCTGGGCTTGAGACAAGGCAGGAAGTGCCTGGTGGAGGCAAGTGCTCATGGCATGGCAAACTAGAAGCCAAGAGAGAAAGGAAGAGGAGGGCTGGAGTTCCAATACCTCATCTCATATGCTCTCCCAGGGACCTAATTTTCTTCCACCAGGCCCCGTTTCCCAAAGCCTAGCTCCCATTTTCAAAACTGGTGATGGCCAGCTGAGTCTTTCTCATATCATGCCATGGGCAGGAAACCTACCGTTTCAACAAATGGGTTCTCACCTTCATCCCGCGCGGGCGGTGGAAATGGGGTTCCCCTTGGTGAAATGGGCTGGCTGAGAAAAACAGAACGGCAAAAAACCCACAGGTCACGGAAAGTAGTTTCAAAAGCGGGGCGGGATGGGCAAGCCCATCAGATGGATCCAGCTTCTAGACCACGGCAAAATGGAGCCCACACCTGCTTTATTTATATTGGGAAACATCCCATAGAATGTTCTTCACCAAAAAAAAAAAAAAAAAAAAAAAGGTTAAAGGTGGGCTGTCCAGTTCCCAATGGGTTAGGCCCATCTCTAGAGCTACCATGAGAGATCTTCTTAGCAGAACAGAGATAAGGGTCACGTTCATTAGGCAATCTATTGTGCTGGGAGAGCCATGGATAGTTCATGATGCCAACCCTAAATCTCCCTGGCTACCGTACCAAGAGAAGATCCTCATGTAATTTACGGATGGCTTCTCACAATGGGTCTTTAGAGGACTCTCAAGATCCAAACCATACCAGTGCTATCATCCTGGAAAAGGTAAGGAAATGGGTTCTTCCCAAGACACTCCAGAAAGGAACAAAGATCTGACAATACCTTGATATTAATTAGCTCAGTGAGACCCACATCAGACTTCTGACCTCCAGAAGTATAACAGGATTAATCTGCCTTGTTTTACACCACTCTGCTTGGGGTAGATTTGTTACAGCTGCATTAGGAAACCCATGTAGTTGTTCAACCTAAAATCAGCACTTGACCTCAGATCTCCTGATTAATAGCAGTGTTCTCTTTTCACTATAAAATGTGTACATGAATAATAAATTTTAAAATAAACCACCTTTCATCTCTAACATATATATTTTTTAAAATTTTTAGTTGTAGATGGACATGACATCTTTATTTTGTTTATTTATTTTTATGTGGTGCTGGGGATCAAATCCAGTGCCTCACACATGCTAGGTGAGTGTGAAGCACTGGATTTGATCCCCAGCACCACATAAAAATAAATAAATCTAGCACCTCTAACATATTTTGTCACAGTCAAGTCTCTTGGCACATTTGAAAGATTGTTAACCTTTTTGAAGAGTCAGCTTATTGACAAAATTTCTTGAACAAAAAGATATTGCATGTTCATTCCTAAGCCAACTTATTAAGAGTTACTTTTTTTGCCTGCTGAACTGGCCAGACTTGTCTCCCTTAGCAACATTGAACTGGATCTCTCACTTCAAACTCATTCAGTTTTTATTCTCTTGAAAAATAAAAAATAAAGAACTTCTCAAGAAGACAAATATAACAGTTAGTGCAAATGTCACAGAATCACTATAGATTTAAATACTTGTTCATTGGCAAGAGTAATAAAAAGATCACTTCTAGGATTACTATGAATCTGAATCCTGTTCTATAATGCACTAAGAGATTAACCCAAAGAATATGTTTTAAGAGGATCAGAAAAAGGAATCCTGAGCAAGTGGCATAGGAGGAAAAAGTTTTTTTTTTTTATTAATATAAGAAAATCAAATCTACCCTAAAGCCCCTGAGTATTTTGCACTTTTTTTTTTTTTTTTTGGATACTGGGGATTGAACTCAGGGCACTGAGCCACATCCCCAGCCCTATTTTGTATTTTAGTAAGAGACAGGGACTTACTGAGTTGCTTAGCGCCTCACTTTTGCTGAGGCTGACTTTGAACTCACAATCCTCCTGCCTCAGCCTCCCAAGTCGCTGGGATTATAGGCATGCGCCACTGCGCTCTGATTACATGTGTTTTGTTGAATCTTAACATGGGGTGGAGGTGTGTCTTGTGACATTTAATTACTTTACTCATACTTTCTATGCAAAATGAGAGTGATCAAGAACAAGTTTTCAATTTCATTTTAGACTCTAAAACAAATTTCATGATGTGGTTGAGAAAGTGCTGGCCTCAAATTCAGGAAAAGCTGGGTCAAGTCTGGACATTACTGTCTAGGTAATTCTAATCACCTTACTGAGTCTATAATTTAAAATTTCCAGTTTATACATGAGGGTAATGATGCCTGCTTGGCCTGATCACAAGTTCTTATAAGCACAAAATAAAGAGTATGAAAATGATTCATGAACTTTGACTTTTGGTACTAAAGAAAAATCTTGAGTGGGAAGGAAGAGCTGAAAGGAGACTATGCTTCAACGAGGGCCACAGATGCAGTTACCAGCCCAGTGTGAAATGCCTGCCTTCTCTGGCAAAGCAGAGACTTTTATCCACACCATCAGGGTTTTGTTTTGTTTTTTTTTTTTTGGGGGGGGGTACTGGAATATAACCCCGGGATGCTTTACCACTGAGCTACATTCCCAGTACTTTTTATTTTGAGATAGGGTCTTGCTAAGTTGCTGAAGCTGGTCTTGAACTTGAAATTCTGCTGCCTCAGCCTCCCGAGTTGGTGGGATTACAGGTGTGTGTCTCCATGCCTGGCTCCAAACATGCAGTTTTTTATTCGAGTTCACACACCAAATCATTCCCTTGTGCTGGGAATTGTCCTGTTCCTGGCATTGCCCTGACCTTGACAGATAGACACTGGACACCTTAATCTATTGCCCTGAACGTTTTTGTGGTTTCCTCTTCATTTTATCTAGTTAAAGTATTCAGGAACAAAGGATGATGATTTTTTTTTTCTTATTTTGTATACCAGTTAAGATGATTTAATAAGCAAGTGAAGAAACCCCATCTTAAAATGACCTTACCATGCTGGGTGCCCTGGTGTGTGTCTGAAATTCCAGCAACTTGGAAGCCTGGGGGAGGAGGATTGCAAGTTCAAGGTGAGCCTGGGCAACTTAGTGGGACCTGTCTCAGGAATAAAAACGAAGAACAACAGAAACACTTAATCAATGTAGAGCTGTGTTGTTTCTCACAGAAGAATCCATGGGAAGAATGGTTTTGTGCAGTTCATAATGGGCTGGATGATGATATTATACCAGAAAAAAAAAATGCAAACTGGCTTTATTTTATGGCTGCTGGCTGGTCAGGGCTTTTGGGGTAATTTGTGGATAACCCCAAATATATCTGACAGGGATGATGTTTTAAAAATATTAAACCATTGTAATTTTTTCCCCTTTTAAATCATATTGTCTGATACCTCCCCACCTCCAAGTCTGAACCCTGAGAATCTTTATTCCAATAAAGGATTAGTTGTTCACCCCTAGAACAAAGAAATAATTGCTTTCAATTCCAAATATGATTTTATTGGGCTGGGGAGAGCACCTCTGGGTTTAATCCTCAGAACCTCAAAAATAAAAAAGTGGGTTTTTTTTTGTTTTGTTTTGTTTTTTAATTTGAGGCGTTTTGCACAGGGTGACCAGACATCTTGGATTTGCCTGGAATGTTCTCACTCACTTGTCGTCATGACATTGTTATTAATAGCAATCTCTTTTCCTCAAAATACCAGAGTTTGGACAATAAATTATTGAATCATCCTATCTTAGAAGACCATTGTTTTGAAAAACCTTTTGGACAGAATATTTTCTAAGTTCCTTCAGCATCTATTAACAAGTCAAGAGTTCTCATAATAAGATTGGAGAATCTTACTCTAGGGCTGTAGCTACATTGTAGCTTGTGCTTAGCCTGCACAAGGCTCTGGGTTCAATCCCCATCACCAAAAACGATAAAGAAAAGAATAAGAATTCTGGGGCTGGGGTTGTGGCTCAGTGGCAGAGCGCTTGCCTAGCACATGTGAGGCACTGGGTTCAATCCTCAGCACCACATAAAAATAAATAAAGGCATTGTGTCTATCTACAACCAATAAATAAATAAAAGTAAGAATTCTCCTATCAGACAGAGGAGCAAGAAATCAGAGTGAAGGTAGAACACAGGCTTTTCAGGTGTGGTCTTCACACCAGCATCTGCTAGAAACAAATGCTCATCATCAGGTCTCCCTGCCCCCACACCCACTGATCAGGAACCCTGGAGATGGCCAAGTCATAAAATTTTAATTTATTTTTTAGGTGTAGATGGACACAACACAATGCGTTTATTTTTATGTGATGCTGAGGATTGAACCCGGGTCCCGCCCGTGCTAGCAAGCGCTCTACTGCTGAGCCACAATCCCAGCCCCTCATCTGGGCTTTCACGAGCCTCCTGTGTACTCGGAGTAGCTGAGTTTGCTCCTCTGAAGCAAAAGAAGGGAAACACCTCTTCTTCAGGACTGTGGGAGGGAAGAGAGGAGAGAGCAGTAGAGGAAGCACACGGCCCAAGCCCGGTCCTCCCTTCCCCTCTGTCTGCGGAGTTCTGAGGGTACAAACCCAGGTGTGCTACTGGCACACTAGGAGCAGCTCCATGTGGGGACATTCTGACATACTACCTGGTGACAGGGCAGTTGGGTGTGGAAGGAGGTATCAAGGTAGGGAAGTCCAAGGAGTGTCCCTAACCTGTGCCTAGTGCCGGGGCCATCCTGATTCCTGTGGGCCCCTGGGGATATGAACATGCCCAGGTGACTGGTAGTCCTGGACAGAGCACAGAGGCGGGACCTGGTGCCCAGAGGTTAATGGCAAATGGCCAGAACCACAGGTGACAGGGTAGGAGCAGTTTAGAGCTGGAGGAGATCGGAAACCAATAAGGACTCTGCCTACACTGCTGCCTGACCTCTGCCAGCCAAATCCCAGGGCCCTTCCTGGAGAGGGACACAGGGAAAGGGAGGGAGCGGTGACAGAAAATTGGCCACAATCTGTGAGGCCTGGGATAACTCAGCCTCCTCTGGGGAGTTTCTGGCATTGTGATGAGATCATGGAGCAACCTACTGAGAGACTGATGGGACTAAGTCCTCTGGGCAGCTAGATCTCCCTGCACTGGCCTGCTGTGGACCCTGAAGTGCTGACCACAGACAGGTGCTGAACCCAGCACCTTTCACCTGACAGCCGCGTTCTGAACCGATATTAACCTAGTCACCTTTACTTCCACCAGAGTTTCTACAACAACAACAACAACAACAAAAAATTGAACTGGCTTCATTAGACAGCTTCTTCCCCTGCATAAAACTTCCCCACACATAAAACTTTATGTGCTCATAATGAATTCACATCTGAGCAATTTGTTTTGACACACAGAAGAGACTGAGTCAACTAAAGCAGTGATTTTCAAAGTGTGGTCCCTGGAGCAGCAGAATGACTATTACCTGGAAACTCATTAAAATGCCAGTGTTCTAGCTGCACTCCTAAGGAATCAGAATGCAGGTCCCTAAGGAATCAGAATCAGAATCAAAAGCACTGGAGGAAAAAAAAAAAAAGGCACAGGAGAAAGAGGCTCTCCGGCTACAATAGAGTGAAAAGGCCAGCAAACCCTCATTCCAGAAAATAACTATACCATTGAACAAACTGCTCAAGAACAACATTTTGTTGCTTCGAAACTGAGCAGAGGCTCCTAGAACCATCTGGGAAGTTGTGAATGGCAGGTAAGAACTGTGGGTCCTGGGGTGTTCTAGCCAGGACTGCTCCCATCTCCTGTAGCCAGGGCGACAGGCCAGCAGGGGCAGTTGAATGTGGGATCAGTGGTTGCCTGGGGCCTGTGTGGGGAGAAGGATAAGCAAAACTAGCAAGAGGAAACTTGCTGGGCTGATGGAAATGTTTAAAAACTGCATTGGTGGTAACAGCAGACAACTGTATGGATTTATCTAAGAAAACAAAAACAAAACACTGAAGAGTATACTTACAATGGGGTCCCTTTATGATATGTAAATCATACCTTTTAAAAATTAATTTATTTGTTCTTTTTAGATATACACGACAGTAGGGTGTATTTTGACACACTATTTACATACATGGATGTAAATTATATCTTAATAAAACTGTTTAAAAATGGGGAAAAAAAACCTTGTGAGATTCCAGCAATTTTTTAAGCCAATACATCTTTCTGTATAAACTGCGAAGAAATCATAATCATGCTATTGTCTTCTAAAATTTCTTTGGCGGCTTCTCATCTCTGTTGGTAAGAAATTGCGTTTGCGGGCTGGGGATGTGGCTCAAGTGGTAGCGCGCTCGCCTGGCATGTGTGCGGCCAGGGTTCGATCCTCAGCACCACATACAAACAAAGATGTTGTGCCTGCCGATAACTAAATAAAATAAATTAAAAAACTATATATTTAAAAAAAAATGCGTTTGCAGCTGGGCCAGAGGAGGATACGCCTGCAACCCCAGCTACTCAGGAATCTCAGGCTGGAGGATTCCAAGTTCAAGGCCAGCCTGGGTGAATTAGCGAGATACTGTCTCAAAATTTAAAAATACAAAGGCCTGCGGATGTAGCTTAGAGGTAGTGTCCCTGGGTTCAATCCCCAATACCATACACACACTCACATACACCAAAAAGAAAAGAAATTGCTTTGACCACATGTAGTGAAAGTCTAGTTGTGCTTGCTTAATCAAATAAAGGTTTATTTTTCTTTTGAAGCAATGTCATCTTTTTTTTAAAAAAATTATTTTTTAGTTGTAGTTGGACACAATACCTCTATTTCGTTTATTTCCGTTTATATGGTGCTGAGGATCAAACCCAGGGCCCTGCACATGTGAGGCAGGTGCTCTAACCCTGACCACAACCCCAGCCTCTGAAGCAATGTCATCTTTTTTTTTACTTCATTTTATTTATTTATTTATTTATTATTTTTTTTTTATTAGTTGTTCAAAACATTACATAGCTCTTGACATATCATATTTCATACATTTGATTCAACTGGGTTATGAACTCCCATTTTTCCCCCCCGTATACAGATTGCAGCATCACATCGGTTACACACCCACGTTTTTACATACTGCCATACTAGTGTCTGTTGTATTCTGCTGCCTTTTCTATCCTCTACTATCCCCCCTCCCCTCCCCTCCCCTCCCAAAGATAGTGAAGATATATCAATGTCATCTTAAAAAAGATGAGACGCTGAACCCAAGGCTCATGCTGAGCCTGCGCTCCACACGGGTCCATTGCAGCCAGCAGGATTGTCTTGTGATGATAAGGATTTGATTATATACTACAATAGTATCTCCCCACCACCCCTAATTCATGGTTTTACTTCCCAAGGTTTCAGTTACCCTTGGTCAACTGTGGTGGTCTGGAAATACAAAACAAAAAAATTTCAAAGATGAACAATTCCTAAGTATTAAATTGCACGGTTCAGAGTGGTCAGATGAAATCTCATGCTGTCCATGTGGGAGGGGAACCTTTCCTCTGTCCAGCACAGACATGCTGTATGTGCTACCTTAGTCACTTAGCCGCTGTCACAGTTAACAGATCCACTGTCGGGGTGTGGCAGTGTTCAAGTGACCCCAAAGTGCAAGAGTAGATGCTGGCAACCTGGACCTGCCAGAGAGAAGCCTTAAAGTGCCTTAAGGTGAAAGTTCAAGAAGATACCTTGAGAGAAAGTCCACATCCACATAACATGTTAGAGCATATTGTCATAACTGTTCTATTTTATTACTAGTCTTTGTTGTTAACCTTGTCCTGTACCTGATTTATAAATTTAACTTTATCATAGTTTGTGTAGGAAAAAAGCATTATCTATTGGGTTTGGTACAATCCATAGATTTAGGCATGCACTGGGGGTCCTGGTGGAGAAGCGGGGTACTTTATCTATGTGGAAAACGTGATTCAGTTACCTCTCAAGACATTTAAGGATCCCAAACAAAATATGCCCCTTTATATATTTTGCCAATTTCCACACAATATATAAAGCCCTAAATGATGAAACTTTTTAAACAACAATTCCATCACTGGTGATCCCTACCAACTTTGGGTTTTCTTGGGTATTGCCCTTATCTCTATGTTACCTGTTCATTTGCAACTTATAATAAGGTCAGATAAAGTCAGACTTTTGATCTGCTTTGTTTATTTTCATATCCAAGCACTGGACACAAAGTGTACACTCCAATATTTTTTTGTGGGAATAGATAAATGAATTTGGGGGAAATATGCTAAGATGCTAGGATGAAGATAGTCCTTGATGTATTTGTGGCAAAATGTTTGTGACTGAAGTACTTTAACAACAAATATGATGCCTAGTTTAGCTTTTTTATTATATTTATTTCAGGTGTATAACAGGATGGTGTGATATATTCATCATCAGTGATTATTGCAAACAAGTCAAGTTACATGACCATTACCTCCTATTTTGTGTGTGTGTGTGTGTGTGTGTATTAAGAGTACCTTTTGTCCACTCTCTTGGAAATTTTTCAATATATAATAGAATACCATGAGTTATAGTTCTTCTGTTGTACATTAGATCTCTAGACTCATTCATCCTACATTCCAAGTACATATGTGCCCTTTGACCTACATGTCCCCATTTCCTGGTATACCTTGTATGTATTTAACTTTTTTTTTTTTAAGATTACACATATAAGTGAGATTGTCTCTGGGACAAGGGTCCTGAGGAGGTCCCCCAATAAGGAAGTGAACCTCAACTGCAACTGAGGTCCTGCACATTCTTGATGTCATTACAGAAAGGAATTTAGGGACAGGTCAAAATGGTACATTTACACAGGTAAAATCTCCAGCACAGGCACATGATTTAAAGGGGTGCTTTTAGTTCTGCTTTGTGTTGATGACAGACGTGTTAACGATTCCCTACTAGGAGTCATTTTCTTTCCTTCTTTGTTTTTGATGAAAAAGTCCTAATAATTTCCCCACCAGAGGATTTTTTATTATTCTGCTTTGTGAATTTAAATAGTACTTACATAGGAGTCACACTGAAGGTTTGACTGAGAGTATGACATATAGACACAGTAATCAGATGTAAAAATACAAACCCCGAGAATATCTACCTGTTGAGCAAAGGCACTCTCAGACTTGCTTTTTAAAAATTATTATGGGCCAGCAGATAAGGTCTAATAATTGATTGAATGATGCTGTTTGTAATTATGTTTCACAAAATATGTGAAAGTGACCTTTAAATCTGGACTTTAATCCATGTGAAAGCAGACTTTGACTCCAGACTTAGATTACAGCTACTTTGGTGTTATCAGGCATGTCTCCTTTCTTCCTATCCCCATATCTTCTATCCTTCTTTTAGGTCATGCAGGATTTGTATTTTTGTTTTGGATTATTGCATTTCTGCATAATATCCAGAGTGTCCCAAATGGCAGTATCTCCTTTTTCCTAAGGCTGAGAAGAAATATTCTAGAAGAAATAATCTAGAAGAAATATTTCTAGAAATATTCTAGTGGTGTGTGCATGGGCACACATGCATGTGGGCACACATTCACGTATATGCAATCATAAATATTTTATCCATTAATCCCTTAATGGATTCTTAGGTTGCATCCATTTCTTGGCTATTGTGAATAGTGCTAAAGAGAACATAGAAGCACAGATATCTCTACAAGATGCTGATTTCATTTCCTTTGGGGATATACTCAAACGGGGATTGCTGGGTCATATGATAAGTCTGCTGAGGAACTTCTGTGCTGTTCTCAATAATGGCTGTATGAATTTCCCTTCCTGCCAGCAGTGTACACATGTCCCTGTTTTCCTACATCCTCACCTGCACTTATTACCTCTTAGCTTTGAGAAAGGCCATCCCAACAGGTGTGAGATGATATTTCACTGTGGTTTTGATGTGAATCTCCCTGATGATTAGTGATGTTAAGCACAAGTTGTGTTTTAATAAGCCTTCCAGAAGGATTCTAATGTGTATTAATGTCGGTGAATCACTATTCTAAAAAGACAGTTTAATATAATGACACAGCCACATCAGTGTTTATAGCAGCACAATTCAAAATATCTGAGCTATGGAACCAACCTAGGTGCCTTTCAATAGATGAATGGATAAGTAAAATGTGGCATATATATACAATGGAATATTACTTAACCACAAAGAAGAATGAAATTATAGCAATTGTTGGTAAATAGATGGAACTGGAGACTATCATGCTAAGTGAAATAAGCCAGTCCCCCCAAACCAAAGGCTGAATGTTCTCTCTGATATGCAGATGCTAACACAATAATGGGGGGGGCAGGTAGACATCTTTGGATTAGGCAATGAGAATAGGAAAGACAGTAGAATGAATTGGACATAACTTTCCTATGTTCATATATAAATACACGACCAGTAAAACTCCACATCATGTACAACTATGAAAATGGGAAGTAATACTCCATGTGTGTATAATATGTCAAAATGCATTCTTCTGCCACAATAACTAAAAAGAACAAACAAATATATATATTTTTTATTTTAAAGAGAGAGTTTGAACCAGACAAACTTGAGATAATATCAGTGGCAAATCTAAGTCTTAGCTGGCTCCTACTCACTCAGTGTGGTAGAGGATTGTGGAAAAATTGTATCCCCTAAAGGGACTGGATAATACATTTTATTTAGAAATCTCAATAGCATACACGTTAAGTTTAAGCTTTTTTTTTTGGTACTGGGGATTGAATATAGGGGTGCTCTACCACTGAACTACATTGCATCCTGGTCCTTTTTAAAGTTTTTTTTCATTCTGAGACAGGGTCTCAGTGAGTTGCTTAGGGCCATGCGAAATTGCTGAGGCTGGCCCTGAACTTTCAATCTTGCTGCCTTAGCCTCTTGAGTCGCTGAGGTTACAGGAGTGTGCCACCCGGCCCAGCTCCTAAATTAAGCTTTGTCCCAAACCTGCTTTCCTTGGTTAATAGCACCACCAAATCCCTTGTCACCTAGGGCAGAAACCTGGGGGCTGCCTGGCCTCCCCTCCCCTTCACCTTGCACATGTACGAGTTGCTGGAGTTTGAGGTTCCATTTTCATCCTCTCTCTCCTCTCTTCCAGTAATGGCCTTAGGTCAGCCAGCCCCCTAACATATCTCCCAAATGGCCTCTCGGCCTGCAGTCTCACACCACCCACTTCAGTCCATCCACTCCGATATGGAGTGGACCTCTCACAAATTGCTGAAACCGTCTTTGCTGGCTTCTTGTCTGTCCATACACAATTGCTTTTGATTCTCAAAATTTCCACTTTTTTTTTTTTGCAGTACTCAGGATTGAACCCAGGGCCTAGCACATGCAGGCAAGTGCTCTACCACTGAGCTGCCCTAGCAATTGCTTCTGATGGTGTGTGACTGGAACCAATTGTTTAACCAATAAAGGCTTATTTTTCTTATGTGATGAAAAGTAACAAGCCTCGTTCCACTGACAACCATTGGTAGTTTCTTATTAATCTTATGGCAATGTAAAGTGCATTTACAATATAAATATACATAATTTTAAGATTTTAAGGTAGTGGGGCCTAAGCTCAATGTTTTTATTTTTTGCTTTTAAATCTCCTGTGTTAATTCTACTGTGCAACCAGGGTTGACAAGTACTGCATCTCACCCAGTTACCTCTGATTTACAGCTGAGGTCTAGAGAGAATGATCCAAGCTTATATAGAGGGGCATAGTTGGGTTAGCAACCAGGGTGGAGCTATTAAACAGATAGCCTATGACATGTGTCATTGCTAAGATGCTTCAGTATCCAGTTACCTCTTGATTATAGAGTTTGCAGACTCCTGATCCCAGGCCGTTTACTCCTGCTCATTAATAACAATCTAAATTAATTTTTATATTTTTCCCTCTCCAGTTTTTAAAATGCATCAGATACTTCATGATTCTCTGTGTAATCATGCACCATTTCATTTTGGTAACAACTTTTGTTTTTGCTATTTAATTACACTAAATACATGCAGGTAGGACTGGCTAATACCATTCTTAAGTCTTTCTAATTTGCTCTCTGGTTATTAGTACATTTGCTTCTTGAATTGAAAAACAACTCATTGCACTGTTTCCTTCGGGTGTCACCTAGTTCTGACATTTTTTCTACAATTCATAAGAGAACTCTGATGTCTGGGAGGGCCTTGGAGCAAAGGCCTGTTGACAATTTGTGATGTGTGATATGCAGATTTACAGAAAATACTTATTTACTGAGAATGAAAAAGGTGAAAAGTGGAGTTGCCTTACGTGACAGAATCATTTAAAAAATAAGTGTGGGAAAGAGAGAGATGAGATAAAGGGGAAGATGGAAAAGGAGTCCTGTGAAAGAAAGCAGAGGATAAGGATGTCAATCCAAGACTGAATTTCTGTTCTACCTTTTGTTTGTCTCTTAATCACAGAGGTCCCCCATATGGCTTCATTCTCAGGAATGCCAGAATGACACATTAAAAGCTGCTCAGTTACTGCAATACAAGCTACAATCTGATCTGAGGTACCTGCACCGACTTCTCACTCTCCACAGAATTAGTCTCCCCTCATTC
Organism: Callospermophilus lateralis; assembly: GCF_048772815.1. Taxonomy (NCBI): domain Eukaryota; kingdom Metazoa; phylum Chordata; class Mammalia; order Rodentia; family Sciuridae; genus Callospermophilus; species Callospermophilus lateralis. Next base: position 12,069,621 of record NC_135314.1, on the reverse strand, counting down.
AAGGGACACATTCTGTCAGATTCAAATCATGTTCTAGGTTTTAGGGGAGCTAAGCTGTTTTCGGATTCTGTGGACTTCTCAGACATCATGACTCTCAGTGAAAGTGGCCTGTGCAAGAGTGAACTTTTCAAAATGACGTGTCTGAGTCCTCCAAGCATGATCCAGTTTGAAAAACATGAGGTCCATGACGACATGATGGGACAGGAGCACCCTAAAGTCAAGGTTGGAAGGAATAGTCCTGCCCTGATATTTGCAGGACTAAGACAAGAAATAGAGGACCTCATAAGATATGGTAAATATTTAGATATCATAAATCAAAATAACACAGCTAATAAAACAAATAAAACATATCCTGTCTTTCTGTCTCAACAAATCTGAACCTAGCAGGCAAGTTCAGATTTGGAATTCTTGGACTTTGAGTTCTGTGTAGGAAGATGACAGTGGCAGCCTGCAGACCTGGTAGCACAGGTATCCAAGTCTCCTCTATATCTTTCTAAATATTTCTGAGCTCACAAGTTCTTCTTGGCCTGTTCAGACCCTGGAAACAAAATCAAGGATACTGGGTCAGGGAATTCTAGGGCCTTGGGTACTTGACTGGTGTTCTAGAACAGCGGTTCTCAATGGGAGGGGGATTTGGCAATGTTTGGAGAAATTTTGGGTTGTCATAGCCAAGGGGGTGGGGAGAGTACTACTACTAGTACCTAGTGAATAGGACCCAGGGATGCTACTAAACATCCTATAGTGTGCAGGAAAGTTTCCACGGTAAGGAATGTCAACAGTGCCAAGATTAGATAACCTGCTGAAGGAGGACATGAATACTGTTAAATGCCACAGAGTTACAATTCCTTAATTCCACTTTAGAAAGGGAGGTGAGGTTCTGGGTGGAGGCACTTTCTGGCTTCACAGATTCATAGAAGATGTTGCCTGAAGATTGACAGAACAGGGTCTTCTAGAGCGGGGGTCTTGACCAGGGACTCCCTTGCCCAGGTGTGAGAGTAGATCCTGCAGAACCCAAAACCCTTCCATGGAGCCAAACAAGGGGTTGCCTAGGCTTCATTTGAATATCTCAAAACAGCTGCAACTTATTGTCCCAAAGCGGCACCTTGTATCCTTGGTTTGCTTTCTTGGCAAGTTTACAATGACCTGCAATCTACCTCCCTTACTTCCTGGAAGGCAAAGAAACTTCGGCCTTGGGCAAAGGCCCTTTGGCCAGCACTGGCATTTATGTAACTGTTTAGCATATGCAAGTTCATCTGGTGAATACTAGTAAGTCACACTTTCTAGAGGATGACAAATATGAATTGTGTGTCTCTGACAGCAGATGCATTAGATTTCAAGGGCCTAAATAAACAGTTTCCAAGATAAGTGCATCTTCAAAACTAAATTCTGTTTTCTGAGCTTTGGGGGTAATGCAGATTGTATTGATGAGCCTTTGAGGAGATGGAGAGGATTCAAATCCCACAAAGCAAACAAAACAGAAATTCCAGTGGGCATTTTTCAGTCTTCCCCATGTGGGTCTCTTCTTGCTCCCAATCTGGGTCCCTTTGGTCCTTTCTTCCAGCTCTTGTCTCCGGCTTGCGTCTCTCTAGGCATCAAGAGAACAAGTCATGAACTCAGAATTCTTAGTTTTCACCCCAAAATTTCTGAATCACAAATCAGCCATCTGAAGTTTAGCAATTCCTTTAGGTGAACTAACAGTGGCTTTCAGGATAAGGAACCTTACCCTTCCATAGAAAATAGTTCAGCCATCATTTTTTATTCAGAGACACACTATTGAATGAAGCAGGAACACTCTCCTCCACCCAATGCATTATCAAACTATTTTCCCAACAAACGTATGGGTTAAGATGGGGGAAATTCTTATTCTGAGAAAATTTAAGCCATACCATTACAGACAGATTCATGTTCACTGTAAAAACAATTGTAAGAGAACATTAGTGAAAGTTTATCTTGCACTGTAAAGGTATCCAAGTCTCCTCTATATCTTTCTAAATCTGAGCTCACAAGTAAACATATGTTGATCTTTAAAAATAGAAGTATTGTTTGCTCATTTCATTGTTTTATTTTTTAAAATATATTTTCCTTGAAAGATTGGGTAATATTTCTCTCTCCTATTGTATGAACATATTATAAATTATTGAAACATTCTAACCTTCTCCTTGAGCGTGTGTCCTTAGTTAGAATCAGACAAAAAACACAGATTCCTAGAAGCCAACCAGTTGCCATTTTGACATCTTTAGGATTTTGGCCTGGCCAGACACAAATATGAAGCCAAACAAGTAACAGTATGGGGCAAGGAGTAAGAAAATTGTAAAGATGAAAAGGTGAAGCCAGGGATTGAGGAATATCGACTTCATACACAACACCACAAAGCCAAAAGCACTGTGAATAAAAAAATGAAAACTACAAACAAACAAACAAACATCCATTTTGGAACATTCCAATTTCTAAACAGCAAACGAGATATTATGATCACAGTCACTCATAACTAACAACATGTCTAGACGAAGCAGCTGCAGTTTTCCAGGGAGAACTATTTCACATCTTTCGGAAGGGAGAGGCCGTTTTCCCCCGATTTCGGGTTTCAGGACTTTTCAAACCGCGGCCCGAGCGGGTGCTGCGCGGAGGACGGTTCCCCGCGCGGCCCTCGGCCCCGCCCCCTAGCATTTATGGCCACTCGCGTTCTAAAGCCGCCGTAGGGGGCAGGCAGATCTCGCGGCCGGCGATTGGTTCCGGGATAGAATGTGGGCGGGCCTTGAGGACTCCGGCCTATAAAGTAGCCGCGAAGGTTCCACTCCGGTTTGAGCCGGCGTCTCCCGCTTCGTAGCTCGTACCTCCGTTAGCCGCGCTTGGAATCGGACTGGCACTCTCCAGCGAGTTATGGCAACGAAGGCCGTATGCGTGCTGAAGGGCGACGGCCCGGTTCAGGGCACCATCCACTTCGAGCAGAAGGCAAGGCCCGGGGCGTAGGTCCGCGGCGAGGCCCTGCTCGCCCGCCAGCCCGTGCACCTGTGTTGGGAGCGGGCCGGGTCGGGCCGCCATCGCCACGCCCCCGGCCCAGAGGTCCGCGCCGCCTGGGACCTTGGCACCCGCACTGGCGTCCGCGTGCGTCCGCTAAGTGCTGAGTCACGGCGTGTAGCCGCGGGCGGTCTGGGCGGGGGTGCGGGCGGAGAGTGGCAGTGCCTGCCGGGCTGGTGCAGATAGCCGCGGGCCGGCGAGGCGGGTTGCTCGCGGGGCCTCGGCCTCCACTAGCGGCCGTCTGGAGGCCAGGGTGGGGGCTGGTCGTCTGTGAAGTGGCGCTGGCCCTTCCCTGAGCGGTCTTTTTCCTGCTCGCGTGGGTTTCTTGGACACACTGGCGCAGTCCGATTTCCGGGGCAGCAGGGCCTTCCCGAGTATTGTCGCATGCGTTATCTCCTTGGGGCTGCCTTCCCGACTTCAGTGCGCTAGATTGGGATTCTGCGAATTGAGGTCCGCAGTCTTTAACAGCTTTCGAGCTAAGATTAATTTTTTTATTTTTATAATGAAAAACAAGAATACTCAACAGAGAACGGAAGTGGTACTTTGCAGGATGGTGCTGGCCCGTCTCTTGGTCGTGGTCGGGCCACAAGGACAAGAAGATGGCCAGAGATTTAACTGGGAATTTTCCAGGGCAACGATGATCAATTCTGGTTGCACAGTAGATTAATTTGGGGAGCTTTTAGGAAATAAAGATACCAAAGGCCCAATCCCCGATCAAGAATATAAAAATCTGTCTCGTGCATTGCTTTTTTTTTAGTTTCCAAATGATTTTAATGTGCACCTATCCTTGAGAACAGTTGTTTAAGAATATTGGGTGGGGTAAGAGACTTGGAGTTTACATTACATGAAATTGGCACTTAATAAGAGGTTTTAGAGCATTCCTTAAACCAAATTCACTGCTCTACTAGCAGCCAGGTTGCCCAAATGGCAGACAGTTTTTTTTTTTTTTTTTAAAGGTGGGAGCTCTCAAAGATAAATTTATGAACAAATTTTGTAAAATAAACATTTTCGGAAATATTCATTGCCAATAATGTTTGCAAAATATGTTCTGCAAGAAAGATAACTTGTGATAAGACTGTGGCCAGACCATAGTAATGTTACCAACCAAAGGTTTTGTTGTGCTTGGCTTAATCATGAGACAAGATTTAATATATGAATGAGATTTAATCCTCAAAATGGTTCACAGAAATGTGAGTGGGCAGGAATAGAAGTGTATGCAAAGTAGTGTATGCTAGGGAGAACCTGGTATTTGAGTATTTTGGTCTCCACCTTTTCTGAAAAAGATTCTTTGGTATTTGACTCCATTTGGCTGTGTTTCATTTGTCAGATTTGGTTTTGTCTCCCTTTTCTCCTCACCTTGTAATTCACCACTGCTGGAGAATCCTAGGAAGCCTCTTGAGGGATCCTTTCCCTCTAGCCATTGGAAAATGTGAAGACCCCCAAACTCAGTTTCCTGTTGGTTTTCCACCTGTCTTGATCACATTGTTTAGTTAAACTCCAAACTTCCTATTGGTGGTGCCCTTTGTACTTGATAAAGACCCTTGGTTAGTTAAGCATTACAGCTCAACAGATTGGCAGATGTAATAATTTGGCTTAAACTGGTCTGGCCTTTTTCAAATTTAAAATTTTGGTTTAGTTGCCCATTTTAAAAATCAGAAGTTTGCCTTCCTACTCTTACCTTGAAATTTTTGGAGATGTGCTCATACTGAGCTTTCATTAACCCAAGACAACACTGGACTGGGGCAGTTTATATTCATTTTTGCTTCCCATGTCAGTGTTACGCACAGTGGTACCTGTCCCTTAGGGTGTAACTGTACAGCTACTTCTGAAGAACTACTTACTTGTTCTGTATGCATTGCCCATGTGTAGGTTGGGGTTTGAAAGAACCTGCCCTTTTTGCCTGGGTGATTCTCTGTTTCAGGGTGAGGAAGTGTTCACATTGGATTTTATCTAGAATTAAAGGTTGTACATAGAGGAATCATAATTCCTATTTTCAGAACTAAAAAGGGCAATTGTATGAATTGCTATTGTATGAATGCTTTCTTTGAGCTGTGTTTTCAGATGGAAAATTAAACAAGATTCCGAACTAGAGAAAAAAATTGTAATTTATAATTACATTATAACAATGTTATATAATTATCAATTATATTTTATAATTTGTAATTACACTATGAAAATATTATTTAATACATGAGTTATATTTAGTAGATATTTAGTCTTCTAAGTAGATATTTAGTCTTTTACAGAGAGAACAGTAGTGGTAGTATGTGCAGGTATCTATGAAATGTATGGGGAGGAGAACTAATTGATCCTGGTTATTAAAACAAATAAACAACAACAAACTAAGCTAAAAACAAAGATACTAGCATATGTATTACAGTGTGATGTAGTTCCTGTCTTATGTTTTATTTCAGTTCTTGACCTGAGCTATGACAATAATGTCCTTAATTTCTAGATGCAGTACCATTACCTGGTATGACTGCCTGAATGGCATGTCATACTACTTTGTTTTTTTCTGCTTAGTTCAGTGGTTTGCTTTTTTTGTTTTTGTTTTTGGTATTGGGGATTGGACTTGACTGCTTTACTACTAGGCTACATCCTCTGCCCCTTTAAAATCTTTTATGTTTTGAGACAGGGTCTCATTAAGTTGCTTAAGGTTTCACTAAATTTCGGAGTCTGACCTTCAACTTGCAATCCTCTTGCCTCAGCCTCCTGAATTACTGGTATTGCATAGGCCATGCCTAGCCCAACTACTTTAGTGATTTTATTGTCCTTTCTTTTTGTTAGTGTGGAAGGTTTCTAGATTTCAGTGCCTAAAAAAGACTTAAAAAAAAAAGAGTATGTTCTCTCAGGGTAGGATATTGTCTGACTACTAAGTGAACTTAGAGTAGAGAATGAGTCCTGGGGTAGCAAGTTGGATATTACTGGGTGTTTTGTTTTGTTTTTTTTAAATACCCAACAGTTTGCCCCAAGGAAGAGTATCTGCATGAAGAAAGAGCAAAGGGCCAATAATGAGTGTATGATTTGAGGTTCTCTTTTTAGATTATTAATTTTTTCATGTATGGTAGTTGAGATTGAACCCAGCGGTGGTCTACCACTACCACTACTCCCCCAGCCCTTTTTATTTTGATAAATTACTGAGGCTGCCCTTGAACCTTTGATCCTCCTGCTTCAGCCTCCTAACTGCTGGGATTATGGGTGTGCACCATCACACACTGTGTTGGGTTCATAAAGTTTGATATGGGACTGAGGATGTAGCTCTGGGCTTGATCCCCAGCACTGCAAGAGAAAAAAGGTTGGCTATGTCATTACCTGTGTATTCACTGTGTACAAATACAACCTGTTCAGAAGCATTTACTGAAGAAGTACTTAGTCATATTTACATATTCATTGCAAGAGTCACACCCTACAAAGTGCATTACACACATTTGACATTTATGTGCTTACTACCTTCCTGCTGTGTTATGCTGCTCTGTAATGTGCTTTTTATATGTTACTTAATCCTAAGCAGCAATGTTAGAACAAGGAGGTTCTCACTGGCTGGGAAGTAGTGGGAGTCTGTCTTTATCACTTTACTGTGTTAATAAAGGTAAGTCAACTGTTTTCTTTGTTCAAAAGTACTTGTATTCTCAAATTTAATGCACTTTTCTTTGAATAAAGGCAAATAAAGTTGTGGTATCGGGACGCATTACAGGATTGGCTGAAGGCCAGCACGGATTCCATGTCCATCAGTTTGGAGATAACACACAAGGTAAGTTTTGCAGTGCTCCACTGACCATACCTTTTCAAGCTAGGAAGGCAAATAGGACTGAGTAATCCCTCACTGGTAAAAACCTTCAACTTTTTTTTGAAGGTCAAGTTAAAATAAAATTATTATTAAGGCCAGCCTTAAGGAAATTAGCCACAAAAGTTTATGATTTTGTGGAGTTTGTGCTTTTTACGGCGGGGGGGGGGGTGTACGTCCTGGGGATTGAACTCAGGGGCACTTGAACCCTGAGCCACCTCCCCAGCCCTATTTTGTATTTTATTTAGAGACAGGGTCTCACTGAGTTGCTTAGTCCCTTGCTTTTGCCAAGGCCGGCTTTGACCCTTCTGTCTCAGCCTCCGGAGCACTGCCCCTGGCCTTATCTTGTATTTTTTAAGGACACATCTTTGTCTGTATGTTGTGTCTGCCGAAAACTAACAAATAAATATTAAAATTCTCTAAAAATAAATAAATAAATAAAATAAATTTAAATTTAAAAAAAAAAAAAGAACACAATAGGAAACAAGTAAAAGCTCCTTTCTTGTATTGGGTAATGATCTCAGGTGTTTGTGAGCTGGGATGGGAGCTTCCTGCACAGCACCTGGTTTGTTTGCATTACCCCCTGGAACAGCTTCACACCCAACTTGAGATCCCTGTTGGGACATGATTACAAACTCAAGATAGTATGTAGATCTGGTGCTTTGGAATGAGTTTCATTTTCTTAATTTGGGATTAGGAGCAAATTAATGAAAGATTACAGATTAAATTGCATTTGGTGATCATTTGCCATATTTGGGTTATAATCTGAACTTCAATCATGTTTATAGATTTGGGATGAGTACTTGATTGATTTTGCTGGAACTTGTTTTTAATGTACCATGGTTTGTTTCCAAATAGTTATTTTAGTGACCAGATTTTACTTGTTTCAGTAATGACTAAAATTCCCAACTTGCTTCTACCTCTGGTTTGGGAAGTGTTCCGTTGTGTAGCTTTGACTTGGTAAACTACTTCCCGGTACCTGCTGTCTTCTTCTGTGTGGTACTCCCTGGGGCCTGCCTCGGTAGAAGCTATAAACAATGGAAGCTTTCCTTTGGTTGTTGAATAGAGAAAGCCTATCATGAAAGGACCTCCTGGGCTGTCATGGCAGTGTTCTTTGTGAATGACATCTCTGGTGCACAGGAATGCCACATCTGGGTGTGGCACAAAGGTGCTATTTAATATTCTGCCTATTCCAGGTAAAAGCCTCAGACAAACCAGGAGAGCCTTTGATATATGTTGCTTAAGAGATAAGTTTTTTGGAATTAGACATGCTACCTTCTTAAAACTAGGATCATAAACATGAGATTTTAACTCCTGGAAGACCTGTTGAAGTTGTCTGGCCTACCATTTCATTGTGAAGAAGCCAACACCCAGAGAAGGATATTAATTTGACTAGTGTCAGTAGTTAGAATCCCAGTCCATTGTGTTCATACCAAGCTGTTGCTTCCTGTTTTTATTATCCCAGATATCATGACGCAGACCAGTGCTTTCTCTATCGGAAGTTTTGGCAATGATCATTTTCTTTTTAGAATTTATTTTGGAATTTTGATTGATAAATTAGCTGATCCCCCCCCTTTTTTTTCTTTTATAAATAGGCTGTACAAGTGCAGGTCCTCACTTTAATCCTCAATCCAAAAAACATGGTGGGCCAACAGATGAAGAAAGGTGAGCTGCAAGATGCTGAGCTCCTCTAAAGTAATTGTGATGTTTTATGGAGTTGATAGTGTGCACCGCTTGCAAAACCAAGATGATTGAGTGTTGTCCCCTGTGCTTTTGAATTTGTTGTCTTCCACATAGCTTCCCCACCCCTTATGCTGAAATGGCTTATTACCTGGGCTAAGGCGGTGACAAATGGGAACACTTAAAACAATTAGGTTTTGTAGCATTTATTGAATATAGAACTAATACAAGTGCCAAAGGGAACTAATACAGAAAATGTCAAGAATAACAGTATTGTTGACCACTAGAAAAGGAAAAGCATCAGTGTGAACCTAGGAAGCTTCTGTAGATAAAAATGTCATGCTGGAAACTAGCTGAGACCCCCATTTGTATGTGTGTGTCTTCTGAAGACCTTTCAGAGTATTAAGTTTAAGGACAAGATTAATTTATTTTTATAACAGAAGGCCTAGGGGCCTAGCTTTCTTAATTGTTCCATTAACTGAGAGGGATAACTCAGTAGCTGAGTTTACTATGTGGTACTTTATCTCTGAAATTAGAGGTTGCCCCCATCCCAGGACTCCTTCTCAGCTTGTTTTTAAATTTATGTTTTCAGAATTTTGTCAATCTGGAAAAGTGATCTTTTTTGATACATACCTCTTAGTCTGCCTTATATATTTGACTCAGTCATGTTTTAATTTAGTACATGAATCCTCTGATGTTAAGTGAAAATCAGTGCTAATCCATCTGATAATTTTTCAATGCCAGGCACGTCGGAGACCTGGGCAATGTGATTGCTGACAAAGATGGTGTGGCCAATGTGTCCATTGAAGATTCTCTGATCTCACTCTCAGGAGAGCATTCCATCATTGGCCGCACAATGGTGGTAAGTTTTCATATAAAAAGGATATGCATAGGATTTTTTCTAACATACAGTCATGTATCTTTTCACCATTTTCTCAGTGGTTAGTCTTGGTTTTTAAATATTCACATAAATTGTACTTTTAGTTCAGATTAGGAAAAGTATTTTATTCAATTGTCTACAGTGAAGACGAATTAATGTATCTAGGTCAGTTAAGAACACTGTCTGCTAAGGTGCAGTAAAAAACAGGTTATATTTGGCTATATCAGATCAAATTGGGGAGATAGTAGTTTTTAGTTTTAAAGCAGCCATATTTTATTGCCATGATTGTTTCCCCTTGTAGGTAAATAGAGTATTTTGTTGAATCTAAAATCTGGGATGGACTTGAGTATTCATAATGAGTCAAGTGTGTAGGCTGCCATATGGAGCGGTCCTCCCAAGTTACCCTGGAAGCTGCATCTGCTTCATGCACGCCACCTGGTAGGAAAGGCTCTCTTGCCCCGTCAGGGCAGTTAACATTCAGTAGGCACTTCCTTTCACTGGACCCTTTATCCTTAGAATTTTCTTCAGCCCTATTGGTGAAGCAGAAAAATCATTTAATGTACAAAATTTAAAATACCATTGCTAAATAGTTTTAGGATTCTTTCTTATTTATTATTCTTTCTACAGTTCATTAGGCATAAAATTTTTGGTAGGTTTACTATAACTAAAGTTACTGTTTTTTCATGGAGAATGAAGACCATGTGGCATTTGGGTTTTCAGTATTTCTTTTAGAGATAGCAACACTTACCTAGTGTTTAAAGGTAAACACTAGGTCTTTGCACCAGCAAGAGAAACACTAGGTCTTTGCACCAGCTGGTCTTTGCCCAGCAAGAGAAAACTTTTTAGTAGTTTCTACTTTGAAACTCCTAGCATAAATGTTAGTTTTGGTGTTTTTTTTTTGATAGTTGGATTATTTTAACATGTTGTTTTCTAATATTAAATGATTTTTAGAAGTCTTTTAGAGCATTGTTGGGAAGAGATTCTATATTACTTGATAGCCCAAAGTTAAATGTTCTTAAATTTTTTTTAAAGGTCCATGAAAAACCAGATGACTTGGGCAAAGGTGGAAATGAAGAAAGTACAAAGACAGGAAATGCTGGAAGTCGTCTGGCTTGTGGTGTAATTGGGATCGCGCAGTAAACATTCCCTTCCATGTTGTCTGAGTCCCAGTAACTCATCTGTTATCCTGCTAGCTGTAGAAATTTAACTTGATAAACATTAAACATTGTAATCTTAAAAGTGTAATTGTGTGACTTCTTTTTAATTGCTTTAAGTGTTGTAATGAGAATGATTTACAATTACTTGGAAATATTGTATAGTTTTATAAAATTCATTCAATTAAAATGTTTTAACAATCTCCGTATTTTACCACTTATCACATGTGGGTATTAAACTCACGGAGTTTCTTCAATTCTCATTCAAGCTTGTGAATAAACACCCTATGTAAGGATGACATTTATTTTGAGCCTATTAAAGTATCCAAATCAAAAATTCTAAATTAAGCTCTGATACTCTTTTATACATAGAACATGAATTGGACAGATGTAGTAATACTAATGATTTCATAGCACTTTCAAAACGTTTTGAGAGGGGGCATCAAAATGTAAAAATTTTAGCAGCTCTCTTTTTAGCTATGGTAACACAAATTTGTCCTTGTCAGCTTTAGGGGAATTTCCCTGCTTAGTGACTTAGCATTTTGATTCATAAATTAACCTAAGTTTATTTTCAAAAGCATGTAGTATGGTTTAAGAAAGCCCTTTCATAATTTTTAGTGACTTGTAAAAGGCTAATTACACCTAGTTAGCTAAGATTAATTGACCTACCTGTCAGAATGATTTAACTTTACAAAGTGGAAGTTGGCACAATCTGTCTTCTTCAGATTGGCCCTCTCATGATACTACAGTACTAGCAGGTAGAACCAGGGAAATATTTGTTCTGGCTGTTAAAATAGTCTTTAAGAATTTACTTAATTTACCCAAGTTGCAATTGAGTGAATTAGAGAAATCAGTTCTCTTCCTTTGATGTAAATATGTACGTACCTGTGAGAGAATGTGTTTATGTGACTATCTGGATGACTCTATGAACCGTATGAAGATTTCTGATAGGATTGTAGTTTATTCCTGGTTTCTCTACCATAAATATATACTTTATGAAATGTAAGAGGTCATTTAGAACAGCTAAATTTGAAAAAGATACTGTTTCCAAAGTTCAGATTTGAGATAAAGAATATGCTCATTAAGTGGTTAGATGGCCTTCAGATAAGATAATTTTAAACAGTATTTCCAGATTTTGTTAATGTAGTTTGTTGCTCCTGTGGGATGACTCAGATAACAGGGACAGTGCGGTCATACTACAAAAGTCAGTGTTTTTGCTTTTGTTTTCATGTTTAAATGGGGTGGTGTCAATACTTTGAACTGGAAGTAGAAGCTTAAACTGGAATCGGGAACACCGAAGTCCTTGACATCTGGAAGGAGTTTCAGTTAGTGCTTCAAAACTTCCTAAGTTGGAGCAACACAAAACTAAAGAAAAGTTTTGTAATTGAAGTTTACAGATATGAAATGGACTTTTCTAAAGGTAGGGGCAGAAGGCTGTCCTAAATACATGATCCTCATCAATACAGATCTTACTGAGTAGTAGTAAAATAATGTAGTTTCACTGAGGATGCAGATAAACAAAGTCACCTACTCAGCACTAGGAAACTAGGACAGTATAAGAATTTAGGAGGACTGGGTAAGCAGTTTCATGTTACTGCTTTTCTGTACTGCTTCTTATGAAGGCTTGTTTTGGTTTCAAATGTGATTCTTCTTGAAAAACTTAAATCCATTTTCCCAGTTAGCCCAACGGTTATAAGCAAAAGAGATAAAACACTTTATGTGGCAAAAAATTCAGTCTACCTCTGAGCAGAGGGAAATTAAAACAGTAAAGAAAGGCAACAGGCAAGGCTTATAAGAAACAATAGGTTGCATTTAAGTCCTTATATAAAATAAGACAAAAAGCTTTCAAGTTGCAAATGTTAACCTTGATTTCATTTTACCTTTTTGGAAAAATTTAATGGGATGATTAAAAAAAAAAAAAACCTAAGTAATATCCAAGGTAAACAGATAATTTTATGGTACAATTTTATGATTTGGGAATCAATTTCTCCCCAAATAAAATGTTTTTACAAATTAATTAGGACATTACCACAAAGCCAATGGAAAAAAACAAAAACCTTGATTGAACTGCAAACACTAACAAGCTTTTCAAATAACAAACCGCTAAACTTATGATTAAAATGCTAAAAATAAAAAAATTACAAATGATAGTGTTTGAGAGTAACTACATAAAATTGTATTTCCATCAAACAAGTCTAATTTAGACTCCAATACATAAGAGCTCAAACTTTGATGGTGAACAATCCTTTTCTACCTTAATGCAGTGTAGGAAGAATAGCACACATTAAAGTTTGTTACGAAAATAGAGTTTATTAAAAACATCCCTATTGTTTTGAGGAGCTTTCACCGTTACCTTGTCTTAAATTAAAAAAAAAAAAAAATAGAGAGCACTTCTAATTACGATTTGTAAACTTTTTAAAGTCAAAACTTTTAAAAAGTTACAGCAAAAAGGGTAATATTTATTCATATCTTCAGTATTTTTTGTTATTTTGTGGCTATTTTTAAATAGAAGGGAAGCAATCAAATTGCTTTACAATTCCCCACCAACTACTGCGGGGCTGTGATATAGCAGGAGCAAATATAATACAGCATCTGTACACCTCAAGCTCTACACTCCAGAAGTGTCACTGTCACATTGGGACAAATTCCAGTCTCTAACGAGGAGCCTCTGCTGCTGAGCCAGAATCCTTTTCGGGTTCAACGGATGAGGTAGCCTCAGCAGGTAACTCTTCGGAAGGTTTCACCACTGTGGCCTCGGCCTCCCCCTTAGCAAGTTCTGAAACAGTGTCTACATTTCCAACTTGGCTAATGGGAGGTTCAACGGTTTTGTTACCACCTGCCCTGTCTGTCACCTCAGGCTTTTCCTTTCCTCGGTTTTCTTCCTTCTCTCTACGAGACTCTCTATCTCTAGAATCTCTCTCTCTGTCTCGATGCCCACTAGAGCGTCTATTTCTCTCTTCCAAGTCTCTGTGCCTGTCCCGGTCAGGGCTCCTCCTTCCCCACTCTCTCCTTTCACGATTACTATTATCTCTATCATCATTACGGTTCCCATACCGTTCCCGGTCATTTTCCACCCTATTTCCGAAAGATCTTCTTCCAAACCTTTCTTGGTCTCTACCTGAATTGAACTGCTGCCTGCTATCATTTCTAAACTGCTGTGGCTGCTGCTGGGCTGGTGGTGGCTGCTGTGATGGTGGTGGCTGCTGCGGCTGTGGCTGTGGTGGAGGTGGCTGCTGTGGCTGTGGCTGCGATTGTTGCTGCCTTCCATCTCTGTCTTCGGGACCCCCTGGGCCTGGCCCCGGGCCCCCCAACCCTGGCATTCCACCAGGCCTAACAAAAGGGCCATGTGGTGGGAAGGGCCCTTTCATTCCATGTGGTGGAGGCATTGCAAAGCCCCCTGGTCCTGGTGGTGGACCTCTGTGCATCATGTGCGGTGGCATGGGGCGGGGTGGCATCAGAGGGAATCTCTGTAAATGAGGTGGAGGCATTCCTGGAGGGCGCTGGAGTGGGATGAGGCCAGGTCGTGCACCCAGAAGACCAGTAGATGGTGCCTGGAGCCCAATTACAGGACCAGGAGTGACTCCTTGAGTGCCTAAAACAACAAAAATAAAAAATGTAAATGCCACAGAAGACAGCCTTCTAATTTTAGCTGTTATCTGTGGAGTTAAAGGCAAAATGAAATTCAATCTAGAATCTTAATTTTCATGCTATGTATCAATCTGTACCAATGTATCCCGCATCCATTGTGAGAGGCCAGTACCTAAAGCAAGGAATCTATTAATGACTCATTTTGTAAGTAACTAGTATATAGATGGAGACAAAAGTAAGCTGGAAAAGAAAACAAATACACCAATTTTTGAAGAATAGGTCAAAATCTTCGGCAGGCTTCAGTAGAAGCTGTTTCACCACTCCAAATACATTAGAGAAACATGTTTTAAAACCTAATGAGAGAAAGGATTGCATTCACCAGCAATAACTACTGAAGCCAAGCAAAGGGTATTTCACGTGTACCCTTAACAAAATCTCACAGTTTAAGTCTTAACTAAACATAACTACTAGATTAGGAAAAAATGAGGCCACTGACCTAGAAAATCCAGTGAGAAAATGATTCTATGCTACAGTCTATAGTCTTAAAATACCTCATAGAACAGCACAATGTGTATCCTGCCAGGTCGCCAAGACTGCTGAATAATGCTAGGTGTTCATTCTTCCAAGACGAATAAACTGATGCTGTTATAGTAACAATGACTTACTAGTTTCACTTTCTCATTTACATGAGGGCTTCTCATTCTAGTCTGAGAGCACACAAATTCAATGATTCAACATCTATAATCATAGTGAAAAGAAGTAAGGATTTGTTTTGGTTCTCCACTTACAGAATAGGCACCAAATCTCTCTCAATTTCTTTCTTTCAAATATAAGGTAAATACTCCCAAAGGGGGGGGGAGAGAATTTTTTAAATATTTATTATTTAAATATTTATTATTCGGTGGAAACAGCATCTTTATTTTTATGTGGTACTAAGGATCGAACCTGGGTCCTGCCTGGGCTAGGCGAGCGCTCTACTGCTGAGCCACAATCCCAGCCCCAGGAGTTACTTTGATAATGGAAAAGTGCTCCAGATATTGTCAGAACATGGTATTTACCACTGTACTGCAGAAAATACTTGAGCAAGTTATGGTTTATGCTATGAGCTGGTAATGGCAATAGAAATGCTTGTGTAATTAATAGAAAAATGACTCCATACTTTAGTACTAGTTTTTCAGCTTCTCCCCACCACCCCCATCATGTTATTTTAGGTTATAACTTGCAAACTAAAGTCTTTCCATGTTTCTACAATTTCTGTATAAAAAAAATTAATGTAATAAATGAGAATTTCTTCTTCAGTTTGTGTTATTCATAACATGATCCAATTTTCGTCAGGCTTAACCACTGAAGTGAACCTGAAACGTGTACGTAGATACCTAGTTTATAACTTTTCTATTTTGGGGTGGTGCTGGGGTTTGAACTCAGGGCCTCATGTACTCGAGGCAAGTGTCTACCACTGAGCCATACTCATTATAATAACTATTTTGACATGAACGCTGCCCAGTTTTGGCACTTACTAAAATGCCCTCTAAATGCTTAAACAGAAATACACTTATGCAATATAAAGTTTCTCGGGAGTGATCTTGGACACATACCCTTGTTTTTTGTTTTTAACATTTATTTTTTGGTTGTAGATGGATGCAATACCGTTTTATTTTTATGTGCTGCTGAGGATGGAACCCAGTGCCTCACACATGCTAGGCGAGAGCTCTACCCCTAAGCCACAACCCCAGCCCCAGTATTCAGGTTTATAAAATAGGCATAGCAGTGATATCTGTCACTTCTACTTAACATCAAATGAAGTTAAGAATGGGTTCAGTGCCTCTCTATTAACTACTGAAGTTACTATTCCATACATCTTATTTAGATAGTCCTAACACTAGATATTTGATTTACAAAAAGAGCAGTTTTATCATTTCTGATAATTACGATCTTAATCAATTCTTCCTGTTCCCTCAATACCCAGCATGATTTGAAGTCAAGTTTGGTGGCTGGGGAAATTTTAAGTATACTGAGTAACAGCAAAAAGACAGATTTTAATCTGTCCCCTCAGACTGTAGTAAGGAAAATCCTGGACAACGAATACACATAGGACCACCACCTAGACTGTATTTCAGACTCAAATGAGATCTAGTGGCAGACCGAAACATTCTTCTTAGCATTTTAAGTAAATATAATTGAATATACATCATAAAAACAAAAGTACCTAAGGTATGTCCTTCCTCTCATTCTAAATGGATAGTGTTATTTTCTAGATCTGTGGCCTTTAGTTCAAAGCAACATAAAATGTACATACTCAGTTAAAGCTTCTTTTAATAGAGATCTCATTACACAGAACCATTTTAAAGCAACCAAACTTTATTTTTTTCCACCAGCTTTATATGAAAAGTTCTGTTTTCAAGGACTGAAAGGACCAATGTTTACTGTTCTGAAGGTCAGTGTGTATACTCCAGCATATTTCTATAAGCTTCAAAGGGCAAAGGCAAAATTTTTAAATGCTAGAAAATGGGAGAGGGTTTCAAAATACCTATTATGACAAAAGAATTAAATTCAGTATTCTTCAAAAGCAAATGGTGACTCTTACAGGGCAATGGAAAGGTCCCATTCTTAATTTCCTCATCATGACTTGGTTTTCTGAATTACCAATCTGAGAGTGGCCAAAGAATGCAAAACGACCTCAACCTTGTTCAGGAAATAGAAAACTGGAAACAATTCTATATAAAACAAATCTGAGGCTCTAGGACTGCACCTCTTAAGTCCTTTATAGCATGCATTTGAGGGTATACAGACTGTTAACAAGGTCAACACATACATGACAATCAATACTTAAAACCTCCTATACAACACAATTTTTATAAAGAAAAAAATCGCAATTCATCTATTTTACCCATATGGGTATTTGTGCTTGGGATTTGCTTAAAAGATCATACTCCAAATCTCTCCCTACTTTGTAAATAGTGTTAGGAAGATGTGTCAAGCTGGATTTCCTTTTAAGCCTGTAGACCCAAATGGCCTTTGGACCAAAAGTAGATGGTAGATTTTTTTATTGGATTAGCTGTAGTTTCCTTTCCTCTTCTGCAGTGAGCACATATTACTTTTATAATAAAAGATATTTAATTAAAAATACATGAGGTGGCAAAAGGTAGATATGCGATCTGAACTTCAAGTTTTATTAGGCAATCTTTATTAGGAAAGCTGACATTCTGTTCATACCAGTGGAATACATATTGAGTTTCCAGGTCAAAAGAGCATGAAGAGCAATAATTCACTTTATCTGGAAGTACGCTGTACACTAAGATATGTTCCTAGAGTTACAGATGAAAAATCATAAATTCATTCACACACTTAGTGAACATCTGAACTTTATATTATTAACTTGTCTAACAGGCTGGGAATATAAATAATATCTTCCCTTTCTTCAAAGGGACAGTCTAGTTCAAACAAACCTTAATTTTTGTAGATGACAGAAACTAGTATGGTGATAACAAAGGTGGAACTGATAAAGACGATGTGTGGATCTGAGTGGGAATTAAGGGGACTGTCTGGTTTGGGTCTCAATGGAAGTAGAGCACATACAATGCCAATGTAAGGAAGGACACTACTGGTCAAAAAAGGAATAGTTTTTGAAAAGGCTTACAACAAAGTGATGCACCCAAGTGCTCTGTTCAGAGAATGAAACAAAACAACTTGATGAAAACTGAGAAAACATAGGAGATGAGGTTTTTGAAGCCTATCAAATGAGCCAGGGCAATTCAGAGGCCTTACATGCCATAAGGAACCCAGAGAGTAATTCCAAACAGGGATAAATGATCCTTTTTTTTTTGGGGGGGGGGGGGGGAATACCAGGGATTGAACTCAGGAGCACTCAAACCCTGAGCCACATCCCCAGCCCTATTTCATATTTTATTTAGAGACAGGATCTCACTGAGTTGCTTAGTGCTTTGCTTTTTGCTGAGGCTGGCTCTGAATAAGTTATCCTCCTGCCTCAGCTGTTGGGATTACAAGTGTGGACCACTGCACCTGGTCTGACACTTTGTTATAAAGATTCTTCAGGAAATTTGTGTATAGGAAAGCAAAGAGGAGGAGGATACTGCAGAGTATTCGGGTTCTCGTTCCAAGAATCTAGTAGATGGTGATGAGAGACTGAACCCCAAGAAAGGGTGCTAAAGCTGAGACAAATTTAAGATATTTAGTGGAACAGAGTTCTTGCTATGAATGACTTATAGAGTGGGTGGAGTTTTGATGCAAGACCAGGACAGTGTTTGAATACAAATTAACATGTTTCTTATGGTACTAACACACTGAGTCAGAGGGTCTGGAATACCTCAGTGGAAATGTGCTTAAGAAGCTGATTATGTGCATATCTAGAACTTAGAAGAATAGAGTCACAGTATTATTATAGGCAAAAGAAACAAGGGAATAATAGATCAGACCTGACAAAACATTATATTAGGCACAGGAATTTCTAATGCAAGGGTTCAGGACAGACCAAAGCCCTGAAAGTCAGTATTCAATGTTGACAAGAAATCACTGGAGCTCAACTCTAAGTAACAAAACTGCATACTTCCCATGATAATCAAAAAATGGTTATCGCACAACTAAAAACAAAGGGGAGACACCACTGCTATTATGTGGGAAAATAAAAAAAAGGAAAAAGTATATGAAAAGACTAAAGGGGAGGTGGGGGAAGTGGGAGATCACTCTCATGACCAATTAGGGCAATCGCAGTAGAATGTAAACAATGTATGCAAAAGGTACAACACTAAATAGGATGGTTTTCTGCCTAAGACTACAGTGTACCTACTGGGGAGAGACACATAAAATGTTTAATACAAAAGGTCTCATTTAAATACTGTGGAGAGACCAACCGCATTAGCTGATGCAAAATTTAAGTAGAATATATGGTGCGCGCGCCGCGCGCGCGCGTGTGTGTGTGTGTGTGTGTGTATATATTTAAAGTACAGATCTCCTACGTGAAAATGTGAGGGAGGAGGTTCAAGGAAGGTTAGGGAGAAAGGGCAGAGTGAATAAAGCAGTCTGTTCCTCCATATCTTCTCAGCCAATGACCTTGGCTTCCTTTCTACTGCAGCCACCACCTCTGGAAGGTAATGAAAGTTTCATCACCAAGAACTTCATTATTGCTCAATTCTCATTTCAGGTAGTCCCCCTTCTGATCCTCCTCCTTCCAGGTCATTCTCTCTGGGACTCCATTCCTCAATCTTCAACCTTATCAGACAATACCCTTATGTCTCTCCTTACCTGCTTCCAGGTCCACGGCCCTCCCTCACCACAGCTGCCTGGAGGAACCCAACGTTTGTTTTAAATGCAATTATTCTACCTAATCTACACTAAACATGGCTGAGGGTCACACCAACCCTAGCACGCTGACTGGGGTCATTCACAAATTTTATAACTACAACCCCAAGTTTGCCCCTAATTCTGGTGAGCAATCTCAACATTTTCTAGTCAATTTACACATTCATGTCCTACCTATTTCATGTTGTTTCTCCTTCATTTTCGGTCTATTCCTAGCTTGTTTATTCCATAAAAACTTCACATAAGATAAAATTCATGTAATCTGCAACTTACCCACATAAAGCATGCAATTTAATGCCTTTTAGTGTATTCACAGAATTGGCAACCATCAAAATCAATGTTAGAAGATTTTCATTATCCCCCAAAGAAACCCTGCATTCTTTAGCCATCACTCCTCCTCCTTTCACCCCTGCCCATATAGGCAAACACATAACCTATTTCCTGTCTCTATGGACTTGCCTAGTCTCAACACTTCATACACATGGACTATTATTATGGCTGGCTTCCTTTATCACCTGGCACCTTTCCAAGGTTCATCCATGGTGTATAGCACCCTATGCATGTACTTCATTTTATTACCAAGTAACAGTCCATTATATGGACACACCATCTTTCATTTTATCCTAGTTTACCTTAAAAAAAAAAAAAAAAAAGTCCTTTAGCAAAGGACTTTCATCTACCTACCAGTGAAGTTATTCCTTCGGTCTATGACCATCCATATTTCAAAGACGAAGCCTTTTGTTTCTATCCTGGATCCACCTCCTCTTACCTATCAACCTAGCATTTGTTTCTTGTGCCAAAATTCTCCTATCGATGCTGAATAATCAGTAAGCTAACATTATTTGCATTTTTAGGAAAACAAAACTAACTTCCCCATCCTGTATATTTTCAGCTACCACTCCATTTTATTGCTCCCCTACATGGCAAACCTCAGGAATGTTCAAAGTCACAATTGTACCCTTGTCTTCAACTCCCATTTTCTTCTGACCAGCTGTCATTGGGTTTTTGAACCATCATTCAGGAAAATCTCTTTCTCCAGGTCACCAGGAGCCTTCCAGCTGGCAAAGCTCAGCATCTTGAATCATCAATGCCATCTGGCAGTTCATTTCTCCCTCTTTCCTATGAAGGCTTTTCCCATGGTCTCCAAAATGTTTCCTTCTTACGCACCCTTGCCTACTGGTTGTAGTTTTCTCAATTATAAAATGGGGTTCATCTCATAGGATTCTAAGGCTTAAATGATGACCATATACCAACTGCTTGGAGGAGTTCCTGGCAGGTGAAACTATGTATGTTTTAGCTCGGTGCTGTGTTCTCAAAGGCTAAATGTTGAAGGATTCTTTGACTTTGTCCTCTTGCCACTTCTCTATTCATATTTTCTCCCTACATAACCCTTATAGGCCCCATGTCTTTAAATATGATCTTCATCACCAGGATTAACATCTCTAGATTTAAGTTGGTTTACTTGACATTTGTACCTGTGTATCAAAGTTAAACAGCCAACATTCAAATTTAATACCCACTTCCCAAAATCCTACACGTTTGTGTATCTCGGGAATGGCAGTAAACACTTTACAAATTGCTTAGGTAAAAATCTTGTTACTCTTGACTTCTTTTACGAATTATATTTAAGTAATGAGGCAATTCTAAAGGTTGTCTTCAAAACACTTTGAATGCAAACCCTTATCCCTTCACTGCACCAGAATCCAAACACACCATTCATTCTACTTTTACCAACTTCTATTATTATTTGTTCTCTATAGCTGCAATCATCCCTTGAAAAATGTAAATGAGATCACAACGCAAGCCAAAAACTCTGTACCACTTCGTATTGCACTTGTCTGCACTCACCTCTTGTCACTCTTTACTTGGGGCTTAACCTGCTCCAGCTGTACCAGCCCCTTATGGTCCCTCAAACAAATCAAGTTCCCTCTTAATTAAGATTCCTCTTTATTCTTACCTCTCTACCTGAAATGCCTTTTGTCTGTATTTACGTAGCTTACTATTCAGGTTATTGTTTTCTCATACAATTGAAAATGGCACATCTATGTGATACCCTCAAATCCTCTAACAGTCTATCTTCACAGGAATATCTCCTTGTACAGCTATTAGTTTACTTGTTATCCAAGTCCCTACTAAATATAAACTCCAAGAAAGTAGGTTTCATTTTGTTCATGATGGTATTGTTAGCACCTGGGAGGGTGCCTGGCACACAATAATGCTAGTTGCAAAGGTGATGCCCAATGTCAAAGAGAAGGTTATCTCTTGGGATAAAAACAGGCAACAGGTCTAGGAAAATGACCCTTGGAAGGTGAGAATTATTTCTGCATAACCTTAGGAAAACCTGGACTTTTGAAAAAGGATGTGTTTTTCTATGAATTTCCTTTTCTGTTCCAAGCTATTCTACCTTTTTAAAATTTGATCTCAACACTATGACAGTCGTGGTGGCATTTTACATGAGGTTAAAATGGAATTTCACATGCATGAAGGAAAAAAATGTATCAACCACTCTTATCTCTTCCACCAATGCCTCTAGGCAAATATAAAAATATGTAAACATTTATTTAATGAACAAAAGTGTTTTCCTTTTATGATTTCAGACCTTCAGAAAACTGCAACAACAGTACAACTGACACATATATTTCCTTTGCCTAGATTCACCAATTAATGTACTAAGGTACGTTTATTTTGAAGACACTCCCAGTTGATTCTTACAGTAGGCATTGTGTTCTGACAGCTGAGAATGAAGAACAAGGAGCCAGGTTTCAAGAATGAGAGAAGCATATTTCATTTAGATTGTATGATATTAAGATTTATATAAACAATTTTTTTCCTTAGAATACTAGGAAGATCTTTAAGAGAAACTTCAGTTTTCAGCAATATATATTTTAGGTATATTGAGATAGCTCATTCATTTTTAGCATAAGGGAATATTAAGCAATGTTTCCACAACATCTACAATAAGGGGGGAAAAAACCCTCTCAAATCAGACTGATTACCATCTTTTAAAAAAGACTCCATGGCTGGACATGGTGGTGCACACCTGTAATCCCAGAGGCTCAGGAGGCTGAGACAGGAATATCATGAGTTCAAAGCCAGCCTCAGCAATGGTGAGGCTCTTAGCAATTCAGCGAGACCCTGTGTCTAAATAAAATATGAAATAGGGCTGGGGATGTGGATCAGTGGTTGAGTGCCCGAGTTCAATCCCTGGTAGGAAAAAAAAAAAAAAACACAAAAAACAAAAAACCCCTGGATTTTCTGCAAAATAATGTATAGTAGACTTTGAATGCTCATTTTTTTCCTGCACATCACTTATATTTGTGTTTTAGAATTTCAACTTGCATATTAATTGCTAAGAATTTTATAAAAATTGACAAAGGCTAACAGCTACAACTTAAGAGTTAAGAATTTCACTATTAGAGAAAGTAAGTTTGAAATATACAGTTAACCTATCATAAATGTGATTGTCCATAGGCAATTTTATTTTTAATGTGAACCTGGTAAAATCTTACCTGAAATTCTTCACAGCAATATTTGTCTGCCAAAATCAACCTAGAGTCCAAAGTTTCTGCTCTCCCACCTTTCTCAAGATGTCTCTCAGAGAGATATTTAAGTTTAAAGATAGTCTTCAGGCTAGTATTCTACACCAGCCTAGAGAGCCCAGGGTGACATGAAGAGAGAGAATGTAAAAGTGCTCTGGATTTTTTGCACATGACTACTCGTGTTTTGCTTGAAGTGCTGAGTCTTCTTGGAGAATATATAGTGTATATTCATGCATAAATTCATATTCCAAGTTCAATATTTGTTGTGGAAAAATCACTACTTTATGCACGAAATAATGTCATATACTGAGTTGAGGACATTGTAATGCATATTTAAGAACTATTTCTATTCTGTAACACAAGTGAAATACCAATTCAAATATTTTAAATCTCCTGAGGCTGGGGTTGTGGCTCAGTGGTAGAGTACTCACCTAGCACGTGTGAGCCCTGGGTTCTATCCTCAGCACCACATAAAAATAAAATAAATAAAATGTTTAAAAGCTCTTGAAGAACAGGATGAAGTCATTAGATTGTGAGGGTACCAAATCAAATATCTATCATACTTTCTGCCTTATAATTTAATGTAATCAAATCATATACTAAAGTTCAAAATAAATATTAAAGTGCAAAAACTGTTCTTTAAAATTAGGTTGTATTATGTTTTTAAAACTCCTAATTTCTAGAATCTTCTCCAGGTTTTCTTTCAACGTTAATGACTTAATACATTACTAAAAGATTGGTGCTCTAATGTTCTAATTTAAATATTGTTAAAAATTACTAGCTCTAAAAAACCTCAAAATTTTAGAGACTAGGCAAAGAAATCCAAAGCTAAGTGAAATCATCATCAATTAAATACCTATCTTAAAGGAATTTCTGAAATGGCTGGTAAAATCATTTGCCTCCTAGGCAGTTTTAGGGATCATAACTATTGCACAAAAGCAAACACAAGTGTTTAATAATTCACAAATCAATTTTGTCTCCATATTTCTCAAGGTGCCCAAGTTTAGGATAAAGTCAAATATCTACTGAGGCTACACAGGGAATGAGTTTATCACAACACTTGCCTAGCAATTCAGCCTAATAGGCCAATAATTTGTGACTCTTTAAAACCTCTGGCTACAAAAGTTATAAGTAAAAAAGGATCTTACAAATACTCAATTCTTACTTTACCATCATTTGCAGTAGTGCAACAAAAATGGTGAGAGGTTCTCTTTATATTAATGATTACTGAATAAATGTATTTGACAAAAGGCTTTAATTATCCACAAAGGAATGAATTCAACCGACATTAGTTTTTGCTTGAAAACATTCTGGATAGCCTGGTAACACGGTAGAGATAGGTAACACAAACAAACATTTTTTTTTGTGTATTTTTTTTATTGTTTGGAACACCAAAGTAACCCAAACTTCACATTTACAATGAACTTTTTAATAAAAATATGCTGTACATCATGTTAAAGATACATCATTATACAAAAGTTTTTGAGAAAAGTAAACACAGATACAGTCAAGAGAATGAACTGAATTGCTGTGATCTTTTAATTTTTCTCCTCTCCTAAATGACCAACAACTGCACAATGTTGTCTTTAGCTTTTATGAAACCAGCCCTGTGCTAATTACTTTGGCTTGTGAGCTATTAAGTACAGATTTCTTTAAAAATCAATTAGTAATAAATTATTATTGTATATCTGGTATTTTTCTATTTCCAGTATCACCAAAAGAATCATCTCTGATGATGGGAATTTAATTCTCTTCATATATAGTAGCAGGGGTCAGGCGAACTACCTCAGCCTAGATCCAGAGACCAGCAGTCACTCCAAACTAATGCCCATACTGAAGTCTGATAATACAGAAAATTCTTAAACCAAATTATCCTTAAGGCATCCTAATGCCTCTTCCCATTATAATCAAGCCTCAAAACAGACTGTTTGGAGATATCTTGAACATTTGTTTGGCCCCTGCTACTTTATTAGCATATTTTAGAAATTATGATCTAAGAGCTCAGTTAAGTCTCAATGACACATTTATCTTCCATTATAAGATAACTATTGGATATCATCAATGGAATCAATTTAGATAGCAAGTTATGCTATTTAAATGAACACCACGATGATTTAACACACACATTTTCTCAGTAAGCCAAATAAATTTTTAGTGTGTGAACTTAAGATATGGTCTAATCTACCTTGAAAATATCTGAGGCAACTATGTCAAGATATACTTCCCCCTAATAAGTTATTTTCCTGTTTGCCAACAGAGAATTTAGAAAGAATTACAACCAAAGGAATTTTAGGATTTCAAAGTATAAATATTCCCTAAGTGTTCTAAACATCATTTCTTACCTGTAATAACACCCACTGTTCACTAAATGCCTACCCTGTGGCGGATGTTTTACCCCCATTGAATAATTATGACACCTTGGTGTGTCAATGTCACTTTTACTCCCCTTTACAGGTGAGGAAATGAGAGTTCAGTGTCAACTTCTAGGCTTACAAGTTTTCTGGTCAGCATAGCATTTCCTTTTATGAACTTATAAGAAAACATTAGAGCACCAAGAGAAAACCAGAAGCATCAGCTCCAATACTCCACACCTGGAGCATACCAGTAATATCTCTACTGAAATCACTGATCCTTTAGTACTGCAATACTGCAATGTGATTACTGCATTCCTTCATCAAAATGATGGGACTATGGTTAGTCTGTTTTAACCACTCCCTTCTTTATTTGCAGACATATTAAGAATCTTATTTTGAAAAAGCAGTTTTGAACCTCCCAAGTATACACCAAGAGTAAAGCTTACCTTTTCAAGTAAAAAAAAGGATGGACAAGAATTTATCATTAAAATTAAATATTGGTAGACACATTCAAGAAATACTGTGGGAATGTAATCCTTTTATGAATCTTACAACAGATGACTCTGTGAAGATGGCAACCAGTGGGCAAGAGAACAATAGGTGGTAATGAGGAAATAGTATTATGTCAGAAGCCTTAGAATGAGTATAAATGATAGCTATTCAGAAGAAAAATCCATGTCCCTTCTCCAAAAAGCCTGCTTTTACCATGATGTAAAAATTAGGTCAAGTGCATTTTCTTATTTAAATAAACTTTTGTAATAGTTTTAAAAATCTTATTTCTCTTTTAATAGGTCAAAATTTATGTGACATTATTTTCAAGATTTCTGATTAAAAACCGAAGGCCTTTTTTCCTCACAACTAGAACTAAACTGCATTTTAGTTAAAGCACTTTGAAAGGGCCTTCAATTTTTAAAATTCCACTTTAAAAGTTACAGTCAAAAGTAATCAGCAGAGGTGAAATATCAATAGCCCTGCAATGAATGAGTATCCCTTTCTCATGGAAATTTTATTCAGTGGGGGGGGGGGGTCTGATAAGCCAGATAAAAATAATAGAAATGTGAAGAAAGATTTAAAGTTTAATTATCTGTATTGTGGCACTGAGCTTACTAAGTTTACTTTTCAACTTTACTAGCTTTTCTTTTTTTTTTCCTGTGTTATATTTTGTTTCACATGTTGGATGCAGAGGCTAAACGGTCTATTCAGTAGTGGTAAGGAAAAAAGGGCCAGCCTGGGTGCAGTGGTGCACACCTGTAATCCCAGTGGCTCAGGAAGCTGAGGCAGGTTCGTGAGTTCAAAGCCAGCCTCAGCAACTCAGCAAGGGCCTGAGCAACTCAGTGAAACCTTGTCTCTAAATAAAATACAAAACAGGACTCAGGTTGTGGCTCAGTGGTTAAATGTCCCTGGGTTTAATCCCCAGTACCAAAGTAAGTAAATAAATAGGTTTTCAAGATCTAATGTTAAATCAAAGGCAGGTACTTACTCTTCAGGGTTGTTTGAAAGCAGTAGTTATTAAACTCTTGGAGATCATGAAATCTTTCCACTCATTCAATGAATTTACTAAGCCCAGAGAAAAACACAAATGCACATAATTTTGTAAACAGTCCAGAAT